>NC_143130.1:46022500-47222500 GCF_059928025.1 Delphinapterus leucas | reverse complement strand
TGTGATAAGATGTATATACTAAAAACCTTAGAGCAACCACTACAAAATAAAACTTAAAAAAATCAATTAACAGAAGAATCTAAATGGAAAACTAAAAACTACTTGTTGAAACAAAAGAAGGCAGTAAGAAAGAAACAAACAAAAAAGAAATATGACATACAGAGGGAAAAAGCAAAATAGCAGACATAAATCCAACCATATCAATAATTACATTAAATGTGAATGAACTAAATACTCCAACCAAAAGGCAGAGATTGTCTAACTAGAGAAAAAAGGAAGATCCAACTGTATGCTGTCTATAAGAGACACATTTTAGACCCAAATAAACAGGTTCAAAGTAAAACAATGGAAAATAGTATTCCATGCAAACAGATACCAGAAGAGAGCTGAGGAGCTATAAGAAAATCAAAATAGACCTAAGGAACAGGAAATATTACTAAAGATAAAGAGGGACATTTTATAATGATAAAAAGGTCAATAAATCAGGAATATGTAACAAATACAAATGTGCACATACCTAACAACAGAACCCCCAAACTGACAGAACTGAAAGAAGTAGGTCATTCAACAACTGTAGTTAAATATTAAAATACTTCACTCTCAATTACTGATAGAACAACTAGACATGAAGTCAGCAAAGATACAGAAGGAAGACTACTAACCAAGTTGACTTAATGGACACTTACAGAATTCTACCCAACAAAAGCAGAATAAACATTATTCTTTTCAAGTACACATGGAATATATTCTCCAAGACAGAAAACATACTAGACCATATAACAAGTAACAATTCATTTAAAGCATGTTCTCTAAGATAAAAGTAAACTACAGATCATTTGGGAAATAATTAAATATTTGGAAATTAAATAACATACTTCTCAAAAAAAAAAAACCACCATGCATGAAAGAAAAAATCAAAAGAGATATTCAAAAATAGGTGAAACTGAATGAAAACAAAACCACAAGATATCAACATTTACGGGATGCAGCTAAAGCAGGACATGGGGGGAACCTATACCTTTAAGTACCTATATTGAGAAAAGGAAGAAAGAGACTTAAATCAATAATCTAAGCTTCCATCTTAAGAAAACAGAAAACAAGAAAATTAAATGAAAAACAAAGGAAGGCAATAATAAAAATGAGAGTAGAAATAAATGAAATTCTAAAATAGAGAAAAAAACAAAATAACGTCCAAAGCTGATTTCTTTGAAAACATCCCCAAAATTGTTAAAAGCTTTACCTAAAAAGACCAAGAGACGAGACACAAAATTGCCATCATCAAAAAATTATTTAGATCAGTATTGATCCTTCAAAAATTAAAAGGATTATGAGGAAATACTGCTTTATGCCAACAAATTAGACAACTTAGATGAAATAAACAAATTGTCAGAAAGACACAAATTAACAAAACTAAGTCAAGATGCAATAGAAAACCTGAATAGACCTATAACTAGAAACAGAAATAGTCATTAAAAATTTTCCCACAAACAGAAGCTAAAGCTCACAAGGCAACACTGGTGAATCCTAATCAAATATTTTAAAAACAAGTAACATAAATCTTAAACATTCTGACCAACTCGGATTTATCCCAGGAATAAAAGGTTGGCTTAATCTGAAAAGGAACTAATGTTACATACCATACTGGTAGAATAAACAGCAAAAACCACATGGTCACCTCAACAGGTAAAGAACAGCACATGACAAAATCCAACACTCAATCCACCACTCACTAGGAATTACAAGAAAACTTCCTCAACCTTATAAAGGGTACCTAACAAAAATTCTGTAACATCCTACTCCCACCAATTCTACTCAACATGGAGGTTCTAGCCAGTACAATAAGGCAAAAGATAAAAGGCATCCACCTGCACTGGAGAAATGAAGTATTACAGCCTTTACTTAGAGAAGATCTGAGTCTAATATAAAGCACTTCAATATAGACTACTTAAAAAATAAAAATAAAAACCTCTTCAACTCAGAAGGCAAAAATTCCAATTGAAAAATGGGTAAAAGATTTGAACAGATATTTCACCAAAGATATACAAATGGCTAATGAACACAGGAAAAGATGTGCAACATTATTAGTCATTATACAAATGCAAGTCAGAACACAATGAGATACCACTACACATCCACCGGAAGAGCTAGAATCCAGAAGACTGACAAATACACCAAGTATTGGTGATGATACAGACAAACTAGAAAAGTCAAACATTTCTGCTGAGGATATAAAATGGTACAGTCTCTTTGGAAAACAGCCGGTAGTTTCTTAAGTTAAATATATACTTTCTGAACAACCTGGCAATTTCACTCCTATAGATCTAGTCATACGTCCACACAAAGACAAAATAACCCAAAACTGAAGCAATCCAAACATCCATCAACTGGTGACTGGATGTGCATACAATGGAATATCACTCCATAATAAGAAAATAACTCCTAATAAACTCTATAACATGGGAGAATCTCAAAATTCTTATGCTAAATAAAAGCAGCCAAAATCAAAAGACTACTTATTAGGATTCAATTTAGATGAAATTTCTAGAAAAGGTAAATCTCTAGAGATTAAAGCTGATTCGTGATTGCCTACGACTAGAAGTTGAGGCAGAGATTAACTACAAACAGACGAGAGGGAACTTTTTTCAGTGAGGAAAATATTCTAAAAGTAGATAATGGTGATGGTTGCACAATTCTATAAATTTACTAAAAAATATTAATTTGTATATTTACAATGGTACATTTTATGGTAAGTAAATTATATCCCAATAGGCTATTTTAAAAAAAAGGTAACACATGGGGAAAGGGACCATTTCTCTATTGTTCCTTAGGCCATCCAAAATGCCTTGTTCAGTTTATGGCATACAGTAGGCACTCAAGTCTTTTCTAAATTAAAAAAAAAAAACAAAACTGTGGAGCATTTACCTGTCAATTTGACAACTCTCAATTTAACTGTTTACTGCATGCCAGTTACCATTCTAGGCAATGTGGACCACGGATGAATAAAGTAAATAAGATCTCTGCTACTTCTGAATGCATAATTTAATTAATGACATGGTATGAATGAGGAAATAAATGAAAAAGAGAGAGGTGCCATATAGAAAATAAAACAGGGTATAGATGATAAGCATGTCTGATAAGGAACTTGAGGTTCAGTGGTCTGAGGAGACCTCTAAAAGGAGGTGGTCATATAAGCTGAGGCAAAGATGTTAATAAGTGACTGGCCATATGAAGCTAAGGAGAAAAAACATTCCAGACAAAAAGAATAGCAATGCTTGGCATGTTAAAGGAACAGAAAGATGGCCAGAATGGCTGGAGCACAATTAGTAATGGAGAAAGTGGTATGAGATGGGTCAGACTAAGAAGGGTATTCCAAATCTGGGTAAAGAATTTAGATTTCATTTTAAGTATCACTGAACACCAATGGATAATTTAAGTTTTATGAAACGTGCATACCATCTTTCCCACAAAAATCTTTTCAGTAAAGACATTCCACAATTCTTTACTAAGTTAGATTTTAAAGAGACCTAAACCCAGTGCTATTGTTATCAAAAGGTTAGATTTAAGATATTTTTTAATACTTGTCAGATTGTGTAGCTTGTATACTTTTTTTCAATTATATTGATCACCTTATAACAACAGGGAGAAGGTGTGATGTTTCCTATTTATCAATTATTTCCCCCAAAGCATTAAATGATTCAAATGTTTGGTAGACAGTATGCTTTCTTTCTTAACAGGCTGATTTCTGAGCTTTCTATCATTTGTTATGAAACATTTTACTACTTTTGTTGCTGCTTCAATGCTTTGCTTTCCCCAAACCATGCCATCTGTTTTCCCTAAGGTTTACTAAAAAAGTTAAAGAGCATTGGCATTTCAGACATTCTAGCATCTTTTGAAACACATAGGAAGGAGCTTACTTCTCCGGCATAATAAAGTGCAGCAAGGACCAGAGCTCTTTGAGGGAATTCTGAAGAGGGGTCCCCGTAATCAGGAGCCTATGGTTGGACTTGAAATCAATCAGAGTTTTATACAATAAAGAGTCATCATTCTTCAACCGATGGGCTTCGTCCACTCCCAGAAAGGCCCAGTTAATACTGCCCAGCACAGTCTAAAGTAAAAACAAAACAGAACGAGCCACCAGGTCAGAAGGGAACCCAAAAGTGCTTTCAAGTGTTAATTATCTCTGTACAAATACCATCACGAAGGTATACATAGAAACATTTATTCTTCACTGACTTAAAGTATATCAGGACTCTTCTGTTTATTCCGTTAGTTAACAGATTGGTGTCTACTCAAAAGAGCAGGTCATCCTCTAAAAGCTATAGGGGAGTCTTTTAGGCCAGGTTTTGCTGCATGCCTCAAAGTGAAAACACAAAAACTGGTATGCTGGGCAAAAACAACACAAAAACAAAAAATACATGATTTTGCAGTCTCTCCTTAATCAAGATTCTTCTCTGCCTATTCTCCACCCCAACCTTGAAGCACAGAAACACCAAGAGCCACCAAATTGCACTTGTTTATGCTTATTATCACCACTGGGATCACCTGGCACATACATTTCTTAGTAACTGTGGGAAGGAGATAATTTTAAGAGATTCATTTTTCTGTCCTCCTCCTCAGAGACCCTTACACAACATCTGTTCTGGAGAAATGCTTAATAATAAGATGGGAAGTACCTGAGAGGGCACTCAAGACCAGCTTCCAATGACTCACTAGAATCTCCAGTAAGTTACTGGCCTCAATACCCTTTCACCTATTTAATTCAATTGGCTTAGGTGACCCAAGGTCCCCTTCAACTGTAAGGTTCTGTTTATTTTTTAATAACCTTAATATTCTTCATGGATTTTTTTGTTTGTTCATTTGTTTGCTTTTTTTAAATACGAAAAGAAAAGTAACATGGCAAGGGGGAGGCAAAGACCCCATCATTTGGACAAGTCACACTCCAAAATTTAGCCTTTTGGTTACCAATTACACACCTTATCTTTTAAGAGGATCTCATATGTTGTTATAAGTGCATTGAATTTCAGCCTTTTGGTCTGACAGTGAATCCATTCATATTCTCGTATCTATAAGAGAAAACAATCATTAAGATATAATTTCTACCTTTACCTTTCTATATCACCAGCAAGTCTTATGACAGATGCAATAAATATACCAAATAAAAATTAAATCTGATTAGAATTTAATGAATACCTTATACATTCTAAACTGACCTAAGCAACCAAAGTATAGAGCAATATGAGTTAGAATTAAAAGATCTATCGTGGAGCAGCAAAAACTTTACTGCCAGAATTCAAATAAATTGTCACCTCCCTCTGCCCCCCTCCACCCCCAATATATTTGACCACAAAAATGCATTTCATCAGCAATTAAAACCCTGGTAACTTGAACTTATCTAGGGAATCTCCCAGAATGAGAACTTTCTTAAGGAAATACAATTTGATCATTCTTTGGGTAGGGCATACTTTTATTAGTAAATAAAACAAATTCCAACCTCTGGCTTGGTCAGAAATTTCATTAATCATACAGCAGAAAGATGTGGCCCCCAAGAAAAAGGAAAGGGAGGCTTACAGGATGAAAATACAATTTAATATGAATGAAAATCACGTCAACGCAAAGGAACACAAAAACTAACATTCGTACTGAAGTATAATATAACGTATTTAACTGGACACCCAGCAAGCACAATGGCCCATGATAGAGCTCCTACAGCTTGGTTGTCAAGTTAAGAACTGGAGGACAAGTCAAGGAGAGCTGCAGGGACTCACCACAAAGTGGGAAGAAGAACAAAGAAAAGGAGTACTGGAAAGAAAAGAAAATGTCCCTGATTTCACAGTTTTTTAGAGTTCACTTTCTTTGTCTTCACCTTTCAATGCAGTAGTGCTTGAAGCAATTCTGCACAATCTAGAACTTTTTTAATGGTTAACGAATGGATTAACAAACTTAAGAACTACTATAGACTTAGAAACTCAAAATTAGAGCAATGAAGTCTGCCAGAGTTTAGGTTAGAAAATTTTAATGAAAATGTTTAATAAAAATGAATTTGCATTAGCATGGTAATATATGGTTGTAACATCTCTCTCAAACGTTGAGGACTCCTGATGGCTTGCTCTTATTATAAGCAATCCCCTAGAAACAGTTTATTCCAACATACACACAGTGGTAAAAAAGCAAAGGTCTGGGACCAGACGTGTCTTTGTCCCAATCCCAGCTCTGCCACATTCCAGCTGGCCTGGGACAAGTGTTAAACTCTCTGAGTCAATTTCTTCAACAGGAGATTGGAAAGAATATCATCTACTTTGAAGATTATCATAAGGATTATAGGTAATATACATAAAGCACCCAGCACAGGGCCTGGCACGTAATAAGAACCTTAAAAAAAGTTGTTATCAAGAAAAAGATTTGCCAGACAAAGACAAACTTAAGCCCATGTGTTCTAAGTTCCTGATGCTCAAGTTAACTTTGATATCAGACAGATAATTCTCTTTTCTGCAGCTCTGAAATGGCTCACTGTCCTTTTATTTCTTTCTTGTAAGTTATGCCACCTCACTATTTTAAAAGGTTAGGAAACAAACTCTAAGAACTCAATTATTTTCAGTAATATCTCTCTGCTCAAATAGCAAAAATAATATTAACATTCCACAAGGCATCAACTCTATCTTATAATCCTTTATAAATAAAGTGGTCTTGAAAGTACAGGGGAAAGAAAAACTTAATACTGCAATCCAACTAAGAGAGATTCCCATTCATGTACTGCTGTTGCGGTTCTTTACAAAGTAAGCATATGTTTTTAAGACTAACTGAATTGTATTTTTGGGATACATCAATCTCCCAATATCAGGGGCATAGCACCGTGTCAGAATCACAATTTTACTAAAGGCTATAATGGCTTTAGGTCAATTTCCAAAAATACATTTATAACACAGATTCTATCCCAATTCTTTTTGTTTACACACCGTATTTCTGCTCATCAGGTCACCTATGTAAACCACTACGTTAATCTCTGGTGCCCAGATTTCAAACTCCCTCTGCCATGAGGTGAGGGTGGATAAAGGGACGACTATAAGAAAGGGGCCATACAGCTGGTGTTGGTGGAACAGGTAGGAGAGGAATGATATGGTCTGGATGGTCTTTCCTAGGCCCATTTCATCAGCAAGGATTACACTGTTACTTCTGCAGAAAGAAAAAGATAAAAACAAAAAGATCATTAGTTCACAAAAAAAACAGTATGTGCACAAACAGCAAAGGCATCAATGCCTCACAATGTCACCAAGCAAGACATGGGTTGTGAGCCTCTAATGTCTTTCCTCTCCTCTGCAATTAACTCTCCTACATAAGACAGTCGAGTAACAAGTAATCTAAGTATTATCAAGGTTTGGATTACTACAAGAGCCTATTCAGACTAGATGTTCTCTATCTTGCATTTTGGTCTTTTACATCTATCCCCTGTAACAGAGAAGGCAGGTTTTGGTATATTGGTGTATGCAAGCACATGACCTTGGGTTCCATCAGTACAGAAAGCAAGGGCAGATGGGCTATCCCCACTGCTGATGAACCCTACAGGCTGACAGTCATGTGCCTTTGTTCAAAGTGCCCACCCATTCCACTGCAGGCCACTGGGTTGTTTAATGCTACATACACTACTCCCTAGCCCTAAATGCTGCAGGTACACAGAGCTTGTTTTAAATACACTACTCTACAGCAGGGGTAGGCTGCAGATCAGATCTCTGAATCCCACCCCAGACCTACTGAATCAGAGTATCTGGGGAAGGGCTCAAGAATCTGTATTGTTTAACAAGTACTTCTGGATATTGTGCTATGGGTATATGGCTTGGACCACACTTTGAGAAACAAGGCTCTAGGAGACAGGCAGGAGGCAGGATTTCAACAGGATCCTAATAGAAAAGGATTGTAAAGATATTAAGAAAAAACCTTTAAGTAAATTAAGCTAATTTAAACTGAAAGAAATAGAGTTAGGAAAGTATGTTCCAGAAATAGAAAAGAGCCCATTTGACAGGAAACCAGGACTGCATGTATGCCTTAAGTCTGAAAATATTACAAGGTTCTTGAAAATCAGGCCATGGGAGGTTTACACATATATAATACATGCTTAATCAGTGGACCGGAGAGAACTAAAACCAATATTCAAGTTAAAGACAACTTAATCGATTAGAAAAACAAGACATTTAATTCACCAAGAAGAGATTCCTTTGAGTAATTTTCCTCATATTTCTCTCACCTTTTCACACCACTGGGGAGGAAACAGGGTTAATTTTCTCCAACATTTCCTCTCCCTAGCAAACTGCCACTGTCCATTTATACACATGAAAGAAGTTTGGATTGATTTGCCTGCTTTTCTGGAACTAGACCAAAACAGCATGTTACTTAACTCAAGGTTCCCATGACCAGGGCCTAGTAGCTGCCTGGGCCCTTTTCAGCTGATTCTGAATTAGTCAGTTTAAAGTAGAAAATGCTGGCTCAGGACTCTACATGGTGTGACTTTGGACAAGGGCTCCTAAGAGCCCTCAACTACAGAACAAGAGGGTTAGTTACACAACTCCTTAAGCCTCCACCTAGCTTATAACCGTCCTTTAGGAAGATCAGGTCTCACTATTCTCTGAAACAAAAATAACTTTCAAGGAATTTAGAACATCAGACCTCCATTCTCAGTCACAGAAATTGAACCTCCTCAAGATCTCTGATTCTCATACTGAACGTTAAATATTACATAAATTTTTACAAGACAGAGTAGTACATGGTTCAATTGGGAAAGTCATTGTAAATGCACCTCTGTAACTTAAAAACCATCTTTTCAGCATTGAGAAAAGAAGCTGGCATGTTTTTGTCTTCAGGCTGTAGTCTAATTCTGAAATAAGAATTCTTACTTTGCCATAAAACACTGAAGAAATTAAGAGTTTACATGTTGGGGAAGGAATCTGGAGACATACATTAAAGGTACTTCTCACACCGTATGTTCCATGAAGACAGGGGAATCCTGTCTTGTCTTGGTTCACTACTAAATTCTCAAGGCCTGGGACTTCCCTGGTGGTCCAGTGGTAAAGAATCTGCCTTACAATGCAGGGGACGTGGGTTCCATCCCTGGTCAGGGAACTAAGATCCCACATGCCTCGGGGCAACCCGCGCACCACAACTACTGAGCTCACGCACCTCAACTAGAGCCCACGTGCTGCAAACTATAGAGCCCGCGTGGTCTGGAACCCGTGCACCACAACCACAGAGCCCACATGCCACAACTAGAGAAGGGAAAACCCGCATGCCACAACTAGAGAGAAGCCCGCGCACCACAACGAAGAGCCCGCACGCCACAACGAAAGATCCCACATGCCTCAACAGAGATCCCACGTGCCGCAACTAAGCCCCAACACAGCCAAAAATAAATAAATAATAAATAAAATCTTAAAAAAAAAATTATCCAGGCCTACCTAGGTCCCTAATACATAGTAATTAGGGACTACTTGAATTTGCAATTGAATTTGGTGAATAAAATTTATGAGTACAGCCTCAAAGTACCTTTAAACCTCGTTGTCTCATCTCTCTTTTTCTTTTTTCCAAGACTATGGTGATCTTGTTACAAAAAAGTAAAGGATAATTTCACAAGTCCAACTGTCAGAGAACTTCCTCTACAAGGGATGGCCTGAACAGCAATAGGGGGGGTGGGGGTCACATCACTCTTCAGCACCACTATGTAAAATTAAAGGTTTCCCTGGCTCAGAAAGACAACTGAATGGAAAAAAGACATTTTCTTCTTTCTTCTGAGAATAACTCCTTCCCCACTAAAGATATAGACAAATTACATTGCTATTTATACTCATAAATAACATAGTAAGACATAGGTCTCTGGCTATGAGAAATTAACCCCCAAATAACTAAATAACAAAGTACTTTTTACTTCAGACTAAACTGGTAATTATATATACATAAAAACTCCCAGAAGTGGCTCCTTTCAATCACATAATTTTTTTATTTCTATAATATACAAGAAAAGGAAGTAATTCTTTATACCTAACAGTTTTAAAAAGCCAGAAACAGTAGAGAAAACATCAAACATATTTTTCTACCTACTTGCACCAAGAATGAGCAAGCCAGTTGAGACCTTCTAGCTGATAATCTCGGAGCTCCAGATTCTCTCCTCCTAAATATGCCGGCTGTTTCTTTAAAGCCACAAATCGTGGTCTCTGCTTCAGGGCCTGAAATGCAAAATTTAACAAAGCCCAGGTTGAAGAAAACCTTCCTCCTGTTCCTATGTTAAAATGCTAGCCATGATTTCTGTGCTCTACACCAAAGCATAAGAATTTAAATTTCACATCTGAATCACCAACCACACCCAACCCACCACGAGCTCTTGCATTGTGGTCTGCATTCCCAAAGCCAGATTGCATCCCGAAATAATTTTTAGTCATTGCTCCTTTCCTGAAGTAAGTTTGCGAACATCATTAAATAGCATTGGGAAACAATGGATTAAAAACTTATATAAATTTCACGGCTCATGACTTTTCAACATTCTTGTGTATGCTGTGAACTTACAGGAGAAACTAATTCAGGAATATTTCCCAAAGTTATTTGGCCACAATAGTGTTTTTTTCAAGGAGCATTTCTCTGAAGATGAGCACTCTCTGGAATAGTGCCCCATTATGAGAAATGTCGTCCTAATAACGTATTTGATAAGGTAATTATTGTTAGTTGCAGCTCTCCTTTGTGAGCAGCCGGCAGTAAATGGAATCAGATGCCTCTGGCTGCCCACTTCTGCCACATATGCCCCACAGTACTTCGCCCATCCGACCCCCCAGCTACTGCCACTTCCCCCATCCTCACACTAATTCTCCCTCCGTGGGCTTCTACGACACCTTCCTGGTGGGACCTTCCGGCTTTAACAACTGCTTACTCTGGTCTCCAACACATGGCCGTTAGATGAAACTTTCTAAACGAAATACTGTTTCCTGCCTGCTGCTCTGCTCAGGGGGGTAGGCTTATGAAGACCCACAGAATAAAATCCAAATACTCTCCAAGGTATTCAAGACATACACACTTTTGACTCACCAATATCACCTCCATCTCTTCCTACCCTGAGGTCCGGTGGTCCTCCTACTGACTATAAGAACATCTTTCTCTTAATATCTTTCACGGGAGGCCAATAACCTGGGCCCCCTTCTGTCTGTCTAACCAGCTCCAATCAAGTCTTCAAGGACAGGGCACTTCAAGCACCACAATTTCCTCATTTTAAAACCACTTCAATGATCCCTGTGGCTCAGTGACTCCTACTTCTGGAATAGTCTTTATCACACTCATTGACCTTCAGTTACACACTGCTTTTCACAGATAGAGGTTTGGTGCCATGAATTTCAATGTCAACCTCTTGGAGAGAGAGGCCATGTCTTACATAAACATTTACTACTGAGGACCCAAGCGTACCAATTTACACAGGGAATGAATTCCAAAGAAAGAAAAGGAACTGTACAACCAATCTAGCAAATAAAAGAGCCTATATATTTAGTTTATAACCTAGAATTCAGACACTCCCCTTTCCTGTCACTTCTCTTTAAAGTGCTTTAATTCTTTCCAGTATTCTCTACAATATCTCCATATAAGACATATCTAATTGTGTATATAAGAAGATTAAAGAAGTCAGCAAAGCCATTATACAACTCATCCCCTCCTTTTGTTTTAATTATTTTCCTTTGATGTCAAGGTTAAGTCATTTTCTTTCACTTCAAAATAGGAATTATCACTTACTTTTGTGGTATTCTCTCTTCCCAACATCTATCTATGTGGCCAACCCTTTGTAGCAATACACCTTTCCCCTGAAAATTCAAAAGCCAGCAGTCACCACACCTTGCATTCTCTTGTTGGGATGGTTTTTGAGTTGTTCCGACTATGGAAGCTGTCGATGCAGCTCTGGAATTTCTTTCCAATCAAGGCTTCATCTTCCCAGCTGCACTCTGAATAGGGCAGTCCCATCCATTTGCATAGATATTCAGGTTCGTTGGAAGGTGCCGGCTTCCGACTGTGAGCTATTTCACATATAAAAATTTACAGATCAGCAACTGTCAATTAAAGGAGAGGAGTGACATTCTGTTTTATGTATAACCAAGGAAACACCATGTGGCAAAGCTGTAAATATTCTGCAAAACATGAACTGCTCTTAAATGCTAAACAGTATTTATAAACAAGTTGTCTTGCTTACCTGGAAAATCTGTTTGACCCAGTGTAGATTTGCTCGTCTTCACAGCTAAATAAATGGAAAGCTGGGTAAGTTATCACCATAACCAAGAAAACGGTGACATTTTAGGTCCTATGAATAAGAGTACAAATATACTCTACTATCTCACATCTTAAAAAAAGAAAAGAAAAAGCAGCCTATCTAGCACTTACCCCATCTCTCAGTTCCCCCTTTACAACAAGGCTCCCCAGGGGAGCTTTCTTCATACTGTCCCTTCACTCTCCCCTGAAGCCACCCCATCAGGCCTGTAGCCCCACCACCTCATGGGTCCATCTCCCCAGGGCCAGGCCTGCTGCCAAGCTGAAGGATCAAGTCCCAGTCCTCTTTGACTGGCAGCGCCTCCTCCTGCCCGAGCCGCGTGAATCACCTGGCTCCCAGCACACCTCCCTCTCCTGGCTCTCCCCCCGACTCACTGGCTGTCCTTTCTCACTCTCCTCTGCTGGTTTCTCTTCCTGACTTCCGAAAGCTAGAATGCCCTCTGACTTCTACTCGCACCACGTACACATTCTTGATTATCTCATTAAACCTTAGGCTTTAAATACCATCTACATACGGATTATATCCTCGAATTTAAATCTCCAGCCCGGACTGAGTTCTAAACTCCAGACTCATATGCTACAGCCTTCACAATACTATCCACTTAGATGACTGAGAAGTATATCAAACTGACAAATATCAAAATAAGTTCTTGATTTCCATTCTTTCTATTTCAGTAAATGGTACCTCTAGTCTCCTATTTGCTCAGGTCAAGAACCTTGGCACCATCCTTGCCACCTCTTTCTTTCCCCCCATCTCCAAATCTACTGGCAAAGCCTGTTAGCTTTTCCTTCAAAATAAATCTAGGCATCTGTCTATTCTCCAAAAGTATACCTACAAAAATGCATTTTTAAAAAATATTTATTTATTTATTTGGTTGCACTGGATCTTAGTTGCAGCAGGCAGGCTCCTTACTTGTGGCATGCATGTGGGATCTAGTTCCCTGATCAGGGATCGAACCTGGGCCCCCTGCACTGGGAGCGCAGAGTCTTAACCACTGTGCCACCAGCGACGTCCCACATTTTTTCAATATATATACATTACTCCCAAAAGAAAAAGTTCTATTATTCCTGGAGCTCAAACACTGCTTAGATGAGTTTCCATGTACTTACCTATTACTCTTTCTACTATCTGATACTGTTTGTTCAGCTCTGAGGCCAGCTCTTGTTGGCAGTTGAAATATTCCACATCTTCAGGAGAAACTTTCCCTAACCTGGACAGAAGACAGAAAAAAAAAATACTTATTAGATTTGGGGGATCCATATACATCTGTCAATGCAAAGTCAAGGCAGGACAGGAAACTTAGTCTTTACTTTCATATGTCCCTTAATAATCTTTTACTAATAATTAGGCCAGAGATTTTAAGAAAAACACGTAAGACTTATAGAAAACACTAAAAACCTTAGACTTATAGGACACACCAGTTGTTCTCTCTGATGTGGCCCATTAATAAAGAAACCTAAAAATAACTATTTTGGGTGACGAATTCATGTGATAAATTCATATATCTTAATAGACAAGGACAATAAAACTCTTCCAGATTTACAAGAAAACCTGCCTTTTTTCAAATATGTATGGGCTTTAGGCGTGATTAAATGTGGCTTTTTTTAGAAAACCAGTTATTCATACTTATAAAACGACAACACCAGCAACCTGAAATTGAATACTGCTATAGCTTTCAAGCATTTTTAAAATTCTAATCACTTTACAAACTACCCATATCTTAGGGATACATATTTTTGTTTTCGACTCAAAGAAAAAAATTTCTGATTTACTGAAGCAGCATATTCTGCATAGTAATAAAACAGGAATTGGAACCCATTTGTCCCTATTCCTAACACAAAAAAACCTCATCACATGACACTGACACATATGTCTCCGGGGGAACTTATGCTTCTTTTTGTCAGTTTAGTTGTGTGTATGCTGTGACCCCACATATGTCTCAGATGCAACCTAACATGCTCAAAGCTGTAAGTAAACTACAAACAACAGGCTATCACAGTTTCAGAACATCTCTGTCACATCCTTTCGGTAAACTGTGTAAAACCAAGATTAGTTTTAAGTATATCATAACCCAGAGAGTTCTAGATTATTAACTCCTGACATCCAAGCTACCCCAGGACAACCACAGAAAGTAACAAGGTGCTTAAGTACGTTAGCCTTGGACTCAGGCTACCAGAATTCCAATCCTGGGCCCTCTCACAGAGTTGCTCTGTACCCCACTCTTCCCACAAAAAAACATTTTGTTCAACAGTACAAATCTCATAGGATTACTGTGAGGATTAATGAGATCATGTCCGAAAAATGCTCCATAAGCTAGTTATTATTAAACTCTACAGACTTGGTGGCTATACGCAAAAATATATACTATCTTCAGCTCACAGTTTTATAAAACGTAATCGTGGATGCCTCCACGTTCATTCAGATGCTAAAGGCAAAATGTGATATTCTAGATAGCTGTGTTCTCCATGGACTAGTTAAAAACCTTCCCTTCCTCCAGGCTGCAAATGTATTTCTTTTATCCAGGATGGATCATGTACCATTGCTTGATTTCATCCTCTTTCTTCTTGAAGTTCTCTAGTTTTTTTAGGCCCTTCACTTTCTGCTGCTGTAAGGACTCTTCACTCTCCCACGTGCTATGGATATACGACCAGCCCTTCCACTTGATGAGGTACTGGACTTCGCCTTCATCCTTTTCAGGGTCAAAGTCGCCACTAGGGTCTCCGTTAGCTTCAACTGCATACACAGTAGTAGAAGCTCCAGTGGCTGAAAAAGGATTCAGTTAAATTTTAAAAAGTATGTTAAACCAGACACTGAAAAGCTTCCCAAATACACAAATGTCTAAAAAGTCTCTTTATGGATGAAGCACCAAAATCCTTTGACTCGAAATAAGCAGAAATTCACAAACAATACAGAATGAACATGTTCAACAATTTCAAATATTGTCATGATGCAAACCCAACTTTCACTACTTAAAACATTACAAAATTTGCTGGTGAAATCAAAGAAATCTCTGTATCCAAACACAATAAAAATGGAACAGCAATATCCTTTTGTTTTGGTCCCTACTAACTCAGAAAACAAATCTGTCTCTCTCTCCAGGAATATTAAGAACAAGGTAAGAGAATTTAAAATCTCCCCAATTACTCAACCACCCAAAACTCCCTGTTGACGCTCTTAACCTCAAGTAAGCCTGGATGAAAAAAAAAGACAAAGAAAAATGAATTATGTATTATTTTGATATTTCCTATATGGAAAGGTTACTTTAAAAAACTGAGTTGTGAGATATCTCAATTTGGATATAAAAAATTCTTCACTACTGTCCAAATATGTATTTAACGCGTTTGACACTTATCACAAGGAGATTCAAAAACAAGTAACTAAAGGTAGATTTACTTAATGTTAATAATCAAGAATCTCTGCTGCATCACTGGTTTTTAAGATATTAAAACATCTTTAACGAGCTCAATTTTAAAATCTCAAAGACATATGGGACACAGCCCTATAGTCTCAGGTCAGTTTTTCTGTGGGTCAGAAAAACTTCCACATGTCACAACAAATAAGGGCATGGGCTGAAATTCATCACTTCAGACCTCAATACATAAAATTTGGGCCTTACTGAGCAGATATAAAAAGTAATTTGTTAGCTTCCAATGGCAGGGAAGGGGCAGCAGGTGTCATGTCTGGCCGCAAAGGTGTCAAGAAGCCCCTGAAGCAACCCAAGGATCAGGCTAAGGAGATGGACGAGGAAGGTGAAGCATTCAAGCAGAAACAGGAAGAGCAGAAGAAGTAACTCAAGGAGCTAAAAGCAAAGGCCAAGGGGAAGGGTCCCTGGCCACAGGTGGCATTAAGAAATCTGGCAAAAAGTAAGCTGTTCCTTGTGCCTGAGGCAATGATGATCCTTAATTCTATTCCTGTTTAAACATCTGGACTCCCTGCCATAACATTTGTTGCCACCTATGGCAAAAATGAAGTGCTGTCTTCACATACCTCCTTTCTTTCCCAGCCTTGAATCTAAGACCTTTTCAATAGTTTCACTATTATCCTGCTGTTCATCAGCTCCTTCTCCAGTCATTTCAATGAGGTCATCTGAGTCAGTCTCAAAGTCATCGTCTTCTTTATAACTGCATGAGGAATAATGCCGAATAAATGAGAAACTATCTTTTCAGATTCAAACACCACCATACATAGTATCATTAGGACGAGGAACCATACCCTTTTGGCTGCAACATGCTGTTGTGCAGATCAGCCACGATAAAACGGGCTCGAAGTTCATCTTTTTTTCCTGCTTGAAGTATTAATGCATGTTCACAGATAGCTGCAGGAAGGCTAACTCATATTGCAAAATAGAAACTGACTACAGTGATTTCTGTAAGCAAGACATAGAAAACTACTACAAAGACACTCCTATGTTTTCTTTTTTTTTTTTTTTGCGGTACGCGGGCCTCTCACTGTTGTGGCCTCTCCCGTTGCGGAGCACAGGCTCCGGACGCGCAGGCTCAGCGGCCATGGCTTATGGGCCCAGCCGCTCCACGGCATGTGGGATCTTCCCGGACCGGCGCACGAACCCGTGTCCCCTGCATCGGCAGGCGGACTCTCAACCACTGCGCCACCAGGGAAGCCCTGTTTCCATTTTTTAATGAGGTCATTACTATGTATAAACAAGGAAACAACTACAAAGAAAGAAAATACACAATAAATGAAAAAAATTACTAGTATTCCATTAGATAAAAGCGGAGCAATACATCTAAGATTGAATGTACCAACCCTGCATTTTGTCTCCCAATAACAAGAATATGAAATTTAAGTATTCTCAAGTTACTGAGCATACTTCCTGGTAATAAAATATTAAAATGTAACCTTCCACCATATATTAACAACAAATGGTTTGGGGGTTACAGAAGAGAAAAACACAATTCTGGATGCAGTACAGCTGTAGGAGGAAAAAGTGCTAAGCTACATATTAACATACTCAAAACCTAGTCCTAGCTTTCAAAGTATTAACTGGATACATTGAACAGGTTATTAATACCTCCAGGACTCAGCTTCACCATCTTTAAGTAGACCAAAAGAAACCTTCATATCCTCTAAAAGGAAATTAAATACCCTTTGATTCATATAAAGTAAAATATTTATGTTTGCATATATCTATTCCTTTATTTTATTTTCTATTAATGCTTCATATCGTATCGTAAGCTTGATAAGATTATTATATCCAAATAATACATAAGCTGAAACAAAAGAATTTGGCTGATTCAAACAGCAATTCAAAAGTGAAAATACAATCCTAATGTCCTTCCTAAAAAAGGATGTTATGAAATGAAGATAACATCACTACCACCTCAACGAAACATGAACTTGAAATAAAGCAGCTCTCTTCATAGGAATGAAGGCTTGAAATGAGTTATCACTATTCTTTCCATATTCCTATTGGCCAGAACCATTCTTTTTGCAAGAACCCTGGCCAGATTTCCGAATACAACCTCAAGACACAGGTCATTATTTTTACCTATCAAATGCCTAAGCCTGAACTTATCAGAACCAAGCTCTAGCCAACTGCACTATCACCTTCCCTTCACACTAATGAAAACCTTCTGGGGCATCACCTACCTAACATTTTTAGCCGCTCTGCGGCGAGTCTGCCTTTTGGGAGCTTCGTCATCTTCATCCTCATCGTCAGAAGAATCTTGCTTTTTCCTCTTTCCACGCTGCGTCTTAGGTTGCTTTTTAACACGAGGTTTGGGCATTGCTCTAAAATGAGAAAAGAAAAAATGGCAGAGTCCTTACTTCATCATCTGTTGTCTACTTCAAATCTATACAATTGTTATTTCCCAGAGCGGGGTTCATACACAGGAATTAACCCGGGGAATGTTAGACATGAATATTCCCAGGTCCCATTCCCTGAGATTCTAACTCACTAGAGATCTGCTTCACTAGAAACATGAAAGTGATTCTACTGCTAACACCCTTCAGTCATTTATAGGAATACAGTCAGCCCTCTGTATCTGCAGGTCCACATCTGCATATTCAACCAACCATGGATCAAAAATGTATTTGCAAAAAAAATTCCACAAAGTTCCAAAATGTAAAATTTGAATTTGCTGAGCATTAGCAGCTATTTACGCAGCATTTACATTGTATTAGGAATTATAAGTAATCAACAGATGATTAAAAGTGTACAGAAGGAGATGCATAGATTTTACGAAAATACTACAGCACTTCACGTAAGGAAGTGACTTGAGCATCTGCAGATTCCGGTATCTACAAGGGTCCTGGAACCAATTCCCCGCAGGGGCGAAGGGAAAACTGTACTGTGGGTTCTGAGGCAACGGTTCTCAACTATTCCTCAAGATCACCTGACATAAAAATACACATGCAGCACACCGCTGATGACAGCTCTCTGGTGGGCAATTTGGAAATATCTATCAAAATTACAGGGCTTCCCTGGTGGCGCAGTGGTTGGGAAACCGCCTGCCAATGCAGAGGACACAGGCTCGAGCCCTGGTCCAGGAAGATCCCACATGCCGTGGAGCAACTAAGCCCGTGCACAACTACTGAGCCTGCGCCCTAGAGCCCGCAAACCACAACTACTGAAGCCCTGCGCCGAGCCCGTGCTCCGCAACAGGAGAAGCCACCGCAATGAGAGGCATGCACATGGCAAGGAAGAGTGGCCCCCGCTGGCCACAGCTAGAGAAAGCCTGTGTACAGCAACGAAGACCCAACGCAGCCAAAAATAAATAAATAAAATAAATTAATTTATTTAAAAAAAATTACAAATATAACAATTTTATTTCTGGGAATTGACTTTACAGATATAGACTGATACAGACACAGTAAGGTATTCACTGTGGTATTTGCAATAACAAAAGATTAGAAAAACTAAACATTCATCAACTGGGAACTAGTTCAATAAACAGAATACTACGCAACCATAAAAAAGGGAGTTTTCTGTACATTGATAAGGAAAGATTTCCAAGATAATGAAAGAAAAATGCAGATGATGCATGGAATGCTATAATCTGTATAAAGGAAGTAAAGGACAAGAAATAACTACACATATATTTTTCTCCTATGTACATTAAATATACCAGGAAGGCTACCTGAGAGACTGTGCCCTGCCACAGGCCAATGGAACGAACTGAGGAGGTGGCCCCTCTATTGACTTCCCTGCAGCCAGGACTGAGAGCCACAGACTAGGAACTCTCAAAAGGAAATCCCCAAGTTCTCCATCAGTGGTAAAAAGATGAAAGGAGAAAGAGGGAGACAGAAACTCACAATCATAGTCACCTGTTTCTCTCATACCTGCCATAACCAACACTACACAGACAGATGATCAGAGACTCAATAAATGATGGGTAAAATCTAGAAGACAGAACTGGAGTGGATTCCAGCCCTGAGAACTGAAACTGAGAAGAAAGGAGACAAAACTCACTGATGAATTTCCCTGCTGGGGTGGGAGGTGAGGGGTCAAGTACAATGTCCTAAACCAGGGATAGACACATGTTTGCTGTAAATGGCTAGAGGATAAGTATCTTTTACTTTCTCAGACAAGAGGCAAAGTTGAGGGCCACTAAATAGGTACTTATATAACAAGAGAAAATAAATTTTAACAAATATTTTATTGACGAAAGTCAAAATAAAATAATAATCATTGAGTACTTTTTTGTGTAATACAACATCTACTAACGAGAAGAACAGAATTCTTTTTGAAGGGATAACATTTCACTTCGCTAGGGTTCAAATTTAGTGTTCCCCATCACCAAACTACAAATGTTCACCTATAAAAGCTATATTGAGTTCGCAGGCCGTACAAAGATAGGTGGTGAGTGGGATCTGGCCCAAAGTCAATATTTGCCAAAAGCATCCTAAGCAATACTGCAAGGAGGTAAATTTTCCTGGGGCCTCTCTGCCTCCTGCCTTCCGTTCCCCACCACCAGTACCTTTCATTGTCGTATGTCTGATCAAAAGTTACCAGTTTCCTCTCATCTCCACCTACTTCCTTCCCTGCACAGATTCTCTGCTTAACGTTATAAAGATTATGAGAACAGGATAATAAACAGTAAAGTATGCTTTGAACCAGCCAATTAAACTTAACAATTAGTTCTCCCAAAAAGAACGTGTACACTAGTCAAATACACAGGGAGCTTTTTTTAAGAGTGGAAGATACATTCGCTCCTCATAACGAGTCTGCCTGGAGTATGAACAGTAAGATCCACTCTGAGCTACATACCATGCAAACACACAAAATCAATATAAGTAGCTCAGTAATCGAATTACTTGCTAATGATGCAGGCTGGCAAGAAGTTAACCAGACATTCAAAATCCGGAATCACAACACACTGTACCCCATCAATTAAGGCCTTTGGGCTAGCACTACATCGTCCTTCTCAATCTAACACAAACTAAGCTCGACCAGAAGCAGAGATGTTCAAGCAAACACTGCACCTTCTGGGGACAGGTCTTCTGGCTTTCACTTTTTTTTGCTCTGGTTCGCTCTCTGCACTGGTGCCTTGTTCCTGTTCATCTTCTGAGGGCTCCCGTTTCCATTTTTCTCTGTGATCAAAAGCAAAGCAAAATTTTTTTTTTCTAAAAGAATTCTTCAAGATTGTTTAGCTTGAAGAATCTGACAAATCTGACAATCTGATTAGCCAAAAAGGCAGAACATGTATATTTTAGATATTATGCTGAAAGATTTGTTCTAGCTCCATTTAAATTTTGGTGTGTTCCTTCCTAGGCTGTGTAATATCTATTCCTATTTTATATCTGGTATCAAAAATAAATGAAAATGGAAGCTAAGGCTGTATTTTTTAAACCATTTGTTCTGAAAAAAAAAATCCTGCTAAATCTCTAATATTCTATTTTTATTTACTACTATCATTGACCAGATTGAAGCCATAATATATACTAGATCAGAGGTTCTCAAATTTTAGCATGGATCAGAACCACCTCAAGGGCTTATTAAAAGAGATTTTTGGGCCACAGCCAGTTTCTGATTCAGTAGGTGTAATGTGAGGCCTAAAAATCTGAATGTTAACAAATTCAGATGATGCTGAGAGACTTGAGAACTACTATACTAGTTATTTTAACATCTTTAGAATACACTGAGAAAACAATCCCCCAAATTATTTTTCAATGATAAATCTACTACCTACTAAATAACCTGTTCAACTAATGAAGTAGTTTTTAATAATTATTAAATACAGTAGGTGTTCTTTTGCTCCTCAAGATCGTAGAAGACTTGGGAGAGCCATACCCTATAGGTGCCCTACTATCCCCAAACAGTTTTTGAAGTTTACTTGAAAACCAAACAAGACATCACATAAACTCAGCTCATTTCTCACCTGCAGGGAAGAAGGAAGGAGCATATATAATAGCTACTGGGCATGAAATATCTAGAGGAAAAAAAAAAACTTAATAGGCAAGAACCTGGGGTTCTCTCTAAACAAAACAATTACCATTGTGTCTCTGGGTCTGTGTATAGAAAATGAGGTTATGCTAAAGACAACTCTTGCCAAGTTGCAAAGTCAAATCAATATTCTTCATGGGAGAGTAAGTCCAAGTAATAGTGGAAGAACCTTCCTAAAAGGTCCAGGAGCCACCCTGCACTTGAATTAGTGGAAACATCACAGGAAAAAATGTTTTTCAAGCCTTCCATGAAAAGGCAGTGGAGCACTTCTATGTACATTACTCAAGTTCTACTGGCACTACCATTTACCTAATAGTAGGTCACTCATGTGGGCAGGGTATCTTTGTACCAGAGCTTAGCACAAAGGCAGGCAAATGGAGATACATCTTTGTTAAATAAAGAAATAATTAAAGAATGAGTCCTATCAGACTGTCAGACAGGTAGGGTGCTTTCGGAAGCAGACTGGTAAGATATTAAGGCCTACTATTTTCACCTAATATACTTCACTCTCTCTTTAAAGCAAACTATACTCTGGGCACCTGCTTTATTCTCCTTGCCTAGAGCCTCGTACAATAAATGTCTAAGGAATCCAAGGAATAGATGGTGACGACCAGGAAGGAAAAAAGGAAGATGTCTCCAGCAATTGGGAGATTGGCACCTAAGGCTACAGTCTCCCTTGGGCCAAGTCCAGAACAGTTTACCCTTTAGAAGGAACTCACACAGTCAAACTGGAGAGAAGTGGTTTCACAGGAAACAAGCTTGAAAGAACATGCACGTAAGACCTAAGGGAGAGCAGATCAGATGAGAGAGATCCACAGTCAAGTATTATTTGTAATTTACATAACTCTGCCAGAAATTGAGAACCTATATCAGGGTAGCTAATAAGGTCCACTTCCATAACTTTAGGAGACTAAACTGGCAGTAAACACTGAGAGAATGGATGTTGAGTCTAGTTTTCCAGTTAAACTGCACATTTGTAGACTTACAGACAACCAGGAGGACTTAGAATCTCCCGATATAAGAATGTACAAAGGGCTTCCCTGGTGGCGCAGTGGTTGAGAGTCCGCCTGCCGATGCAGGGGACACGGGTTCGTGCCCCGGTCCGCGAAGATCCCACATGCCACAGAGCGGCTGGGCCCGTGAGCCATGGCCGCTGAGCCTGCGCGCCCGGAGACTGTGCTCCGCAACGGGAGAGGCCACAACAGTGAGAGGCTCGCGTAACGCAAAAAAAAAAAAAAAGAATGTACAAAAAATTAGCAAATTGTCTGGTTCAAAGGCCTCTTCCCAGGTAGGGGGAAACTCAAGACCAGGGAGAACAAGCTGTTTGGTACATGTCAAATCCCCAACCGTGCTACTCTCAACCATAACCTACTGAAGACCACAGAATCTGCAAACATTAAAGCCAGGGTTACACATTCTGGGAGGATCTGAACAATCAGAGGCCTAAAAGATCTAAATGAGTTTTATGTATGTGTATTTGAAATTGGCTGGATTACTTCAAACTTCATTTTAATTTTCCAGAATAGAGGGGGAAAAAAAGTAAGTTACAACCAGCAATACTAAGTCATTTTGTATAAGGGGTGAAAAAGGCAATCAATTACAAAAAGATTACTGCCCAACCCTGGCTCTCCAACAGGTGAAACCGATGTCCACTTCTAGTTTGCTAGCTTCTCATATAATGCAAATTTTATGAGGGAGACTCCCTGACTAAGCTGTATATTATATGCTGGGCTACAATGAAGAGAAGTCTAAAATATAAGATCGTGATTAAAATATTTTTCATACATTAAAGGAGACTTGAATTGCCAGATTCAGCTCTAAGAGGCCATCAATGGGATTCCCTAAAAGGGAATCAATGGAATTTTTGCCAAAATTTTGGGAACTGGGGAGAAAACTACCAAGATTTGGCCACTGAGGCCTCAAGGCAATACAAATAGATAGGAAAAAGTCAGAATGCAAGTTAACTGGGTATAGTTTTCTTCCTTTACTAAGAAAAGGTGGTTGGTAGGACACAAATCAAATCTGAACTGTAAAGGAGGGAAGGAACAAAAGCCATTTTTAAATAAAATGGGCCTAAACTCTGGTCAAGAGCCATTGTTCCTATTAACTGTCTCTAAGAGCTCAAAGAAGGGAACTCCTTTCTCCTCCACTTTAGAAGGCAGGTAAGGAAAAGAGGGAAAGAGTTGCTTTAACTTCACTGATTTTCAGTAGATTTTCCCGTGGAGAATGCCTTTCAGTACCAATTCCCAGTGAAGAGGGGAAATCTGAGGCTAACGAGGATTCTCTTCCACTGTCACAGGACTGTGACAGACTTTCAATTCAAAGCAGTGGAAAGGGAGAAATAACTATAATCCCAGGAGAATAACTTCAAATGATTACAGCTGAAATACTTTCTTAAATTCCAGTTGGGACAGAGGGTTTTGGAACCATTGTACAGTGGGGTTAAGCATTACTGGGACCGTAACGAGTCAGGAGAAATCCCATACAACATTTCACAAATTAGGATAACATGAATAGCGACTACATAAAAAAGGGTTCAATGATCAAAACAGCATGAGTGGGTGAAGCAAAACTCAAAATTTTGTTTGTATGACTTTAAGTCAAGGGTTACAATCTCAAATACCCACTGGGGCCAGGTAAGGACCGTAAATGGGGTCAAATGGAGAACTCACGGCCTCTCCAAAGGTTACAAAGACCAGTGTTATATGGGGCAGCACCGACAGCTTTTCTCAAAAACTAGAAATCTAGATTCTTACATACCATCCCTCAATTTTCAACACTGCCAACTAATTCAAAAAATGTTTTCCTCTTCTAAGCTTTTAAAATGCTAATTCACATGATTCAAGGAGAGTTACTCCAAGACTGTACCTTCAGAAGTGTCAATGTCATAAAAGCAAAGAAAGTCTGTGAAAGTGCTCTAGATTAATGAAACCTGACAACTAACATATATTTAACCCTAGACTGGATCCTGTCCTGGGGGTGGAAAAATATTATGAAAGACATTATTGGGTTGACTGACAAAATGGGAATATAAATTAGACAAAGGGGTTGTAGCAATGTTAAATCTATTTACGTTAAAACTGTATTGTGCTTATGAAAGAAAACATCCTTATTCTTAGGAAATACACACTTAGAACTCGGGGGTGAAAGACCTTGATGTATGAATCTTAGTCTGAAACGTGTGCAATATATAAGGAGAGCACCCACAATGATAAAGCAAATGGGGCAAAAATGGTAACCAACGGTAAATCTCAGTAAAGTACACAGGCATTCTTTGTACTACTCTTATTCTTACAATTTTGCTACAGTTTGAAATTAATTCCAAAAAAAAGTTTAAATGGCTCCTTTTAAAAACTTTAAAATCTGTGATACAATCTGCAGGGCAGGGTTTCAGAAAAACACTTCCCTGTGCTATTATTTCCAAATTTCCACTCCCTTTGAGTGAGTCTCTCAATTCTGAAATTCATGTGCACACACACGCTGGGTTCTGTTACCCTTGCTCAGATCACAGAGGCCCCTGTAGTGCTATGCCTTGCAACCTGAGCCTTAGCAGTTGTAGGACCTCCTCTAATTAATGTTAGAAGGGAAGAGGTCCCCATAAGCCCTAGTACTCTCCAGCTGCCCAGAGGATGACAAGAAGTGAGGCCAGCCCAGGGCCCAAATAAACAAGCATGAGGAGAACCTCAGCTTATGCTAAGTTCCTATGGAAGCGGCCAGGGGTAGAAAAGCAGCATCACAGAAGACACAAACCCCCCACAAGGAATGAAAAGGTTCTACTCAAGGGAAAGAATGGTCCATGAAGGCCACTGAGAGTTGCCAACTTTGGAGAGCTCTCAGGATTGATAGGAGAGGGAAAATAAATATAGAAGCCAGTCAAAAGAGTAAGTCCGATGTGTTACACAGGGACTGAAAAAATGGAAGGCTTCTCCACACCCAGATAAAGCCATTAAAATGATGAGTTCAGGGACTTCCCAGTGGTCCAGTAGGTAAGACCCCACGCTTCCACTGCAGGGGACACGGGTTCGATCCCTGGTTGGGGAATTAATGCAGCACGGCCAAAAAAAGGAAAGAAAAAAAACGAGGCGCTCACGTTTTCAAGTACAGCCCATTTAGATTCCAGCCAAGAGACCAGCAGAATGTAGCCAGACGGTGGAGGAAAAAGCACATGCATGGACTTCCCAAAAGCCCCCAAAAGGCCATTAGCCTGGGAAGCTGAGAACAGAGTCTCCCAAGCAGGCCCTGGGACTGGGGAACAAGAGCCTTCTGAGCTGCCAAGAAGTACAGGCTTGCCTACAGTTATCATTTCTCCAACTCTAACGAAATATTTAAAACACAAATGAAAATCATATGCCCTGTGGGCAGGGCAATATTAAATACTACTTGACTTTTCTTAGCATAGTTTCTAATAACCCTGTTAGGTCAGCAGAATAAGTATTACTCTATTTTGGAGAGGAGGAAATGGATTTTAAAAACTCACATTACTTTGCTTTAGGCCAAACACTTAAATTAAGGATCACTCATACTTTAAAACAGAGAATATATAACTGGGGCTCTCAGTGGGAGCCAAGGACAATCGTTTACCATGAGAACCCCCTGAATTTGTGTGCAGAGTTTTGAGTATTCTTCTGAGGGGACAGGCTGTAGAATTCAGTTTGTCAAAGGGATCCACACATCCCCCCAAAAAAGGTTTTTTTAATTATTTCTCCCCCCAAAAAAAAGTCAAATTTTTTTTACCATAAGTAGAATTTTTTAAGTTTTAAAATAACAAATATATAATCTATATCATAAAGGGATTTCATATTAAGCCCATGAATTAAAATTTTCTTGCTTATGAACTGCAATAGTAAAACTACATGGAAACAACAATGTGAAATTTCATACTAAAATGGGTGTCCAACCAATATAACTTTGCCATGCCAACCCAAAGAACAAATGAATAGGAAAAACAGCCCATCTAAATGTGTTCCTTGTTTATCTACAATAGAATACCAAATGCCTCTATGTTTGATATTTGTGCACATTTTTAAGAAAAAAAATAATTGGGCTAACTGGGCAAATCAGATGGAATAGCTGGGGTTTGCCCCAAAAAGTAGCCTAACACCTACATGTGAAAAACTAAGAATCCTGGGCTTCAAATGCCACTGCTGCTGCAGCAGATTCAGATGAACAGGAATCCAAGATAGCAAGAGACAGAAGTGGACTCTGGGCCCTGGGGTGCGCTACAGACACGATGAAGGCAGTCCCAGAAATGCTCACATGCTCCAAACTACCAAATTAAGTAATTTCCCCCATGAAAGACTTACTGTTTTTTCAGCTGCCTCTGGCCTCTTCTTTTTGGGCTCCCACTCTCAGACCCGCTACTTGCCTTCAGTGTGTGAGGGGGAAAAAATGATTACAGACTTTAATTCACAGTTCTTAGGGATAACACTACCCCCTGGTTCAACAATCTACTCAATATATTCAATATGAGTTTTTAGACAGAAAGAAACCTAAGCATCTGATTGGTGGTGCTCACTTTTCTTTTGCTTTGAAAATTAATTTGTCTGTTACTGCCGAGTTACTTCTAACGCCAGGAAATATTTCTTTCAGCTTGACTTCTGAAAGAACACAAACGCCAGGAAATATTTTTTTCAGCTTGACTTCTGAAAGAACACAGTCCAATAAAATTTTCTGTGATGATGGACATGTCCTGTATCTGCAGTGGCCCACAGAGCAGCCAGCAGCCACATGTGACTGAGCCCCTGAAATGTGACTGGTGTGACTAAGGAATGGATTTTTCATTTTACCTAAATTTAATTAATACACATTTTAAAAGACACATGTCTAATGGAGACCAAACTGAATGCTGCAGATATAGACTGTCACACAAAAATGCCACACATTTAGTGTGCCATTAAAGGCGGTGACTACGGACCTGTTTCCTTTCAGACTCATTAAAGAGCATGTTCAGTCATGAGCCAGCAGCCCTCTGCTAAAAGCACAAGGCCAAGTAACTTTACAGTCACAGACATTTGAACAACTTTTTTCTCCCAAGTTAAGCAAATTGGCAAAGTACTCCCGTTGCTGTTAGTCTTGTGCCCTACAGAGAATGTGTTAATTTATACACAAAAGAGAAAAGATGCGGCTGGTTATAACAAACATGGAAAAAAGAAAGGTAGCTAAGGTAAACCAGCTCAGAGGTCACTGAAAATAAAACACCATAAATGCAATGCAGGTGTTACGGTCAATTAAATTTTTTAAGTGTATTTACTACCCCAAACTCAGTAACCGTTGGCTACTAATATTTAACTTTCATCAGAAAGATATTATATATTTAAGAATAGCAAAGTTCTCCTAAGAATGCAGAGAGGGGACATTTCACTGAGAGACCAAAGAACGTGTCTTCAGAATGCAGTCTATAAACCTAACATAGAGGTAAAACTTAAGAGGATTTCCGTAAAAACATCACACAAACTGAGAAAAGGTCTGATTCTATAGAAACAACAGAACCCAGTACATAACACTAATTTTAAAAACCATCAATCTATTCAATCTCTGACAATTTGATCAGAGAGTAAATATGTGTTAAACATTTTATACTGCACATTAAAAATGAACTAGGAAACCAAATTTAAACCATTTAGGTAAAATAAAATACTTAAGCAAACTCTCCTTCCTTTCTCAGCAGTAAATCTGAAACTACTTCCATTGTTACATTTGCTTAGTTACCCAGGTAACAAAATCTAGAAGATTTAGAAACTAGGTATTTTAAAAAGTAAACTTCTTGCTATAATCAACTGCACTATGAGAAACATTAAAAAAAAAAGAGAATTTGAGGCCAGTTCTATATAATACTCTAACTCTCTACTAGAGCATTCACATGACATGATCTAACTCTCTACATGATCTAACTCTCTACTAGAGCATCACAAAACATGATCTTTCTGGTAATTTTATTTTTTTAAAAGCCACATGTGGCTTTTCTTCTGTATTAGATTGAGAAAGCTCACTTTCGAGTCACTTAACTCCCATGCCTGAAGCTCAGTCTCGTTAATGGTAATACATATCAGAGTCAAAAAGGATAAGATAATTAAGGAGTCTGAATGTATCACCTTGAAACATTTTTTTTTCTTACCTCCTCCTTAATATTAAATCGTGATGGTTCTTGTCTGCTTCGGTTTGACCGCCTAACCCCATAAACATCAGGATATTCTTCCCACATCTGTAAAATTAATAGACCACGCGTGAATCGTTTTTTCTTGACCCCCATTTACTATTTACATTACTGGAATACGTATTTCAATTTAAGAGAATTCAATTCGTTATTTGGTTATATATCAAAAGGGGTTTTTTGTTAGCTTTGTTTATGAGACAGTGAAGGACCATCTTTAAAAAGAATAAGGCATATTATCCGAGAACTCATTAAAGTTGTAACGATGCCTCTTCATTACTAAATGGCTTTAAACTAGAGGTCACACTGCTTACCCATTGTTAAAATATAAACTTACAGTTGAATAATATGGCAACATAAGAGAACAACTGCTTCCACTAAAGACAAAATATTTACTGATGAATTTTAAGTCCCTAATGCTTTCAGTTTCAGCTTTGACTGCACAAGACTCACATCTGAGAAACTCAAAAAAATCAGCAGGGCCCCACCACCAACTCTCATTAAATAAGAATCAGTGCATTTGCATACTTTTTTAATTCCTCAGGATGTGTAACATGCCAGATACAGGCAAATTCGGTATTTCTTATGTTTAGCTAGAAGTTCTCAGAATGAGACCCAGTGGCACCCTTGCTCTAGCACACTTCATTTTATTCTCTAACAGTAGTTAACCCTTTGCCTTTAAGACCTGATTTTTAGTAAGGATCCTCACTAGTGATCAAACAAAGTTTAAAGAGGAATCAGTTGAAGAGAACATTTTTTTCACAATATACTGACACTATTTTATTAAAAGACTCAAATCAATAAATATAAAAAATTATAAAAGGCCCCCCTTCTTCCACCTCTAACAATTAGTCTAACCCCTAGCCTCACTCTCCTTCCCACAGATAACTATTAACAGGTATGTTGTGTGTTCTTTTAATGAAATAAATCACCTATAGGCAAAAATGAATTTAAACGGATTGTGGAACAATGAAGTGAAGATGCTCAACAGGAGGTAAACACATAGAAGAGATGCTTGAAAAAGCCAAGATTAGAAATGTGGGTTTGTCATCGAAACACGGGTGACAGCTAATGTCATGAAAATATTTGGAGTGAAGCAAGAGGAGAAGCCACAGGTTGAGGCTCATCGTGAAATGTGTGGAAAGTGGACCCCCAAAAAGACAAAAATGATGAAAGACAATCCAAAAACACATAACGTCACTAAGCCAAGGAAGGATAAGTAAGCTGAAGAAAAACAAGGCCTCCAAAGGTAACAAGCATGATGTTCTAGGAAGAGGCATTTTAGAACCAGAAGCCATATAATCATGTAATCCAGCATCCTCAGTTTATAAATTCAGTTTATAAAAGTAGAAAATCCTTAACAACCTTAGAATAATATGAGTTGGAGGACAAAAGGTCCAACCAGGAGTCAGTAATAACGAAGCAGAAGGAAATCTAGGCAAAAGAGGCAGCACATGCCAAACACTCTGAACAAATGGGGCAGAGAAAGGAAGGCAGCAAAGAGCTTTGCTCTAGCACTGCCTGCCTGCCCCTCCCCCACCCTTTCTTGGACCTCTCCTAGAGCTATGAAATGACTCAGCACAGGTATTTACGGAGCTTTTATTAACTGGGTGGCTCAATGCTTTAAATGGCACTACATCAATTAGTTTTCCCATTTAAAAAGACAGGCATTCTGGCTCACCTGTTGGGACTTTATCACAGTATATACTGTAATACATACATCCTAAAATCATCTTGTGTTCCTGTTTGTCCTTTTGAGGGCTAATGATATCTAATTCAACTATTCAATAAAAAGCTACCATGTGAAAGGGAAGTGTGTACAGAAAACAAAGAGCTTTCTTTAGAAGCTCATTTTAGAATAATAATTTTTAAAGTCACAATCCAATCATTCTAACTGGCTAGTACATTCATCCATGTATTTATTAACTTTTTGGAACTTACCACCTTAACTTTAATATTTCTGCCTAAAGCTGTACTTCTATCTTAAAATTCAGTCTTATTCCCCTTTATCTCTTTAAAGGGAGTTTCATATATATGTATATGGTCTTACAGTTAAACTGTGAATTCCAGACAGTGAGCATGATTTCAGTAAAGTTTTAAACACCTGACGCAAGTCTCGTGTTTTCTATGGCTTCTTTTACTCTCTGCAAGTAAAGAACTCTCCCCTGTACAGAAGAAAGTTAAAAAATGGCCAAGCAAGACCTTCTGCAGGACACTCAGAGAAGATCTCTAAGTGGTACTTCGACATTCAGGGTCTTTCTGAAATAGGTCACCACCTGAAATGTCTCTTGTGAAAGGTCACCACACACTGAGCAGGCAACAAAGCACAACACTTGAGTGTTAGAAGGTCACTTCTCTGGTGACGAGTTAATTAGCAAGGACAGCTTTCATCTTCCTATCCCTAACACGACTATCAGCACTCCCCAACCTCCCACCAGCTCTTAAGCGTCACTTACCATTAAGCAATGACTACGCTGGGAATAGAAGAAATGAAATAACACAGTTAATCCCAATTCTGTTTCAAGAGATAAAAGCAGTTTTTGTTTTTTAATTTCAGGATTGTTGAAGCTATTTTGTAAAACTTGCAGGTAACTTTAAATTGTTTGTATCACTACAAAAATCTTTGTGTGCAGATGTAGGTTTGTATTTTAGAAGAAAAACTGATTTAGCATAAAGCTTTTAGTTTCTTTAAGACATTTTACTTCTAAATTTCTAAAAGCAATCTTTTTTATATTTTCAGTGATTCTAACTTAATTCTCTCAAAAGGGAATTTTAAAACATCAGCTGCATTTCTCATGACTAACTAGACCAAGTCATTAATTCTTCCCCAAAAGGGATGCATCCCGAAGTTTGGACATCAATGAAAAAATGCTATGCAACTCAATTTTTGCCTTTTTGCATTCTCTGCTGGAAGATTCTCGTTAAGCAAAGAGTACCTACATTGCCTAGGTACAGATAATTTCTTTTCTGTGAGGAGTATTTCTCCTTCCATTCTTCAATAGAACAAAAACTACCCTTATTCTTGAATTGGGATTATCCATCACACTACAACTGCATTCCACAATCATCTGTGAACGACTTTCTCTGGTATAATTCAGTGCTGTATTAAAAAATATATATTTTAACCACCTTTTTTAAATGTTAAAAACCAAAATAACAAAAATTGGTCTTTCTGCCCTATAATTTGATGGTTTATGTAATTATTTTCCTTATAGCCCTGTGTCTAACGAGTAGAGCAGAAAGCATCCCCCATTCAGACCCACAGACAGTATATTATTAGAAAAGGTGGCTGTAGATGAGTTTTCATTATCAAGATACACTAAGGAGTTTTCTGTGGGAAACAAAGGTCTGCTAGCTGGTCCTAGCTCACAGCACGTTTGTACTGTACAGCAAAGCCGATACCTTCTTCACATCAGCTATCCGTTCCTTCTTAGAGGCTGGCTTCTCTTTGGCTTCTGGAAGAACTGGCTGGGATTTGGAACCTCCCGATTCACTTTCAGATTCTGACTGACTCTCCGAAGATTCAGAACTACTGTTTGACTCGCTGCCATGTCCACTTCCTGGATCGCTGCCCTGCTCACTCTCCGACTGGCTGCCTGAGTCTGAACCCGAAGCTTCTTCAGATGCTGAATGACTTAATTAAAAAAAAAAAAAAAAAAATTAAATATTTAAGAACTGCCACATAAATCTGTTTTAAAATAAAAATCCTAGCGTTAATATGACAGCAGATAGTAATTTGGTAATACAAGATCAAAATTTTCTAATTCACTTTTATAGTCTTATTTGCAAACAATGTCATTAGTCCCATTCTCAACATCCCTAATAGCTACCATTTCCTGAGTATGTACATGATGCCATATGCCACCTAATTTATATAGATTAGCTTTTTTAAAAAAAAATTAAAAGGGGGTTATTATTTTGTCCTTCATTCAGATGAGGAAAAACTGAAGCTCAGAAGTAGTTAAATAACTCTCCCAAGATGACACAGGTAGGATTTGAAACCAGGTCCATCTGCCTGAATCCACTAAGTCTTATTTGTTCATCATCAGTCCCTCCCTCCTTAAGAGGGAGACAAAACCAAACCAAAATGAAATGAACGAACGAACAAACAAAAAAGCAACCAACGCAGAACAAAACAAAACCAGGGCGGAGTCACCCAAAGAATAAAAATGCAATCTGGCTGCAATTATCCAATCAGTGGTTCTCAAAAATAGGTGCAAATTAAAACATACACATGAACCCCAAACCAGAACTCCTGCCTTGAAATCTCCTGCAGTGAGTCCCAGACCTGGTAGACTTAACAGAAAAGAATAAACAAAGAGCCTAACCCAATGAAGACTGCCATTGGCTTCCACACACCCCCACCCCTTCCTCATTCCAAACCCCCCCCAGGAAAGAGCAATGGTAAGTAGGTAGATGAAAGCAGAAGCCACACAAAGGCGGCCAGGGAAAATTGAAGGCAATATACCACCCCCTGTTCTCCAATAGTTAAAAAGTAATTCATGGGCATGCTGGTAGGAGTGAGGATACTCTAAAGCAAAAAGACTAAAGTTGATGGACTCTACAGGAAAAAAAGTGTACAGCTCACTCAACTCTTCCGCTTAAAAACTATCTTTTCATTTAGAAGAGGCAGAGCAGAGGAGGAGGCAAGCAGCAACCCACAACCTAGAGTAACATCAGCAGAAAGGACCCCAAGTTTAGCAACCAGGAGATAAAAGACACACGGCACGAAGCCAGAAAGGCTCAAAAAAAAAAAAAGAAAGAGAGAGAGAGGCTTTGTATTTTTGTTATTTACCACCACTCCCTTCCAAACTAGAAATGAGGCACTATCACTTGACAAACATGTCCACAGAATGAACGGGAGAGTACACTGGGAATGTCCAGTGTGGCCCACAGCAAGCACAACGCAGTTGAAGGGACTTTAGTTAAGATGAGAAAGCAATGAGAATAAATGGAGGGGGAGGGCGTCCACCTTGGAAGGGGAGCAGAAGGGGAAGACCATTTCTTAATTGCCTATCATCTAACAGGTGCCAGGCAATACGCTGCGTACGTTACATTTTCACTTTGCTTATTTCCCAGAACAACGCTTTTAGACACTATTATTCCCATGTGAAGGATGAAAAAATTAATAAAAAGTTTTAAATAACCTGGTCAATGACAAAACTAGAAAGTGCTGGCGGAATCGGGGAGGGGAGCAGGAATTCCACCTCAAGTGTGGCTCTAAAAAGCCCATATTCTATTTTACCACAAGAGTTCAAAGCCTTAGAGACTCAGAAAATAAACCTTATCCCTGTTACACAACATCCAAAACCAGTCAGGCAACCCTGTAACAGCGACTGAGTACCTACAAGGCCTCATTATACTTACTGACTCCTTGGTCCTTTGCACAGGAAAGCTGACTAGTCCAGCTGACTAAGGCATCTTAAGTCACTTATTCTCCACCTGTGACCACTCAGAAGGTGGTCACCAGGCAAGAGGATAAAAGAGGAAGTACAGTTAAAAGGTGTAGGCTCTGGCCTCCATGGCTTGGGTCTCCGTCCTAGATCATCTCAGGCCTGTGCCCTCTTTTAACCTGTGACATAAATCATTGCAAATGTGATGTAAACATCCAATGCCAATTCCCACATCAGGGTATATGTGTGTATATGAATATCTCATTCTCTTTGAACTGCCTCATAGGATGAATACACTACATTTATTTAAACTGCCCCCTTATTAATGGAACATTTAGGTTATTTTTAAACTGTTCTCTTAACCTACCAGCAACAAATATCCGTGATACACTTCCATATCTCTGTATTTCTGAGTATTTAGATTTCCAAATTGTTCACTATAACCAATAAAACTATAATATCTTTGTATATAAGCCTTCATGTGCAGCTCTGTGTTTGTGTTTGTGTAGGAAAGTGACCTCTGGAAACATAAAAATACATATAACACCTTTTAGGTAAAAAACACATCTATGTCTATGTGCATAAATACATTTTAATCACCAAATTGCTAACAGTGGTTTACTCTGTGGGATGGGTTATTTGAGTACCTAGTGGATTCCATGAACTACTTACTGGTGCAATTAAAAAAAAAAAATTAGTAACTCTGAAAGTCAAACCCAAGAAAAGATAAACATCAAGTTTACAATTGTATTTACCTCTGGGGGTTGAGGGAGGCAGATGTAATCAGAAAATGATATTGGTGGGGGACTTCCCTGGTCGTCCAGTGGTAAAGAATCCACCTTCCAATGCAGGGGACGCGGGTTTGATCCCTGGTCCGTGGGAACTAAGATCCCACATGCCACAGGGCAACTAAGCGCGTGCCGCGAACTACAGAGCCCACGCGCCACAACTAGAAAGAGAAAATCCGCACGCCACACTAGAGAGAAGCCCGCGCACAGGTAAGAGCCTGTGCCGCAACGAATAAAGATCCTGCACGCCTCAACTAAGAGCTGACGCAGACCAAAGGAAAAAAAAAAATGATATTGGTGGGTTTTATGACTGAGGCTGAGTGGTTGAGTTCATAGTCATTTGTTATGTAAGTATCTTTTTAATGTTTCAAATGGTTCATAAAAAATCCAACCAAAAGAGTCAAATTCAAGGCAAGGGATGTTAAGTATCCCCAATCCTATACAAAATGAGCTAAAGATATGAATGAGGGTGAGACCAAGTGTTTTTTGTTTTTTTTTTCCCATCATTTCTAAAACAAGTCAGATTTAAGAGACCTAAAATAATATTCGGGGGGAAAAACATTTTTAAAAATAAGCCTTAATAAAGGCGTAAATGAATTAATTTGCATACTTCTCCTAGGAGGACAAGTTTCTAAATGCTGAAAGAGAAAAAGAATATTTAGGAAAAAGCTATAAATACCTTCACATTTAAGGCACTGACGGTCTAATTATTCATTCCAAAGGCAGGATATTTCCTGAAATATTATGCAGATTCACTATTAATGCTGAATGATAATACTAAATACTATCAATATTAAGTTGTAGCTTGTAATGTTGATTTAGAGTAGGAGATGTGGGATGTCCACAGGACTGAAAAAAGGAACAAATCAAGTTAGTGGGTGAGTAGTCCTTTAGCTAAGCTTTCACCTAAAGTAATAAAATTACCTGATTTCCAATGGCATTAACAGTTATAAGGCAATTAAAAATGGAATTTCCAGGAATGATTTACCACCATAAATACAGAATCCTCATGAAAAATAAGTTTACCTAAAAATTACTCAAAACCTAAGTTGCAAACAAGTTTTATAATTTGATTGAACAATCATCACAAGGGAAATACAATGCAAAAATAAATAAAAGGGACAAGTCAAAATTGGGAGTTTTTCAATTCCAATAGAAAAATGCTTATTTAAAAAAAAGCTTACTTCTTTTCACTCACTGATAAAAAAGATTTGACATCTGTTCAAAATCCTTTTTGAAGCTGGCAAAAATGGAGTGATTAAGTGTCTCTTACAACTGGACTCTGAAAGCAAGCAGCATTAATAGCTATTGTTCCATTTTTAATTTTTAAGCACCGCTTCCCAGATAACCACAAGAGGGCAGCACAGCAACACTTCGCTACAGAGCAAGCCTGCGGGTTCTCGGCCCAAGAGCTGCCATTTCAGCACTTACTGGGTACTGTTTATTTTCCTAAACTTACAAAATGGCCGAACTGCTTGGCAGAGCTGTATTTTTTGTTGGTGGTGGTGGTGAAAGCAAAATCTGGTAAAAACGCAAAGCCGTCTACACTGGAATTCCATAGAGTTTATCTCCAGACTATGTTCTATCAATATTAAAATAGCTAACATTTGTGGAGCACTTCTGTGCCATTTGCAAACATTCCCCTCCAATCCTTCTCTTCATTTTACATAAGAGGCCTAGCCCAAGTGTGTGTATGTCACCCCCCAAGCCCCACAGCCTGAATTATGAAATCCACACTACTATTAACCTCTAAGTGGTGTTGCTGTCCCTGTCATAATCAGTTAAACAGATTATTAAGCCACCCAACAAGAGATTAAGGCCAGAATCATTCCAAGGGTGGCGCAGGACAAGTCACTTCTGTGTGTCATAAGAGGACAGAAAGGCGAAGATTAAGTCACGAGTTTCTTACTGATGAAAAAAATACTGGATGTAGCTCCTTAAATAAATTGAACAGTACCTTTAAGATCTCCTCCACCTCTAGTTCAGGTCCTATGATTCTTAAGAATAAGCTACATTATAAACCAGTTTCAACGACAAGTAAGAGACTGAGAAAAGAAAGTTCAGTGTATACACAACAAAAGATTTATACATACAACATATGAAGAATTACATAGCAAAGAAAAATCCAATAAAAAACTAGGCAAAGGAAATGGACAATTACAAAACCCAAACTGCAATAGCCCATAAACATATAAAAAGGTAATTAAACCTCACTGGTAATTTGGGAAGTGTATTTACAACATATTATTTTACATTAATCTGCTTGGCAGAAATTAAAGTCTGGTTAACATTAAAGTATCATGAGAAAGTAGGGAAAATAGTACTCATATACCATTACTGAAAAAGTAATCAGTAGAAGCTTTGGAAAGCTATTTGGCATATTACCCTAGAAATGTGCATGAATCGTGTGAGTTAATCAGTGGGTATATAACCTAAACAAATTATCAAATGTGTGCAGGAAATGGAAAGTATAAAAATGTTCAGAGCTCTGCTCATAAGATAAAAAAAAGGAAATAACCTAAATGTTCATGTATGAAAATACAAAAATAAAATGTGAAACATTCATACTATGCAATTAACTACAACAGTTAAGACTAGGGATGAATCAGATCTATAAATATCAATATGACAATTTCAAAACTATCATATTTTTTTAAACACAAAATATATTACATGAACCATGTGCGTTTTAAAAATGCCAAGGTTTTTATATGCCAAGTTCATGAAAGTGACTAGGGAAAAGGGGTGAATAGGATTTTAACTATATCTAGCTTGTTGAAAACTTTAATTTTATTCTTTGAACTTCCCTGAATTTTTCTTAATTTCTCAAAAAAGAGCTGTTTCTAACATTGAAGAACTGATCAGTATTCCGGAGCAGACCTTCCTAGGATTCGGCAATTCTTTTGAAACTCACTTTAACACTGGAAACACTAAGGATCCTCTTTTCAGAAAAAAGTACATATATGTAAGAGACAAAATACACTCAAAATACACAAAATGCTGTGTAGTTTCAGAAGATAAAGGGTTAAATTCAGTCCCATCAGTAAACCAGCCCACCCCACCCCAAGATTAAGAAACCCAATGATAAAGGAGGAAAAAAAAATCTACTTTTAATAACCATACTTCTAAAATTTTCAACTGGTGCCAGGCAGAAGGCACCTTTATCTCTATTATGCTACTCTGCTCCCCAATAACCAGTAAACATTTGAGTAGTCCTACATAGTTTAGGAAGCATTAAACAAATGGAACCCAGGCATACATATCATTAGGGGAAAGTGAATTGTAACAAGAAGCCTGGGTAAGGTACAAATTAAATATTCATTTGGCAAATACCTATCCCAATCTGGGTCTGGCAGAGCACTAAGGATTAACATAAAAGGCGAGGCAAGCTTTCTACTCGGGTAACAACATGGAAGACTAACCCTTCATGCGGTGAAAGGCAGTTACAGAGAGAACTCTCCCTATAATCTACCATACCAACTGATGTATTTACATACATTTAGAACCCTGAGGTTAGATGAACTTATTTGACCAGGAGTTCCTTTCAGCCCTTTGAGTCTTATCTTTCCTTATTAACAACTTTCAGGCTACAGTTTTAGACTTTTATAAGTTAGCAACTCCAAAGCTCAAAGGAGATTTAAAAGTCCTGGCTGCTAACCTCAATAGTAAATGTGGAACTTCCCACAACACTGTCATAGGAAGTAAGTGAAGTCCCTGAATCAGGCCACAGAAAAGGAAAAGTGAGGCCTCCCAACTTTCTTAATAACAGCCAACACTCACTGTGGCAAGCACTTTAGTGTTTTAGACCAGTTTCTCACACTCAGCATTATTTATGTTTTTTTGTTGGGGGGGAATAAGGGGTCTGTCCTGTGTATTGTGGGATGTTGAGCAACATCGCTGGCCTCTACCCACTAGATGCCAGCAGCACCCCGACCTGAACCCAAAATACCTCCAGACACTGCCAAAAGTCTTGCTGGGGGAGGAGGTGGTGTCCCCAAGCTGAAAACTAGTGTTATAAAAACAGTATTTTACTTAATTCTAACTTCCCCAAGAGAGACATACTATATACCCTTACTCCTATTTTAAAGATAGAGAAACAAGCTCAGAGGTTCCTGCCCGAGATTCTACAGCTAAAAAGAAACAGAAAAGAGACCCAAAGTCCCGTCCCATTAGCCCTTATTTCCCAAACCTGCCTCAGTGCAAGAATCAAGGGAGGCTGTTGCTCAACATACAGATTCCTGGACACCACCCCAGAATGACTGAACTCAAAACTTCCAGGGAAGAAGCCTGGGAATATGTTTAACAAGCACCTCAGGTGATTCTTATCAAGTAAATCTGGGGACTTAAATGCCTATATAAAGCTAAATTTAGAGGAAACAAACTTTTTAATCAAGCAAGGGAACTGGAACACTGCAAGGATTTGACCCATCACCCCCTTCCCTCAAAATGACAACTTACCAGCCATATACTGCCTCCATTTTAATGTCAAATCAACCAGCATCATCAACTGGAACTGAAGGCGCCCTCTAATTAAGGTTTTTGACAGCCACCACACTCAGGAACCATTTCCCCAGAGGGCATGTCTATAGGACAAGTGTTCCCAACGCTGGCTTTGCAATGGACACACCTGGAGCCCTTCCGACAATCTCCCCCCTCCCCTCCCCTCCCACTACAAGACCCCCCAAATCCAATCAGGTATGGGCCCGGGTTTTTTAAATTCACAAGTGATTCTGATGCAAAGCCTATGCTGGAATTAAGTTTACCACAACAAAAAACAAAAATTAGAAGCAAAGCTCAGTCTCTACAAACTGTGGCCAAATCCAAAGTGCATGTGTGGTGTTGGAGTCTGTCCAACCAGAGGAGGGCCAGGTTCTCGTCTCCAGCACCCCTCCACCCACCACCTTTCCTCGTACTACTCCCCCATCGGTTTGTCAAACTACCCCCAGGGGAAATCACTGGATACAAGTTAACCTGAATCTTTCCATGTAAAATCACCGCCTTTTGAAAAGCAATCTGTCTCTGGCATAAATCACACCAGTGATTTTCAGCTTTTGGTTTCTTTAAAAATGTAAAGTTTTTTAAGACAAACAGAGTACAGAATTAGTCTACAGTTTTACTACTTTCCCCAATCACCTACATAGTTTCCTCTTACCTATCTAATCCTGGAGCCAAACTGCCCGTGTCTCAATCCAGTTCTATCTACCCTTTATTCCCCCTTGTGCCTCAGTTTTCTCATCTACAAAAGACGGGTGATAATCCTACCTACCTCACAGACCTGATGTGAGGACAACTCAAAGTAACACATATCAAGGACTTAGAACAAGTTGCAGGCTCATAGTAGGCACTATTGTTAGCAATTATTGAATCTCTCCAAAACAATCAAAGCAGTTTTCAATGAAAAATCTCAACGATCATTTCATCTACTGGTTTGCACAACTGAAAGCAGAACCAGAATAAACGGGCAGGAGAAGTAACTATAAATCCTCATTAAGTACACAACCCCACTGAAGGAACAGGATGACATGAGTGTAAGAAGAGCTCAGCAGGACGCAGGACCACCCACAGAAGTTCAAAAAAGGAAAGCTCTGTGACAGTTAACCTGGGAATGCTAGTAGTGGAAGGAGGTCACTATCATTTCTGCTACACTAACCCTCACACTAAATAAAATATACATTCAAAACTCCTTGAAACAGTGCCTGACACAGTGAACACTCAATAAAATGCAAATCTACCCTGGTATTCACCACATGTTATTTTCCTTCATGACAAAATCCAAATGAAAGATTACCAGCCACGACTGGACAAAGAAGTAACTCATACAAATGCAATACCCTGAGGTTTATTTTTATATTCTATTCTCTTATTCTGTTGTTAACGCTGGTTACAATTCACAACCCACCAGTGGGTGACAGATACCACTCTAAATAACTGATTCACAGCACAGCCCAGGGCCACTGCTCTAGCCCTAAGTTACCTTTATCAGCTATGGGGAAAAGGAATTCTGAACGGAATGTAACTGTTCAAAGTTAATTCTGGAATCCAAACTTTTGGAGGTCTCTAAACGGGTTCAAGTAGACAATCACAGTAACGAAGAGATAGCACTAGAATTTAAAGCAATTGGAGGTGAAAAAATCCCATCAGTATAAACATTTCAAAGGTATGCTACAGCAGGATCTGGCATGACACTGAAATGGAAACTTTTCCTCTTCCATCAAGCATACAACTCCCCCTTATCAGCACCCCATCCCCCATTGCTTCCAGACCTCCAAATTCAAGCTGCCCTAAAAAGGGAACTGAGAAAATAGGACAAGGAATGGAGAGACAAAGGATTAGAAAAAAATGTAACAAGTGCTCCATCAGAATATTTGAAACACATGGGGAAACATGCAAACATATGGAAACACATGCAAATTGGAAACACATGGAGAGCTTTTAAAAATTAATCACAGGGGTTGGGCTGGACATTGGTATTTTTAGAAGCTCTCCAAGGTCTGAGGTAGAAACAAAAAATAGAATTCAACAACTCAAACCAAAAGTAAAGGAAATGAAGAAAGCAGGGGAAACCCAAAACACAGATCATGAGACTATAGGTCTAACAGAATAAACTGGACATTAGGCATTATGTTAAATCAAATGCCGCTATGGTGAAGACTGATTAGTAAAAGCAAGCTACAGCCAATTAGATTTTTTTTAAGATTTATTTATTATTTATCTATTTATTTATTTTTGGCTCCGTCGGGTCTTGGCTGTAGCACACGGGATATTCGTTGTGGTGCACGAGCTTCCCTCTATCTGTGGCACGCGGGTTCCAGAGCGTGTGGGCTCTGTAGTTTGCAGCACGCTGGCTCTAGTCGAGGTGTGTGGGCTCAGTGGCCCCGCAGCATGTGGGATCTTAGTTCCCTGCCCAGGGATCAAACCTGCATCCCCTGCATTGTAAGGCAGATTCTTTACCACTGGGCCACCAGGGAAGTCCCGCCAATTAAATTTTGTTGTAAATATTACTGTAGTTACATTTATATCCAAACAGCACTGCACCTTGGTATTAATTATTCACTCTTGTACAGCTTGAGAGGGAAGTGAGGCAGAGGGTAAACCAGGGCAATAATTACCAGCTCCAGAAGGAGGAAATAAGGCATCTACTCAGAGTGACTGCCAAGAGGAGGGCTATGACTCACACAAGCTGGTCTACTCCAGAAAGAGTCATATGCTCCTTTCAAAAGGCTGGGTTTCTCAGGGGGATAAATTTTAAAAATAAAAACAATTAAAGGATTAACTGCAAAATACACCCAAGGTTTCAACTAACTAAAAGAGGACCTGCCTCCTAAATTCATTTTAACAAATCTCTCTCCTAACTTGCCTAAATAGACCAGACTCCTGTGGGAGGCCAGGCCACCAGCCACAGAACCTCACGGGCAGCCTGGCTCTTAAAGAGGGACTTCCCTGGTGGCTCAGTGGTTAGGAATCTGCCTGCCAATGCGTGGGACACGGGTTCGAGCCCTGGTCCGGGAAGATCCCACATGCCACGGAGCAACTAAGCCCGTGAGCCACAACTGCTGAAGCCCGCATGCCTGGAGCCCATGCACCACAGCAAGAGAAACGACTGCAATGAGAGGCCCAAGCACCACAACGAAGAGTAGCCCCTGCTCACCGCAACTAGAGAAAGCCCGCGCACAGCAACAAAAGACCCAATGCAGCCAAAAATAAATAAATAAATGTATAAAAAAAAAAAAAGAGGGACTTAGAGAAAGAAAGATGAAGCATTAGGAATAAAATATTACTAGCAGCTTGCAGTTACTGAGTACTTTCAGTGTAACAGTCTCTCTTTGCTAAATACTTTATAGGCATTGTGTGATTTAATCTTCATAACCCAGTGAAGACTGTCATTATCCACACTTTTTTTTTTGGCGGTGCCGCACGGCATGCGGGATCTTAGTTCTCGACCAGGGATCGAACCCGAGCCCCCTGCAGTGGAAACTTGGAGTCCTAACCACTGGACCACCAGGGAAGTCCCATATCCACACTTCAGAAATGAGAGAATTCCAACAGTGTACTTCATTAGCCTAAATTGGGAAGAAAAGTTTTCAGTACTAAAGTAAATGCTGCACTAGTGCCCATCATTGTACACAGCTCTTGCCCGGCACGGAAGGAACAGTTAAAGACTTCACAAATTACAAAATAACTCATCAGAACTGGATCCTAAGTATAAAATCAAGACTATCTTTAGAATGATGCCTTAGCTGCTGCTCTTCTGCAACACTCTCCCCATCAATATCAGAGTAATCACATTTTCCCCTAAACTGTAGGGACTCTCCAGAAGCTATCACTAAAATAACAAAAATGGTAACCTTAGCCAAACATGTTAACATAATGTTGTAGGTCAATTATACTTCAAAAACAAACTAACTTACAGAAAAAGAGATCAGATTTGTGGACCAGAGACAGGGTTGGGGGATGGGGGGGTAATGAGGGGTCTGTGGGGAGGGGGAATTGAATCAAGACAGCTAAAAGGTACAAACCTCCAGTATAAGACAAATAAGTACTAGGGATGTAAGGTAAAACACGATAAATATAATTAACACTGCTGTATGTTATATATAAAACTTGTTTAAAAAGTAAATCCTGAAAGTTCTCATCACAAGGAAAACAATTTTTTAATTTTGTATCTACCAGATGATGCATGTTCACTAAACTTATTGTGGTAATCATTTCATGATGTATGTATGTCAAATCATTATGCTGTATACCTTAAATTTATACAGTGCTGTATGTCAATTATATCTCAATAAAACTGGAAGAAAAAAAGGGACTTAACCAAACATATTAACAGTAAGATGCTAAATTGGAACTGTTTTGAAATGCAGCATGAGTGCCTTCCATACACCTACATTCTCCATGATTTATTTCACCAAGCAAAGCCTTGTCCCCCCACCTCCAATACACCCAGTAGAAGAGCTTTTAATAAAAGGGTCTCTGCCCCCAGACTTCCCTTATCAATTAGTTTAGACTGATTAGGGGCAAGGTCATAACATATAAAATATGTGCTCCAACACTGTGCTAAATTACTGAAAACAAAATAAACATAAAACAGACCCTGGGCATTTGGTGAATTGTGTCAACTTCTGTTGTTTGGATTTATACTAACAACACTGAAGTTCCAAAGAAGTAGTAATAGGCAATTTTGGTGAGGTATGAATTTGAATTCAATGCCCAATCAATCAGGTTGAAATGCAGGAGGGAATTATTCAGCTATAGTACCAAACACCAGCTAAGTAGGCCAACACAGTTGTTTTTATATGTATGCAAAATAACTCTTGGGTGATTAAAAAGAACACCGTTTCTTCGCTAAAACGCCCTCCTTAAGAAAGTCAACTGAGTTCTAAGGTTTTCAAAACAAACAAAAAAGCTAAAAGACCTTAAAAAACTGATGCTCATGCCCAGAATAAATTTACCAAATGTCACACAGAGCAGTCACTTAATTTTTATGTCAGGAGCAAGTTGACTGTGCCACATTTTATGGTGACTGTAATTTGGTCACAAGTAATGAATGACAGGAGTCTGAAAATAGGTGGCTGTAGGAGGTATCTCTCACAGTTGTCAGGGTTTGCTGTATATGGGAAGGGGTAAGTAAACCAGTCAATTATAAAATCTGTGAGTTTCACATTCTGTCAGGTAAAATTCAACTAAACTTCCAGATTCATCTCTCAAACAACAACTTGCTAAAACTTTTTATGACTAAAGCTTCTTATGAAATACTGTTTGCCCACCTTCCTGCAACTCCTTAACCTTTACAAAAGATGTTACTCTCCAAAGAGCCAAATATCAATTGGAAACTGCAGGTTTTCAAAACAAGAATCCAAAAGAAAGAGGAAAGATTAATCAGCACTTTTCTTGCCATTTCATTACATTCTGCACACAGGAGGAAAACCCATAGAAAGCTCAATGAACAGACCTAATACTCTGGTTCTTTAAAGTTAATTGGCTCCAAGTGGCATGCAAACTGTTCACAGATATACTGCTATATCATAATATTCATTTTAACTCACATAGTAACAATATTTATTACATCTACAACAGAGCAGTTCATATCCTGGAACACGATTGCAGTGTTACTTAATTCTATCTTTTAATTTAGGGTATTTAGCAAATACAATTTTAATACAACTAACCAGAATTCAATCTCAATACACAGAAAGAACCTTTCTTCTTCTTGCTTTATATCCACCTTCAGAAGTTGCTAATATGTTAATGATCATCAAATTCTTAAGTATTTGTCCCTAAAGCTGTTAAAAATTTCATCATATATATTTGAGCATATACTTTAAAAATCACTTACAGAAGCTTTGATGAACGAGTCTATAAAACTGAAAACCCAATTTCACCTAAAGTTTCCACAAAGAATTCTTCGTAAAGAACCAAGACTATGCGAACCTACAAAACCAATTAATAATGTAGTTAATTTTATCTTCTATAAACTTTATTCAGAAACTCACGATATGCCCAGGTAAACATCTCTTTCAAAGTACCATACTTTTACTCAATAAAAAATTTCTGAACTATTGCCAACTATGTGACAGATCATTCCAGTTATTGCTAAAAACACTCCAAAAGCTTAGAAAAAACTTTTCACCAGGGTACGATTACGAAAACACCAATATAGTCTTTCCATCTTACTTAAATTCATTACTTGTGACCAAATTACAGTCACCGTTGGTAAGCTATGATTTTTTTTAAACCAGAAATCCTTGCAAGGGTTTCCAAACAAGGCAGACCATGAGCATCATTACAGCATTTTAACAAGTTTACCAGTATTGAATTAAAATTTCCAGAATGGGGGATCTGAGAAGTTTCCTAAGATTTTGCCAAGTAATTCCACTACTGGCCAAGCTTTGGGAGTCACTATTCTTCAGCAAGTGCTTTAACACTTAAGAAGAGTTGTTTTCTAACACTTGTTTGCACAGTTATGGATGCCTATTGCTGTATTCTGTTGTTTAAGTTAACCTAATATTAGTAACCTAGTAGTTACTGGTCAGGTGAAAATCTCTAGCTATTTTCTACTTAACTATCCCGTTGTTAATCTTAAAAATAAATCACTTTGCACATACTGACCTGAGTTTTTCTCCATCAAATGCCAATTGAGAAAATGTTTGGTACCAAGTAAAAATGCACGGGGACAAGTTCAAATAATCTTCCCTTTGTTTATGAGCCATGTATTAAACAACAGCTGTAACACCATTAACAAGTTTCAATTAAAATAAAAATATCTCCTCTTGATAGTGAAACGCTTTTGGTCAATGGTAACAAACTCACTAATCTCTTCACAGTGAACACAAAAAAGAAAAAAAAAAAGACCCGCTAGGATATGAGAAAGGAAAGCGAAAACGATAAAAACTGGCAGGTTTTCGACTTGAAGGTTTCCGATTAGTGCCTTTTACTTTCTCCAAAAGCAGAAGCCGCTTCTAAATGAGGAAAACCATTCCTAGGGATGGGCAAAAAATACACGCTGCAGGGTGGAGACGGCCACAGGGCTGGATGGAGGGCGCCGCCAGGGGCGAAATCGCGCAGGAGAGGGCGCCCACCGGAAAGTCCCAGACAGCCTTCCATTCCCCTCCCCCCCCCCCACCCCACCCCACCCCCGTGCCCCTTGGCGTGCGACTGCCTAGGCAAAGAGGAACGACGTAGGCTGCGCACGCAGCCTAACGTCACTGCGTTCGCCCCTCCCGGCGACGAGGCGCCTGACGTCGCAGGGCGGAGCCTGCCCACAGGCCGCCGCTGTTGACCCGCTGTTACCAAGCGCGCGCACAGCCAATCAGCAGTCGGCGCCGGCGCCGGCCGGCCTTTGAACTCGGCACGGCAACTTCCTGCTGTTTGGCGAGTACACAGTGCAATGCAGTATGTCTGTCAGCGCTGCGGCACAAAGGAACAGCCATTTTGTGACTGAGCTGGACCTGCACCAAGATGCCAGGGGCTCAGAGAGCTGCTGCCGGCGCTAACTACCAAGCTGCCCTTTATTTCAGTACCAAAGAACAAAAAAGGGGGAGGGGGGAGATACTTCGGTATTTCAGGTTTCAATTCGCTTTATTTTCAATCTTCTCAAAAAATCCCGATTCCTAAGAATTATCAGCATCATAAAATGGCTGCCACTTAAAAAACTCCCTGTTCCACTCCACAAGCAACTGCATTATGCCAACTTCTAACTATCCCCAGCCTTTTGGGTAACAACTAAAAGGCTGATTAAAAAGATTTTGCCCGCACCTCAGGTTATCAAAATAAAATCTGGTTCAGAGGCAGACGTTTTGGAGATAAATTTAATAAACTGTTTCAGTTCTTATGATAAATTGAAAACGCAGCGTCCTAGAACACACAGCTCTTTGTGTGCAGTTCCATTCCCATTTCCTTCTCTTTCCATTTTGTGATATTACTGAAGTTACCCCAAACCGCAAATTATTTTAGATAAGTGTGTGGTATACATTTCTATATATGTCTATCACGAAAACTTTGTTTCAAATATTTAAAAATTTACAGATATCAAGTATCTTTAAAATCATGTTTTTGAAAGTGAACTTTTTAACCTTCAAAAATCATGATATACAAAGTATAACATTATACTTAAGCATTAACTTCAAAAGAACAACAAACTTACAAAATGACTATTAAGTATTGCCATTATTTCCAAAAACAGGAGCATACCAGCCATACCTAAATTTACACTCAATTCTTTCAGGTCCTAAAGTAAATCTCAGACCAAAAAGTTTACTTGACCTGCAAACTCCTCCCTTCCTCTCCTGTGGCTCAGGCTGCAAAAGTGGGTATCTGTAGTATTCCCTAAACACTATAGACTGTATGCCACAGAAACTAGGTCCTTATGGAGAAATTCTGATGGATTAAGGAACCAAGTTCTGGCTACCATAAGTCACCTTAATTTTAGCTCACTTAAAAATAACATTAATCTACTACAATAAAACACCACTAACATTCTATAGCTTTACAATTTTAAAAGGAAGTGATGTCATAATTATGTGCATGTATTAAGGTATGCAATTTAGGGTAAAAGTAATTTAACACTCCATCTTCTTTTCAAGGAGTCTCTCAAATATTTTTTGACACTCATCAGGTATATTAATCAAAATATACGTGACAAAAAAAGACATTTAAAAGTACAGTGCATGCCTCTAGTTAAGCTGCAACCTCATTAACCAGGAGACAAATGCATGGCAACTTCCATGTAGTTTTCCAGGTCAGAGTATCATTAAAAGAAAGAATAACAACACCGCTTAATTTTTTTAAATTAGAAAGCAGAGTCTGATCAATGATGTTAACCACAAACCTTGCCTGAGAAAGCCAAAACCCATGTGAGATATGCAAATCATACACTCAAGGGAGTACCAATTTTAGGTATTGAATCTTTAATAATTTGTCAAAGATACCTGGGGATTCCTATTTGTTCAAATCACCATCACTTTTCAGAAAAGTCAGTTTAGAATCAGTAGAGAAGTTTTCTGTCCTAAATCTAACCTAGGTATACATGGGCAATTCAATTCCAGAGACAGTAATCCAAACTATGTGACAACTCAATTTGCAAAAGAATTTGGAAAGGTATTTTTAAAAGCAAGGGTCAAAATATTTTAAGTCTTATAAAACATAAAAATTTAACATTATTAATAAACCATTTTCAAAACTTTCAAATCACTAACCTAATAATAAAGTATATTGTTTATATAAAATTATAAAAGAAAGAGCAAAGCTGGGGAGAAAAAAATCATATAACCAATCAAATTCTTGTTAAATGCATGATTTAAAATTTATAACATGACAATTCATAGAACACACATCAAGAAATGCATTCATATATACTTTAAAAAATTAATATACAGATCATACAAAACATCTTAGAGGCTTTTCATACAACAAAACATCTTAGAGGCTTTATTACTTAGTCACTAATATGGTGAACTCCAACAAATGTGAAACAAATCATGATTTGAACAAACAGTACATTTGTAAGCTTCAGGAGATAAAGCATTCCAGGCGACTCTGTCGAAATAAATCAATAAATTTAAAGCAGCTACAACTAAAATGCAAGGATAAAATACTACATCTACCAACCAAAGAGCATTGTCTGAATATAAGCATACAAATGCAAACCATAAAGTATTTTAAATATAAAACATACAATTACAATCAGTAGCAAACACAAAATAAAAAAATATTAATAGTATTCCAAGATTTCTGTGATCACAGGTCTGATCTCATAAATGCAGGAACTGTAATCATCGAGAGTAAAGGTTTTGATAAATCTTATCAAAATTTCCTAAAATGTCAAGAGTATCAAAAGAAATACAGAGTCAAATAAAAATATAAACTGAGAGACATCAGTCAAAGGGTCCTTTTTGCAATTTCATTTTAAAATGTACATTTTTTCATTCATATAACTTTCTCAAATGTCTATTTACTATAATTTACTACCACAAGGCTCCTCTATGGCCTTCAGTTACAAGTTTGGGTATCCTAGATTCTTCAAAGAAAAAATTTGCCTTGTATGTAAAATGGTGCAATGCAGCAATGGCTAAACCGACAAGGTCATTTTCCTACAGCACGAAAACCTAAAAACTGAAATTTATTGACAAAAAAACTGTAGTTTACAGGAAAGGCCCCCTTGAATAAAGGTACCTTACCTTTTGACTGCTGTAAGAGGCCTTAAGTCACAACTTAACTTTCATAAATTGCTACCAAAAAATTAGGGTGTGGCATATTAGCAATCTCAAGGTCACGCTTTAAAAAACGAATCCAAATTAGTAAAATACTTAAAATAAAACAGATAGCTATCCTTGTCTGTCAAGGTGAACAATGTAAGCTGAGGTTTCCCCCAAAAAAAAAGAAAAAAGGAAGAAAGTTGATAGCTCATACCTCGATGCATTGCTGTGTAGCGAACTGTCCTCCTCTTGGCTTTTGTCCTTATTTCTCATCATCTTTTAATTCTTAAATATTAAGGGGGAGGGGGAATCTGTGTTTGCTTTGAAGTCCTGTGCCCAGGTATTTACTGTCAAAAGTTGAAAGAAAGGTAAGGTCCCAGCTTCTATCGATGGTTTTTATTATCAGGAACAAAGTCCTGACGATGTAACGATATTGTTATAACACAACAGCGGTTAAGCACCAAAAAGCAAAATATTTCTATTTTTTCTTTAAAAAAAAAACACATAAAAACAGGCTAAACCGAACAGGGAGAATCATCACTATCAATAAGGAAAGTTTCTCAAAGTAACACACTGGATACAAATAACAATCTCTGTATCTTATTGCGTCATCCAGGAATTTCTCATATTTACAGAAAATAAAGCGAACATAAACATATAAATCTTTTAAATTATCACTAATGATCATGAACTTACCTGATCCATGTAGTAGGTCCAAAGCAAGAGTCCTATCTAGTAGTAGAAAAATATCAGATCCAAATAATTAAAAATAAAAACAAAATTCTCCGTTAAAAAACAAAAAATAAATAAAATTATCCTCAAATATGTTAACTGGTCAAAAAAATACAGCAACAATTAATCCTAAAACGGGTCCGGAAGAAAAAAAACCTCATTAGGAGAGCGCACAAAAATGGAGGTGCGCCATGGCTTCTAAGCTGGAAAAAACAACGACCTGGGCTCTCAGTACGGCTGCTTCTTTCCAACAAGGCACGAAAAGAAAGCTCCCAAAAGCTGCTTTTCTCCCTAAAAAAGGTTCGAATCGACCCCAGTAAGTCACCAGGACAGGCAGGGGGCTGCGGGGGCCCCCTGAGGCTGCCTGAAAGTTAGGGAAAGTTGCGTAAAGTGAGGCGAAGGCAGGGAGCAGAGCGCGCTCTCTCTAAGGCACAGCCGCCATCTAGAGCCTCCTTCCCAGCTCTGAGAGCTCTGCCTTTGATTGACACTCTCTACATTTACCCCACAACTCAGGTGATGTACCATAGACCCACCCCTTCATCTCCACCAAAAAAAAAAAAAAAAAAAAAAAAGATCCTCCATCCCAGGGAGCCTAAGGACCCCTACCCCCACCTCTCCCTGCCCCTCCAGACCACCCCATCAGGGGGAGGGGGGAGGGTTTCTTAACCCCCTCTGGCTCAAGCACCCTTTTTAAGCCAGAGAGAAATGTAATTTGTTCCTTTTGTCTAAAGATCTGCTAAATATTTCAGTCCTTGAGCTAAAATAACTTCCTCTCTGGACAGGAAGTGGTGTTTTATCAAGCCATTTTGAAAGAGGGATAATTCTTAGAGTATACAAAGCTCAGCTTAAGTATTAATCTTTTTAAAAACTACCCCCCACCATGGGTAAAATGGTTTCTAAATAAAAGCAAAACCTCAACTTAATAAATTAAATTCAAGTCTTGCCTTCTTTAGGAAGCCTAAAAATTATCTAAGGACTAAGTTTAAGGGGGAATTTTCCAACCCAACTGGAAGAAAGGGGTACAACTCAAGAGCGCCTCCCTAGTGTTCAGTTGCATTAGGGCAAAATTTAATGTAACTAGTTTTTATTCAAGAATCTCAAATTTTCTTCGTACTTTCACAAAATTCTTTAACCCATTATATAACCTTGCCAAAACCTTACCCAAAAAATTCTCATACCACACTGATTTGGGCAAAACAATGTTCTTAAATTCAAGAGCATGGAACTACCATGAAAAAACAAACCCAAGAAACTCCACCTCCAAAACCAACACAACACATATATCTCAACCATTCCCTTGTATATCTAATCAAATTCTAAGTATATACCCATTTCAACAATGGTAAACTAATAACAATCTGTCATATCTGATGGAAAGTTATCAAAGTAATGTCACAGGGCAAATTCTCCTAAATATCAAAACCGTGAAATCTAAGGAAACAAATTTACTAATGCCAAAACCAAATTTTTCAACACTTTCTCAACAAGCACCCCAAGAAAACATTCACACATCCAAAAAAAATCAAATCAACTTTCCTTACTCAACATTATTATCTGCCAGAACAATTGTCCTTCCCTCACTGAGAAATCCATTTTAGATGTATACCCAACAAAAGCAACAATGTCGCACCTAGGTAAATGTAAAATCCATAATCAAAACCCAGCTTCAATCCCATACTTTCTACAAGATAATTCTCTACCAAAATCAAAATCCAAAATCTCAATTTTGATTTATACAAACCAACCAACTCAAATCAGCCAATGAGAACAAATACTGCATATATATTGATCATCTACATGTATACCTTGGTATTTGACATTAATCACAAACATGGTATGATTAACACTTTCTCGCCAAAAGAAAATTAAAGCTGCACTGTTACTTGTTCTCTGTATAACGGGAAAATTTAATCAACAATTCATTTGGTTTATCAAAAGCCTACTACACCCCATAATAGTAACTGAAACTGATTTTAGTTATCAATGAATGAAACCAGTATTCACCTAGGATTCAAACATAAGTTATCTATGACATAGTGCGGTTCATTTATTCTCAATTCCTAAATGTACAGAGTAATAAAAATACAGTAATCAATCCTATTTCATAAAATCTATTGCAGACATTATTGCCACCAAAATTTCAAGTCCTTTTGTGAATACCCTAAGGACCTCCCTACCTTCCCTTATAAATCCAACACCTCTTCACCTAATATTAACTATTAAGACAATAGGAGGATTCAGTTGAATTTAAGTGTTCAGATATTCTGCAAGATGTTTTATTTATAATATTTAATAAGTATAGGTAAAAAGGACCTTTTCCATCAAAACAAAGTCAGAAAAATACTGTATCACTCATGCTGAATTTTGAGGCAAAAGGCATTTTGTTTTAAAAGTTCATTAAAATCTCACAGCAAATTAAACATTCTATTATTACCCACTGGTTAACCAATTTTGTAAGATGTTTCAAGAAAGCATAAAATAGCATTTTAACTGGACAACCATCTTTTAAAGCACAAATTTCCACAACTTTGTAAAAAAATAATATTAACCAAGTAAAACATTTTCCAGTACACCATTTCCATTTTACCAGCTTTATTCAGTACACTTTACTGCTGGGCAACTGTAAAGGTCAAAGTGTTATTTAAGGCGACACCGAGTATTTAATGAAGCTTCAGCTTAAAAAAAAAAAGCCCAAACTGAGAAATTTTAAAGTGTTAGAAATTTTATTAAAGTTAACATTCCACAAGATCATACTCATACAGATCAAACTGCAAAAGATTCCAGGCATACAAACTATCATCTGTTAATGTGCCATCTTTCTTCTCCAAATGTCAAAAATGTTCTTAATGATACAAAGTCTCTAGAAAGTCAAATTCACTGTCCATTTGTGCTGGGTAAGAAACCTATATCTTCATTCATTTCATGAAATCCATGTTAAAAGAACCCTGTCTTGGTTGTATATTATCACAGCACTCTTGTATTAATCCATTTTTCTCAATTCCCCATAGTGGACTGCCATCTTGATTTCTCAGTGGTAGGGTCCATTTGAGACTCTTCAAGCTGACTGGGTGCTTGATGAAAACATTAAAAGAAAAAAAATGCTGTTGGAATATCAATAATCTTATTCCTTCAGAGAACATCCACCCACCTTGAAGATACTCTTACCATACACAAAGCTTTAATAATTTTATAACAGCTTTAAACTATAAAACTGTATTATATTAAAGTTGTATGTGCTGCACATACAACTTCTCAATAAGAGAATCATGGCAAAACTGCACACCAGTAACAAAGTTCTTTTACTGTCACAGATACACAGTAACCATAAAAATGTGGCAGTGAAGAGTCAAATTTTTAATAGTTAAATGTAATGTTGTTATACTGTCTACATGAGAAGTGAAAACAAAAATTCAAATTCAAAAATTCTGGAAAGCTAAATTACAGCAACACTATGGATTCTAAATCTCAATGCAGAAAACTTTCCAAGCTTCTTCAAATAAAACTAAATATGGAAAAGAATCTTAAAGGATTAAAAAAAACCCGAAGCAGTGGATCAGAGCAGTTTTCCAGTCCAACAGATCTTAATTAATTTTGCATAGATAACACAAATGGCCAATATAGATGTCACCATCTTTAGCTACACATACGAGAATGCAGGAAATAGGTAGCCACTAGAAAACAAAATGATCAGAAATGCAAAATATCTCCCTGCCTTATTTGATATTTGCCATAAAATGCTATCAGATTTCAAATTCAATACAAATAAAATATTCTCATTGCAAAAACATCAAATGTTCCTCATTGTTTTAAAAAAATTCATTGCTTACATAATTTGAAGTAAGGAGATTAAAGGAAGCCAGGATATTTTACCATTAAATAAATGGTCCTGATTCATCATGATAAAACATAATTAGAAAAATAAGTTTTAACCCTGGTCTTCCTTATAAATTTTGCAGCTCTCCAACTAAATTTATAGCAATGAAGTCTGAGTGACTGACTAGGAGATTTACAAGGACATTTTTTGCTCATTAGATAGTACCTTGATTCCAAAACTACAATGAGGATTTGTCTATTATATACAATACAAAAATCTACTTAATAAACCATTTGATTAACCAAGAGACACCACCACTCATTAAAAAAAATACTGAAAATGAGCATCACAACATCAGTAATAAACATCAAACGAAAGCTATTCCTCCCAAAACATTTTTTGCCGATTTCTCTCCAGCCTAAAAGGAGAACTAAAAATAACTCATTTATTCCCCATATCAGTAAAATATCTTCCACTTGTTCATTCCTTACAATTAAGGGACATATTTCTATATAAAAGTAAAAACACCATCATTCCTCTTGCAGAGTTAATTTATAAACCAATTTCTCCCCATCTCTACTGTTACAATGCAGGATCAATCTCTCAATGAGTTGGGAATGTAAATACTATTATGATGAACGTGACATTAATGCATTCATATCAAGCTACAGTCATTTCAATGGCTATAGGTGCAATTTATTCAATCTAGTACATTAAGTGATAAACTCCGTGCTTTATATTCTTCTGCCACAAGAGGTAAAAAACTCATCGCAGACACTATAAGAAATTTCTTTTTAAAACGACATTTTTAAAAAAAATTTCAAAAGAAAGCCAAATGATATTAAAACCGTATCAAAACTAATTAATAAAATGCACCAGTTTGTGTGGCAAAAATAGAGATTAAAAAATACTAGCATATTGGTCGTGCTAGCACATATACTGTCATATATTTAACATGGTAAAAAAAAAAAAAAAATAGGCGGGGGGAGGAGAAGAAAAAGAATGCTACAAGAAAGCCATGATCAATCTGCACTCCTATAAAGCCAATGAAAACCCAGAGGTAAGAATTCTGTTAATAAGCAAAAGTGCTCAGTCAAATATCAAAGCACCTAAAAGAACAGTAAAGGATTTAGGAATAAATCCATTTATTTTCATGGAATTCCAATTTCTTGCAAAAATTAAATTTGCAAATAAGCAAAGTTAAAAAGTGAAAAAGAAAGCAGGCATGAGTTCTCTGACCCTGGAAATTTTCTGGGTAACAAAATCCAGTTCTTCATCTGTAACAGTAGTACCTACCTTACGTGGCAGTAGTAGTGAGGATTAAATGAGTTAGTACATTCATAGCTTTTACATTACCTGGTATATAGAAGGACCTCAATAAATAGACCTCCAATATACCACAGTAACCAAAGTACCTGAGGACCTACAAACAAACTAACCTTAATGAATCAAAATAATTTATATTCCAGTGGCCATGATATCTCTGAAAGCTCTAGGATCATGGGGTCAACTTGTAAAAGACAAAACACTTTCTGCTTTAAAGAGTATTTCATTTTGCATTAAAATAAGATCAGTACAGAAAACTGAGTAGGGTTTAGTATCTAAGCCCTACTACTCCACATCTTTCCAGATTTGTGAATTACTGGAAACATACTGCAGAGATGATGGTTTGATCTAGAATTCCATCATCAAACATACAAGCTTCAAGCTAATACTATGAAAAGTTAGGAGAATTTTTCCACTATGATGTTTTCACTATTTTATACCTCCTTTTTTTAAGAACAAATTGCTTGTTCTAAGGTAATTTCCAGGAAGAAAAAACTTTTATGGTAAGAAGGACATAAGTACCTGCTACTGCTTAAAATCCCCAAATACTATACATCCAGAAATTAAAAACATAAAATTGAGCAAGGAGGTCTTAAATTCTAATTCAGTAAATTTGTTCAAAAAAAACACTGGAATATTGTAAAATAAGTTGTTATTTGAAATGCAAGCAAGTGATTCATTACTGAATGTGTTTAAGAGGGGTTCAATTTCCTTACCTCTACTTCCCAGCAAACCCCCATTTTAATAGCAACAAAAAATGTGCGGGACAGGGAAAGAGTACAAGGAAAAAGACTAATGACTCTTAATTTTTTAAACAAGTGGCTCTAATAAATACTACAATTTGTTACTGTAAAACCAGTGGGACAAATGGGTACAAAATTACAATAAGCAGAAATTGATGCTTACATGATGATCATTCTCATCGTGTAATTAAGCTTCTTGGTACTTATGACAATTTCAATCTTCGTATTGTCTTTAAATTTGAAAACATTTAATACTGACTTCACATATTTTGTCTTATTACCAAAAAAGCTTGACTCCTCAGCAGGATTAAAACTTATTAACAAGTCTGGGTCCTAAATAAAGTGGGCATAAAAACTAACTACAAAAAACCCAGCCAGCTGTGGTTCAAAACATTGCTAAACTATGTTGTTCAACTATGCTGACTAAGAAAAAGTCATCTTACTTAAGGTTTTTACAATCAAATCAAATCTTCCATTATCCCATTTTAGTTTAAAACTTGACTACATGTCCATGAAAGATTGAAAGTTGTGGTTTCTTGTAACTTTAAAGTTTTTACTGAGTCAAAGTTTTGGCATTCAAGCATACCTAAAAATTAGTATTTAAAGCATTATAAATAATGAATTTCACTTTTTACTAGATTAGACCCAAAACACTAGTTGGTAATGCTTAATAGCAAGTATATACAATAAATCAACAAGTATTTATTGAGCATCCACTATGTGCCAGGCAATCGTTTTAAAATATAAGGCATGAAGTCAATAAATTACACTACATTAGTAAAGTTTTCATCTCTGCTCTCACCATCCCCCATCGAAAAAAAAGAAAAACCTTCACTATTTTACAGGCCCTAGCAGCCATTTATACAAATAGATGTTCAAGTAGCAATTAGAAGCAAAGATTATCATCTAGAATCTAGATTCCCGAATGTGATTCGAAAAATTACTTTTATGAAACTACTAAGTAACTATCATACCTAAAAAGTTTTGTCAATAATAAATGCTTTTGAGAATTCATCCAAATTCATTTCTACAGTCTTACCACTAACTCTTTTCCCACTATTTCTCAGATGGGGAATTAGAAATTCCACAGTAGTAGTAGTAACCAAACCTTCTAATATCAAGGCAAAACCCCAGTATGAAGAAAAACTTTTTATTGGCCTTTCAAGTTTAAGGAAAGCTCAATAATTACTTCATTTATCTGAATTACTAACAATGAAATCCATTAAAAGTACGCTCTATTACCAAGAGAACCTAAGGGCTTCTGAGTTTTACACATGTGAAGTTGACAAAAAGGAAGGATCCAGGGAAAGAGTAGGCAAGGTTGCCTAACAGGAAAAAATACTAAGTATTTTATAGGGTTTGTGGCCATTAGCTATATAGCTACTCTCAACTCTGTAGCCAGAGTTGGAAAGCAAACACAGATAATGTGTAAATGAAAGCGCATAGCTGTGTTCCAATAAAATTTTACTTATAAAAATAGGGGGGAGTTTACCAACACCCAGATCTAGGGTGCAGGGTTTTGTGGGTTTTTTTGGCCGCACAGCGCATGCGCGATCTTAGTTCCCCTACCAGGGATCGAACCCATGGCTCCCTGCAGTGGAAGTGTGGAGTCTTGACCGCTGGACCACCAGGGAAGTCCTAGGGTGCGGTATTAAAAGCATGTTCAAATGTAGGGTTTTTTTCCATTTTAACTCTGCCTGAGCTTAAGTAAAAAAAAAGTAGAAAATAAAAAGTTGGAGTAAATTAACGCGCAAGATTTTAATAATAAACTTCATATACATCTAACCATGTTGATTTATTTTTGTACTGCTTTGAGCCTCACTAAATCCCTCTGTATTTTTACAGACTCTGACTCAGTTACTCAAAATTTCTAAAGTCATATTTAAAATTAAAAAACAAATTAAACATGTAAATTGAGGAAAACTTACTAAATAAATTCTTCCACCAACATCTATTTTCGTTGTACTGGCCCCTTAGATAATTCAGCCTCAGGATTCATATTTCTGTAGAAATCAAAAAGAATATAATTGTATGTACAGAAAAAGACAAAAACAGATTTATTTGGAAACTTCAACATCTTATCAGGATCACTAGCCAGAAGACCGAGACATACATGTATTTATAAATACAGTCCAAGCAGAAAATCAAAAGTTCTGATCCAGAGGATCTTAAGTTTGGCTGTTCACAGGGCTCACCTGTAGAATAAAGTTACTATAAAAGTACGTTATGTCTCAGGCCCCAAGAACTTCCTAGGTAAAAATCTGGGCTCCCTAACAGGCAGTCATGGTTGCAAAACAGCTGTTTAACAGAGTCAACATCACTCCTTCCTTAACAGTACAGAACTATTTTATCTCTTGGTCCTTCAGCTAATCTGCTTTCCAGACTTCTAAAGGAAAGCTTCCATTACCAACCTGGCAAGGCCATGTTTCTCACTCTTCAATATTACTATATTATTTCATAATATCATGTACTTTAATCAACTCTCTTCTAGGATAGAAACCTTAAGCATAATTTCAAATTTTTTTCTCTACTAATTATATTGACCTACACGACACTAACCCTTTCTAAAATATGTGCATGATAAAAATTACTTTTTATCTGGTTACTGATAACCATTACTTTTCACTGGTTAGACTGAAATACCTCATAAACATGGAAGATGTTTCCTGTATCTCAAATAAATTGAATACAGGTATATACTTTTTCCAGTCACTCCTGTGCCAAAGTATGATTATAATAATCACAATAATAGGTAGAACTACCCAAAAAGCTTTGTTCAAAAGTTCAATATTAAAGTGTATCAATTTAAGGATTTTTAGAACGCAAAAGAAGTTTAGGATTTAAGCTAAAACTAAGCTACCTAAATGCTTTTTCCATGACCAAGGTTTCCAATTTTTCAAATTATAAAGCAAGTTCCTGATTATCTTACCAAATTTAAATCCCTTTAATCGTTTTGACTAGTCATAAGCCAAGAAATAGTAAGATCTGCTTCAAGATTTCTTTTAAGAGCAAGGTGCTAAAATATCCTCCCAACAAGTTGATAAAACGAAGCAACTTACAAGAAACACAGCATTATTAAGCTTCCAAATTTAATCTGATCTTATAAAGGAGACAGTTACACCGAACAATGACAAAACCTAAATCAATCAAGTAAAATAAATTGATTTAACCCCTCAGAGAAGGGCAGAAATGACTTAAGGAATCCCCACGAAAGAAATGTCTGAGGGAAACCCATCACATTAGTCTGACAACACGCTTATAAAAAGGCTACCTACCAGTACAAGTATGTGGCTCGGGGTGCTCACTGCATCAAAACCAGAGGACTTGGATCACACTTTGCACCACCACAAAAATTACTGACACCAATGTAATCTACCACTCGATCTCCTTCCCAAAAATTGACAAAGTAGTACTCTGCCTTCCTTTAAAGGGGGGTAAGCCAAGTTCACCTTAAGCAGATTACAGAAGTTGATAATTTTGCTCATACTCCTATCTTTAATATTTTGCAGTATCGAGGATCCTCATTTAGTATGAAATTATAGGTATAATATAAATAACAACTTTGATTGCTGGTCATTTTATAATAAAAGGCAAAGACGGCTTCAGTCAAGTCTTAATATTATCACTACTAGCCCATTTGTTCTTTTCTTAGATTTGGTTTTGTCACCTTTTAAAGTCCTTAAAACAATTTTTACATTTTAAGAATAAAATCCGAAAGCACTGTGAAATATAAGAAACCACCCACAAAAATAAGGTACTAGTGATAAAGTCATTAACAGTCATAAGAAAACTCTGTCACAAGTCATAAACCATTAAAGTTAAGCAAAATATTTAGCTTGATAACCTAAATTAAAATGATTTTGACTACTATGTAATACACACATTAGGATATAATTGCTTTTTGGGAAATATTCAATTTCAAATAAGTGGTATAGTTTCAAAAAACAAAGATTGTTTTCCAAAACATTGGATTATCTAGCTGTACACAATGTATAAATAAAATCATTGTAGGAAACATGTTACTTGAAAGTTATGTAAACAATCAAATCACATAGTTTTTAATTATAAAGTCCAGAATATCCCTGAATTTAAGTTGTAAAAGTTAATTATATGCAGAAATAAGTCAATTTGAAAATTAAAAGTTTGTACTGGCCCGCTCAATCTGGAAGGGAAAGGCAGTGGGTAAGAGGAGGATATTTATCTTTGAAATATAGATTTCTTAAGGGAAATTATATAGCTTAGTCAAGCATGTAAGCTATAAATCATCATTTATACTCACAATGGTCAGCTGCAAATGTTACATTAAATACACTAATCTTTAAATTATTTAATAAAATAATTATTAGGAAAAAAAATCGAAACAATGCTTCCACTGCAGCATTCTAAATCTTTATCTTTTAAACACAATTTCACACCTTAACTCCTTTTTAAGATCAACTTTCCATTATGCCTGCATTTATACTATTTATTAATATTTTAGAACACCTAAAATTAGGAAAGTCAGGTACACTATCGCCCAGGTTTCATGTTATTCAAATAACTTCAACAAAGAGATAACATCCATGATTTGCAATGCAAAAATTACAAAAACTACTTTACAGTTTAAGAGAACTAGACACTATTTTTACCACACAATTCAGGAGCAAAAATGTATCTTAAGAAACTGGAAACTCCAAATACTTTATACAAATTAGGAGACTAAGGTCCACAGTGAATAAATCGTCTAGATTACAGGGCTAATTTACATTAGAAGCTGGGTCTCCTGACTGCTGAATCACAGTTATATTTTCCACTCTATCACACACCTCTCATTAATGCAGAAGATGGAGATGTCCTCAAATTAACATTTCTCCCCTTATGCCTCTCAACAAAGAAGAAAATCAGAGGAGAAAAGGTAAAATAATTGGTTGTCCGCAGTCCAAATTTTTAAATAATCAAGAAACCGAACAGTAAACGAAACTTGAAAGAAAATTTATATTCAAAATTACCTATTCCACATAATCCAACCTCTTATTATGTCGTAGTTCATGAAAACCTTTTGTTAACTATGGGGCATGGCTTCTTTCATTTCTGTGGAACTCCAGGGAATTTTTTAAACAGTTATTACCAATAATAACAAACGCAATGCAAGCCAATCACCAACTTGATCAGGTGACTTTTATGATTCAAGAATTCAAAATGCTAAAATAAAAACAAATATTTAAGTATTTATCACTTCGGTTCTTAAGCAGAAAATAGTAGTAAACTAAACAATGTATTTATGAAATACAGTAATTTAAAACAACAGTATCTTCAGTTATATTTGCCCCCATGTGTCCATTATTTCTGTCCACCAAAAATATTGCCAATTTTACAGGCTTGGCTCAGCAGATTTCAAAACACTGACTCTAAATATTATCATGAAGGTCGAAGTACATGTAGGTCTTTTTAAAATGTGACTTATAATCCTTTACCTTGTTGGTGATAAAAAGAAAACTACACTCCGTTACATTAACTTAAGAGTTACTACAACACTTATTTTTATAATTAATACTTGACTAAAAAAGATACAAATTTTCATTTAACATTTCTAATCTTCTTTAACCATTCATTTTTTTATTCTATGGGTTCAAATTACGCCTTTGGTAGGCCATTATAAATTACTGCCAATTTATACTTAAACTTAGGTTAAACGTCACATACATTTGTGTCTTAAGAGGCCCAATTCTCAATTTTTATAACACTGCCCAACCTCATCTGAATGCCAACCTAATATCCTCTCATTTACAAAGAGGAAACCCTAACCTTGGCATTTTTATGTTAGACCTTGGGATGAAAGATGTCTTAACTTTTTTATATATGTTACATCTTTAAAACATTGTTAAAAGTCTAACATTTGGTTTTCTTTTGTACACTATAATAAACACAAATCTGATCAAACTGCAAAAGGGCTGAAAAGCAAAAAAAGCAAAAGCAATAAAAATATTACCTTTATCACCTATTTGAATCAACAGAATAAGCCAACACCAACGATGAATTTTCCACAAAAATTACAAGGACAAAGGTAAACCTGCCCTTACATTAATTAATTGGTTATTTGGCTATTCTTAAAACTTCCCAAGGTATCTCATTATATATTTCCTCTGATAAATCCCTTCCTAATATATACTGCTTGACAGTAACTTCCCCTTTCAGTGTTAACTTAAGAGTAAGAAGTTAATTCCTGAAAATTCTGTACGTATTTTCTCATTCATGTATCTAATTTTAAGATGTCAAAATACCATACACATATTGAAATTATTTCTTCCTTTTATGCTTTAAAAAGACTAAGCTATAGATTAGAGGTCTCTTTAGTCACATTCTAGTTTCCTATAAGATAACTTATTTTTGCACCTGTATGGAAAAAAGACTCATAAAAACAGGTAAAATGAGTATTTTAAATCCTTTACATAATAACTAGCATATGAGAGGGTCTATTAAGTTTTTGAAATATACTTCTTTTAAGATAAATCATAAGATCTGCAAATACAAAATTCTAGGCCATTTCTAAAACGTAATCTGCATCACCAAAAAAATGGCTAAAGAATGTACATTTCAGATTGTAAAGATACGTAATTCTGATGACTCAACTACTGATTTAATCATAATTCTAAACCACCATTTAATTGAAAAATACTGAATGTCTCACTACTGATGTAAATTACACGTATCAACTATTTTAACATTAACACAGAACTGCTTTGATGTAAGGAAAAGAATTTGATGGGTTTTTTCTTATCCCTTTTTCGAGATAAGGTCTACAGTTTATGTCGCACTGACAAACTTTAGTGATATTCTCCTGTTGGTAGCTATTAGATTTCAGATGTTGCATAAAAACATTTACTTACTTGCTATATAAAATACAGACTATCGCAAAGATTTCCTTTATCCTCAAGGATAAAATTCCACGGTCTCAGTCTTCAAAATGGCATACCTTTTGGGGGAAAAAAAACAATATTCTAAACAATTTATTGATGGAACCACCAACAGCCAAATACTAATATGTGTTTTAAAACTTTTCATTACGTAAAAGAAAAAATAAAATCTATGCTCACAAAACCTGATTTTTAAAGCATTCTTTCCTAAAATCCATTAGTATGAATAGCAACTAGCTTAAATTTCCCAAAAAATTTATTTCTTTAAATATTTAAAAGATTTAAATTGTTTGCACAGTATATTAAATAGCAAAAAAGAAAAAGCATATCTTTGGTTTATGGTTTTCCTCAAAGTATAATGTTTTTTCTTGTTCCCAAAACTAAACAAAGGCTTAAAGGACCTTCAGTATTTTAAACTATTCAAAAGGCACATTAAGTTACAATGGCTATGCAGATACACTTTTCATACAATGAAAACATTTAAAGATGTTGTAAAATTATTTCAGATACTTACTCATAATCACTATTCACTAAAAATATATATTATCAAAATAAATAAAAACCTAATAAGTTTACTTTTATGTCAAAGTAATAAAAATTTACCCACTCTTACCTCAAATAAAAGAGCTGTATTTGTTCAGAACCATCATCAACCAAATATAATTTTAATCTTGTAAGTTACCTTTAAAAAAAAAAAGGAAGATGATTATCAATGTTTTGATTTTTAAACACTTCTTGGCCAAAGTTTCACTGTGATGAAACAATGAGAAAATATTCCAGAGACAACGATCATTGGACAAATTCAAGAAATGGCTCATCGACACGCTACCTGTAAATTTTAAGGGTGCAGTTATTTATCTTAATATCTATCAGTCTTTATTTTCCTCATCTTTTGGTTGTATGAACAAACACTAGAGATTAAGGCATTGAGATTAAAAACAAAAAATTCACATCTTTGGACGGATTTAAGATTATGACCTTGTTTTCATTTTTATTCTTCTTTTGATGGCAAGCAATACACGAAAACAAAGGAAAAGTTTACCATTTTAAAAGACTGAAATCAACTTAAAATTTTCTTTACCATCTAGAAATACCTTTTACAATTATGAGCAATTAAAAATTAACTCCTCCAGGAGAAATTAGTGAAGTTAAAATGGCCACTGGTTACTTTAAATTTTTAAAGCACAAGTTATTTGATCTCACCAAGTGGGATATTAGCTTTGTCTTTAAAGCAAATCTAAAACATGTAGTATCTATGTCCTTTATTCAATTTCAAACTGGGGTCTAGAACATTTTCAGTCTCTCCCTTCCCCCATTTCTCATGTAAAAAGATCTTATGAGGTTAAACTGCTAGCAATTATTCTGCATTTCGCTATTCAAAAAAACTAGATTCAGAATATTAATTTCAAACGACTTGCAGTGCTCAAAAATTTCAGAAATGTTGATTTGAAAAACCAAAATTGTTACTTAAACAACAAGAGTCTCTAAAATCAAGATATGCGCAACTGATGTAACGTGTAGCACTATATGAATGCTATTAGGAAAATAAAACAATGTCACTGACAAAAATATCCTCAGAAACACAGTCCATTACACCAGTATCTTTGATTTTATAAGTACTACGTAAATCTGCCCAACACTATTTTTACGTAGATCTGCACCTCTACAACACCAGAGCTACCGCAGGATGAAGACAAATATATTCTAAAATACACAAAGGTCTGTGCATTTGTGGTTTGTTCTTCAAATCACTAAACTCAAAATTCCCTCTCAGACAATTTTTTTAAATTCCTAGACTATACAGAGGACTCTACAAGTTTTTTAAAAACCAAAATACACTATTAAAATACTGTTCCGTTTTGAGCATATCTGGATTTTTATGCATGCAACAAATGCAACAAATATGGCTCCTCTTCATCGCCCATTACCGAGCAGTCCTACTTTAATATTTACACTACGAGAAAGTAACTTCACAAAGAGATTTGGTGTCAGAATATTCCTTTGTAAAAGTTCTGTCGACCGTGGCTTGTGATAATACACATTATTTTTTAAAATCATCAAATGATGAACTTAAACTTTTAAAAGTCTAGGAACTAACCCAAATATGGTCTAACATTCAGGTGTGATAAGTTACAGATAACGGCTCCTTATGACCTTTTTAAAAGTAACGAACAGTAGATTTAATCATTGTTCAAACATCAGAATGTCAAATAATCTTGGCGTAATTACTCAGTAAAATAAACTACCTTAATCAAACGTCATCGTCTAGCACCGTAATTAAAATCTATTTCCATTAAACAGCCTTGACGACATAGTAAACTTGTCTTCGTAATTTTTGAAATACCAGAAGCACTCCTCCAACTTGCATTTTTAAAACACAACCTTAACGTCAATAAAGGTTTGAACAAGCAGCAAGTACCTTCTCATCTGCAACACTGCAGCCGTTTTCAAAATCGGCTTTGAAAGAGTTAAAAGCCAACACCCAAAAGGAAAAAAAAAAAACAAGTTTTATTTTTGTTGAAACGTAGTCAGGGTTCCATTGTTCTTTTAAATTCGAAAACGAAGATGAGTTCCCACCTCACCGGAAAGGGGTTAAAAAGCTCCCCCGTCGGACAACCTGAAAAGGATTTTTTTTTTTTTACCCTAAATATCAAAATAACTCACCAGGACAGAAAGGGGCTCTCCTCACGCAGTCCCCTTCAGGCTCCCGCCCGCGGTCACCGCCGCCGCCCCTTTCCCGGCGGGGCCGGTCCCGGCAACGAGGCCACCCCCCGCCCGGTCTTCAGCAGGGCCCCCGCGCCCCCAGCCCCGGGCCCCGCGGCGTTTCCCGCCCGGAGAGCCAGAGAGCGGCGCCTATGGGGCCGCTAGGGGAGAGCCGGCCGGCGAGGCCCGGCCCGCCGCCCCCTCCTGCTCGCGCGCTCAAGGACATTTTGCTTTTCCTCCCAAGGACAAAGGACAATAAAAGGAGCCGGGGAGCCACTCACCAGGTCCGAGCGCCGCGGTCGGCACCTCCTGGTCGCCCGCACCCGAGTCCCGCGCCGGGCCGCCCGCCCGAGCCTCCCGTCCGTACCGGGTCGAGCCGCCCGGGCCCCGGGGAGCCTCCGCGGCCGCTGCCGCAGCGGCGCTTTCCGCGTCGTGGGCCCGGCCGCCCCGGGCGCCTCTGCCGCGGGCTCCGACCCCGGCGCGCGGCCCGCCTCGCCCCAGCCGCGGCCGCTTCGCTCCCGCGGGCCTGCGGGCCGCCCGGGCGCAAGTCCCCGCCAGCCGGCGGGCCCCGCGGCCGCGGCGGAACGCCTGACAGCTCGAGGTGCTGCTGCCTCTCCGGCCATCTTGTGCCGTGTGTGTGTGGTGTCTCTCTCCCGTCTCCTCTCTCGGCTTTACTCCCTCCTCCTCCTCCCCCCCCGGCCCTCCTCCCCCCCGCCCCACACACCACACAACATGGCCTCTTTGCTGCGGCGGCAGCTGCTGCGACGGCAGCAGCCTCCGCCGCGTTCCTGCCCGCTCCCCTCCCCCATCCTCCCCGCCTCCCGCCCGCAGCCCCAGGTCGCAGTACGCATGCGCACTACCGCCCGCCCGCCGCGGCCATTGGTTCTGCGAGCTTCCTTCCACCCTTTCCCGGGAGCGGCCCCACGCACGCTCGCAGGCGTCTTCCTCCCGCCTAACAACAACCACTTCAATACTATTGGCTAATTCTGACCCCACCCCTTCAGCTGCGTCCCCGCGGATAGGCTGGTCTTAATGCCATTCACCTTCCGTAGGTGTTTCTGGTTTTCTTGAGGGATCCCAGCTGGGGATTGGCTGGTGATGGAACCTTTGGGTTTGGAGCTGTGCTGTTGCTTTGCGCCTCGCAGTGCGGACCCCTCGGGGACGGCTAGGGGGGTTCCTGGGGCGGGGTAGGCCAGGCCAGCATTATTAGTACAGTGCCCTAGGGATAAGGGCTTCGCCCCTGGAAAAAGCTTGGAATTCGGTGTTTTCGACTTCAGATTTTTGTCTCCTTTTTTTTAAAAAAAAGGAAAATGATTGACAGGATGACGAACAAACAAGATGCAGGTTCATAGCCCTTGGGCAAGCAGCCATATCTGAGGAGCTATAGAACTCAAGATTTTTCTTCTAAACAACCAGTCCTTCCCTAAGGGTCACAGAGTTTGGGCCAGTTTTTTTAAACCAGCGCATCCCCCAGCCCAATATCCGAATTGAGATGCCACTTATTTGAGGGTTTGTAAGCTTCTTGTTGCCTGTTTATGAGAGGCAGGCTATTAGTATGTCCGGTGTCCATCGGCATTATGAATCAGTATCTCATAATCCTGGTTGGGCCAGATTCCACCCTTTAGGGAGTGTTTGCTAAAGGGATAGTTTGAACCTGAACAATCATAGTCTACCTGCCAACCTCCTTCTCCCAGAGAATCAGGCAAAACAAGCTTCGCTTCTTTTAAGCAAATCTCACCTTTTTTCTGTTGTTGTTTTCATTACTTCTTCCTACTTCAATCTAGAAGCAACTCTTGGCAGACCAAGGAATAACTGAAAACAACCTTCCTGAAATGGATGGGAAAAGAAAAAGTGGCTGTCTCCCAATGCCAGCATTTTAGAAATCTTGCTCCTTTTGGGACCTGGTAAAAAGAAAAGGAACGCTAGATGCTCTTAGTCTTAACGGATTTATTTGAGGGAAGGAGTCTTGGGGAAAGGTGAGCAACTCTGAAATTCTCTTGAGACCCTGTTCTTGGATTAGAATAAGAGAATGTTAAATACTCATGAGGCCTAGGAACTAGGTCTGGCCCCTTCTTTTCAAAATGACACAGTTGTTAATTAACTGGATTCAATACGGCATCAGCTACTTCGGGCAGAACTAGAACTAGAACCCAAGTCTCCTGACTCATAGATCTTGGGTTCCCTCTATGCAGACTGGCCATCCTCCTTAGCAATATAATTTGAGCTTCAAGTGGACACACAAAAAGAATGCTTCTTGAATTGAAATTAAACTTTCTCCATTTAACTTCCAAGAGAATTCCCTTACACAATGTAGCTTTGAACATTGTAGACCTGCAACAGGCTGTTTTCTCTGAAACAGCCCCACCCTGAACCCTTTTTCCTCATTCTTCCTGATGTGTTTTTGCTATGCTATTGTTCACCCCCTCTTTTCCCTTCCTATCACTACCTGAAATCCATCTATGATTCTGCTTGTCCAGATTCATCACCAAGTACCTCTATGCCAGCAAAACTGGCCTGAACAGGTCTTAATTAAAAATAGGTATGGCTAAAAAGAAATAATAATAATAGGTATGGCTGAAAAACATTGAGTTAGCTATGTGCCAGGCATTGTTCTAAGCCCTCATTGGTGGTTAACTCAGGTCATCACGCAACACCCCTGTGAGAGACTATTATTATCTCTGTGTATTATCTCTATTAGGAAGCTGAGGCACAAGGAGTTTAACTTGCCCAGGTTCACACTGCTAAGAAGTATTAGAACCAGGATTGAACCCAGTTGCCTGACTCCAGAACCGTTCCTTTCTGCCTCTCCCTTTTTTTTTTTTTTTTTTTTTTTGTGAAGACTGCCCCCTTGCCAGATAGGTTCAGTTGGATCTCCTGTTGTGGGGAGCTGTCTGATTTGCCAGCTGCTCCCTCCCCGACTTCGCTGAAGTGCTTCACCTTCAGAATCAGGCCTCCCTCCAACTGGGGAATATATCAGACCCATACTAACTTAATCCCCAGACCTGGGTCCCACCCGATTGCCGTCAACCTCCTGGCATGCCACCTGGGAACCATCTATCTAGCTCTCTTGTTTTACTCCTTGTCTGATTGCGGGCCCCACAGTTCAACTGTGGAGTGACTCCCCTTTAAGAGATACACTTTGGGTGTCTTAGAGAAAACAGCTTTCTTCTCCCAAGCTTACATCCCACACAGCGCCTTCTTCAGAGAACGCCATTCTCTGCCACATTGAAACTTTTTTCCCTATCACACATGACAGTCATAATTTCTTTTGTCACATCTACACCATGTCTTTAGCCATCCCCGTTAAACCTAGACTAGCTCCATCCTAAATGAAAATAAATAAAAAGCACCTGACACCTGGCGGACCACATTCTATCTCCACCACAGTTCTTTTTCATGCTAAGTGATCTGCCAATGAACCGAGAGGAGATCCCTCCCTCCCCCAGTCTCCGCTGGGTCCTATCACTGCTGTCTCTTTACCAGCGAAAATGAAGAGCACAGCCCTTAGCCTTGACTTAGAGGAAAGGTCTCTGCATGTGTGTGCTCTGAGTAGTTTTTTTTTTTTTAAGATCTTTTTGATGTGGATCATTTTTAAAGTCTTTATTGAATTTGTTACAATACTGCTTCTGTTTTCTGTTTTGGCTTTCTGGCCACAAGGCTCGAGGGATCCCAGCTCTCCGACTAGGGATCGAACCCACCCACCCCCCGCCGGCTGCCCCGCCCTCGACCCCCGCACTGGAAGGCGAAGTCTCAACCACTGGACCGCCAGGGAGGTCCCACTCTGAGTATTTCTGTTCCTATTTAATCGTGCCCAAAAGAAAACCTGGATGGGCAGAGAATATTTCTGGAAGGATACTAGGATCTGTTTACACGCCTCACCTCTGAGGAGACCTCAGAGGAGGCTGGAGAATCGGGTGAGAAGGGCACTTTTCACTCTATACCGCTTTGTGACTTTTGAATTTTGAACCATGGGAATGTATTACCTTTTGAATGAAGAAAGAAAGAAAAGAAAAAACATAAACTAAATCTCCTAAGCTAAAAGCTGACACTCATTAGGTAACTTTAAAATTTTTTTATTGTGTCATCTGCATTTGCTACACTAAACACCTGTAACTTTTTTTTTTTTGAAATAAAGGTCACACAACACTCAGTACCTACAGGGATGTGAACGGCCCCCGAAATGTCCCTGGTTGATGGTAAGGATCTCTGGTACATAAAATGGGCAGCAGCTCCCATTTCCCATGCACTGTGGCCTCACACACTGCAGAACAGAGCTTCCTGCCGTGCTCCCTGCTTCCCTGCAGCTCCCCAGGTCTGTTTCCCATTTCTGTCCTCCTCTCCTCCTTTAGTAATTAAAGAAGAGCGAGCAGGATATGCTTTCCTCCCTGTTTCCTGTCCTACGTGTCCACCTTTGCCTAGGGTGTCTCCCTGAGAGGTTCAGCCCAACGCATCGCGGAGGCTCAGCCGAAACCCAGGATGACCTTGACTCAAGTCAGAGACACAGTTTTCAAATACAGGCCTTTTCAGATGCCAGCAGCTCTGCTCCTGCTCTTTGCCGTTTCTCTTGCTGCTCATGCTCACATGACTTACATGCAGCCTCTCTCTTATTTCTGGATACACCCTGCTCCTTCTTCACACAGGGCAGTCTTTCTTTCTTTTTCCCAGGGTACATCACACACAGGGTTGAAACTCACTGGATACTCAAAATATTTCCAAACAGAGTTATTGAGTTTCTTCCATGTTCCAGGTACTATTTTAGAAGCTGGGGATGCTACGTGGACTGAGGTGTCTGCTCTTGTGGAGCTTATATTCTAATGGGGCAGAAGACCATACATAAGAAAATACCAGGTAGTGATAAGTGCTGTGATGATAAAGGCCTAATTTCAGGTTGAGTGGTCAGGGAAGGCCTCTCTGAGGAGGTGACATTTAAGTTAAAGCAGGAAGGACACAAAGGAGGCAGCTATGTGTATATGTGCCTGCCAGTTCCAGGCTAAAGGTGGCAGATGGTATGCATGCAACTAATTTTGCTCCATCCCAAAACTTCACTAAACAGACTTCTTTTCCCTTTCTTTCTCCCTTCCCTCCTTCCTTCCTTCCTTCCTTTCTTTTCATAAACTCGTTAGGAAAGGAAAGCAAGAGAAAAGAGCAACACAATTTCAGAAGCTGGAAAATAGATGGATGAATAGTAACTTAAAATTTAGCAGGCCTAAACAATATAAAACTCTTAGAGGAAAACATAGGCAGAACACTCTATGACATAAATCACAGCAAGATCCTTTTTGAACCACCTCCTAGACAAATGGAAATAAAAACAAAAATAAACAAATGGGACCTAATGAAACAAAAGCTTTTGCACAGCAAAGGAAACCATAAACAAGACAACCCTCAGAATGGGAGAAAATATTTGCAAATGAAGCAACTGACAAAGGATTAATCTCCAAAATATACAAGCAGCTCATGCAGCTCAATATCAAAAAAACAAACAACCCAATCCAAAAATGGGCAGAAGACTTAAATAGACATTTCTCCAAAGAAGATATACAGATTGCCAACAAACACATGAAAGGATGCTCAACATCACTAATCATTAGAGAAATGCAACTCAAAACTACAATGAGATATCATCTCACACCAGTCAGAATGGCCATCATCAAAAATCTACAAACAGTAAATGCTGGAGAGGGTGTGGAGAAAAGGGAACCCTCTTGCACTCTTGGTGGGAAGGTAAATTGATACAGCCACTATGGAGAACAGTATGGAGGTTCCTTAAAAAACTAAAAATAGAACTACCAGGGGCTTCCCTGGTGGCGCAGTGGTTGAGAGTCCGCCTGCCGATGCAGGGGACACGGGTTCGTGCCCCAGTCTGGGAAGGTCCCACATGCCGCGGAGCGGCTGGGCCCGTGAGCCATGGCCACTGCGCCTGCGCGTCCAGAGCCTGTGCTCCGCAACGGGAGAGGCCACAGCAGTGAGAGGCCCGCGTACCGCAAAAAAAAAAAAAAAAAAAAAATAGAGCTACTATATGACCCAGCAATCCCACTACTGGGCATATACCCTGAGAAAACCATAATTCCAAAAGAGACATATACCACAATGTTCATTGCAGCACTATTTACAATAGCCAAGACATGGAAGCAACCTAAGTGTCCATCGACAGAGGAATGGATAAAGAAGATGTGGCACACATATACAATGGAATATTACTCAGCCATAAAAAGAAACGAAACTGAGTTATTTATAGTGAGGTGGATGGGCTTAGAGTCCGTCATACAGAGTGAAGTAAGTCAAAAAGAGAAAAACAAATACCTTATGCTAACATATGTATATGGAATCTAAAAAAAAAAAAAGGTTCTGATGAACCTAGGGTCAGGACAGGAATAAAGACACAGACATAGAAAATGGACCTGAGGACACGGGCAGGGGGAAGGGCAAGCTGGGACGAAGTGAGAGAGTAGCACTGACATATATACACTACCAAATGTAAAATAGCTAGTGGGAAGCAGCTGCATAGCACAGGGAGATCAGCTCAGTGCTTTGTGACCACCCTGGACGGGGGTGGGATAGGGAGGATGGGAAGGAGACGCAAGAGAGAAGAGATATGGAGATATATGTATATGTATAGCTGATTCACTTTGTTATATAGCAGAAACTAACACAACATTGTAAAGCAATTATTCTCCAATAAAGATGTTAAAAATAAAATTTTAAAAAAGTGTACAACTCAGGAAAAAAAAAAAATTTAGCAGGCCTGAGAAAACTGAGATCCAACCTGACTTACACTCAGAAGGCTCAGAAACCAGAACTGGGGACCACTGGGACTGAGGGTGGAGGGGAAGGCTAAAATAAGGAGAGCTGAGTGAAAGCAGTTTGAGAAGCAGTTAGATCCCACATCCCATCCCTGATCCCAGCAGAAGATTGGAGATTTATTCTGCAAGAAGAGTCTCTGGTCTGAAGGATGTCAGGCACACGGAGGGCATAGGTACCACACTGGAGATGGGGGGATCCAGAGGCCGGATGCATAGCAAATTCGGCGACTCCAGTTGTCTTGCCCCATTTGGCTCTTAGGATGCTGGCAATGTGACATTCACCTTTCAGTCGGAGATTGGAAGACTTTTTCTTTCTTTTTTTTTTTTTTTTTTTTTGCAGTACACGGGCCTCTCATCGCCGTGGCCTCTCCCGCTGCGGAGCACAGGCTCCGGACGCGCAGGCTCAGCAGCCATGGCTCACGGGCCCAGCCGCTCCGCGGCATGTGGGATCTTCCCGGACCAGGGCACGAACCCGTGTCCCCTGCATTGGCAGGCGGACTCTCAACCACTGCGCCACCAGGGAAACCTGGAAGACTCTTTTTGAGGAATCTACTCAGTCTATGAGGAAGGCCCACAGGATCTGACACGGGGGCACCTTCTAACTCCTAACATGGTCCAACCAGGTCACCCTTCAGTGACGCTCAGGATCAATGTATCAGACACCTTTTGTGCACTGCCCCTAATTCTCTTGGCCTCACCTCTTACTCTACCCAGAGTTGCAGCCACTGTTCCATCAAGTTCCGTACAGCTTCCCAGAGCAAGTGGGATAGTTAGTTTCATGTGTCAATTTGACTGGCCACAGGCTGCCCAGATATTAACTATTATTTCTAGGTGTGACTGTGAGGGTGTTTCTGGATGAGATTAGCATTTGAATTGGTAGACTGAGTAGAGCAGATATTGGGCTTCACCCAATCTGTTGAGAGCCTGAGTAGAACAAAAAAGGCAGACGAAGAGAGAATTCAGTCTCTCCACCTTATAGTTTTTGAGCTGGGTCCTACACTCAGACTGAAACATACACCATTGGCTCTCCTGGTTCTCAGGCCTTTGGACTTGGACTAGAACTACACAATTGGCTCTTCTGGTCTCCAGTTTGCAGATGGGAGATCATGGGACTTCTCAGCATAATCACATGAGCCAATTCCTTATAATATCTATATCTACACCTATCTCCTCCCTGAATCTTGCTTTCTGTCCCAAAGCAGCTTTAACATCTATGTGGGTCTGCAGAACCACTCAGTATCAGCATTCAGGCCTGTGAACCCAGAAATTCAGGGACAATCACATCTGTGGGGCTACCTTTGAGGACAAAGGCTTCCCTCTTTCATCCCCTGAGTGGACAGTTCTGATACACATCCCACAAGACTCAGGATATCCCATGGAATGCAGCACCAGTCACGGCAGCAATGACCAGCTGGATGACATATCTAACGCTTATACTGGCTTTCTCTCTGCTTTTTTCCCTTCCACTATCCCTCATTTCTGCTTCTTTGGATCACTTCCTAAATGAGCTTCCTCTGTGTAATTCTTGGACTCTGCTTTGGGAGAAACCTTGGCTAAGACACAACAAGGCCCAATACCACACTCAGAGCTTCCAAACAGCCTTTTAATCTGTGCTCTTAATCGGGAATAAATGGTTAATGGCAAACAACTAAAGAAAACTTCTCACATGAAAGATAAAGACCAAAACCAACAGGGAAAACAATAATAATAACCTAAATGAAAAACAGACGGTGAGGGAAAAGACATCAAAAAATAAAATTTCTTAATCATCATTAGTATTTCAAAAAGAAAAGAGATGACATTGCATCCATGAAACAAGGAAAGAAATAATTCAAAGAACCAAAAAGAACTCTTGGAAATCAAAAACATTATGACAGAAATGGAAAACTCAATAGAAAGGATAATAAAATTGGAGGAAACTCACAGAAAACAAAGCGTAAAGGACAGAGATGGACACTAGTAGAGAAAATTAGAGGACAAGTCATGTAGGTTCAACATTTGAATAATAGAAACTCCAGAAAAAGAAAACAAAGATAAGGAATTGGAAAGAATTATTGACTAAATAATTCAAGATTTCCCAGACTTGAAGGACACAATTTCCAGATGGAAAGGCTGATCAACAAACAAGACCAACAGATGAATTACACACACTGAGGCCCATCATCGTGAAATTCCAAAACACAGGAGGCAAAGAAAAGATTCTACAAGCTTCAAGGGGGAAAAAAGCCACATACAAAGGACCAGGAATCAACAGCTTCAGGCTTCTCAGTAACATCACTGGAATCAAGAAGATAGTGGGGCTTCCCTGGTGGCGCAGTGGTTGGGAGTCTGCCTGCCAATGCAAGGGACGTGGGTTTGTGCCCCGGTCCGGGAGGATCCCACATGCCGCGGGGCTGCTGGGCCCATGAGCCATGGCCGCTGGGCCTGCGCGTTTGGAGCCTGTGCTCCGCAACGGCAGAGGCCACAACAGTGAGAGGCCCGCGTACCGCAAATAAAATAAGATAGTGAAGCAACATCTTTAAAATGCTGAGGGAAAATGAATTTCAACTTAAAATTAATACTTAGCCAAGTCATCTAGTAAATAGGAGGATAGGAGGAAGACAATTTTCATGCAAAATTTCAAAAAATTTTACCTCTCATGCATGCTTTCTCAAGGAGCTATTGGAAAATGGATTCCACAAGGGAGCAAACCAAGAAAGAGGAAGTCATAAGATAGAGGACAGAGGAGATTTATTGCAAAAGGCAGGCAAACAGAATCCTTGGGTGGATGGTACAGGGAGATTCCAGGCTGTCTACTGTGCTCCAGACGGCCACCAGTCAGAACTGGAGCAGTGTAACCCAAGAGACAGACATGACGATGGCTTCATCCGGATGCTGCCTGCCATTGTTCATAACCAGGTGAACCTGACCCAGATTCTAATCTGTACATGACCTATCTTGGACCATGTATTGATAAAGTTCCTCTCTCCTCTGTAAGGCTTGCCACCTAGACCAGCTGAAGACTTATTTCTTCCCCCACAGACATGGTCTGCTTTGATCTACTCCTAGGCTGAGGTGAGAAGCAGATAAAAAGAGAGCAGCATACTCCCCGACCACATAAGTGCCACACGTCTCACACCTGCCTCCTACGCTTGTCCTACCAATCCTCCGACTATGATGCCACCATGTCTTCTCCAGGGTTCACTCATGACATTACCTAGGAGAGGTTCTGGTAACTTTCCAGGGAAGCTGCAGTCAGCCTACAACCTGCAGGCCGTTTTCTCTGTCTTCTCCTGGGAGCCTTCATCTAACTCTGGCAATATCTCATGATAGCTAGGTGTGTGCTTGCAACCAGATTTTCAAAATTAAATGATAACTGTTCAGGGAGACCTATCTAGGTGGGTTTTTTCAAAACTATATTTTAAAAAGAAAGAGAATGATTAACTCAAATGAAGTCAAAACTCAGGAGAATGGGTAACCTCTGGCAGGGAAAGGGAACAATCATGAATGAGTACAGGTAAGCCATCAGGACTCTCCCCACCTCTCAGCTCTGCCCTCTACTCTGTCAGCTTCTTTCAGGAAGGCCCTTCCCACGTGGTGGCAAAATGACCACCAGGAAATCAAGTCTTGTTCCTAAACCTTCTATTGACCTCTGCACAAAAATCTCTTAGCATGTTTGATGATTGGCTCAGCCTGTGTCACATGCCCATCTCTGAAGCAGTGGCTGGCTGGCCAGATCTGTCATTGCTCTGGAGTTCTGAGATGGACACCACAAACTTGTGAGGGGGAAATAAAATCGAGTTGCTACTACCAAAAGCAGGAGGAATGGATTCTGAACCAGCAAACCAAGAGATGTCATTATAAAAAATACTGTGCAAACACTGCCTTCCTCCCCAGGTTTGTGTGGCCAAAATCATAGGGAACAGATACCCACTGTAAGAACCTGGGTCATGTTTTATTTTTGGCAGGGGGAGTTTTTCAGTAGGGGAGAGTTCATGTATTTTTATTGCTCTGAATACCAGCTAACCTGTCCAAGGTTAGCTGTCCACATTTATAACAAGTTCTGTTTTTTACTTTAAAAAATTTTTTTACTGGAGTATAGTTGATTTACAATGTTGTGTTAGTTTCAGGTGTACAGCAAAGTGAATCAGCTATAGATATACATATATCCACTCCTTTTTAGATTCTATTCCCACATAGGTCATTTCAGAGTATTGAGTAGAGTTCCTTGTGCTATACAGTAGGTTCTTATTAGTTATCTTTTTTTTTTTTTTGCAGTACGCGGGCCTCTCACCTTTGTGGCCTCTCCCGTTGCGGAGCACAGGCTCTGGACGCACAGGCTCAGCGGCCATGGCTCATGGGCCTAGCTCGTGACCGTGGGATCTTCCCGGATCGGGGAACGAACCCGCGTCCCCTGCATCGGCAGGCGGACTCTCAACCACTGCGCCACCAGGGAAGCCCAGGACTGTGATTCTTGAGTGCAGGAAGTAAATGAGATGAGCACTGCTATTGCCCCAGCTTACTGTCTGGAATACAACTATGTCTCCAAGCCTTAGTACTGGGAGGGGTAACCCAGGCAGAGCCCCACTATCTCCCTGAACTGAGGAGATGGGCTGGGAGTCCAGGGAGAGCAAGGTGGCTGGAGTTACCAGGGCAGAGTACCTGGGGAAAGAGAGCATGAGCCATAAAAGAAACAATCCATAACTTGACTTCATAACAATTAGAAACATCTCATTTTTAAAACTGTTAAGAAAATGAAAAGCCGCAGGTTGGGACAAAATATTTGCAAATCACTTATTTGAGGTAGGAATTATAGCCAGAATATATAAAGAACTCTCAACATTCAATAATAATAAGCAATGCAAGTTTTTAAATGGGCAAAATATATAAAGAGTTCACCAAGGAAGATATACAGATGGTAAATAAGCACATGAAAAAATGCTCAGGGGAATTCCCTGGCGGTCCAGTGGTTAGGACTAGGTGCTTTCACTGCTGGGGACCCGGGTTTAATCCCTGGTTGGGGAACTAATCCTGCAAGCCATGCGGCTCGCCAAAAAAAAAAAAAAAAAGATGCTCAGTATCATTAGTCACTGAGGAAATCCAAATTGAAACCACAGTGAGACGCCACTATGTGCATAATAGGAACTTGAAAGTTTAAAAGACTGTGCCGCAGGGAGATCAGCTTGGTGCTTTGTGACCACCTTGAGGGATGGGATAGGGAGGGTGGCAGGGAGACGCAAGAGGGAGGAGATATGGGGATATATGTATACTTATAGTTGATTCACTTTGTTATATAGCAGAAACTAACACAACATTGTAAGGCACTTATACTGCAATAGAGATGTTTTAAAATATCTAAATAAATAAAAGACTGGGGGGCTTCCCTGGTGGCGCAGTGGTTGAGAGTCCGCCTGCCGATGCAGGGGACACGGGTTCGTGCCCCGGTCCGGTAAGATCCCACATGCCGCGAAGTGGCTGGAACCGTGAGCCATGGCTGCTGAGCCTGCGCGTCCGGAGTCTGTGCTCCGCAACGGGAGAGGCCACAAAAGTGAGAGGCCCGCGTGCCGGGAAAAAAAAAGACTGGGGACTTCCCTGGTGGCGCAGTGGTTAAGAATCCACCTGCCAATGCAGGGGACACGAGTTCGAGCCCTAGTCCGGGAAGATCTCACATGCTGGGGAGCAACTAAGCCCGTACACCATAACTACTGAGTCTGTGCTCTAGAGCCCACGAGCCACAACTACTGAAGCCCACATGCCTAGAGCCCCTGCTCTGCAACAAGAGAAGCCACCGCAATGAGAAACCTGCGTACCACAGCGAAGAGTAGCCCCCGCTTGCCGCAACTAGAGAAAGCCCGTGTGCAGCAATGAAGACCCAATGCAGGAAAAATTAAAATATAAATAAATAAATTAATTAATTAATTAAAATAAAAGATTATGCCAGCGGGGTGTAAGGTACAACATGGTAAATATAATGAACACAGCTGTATGTTATACATGAAGGTTGTTAAAAGGGTAAATCCTAAGAGTTCTCATCACAAGAGAAAAAAATTTTTTTCTATTTCTTTAATTTTGTACCTATATGAGATGATGGATGTTCACTAAACTTATTGTGAGAATCACTTATGATGGATGAAAGTCAAATCATTATGCTGTATATCTTAAACTTATACAATACTATATGTCAGTTCTATCTCAATTAAACTGGAAGAAGAAAAATAAAAATAAAAACACTCTGCTAGGTGGTGAAGATATAGAGCAACTGAAACTGTCATACCTTGCTGGTGAAAAATGCCAAACGGTACAACCACTTTGGAAAAGTTTAGCAGTTTCTTTACAGTTAAACGTACTTAGCATATTTACCCAGGTGGCGTGTCTATAAAATGGAATATTACTCGGGAATTCCCCGGCAGTCCAGTGGTTAGGAGTCCACACTCTCACTACCAAGGGCCCGGGTTCAATCCGTGGCCAGGGAACAAAGATCCCACAAGCCGCGTAGCACAGCCAAAAGAAGAAAAAAGAATACTACTCAACAGTTTTTAATGAATACGCTGTTGATACAGGCAACAGTGTTGATCTCAATAATATTTCTGCTTGAGTACAAGAAGCCAAAAAAAAAGAGTACGTACTATATGATTCCATTTATATAAAATTCTAGAAAATGCAAACTAATAGAAAGCAGATCAGTGCTTTGGTGGCCTGGAGATGGGAGAAAGGTTGGGGAGGGATGTAAAACAGGGGCATCAAAGGGCATGCAGAAACCTCCAAAGGTAATGAATATGTTCGTTATCTTTTTTAAGCTGATAGTTTCGCAGATGTAAATGCACATCAAAACGTATCGAATTGTACACTTTAAATATATGCAGCTTATCGTATGTTAATTATACCTCAATAAGGCTGTTTCTTTAAAAATTTCAAAAATTTGTTTGTTTGCTTGTTTTTTGATGGAGGATCCCGTGAAGATGGTACTCCTGAAACATTTTTTTCCTATTTCATTCATTTTTTTCAACACACGTGGATTTTATGTTTTGATTTTTAAAAAGGTTTTAAATAGTTAACACCTGGTTCAAAATTCAAAGTGTACAAAGGGTATACAGTGAAAAGTCTCCCACCTCTGTTCCCATTCCACCCAGCACTCCTCTCTGAAAGCAATTAATGTAACTAGTTTCCCCAGTGTCTTTCCAAAGATACTCCAAATTTTATTATAAGGATCACACTAAGATGAATTGGAGTGTGATTATGTTTTATCTGTTGGCTCAAAGACTGCAGAGTCAAGGGCAAGTTCAGTATCAGACAAACCGATGGGTAGAGCCCCTGTGAAGTCATGCCATCACGACACTCCCTCCTCTACAGAGATGGCTGTCAATTTCAAGTGTTTCTCTCCTTGACTTTCCTCCTGTATCACACACTGACCCCTCACCTTTTGGAACTCTTCAGACCTGGACCTTCCTGACATGGTGCTGTCCCTGCTTTCTTCTGAGAGATTCAGCCATTTCTTTCTCAGTCATCTCCCCCTAGCCACTTTCAAGCGTCAGATTGGTGCTTTGCCAGCTTCATAAAGCAACTACTCAGCCAGATGGATGGTGTCACGCTCCTGTGATCCTGTCTTGCATCTGACTGCCCCTAACCTTTGCACAACCCTCCAATGTGTGCAGCCCACATCTCCAGTGAGCACAGTGGGCTGTGCTCGTTGGACAGAACCAGTTCATGCAAACTATTCTGTTTTCTGTCTTCCAAAGTGACTACTTTCCCTCCCTGGAATTTCTGTGAGTTAAGGGCTATGTTATTCAGTAGTCAGTGGGCTCTTATCGTAAGTTAGTATTTGTCTATTTGGGTATATGGATCACATCTCCCTGAGTAGCCTCCACGTGGCTTGACTGGGGCAGAGACCTTGACTTAGACTTTGTTTACCACTGCACAGTTGTAGATGCTCAAATAACAGCTGATGGAAGATTTGCTCTATTAAGATACCCACCAACTGTAAATCAAATTCCATTGAATAGATTAGGAGACCTCGATACTGAATGGGCTTCTGCATGATTTAGCCAAAGTAGCTCATCACAATTTAATGTACTTCTTATGTGAATAGAATTTTCCACTTATTAGAGCTCCTTAAATGTAGGACACACCATGTATGTCGGTGGTCAAAAATAGATCTTGCCCCTGGCACTCTGATAGACTCCCTGGAGCATGGGCATGTTATGCAATAACCCCTGACCAGACAACCAGAAGTATCACCATCCTGAGAACTCCTTGGGACTTTACCTGGGCTCTTATCATTTTCAGGGTGCAGTAGAGATTCCTTGACATGTTTTCTCTTTAGTAGGTATAGGCACTGGGAAGAGAGAGAGTGAACAGAGGTGGTACAGCAGCAAGCAAAGCACAGGGACCTTGGCATCCTCAGTTGTGAGATCCAACCTGGACTTGGCTGTTCCCTGGCTCTCCGATGCCAGCCAGGTTCTGATACTCCTCTACAATCAAAAACCATGACTCTGTAGAAAGCCCCACATTGCCCCATCTGTTTGCACACCATCGTCAACCCTCATAAACCCATGAGAGGGGGATGAGCTGGCCTAGGGGACCTGGAAACCTCAGGCTGATGGGAAACAGCTATTCCCATTACACAATAACGCAGGGTCAGAGAACAAGCAAACACCCGGTCTTGATTTAAATGTTTGATGTTGACAGAGATGTGGAGAACAAATGTATGGATACCAAGTGGGGAGAGGGGGTGGTGGGATGAATTGGGAGATTGGGATCGACATATATACACTACTATGCATAAAATAGATAACTAATAAAGACGTACTGTATAGCACAGGGAACTCCACTCAGTGCCCTGTGTTGACCTAAATGGGAAGGAAATCCAAAAAAGAAGGGATATATGTATACGTATAGCTGATTCACTGTGCCATACAGCAGAAACTAACACAACATTGTAAAGCAACTATACTCCAATAAAAATTAATTTTAAAAATAAATAAATGTTTGATATTTTGTTCATCAGGGATATTTTAGCATTAATTTTCACTTTTTAAAATATTACATTAAAATAGTATTTGTCTTGATTTGGTGCTTCTTAAATTTTGTGCCTGAGGCAAGTGCCTTCACCTTAATCCCAGTCCTGCCATTAGGGTAGAATTGGAGAAAAGGGACCCTGGTATCCAAAAGGCTTTGGTTCTGACCTCAACTCTGCCATTAAAAGCTTCAAGACTTGGACTTCCTGGACCTCACCCTCACGACTTCCTCAGTCCTAAAACAAGGATGATTATATCTGCCGCATTTTCTTTGCAGGACAGTTAAGTGTGATGGTCAGATGAGATCACAGAGGAAAAAAACACATTTAAACAGCTCCGTACACAAAATGGGATAATAATTAGCAATCGTTCACCTCCAATCCTGCTCTTTGAGTAGGGATTAGCAAATCCAGCTTGATCTGTAAGCTCCTACATTGATGGGATGGTGGCCTTCACAACCCCCACGGCAGCTAACACATACCGAGATCTATCCTGCTTCTAGGTTCTGGCCTTGGAGCATGTCTGTGCTAGCAGAGTGACCTTGACCACTGCTTGGCCTCTCCAGGACCCAGAAATAGGATGTAATCCCCATTCTCAATCCATATCCTTTACAAAGTGAAACTCCGCTGACGTAGTTCAGGCCTGATCTGTTTCCAGATTGTAGGCTTGTACGCAGGAAATAATCATAACTTTGAACAGGCTAACACCTTCTCCATTTGTTTTTTACAATGTCATTATTTTTTGTATAATAATTATACTTACTATGTTCTATATATTAAGTTCTTAAAGTATGGATTGTGGAATAGTAATTAAGGGTTTACCTAAAAAATTTTTTGTAACATTAATTTATTTGTTTCCTGTGTAATTAGGTAATTTATTTGTGACATCTCATTACTATCTCATCAAAAGCTGCTATTCTTGCTACTTATATTTTTTTAAATTTTTTTTTATTGTGATAAAATATACATAACATAAAATGCACCATTTTAACTATTTTAAATGTACAATTCAGTGGCATTAAGTACATTCACAATGTTGTACAACCATCATTGCTATTTATCTCCAGAACTTTTTCTTCATCTCAAATTGAAACTCTGTACCTATTAAATGATAATTCCCCATTTTTCCCTCCCCAACCCACGGTAAACACTATTTCACTTTCAGTCTCTATGAATATGCCTATTTTCAGTAACATATAAGTGGTATCATACAGTATTTGTATTTTTGTTATGTAAACTTTTATATCCAGGGGGATTCCATCTTGTTTTGTTTTTCTCTTTGGTAGGCCCTTTTCCCACTTTAGGAAAACATGGCTTCTTTTTCTGAGAAATTATGTAATAGGATTGCTTCCCTTTCCATATAGTGCCCTAAATAGGAAGGGATATTAGAAGTTGTCTAAAACCAGCAGAAGAATTTTTGACTGTTATGGATGAGATCTTCCTCTGATCTGTCCAGTTAATTAGCCATTTAATAATCCTGGCTTTTCAGTGACCACTTAGTCAAGTGGAGAAGGTACAGTAGTCTTTTATTATTAACATTTTACCCCTGTCTGCTTAATGAATGAATTTGGTGAATTTTAAGGTTCCTGTTAGCTCCCAGCTTCTCAGAATCTAAAGGCCATTCTTCTTGCTACTTATTTTAGTAATTTTCTTTTACAGAAGCAGTTAAAATCAGTGGTGGTGAAGAGTTTACTTTTGGAGGAGGTTTGCTTTTTGCTTGTCTGCCTTACTTAAAATGCCCAACGTTTTTTCAAAGTTTGTCAACCAGGGTTCCAAAATACCCCTAATATCAGAAGAACGTGGTCAAATTGTATGTATCTCTATCAATTAATATAATTCTTCGCAACTCTCTCGTGTTGATTTTTTTTCACCCTAGAAGTTTGTTTTCTGTCCTTGCTCCCTTTATAAGCGAGTGTGCTATACATTGGTAAATGAAAGGATCGGTGAAATAATATGCTTTGTGGTTATGGCCCAAAGTACCTGTGTCAGTTCCTCCTCCACATTCACCTTTAAAACAGAGACTACCAGCTCCAGCACAAGGCCAGCTTTGTTCCCCACCCTCCAGCTCAAGAGGAAAAGAACACAGTTCTCAGACATACGCTCTTTGTACATACCTCTATTCTCACTTTATTTCAGTATATTGTCATTGTTGGCTGACATGTCGGCCGTTGGTTTTTGTTCTTTAGACCATTTAAGCAACCCTTCACCTGATTTTGCTTTGGGGAAACTTTCCTGCCTCATTGGAGACTGTCTAGAGAAACCATCATAAATCTTCACCCTCTACCAGCACATGAATCAAACTTAGCCACGCATTATTCACCCCTCCTCTGCTCTCCCCTTTGTTCAGTTGAATATTATCATGCTTTTACTATCTGTAGGACCTGTACCGATGACATGTCTTTGATTTATATTTTTACTCTTTTTCTGGAGCAGTCTAACAAGGGGTTTATCAACTGTGTTGAGCTTTTCAAGGATCCAAGTTTGCCTTTTTGTTAATTTTTTCTGTTGTTTGTCTCCTATTTCATTTATTACTACTCTAATCATTTTTATTTTCTTCTTTCTAGTTACCTTAAGTTTATGTAGCTCTGACACTGGAAACTTCATTCATTAATTTTAGTCCTTTCTTCTTGTTTTACTATAATCACTGTATTACTCGGTGTTCTCCAAAGAAACAGAACCAATAGGAGATATATATATATACGGTATAGATGGTATATATGGTATATATGGTATATATGGTATATATATATGTGTGTGTGTGTGTGTGTGTATATGTATATATGGATATACCATACATATATATGGTGAAAGTGGAACTCCCTGTCAATTGACTCTTGAGCAGAAAATCAAAAGACTGAGAAGAGTTGTAACTGATTCATTCGAGAAATAATGTTCTCAGGAGGGGGTTCAGCACACTCCCAGAGCCTCCCAGCTCTTGTCTTTTTGGAATCTGGCCCTTGAGACTTCCTTTTTATCATGTGTGCTCCCTCATACTCTTCCATTAAATCCCTTTCTTGAGTTCTAAGCAGAGCAGGTTTAGGTAGCTTACAACTTTAGAGTGTGCCCTCATGCTCATCCTCCCAGCTAGACTCAGCGCACTTCGAGGGCAGGTGTTCTAGCCTTTCACCTTGGTGTCCCACGGCCCCTCAGCTCCTGCTGCTTTCCTTTCCAGGCCACCATGGCAGCCCCTATCTGTGCAGGAACATTGAGGATACAACACAAATAAGCGCTAAGAACCTTGCCCTTGAGAACCTGTCATCTAAGTCAGGTGGCAAGACGGGCATTTATGAAATGATTGTGGCTAATGCAAAGCAGAATACGATTAAGGATCTAAATGGGGGGGGGCAAAATAAGAATGGTTCTGTGAGGTCCAGAGATGGAAAGATCAGAGTGGGTGGGAATTGCCTGGGGAGATTTTTAGAGAAGGAGACTTACCCTGAGCTGTGAGTACCTGGGTAAGCAAAAGTAGAAGGTAGATGCTCCTACCTGTAGGAAGCAGCAGGGCTGCCGTCAGTCCCCCTACACCATGCTTTTGAAAAGCCATACATTTTAAAGTTAATATGTTGATATAGCAGCTATTCAAACCTGTTAGTTTTCCTGTTTTTCACTGTGTCTGGAAGGTCTGTTACCAGCTCAGTGTTGGGCCATGGGCACATGCCTATGTGCAGCTCAGAGTGTGATAGTCTGAGAGGCAGTCTTACAGAGTTGAGAGCTTGGGTCTGGAGCCAGACTGCAGGGCTTTGAATTGAAGCTGTGCTGCTTACTAGTTTTAAGACCTTGAGAAGCTGCTAACCTTCTTTGCCTCCATTTTCTCTTGTTTAATATGGAGGTAATAATACCTACCTTATTGGGTTGGTATGAGGATTAATTGAGTAAGAATACAAAACCCTTAGAACAGCCTGGTGTGTCTTAAGTGCTATGAGACTTGGCTATTATTATTATAGGAGGAAAGGGAGGAAAAATGAGAAGTGGAAGGTGGAACAGAGGGTGATGTTTCTGCAATTGAGCCTTGAGAGAGATGGAGCAGAGTCAACACAAGAGGGTGAAGTCAAAACAAAACAAATCAAAACCAGGGTAGAAGTGACAGAGGAGCTATTTGTGACGCTGGGCCTGAGCCAAGCTGAGAGCCTTTCCCTTTGCTTTTGTTTTGTACCCTTTTGCTGTAATAAGTTGTAGCCAGGAATACAACCATATGCTGAGGTCTATGAGTCCTCCTAACAAATTATTGAACCCAGGGATGGTCTTGGGGACTCTCAACACAGGGAAATCTTAAGACATCACTGTTTTAGTCGCTTCTTAGGCTGACTCCTGTTTGGGTGCAGTACTAGGATGAGAGGTAAGAAACCTGGTTAGTCCTCTGATTATGCTGCCTGCTACCATAATTTCCCTGTGTTTTTTCAGCTTCATAATTTTCTGGGGAATTTGGATGCTTTTGAAACCCCTAACATGTTATTTGATGGTCGTTCCTTTTCAGGCATGTAATATAAATAAATTCAGTTAATTTTTAAATTATCTAAGTATTTTAATGTTAGCAATCATCTTTATTGACAATTAAGATTATCTTGACCTTGAAATGCAATTATTACATGAAGAAAATTGTTGTAATGGAATTTATTTTTATGAAAAATGCATTAAAGCAGCATGTACTTTAATTGGATAATAATTTTAAAAGGTATACTTTAGCTTGAAATTCTCTACGAATATTTTTCCTTGTTCTCTTCATATAAGATCATCAGGAATGTTACTTAACTTTAAGATGAAAAATTAAATAAGCAAATTGAAGTGACTTCCTGTTTCTGGTACCTAAACAGTGTTCAAACCAGTCAACAGAATTCGTTTCTTGGATATGAAAGGACCACGGAGTAGGCTAAAATTTCCACGGTAGCCTTGAATGGTTCAAATTGCCTTTGGTTTAAGCATTTTTATACTTGTGATTGACTATTTATGATTGACCATTTGCTGTTTCAAAAACAAAAAAATCTCCCAAACAGGACTGTAATCTTTACTTTGATACTTTAAACTTTCTCGTATTAGATTTCACCAAGAAACTCTTCCCCTTAGTTAGCTGTCTTTCATATTATTCTGTGGAGTGACAAATTTTTTAAATGTCTGTGTAGGGCTTCCCTGGTGGCGCAGTGGTTGAGAGTCCGCCTGCCGATGCAGGGGACAGGGGTTCGTGCCCCAGTCCGGGAAGATCCCACATGCCACGGAGCGGCTGGGCCCGTGAGCCATGGCCGCTGAGCCTGCGCGTCCGGAGCCTATGCTCCGCAACGGGAGAGGCCACAACAGTGAGAGGCCCGCGTACCGCAAAACAAATATATATAATAATAATAAATAAAATGTCTGTGTAGCCAGAGGTCTTCCTGAGCAACGGCTGTTGCTGCTAAACATACAGAAAGATGGTTATTCTTTCAATCTTTACAAATTCCAGTAAATTTTTTTAAAACTTAATTAAAATGAACCTCTCCAGCTCATTCAGATGAAATTGCAATGTGCCTTTCAAAATAGCTCTTACTGAGCAAATGATCATGAAAATAAAGATAAAAATATATAGTTTAGTTTGATGATGGATTGTAGAGAAACTTGAATATTGGTTCTTGCTTCCCTTACATAGTAGGTCTCTGAAACTCCTGTACAATCCGAGACTGTGATTTGAAGTCAGCGATTCTCAAAGTTTCCGTGGGCATTCTCAATACCTTCATGTAAAAAAGAAGATACCCCTTCAGATTATCTCATTGAGAAAGCTGTTGGTTTCTCTATAGCATAAGTACACACTTAGTGTCTGAGTTTTCATGCCATTATCTTTGTTCTATTATAAGAGCTTCTGTTTCAATTTGCTAAGCAAAAAATATTCTCACTTAAAATGAGAAATTGAATCAATTGCCTAGACCTTTCCCTTCATTAAAAACAAAAAAAGGAGTAATATATGCTTACATGTTGTTCACTTCCTAGAGCTGCTGTAACAAAGCACCACCAAGTGGGTGGCTTAACAATGGAAATTTATTCTCACAATTCTGCAGGTTAGAAGCTTGAGATAAGATGTCAGTAGGGTTGGTTCCTTCTGAGGATTGCGAGGAAGAATCTGTTCTAGCCTCTATTCTAGCTTCTGGTGATTGCTGGTGATCTTTGGTGTTTCTCTGGTGTTTTTTCATCACCCTGCTCTCTGCTATCATCTTCACATGGCTTCTCCCTGTGTGCAATGTCTGTGTCCAAGTTTCCCCCTTTCTTAAGGACACCAGTCATATTGGATTAGTGGCCCACCCTAGTCCAGTATGTCATCATCTTTAATTATACCTGCAAGGACCTATTTCCAAATATGGTCACGTTCTGAGGTACTGGGGGTTAGGATTTCAACATATGAATTTGGGGGGAACACAACTCATAACACATGTGAATGTGGTTATGGTAAATGGCCTTGTGTGAGAGATTCACCCTCTCTGGACCTCAGATTCTGCATTTCTTAGGAAGGGTGATTGTTACTGCACTTACTTCCTGAGTCTCCAGGAGACGAAGGAGGGGACCTGTCCTATTCAATAGGCTGAGAGGGAAGCAGGTCCAACTTTACTTCTTCTGTCTCGATGAGAACCTGGATGCAGGACTGTCTCCATCAGTGCTGGTGTTGGAAAGTCCTTTTTTCTCACCCAACTCCAATCCTTGTATTAATACATAAGCTAGGCTTCATTACCAGCTTAGCAGCAGCTACCCACATGGCTCCATCCCCATTGCTAGGATGGCATAGCTCCCAGCCATCACCCTCCCAGTACCTGAGCAGTTGCAGGTTTTCACTTCTAGCTCCATATTCTCCTGATTTAGTGGCACCCTGGCTAACTAATGACTCCAGTCTCCCTTTCCCAGGCCCTGCCTTGTTTTCCCAAGACTAATAAGGGGCAGAGCTAATGTTTTTAGCCCAAGCCTCCACACCAACCCCAGACGAGGGGTACATAACTGCACACTCAACAATTCCTCTTATCACATGTGCTATTAGATCTGAAACTCTCCAATAACTGTATTGTCAAAGCTATACATGATGTATTCCTAATTCCTAGAATGGAATTCACTGAAATTCTACTTTCAGAGCAGTACATTTGCATAGCCAGTGAACCAACCATAGAAACATTCTGGCAGTGATTGTGCTCACAAGTGAGTACTAACAGATTCTTACAATGTATTTAATAAAAGCTAGTGGACTGCATACTCACAGACAAGCTTTCAGGGTCATGAAAGCATGGGCTGAGAGGGACCTTTAAAGGAAAAGAAGACTAGGTGTGTGATATAAAGAAAGAAAGTCAATCCTGTGGGAAGATCAGTGTGAAGTTTAATTTCATGTGTCAACTTGCCCAGGTTATGGTACCCAATTGTCCAGTCAAACACTCGTCTAGATGTCGCTGTGAAGATATTGTGTAGATGTGCTTAACATTTATAATCAGTTGACTTTAGGTGAAGAAGTTTACCCTTGATAATGCTTCATCAAATCAGTTGAATCTCTTAAAAGCAAAATCTAAGTTTTCCCGGAAAAGAAGGAATTCTGCCTCAAGACGGTAAAGTGGAAATCCTGCCAGAGTTTCCAGCTTGCCCTTTGGACTTCAGACTTGCCAACACCCACAACCGTGTGAGCCAAATCCTTAAAATAAATCTCTCTCTCTGTGCTTCACTGCCAGTATTGCTTTAATGTGAGAGAGAGACAGAGAGAGAGACAGAGAGAGAGAGAGAGATTGTGTGTGTGTGTGTGTGTGTGTGTGTGTGTGTGTACCCTGTTGGTTCTATTTCTCAAGAACCCTGACTGATATGATCAGATTCATTTTTAGTTGTAGCCAAGAGAACAGGGTAAGTTTGAAAGAAGTACTTGAGATGAACTAATTGAGAGGCTAGAAACCAAATCTTTAGTAATTTTCCACTCTGCGTAGTAGAGAAAGAGAGGAGAAAGATAATGGCATTTGACAACTCCAAATGATCTGCTTCCCACTTGGAAGTTGCACCAATAAGGCAAAGTCCTTAACAGAAGGATGTCTGAGATGTTTTCTTAAGTCCACATACCTGAGATCCAAAGATGGTATGAATTCTAAACTTACCTCTACAAATAAATGCTTAGAATATTCCCCTGTTGACAGGCTATAAGCATAAGATGGACTTTCCTTCCACCTCTACGCAGTTCTTGAAAAGATGCAATAAGTGGGTTATTCTAGTCTCAAAGGCAATGAAATGAATTATGGATGACTCGGCGGAGAGAACTGAACAAATAAAAATGTACATCTTCTAGGGCAAAAATAAGCTAATTAAATCAACACTCAAAAGGTAAACACTAGATGAGAGGACCTATTTATTAATGACATGGAACAGGATTAATAGTCTTAGTATTTATGGTTAATTTTTTTAAATTAATTTATTTTTGGCTGCTTTGGGTCTTGGTTGCTGCGCACGGGCTTTCTCTAGTTGCGACAAGCGGGGGCTACTCTTCGTTGCGGTGCACGGGCTTCTCATTGTGGTGGCTTCTCTTATTGCGGAGCATGGGCTCTAGGCACACGGGCTTCAGTAGTTGTGGCATGTGGGCTCAGTAGTTGTGGCTCACGGGCTCTAGAGCGCAGGCTCAGTAGTTGCGGCGCACGGGCTTAGTTGCTCCACGGCATGTGGGATCTTCCCAGACCAGGGCTTGAACCCGTGTCCCCTGTATTGGCAGGCAGATTCTTAACCACTGCCCCACCAGGGAAGCCCAGTCTTAGTATTTAAAGAGGTCTTAACATTCAGTAAGAAAAACCCCAGTAGATGTATGTGCAAAGGAGTCTTCTACCAGGTAACTCTCAAAAACAGGTTATATAAATGGCTGGCAAACATTTGCAAAAAAATGCCCAACCCCACTAATTCAAAGAAATGCAAACAGAAGCAACAATGAGATCACACTTACATCAATCAAATTGGCAAATATAGGAAAAATGAAACTACCCATGATGGTGCTGATGGGAGTAGATAGCCTATTGGAAAGCAATCTGGCAATACCTAAAAGCTTTAACCTAGAAATTCCTCTTGTGGGAATATCTACCTAAAGAAGGGTTGAATCACAAAAATGTTTCACACAGATTAATTTAAAATAGCAAGAAATCAAAACGTCCTAACAAAGAGGAATTGTTCATTCACTTAGTCATTGAAATATTTGGGTGCCCACTACGTGATCATTTCCTGAGACTGCTAAACAATGGCTAGGTGTTCTAGATTAGCCTTCTTTTAAAAAGTGCATAGAATTTGTGTTAATAAATAGATGTATATGATTATATATAAACTTATGCATGCTTGAACATGTTTATACTGTCACTGGAAGGCTGTACAAGGAACTCAAAACAGAGGTTGCCTTTGGAAAATCAGTTGGGTAAGGGGTAGGAGAGAGAATTACTTTTCACTGTACTCTTTTGTACCATCTTGAATTTCCTCAACATGTCCATGGATTTTTGCCAACATTTTGAAAGTGCATGGTGTGAATTTAATCTCATTTTTCATAGAGATGTCTTGAGTTGTTTTCAAGGGATTTCACAGGTGTCTCATCTTCCTGAATGTGGAAAGCTCTTCAAGGGAAGGGATTGTTTTCTATTTCTTTGCATTCTTCTACAGCGTGTAGCACAATTGGGGCACATAATGGGGGCTCAAAAACACCTGTTGAACAGAAAATAATGTAATTTGGACTTCCCTGGTGGCACAGTGATTAAGAATCTGCCTGACAGTGCAGGGGACATGGGTTCGAGCCCTAGTCCGGGAAGATCCCACATGCCACAGGAACACTAAGCCTGTGCACCACAACTACTGAGCCTGCACTCTAGAGCCAGTGAGCCACAACTACTGACCCCACGTGCCACAACTACTGAAGCCCGCACACCGCAACAAGAGAAGCCACCGCAGTGAGAAGCCCACACACTGCAACGAAGAGTAGCGCCCTCTCACCACAACTAGAGAAAGCCCGTGCACAGCAATGAAGACCCAACACAGCCAAAAGTAAATAAATAAATTAATTATTTTTTTAAAAAATAAAGAAAATAATGTAATTTGGTGCTCAAAGACCCTGGGAGTAGAAGTTAAAATCAGTCACTCTGGGTATTACTTTAACGCTGACTTGTATGTTTTAAGATGTATCACATATCTTTTATACCATAGTTTGCTAATCTGCCAATGAGAAAAACAAGATAATTGATGAAATTATTTGATGAAACTCTGTATGGAGAAATGTAAAATACCTTTTTAATGCCTACATATCCTGTAATCTTAATAGCTGAATTAATTTAAAGACCCCTCAACAACAAGCAGGGAAACATATAATCTCAAAGTTTTAATTACTACAAAAAAAAAAAAACCCTTGTAATATAGGGTCCATTTTGAGCATTTCTAAGAGATTAGGTTTGTTTTAATACAGTTTGTGAGGTGTTTGTAATCTACAGCAATCCCTTTATCATCAGTTTTCTTTTGTTTTCTTTATTCTCCTCTATATGAGAGACAGGCAACAGAGTAGTTAGGGTAATAAGTTGCATCCACCAGTGAATTTATCTCTTTTTTACAGTTTCATGAATGAATGATAACATCATTTGAAACTGGCACTTGATTTAGTATATTGATTCCTTTCACTGACTAACAGCTCCCCCCCTTCCCATAGCCATTTACTTTCAAAATATTATCGGAGGCTGAGGAAATTCACTGGCAAACTACAAAAAGGAAGTGTATTTCACTAAACGAAGTTCCTGAAATGCAGCTTTTGTTTGTTTCTTTTTGCTCCACCAGCAACTCCAGATTATGAGAAAATGCATTCTCTGCATTGTATAGCATAAGACAGCTCAGGACTGTTCCGGAAGGTACAGCCACTATTCGATACAAAGTACAAACAAAGCCGGGAGGGGGGTGGGGGAGGGAGCCTGAGGAAGAGAATGAAGGAAATTTTGAACAAAGGATCTGTTTTTGTTTCTGAAATTCACAGAAGAAATTACTTTGATGCTGAGTGAAGTACAAAACACGGAATTGGAGGCAGAGGTGCAAATAAGACCTGTTAACAAGAGAGTGAGGAGGACCAAATTCATTGAAAAGTAATGAGCAAATGATGCTTTGTGATGACTTAGATGCTTTGTGGGATAGGGAGGGTGGGAGGGAGTGAGGGCATATGGGGATATACGTACACAAAGAGCTGATTCACTTAGTTGTACAGCAGAAACTAACAACGTTGTAAAGCAATTATACTCCAATAAAGATATTAACAAAAAAAAAAAGAAAAAAGAAGTGAGCCAAGTTCTCCCAGCTAGTGGAAGGGGACTTTTCTGCACAATTCCTCAATGAAAGGAAATCCTCAGATGTGCTGGAATGCACTTAAACTAGATGGTGGGAAATCGGCAAATTTTATTAAACTAGAGAATAAAGACCGAGACGCTGGTAACAGTGGCCTGTATCTAGATTGCAGGGCACCAACTGAGATCACCGGTTGCTAATCGCTAGCTTGAGGCCAGAAATCTGGGAAGGCAGCCCAGTAAAATCTGAAGGGCTTGCCTTGTCATCAGGGGAGAGGGAACAGTGTGCTGTATTTCTTGTGGCTTCTGTAATGTTTCCCTTGATAAGAGGAAGGAGAAAGAGAAAGAAGGAGGAGCAAAGGAGGAAAAGAAAAGGAAATAAACAAAAGGTGAAGAAATTCTCATTTCACAGAGAATAAGCAAGAATGAGAGGACTAAGAGGAAGAGGCAGGAGCTAACATTTAGAGCTGTCATCTCGGGGGAGGGATAAATTAGGAGTCTGGGATTAACACATATATGTTACCGAGTCTAAGCTTGTACTGCTCTCCGCAGGACAGGCCAAAAATCGAGAGATGAGTTGTTGAGGCAAGGAATAGTGACTTTATTTGGAAAGCCAGCAAACCGAAGATGGTGGGCTCGTGCACCCAAAGAACCACCTTGCCTGAGTTAGAGTTCAGGCTCCTTTTATACTAAAAGAGGAGGGAGGAAAGTCAAACACTTCCTGGTTCCCATCTGCCTCCAGAGAGGATGTTTTAATTTCTTCTTCCCTGCAGCCCTTCACAGGTGGGCCTGGTCAGGATGTTTCCTGTGCGCTAAACAAAGGTATTTTTGCTTAATGTTCATTACCTGGGAGGCAGGGTTCCCAGAAGTGGACCATTATGTACAAATTAAGCTTATAGGCAACATACCTTTAGCGATTAACTTGTAATAGAGTACAAAAGATTCTTCCCTATTACATACACACTACTATATACAAAATAGATAAACAGCAAGGACCTACTGTGTAATACAGGGAACTATACTCAATATTTTGTAATAACCTATAAGGGAAAGAATCTAAAAAAGAATATATATATATATATATATATATTTGAATCACTTTGCCGTACACTTGAAACTAAGACGACATTGTAAATCTACTATACTTCAATTAAATATATATGTAAATATCATCTCATTTCTTCCTCTCTACAATTCCAAAGCAGTATTAATTTATCCCCATTTTATAACGATGGAGGCACAAGGCCGTGCAGCTATGAAGGGGTAGAGCTGGACTAGAACCTGACTACAATAATCCCCCTCTTTCCTGCTGCATATGGAAACGTTCAACAGTCAGCAAAGAGGACATCTGTTAGCTTCGGTTTGGTCAATCAGTGTCAATGTGTAAAGGGAAATCGGCATGTGGGACATAACTTGCGGAAATGTTGCTGTAACGTTAGTTAAATCTCACCTTTGAGAAATAAGTAATGAACGGCATGGAAAAGATTTTACTCCTTTATATCAATCCTGAACACATAGAAATGGAAATTACAACCAGTTACAATGACACACTAAAAGACTTGGCCTTTAAAAAAAAAAAAGTATTAGTTTGTCCTGGAAATTAAAAGCTGGAAAGAGATGTAGTGTTCCATGATACAAAAATTAGACTGTAGAGACTAGATGATATTTTAAATCTTCACCCCCCTCCCCCCGAAAAGGAGGAATGGTAACACACTGTGTTTACAACTACAGAGGTGAATTGAAAACACTTAACTTGGAATTTTCTGCTCTGACTCTCTCCAAACATCACATATCCCTTAAAATTGATGAATTGGCTTACTGTGGTCTTGTCTAAAAGCAGAGATCTATGAGTTGAGCTCTTTCTTTTTTGGTGCCGATGCTACATGGGAGCTAGAAGGAGCCAAGACAGGCTCCAAGGCCCCTCTTTTTGTAGAGGACAGTACTGTGGTCCCAAACCCTCCCAGGAACCTCCTGTCATTCCAAATCTCTTCTCTCCTAACACTCCTCAATTAGGCATCATTCACTCAGTCCTGAAAACTACCGGGTCCCCACTCCAGGGAAGGACAGTCAGGGAAACAGTTGCAGTCACCTTTGGACCACAGTTGCATCTAAGAGCCCTAACTTCCGGGTTTAAGTCCTGTACCTCGTCCTTGTCTCGGCCTCTTTCCTCGCTCCTGTCCCTGTATCTTACTAAAAGTGAAAAATATAATGTCTTCTTAACTGGCTAAGGTAGAAATGAGACAAAACCACCCCCATAACGCAAATGAACTGATTATTATTTATTCTTTTTAATTGTGGTAAAGTACGCATAACATAAAATTTACCATCTTAACCATCTCAAAGTGTACAGTTCAGTGCAACCATCACCACCATCCGTCTCCAGAACTTTTTCATCGTCCTAAAATGAAACTCTATACCTATTAAACAATGACTCCCCTTTCCCTCCAGCCCCTGGCAACCACCATCTTACTTTCTGACTTTATGAATTTGACTACTCTAGATGCCTCATATAAGTGGGATTATACAGTATTTGTCCTTTTGTGACTGTTTCACTTAACGTAAGGTCCTCAAGGTCCACCTATGTTGTAGCATGTGTCAAACTATCCTTTCTTTTTAAGGTTGAATAATATTTCATTGTATGTATAGACTACATTATCCATTCAGCCACTGATAGGTGATTCGGATGCTTCCATTTTTTGGCTGTTGAGCTGATTTTTTAAGTCCTGCATTTGAATAAAAATTGTAAAGAAACTTTCAAAGTACTTTTCCATAGATGACCTTGCTTTATTCTATGTATCTTTATTACAGTTAGGGATAAATGCATAGGGTTATTATTTTACGAGTTTTGAAAGGGAAGTCAATCACAAAAAGTGGAAAAACAACTACGCAAAGCATCCCACTGCAACCAGTCCATGGAGGGGCCTTACCAAAGTCACACAGGGTGAAGAGGCTCTCGGCTCTGCTCTCTGGGGCTGTCCTGGGTTTTGGGTTGCCCTTGGCATACTGGAGAAGTCCAATGCCAGGTTGGAGCAGGCAGGAGAAGGAGGGGCTTGCCCTAGACCCTGGCATTTGTAATCTGCTGCCCTATCGTTTGATCACAGGCAAAAAATATAATAGGTTTGATGTTGCTGTTATATCAGTGAGGTCAGAACACAAAGAAGATCAACTCCCTTGTAATTTGTTTGTTAAACCTGACATTTGTATAGTGCGGGATTAGGGAGATTTTTCGTCATGGTTATCCCCATCACAGGGAAGCGTCCATAGAGTTAATGATTGGAGAAAGCCCCTGAAGAATATGACAAGTATTTGATGAGCTCACCAACATTCATTCAGTCATTCAACAAACATTTTAAAGGATGTGGTAGTTTTCGCACTTTTACATGGGTTGTCTCACCTTGACTTCGCAAGAACCCTCTGTGGCAGGCCTGTTTAGTCACGTGTTATAAGGTCTGTACCAGGCATGGTGCTGAGGGCAGCACAGCATGGGGGCTCTGCAGGCAGGGGGGCCTGGACTGGCTCCACCATTACCGGCTGGGCCACCTGAAGAAGTGACTTCACCAATCTGGGTTTCAGTTTCCACATTTCTAAAATGAGGCCAATAATAAAGTCCACCTCCTAGGGCTCATATAAGGATGGGATAAGATGAAGTGTGTAAGCCATTTCTCCCAATGCCTGGCAGACATCTGGCATGCAGCACATTAACCATTATTCCATATATGCATTCATCTGTTTACCTACCCAACATATATATACACACACACGAACACACACACACACACATATACCCCATGAGGTATATATTCTTTTTTTTCCCCCTTCTTATTTATTTATTTTGTTTCTGGCTGCATTGGGTCTTCATTGCTGCACGCAGGCCTTCTCTAGTTGTGGCGAGTGGGGGCTACTCTTTGTTGCGGTGCGTGGGCTTCTTATTGCGGTGGCTTCTCTTATTGCGGAGCACAGGCTCTAGGCACATGGGCTTCAGTAGTTGTGGCTCGCGGGCTCTAAAGTGCAGGCTCAGTAGTTGTGGCGCACAGGCTTAGTTGCTCCGTGGCATGTGGGATCTTCCTGGACCAGGGCTTGAACCCGTGTCCCCTGCATTGGCAGGCAGATTCTTAACCACTGTGCCACCAGGGAAGCCCTGTATATATTCTTAATATGCCCATTTTATGGATTAGAATATAGCCGCTCAGAGAGGTTAAGTAACTGTACAAGGTCTTGTGTGTCAGGAGTAAATAACACGGATGGGGTTCAAATCCCAGATCTCTTCCATTTGACCGCTGTCTGAGCTCCATGGCCAGGACTCCATGCGGAGTGCTGGGGCAGCTGCCTGTGGCTGTCCTGACCATGGCAGGGGGAGGTCGACAGGTATGCTCAGCGTGCGGAGCTGCTCTGGGCCTCAGCATTATCCTCACCGCATAGCAGCTTCTGCCTGGGTATAAAACCCCTACACCCCAGCTCTTGACCTCATCCACACTCACTTGCAAACCCCAAGACACCCTGCGTCTTCACACCCTCCCTCTGCGGCCCCTTCTCATCTCTCACCCTCTCTTTGCCTTCCCTGGCCACATTCTCCCTCTCCATTCTCCTCTAACCTTCTTTCACTCTTTCCTCCCTACTAGCCTAATTTGGAATGGATCTAAATTATTCTGTGTTCACTAAACAAGGCGTTATGTTTCCAGTTCTGAAGTTTTAAAAGCAAATGAGTTGAATATTTAAGCCAGGTTTTTAAAAAGGTTCAGACATCAGTGGCTTGGAGAGATTGAAGGATGTATCATAAGGAAAGAAAATCCAGCAAAATGTTCATTGCAGAATCTAAGCGGTAGCTAGATGGGTGTTCACTGCATAATTCTTTCAATGCCTCTTTTTGTTTGGAATAAACACGATAAAATGTTGGTGGGGGAAATCAATGGCTTTATGTTTGTCACTTTTAACTAATTTTTGTTGTTAACAGTGGACACCTTATTAAGAAGGTTTCTCCTCTGTCCTGGCTGAATGTATTTTGGGGTTGCAGTGGGGGTGTGGTTTCTCAGTGTTGGTGTCTCCCTTTGGGAGGAAAATCATGGAGGGGCTCACCCAGGGCTGGCAGTCAGTCGAGTGAGGCATCTTCAGACAAAGCTGGGCAGAAGCAGACATTCAGCTGTCAGCTTTTCTAGGAGGAACCACTAGCCTTACCAAAAGCTCTGATTTCAGCAAAGAGAATAGGGGAACTGAGTTGAATCAGGATGCCCTGGTCTTTTCACAGGAGGAACTGCCGCGGGTAGGTAACCTTCAAAGAACCCCATCCTATTCGTTCTCTATCTCTTGGTCCCTGGATTATAAGCAGTGCCTCCAGCTGCACAAGTCACAGAATCAGCCCAGTCCCCGGGACTGAAGGTCGTGCTGGAAAAGATGGCAGTGGCATACTGGCCAGACATATTTGGGAAAAGTTGTGGTGTGTTTTCATTACCGCTGCTGCTGTTGCTGCCAGATTTCAGTGATCAGTTGAGCTGCCGTCTGGATGCTTTTTCTGAGCTGTACCCCGCTGTAGCTGTATGAATTCTCTTCTGACTACAGCCCCAAGGAGGAAACTCCAGCAGTAATGTATGCCTTGCTGGCTGGGAGAGGGCTTGCCATCAACTCCCCTCCTGCCCTCCCTCCCCCTACAGGTGACATTAAAGATCTCAGAGGGGCCTACCTGGCATTGCAACAAAAAAACAAGCAGATTCACCGTGCTGGCTTGTCGGAGCTTCCGATTCGAAGCAACCTAAACGCTCTCACAGGGGACTGGATAGATAAATTATGACTCAGCCCTACAATAGGAATCCATGCAGCTCCTTTAAAAAAGCAAGAGAGTGCTTTAGGTATTGACAAGGAATAATTTCCAAGCTATACTGAGCATTAGAAATGAAAATAAAAAGGAAGACACAGAATAGTGTATGGTATGTGTGGTTAAAAATATATACCTCTATGGTTATACATGCCAGAATATCTTTGGCTGGAAGGACAAGAAAGGTTGGCTTAAGGTTTGGGGATAGGCGCAGGGTTAAAACGAAGAATCATATTCACTAGATATAATATGCTTTTTGTGTTGAGTTTTTATCATGTGTATAAATGAAAAAAAATTTTTTAAAAAAAAATTACTTACCTAGAAAAAGTAGAAACAAAGCCAGACTTTCAAGGCAGCAGAACTATAGTATTCAGGCTGCTTAAGCTCCCTTTTCTCCTGTGAGTCCCAGGAAATGAATTCAACATTGGGTCTGGAGGGTGGGAGACCAGGTCACATCACAGTGAGGACCTGCTGGGGAGACCCCAAGAGCCTGCAGCAGTGTTTGTTCTGGGAAGTCCCCCGCCCCACCCATGCCCCAGGGTAGGTTCCCTTGGGCATTCGCAGATCTAATTTCTAATTTCCAGGCAACTGTTTTGGTAAGAGGGGAGGAAGAGAAAGACGGGCAAACCAGCCAGGATGGAGTTTGGAGTGGAAGGTGTGGCCATGTCAGGTCACTGTAGGTGTTTCCATGTGGGCCTTTGGCAAGATTCCCAGGGGTGAGCAGAGCTGTGGTCTCTCGCACTCTCTAGCTCTCTGACTCCTGGGGACACTTCACCCCAGACTTTGATGACAAGCTGCCTGGGCTTCCCATTCTGGCTCTGCCACTGACTGGCTGTGAGACTTGGGACTTGATTAATTTTTTTAAATATAAATTTATTTATTTATTTATTTATTTTTGGCTGTGTTGGGTCTTCGTTGCTGTGCACAGGCTTTCTCTAGTGGTGGCGAGCGGGGGCTACTCTTCATTGCTATGTGTGGGCTTCTCATTGCAGTGGCTTCTCTTGTTGTGGAGCACGGGCTCTAGGCGCATGGGCTTCAGTAGTTGTGGCTCGCAGGCTCTAGAGTGCAGGCTCAGTAGTTGTGGCGCACGGGCTTAGTTGCATGTGGCATGTGGGATCTTCCCGGACCAGGGCTCGAACCCATGTCCCCTGAATTGGCAGGCAGATTCTTAATCACTGTGCCACCAGGGAAGTTCCAAGGGACATAAATTTTTAAAGCCTCAGTGTCTTCATTCAAAGAGTAGGAGGGAGGGTGAGGATGGGGAGAGAAAAATGCTGCCAATGATGTCATAAAGTTGTTGTTAAAATTAAGCTTTCCTTAAAAAATAAAATAAAAATAAAATAAAATTAAGCTTTCCATAAATGTTGCCTAGCTGAGTAAGATCATGTCCTCTGGAGCCAGACAGCCTGGGTTGAAATCATAGCTATACCAGCAAACAAACAAATGAATAAACAACTTGGGACTTCTCTGGTGGTCCAGTGGTTAAGACCCGGAGCTTCCACTGCAGGGGGCGTGGTTTCAATCCCTGGTCAGGGAACTAAGATCCCACATGCCACACGGTAGAGCCAAAATAAATAAATAAATAAATAAACCATAGCTATACCATTTTCTAGTTTTGTGACAGTTATTTAATCTCTGTACCTCAGTTTACTCATCTGTAAAATGGGCAAAACAACAGTACCTATATTATAGGGCTTTTCTGAGATATAAATAAGTTAACACTTGTAAAATGCTTAGAATAGTGCCTGGTATATAGCGAGTTTTGAGCTGGGAAATTTATTAACCCAACCTTTTATTTTTAATAATGAGGAAGTGTGGTCCACAGAGGGACTGGCCCAAGAGGGGACCATTGATTAGTGACAGAGCCAGGAGTAAGACCTAATCTCCCAACTCCCAGTCTAGAATATTTTACACTGTTAACTTTAGGCCAACATACCTTCTTACATTCTGGTATAAAATTAGAAAGAAGTGAGGAGAAATCTGTTTTAGATCAAGTAAAAGTATATTGGGTTCAAATTCAGCGTGTGGTCATAGCCAACTTTCTTGGGTTCTCCGAACCTCCTCTTCCTTAGGAATAGGCTGAGGATAATAACATGGACCTCATAGTGGTGTTGTGGTAAGTGAACTTCTACATGCAAAATGCCTGGCATATAGCATTTCTCAAAAAAAATTAATACCAATTAACAGTAGATGATGGTGTTGTTTAGGCCCAGGAGTCCCACATCTGTGGCTAGACGGCTTTTATTCCTCACTCTTCCAGGGGCTTGCAAACTAACTTGACAAATGCCGATGTGGATAATTCTTAACTACACAGATTCACTGTAGTAGCAATTATTGTTAAAACAAATTGGAAATGTCAGCACAAGCTCTCTGATATCAGGGGCGAGGGTGAGTTGGTTTTATGACATGTGGCTATGAAATATCACGGTAAATAAGGTTGGTTTCTAAGTTGGGTAATAATATTTCTGATCAAAAGTAGGTGTGGCAAATCAGGAAAACGCAAATTAACACCACCATGAGAAACAACCCCACACCCACTAGAAAGACTTCAACGATAGATATCAAGTGTTAATAAAGATGGAACAGGGCTTCCCTGGTGGTGCAGTGGTTAAGAATCCGCCTGCCAATGCAGGGGACATGGGATTGAGCCCTGGTCTGGGAAGATCCCACATGCCGTGGAGCAACTAAGCCCATGCGCCACAACTACTGAGCCCGTGTGCTACAACAACTGAAGCCTGTGAGCCTAGAGCCTGTGCTCCGCAAGAAGAGAAGGCACCGCCATGAGAAGCCCACACACCACAACGAAGAGTAGCCCCCGCTCGCCGCAACTAGAGAAAGCTCACATGCAGCAACGAAGACCCAATGCAGCCAAAAATATATAACTAAAATATTTATTTTAAATAATAATAATAAAGATGGAACCCTCATATACTGCTGGTAGGATTGCAGGATGCTAAAATGACTTTGGAAAACAGTTTGGTAGTTTTTTACAAAGTTAACCATAATCTTATATGTTAGTTACCTATTACTGTGTAACAAATTACCCCGAAATTTAGTAGCTTAAGATAGCATTAACTTCTAAAAAGATCTCTCACTGTTTCTGTGGGTCAGAGATTGAGACAGGGTGCAGCTGGCTCCATCATGTCTGGGCACAGGTGGAAGACTGAAGGCTGGGACGGGAGCCCCAGAGGGCTGGTTTACTCTCACATCTGGTAGATGATGTTGGTGTCGGCTGGAGGCTATTGTCTAGAATACACATGCATGGCTTCTCCATGTGGCCTGGGCTTCTGCACAACACTGTGCCTGGGTTCCCAGGGCAAGCCTCCTGAGAGAGGAGAGGGAGGAAGGGAGAGAGAGAGAGAGAGGGAGAGTCCTGAAAACAGAGATCCTATCTTACCCATTTTTTTTATACCCTTATGACAGCTTCAACCTGATAAGCAACCTTGTAATTTAACAAGTGAAGTTTTCAAAATGAGTGTGTTAGCCTATGAAATGGTTAATATTATGTGTCAACTTGGCTGGGCCACGGTGCCTGGCATGTGGTCAGACATTATCCTGGATGGTTCTGTGAGGATATTTTTGGATGAGATTAACATTTAAATCAGTGAACTTTGAGTAAAGCAGATTGCCCTCCATAATGTGGGTGGGCCTCATCCAATCAGTTGAAGGACTGAATAGAACAAAGGCTGACCTGCTCTAAACAAGAGGGAATTCTGCCAGCTGACTGCCTTTGGACTTGAATTGCAACACTGGCTCTTTCTGGGTCTCCAGCCTGTCAGTTTATCCTCCAGATTTTGGACTTGACCTCCATAATCACATGAGCTAATCCTTAAAATCAATCAGTCAATCAATCAAGCAATCTCTCTCTCAGCACACACACAGACACACACACACCCTATTGGTTCTATTTTTCTAGAGAATCCTGACTAATACAGCCTGGCTTTCTAGTATCACCAAAACCATGAGCTTCTTGACCAGAAGTTTTTGCCCTTGGTTTGTAACTGCACATGGGATTTTCACGTAAAATATTTCCTGTGCTACTTCTTAATAGTAGGCAGCGTGCCCTTGATATACAACACTTACATAGTGGCTGCAAAACCTCGTAGCAGGGTGGCAGTTCTCAGTGGTCTTCCGAGGAGGACATGAGCAGGAGCCATTACATGGCTCATCAGTGATCTGCTGCAAAGAAGCTGTGCTCATCAGAGCGGAAGTAAATCTTTCATTACTGGAAAGTGTGAATCAACTCAAGTGAAACAGGGTGCTGTCAGCTTATAAAACTTAATTATGTTTTTAACTCCATAAATTTGTCCCAGTAAAGACATTTGAAAATACCTAATTTCCAGTTTGAACCAAAAGAGAATTAATTGCAAGAAGGTAAACACATATAATGTATTCGGAAATTATCTGCATTTTAATTAATCTCTTAACTGTGTCTTCCAACAAGGGTGTCTGCTTGAAATTTTTGTGTCAACGCTGCATCAAAGTTGCTCAGTTTCCTTGTAGACAATAAACCCCAGATAATTCTAAACTTTCAGAATAAGAACATCCCCCAAAGAAGAGAAAATAGAGTGGGTGGCTTGAGTTTTCCACCCTTGGGGAGTTAAGAAAAACACTTCAGCATGAGGACAAAAGCTCCCTTGTTCAAGTGCTTCCCCAGCTGCACTTCAACTAAATATATCCTGGGCAGAGTGTTTTCACTTCTCCACCCCTCTCCTGGAGCCAATCACATGGTGACAAATAGCTCAGAGGCCCCCTGGGACTGACGCTGCAGAGGTAGTGCCTTGGTTACTGGCTGGGCCTTGCTGCCCGGCACAGGGCCCCTCTGTGGCCGCCCTGCTTCCCCGGAGGCTGCGGGAAGCCCAGGGCCAAGAGGAGGCCTGCAGGGGTTAACTCAGCGGCCTGTCTGGAATTCATGCACCACCTGGGCTGACAGCATGAATGACTCATTGTTTCCCCTCTGAACAGTCTTAGGAGTGCTTCTCGGTGTCAATAACTGAGGCAAAGTGAAATCGTTTTTTCCCTTTCACCGTAACCAGTTTTCTAAACCTGAATATAGAACTGGAAATCTGCAGCAGTAGTAGCCAAGGTTACTGCTTTGAGCTGGTGTTCTGGGGACAAAGGATTTAAATTTACTGTCCCCAAACAGAAAGAGGCCTAAAGCCAGGGGTCCTTTGATTTACAGCTTGTGTGACGGTCCTATAAAAAGAAGCAAACTTAGTTTAAACCTCTAGTCTGCCTAAGCCTGTGTCCTGGCTGGCTACAGTACTAGATTTTACATTACCGGTGATTTGTATAAACGGAAATTTCGACCAGTCACTTCCTGTGGCTAAACTTAAGACTTGTAGTCATCCACTCCTGGTTCTAAAGCAGGTATTAATCATCACGCCCCACCTCACATTTTCGTGTATGGAGCCCTTCCTTGATGTCAGCGAGTTTTACTCTCCTTGGGAGACTGGATCAGTACATTTCCCTGGACTGTGGGATCTTTTGCCTTTCACGAGACATCTCAGTGCAAAAGCTTGAGAGACAGACCACACATTTGACTACCTTTCTGCAAGTGTGTCATAGATAACAGATTTCGAACTCTTGCTGCTTTGGCCTCTTTCTTCTACTTAACTACATTTTTGGATGTTTAAAGGAAAATATTCAAAATAGGAAAACGTAGAAAAAAAAGAAATAAATATAGAAAGGAGAAAATCCTGTGTAGATTCAGGACCTGGATTCTAACTTGAACCTGGGAGGTAAGCATGCAGCAGAGTGTTTACCTCATCAAATGAAGTAACAGCCCTGAATAAATTTAAATAAGGTTAGGTATCAAAGTATTTGCAATACCCTTTTTGAAGTGAATGAAAATCTGCAAAGATTAAGTATTACTTCATTTTTGTAGACGGGACACAATTACTGCAGCAGGCTTTGAGAAATGGCAATAATCAAGGCTTCAGTTTCTCACATCTAACCACAAGTAAATGTGTCGTTCTCTGAATGAGCCTGTCTTATATCATATACAATTAATCTATTTACCAATGAGCTTCCTTAGCTACTAAAGGTTTTGTGGTCCTTGTACCAACACCATAAAAAAGCATAACTGTTGAAACATCTGGAGGATGATGACTGCAAACAAGTAGAACAAACACAACCCTACTATACGCTATGTGGTTTGGTTCTTCCAACGGAGACTGGAATTTAAATTTAGGGACTTCCCCTGTGGCACAGTAGTTAAGAATCCACCTGCCAATGCAGGGGACACGGGTTCGAGCTCTGGTCGGGGAAGATCTCACATGCCACGGAACAAATAAGCCCGTGCGCCACAACTACTGAGCCTACGCTCTAGAGCCTGCGAGCCACAACTACTGAAGCCTTCGTGCCACAACTACTGAAGCCCATGCACCTAGAGCCTGTGCTCCGCAGCAAGAGAAGACACTGCAATGAGAAGGCCGCGCACTGCAACAAAGAGTAGCCCCGGCTTGCTGCAATTAGAGAAAGCCCGCGTGCAGCAACGAAGACCCAACGCAGCCAAAAATAAATAAAAAATCAATTAATTAAATTAAATTAAAAAAATAAATTTAGGGGCAGCTTCTAAGCTCTGAGGAGATTTATTTCCATTTTCTCGTTGGCACAGCCACCTTCTCATCCCTACTTAGTCTTTTCATGAAAACACGGGTCTTAGGACTCTAACTTTGCTTTAGGTCCTTGCTAGTGGGTGGTGGGTTCATTCTGTTTTTCTCAAGTCCAAAGTAAAAGCATTTTGCATAGCTGATTGTTTTTTTCTCCTTCTCCATAGAATTCTTTAGTCATGAGTTTAATAGATGTAAAATTATCTGATGCACCCTTTCCCTTGAGAACCCCGTTGTATACCCTTGACTTGTTTGTAAGTGAGCCTAAAAGGAAAACTGGGGGTTCTTAAGGGCAGGGTTTGTCAGAATTAACTGTGAAGCTTTCCTAACTGATCCAAGCCCCAACGACGGCCCTAATAATTCTACACATTTGGAAAGGACTAATAAGGCCAGGCAAAACAATAATTTAATGACTTTAAAATCCCGGGCAAGGAGAAGGGGAAAGATGACTTGAGCTATATATTATTATGTCGCAGCAGGTGTGGAGCAGAAAGGAACACTTTGCCTTGACTCCACATCATCATTCCACACTCAATAATATTACAGGACAGCGAACATTCCAGGTGTTCAGAAAGATTTTCTACTCCACTAAACCAGATAGGATTGTTGTTCAAATAAGGTAACTCTAAGCTATGAGAATTTAGAAGGAAATAATAATTTTAAATCTTTCCTTGAAAACAAAAGCACTGTTAAATCTCTGGAATTAAAAACAACATTTATAACTTCTTAAATATGGATTTGCTGTCTTGGTATGTTTTATGCGAGACAGAATAATAATATCCTTCTACTTTGTACGTGCATCAGTACTTCTCATCTCACTAGTGTTTAGAGAGAAAAGATAGTATTTTTTTTAATTTACAAAATTATATATGTTTCGGGTGTACATAGTGATTCACAATTTTTAAAGGTTATACTCCATTTATAGTTACTATAAAATATTGGCTATATTCCCTGCGCTGAACAACATATCCTTGTAGTTTATTTATTTTATACATAATAATAATATGTATTATTATTAATAATGTTTAATAATATACATAATAGTTTGCACTTCTTAATCCCCTACCCCTATCTTGCCCTTCCCCTCTCCCCTCTCCTCACTGGTAACCACTAGTTTGTTCTCTGTATCTGTTTCTTGTTATATTGGGTTGGCAAAAATGTTCGTTCAGTTTTTCCATAAGATGGCTCTAGTAGCACGTAGCTGTCTTTAACTTCATTCGAAACAATTTTGTGAGATTGTATGTGACAGCTATCATATCAGTGTGCATTTAAAAAAAGACATTAAAATTGGTGAATTTTTGTGTAGCCATTTTAATATAGAAGATGGAAGAAAAAAAGCAACATTTTCGGCATATTATGCTTTATTATTTCAGGAAAGGTAAAAACGCAACCGAAATGCAACAGAAAAAGATTTGTGCAGTGTATGGAGAAGGTGCTGTGACTGATCGAACATGTCAAAAGCGGTTTGCGAAGTTTCGTGCTGGAGATTTCTCGCTGGACGATGCTCCACAGTCGGGTCGACCAGTTGAAGTAGATAGCGATCAAATTGAGAAATTAATTGAGAACAATCAACATTATACCACACGGGAGATAGCCAACATACTCGAAATATCCAAATCAAGCGTTGAAAATCATTTGCACCAGCTTGGTTATGTTAATCGCTTTGATGTTTGGGTTCCATATAAGTTAAGCGGAAAAAACCTTCTTGACCGTATTTCCACAGTGCGATTCTCTACTTAAACGTATTGAAAACGTTCCGTTTTTAAAACAAATTGCGACGGGCAATGAAAAGTGGATACTGTACAATAATGTGGAATGGAAGAGATGGTGGGGCAGGTGAAATGAACCACCACCAACTACACCAAAGGCCAGTCTTCATCCAAAGATGGTGATGTTGTGTGTATGGTGGCATTGGAAGATAGTTCTCTATTATGAGCTCCTTCCGGAAAACGGAACGATTAATTCCAACAAGTATTGCTCCCAATTAGACCAACTGAAAGCAGCACTTGACGAAAAGTGTCCAGAATTAGAACAGAAAACGCATAATCTTCCATCAGGATAACACGAGACCGCATGTTTCTTTGATGACCAGGCAAAAACTGTTACAGCTTGGCTGGGAAGGTCTGATTCATCCGCCGTATTGACCAGACATTGCACCTTCAGATTTCCATTTATTTAGGTCTTTACAAAATTCTCTTAATGGAAAAAATTTCAATTCCCTGGAAGACTGTAAAAGGCACCTGGAACAGTTCTTTGCTCAAAAAGATAAAAAGTTTTGTGGAATTATGAAGTTGCCTGAAAAATGGCAGAAGGTAGTGGAACAAAAGGGCGAATACGTTGTTCAATAAAGTTCTTGGTGAAAATGAAAAATGCGTCTTATTTTTACTTAAAGACTGAATGCACTTTTTGGCCAACCCAATATTCACTAGCTTTATTTTTTAGATTCCACATATAAGTGATATCACACAGTATTGTCTTTCTCTGTCTGACTTACTTTACCTAGCATAATGCCTTCCAAGTCTGTCCATGTTCTCGCAAAAGGCAAAAATTCACTCTTTTTTATAGCTGAGTAATGTTACATTGTATAAATATACCACATCTTTATCCATTCATCTGTTGAGGGACCCTTATGTTGCTTCCATGTCCTGGCTATCATAAATAGTGCTGCTATGAACATTGCAGTGCATGTATCTTTACAAAGACAATATATATTTAGATGTTCATTTTGATGGGTAAGCATTGATAATAACAGGACTAACAATTTCCTCTTGTTTCTAAGTTTTACAAACTAGTTCTCAGTTCTACCCAGCAAACATTGTCATATATAAGGTGCTGTGGATAATGCTCTGGAAAGTTAATTACCTGCATAAATGAGCCTTTTTTTGTTGTGTGCCTGACTCTATGCCTGTCGAATCATTAAGGACAGAGGGCATATATATGAACTTATCTCACTGGTTTTTGATAAGGTAGTTGCTATAGGGATCTGAGTATCATGTGCACACCCAACCAAAATGCAACAAATATTTAAAAAGATGTTCAGGGGGGCTTCCCTGGTGGCGCAGTGGTTGGGAGTCCGCCTGCTGATGCAGGGGACGTGGGTTCGTGCCCCGGTCCGGGAAGATCCCGCATACCGCGGAGCGGCTGGGCCCGTGAGCCATGACGGCTGGGCCTGCGCGTCCGGAGCCTGTGCTCCGCAGCGGTAGAGGCCACAGCAGTGAGAGGCCCGCGTACCACAAAAAAAAAAAAAAAAAAAAAGATGTTCAGGGTGAAATTGAAGGATTGGCTAAAGGTGGTAGTTGGGGAAGTCTGTTTAAGTAGCTGGATTTAAAAGTTTGCAATCTTAACCATTTGCCAAACTTGTTTTTCTTTCCTTCCTTCTTTCCTCAAACAGCTTTTGAGTATCTATCCTAAGGGTCAAAAACTCAAATACCTATAGGGGCCAAGAAGATAATGTAACTAAGCAAAGCAGGTGGATTTAAGAAAAATGGAGATAGACACTTTTTATGTGCCTAATAAACACAGAGGCAACTCTTCATTCCCACCAAGAAATGAGCTCTCTCCCATTATTCCTGAAAGAGATGCTTTAGTCTTGTTCTCTCTTTGGTACTGAGAGATAGTTCACTCCAAGAAAAATATCAGTGCACACTCAATATAAATGACACCTCACACTGGGCCTCAGTGAGGACGCAACAGGGAGTGGCAAAGACTGAAATAAAGTGAAGGGCTCGTGTCTCAGCCAGAGGGGACCATCTCTGCACCAGGCGCCAGCTACCATGTGGAAACAGGCCCAGAGGGGCCATATCTTATTCTTCAAGAGAAGTCAAAGACACTGATTTGTATGCAAATCCAGATTTTGAAATGTGACCTGAAATTTTTAAAAATAAATTTGAGAAAAAGCCAAACAAAAACGTAACCAGTTTGAGATCTCAGACCTACTCATCTAGGTATTCTGCTGTGAGATGCTGGAAATACAACGATTAAAAAAAAAAACAAAGATCTTTGCTCTCACAAAGTTTGTGGACTAATATATCATACATGAGTACACGCACTTATCTATGTATGTGCTGTAACAGGGGAAATTACCAAGTGGTCTGGGAGCCCGGGGAAACCAAATCAGAGGAAGGTGAGTGGGTAGGGAAGAGGGTCGGGGAAGAATTCCAGAAGGATGGTCTAGCTGAGCTATCTTGCTAGTTGATCCAAGCAAGCAGAAACAGTGGAGAAAGGTGGTGATCCAGGCTGAGGTATCAGCACATGTTAAGGTGTGGGAGCCACAAGCAGCCAGTGCCTTTTGTTAAAGAAGCTAAGATACAAGTTTGAGACTCAGGAGGGCAGTGGAGGGAAGAGGTCCTCCCTGTCAGGCATCTGCAGGAGGACTAAAGACTGAAGACTGAACTCAAAAGAACATGAAAGCCAAGTTGTCTGTTTGGCAGTTCTCGGACACTTTCTCCTGGCTGGTGCAGCACGCACACTCACTCAGCATCTGCTAGGAATTAGCCGTCGTTTCAAAGAAACCAGGAAGGAAGAATTTGAATCAGAATAGAAAACTCAACCCTCGACCTTTGGTAATACGCTTCTCCTGGCTTCCTATAATTGGCTGACTATTATGTCTGTGAAAATGATGGGCCAGTTAGGTGAAAATTTGAATGCAAGCTGACTCTTTGATTGGAAGAACTAGCCTGAATTGTTTCTGTATCCTGTGTCAGGGTAAATACAAATCTAAATAACTAAATAAATTTCCTTAGCACTGAAAGGGAAAGAGACTCTCCCTCCCCCAACCCTGTTTCTTTCACCATTTACATTAGAAATATTGTGGATTGTAAACTCTTTCTCTGTCCCTTTGAGAATTACGCAAACCTTTTTAAAAGCTAAATAAGCCTCTTGCCAGCTTTACAACACAGGAACGTCTCTCTCAATGACCTGGGAGCCATCTCTTTGAAATGGAGTCATCAAGGAAGATAACATCCCTATTTCCTCTCTGTGGAAAGATTACTCTCCCTGGGAAAGTAGGAGTCTAACCTCAGTAGGTCCCTGTTTCCAAGTTGCAAACCTACCTCCTGTTGTAAAAATATAAGAAGTTAATCTTTCCTTTGGATAAACTAGTTGACACAGATAGCAGCTGCCAATTACCGAGGTGAACTTACAATGAACTATGTGATAAATGGTGCTGTCAAGTCCTCCTACTAGTTATTGTTTATCTTGAGAACAGGTAGTAATAGCATATATCTGCTTAGCTATGTACAAGTGAAACTCCTTTCTGTCTTTGCAATCTCTAACTGGATTGCCTGTGATGCACATAGTATTTTGGTTTAATGCTTATTCAATAGTAAAACGGTTTTCTTTCTCTTCTGCTTCTGTGGAGAGGTTTTTGGGGTTGGCAGGAGATTTTGTTTTTAATTATACTTCCTCAACACCTGCCACCAAGGTTGGCTGGGTTTGGGTCTTTCAGCTCAGGGTATGGTAAGCATCTAAATGCCCTGACTGATATAAATGTGAAAAGTCTACTCATGACAAAGCAGAACATATTTCAGAGAAAGAGACTTTCACACTCCTCTCTGAAGTGCTGCAATTAGAAGATATCATGTACTCTCTGCAGTATTTACAGACAGCAGTATAGCACAATGGCAGGCAAGCACAGGCTCTCAGACTGTCCAGGTTTGACTCTCCGTTCCATCCTTTACTAGCTGTGATGCTTCAGGTACTTAACCTGCTGGTGTCTTTGTTTCTCTGTCTGTAAACGGGAGACAAAATGAGGGTACCTACTTCATAGCACAGTGCTTTGCAGAGTATAAAGCCTCAGTAGTTAATTAGAATTATTTAACAACATTATTTTAAGGTTTGTTATAGGCAGAAACACTTCTGGGATACAAAGATGGAGAAAACGTAGTTACTTATCCCCAGAGGAATTTACAATCTGATAATAATTATAATGGTACCATTAATTTGGGCATAAACTAACTTCTCAAGAAAAAGAAAAATAGAAAAATCAACAGGTATTTTTAAAGGGGCGGGGACAGAGTCAGGGGCAATTACCCTAATTGAGCTGCACGCAATTATATGGTCTCCGTGGTTAAACGTCACAGTCTAATTTAAATCTAAAAAGACTTCTTCCTGAGCTAGTTTAGCAGGAAAAACCAGATCTTATCAAAATAAACAAATGTATGACCAACTTTGAAGCCAAAAGCCCTACCACGGAAAGGCTAAGAGACCATGGTTTATACACCCTGAGGCACTCCCTGATTTTTTTTCCCACCCAGACAACATAACTAAAAGGATTTTTGTAACTTTATAAAAGTAAATAAATATTGACACAGAACACCCTTAAAGCTAGCCATATGGGTCTTCCTTTCTGCTAAATCAAGAGTGTTCAACTGGCCTTGTACCTAGCGCATTACGACACGACTCAGAGGCCATCTTGGAAACAAAAGAGCTTCGGGCTCCGGGGGTGGAAGAGGTGGTTTCCAGGCAACGGGAGGCGCGCGCCGCGCAGCCGCACTCCGCGGCGCCCAGCCACCTACCGCGTGGGCAGGGCCGGCTGGGCGGTGGAAAATTACCGCGCTTCCTTTTAAAGGCGCCCGCACATTTCCTGCCTGGAGCCTCGGCGCTAGTCTCCCTTGTAGACGAGATTGTGAAGCGGCGTGTCCGTTTTATCTTCCTAGAGGAAATAAAATTTAGTTCGCAGTTTCCAGGACAGCATTAGTCTATACTTAGGCAAGTAATGTCGGAATTGGACAGGCTTTTTCTTAACCGATTTGAGAAAAGAAAACTAAACATCTGAAATACCGACCCTTGGTGCAGAAAGCTACTGAACACACAGGAACGGGACGCAAGAAACAACTTCATGAATAATGTCACATTGACTATGCAACAGGTTTAAAAATGATTGGGTTCTGAAGAAAACTCATTTTTTGACAAACGGATTGACAAATTATACTAAAAACCAGAATAAACGTGTGTAAGAAGCAACAGGGTGGGTTTAGCATGCATCAGAAAATTTATCCTTTTGTAGATCGGTTTTTACAGTAGAAAAAATAATCTGTGGGATTTCTTTCCTGCTTCTTAGTCGTCAAAGAATTTTTCTCCATGTTGGAAGCTCTTCTGATTTACAAGTTAAGCCGTAGTTTAGTGCTGTCTTACTTTTCGGAACGAACAGATAGATAAATAGCATAATTCTCCTGGTTTTTGTAACGTAAACGTCTAAGATATATTCTCCGTGGCTCTGAAATGAGTCCCCTTACCAAGCAATATTTACTAGAAGCCATCCTGGAAACAACTGGATGAAATGGAGATACTGGTCTTCCCTGAAGTAAAGCTCTTCACATTTTAAGTCTCTTCATTCCGGTTGAAAGGATGAAAGACCGTCCTTCTCTCGGTTCCTCCTCTGATGGTGTGCTCGGTGGCAGTTGTCTTTTCGGTTGTGAACTGGCATCAGGCGTACCCGTCTACTCCTCCTGTCCTCAGGCTCTGGCTGCAGACAGTAGTGGGGGAGTCAGAATGGATTCTCAAGACTGTGGAGGTGATGGTCCAGTCTTATCATGGCCCTGGCAAATTGATTTTCCACTCCCAACTGAGCCATTTCCCCCATGCTTCTCGGCCATGTTAAGCCACATTTTCACTCCAGTCCCCTTTTAACACGCCCCTTTTTATCCTTCACATTACAATCGCCACTTCTTAGTAATTTTTGATGAACCTTTTGTTTTTCAGAACGCAGAGCTGAGACATGGGAGTACTAAGCAAATGTTTTGCATGGATTTAGACACCTAGGACGTTGTTTAGCCTATAATTTTCAAGTTTGGATGTTAAGAAGGGATACACTTGTGACATTATCTTAGTTTCCAGAACCACGGGGAAAACTAATTAATTACATGTAACCAGAAGTTGTGTCCTGTAGAGTCGTCATCCATGCTGAAGCTGCAGGGGAATGTGAGTTGATGTTAAGGGAACTGTGCCTTTGAAACAAAAATAGGTGCAGCTGCATTTGGTGCTTGCATTTCTTTTTGCTTACAAGATCGTTTACCAATGCCAAGAAACTGAAATAGGAAAATGCCCCATTTCAGATAAGATGATGTTTCTAATTTTTAAAATAGTCTCGTCGTGGAAAACCTAGTCTGTAATAATACTTAGTGGCTGCAGGGCTGGCCAGTGCAGGTGACTGCGCTGGGTAGTGTGGCTACCGCCTTTCCTCCGCAGGGAAGTGGCATTTTACAGCCCAAACAGCGCTGCGGGGTTTCTAATGGTCGAGAGTGGCCCTATCGCCCTACCGAGCCCAGAGATAATCTCCTGTTACTTAAAATGTACTGCAGAATAGAGATTTAAAAAAAAAAAAAAATAGAGACTTCAGATGTAGAGAGTCATCTGGATTTTCCCTCTCAGATACAATTCTACTGTTAAGTGCTAAGAGGCTAAATTCAAATAAATTAGAATATAAATCTGATGGTTAAAATATAATAAAAGAGTTTTGGAAGAAGGCAAAGTGTTTAAATATGCAGAACATTTTAGTAAGCAGAGTTGGTAGATTTTGGTTGCTTATATTTAATAAAGATGATAAAATTGCATAGTTCATAACATTTTTTAAGAAGAATTACTGGGTCTGAATGCAGGAAGACAGGGTTTGGGAATTCGGTCTTTGAGGTAGGGCTGCCAGACAAAATACAGGAGGGCATTCAGTCAAATTTGAATTTCTGATAAACAATGAATACTTTTATAAGTATAAGTGGGATTTGGGACATAATCACATTAAAATCTTTGTTGTTTATCGGAATTCAAATTTAATTGGGCAACTTGTATTTTTATTTGTTAAATCTAACAATCCTGCTTTAAGGGGCTTAAAAAGGATATATGCAGTTAGATTTCTCTACCTGCATGAGAGTGGTGAACACCACCAAAAGCTTCTGGTTCAAGGTGCCAGGCTGAGATGTGAATGTAACACACACAGCCTACAAGTATATTGCCCCAAATAAGTTGTAGATGGCCACCACGTGCAGCCCTTCGAAATATCATGAAGGGCTGATATTTAGAAAAATTTACTATTGCCTTGTTCATTCATCCAACTAATAATACTGATTGAGTGCCTGCCTTATGGCAGGCATAAATTCTGGGAAGAGTAAGATAAACAAGGTAAAAATCCCTGTCTTTGAAAAATCCTTATTTTTGTCACGTGGACTAACAGGTAAAATAACTGCAGTAACTACCCGTGATGACGAGTTTGATCAGAGACTCATGGGAACGTTAAGTTTATCTGACTAAGGCAGGAGAAAAACAGGAAGGCTTCAAAGAGGAAGTGATTTTAAATGAAGGAGACTAAGCTGCTGAAGTAGGAAAGGACATTAGTGGAGGGAACTACATGTGCAAAGGCAAGGAGTGTGAAGACACTGTCCACTGTAAAAAAAATTAACCAGAACAAGACAAACCAACAACTACAAAAACAGTGAAAAGTTAGGTGTAGCAGGAGCTGCAAGAGGGTTTGCTGGGAATGTCAGATAATAAAAGCTGGGCCAGATTATAAAGGTGATGCTAGACAGAGCTCAGATTCTCCTATGGACAACCAGAATAGGATCAGGGCAGTGGTGGGAGAGACAGTGATAGGAGACCTTTTCAATTCATTCTTTCCAAAAACAAACAAAAAACCCCCCCAGTGTGTGTGTGTGTATCATCTTGTGCTGGATTCTTTTTTTTTTTTTTTTTTGTGGTACACGGGCCTCTCACTGTTGTGGCCTCTCCCGTTGCGGAGCACAGGCTCCGGACGCGCAGGCTCAGCAGCCATGGCTCACGGGCCCAGCCGCTCCGCGGCATGTGGGATCTTCCTGGTCCAGGGCACGAACCTGTGTCCCCTGAATCGGCAGGAGGACTCTCAACCACTGCACCCCCAGGGAAGCCCTGTGATGGATTCTTACAACATAAAAATGAATACAGTATCAATCCTAACTTCTAGGACTGCCCTGGTGGTACAGTGGTTAAGAATCTGCCTGCCAATGTCGGGGACACGGGTTCGAACCTTGGTCTAGGAAGATCCCACAAGCCGCGGAGCAACTAAGCCCGTGCACCACAACTACTGAGCCCACGTGCCACAACTACTGAAGCCTGCGTGCCTAGAGCCCATGCTCTGCAACAAGAGAAGCCAATGCAATGAGAAGCCCGCGCACCACAATGAATAGTAGCCCCCGCTCGCCGCAACTAGAGAAAGCCCACGTGCAGCAACGAAGACCCAATGCAGCCAAAAATAAATTTATTTTAAAAACCCCAAAAACCTACCTGCTAGATGCTCTGGCTTTTGCAGGGAAACCAGTCATATGGACAGTTACATCCAATAAAATAGGATTTAAGTTACATTCAAAACACAGGGAGTAAGAAGGAGGTAGAAACTCCCTGGGAAGGGAGGGAGACAGCCAGCCAAGCCTTCTGAAAATGAAGAGATGCTGGAATTAAGGTATTTTTTTAAAATTTAATTTAATACTTTATGCAAATAGTTAGACATTTTCTCAACAGAGCAAAAAAGTATACAGTGAAAAGGAAATCTTTCCGCACCTAGACCCTTGACTGCTCATCGGGTCACCACCACCATTCCATTACTATAAATATAATATAAATGCATCATCCTCCCTCTTCTTTTCAGCCAAATGGAGGCATCTTCTACTCAGCTCTTTATACCTTGATTTTTTCATTTAACAATATATTTTGGAAATCAGTACATATAGAACTGCTCACTCCTTCTTAATAACCCTATAATATTTCATTGTAGGGATAAATAAAAAATTTTATACTAGTGTTCCATTGGACATGTAGGATTTTACAGTCTTCTGCTACCTTTGTATACACTCCCTTTTTGCCCATGTGTGAGGTTATCCATAGGATACATTCCTAGAAGTAGAATTCCTGGATCATAGGTTGGTGCATTTAAATTGTGATAGTTTTTGTAAAAATTCCCCTTTGAAGAAGTTATATCAATTTATACTTTCATCAACAGGATAGTAAGGTTTGAGTTGAGTTTTGATGAATGAGGAGGCATTTACTAGGCAGATAAGAGATCAAAGAGCATGTTTAAAGGGAAGATGGTACAAGGAACAGCAAGCAGCTCAGCAATCTAGGCTGGAGGGCTGGAGACCCATCAGGAGGCAACTGGCCAAAAGAGAACGAGGAATTGAGCACAGGTAGAAAGTGGATTAAGGAAGCAGAAGGGTTAACAATCCCTCCCATCAATTGAGAGCTTATTTGTGTCAGGCATTGTCCTAAGCACTACATACTGTCCATCATTTCATCCTCCCAACAAAGAAAGAAATATCCCAAATTTGGGGGAAGGATACTGAGGTATCCTGCACAGAGATGTTAACCTGCCCAAGGTAACACAGTTTGTAAATGACGGATCTAGAACCCAACTCTGACTTCCTCTGACTTTCAAGCCCCAGTTCATAATTGCTGCTTCAAGGGTCCTTGAAAGAATGAAGAGCAGGGCTTTAGGGGTATTTAATATGGGGAAGAGAGGGAGATTAGGGAGACTAGAAGGTAGTGATGCAGAGGCCTGGTGAGCCCTGACCCTGTTGGAACATGCCCACAACTTGCCAACATAGTAGCCAAGACTCTGGGCCTAAAGTCTAGGACAGGAGACAACCTAGATTCCCTCTTTGATTTTTGGTAGTGCTGAGTTAAGGGGCAAATTTACAAGAACTTTTCCTTCCCCTGCTGAGAGTGGAATCTTGATGTTTTCAAAGGCTCTGGAAATAAAATATACTTTTTCTTCTCCCGCAACTTCTTCATTTATATCAGATTTTTCTAAAATAAATTTATTTATTTACTTATATTTTATTTTTGGCTGTGTTGGGTCTTTGTTGCTGCGCATGGGCTTTCTCTAGTTGCGGCTTCTCATTGCAGTCGCTTCTCTTGTTGCAGAGCACGGGCTCTAGGCACACAGGCTTCAGTAGTTGCGGTGCACGGGCTCAGTAGTTGTGGTTTGCGGGCTCCAGAGCACAGGCTCCGTAGTTGTGGCACACGGGCTTAGTTTCTCCGCAGCATGTGGGATCTTCCCAGACCAGGGCTCGAACCCGTGTTCCTGCATTGGCAGGCGGATTCTTAACCACCGTGCCACCAGGGAAGTCCTATATCAGCAGATTTTTAAACTTCAGCTCCTAGGAGACAGGTTTCTAAGAGTTATAGTCTCCAAAAGCTGTTCAAATTCAATACCCCTTAAAATAACTAAAATGAAAAATACTCATCCATTTACTGCCTTGGGTATCAGCTATGAAATCTAAATGATAAAACAAACAAGTCTAGAGCTGTTTTGAAAGGATGACAGTGAGTGAACCTCTGATAACAGACTTCAATCTCAGACACACAGGGCTGACGTAGCTAAAAAAATCTTTGTATGTTTATTGCTGTCTATCTGTAGAATTAGACTATTTAGTAACTGGCCTCAAAAGCTATATTTCCAGACATAAGCCTCTGCACTGGGGTATTGTCACTAACAGGAAGCCTATTACAGAATAATAATGATTGCCATATACAGTAGCTCTTAAAGCCCCCAATCCTTTTGAATATTCTTAAACGATGTTCTCCATTTTAATGGAATGTATCTTATTCCAAGTATAGTAATTAGAAGGACTTCATCTAAAGAGAAACTAGGGTTGATTAAAGTATATGTGGTGATCAGAACTGACATCACCCCCCGAAAGAGGGTCACATTCTCTGAGGTGATTTTAAGATGATCATGTAAAGGGTGCTGATTGATATTTTCCGATTATTCATGTGTTTGTTTTATTCATCTTTACATCTCCATGTTTTCTAAATCATTTTTAGAGAGCAGAGGAAAGACTGTGGGAAATAGAGTTTGATTTTGGAAGAATAGGCTATGGAATGGTTTCCTGGTAAGGGGTATCCAAGTATCATTAAACTGATATAGAGGAGAAACAGAGTTATCTGGTCACCTTGCTTTGAACAGAGCTGTCTTTCCTGTCCTGTGGATAAAGTTTTAGCAGTATACTCACAATAAAACAATTGAAAATAATAAATAAAATGATGATAGATGATGTTTAGACGATTTTACCCTAAAAAAAAGAAACCCACGCCCAAAGTTCATTTATATTAGATAATTTTGGAGAACTAGTTTTTATATTTGCTGCACATTGGAAAGAAAATGCCAGGAATTAGTTTCTTTTGTACCACATTTATATACATAGATAGTAACTTGTTAAAAGGAAAAGAGGTTTCTGTATCGTTAATAGGTTGACAATGAAGGGACTCCTCTTAAATATTTAACTTGAAGTTAAACGTCCATGTCTGGTAGTTATTAGACACACACTCATATCAAAAATAATATACAAAGCACAACATTGTAAATCAATTATACTTCAGTTAAAAAAAAGAAGAGACAAAAATAACAAAGAATATATGATTTATAATTTAAAAATAAATTTAGAAGAGTGAGGGTAAAAAAAGTAAGACAGATGGGATCTGACCTCGGTTGGAATGCTGCTGCACAGTCATTTGAAGACTCCAGATAGAACACAATGAATTCAATAATTTGGGGAGTCAAATATGTATCAACCAACCTTAAAAAGTTCAGATTCATTGTACGCTGTATTCTACAGAAATTTGTAAAAAGCTTTTTGTATAGAAGTACTCATACCAACGTTATATTTATAAGAGCAAAATATAGCGAACAAATTTGGTGTCCAGCTAGTGGGTAATTATGGTATATTCATCTGATAGAATATCATGCAGGCTCTAAAAATCATGAAGATTCTTATTTGACCTTAGAGAATGTACAAGTGGCTAAATGCAAAATGTAGGTTACAGACTAGGTTTAGTGTTCTTTTAAGACAACTACAATTTGTTTAATAGTGGTTATTCCTTGCTAATGGCATTGAGTGATTTTTTCCTTTGTATTCTTCTGTATTATTTATGTTTTGTGTTGAGCATAATGTTTTAAGTAATATGAACTAAAACAATATACTTTAAAAAGTCAAGTGAAGAAGGTACCAAATTGTACAAACATAAGCTCCCCAAAACTTCAGTCTATGCCTACAAGGACAAGTATCTCTGAATTGTCAGACTACAGTTCTTTTAATTTTCTTTTTACTTACTTTTCCTTTTTTTGAAAAAAAAATCAAACTTGCTATAATAAAATATTTAAAAATTTAAAATACATTTTCTCCTTTTAACAGGATGGCAGTGCTAGTGAAATTCTGGAAGCAAATAACTGAAGGCCTGAGGATGCTAATTCTTGTGGCTCCTGTATATCAGGGGCATTTGCAGAAAAAGTTGCCCAAGTTTCTATCTGAATTGTATGTACAAAACGAGACAGAGAAGGGGGTAATCACTGCAAAACATAAACAAAACAAGGCAGGCTCCTTCAGAAGAAATGCTGTGAAGGAAGCTGCATTCTTTTCCCAGGCTCAGGAAGGGAAGGTTCTAACCCCTCCAGGTAAAAGTATTCTTTGGAAACTCTGTCCAGCCCTTTTTCTGCCAAATGATGGACAAGTCTGAAGGGAAACCTCTGAAGGCACGGTTACAAAATGGAGGGGCCGAAGGGAAATTCTCTCAAATCTCTGGGTTAAAAAAAAAAAAAAAAATCCGCATTTAAGCCTTAAAACTAAAACCTTGAGCATGTTTTTTCTTTTCCCCCTTCCTGATCCCATTATACTTTTTCTAGACAGCAACGCAGTTTTTATCACAGCACAAGTGTTAAAATCTCTACCAGACTGAGGAAACGATAAGGGCTCCTTCACAGAGAAAGTAATGTCCTTCTGAGATTTGTCACTGTAGCAGGGCCCTCGTTACATTCAGAAATTTTTATTAAACTTTCCAAACCTTTCGGAGGCAAATTTCATTATTTAAAAACAAAACAGTCACATCGTTTCAGGTTTGCCAACAGCCTCACAAATTAGCGAGAATGAGAGACAAAGAATCCTAACTCTAAAATGAGAAATTTATTAAAAAAAAAAAAAACCAAGGACAAACATCTCCTTTATTCTAAATATACCACCGCAAGCCGAATGACTGTGTTAACTATTTTTACCCACACTGGCTCTCCAGCGTCCAACTCATGTAAAATGAAACGGGATGAGAAATGAAAACCCAGCCTGGCGACTGGCCAGGCAGAGATGGAAGAGCTCGGCCTTTCAGTTCCAGATCCTTGGACACCAACGGGAGACTGCGGGCCTTTAACTAGTTAATTTTGCTTTATTTCCTGCATTTTATAATATGCAACAACCCACATCTACATTAGTCTTTCTGAAAACACATCCAAGGTGGCAGACATGAAGTAACAGAACTTCAGACTGCCACGCACTGGAGCTCCCAGAGCAGCTCCTGCGTAGAAGTCAAACTCCGACCACGCTTGGACAGGGTCAGGAAGCTCCCTAAGGCCCAGATCACTAAGGGTAGTTTTTTTTGCCTTCATCAGAAGGGAGGCAGTCCGAACTGCTGGAAAGAGTGCGTTTCGAATCAACTAGGACTCCCCGGCTCGATATGCAGCACCTAATCTCTCCTAAAGAACGAAAACGCCCTGAGGAAGGCGTTTCTGCCCGTCCCTGGTTGGCAGAGAGCGGCAAACGCGGGGACAAAAGAAAACGGGCCGTGAATGAGAAGCAGGCCGGCGGCTTCACGCTAACGCGCCGCGGTGACCCTGGGCGGGGGGCAGGGTCCGGGCCCACGGGCTCCGAAGGAGGGCCCGACGGCCTCGCGCAGCTACCCGCGGCCCTGTGCAGGCCCGGCCGGGTGACCTCGGACTTTAGACAAAAGGGACCTCGCAGCTCTCAGCCCATGCCGCCTAGCCAACGCCTCCCTTAAGGGACCCGTGTCCTCAGGGGCCCCCGATGACTCCGCCCACCCACCCCCCCGCCACCGCCATCTTGTTGTTTGCTCCCGGCCTTCCCGGCCGGCCAAGTGGCGCGTAGCAGCGGAAGCCGAGGCACCGCCCCAACTTCCGGCCAGACCGGTTCCAGCCGGCCGCGGCCCGCAGACGCGCGGCTGCCCCCTGGCGGCCGGCCGCACTCCGCCCCGCCCGGCCCTCGCCATTTCTTTACCCGCCGGCCGCACGTCCGCGCCCCGCTGCGAGTGTCTGGGCCGAGCGCAGCGGCGTGCTCCAGGGGCGGGGCGCGCCCAGGGGCGGAGCGTGTGTGCACCCAGCCCTGGGCGCGGACGTTCCCACAGGGGTTAAATGAGGGTTATCGGCATCTTTACACGCAGTTTAAACAGTAAGCCCCATACAACTGCATCCAGGAATTTTCGGCACGCGGCACTCGGTGTTTCAGGACTTTCAAACAGGAGCCCCCGACCTCACTTTTCAGATGTGGCTTCTGCCCTCCACGCGCAGACCGAATCCCAGCTGGGTCCTTGGCCCCGAGCGCGTGCATGGCCCCGTCCGTTTCCGGGCAGGGGGTGGGGAACGACGTACGGGGTCTGAGTGCAGCCAAGGGCCACGATTCTTGTGTTCCGGGCGATCCCCGCCTTACCAGCTTATCCACGTTCCTTTTACGTTTCACTTCTTGAGCGTTTGCCATGAGAAAGGCACCTGCATATGTTGTGTCTTATTTAAAATGCTCAACGGCCTTTCAGACAAGCGTTGTTTTATTAAAAAGAAAACAAAACCGAAGCCCAGTGAGTAATTTGGTCAAGAGGCAGAACCTGCGTTGGAATCTGGGGCATCTAAGTTCCCACTAAGCCTTGATGCGGTCAGATGACTCTGATCAGCACCACCTGCAGCAACTGGGGGCTGGTTGGAAATGCAAATAGCGGGCCCAACGCCAGACCTGCTAAATTGGAAACGCTGAGGGGCCGGGAGACGATCTGTGATTAACAAGCACTGCGTGATTCTGAGGCACCCTAAACACCCCTTACCTCGTAGCCTTATTAAGAGTAAGGAAAGGGAAGCTGTGATTTTGAGTGCAAACTCCGTGCCAGGCATTAGGGTTAGGAATTTACCTAATTCTGTGATGTAATCCTCTCCACGCCCTTTTACAGGAGAGGAAACTGTAGCAAACATCCTATGTGTGTAAAATGTTAACACTTGTATAAAATGGTGTCAACTTACATGTGCTATTGTATTTGCTTGTACTTCATACGCATAAAGTATCCCTGGAAGGCTATCAAGAGTTAATGCTGCCTTACCTCCGAGGAAAGGAGGCAGGTTGCTAGAAGGACTGAGTTGGGAAGAGCTTTTTTTTCCCCTCTGTAAGTCTTTGTAAATTTTGAGTGTCTGCCACATTGTTGATGAAAAATTAATCTGTAGTTGATGTAAGAAAGAAATGGAAAATTTTATTTGAGCCAACATGAGGGTTATAACCTGGGAGACACTCTTTCAGAAAGCTCTGCGGACTGTTCGAGGTCAAAGCACAGTTATATAAGTTTTTGAGACGAAAGGGTTATTTGTCAAATGACGTATTATTATAGACAGTTTGCAAAATCCAGATTTACATGTACAAAGTGAGTCATGGGTCATCATGGCCCTTTACCAGATTAAGAAGGATGGTTGTCTCCTAAGGAGTTGTGACCCTTTATGAGATTAAGAAAGAATCTTATTTCCTAAGGAGGTCTGGGTAATGCAGATGGACAACATACACTAACCAGAGGGAGGAGGACCAAACGGGCAGAGAAAAAAACTTATGTTTAAATTTTCTTGTCTTGCCGTAAGATATGAATTTTATTTCATCACTATGAATCTATATCTTATTCCAAATAAAATTAAACAGGTAAAAATTGTACTCAGAACAGTGTTAGAACTGAAAACGCAATTGGAATTCAGGTCTGACTGCAGATTCCATGTGCTCTATTGACTACACGTGACTGACTTTTAAACATAAAATGCTCTATAAATTTGAAGTCTTGTTATGTTATTAATAATGAAATACTTATTAGTTAGAAATTTAGTTTCTATTTTTAACCTTTGAACAATGACCACGTCTAATATTGGTCCCTTCATGACATATTGTATGGTGCATCAAATTGTTCTTATTTGCATTACTAATAACAGCTATAAAATAACCATAAAACAGACCATAAATGTAATGCCTAGCCTCTGAGGAATATTGATGTGTAATTAATTGTTAATTGCAAAGGTATTTGAGCTCTTTCAGTAGAGATGGCAAAGTGCTGTTATTCCCAACACTTATCACTGTGAAGAATTTTATCAGTATATTTATATATCAGGTTCCGTTTACAATTAATTATGTATAAATAATGCTTTTTAAATTTTTACATGAATCTATTTCTAAAATACATGAAGGGGATTTCCCTTGTGGTCCAGTAGTTAAGAATCCACCTTCCAATCTAGGGGATGTGGGTTTGATCCCTGATCGGGGAACTAAGAGCCCACATGCTGTGGGGCAACTAAGCCTGCATGCTGCAACTACTGAGCCCATGAGCCACAACTAGAGAGCCTGCATGCCACAATTACAGAGCCCACACACTCTGGAGTCCACATGCCACAACTAGAGAGAAGCCTGCATGCTGCAACAAAGAGCCCGCAAGGCGCAACGAAGATCCCACATGTTGCAACGAAGACCCGACGCAGCCAAAAAAAAAAAAAGAATTAAAAAAAATTTATTTTATTTATTTATTTTTGGCTGCATTGAGCCTTCATTGTAGCGCATGGGCTTTCTCTAGTTGTGGCGAGCGGGGGCTACTCTTTTTTTTTTTTTTTTTTTTTTTTTGCGTTACGCAGGCCTCTCACTGTTGTGGCCTCTACCGTTGCGGAGCACAGGCTCCGGACACACAGGCTCAGCGGCCCTGGCTCACGGGCCCAGCCGCTCCGCGGCATGTGGGATCTTCCTGGGCCGGGGCACAAACCCGTGTCCCCTGCATCGGCAGGTGGACTCTCAACCACTGCGCCACCAGGGAAGCCATATTTTATTTATTTATTTTTGGCTGCATCGGGCCTTCATTGTAGCGCATGGGCTTTCTCTAGTTGTGGCAAGCGGGGGCTACTCTTCCTTGCGGTGCACAGGCTTCTCCTTGCCTTGGAACAGGGCTTGGCACAGAGTCAATGTTAGATAAATCTTAACTTAAAAAAAAAAAGAGATGTAGAAATAAAGCTTGATGACAGTTCAAAGGAGGAAGATGTCAGTGTTTGTTTTGTGCCTAGAACTTTATTGTTGGAAGGGATTGTAAAGATGCGTGAATAGACACTTGTTCCTAGCAGTAGCATTTGATCTCTGAAACTAGGAAATTGGCTCTCTGTAGTGATCCTCTAAAAGCTACATTGTCCAGCTCCTGGGCCTGCAAATTTTCTCTGAGAGGAGACTGAGTTTCCCATAAGTCAGTGGCTGGGAGCTGCAGTGACATGCTGGGGTCAGCTGGTGGGAATGATGGTGCACATCTCTTCCCAACTGCACTTTCAGTGACATCATTTTGGTAGCTTGAAATTGGTCACAATGGGATTATTTATTCCCCAGAAATAGGTGAACACTACAGATCCAAGGTTTTTGGCCCTGGAGAACTGCTTGTTAAACATGTATCAGCATACCACAGCCTGTCACCCCACAGCAGAAGCCCTGCTGGGAGAAGCCCAGAGAAGGCACCTAGCTCCCCTCAGGTTGCCCAGTGTTACAATATACTTGGACTCAGGAGTCCCTTAGTGGCCTTGGGGTCAATGTTTCAATAGCCTTAATCTCTTAATCAAACCAAACTATAAACAAATGGTGGATCATGAGTTTTTCCTGGGTGAATCAGTCCAGTACTGCATAAGTGTTTCTGGGGACAAAGGAGAAACTGGGCAGTCTGGGCAGACATCTAACCCTCCTGAGGAAACTTGCATCATGAACAAACGGGAACTAAATGGGGGGTGGGGCATACTCTTCACTGATGGTAGGTGTCTGTGGCCCATTGTATTTCTGGAGTCAGGAACTCCAAAAACTGTGTGTGTGTGTGTTTAGACCTTTTTAGGAGTGGGATATTATAGGAGGGTCTCTCTGCCTGGGGGTCTATATCTAAAGTCAGTGAAGGAGGTGGATGGAAGAAGAGGGAGATTTTCTACAGTAGAGGAAGCCATTTGTTCATTCATTCAGTAAACCGATAAGTGCCCATCTCAATGGTTTTCATAGCTACATTAGAATCACATGGGAAGCTTATAAATCTGCCTCAATTTAATCCGATGGTGTTCGGGTGTGTGGGAGGCTGAATGATGGCTTCCCCCCAAAAAGACATCCTAGTCTCTGGAACCTGTGAATTTACTTCATTTGGTTTAAAAAAAAAAAAAAAGCCTTTTCAGATGTGACTAAGTTAAGGATCTTGAGATGGGGAGATGATTTTGGATTGTTGGGGCGAACCCTAATTATCATCACACGTATCTTCATAAGAGGGAGACAGAGGAAGTTTTGACTACACAGAAGAGGAGTATGTAACTACAGAGGCAGAGATTGGAATATTGTGTCTCCAAGCTAAGCAATGCCAAGGAGCGCTGGCAACAGCAGAAGCAGAGAGAAAGGTGTGGGACAGATTTTCCTTTTGAGCCTTCAGAAAGAGCATGGCTCTGCCAACACCTTAATTTTGGACTTCTATCTTCCAGAACTATGAGAGAACACATTTCTGTTGCTTTAAGCCACATAGTTTGTGGTAAATTGTCACTGCAGCCCTAGGAAACTCATACAGGGTAGGACAAGACTTGTTTTAAAGTAGCACTTTACATATGATTTAGCAAAGATCCATATTAGAGATGAAGGTTAGCTACTGATAAAGATCACAGAGGGTCATTCCTTGCTGTCATTGCTGTGAACAAATCAGGCCCCCTTCTCCAATAGGGCTGGGGCCCAGGAAGCTGTATTTTGAAACAAAAAGAAACCAGACCCTCATATGATTCTTGCACATTTGCAAGTCCATCCATCTGCTATGTACCAGGTATTACGATAGACATTAGAGATGCAAAGAAGATAAATAGATACATTTCCTGTCCTCAAAGAGCCTACAATCTAGCAAGGAAAAGATGTGGGAATAAGATAATTTCAGTAGAGTCTGATAAGTGTTAAATAATAATAAATATTTGTCGAGCTGTTTCTTTGTGATAAGTGCCATCTCTATTTGCCATCTCTCCTGATCCTCCAAACAGTTCTAGGAGGAAGGTATTAATAACCCCTTAGAAAAGAGAGTCTTAGAAAGTTAACTAGCTTGTTTAATTTCACCCAGCTGGTGAGTGAAAAAGCAGGGTTGCTAGGGAAATGCTGGGAGGGGCATTTAAGGTGTGAGCTACTGCATGATCAAGGGCAAAAACATACCCGTGGGAGAGAGCCAAGTCCACCTTGGAACTGCCTTAACGTGGCAGGAATGTGGGGTGATGGAAGAGTGGGGCAAGAGATGAGGCACTTGCCTCCAAAGTGGAGGGACACTTCTCAATGGAGGTGCCAGCGCCCCCACCCCCACCCCGCAGCCCACCCCTGCCCCCGTAGCCAAGAGGAAGGAGTCTGGACACCTCAGAATTTGGCCAGAGCAGTGTGGGGTGAATGTGCAATTAAGGGGGACCTCTATCTTTCTGCATTTACCTCCCCAGCATTCTTGTGGCTTTCTATGGCTCAGGGTTGGTATGCCTGCAGGAAGGGAAGTCCATTCAGCTGTCACGCCCTTAAATCCAAGAATTGTGCAAAGCTTCCAATAAGTCATCAGCAATTTTCAGCTGTTTCAAGACGAAATTAAAACAACAACAACAACAGCAACAAACTATGACTTACAGCAAATCTGAAAAGAAAATTGCACTGTAGGGCAACCTGTGTTCCCTAGGGCAGAAGGGCAAGTGAAAATAAATGGGAAGGGATTAAGGACAATTCCACTAACCAAACAACCATGTGCTGGTACTTTGCATATCTTTTACTCCACAGGGCAACCGTATTTTTAAAAAAACTTGTTATGAAAAAAACATTAAATATACAGAAGTAGAAAATAATGGAGTGAAACTCTATGTTCCCATCTCCAACTTTATTTTATTATTATTAAAATATTCATTTATTTGGCTGTGTTGGGTCTTAGTTGTGGCGTGTGGGATCTTTAGTTGAGGCATGCGGAGATATTTAGTTCCCTCACCAGGGATCAAATGCATTGGGAGCGTGGAGTCTTAGCCACTGGACCACCAGGGAAGTCCCCTGTCACCAACTTTAAGAATTCTTAACTAATGGTCAATCTTGTTTAATCTATACTCGTACCCACTCTCCCCGCCAGATAGTTTTATATGCCCCAACACTTTTTATTTAAATTTCAAGCCTACTGAAAAATTACAAGAGTAGTCTCATAAACAGCCATATCCCCTAGATTCGTCAATTCTTTTTTTCCAGCTTTACTGAGATATAATTGACACATAACAGTGTGTAAGTTTAAGGTATACAAGGTGTTGATTTGATGGTCATGTTGATTATGCTTTAGCCGTCTGAAACAGGACAGGACAAGGGTAATGTCTCTCAGATGTTAAGAACCCTCCTTCAGAGCCCCTGACCTACTGGGCCAGGCCCCTCTCCTCCCACAAGCATGTAAGCTGAAGGCTGACTGTGTGATAAGGTGTCTGGAATGTAGCCCGCAGGTTTCTGGACCCGGCGTTTTAAACAGCCCCTGCAGCGACTAGGGACCACGGAAAGGAGCCATCCCTCATCTCTGAGAGTGAGTTTGGGAAAAGTGAGAGCCATTTGCTGGGAAGGGAACTGAGTCACATGCTTCTTATAATTATCTCCCGAGTCTTTGTTCTTTTTATGCCTTAATTCTCTTGAAACCTTCCCTATCTCTATCCCAATCTCTGTCTCAGATTTCTAATGCCGCCTTCAGCAAATCCTTCTTTCGGTGGACAATTGCTGTATTCCAGTGCCCAAGCTGTTGGTCTCATGCAGGTGGCCTTGCTTCTTTTCCTGTCTTCATGCCCTGGTGGTCTCATCCCAGCCCAGCTGTCTTTGAACTCTAGACTTAAAGTTTCTTTTGCCTTCTGGAATTTCCCTTTGGATATCTCAAAAACCCCTCAATGTCAGCATGTCTAAAAGTGAACTCATGACTTTCTTTTTCTACTACCCAGTCACCATTTGAGACCCCTTGCCTCCTTCAGTTTCCTTTCCACCTGCTGGCCTGTCTGAGCCAGACACTGGGGAGCCATCTCTGGCACCCCACTTTTCTGCACAAACTCTAGCCATTGAGTTCTGGTGCTTTCCCCATCTCTCAGTTCCTTTCCCTTCAACTCTGTGCCCCTACCCTGATCCAAGACTAATCCTTCCTCCCTGGATTCCAATGGTAGTTCCCTAACTGCTCTCCGGGGCATCCACTAGGCTCCAGCTTCGGCTGAATCCCCAGAGCAGACCCAGTCACCCGGTCAAAATGCAAATCTGACCTTGTCAAATGCAAATACACTCTAGTCATCCGGCTCTCTCCCCTCCTGGGCTTTGAAACCCATCAGTGGGCTCCTGCTGCTGTTTGGGTCTAGACCCAAATCCCCCAGAGAACAAAGGCCCTGCATGGCCTGTCTCCTGCTTGTCCCTCCAGGGTGGGCAGTTCCCATCCTGCACCCCTGCTCTTTGGGCTCCAGCCAAGGGGCCTAACAGTCATCCTGCTCAATAGGAGCCACTGACAAGCCATCCCATCTGCCTGAGCACTGGCTTCCCACCCCTTACCTACCAACTCCTGTTCTTCCTGGGATCTAGGCTCCTCCACCTTTTCCTCGTCCCTTTCTCAGGGATGCCTCCCCGCTCCCCAGCAGGCTGGTTCTCCCCCTCTACCTCACAGCACTGACTAAGGTGTGTTATTTTATTTTATTTTATTTTTTTGCTGTACGTGGGCCCCTCACTGCTGTGGCCTCTCCCGCTGCAGAGCACAGGCTCCGGATGCGCAGGCTCAGCGGCCATGGCTCACAGGCCCAGCCGCTCCGCGGCATGTGGGATCTTCCCGGACCGGGGCACGAACCCGTGTCCCCTGCATCGGCAGGCGGACTCTCAACCACTGTGCCACCAGGGAAGCCCAGGTGTGTTATTTTATTGATGAGATGCTCTGTCCATTTCCTCACCTAGACCATAAGGGCCATGGACAGGGACTATGTCTTCCTTTGCGGATTCTTGTATCCTAACTGTGGTGCCAGGGACATAGCAGGCATTGAATACATACTTGTGGAATGAATGAAGGAGCAAAAACCCAGTAACAGAAGTAGTGCTGAGTTCTGAGGACCAACGTTGATAACCAATTAGTTAGCACCGTTATTGCCATCTAGTGGTCACTGATGTTTATTATACCGCTGGGCCCACTCCCAGTCGTTTGATTGCGCTTCACAGAGATCCGTTGCTGTACTCCCGGACTCGAAGTGAATCAATGCATGAATAATGCATTCTTGTTGAGTATTTGCCTTGTTTCAGGTATTGTAGTAGGCACTCACAACACTGCCTACCTGATACCTGAGCAAAGGGCATGTAAGCTGCCTTCCCAAGGTCACTAGTAAAGAGACTTGAAATTCAACACCAGGATACAGAGCCTGTGTTTTTCCACTGTGCCCCACTGCTTCTGTGTTTCTGCCATTTATTACATGGAATGTACCCATAAGAAAGCTGGAATCGTTGTAGTGGTTGCAGAAGGACTGAACAAAACTCTCTTCAATGGCAGAAAATATATTTTGTAGCTAGAGAAGCTTCCTGTGGGGCTCCTGGAATTTCAATAACACGTCCAAATTCACAGACGAATGCTCTCTGGTTATGCTACAACCGGTGAATGCTCTCATCTTAAAGGCCCCAGGACAACTTGATACCCAGTATTTTTTGGATGGTTCACAGGTCTCTCTTGGTGTATCTTTTTTTTTTTTTTGCAGTACGCGGGCCCCTCACTGCTGTGGCCTCTCCCGTTGCAGAGCACAGGCTCTGGATGCGCAGGCTCAGCGGCCATGGCTCACGGGCCCAGCCGCTCCGCGGCATGTGGGATCTTCCCGGACCGGGGCACGAACCCATGTCCCCTGCACCGGCAGGTGGACTCTCAACCACTGCGCCACCAGGGAAGCCCGAAACATGCTATTTAAAAGACACCTGTGGTGAATTACGTTCTAGGGATATGGTTTTAAGCTTGAACTTGCATCAGAATCACCTGTGCTTGTTAAAGCATAGCTTGCTGGGCTATGCTACGTTCCTGATTCAGGAAGGCCTGGGAGTTTGCATTTCTAACCAGCTCCCAGGAGACACTGATGTGGCTGGTCCAGAGACCGCACTTTGAAAACTGCTAGAGCAGCGACTTATACCCTAATTTACTGCCACCTGTTTCCTGCTTTCTGTCTTTGTCTGGACAGGTCAAGATTCCCCAGGCTTCACTGCTACTATTCCCCCTTTGGAGGAAAGCAGGACAGAGGGATCCCTTTTCAGCTTCAGTCTCTATGGCTCCTGTCTGGCAGCAGTCAGTGAACCAGGGTCTGGCTCGTCTGATGCTCTGGAGGACTTCATTAACAACATCGCCATGACCAGCTGAGAGGTCTTACACTGGTGGCCGCTGTAGGTCCTGTGGTCCAACAGTGTTGGCTCATGTGGCCTTTTTGGGAATGTCTGTGCCTGCCCTGTGTGGATGTGTGCATTTGAGAGCCTTGGTGGAGGCTGTCATCATTTCTTGGCAGGGTTGTTCACCTATCTCCTCTGGGTCTGGCCTCCTGCCCGGCCCCCTCGAATCCAGCCTCCACACAGAAGCCAGAGCCCTTGTAACACACAGGTTAGGTTGATGTGCTGTATAAACCTTTCAGAATATTTACTTATTCTTACAGAATAAACCCCCCTCTTTTTAGCATGCAGGCTTCAGTAGTTGCAGCATGTGGGTTCAGTAGTTGTGGCTCATGGGCTTATTTGCTCCAAGGACTGTGGGATCTTCCCAGACCAGGGATCGAACCTACGTCCCCTGCATTGGCAGGCAGATTCTTTTTTTGTGTGTGTGGTACGCAGGCCTCTCACTGTTGTGGCCTCTCCCGTTGCAGAGCACAGGCTCCGGACGCGCAGGCTCAGCGGCCATGGCTCACGGGCCCAGCCGCTCCGTGGCATGTGGGATCTTCCCGGACCGGGGCACGAACCTGTGTCCCCTGCATCGTCAGGCGGACTCTCAACCACTGCGCCACCAGGGAAGCCCGGCAGGCAGATTCTTAACCACTGCGCCACCAGGGAAGTCCCTACCTGAGGTTGTTATGTCTGGCCCCTGCTTACCTCTCCATCCTCTTCTTTCTAGTGCAGATTTTTGATTTTTGACATCCTGAACTTTCTGCCTGGAATGTCCCCGTGTCATTTCTTTACCTGTTTAATTCCTTTTTGTCTTTCTTAGCTCAAGGATAAGTCCTTACATAACTCTGTGTGATTCTGGCACACATAGGTTTATGGAATGATTAGACAAATGCATGAATGAATTAATAAGAATACGGAAAATGGATTTTAAAAAATTGTGGTAAAATACACATAAGATAAAATTTACCATCTTAACTATTTTTTAGTGTACATTAAGTACATTCACACTGTTGTACAACCATCACCACCAGGCATCTCCAGAACATTTTTCATCTTGCAAACTGAAACTTAGTACCCATTAAACACTAACTCCCCATTTCCTGGCAGCTACCATTCTACTTTATGTCTCTATGAATTTGACTGCTCTAGATGCTTCATATGAGTGGAATTTTACAGTATTTGTCCTTTTGTGATAGGCTTGTTTCACTTAGCATAATGTCCTCAAAGTTCATTTCTGTTGTTGCATGTGTCAGAATTTCCTTCCTTTTTAAAGTTGAGTAATTCCATTGTATGTATATACCATATTTTGTTTATCCTTTCATACAGAGAATGAATTTTTATACAAGGATTTAATTTGCGGCATTGTTTGAAATAGCAAAAGGTTGGAAGCCATCTAATTATCCATGTGTAGGGGATCAGTGATATAAAATAGGCATAGGGCTTCCCTGGTGCCGCAGTGGTTGAGAATCTGCCTGCCAATGCAGGGGACACAGGTTTGAGCCCTGGTCTGGGAAGATCCCACATGCCGCGGAGCAACTGGTCCCGTGAGCCACAACTACTGAGCCTGCGCGTCTGGAGCCTGTGCTCCGCAACGAGAGGCCACGACAGTGAGAGGCCCGCACACCGTGATGAAGAGTGGCCCCCGCTCGCCGCAACTAGAGAAAGCCCTCGCACAGAAACGAAGACCCAACACAGCCGATAAATAAATAAATAAATAAATTTATAAAATAGGCATAATCTGGGACCTTCCCTAGTGGCACAGTGGATAAGACTCTGTGATCCCAATGCAGGGGACCTGCGTTCGATCCCTGGTCAGGGAACTAGATCCCACATGCATGCTGCAACTGAGAGTTCGCATGCCACAACTAAGGAGCTGGCAAGCTGCAACTAAGTAGCCTGCGAGCTGCAACTAAGGAACCTGCCTGCTGCAGCTAAGACCCAGTGCAACCAAATAAATAAATAAAATTTAAAAATAAATGAATAAAAAAAATAAAATAGGCTTAATCTTACAGTGGAATACTGTGTAGCAGTGATAGAGAATAGGGCCTCTCCATCTGTACTGATATGGAACAGTCACCACAATAGAATATTAAGGTAATGACAACTGTATAGACTGGTTTAATTTTGGTATGTGACCAAAACAAAACAAAAACCAGGGCATATGCAGAGACATACATGATTTCCACAGTTGGCAAGGCTGCCTCTGGGGGAGGGAACTAAATGATGTACTTTTCTCTGGGTGCTTTTTTATATCTTTTGCATTTTGTACCAGGCATTATGTATTATTAAATAAGAATGTTTTAAAGAAAGCAAATAACCTGTCCAGAGGGAGAAGTGATTAGTTCCCTGTAGAGCTCACACAAGGAGGGATGCTTTACGCTTACAAAAAATTATTAAATTGAGTCAATAAGAAAGACCCAAATTAAACCCTGTTGATTAATTCTCTTGACTGTCAGTAAAGATTAACTATGGATCTGATTCATTGACCACCCCAGGGACTTTATCATAACTGAATCTTATCAATTGTATAGTGATCAGATCTATGCGGTACTCAGTGATTGACCTGAAAAAGTTCCATCCAGATGAATTTAAGGAAAAAGCCTTGACTTTCTACACCATGCCTCTCAGTGGCTGTTGAAGCTCAGGTTTCTGAGTGACTGCTCCTTTAAAGCAGTCTGGAGCAGCAAGGAGAGCTGCTTTGAGATGAATTTGATAGGTCTTGTCTGAATAGATGCTTCGGTCTGGGTCCAAAGGGGCCGGTGCCTTGGATCAGGGGTGATGGATAGGCCTTCCCGTAGGATGAATGTTTCTTGATTACTAAAGTATCGGTTTGCATTAATCGCTCTCATCTGTATCATGGTTTCATCAGTGCCCGAACAATGCAGGCCCATCTGCCAAGCTTTCAGCTGGCCTTCACCCCATTAAAAGCTGGGAGATTATCAAGTCCTCCTTCTCTCTTCGGTGGCTATAAAGTCATGCTGGCATATTAACACTACAACAGATGTGCCCTGGACATTGGTTATCAGTGACAAATACGTTTTGTGAGCACACTGTACGTTCTTTTATTTCTGGCCTGTGCACTGTTCTGTCTCAAATGCTAGAATGTTTTTCCTTGCTCTGCGTTGCCTGACCAGCTCTTTCCCTAGAGCCCAGTTGAGGTGTGACTCCTTCCTGGGGGTTCTTCCCTGACATTACAGGCCAGGGCAAGTGTCCGTCTCAGGCTTTCATGGCTCCTTTCATGGCCGCTTTGGTGGCTGCACCTACCCACTGCATTATGGTTTATGTTTGCCAGACTTTGAACTCCGTTGGGCCGTGGGTCTCAAACCCCTCCAGAGCACATCAGTATCACCTGGAGGGCTTGTTAAGGCACGGAGTGCTGGGCCCCACCCCAGAGTTTCTGATCCAGTAAGTGAGGGGTGTACCTGGTAATTTCATTTCTCAAGAGATTCCCAGTTGATTCTGATGAGGCTCGTATGAGGGCTACACCGTGAGGACCCTTGCTCTGGGGCAAGGACTGGGCTTGCTTTTTTCATCTATGTATCCCCAGCATCTGGACCATCTGGGCACATAGTCGATGGTCAGAAGGTATTTGTTACTATTGAATGAATGAGTACAGTCGAAGAGGGTTATAGTGGGTACTGCCCACCCCAGGTGTTTCCAATAGTATACCGGAGGCAATCTGAACACTTTCAGAGAACTGGTGCTAAAGATGGTGGGAGAGGAGGTGGTGCCTGGCTCCCAGGAAGAGTTCAGTTAGCACATGGAAGAGGAGGAGGGGGTGGTGTGGGTCAGGGGCGGGGAGATTCAGGGAGAAGCGAGGAGACAAGAAAGGTGGGAGGTGGTCCTAGAGTCACAGGTTGGGGCTTAACACATTAATTTTGTGACCTTCTTATTTTCTAAGGCTGTAAACTTCCATCTAAATATTTTTGTTATATCCCACATGTCTCAGAGTGTCGTTATTTTGTTGTGGTTCACGTCCAAATATTTTGAGATTTCTATTATGATTTCTTCTTTGATCCATGAGTTATTTAGAAGTGTATCTTAAATTTTCTACCATGGGGTTTTTCTTATTATCTTTGTGTAGTAGTTAGGAGCATTGTGGTCAGAGTGTGTGGTCTGTACGAAGTCAGCCCCCTGAAGTTTTCTGAGCTAACCTTGCTGGCCTGGCATAGGGCCGCTTTTTGTAAATGTCCCACGTGTTCTTGAAAACAGTGTCCATTCCCTGTTTGCTGGGTGCCATGTTCCGTGTATGTCCACTGGGCCAAACTTGCTAATGGTAGCATCTTTATTCTTATGATTCTTACTGTATTCTTACTATTTCTTTGTTGCCTTAATCTATCCATTACTGAGAGAGGAAGGTAGAGTCTCCCATTTGATGGTGGATTTATCAAGTTCTCCTTGCAGGTGTGTTAATTTTTACTCTGTATGTTATGTGCCTACAAAGTTAGACTCATCTCTCTGATGAGTGGAACCCTTTATCATTATGTAGTTATGTTGTCATCTTTTTGTTTACTGCCTGTTTTGTCTGATAATACAGAGATATCGGCTTTCTCTTAGTGTTGGCCTGCTATATTATTTTCAATCTTTGGACTTTTGACCTACTACCTCACCTTTTGAGGGAGATGGTTTCTCTTTAAAATAGCAGGTATAACTAAATTTTTTTTTTAAACAAAATCTAGTCTGAAAAATCGTTGTCTTTTAATTGGAAAGTTTTTCCCTTTAAGTTTATTATAATTACTGATTTATTTCTACCACCTTATTATATCCTACTGTATTTCTCCTGCTTTTTCTGTTTGCTCTCCCTCTCTACCCCCTACCTTTCTTGCCTTCTTTTGGGTGATGATGGTTTTGTTTTTCCTCTTATCTCTAGTCCACTTACTCTGCCCCCTGCCCCATATTTTGGACATTCTGTGTCTGTATAAGAATATCTATTCTTTTAGTGGTTACCCTAGATATCCTGGTGTACATACTAAACAAAATTTAAGGTTAATCAATTTCTTATCGTTCTTCAGATATAAAGTTCTTTGAATGCTTTAGATCAGTATCTCCAAATTGGATTACTCTTGCATGTACATTCTACAAAGTATATGGGGATTGTTTTAAGGGACTCAATTTCCAGACCCTGTATTTTCATATGCATTCTCTTCTGAAAATTGATCTTCCTTTTGGGAACCCTTTTGAGATGAAAGCACAGGGTTTCCTTTCCTGTTTCTTCTCTCATAATCCTCATTTTCCTACTTCTTGCCCATCCTGGATCTAACTCTGGCACATTGCCCTGGGCATACAAACTTTTAAGCTATCAGCAAAGGGTTGATTCAAAGATATTGGTGTTGAACTAGGTACCTCTTCCAGAACCTGAGTAACAAACTTCTTTATTTCAAACACCTTGTGGTACTTTGTTGAACATTCCACACCTCAGTGCTCTGTTTAACAAATGTTAACTTAAATGTCACAACAGGCATATAATTCAGCAGTTCAAAGACTTGAATGACATTATTTTAACAGACAGCCTTCCATTTCCGACTATTTATTTATATGAACAAGATTTCTCAGTACTTGCATCTAGACAAACACAAATTAGAAAGAGAGTTGATGCTGAACTGTTCCCATGCTGGTAGTTGCTAATATTCATCCAGGAATGAACGAATTGATTGGAAATAAAGCCAGTCCCATACATTTCATTAGTAGATACATTTTAATAAGATTTAACTTTACATATTTAAAAATTATATGTCAGAATGTATATGTCTATGTTACTTTGATCAGTTCCATACTAATCACAATTGTAGTGCCAACTCAAACTGGAAGAATTTTTTTAACAGCCTTATATAGAAAATAAAAAGATTCACTTTATATTCATATTTTTGCCACTGAATAGTCTGATAGAGTGGTCTACAAAATATAAATGGTTACATTAGAATATAATTCTATGGGGGAAGTGAAAGGGAAATGACTATTCAAGGGACAAAGGAAAGCTGTAAAAGTAAGCAAGAGGCAACCTCTCACATCTGGGGGGCGAGCTTGACACCAAAAGCTTGGCCTCAGTGTTGTTAGAAGCTGAGCTGGCACTCACAGCCTGACATGTGGCTTTCTCCTGGGTACCAGGACGATCTCACAGTATACTAGCATCAGACCGTGTCACTCTGTGACCTGGTGATGTGAGCCAAATAAGAAATAGGACCACTTTATAATCTTGTCTAAACAGAGACCAAAACAAAGTCACTGGGCAAACCAAAATAATCCCAAATACCCCTATGGTAACTACCCCTAGAGGGGTGTCTCATGATTCCCGTTCCCTGGAGTTTTGCCTTTGTGTAGTCCCCTCCCCTTGACTGGGTGGGACCTGTGACTTGCTTTTAGCAAATCAAATCTGATAAAGCTGATGGGGTATTACTCCCATGATTGTTTTACATTTTATGGCAAAGCTGAAGGGGTTTTGCAGATATAAGTAAGGTCCCTAATCAGCTGCCTTTGAATTCATCAATAAGGAGACTTCCTGGGTGGCCCTGACCTAATCAAGGGAGGCCTTTAGCAGAAGGTCTAGGCTTTCGCTGATGGCAGAGACTCCATCAGCAGAGGGTCTCTGTCCTTTGTTGACTTTGAAGAAACACATTGCCATGAATTTTACAGTTGCAAAGGAATGAACTCTGCCAACAACTTGAGGGAGATTGAAGATGTATCCTCCCCTGGTCAAGCCTCCAGATGAGAATGCAGCCTGGTCAGCACCTGGATTCCAGTTTTGTGAGACCCTGAGCAGAGGACCCAGTTAGGCCATGCCCCAGCCTGACACTGTGAGATACTAAATGGTATTGATTGGGCTTCCCTGGTGGTGCAGTGGTTGAGAATCTGCCTGCTAATGCAGGGGACACGGGTTTGAGCCCTGGTCTGGGAGGATACCACATGCCGCGGAGCAACTAGGCCCGTGAGTCACAACTACTGAGCCTGCGCGTCTGGAGCCTGTGTTCCGCGACAAGAGAGGCCGCGATAGTGAGAGGCCCGCACGTCACGATGAAGAGTGGCCCCCGCTTGCCCCAACTAGAGAAAGCCCTCGCACAGAAACGAAGACCTAACGCAACCAAAAATAAATAAATTAATTTTAAAAAAGTTTAAATGGTATTGATTTAAGTTGCTAAAGTTGCGGTAATTTGTATGAAGCAAGGAAACTAATATAATTCTGCTCTCCCAGCTACGAGTGATTGCTTGTCTACCAATTAAAGCTTTAGTCTTCCTTATTCTTCCCTCCTTCTAGCTAAGATTTATTTAACCCGACATAGAATTACCACTGCATCCTGACAGCATCTAATTCAGAGCAAAGACCCACTTCCTTGAATTCTCCGTAAAGTACCTAACACGAGCCAAATCCTATGGGTCCTTTCTAATACCCTGACACTGAGATGCCCCACAGTTCCCCATGGTAAGTGTTCTCCGAAAAGTCAATAAACACAGCTTTGTTTCTGATCATTTTTAGCTGGGGAGCTCTGACAAAAGTTTTTTTGCTTTTTGATGAAGAGCTCATTCATGTATTTCTTAAAAGACTAATGATGAGTATCAACTCACTATATTTAGATTCTACTGGCTATGTTTTTTTTTGCGGTACGTGGGCCTCTCACTGTTGTGGCCCCTCCCGTTGCGGAGCACAGGCTCCTGACGCGCAGGGTCAGCGGCCATGGCTCACGGGCGCAGACCACTCCGTGGCATGTGGGATCTTCCCAGACCGGGGCACGAACCCGTGTCCCCTGCATCGGTAGGTGGACTCTCAACCACTGCGCCACCAGGGAAGCCCTCTACTGGCTATGTTTAAAAGCGTAGTGTAACAATTTTATTTTAAAATGCTGCTCTTGGGACTTCCCTTGTGACACAGTGGTTAAGAATCCTCCTGCCAATTTGGGGGACATGGGTTAAAGCCCTGCTCTGGGAAGATCCCACGTGTTGCGGAACAACTAAGCCGGTGCGCCACAGCTACTTAGCCTGTGCTCTAGAGTCCTCAAGCCACAACTACTGAGCCCACATGCTGCAACTACTGAAGCCCGCGTGCCTAGAGCCTGTGCTCCACAAGAGAAGCCACCACAATGAGAAGCCCGTGCACTGCAACGAAGAGTAGCCCCCTCTTGCCACAATTAGAGAAAGACTGTGAGCAGCAACGAAGACCCAATGCAGCCAAAAAAAAAAAAAAGTTGGAAAAGATAACTTTAAAAGAAAAAAAAATGCTGCTCTTTTAATATATTGGAAATTATGTAATTTGCAACCATGTTGTTGGGGAATGAAAACATTTGCACGCTAACTTTAAAATTTCTGAAGAGACACAGAGTTATAAAACTCTTTTGGGGGGACACTCCCCCTTCAAAAATGTTTGAAGACTCCTGCTTTATATCACCCTCTCCCACAGTATATCCTATTGCTGTCCACAAATTCAGTTCTAAATCCTAGTATTGAGGTAAAGGATCTGAAGGCTCCCACTGGTACCTAGGATCTAAGTCCTCAGAGGGGATGCTGGAGAGCCAATGCCCAAATGTGGCACAGACACAGCAGGGTTCCAGAATCTGAGAACCATGTGAGCTAGAACAGGAGACATCTCAGTGATAAACAGTATGAACCGATGACCAAGGGGACTTCCTAAGGCCTCTTTGCTGCACGTGAGCCAAGACCATCACAAAACGGGATAAAGGTAATGGTGATAGTATGGTAGGAGGACCAATAATGTCTGAATTTCTGGCCAAACCAAATGTATAACGTTTAGACACAAATTTAAATCGATTGAGCAAAAGTAAAGAATTGCTAAATTTCTCATACACCCGAATTGGTGGCTGCAGCTTCACACCTGCTGCATGTGGAACATTTTGTATACACCATCCTTGGGTTCATTGGTATTGGAAACCCACCCAGGGATATATGGCTCAATCCCAGGTTAAGAACCTTTGCCCTGAGGATGAAGGCTGCCTGAGTGGAACTTCTTCAGGGCACTTTTTTGCCTGTCAAGAAGGGTTGGTTGATCCAAACAAAACTATAAGAGGTAGAATGTATGTGGAGATTTTCTATGGCTTTTTGACACCATCCTCCTTCCTTCTGAAGCCAAAAAGCTGGTTGCTGGGACTCACACATGCAGAACCAGTCAAAGCTAACAGCAGCGCGTGGTCCCTGCCCCCATTGTCCTCCTCACTCACCCCCAACTCTTCCTGTTGGAGCAGCTCCACATGACTGAGGCTCAAAGGAAGCCATACGTCACCTACTTGGGGCAGGAGTGTGGACAGGTTGGGAAACAGCCAATGCTTCTTCCGAACAGCAGATAGTTCTGGGACTTCCCTGGCGGTCCAGTGGTTAAGACTCCGAGCTTCCACTGTAGGGGGCACAGGTTCGATTCCTGGTCAGGGAACTAAGGTATGGCCAAAAAAATAAAAACAACCAAAAGAACCCTACCAGATAGTTCCTTTCTTCTGTTTCCTTCCTTTAATTGTATTTCAATGATGGGCCATCAAAATGGATTCACTTCTAAGAGGGTATGTAGCAGAAGAATCGAATAATACAGCACAGGGAGAGATGGAAATGTATTTGAATGTGGGTGATGTGGACAAAGATTGGCACCTGTCATATTAATAAACAAAGGAAGTTGCTGCCATCAAACCATTAGCCACTGCAGCTGCCCCTATGATGCACCCTCAGGGGATTCAGGATGGAGAAAAATGGGATACTGGCCCTAGATAGCTAAGGTGCCTATCAAAGGAATAATTTTATTAAGCCCAGGCTTTTGCATCTTCCCATGCATAGAAAAGTGCTAAATGCATTAACTTGAGATTTTTCTTTAATTAGCAGTAATCTTTGATGTTTGACCACCTGGGTTTTTTTGTTTGTTTGTTTTGTTTTTTATTTTGCAAAAGCTCCTATATATTCTGGCTCCTCCCTCACCTCTTTGGAATAGTCCCTCAGAGCTATCTGAGAGGCTGTATGTATCCCAGGATTAAGTCCTCAGTAAGTCCTCCAAATAAAACACAATTCTCAACTTTTAGGTTGTGCAATTTTTTTCAGTCAACAGTGAGCATAATGTATCCACTCCAATCAGGGGTTAAAGGTGTATATGGGGTTAAGAGTCACTGGCAGCTTGTCAGAGACAAGCAGGATCTTTGGCTGCCAGGACCAAGCCACTTCCTACTGACCTCTGGCTGGTAGATGCAGAAGCACTTGTTCTTTTCACTAAGACAAATGAACTTTATGAAAATCAGTGTTACTTTCCAAACACAAATAAAATTTTCATCTCCAGCCCCTGAGTGAGGTAGCAAAAGTGGAAGGAGCTCGGAGATGTGGTAATGATCCTGGGTCCATCACTTTCCAGGGGAGATGCTCTGGGCAGCAGAAACTTGAGATTTCTCCAGTGTAAAGTAAGGCTAATTATATAGGGCTATGGGTTTAACAAAGTTCTGATAAATCAGAAATTTTGCTCTATATACTGGGTTGAAACCAAGAGCCTGCTGGGTCTGCTCCTATGACTTGCGGTGGATGGGGAGGAAAGGACAGGGCTGCCCATCTTGGGTTGGAGCATGGGAGGTCTCTGGCCATCCAGCGGCTTGATGGCTGCTGTGCAAGTGGTCCCCCATCCCTGAACTGCACCATGCATACAATTCAAAAGGTTTGCCGGCCTTGTTGGAAGGGTATGTAAATCTGACTCAATTTGCAGCCTCTCTTAACAGTTTGATTGAAATTGCAGCTGATTTAAGCTCATACGTAACCGTCATTAATGTAAATAACAGCAAATGTGGAGGAGCCCACCACAAGGCTTGATAATTAGCTCACAATGAAAACCCAACTGTAGGAACATCACCGTTGCCATGACAACCATGAGAGAAGCCTGGTTGCCCACGGTTACCTATGTTACCAGATGTCAGTGACGCCTGAGTTTTAGCTTTTTTTTTTTGCAGTACGCGGGCCTCTCACTGTTGCCGCCTCTCCCGTTGCGGGAGCACAGGCTCCGGATGCGCAGGCCCAGCGGCCATGGCTCACGGGCCCACCCGCTCTGCGGCATGTGGGATCCTCCTGGACCGGGGCACGAACCCGCGTCCCCTGCATCGGTAGGCGAACTCCCAACCACTGCGCCACCAGGGAAGCCCATGAGTCTTAGCTTTGAATGAGCCTCAGGAGCGTAATGGGGAAAAGCAATGGATTTCCCTGCACCCATGGGGATCTTTAATATCCCTTTTGTTTTTTTAGCCCTGATGGATTCATTAAGAGTCTATCTCATTACAGGACCATTGAGTTTTCATCTTGGAGCCAGAGAGTCCTAAAATGACCCCTCCTCTGAAAGGCCTTTCTTTTTTCATTTAAAAATTCTTTGTTAAATTTTAAAAATAATAAATACAAATATGTGGTTCAAGACTCAAAAAATGCAAAAGGTATACAAGGAAGTTCTCCTTCCCATCCTTGCCCTCCATCTACTCCTTTCCTATCTTGCCCCGAAGGTATTTTTTATATCTGTACAAGTCAATACAAGAAATATTCCTTTCTTTTTCTTTTTACACAAAAGAATATACACAAGAGAATAATGTATCACACACACTGTTCTGCACCTTTTTTCCTTCATGTATCTTGAAATTGTCTCATATCTATCCATACAAGTTCAAAGTATTCCATCATATGGATGTGCCAAATGTATTCAACCAGTTTCTGTTGACGGGCATTAAGGTTGTTTTCAGGACTTTGCTGTCACAAAGAAGGCTGCAAGATGAGCCTTGCATTAATGCCATTTTGCATGGGAGAGTTACCTGGAGAAAAATTTCTAGATGTAGAATTGCCAAGCATATAGGTTTGCCATTTTAAAGTGCCATCCATAGATCTTATACTGATTTGCATTCCCCCCAGTAATGGATGTGAGGCCATTTCCCACAGCCTCAGAAGAGTGTTTTGTCAAACTTTTGGGTTTTTGCCAATCTGGTCAGTGAGAAGTGGCATCTCAGCAGACTTAAAATCTGCGTTTTTTGTATATGTATTTAATCTCAGTGAGCTATCTATTCATAAGCTTTGCCTATTTTTCTATGGAGTTGTTGGCCTTTTTCTTAGGGGGAGCTCTTAATATATTAGGGAGGTTAACCCTTTGTGATATGAGTTTCAAATATTTTTTTTCTTCCAATTTGTCATTTACGTTTGACTTTGACAGTAGAGCATAATGGACCAGAGCACAGGTTTTGGAGCCAAACTGTCTAGCTTCAAATTCCAGCTCTGCCAGTAAATAGGCTGTGTGACTTTGGAAATTTGCTTCTCTGTGCTTCATCTTCCTCATCTGTGAAATGGGGATTATAGTACCGACCTCATATGGCTTTCTGTTTTGTTTTTGTTTTTTTTGCGGTACGCGAGCCTCTCACTGTTGTGGCCTCTCTCGTTGCGGAGCACAGGCTCCTCTGGACGCGCAGGCTCAGCGACCATGGCTCACGGGCCCAGCCGCTCCGCGGCATGTGGGATCTTCCCGGACCGGGGCACGAACCCGTGTCCCCTGCATCGGCAGGCGGACTCTCAACCACTGCACCACCAGGGAAGCCCCCATATGGCTTTTTTGAGGATTAAATGCTTAATATATTTAAAGTGTTTTAACAATGCTCTCTATAGAACATGGTAAATTCTATATTTGATACCTATTATTATTTAAATTATTTTACATTGCTCCCAGATTTTGTGTCATAGTTAGAAGGGCCTTAAGAAACTTTCCCTATGCCCTACTTTGCACCTTCCATTGCACTTTTCATACTTTTATCAGGGAAGCTGCATACCTGATTGGTTACGAGTGCTAGTTTTTTGAATCAGACAAACTTGAGTTTCAATGGCAGCTCTAGCGATTACTAGCTAAGTGACCTTGACCAGGTCATGTCACCTCCCTAAATGAGGATTAAAATGACACCCAGTCACGAGACGACAGTGGGAATTGGTGCTGTTGCTGGCACATGGTGAGTGTGCGTGCAAAATAAGTGGAGGCCACTGCTTTTAATATCATGGTACCAGCCATACTGCAGACCAGTCAATTTCACTTCTCTGTCTTTCCAATGGGCTGCGAGTTCCCAGAGGACAGGGACTGTATCTCAATTCGTATCCTCAGAGATCCAGACAGAAGGGGCTCAACAAATGCTAGTTGATGAACAAACAGAGAAACAAGCCCAAAGCAGTTCAGAGATCGCTTCGTTTAGATCATTCCTGGCAGTTTGCAGAGGAGAAAATGGAGACAGAGTGATTTGCCCAAGGTCAGAGTCAGAATGGAACCTGAAGCTTTTGACTTCAATCCAAAAGGCAGCAGTTGGCCAGCCACCTTCAATGCCACGTTGGCCCCAGGCTAGGAAGGGCAGGGCTCAGCGTCCTTCACAGCAGACACCTGTGCCCATCACTGCACATCAAGGTCCTCCACTCCAGCTTCTGAAGCATCATTTATTATTCTTGTTCATGATGGACCCATTAAAATAGAACACCCCCCACCAAAAACAAAAACAAAAACAAAAACCAGACAAAAGTGTGGACTTAAATTGAATTGAATTTCTCTGGGTCGTGGTTCCTCCATCTCTAAAATGGGAACGATCATTCATTTATTCACTTGTTCATTGAACAAACGTTTATAGAGCCTCTGCAGACTCTTTCTGGGACTATGGTAGGTGCTGCTTCTACAGAGATAGACAGAGTGAGAGCTCTGCACACAGAGAGCTCAGAGACCTGCAGAGCAATCACCTCAATGGTCCAGCAACAATGCCTGCCTCTTCTTTAGATTGCTAGGGCCTGTATGGGAACGTGGACATGGGGCTTTGGAGAACACAGCCAAGTCACTGTTTGTTTGGCTTGGGGGAGAGTTAAAGAAACTTCAAAGAGGATGTGACATTTGAACTGCCTTCTGAAGGACACCTAGGTGTACCAAGTTTATTGACATTGATGTTATTTATAGATTTTTCTTGGCTCATGATGCCCTTTATATGACAGGCCCTGTTGGGAGCAGGTACAGAGATTATGCAGGAACTCAGGTCTTTGTACTTCTTTGATGTGATGATGCTTCCTCTAGCCAAGCTCTTATAACCCCTACTTCAACTTCTGCCCCCACTGTGAGGTCGCCAGAATTAACAAATAAAAATACAAGACTCCATGCAAATCGGAACTTCAGATAAAGAATATTTGCATGGGACGTACTTAGACTAAAAATTTATTTGTTGTTTATCTGAAATGCCACTTTAACTGAGAGACTTATTTTATCTATCGCAGTAGTGCATGCAACAAAAAATTGCTGGGGTCCCTTTTTTCGCTAGCAGGTTGCCTTCTTGGACAGAGAAAATTCAGGATGGCTCAAGCCCTGATGCTTTCCTCAGCACCTGAAGTTTGGCAGTATAAAGCAAAAAACCCCCTCAGCTGGTTTAATAACATAAGGTGGCATGGATACATATATTTCCTAGCTCTTTCTGCCCAGAGGGCCTGAAACAGTGACACTCCAGTAACAATGAGCATACTCAAAGCCCGCCTCTTAATTTCTAAACCACATTCTCCAATAAAAGGAACTAGGGCTCCTTGAAGAAATAGTTGATTCTAGGGCTGGGGTAGGGAAAATATAAGATGACCCTGGTTCACGTTGTAGTGACAGAAAGTAAAGAAGTGATCAGAAAACAGAACAGAAGGAAATTAAAACCAAAAAAATGGATGGGGATCTGTCAAAAGGACTTCAGTTTTCTACTTCTATTGGCTGGCTGGAGGTCAGCATTGAAGGACAGTTTGCCTACTTTTCAGTAACCCCTGTGGGTAATATCAGAGTCCTCTGCTTTGGGACTATAAGTAAAATTTGGGGGCAGCAGGAAAAACGTAATCAGTATCCTATCATATAAGCTTTCACTGAGAAGAGAAGGTTGAGAAGAAAGACCAACATTTTATATGACCTGGTGGTAGGACACATTGTTACCTCCTCTTTCTCCCCCAAAAGGTACTTTGGTAAATATATCCAAAGTCTTCAAAACGGCCATGCCTCTGTAATAGAACCTTCTAGAAACTGGAATATATTTCAAGGAAGTCATCTGAATACAACAGAAAACTTCTCAAAGATATTTATTTCACTGTTATTTATAATGTGAAAAAATAGGAACTAATTTAAAGTAAATTATGGTTCTTTTACTATATGGCATTTTATGTAGCCAATAAAAATAATGCTCATTATGATACAAAGATAACATGGAGATATGTTTATATTATGAAGTGAGGTGGAAATTAACTGGTTTCACTATTGCATAGTCTGATCAACCTAGAAAATCTGGGGAGAATATATATACATCAACATGCTAACTCTAATTATCACCGGGTAAGAGGAATTTTCATTCACTTGAAATTAAAAAAAAATATTTTTTCTAGATAAGTGCAGAAAAGCATAATGAATAAAAAGCACATGGGTGACTTTCTTCTTAATTTTGGGTTATCAAAAAAATGTAATTTGATAATTTAGAATCAAGAAGTACTGGAAAACATTAAGTATGAAAAAGAGTGGTCCCCGCCTGGAGGGGTGGGATAGGGAGGGTGGGAGGGAGGGAGACGCAAGAGGGAAGAGATATGGGAACATATGTATATGTATAACTGATTCACTTTGTTATAAAGCAGAAACTAACACACCATTGTAAAGCAATTATACTCCAATAAAGATGTAAAAAAAAAAAGAAAAAGAGTGGTCCCCCATCCAACTTTTCCCTAGTCTCCTGGGGAACCCTGTTCAAGCCTTTAATTCTCCCCACCCCTAGGTCACGATAACATGCTTAGGTTATTTCTTGATTTATCAATTTTAGACATCATCTGTTGGCTTCCTGATAAGGTAGATGAGGATTTGAGTCCCTTATACCCCTACAGTGGATGAATAGTGGCCTCCCAAAATTCATGTTCACTTGGAACTTTAGAATGTGACTTGATTTGGATATAGTTTTTGCAAATGTAATTGAGTTAAGGATCTCGAGATTAGATCATCCTGGATTTAGGGTGGGCCATAAATCCAGGGATTGGTGTCTTTGTAAGGAGAGGAGAGAAAACACACAGAGACACACACAGAAAAGGCCAGGTGGATGTGGGGGCAGAGGCTGGAGTTAAGACAGACCCAAACAAAGGACTGCCAAGGGTTTCTGGGACCCATCAGAAGCTGGAAGAGAAGCATGGAGCAAATCCTCTTACATCCTCCACAGGGAACTAACTCTGCCAACATCTTGATTTCAGGCTTCTAGCCTCCAGAACTATGAGCGAATACATGTTTTTGTTTTAAGTCCCCCAGTTCGTGGCAATTTGTTACTGGCAGCCCTAGGAAAATAACACAACCCCATCTCTCTCCATTAACCCCCAGGTGTACACTATGACTTCTTTTTTTTTTTGCGGTATGCGGACCTCTCACTGTTGTGGCCTCTCCCGTTGCGGAGCACAGGCTCCGGACGCGCAGGCTCAGCGGCCATGGCTCAGGGGCCCAGCCGCTCCGTGGCATGTGGGATCTTCCCGGACCGGGGCACGAACCTGTGTCCCCTGCATCGGCAGGTGGACTCTCAACCACTGCGCCACCAGGGAAGCCCACACTATGACTTCTTTTAACCTTTTTTCTTGTCAAACTTTCCAGTGATGAGCGCATTACACTTCTAAAGAGAGAAAATAAACTTTATAAGGAAAGAGGGTGAGCACGTGAAAATGCAAAGCTGGAGGAAGAGCAAGACCACCCAGAGCCTGGCTGAGGTGGGTGCGTGTGACTCTACGCTAGGACTGAGACACACGCGGGTTAGCTCTCAGGATGGAAGACTGAAACCAACTGTGTCAACAAGATTGCTGTGTATTCCAGAAAGTTCTTGCACAGGAAGATAAAACTGTAAACAATTAAATATTTCACTGTTGGCTTTGGAAATTCCTGAAAACCAGTTTATTTAATAAGGACTTGTACATTTGGGCACATAGCCCCATTCTCAGAACAACTGGCTGCTCACCTGGGCAAGAAGACCACTGGTCAAACAACCATTTACTTATAAAGGCTTGCTCGAGGGCTCTCGCCTTGCTGTGGCCACCAGTCCTAAACTATGACATCATGAACTCTTCCCAGTCTTGAACCACTTGAGCTCAGACCCCAAAACCCAGTAGGTATCTGCCCTGGTCTCCCCCTTCTGAGACCCTTCTGGGGTTGGTCAGGGTAGAGCTGCTGTCTCTGACTGCGCTTAGGTAAAGGACATGGCTCTGTGTAATGCACAGGCTACTCTGGTGGTCCTTCTGGGAAGTCGGCAGTCAACAGCGTGTGTGTGTTTGAGTGTGTGTATTGCGTGCTTGCTTGTGTGAGAGTGTCTGTGGGAGGAAATATGTTTGCACGTGTGTGTGTGGAGTGGCCAGAGGTTAGGCTGCAGACCCCAGCAATTTATGAAAGGTTTTGAATGCCAAGCTAGGGAATCTGGATTCTCTTCCATAGGCAGTGGGAACCTAGAAGGCTTTAATAGAGAGAGGATGACATGTTTGAGTGTTTTGGAAAGACCTGTGATCTCAGGTTTGAGAGAACTTCCAGGGCCATAGATAAATATTTAGAAGATAGTCACATAGTCAGAGCATAGAAGTGGACAACATTGTCAAACAACGATGAGGTGGATTAAAAAGATGGATGCTCACTCTTTGCCACTCTCCCATCAACGGGTAGAGCCTATTTCCCTGCTCTTTGAATCTGTGCTGGCTTTGGGACTCATTTTGACCAACTGAAAGCAATGGAAGTGACACTGTGTAACTTCTGAGCCTAGGCCTTAAGAGATTGGCAGCTTATGCTTTCCTCTTTGGAATGCCTTCTTTTGAAGCATCTTCAAAATGCTGCCTTTTGAATCAGACTGTAAAAGGTATGAATACCTTGAGACCTCCATGCTGTGGGGAAGCCCAAGCTAAGCGTGTGAAAAGAGAGAGGCCACATGAAAAAGCACAGAGGAATGAAGCCTTGAGAATTCCACTCCAGTTCAGCACCAGCCGAATGCAGCTGAGTGAATGACCCCAGGAGATGTCATGTGGAGCAGAAAAGCCACTAGCTGAGCCCTCTCTGAGTTCCTACTCACAGAATGTTGAGCAAGCAAAATGGTTGTTTTATGCCACTAAGTCATAAGGCAGTTTTTTATGCAGACAACCCAGACAAACAGCTAACATTTCTTGATTATTCTATGCAGTATAGTGCTAGATAATAGTGTTAAGGTGTCAGTTATCCATGATTTGGTTTGCAGATTCAATGTGATCCCAGCCACTGAGATTTTAATATTTATATTAGCATTAGCTATATTCCCCAAAGTATTGTCTATTATATTCTTTTTTAAAAAAATATTTATTTATTTATTTGTGGCTGTGTTGGGTCTTAGTTGCGGCACGCGGGATCTCTAGTTGTGGCACTCAGGCTCAGTAGTTGCAGTGCATGGGCTTGGTTGCCCCGCGGCATGTGGGATCTTAGTTCCCCAACCAGGGATTGAACCCCTGTCCCCTGCATTGGAAGGTGGATTCTTAACCACTGGACCACGAGGGAAGTACCTCTGTTATATTCTTAACTTTTCTTTTTATTCATAAGCAATTGCTGAATCAAAAATTTCTCTGAATATATATATATATATATATATATATATATATATATGCCAAATAAGATGTGAGCCAAAAAGAATCCAAATTTGTATCCTAAATTAGCCACAGATGCTATCTTTCAATAAAACTTTTGGAGAAAAATGTATAGAGCTAAGCCTCCCCTCCTTAATCCTTGGGGTCATGCTATTGTTTTCCTCATTTTATAGAGGGTGACACTGAAGATGAGGGGAAGAATGTGAGGGAAAGGAAGGATGGAACTAAAGGAATTTTGGATACAGGCAGAGGGGAATCAGATAAGGCAACTGAGAGGGGACACCAGAGAAAAGAAATGGTGTGGAGAAGCCAGGGGCTCCTGCCCTTGGTCTGGGCTTCCTTTGCAGGGTCTGGATCTCAGAGAGGGAATGCTACCTTTGGATTTGAGCTGGCTCCTGGGTTTCTTGCCTCCTTCCTTCAGAATCCTCAACCAATGGACATCCAGCTCCCAACCCCACATTAGAATTTCCAGGGAAAACCTGGGTTTGGGGTGAAGACTTACTATTATTATTTTTTAGAGGTGAGAGGTTGGTAGCAGGGAAAGAGAGGCTACTTCTAATCTACTACATTGATTAGTTGAAAAATACTTGCCTCCTTGGATTTCAGTAGCATGGAGAAATCCACCCCTTAATGAGGAATTTCATCAGCTATTAATTAATATGCAAATCTATGCAAATAACATGCAACTCCTCCTGTGCCTCTGGAGACAGGTTTTATTTTCAACAGGATTACTTTACTGGGCCAATTCAACTGGGTAGAAAAAGCCCTTTGTAAATGGGATTTTCATATTAATAAGAGCTGCCATGGATTGAATATCTGTCATTTGATGTATCTATCTATTTATAAGCCTCCAGCACAGAACTGGGCAACCTCCAGACAGCACCTTGGAGTTGGAACCCAGTTCTGCCTACCAAGCCAAAGGATATGAAAGCCATGATCTTAAATAATGCTCTGCCTCTACCATTAGTTTGAGGCGTTTCACCCAAAGAGCCAAGTTCAAAGCCTAAAAAGTCAGTGCCAGTTTCTTAATTTCAACTTTAGGAAACTTACAGAGTATATGATAAGAGTTTTTAAAAACAACATTTTCTCTTTCTGATGATAAAATAACTATTGACAGGCAGATAAAAATGGAAGTTAAGTGCACATTCTGGGGTTGGGGGCCTCGGTTTGAGCTCAGGTCCACCACTTCCCAACAGTGAGAAAGGGGCCAAGTGACTTTTAACCTCTTTTTGTGTCTCAGTTGCCCCATCTATAGTCGGGAGATAACTCACAGGGTTGAGGTAAGGATTAACTGAGTTTATTCAAATAAAGCCCTTAATTGCCTTTGATATTTGCACTGTACCATCTATAGCCAATGAGGATCCTTTTAAGTTGGCTTTTGTGTCCTTTTGAAATGACCCCATTATTCTTAGATAGCTTCCCTGCTTTCTGTACAGCTGTCGCAGGCATTTCCTTCCTCAGACCTGGAACCAGGTATTTCTGCATGATCTCTGGTTACCTTTGTGGGGAATGGTTGTTGGAGACCACAGTCTGAGCTGTACAATACTCTGTACTACTGTTCAGGCTTTTTCATTGCTTCTAGACCTTTTCAGTGGCAAAAATAAATAAATAAATAAATAAATAAATAATGCATTAATACTGATACTTACAATTCAAATTGATCATTCCCTCATAATGATCTTTTACATAACTTCTTAGGTTTTATCCTTGTACCTGTGTTCCCTTATAGTGAAAATTTTGGTTTCTAATCTCATTAACATAATTATAAAATTCAGAAACCTATAGTTAGACTGATAAAGAAAAAAGCAGAGAGGGCTCAAATTAATAGAATCAGGAATGAAAGAGAACACATTATGACTGATCTTACAGAAATAAAAAGTGAATCTATAAGGAGGTACTTATGAACAACTGTATCCCAAAAAATTAGATAACCTAGATGAAATGGGCAAATTCCTAGAATGACACAAACTACTAAAACTGACTCAAGAAGAAATAGAAAATTTGAATAAACCTATAACAAGTGAAGAGATTGACTTAATAATCAGAAAATTTCCCACAAAGAGAAGCCTAGGCTTAGATGGCTTCACTGGTGACCTCTACCAAATGTTTAAGGAAGAATAAATACCAATCATTCAGAGACTCATCCAGAAAACAGAAGAGGGGAAAATAGTCTCATTCTTTCTACTATTCTAAAACCAGACAAAGACATCAGAAGAAAAGAAAACTACAGACCAATATCTCTTAAGAGCATAGATGCAAAATTCCTCATCCCAATACTAGCAGACTGAATCCAGCAACATAGGAAAAGGATTATCACCACAACCAAGGGGTATTTATCCCAGAAATGCAAGGGTGGGTCAGCATATAAAAATCAGTGCAGTTACCATATGATCCAGCAATCCCACTCCCAGGCATTTATCTGGAGAAAACTCTAACTCGAAAAGATACATGCACCCCAATGTTCATAACAGCACTATTTACAATAGCCAAGACATGGAAGTGACCTAAATGTCCATCAACAGATGAATGGATAAAGAAGATGTGGTATATACAGAAAATGGAATATTACTCAGCCATAAAAAAGAATGAAATAATGCCATTTGCAGCAACATGGATGGACCTAGAGATCATCATACTACGTGAAGTAAGTCAGAGAAAGACAAATGTCATTGATGTCACTTATATGTGAAATCTAAAAAAAATGATACAAATGAACTTATTTACCTAACAGAAATAGACTCACAGATATAGAAAACAAACTTATTGTTATCAAAGGGGAAAGAGGGGGGTAGGGATAAAATAGAAGTTTGGGACTAAAATATATACACTACTATATGTTAAATAGATAACCAACAAGGACCTACAGTATAGCACAGGGACCTATACGCAATATCTTTTAATAACCTATAATGGAAAAGAATCTGAAAAAGAATATATATATACACATATATTTTTAAATTTATTTATTTATTTTGGGCTGCATTGGGTCTTTGTTGCTGCGCACGGGCTTTCTCTAGTTGCGGTGAGCAGGGGCTTCTCTTGCTGCTGAGCACGGGCTCTAGGCACGCGGCCTTCAGTAGTTGTGGCTCACAGGCTTAGTTGCTCCGTGGCAGGCATGTGAGATCTTCCCGGACCAGAGTTCGAACCTGTGTACCCTGCGTTGGCAGGCGGATTCTTAACCACTGCGCCACCAGGGAAGCCCCTATATGTTATATATATATATATATATATATATATATATATATATATATATATGTATGTATGTATGTATAACTGAATCACTTTGCTGTATACCTGAAACATTTTAAATCAACTGTACTTCAATAAAAAATAAAAATTAAAAAAACAGATTATATAAAAAAAATCAATCAGTGCAATACACCATATTTGTAGAATAAAGGATAAAACTACATGATCATCTCAACAGATGAAGAATGATAGCCCAGGCAGGCAGAATTAGAGCTTTTATACATGAGTGGGGCTTATCATTGGGCTGACTCACACAACTAACTCCCTTATTCTTTCCTGGCATTTTGTTCCACCTCCTTAGAGAGCAGAGCTCCCTGATGTTTTGCCCGGGGGTAACTTTACACCTGTTTGCCTGTAATGAGAAGGTGTTGGGTTAACCCCAAGGTTGGCCTTTCTGGTTTTGCTGTCTGGCTCTCCTTTCTCTTCTCTGAAGCCACCTCTGGAAATACTATAGATGATGGCTTCTTCCATTTTATTTTTTGACAACTTTTTGTCTGCTTTATGTGAATCTTGCTGAAATCACTCATTTGCTGGTGGTCTCCAATTTATTCTCTTTTCTATTTTGTGCTTCTATCTGTGATGAGGGAGAAATAAACAGTCCTTGAGAATCGAAGTTTCATTGGAGAAATTTATTCTCTAAGATGATAAAATGGTACTTAAGAGGTTATACGGCTTTGGTTCTGGTAAGAACTCTCGTCAGTTTTACCCTGGAGAAGTAGAGTAGTTTTCAGGAATCCAAATGTGACAGCAGTGGTGATCAGAGAGGGCCCACTATAATGGCCAGCGGAGAGTGAACTCTTAGAGCTAAATCTGACTTTCTCTGAATTTTACAGAAAAGGAAATTGCAGCTCAGAGAGAAGGTTCAAGGTCACACAGTGAGTTAGTAACAGATCTTGGGGGAACTTCCCTGGTTCTCAATCTTTGCTTCTTCTAGTTTACCGTACAATTATGACTGGGAACTCTTTCTTATGTGCATTGGTGTGCTATATGGCATCTATCACAGCAGTTAGGGCATAGGAGGTATTAGGATCATGGGCTCCGTGGTAGAGCAGATCTGGCTTGACCTTCAGCTGTGAAACCTTGGCCAAGTTGAGGAGAAAGTCTCCATTTTAGTGCCTTCATGTGAAAATGGGAACAATAAGAGGGCTCATCATATAGATTTGTGGTGTAGAGTGCTCTTTACAGCATTTGGCACAAGGCAATTGCTCTGCAGGTGTTAGCAGTTCTGAATTATCTAAGACCAAGGGCTTACGGGATCTGGCAAGGACCTCAGAAGCCATCTAGTTCAGTCTCCTAGCCGGTGCGTCAGTCCATCTACAGCGTTCCCATCAAGAGGTCAGTCGGGCTCTCCTTGAACTCCTAAAATGATAGGAACACTCAATGCTATCTGGGGCAGCTCATTTAATTTAAATGGTCTTAAAGTTTGTTTCTTTCATTATAAAACTTTAACTGTGTTTGACATATACAGACTACTATATATAAAATAGACAACTTATAAGGACCTACTGTATAGCACAGGGAACTCTACTCAGTACTCTGTAATGACCAGTATGGGAAAAGAATCTAAAAAGCAGTGGATATATGTAGATATATAACCGATTCACTTTGCTGTACACCTGAAACCAACACAACATTGTAAATCAACTATACTGCAACAAAAATTTTTAAAAAGTGCTTATTGTAAAAAATCAGGATAATAATGAGAAGTGGGAGACAGAAAAGACAAGGCTTATTAAAATCCACTTCTCAGAGACAGCTTTTGTGCGTGTTGTCCAGTATTTATGATACGATAATTTATTCACATAGTCATGATCCTGTGGCCTGATGTACAACTATTTATAGCGACATGTCTCTTTTTCACGACAGAAAATTTGGTCTATAAAGGGAATGTAAATCTTCCCGGTTCCTACTACCCAGAGACAACTCTGCTTATCATTAGTGAGGCTGAAGGGGGTGGCTAAATGTGGTGGTTAAGAGGATGTCCTTAAAGCCAGACAGCTCTAAGGTCCACTGCACAGACTTCTCAAATCTCTGTAAGTCTGAAGTTGTCTCTTTTTAAAAAATTGTCATTTATTTTTATAATTTATTTTTTTCTTTTAAATTCAGATAGCATACATTTAGCCATTTAGATGTGTAAATTCAGTGGCATTTAGTGTATTTACAATGTTGCCCGACCACTCTTTCTCTAGTTTCAAAACATTTTCATCACCTCAGAAAAAACACCCCATATCCATAAGTAATTACTCCCATTTCTCCCCTCCCCCTATCCTTTAGTAACCACTAATCTGATTTATCTCTATAATGTTGTCTATTCCGGATATAAAGGGAATATAAAAGGAATCATATAATATGTGATCTTTCATATCTGGCTTCTTTTACTTACCATAATGCTTTGAAGATTCATCCATGCTGTAGCATGTATCAGTTATTAGTTCCTTTTTATGGCTGAATAATATTCCATTGTATGGATATACCACACTTGGTTATTCATTCATCTGTCAATGGACATTTGGGTTGTTTGGCATGGGCTGTGTGTGTGTGTGTGTGTGTGTGTGTCTTATTAAAGTCACAGAGATTCTCTATATTTTATCTAGATGTTTTATAGTTATAACTCATGTTTAGATTTATAACCAATTTCTAGTTAACTTTTGCATGTTGTGAGAGGTAAGCATTGAGGTTCTTGTCTTTTTTTCACATACAGATAACCAATTGTTCCAGGGCTATTGTTGAACTAACTATTCTTTCCTCCATTGAATTACCTTGGCAGCTTTGTTGAGAATCAATTGACCATATATGTATGGGTCTGTTTCTGGACTCTATTCTGTTCCATTCATCCATGTGTCTGTCTATCCTTTTTCCAGTACCACACTGTCTTGATTACTGTAGCTTTGTAGTAAATCTTGAAAGTAAGTAGTGTAAGTCTTCTGAGTTTGTTCTTCCTTTTCAAAATTGTTTTGGCTTTTCTAGGTCCTTTGAATTTCAATTTGCATTTTACAATCAGTTTGTCAATTTTTATTAAAAAAGCCTCCTGGGATTTTGATTGAATATATGGATCATTTTGGTGAGAAATACATTTTAATGTTGAGCCATCTGATTCATAAATATATTTCTTCATTTTTCTAGGTCTTCTTTAATTTCTCTCAGCAATGTTTTGTAGTTTTCAGTGTACTAGTTTTGCACATATTTGCTAAAATTTCCCTACATATTTCATGTTTGGTGATGCTATCACAGATATTTTTAAAAATTTAATTTTCAATTGTTTATTCTTAGTATATAACAATACTACTGATTTTTCTATGTTGATCTCATATCTTGCAACCTTGCTAAGCTCACTTATTGATTTCTAGTGGCATTTTTATAAATTCTTTAGGATTTTCTACACAGATGATGATGTCCACAAATAAAGACAGTTTTATTTCTTCCTTTCCAATCTGCATGCCTTTAATTTCCCTTTCTTGTCTTCTTGCTGGCTATCAACTGTAGCACAAGGCTGAACAGAAGTGGTGGAGAGCAAATATCCTTGTCTTGTTTCTGATCTTAGGGAGAAAGCATGCAATTTTCACCATTAAACATGATGCTAGCTGTATCTTCATTTGTTAAATGGAGATATTTGTTCACAACATCATTAGGGCCATAAGCCCACTTTTGGTCATTATGACCATGTAGGATCTTGAGAGAAACTTAGAAGAAAACAAGGGGTGCTCTGGCTGGTGGTCACTATCTTAGGTCAGGTCCCCTGGGAAACAGACTCTGAGTCAGAGATTTGCATGCAGAGGTTTATTGGAGAGTGCTCTTGGAATTAACACCTGTGGAGTTGGGTAGAGGAGAAACTGAACTGCAATGCAGTCTTGAAGAAGGGCTCAGCCGATTCCGTTAGAATATCTGGAGCTGGGATTGCCCTGCATATTGTCCCAAACTGAGGCTGAAGACAGCTGCCTTATCCAGTCATACATGTTTATTCTCCAAGCTTCCTTTCTTATGAGTCCTGGGTTCTTGTGACACATTGGAGCTGGGCTTGTATAGATATCTTAGTATCGTTCATGTCTCATGTCTAGTAGCAAAGATCAAATACTCAGAATTACAAAGAATCTAGTTATCATTTAGTGACAAGCTGAAAATCACTTTAAGACTTTTACTGAGTGACATTCTTTTTTTTTTGCTTTATTTTATTTTCTTTAAAAAATTTTTTTATTGGAGTATAGTTGCTTTACAATGTTGTGTTTGTTTCTACTGTAGAGCAAAGTGAATCGGCCATACATATACATATATCCCCTCTCCTCTGGGTTTCCTTCCCATTTAGGTCACCACAGAGCATTGAGTAGAGTTCCCTGTGCTATACAATAGATTCTCATTAGTTATGTATTTCATACATAGTATCAATAATGTATATGTCTCAATCCCAATCTCCCAATTCATTCCACCACCACCCCCTTTCCCCCTTGGTATCCATACGTTTATTCTCTATACGTCTGTGTCTCTATTCCTACTTTGTAAATAAGATCGTCTATGCCAATTTTTTCAGATTCTGCATATATGAATTAATATATGATATTTTTCTCTTTCTGACTTACTTCACTCTGTATAACAGTCTCTAGGTCCATTTGTATGGCTGAGTAATATTCCATTGCGTGTATGTACCACATCTTCTTTATCCATTCCTCTGTTGATGAACATTTAGGTTGTTTCCATGTCCTGGCTATTGTAAGTAGTGCTGCAATGAACATTGGGTCACTGAGTTACATTCTTTAACAGATGGTAAGAGATAGAAATCTGTAATATTCCTGAGGTAGACTGGCACAGAGCTAAGACTCCAGACCCACAGGTCTGAGTTATGTGGCCCAGAATTCTCACCTAGTTCCCCCTGAAGCTATCTTACAATCTACCTTATGAAGCTGTTATGAAAACTAAAAGAACTAATTCTTAGAAAATGCTTGTGATAAGCATGTGATAAATGTTAACACATTAAAAATTATTACTTATATCTTAGGGTCTTTTTTTTCTTTGCAATTTGTACATAATGAAAACCAGTGCATATACTTATTTTTCAGTAAAGTTAACATAGGAATAGATAAGGTCTTAGATGAAAGACAATACAAAATAAGCCTTGGTGACTGGTAATCTCTGTTACTGGCGGTTAACTTCTCTTCAACAGTTACCAATACTAGCAATTTAGTTCTTAAAAGTAATGTTTAAATTTCACTAAAAAATTTAATTATGAAAATGTCCAAAGATACACAAAGATAAGGAGAATAATTCAATGAACCTTTATATACCCTTCACCCAGATTTAATAATTATCAAATTTTCCCACATAAGGATCTATTCCTTTTTCCTTTTAAAAGCAAACTCCAGTAATCATGTCATTTTGCTGCCACATACTTTAGTATGAATCTCTAATAATATAGTCTTATTTATATAGCCACAACACCATAATCATACCCAACAAAATTTGATATCTTCCAGTCCACAATAAAATTTCCCTTTTTACCTAAAAAAGTCTTATTTTAGAGAATTTGTTTAAATCAGGATCTAAACAAGGTCAGTACATTATATTTGCTTGTTGATCCTTAATTCTTTTAAAATCTAAACCAACCCCTTATCCGCTTTCACTGCCATTGTCATGTTGCAAAAACTAGTTCAATTGTATTAGAATATATCCTACATTTGGATTTGTCAGTTTGTTTCCTTGTGCTGCTGTTTAATTAATTCCTATATCCCTTGTGTTTTATTTTATTTTAAAATGATTTATCTTTAAAGGCTTTTCTAGTTAACGTATATAACATGATTGTTGCAAAAAATTAGAAAAATTATAGAACTACAATTTTTAACGTGGAAAGTCCAAGTTTGCCATAATCCTACTCCTTGAAGTAATCATTGTTAATTGTCTGGCATATATTCCACCAGATTTTTTTTCTTCACTCAATAAGAAAAATCATTTCTTTAGAATGAAATTAGCTATTGTGTGATTCCTTATTACAGCTCAATTTTTGCGGAGATTTTTCAATGATTCTTCGCACTGTGTCCCAATCCTCTAAAAAGTGTAGTCATTGTTAGAAGGTCATGGGGCAGGACAATGCAGTTATTGTTTCAAGGGAATCAAACATGGGAGATTGTGTATGTTTTGCAGGGTGAAGAACGTAGCAGTGGGGGAGGATCGGGTCCAGAATGGAAACACGAGTAAAGCATGCAGGGCCAAGCCTTGCCCCAAGTTCCAGATTCCATCAGACAGGACATAATCTAATGGGATTGGTGAGTTTGGTGCCCAGCGGAGGCAAGGAAGATCCAATAGCCCAGTGCCTACATAACATGGACCATTTCTTCAAACTTCTTGTCTCTGTGGTGATTCCAAGCCTCCCACTCTTTCCTCCCCCACTAGGAGCAGGCTATGGGTGAGATGCATACCATCATCTCTCTTATGTTGTTCAACTGTAAATTAAAAAAAAAAAAGAATAGATAATGCTAATGTGCAAGCCCTTCCTTGCATAAACTGAATCATTACAGAAATTCTTTTTTTTTTTCCTTTAAATTTATTTATTTATTTTTGGCTGTGTTGGGTCTTTGTTTCTGTGTGAGGGCTTTCTCTAATTGTGGCCAGCGGGGGCCACTCTTCATCGCGGTGTGCGGGCCTCTCACTATCGTGGCCTCTCTTGTTGCCGAGCACAGGCTCCAGACGTGCAGGCTCAGTAGTTGTGGCTCACGGGCCCAGTTGCTCCGCGGCATGTGGGATCTTCCCAGACCAGGGCCCAAACCTGTGTCCCCTGCATTGGCAGGCAGATTGTCAACCACTGTGCCACCAGGGAAGCCCCCAGAAATTCTTTTATACCACAAATTCCCTGTTTTGGAGTTCTTAATTTTGACTTTTCTTTCAGTTGGCCTTAGTATGTCTTCAAATAATGTTTTCTAAAAGCAACGTGCAGGATATGTTTTCTAATCATTGGACATCTGAGAATAACTTTCTGTTGCCTTTACGCATGAAAAACCTTTTGACTAGATTTTAAAATGTTTGACTGCAACATTTCTGCTCAAAATTGAATAGATATTATTACTTTATTGTCTTTCGGGACGTCTTGCTGTTGCTGCAGGAACTCTGGGCAAGTGTGAGTTTTAGTCCTTTGTAAGTGACCTAGGATTTATGCTGGAGTGTTATTTTTTTTTTTCTCTTTGTCTTTTAAATCACTTACTCAGATGTATTTAGATGTGTGATCTAGATATTTTCCATTTGCCTCTTTAGATCCAGTCTCCATATTCTCCACCCTGCTTTGGGCCAGGGGATTTTTGCAGACTGAATCAATCCACTCCCATGCCCCTGAGCTTCTTGGTTGGGCCACTGGGAGGCAAGGGGAGATCAAGAGCAGGGAGGAGAGGTCATTCATTCTACAGCTCTAATACCTCACCCTCTTGCCTCTTTAGGCATAGGGATGATAATGATGACTAAATTCTCCACTGATTCTGTGTGAATCCCTCTTTATTGATTATTCTGGAAACTTGGTGAGTACTATCAAACCTCGGCTTATATGATTTCTATTGACTAATTTCCAAGGTTACGATGATTCCTTCTGTTATGTCCAATCTACACTAAGCTATTCAGTGGCTTCTGTTTTGTTTTTTTCAATTTCAGATATTGTATTTTTCAGTTCTAGAATTCCCATTTGGTTGCTTTTTAGATTTTCCATTTCTTTGATAATATTTTAATTTGTTCATTCATCATGACCATATTCTCCTTTAAGTCTTTGAACATATTTATAATAGCTATTTAAAAAAAAATTGTTTTTGGCAGCACCACACAACTTTCAGTATCTTAGTTCCCCAACCAGGGACTGGACCCGGGTCACGGAAGTGAAAGAGCCGAATCCTAACCACTATACCACCAGGGAACTCCTATAATAGCTATTTTAAAGTTCTTGTCTACTAATTCCAACTTCTGAGTCATCTTGGAATTAGTTTCTATAGACTTATTTTTCTCTTATTTTTATTATTTATCTTATTATTATGTCTCATTTCCTTTTGTTTTCACCTCTCTAATTTTTTTAATTGATATGGACCTTGTGGGAGATGTACTGTAGATAATCTCAAATCTGTCTTCTACCTTTGAAGAATGTTGAATTTTGCTTTAGGAGGTAGTTAAATTACTTTACATCACCATAATCTTCTGGAGGCTTGATTTTACACTTGTTAGGGCAGGTCTGTTTTAGTTTTACCGTTGCTTCTAAAGTGAATACCTCAGTCCTGGGAGGTGTCTTTATTGCTACATGTGGCCTTTTGATGGAAAGCGCTTCTAACTTGGGAGGACTTGATCTACAAACTCTTTCTTCCCTGTAGTGGGCATGTATTAAAATCTCAGCTCGACATTTTTGTCCTTCCAGCTCTTTTTCTCTTGGGCTCTTTGTAGTCTTGTCCTACACATGTGCAGTTCAGGTGTCAGCCAATGATCTGAGAGGAGTTTCTATGGAGATTTTGAGTTTACCTCCTCTGTGGCTTCCTTCATTTTGCGGAATTCTGTGAGTTCCTCCATTCAATAACCAGTTGCTTTTGCAGCCTTGAACTTCTCTCATGACTCCACAGACCAAAAATCTCTAGGCTCTGCCTGACGCTATCTGCCTTGTCAGACAGACTGGGGAGTGAGCAAGGTCAAGGGCCATACACACGTGGACCTTACCTGGTGTGATTCTCTTTTTTCCAAATGTCAAATCTCTTTATTTTTCTGTCTGCTTCTGGTCATTCTACAGTGTCTTCAAACAGCTGTATTGATTTTATTTTTTAAAATATTTATTTGGCTGCGCCGGGTCTTCCTTGCGGCATGCTGGCTCTTGGTTGCAACATGCATGTAGATCTAGTTCCCTGACCGGGAATTGAACCCGGGTCCCCTGCATTGGGAGCTTGGACTCTTAACCACTGCACCACCAGGGAAGTCCCCAACAGCTGTATTTCTTAAAGTCCAGAGTTTATAGCTGAGCCCATCAGGAGGAGTAGTCTGATATTATGCTGAGTTACTGTGCTATTAAAAAGCCACTATTACTTCTTGCCTGTATTTTTGTAATATGCTTTCTTGTACCCTTGCCCCCTATAGCCTATTCGCACCCTAGTAGACAGAGTAATCCTATTAGAACATTAAGTCTGACATGATAGTTTTTCTTTACAAGCCAACCACTGGCAACCCATCTCTCGCAGAATAAAGCCCAAACCCTTGCAGTCAGCAGCATGTCCTCCAATGTATTCCCCACCCTGACCCTATCTTATCTTTCTGACTTGGTGTCCCTATTATTTTCCATTTTAATCACTCTACTCTTGCCAAACTGACCCTCTTCCTACTCATTGCATTTGCCATGGGGCTTTTACCATTTCTGTTCTCTCTTCCTGGAATAGGCTTCCTCCACCCTATTTGAAATTGTAAATCACTTCACCCCTACCTACTCTCACAGTTTTTTACCGTCTCCCCTGATTTACTTTATCTCCATAGTGCTTGCAATCAAATTGTTAATTAACTGTCTCCCCTCACCAGGATGTAAATTCCACGAAAGCGGTGATTTTTGTTTTTTTTTGTTCACATCTGTATCCCCAGGGCCTGGAACAGATGAATGCTGAGTGAATCTTTCTCCACTGGGACTCATATAGGCTCAGCTCCTTAGTACTGGAAATGAATGTCTAGGGCAGTTCCCAGCCATATTATGAAACTGGCATATCTCACCTTGGACAATTTTTCTTCCCTCCTATAGAGTCTTCCCTACAGCCCCTTTCTTACAATGCTGATCTCCTTGGACACAAACTGGAATTTGATAAAATGTCAGTGAATTTGGATTCTGTGGAGTTTGGGTTACTTTTTATGAGAAATAACCTTAGGAGAACATCATACCTTTAAAATGTGTTAGTATCACATAAAATACGCCATTGTTCTAGTGTTTTTAGAGTTAATAGGAGAGAGTTAAGAAAAAGGAGATATTGGTTTAATCATTTGCATAATGCATTTTATAGGCTTACATAAATTACGCATTGTTGACCTTTAATTTAGGCTTAATGAGATGGTTTCATTATGTTTAAAGACTTAATATAATTATTTTATTATGTTTTTAAAAAATTATTTTCTAAGCTTGTGCATGTTTGGTCCCCCATCAAGGCCCAAGTGTATTGCCTCCTCATTGAATGCTTTTTTAGCTGTTTCCCAGTTTGAGGTTTGCAGAAGTCTGATCTTCTGAAGGATGGTTTTACTCAATTGTTTAATTTTCCCGGGCATTCTACAACAACTTTTGCTTTTTAATGGAGACCTGTATTTCCAAAAGAGTTAAACTTTAGGTTCTGAAAAGGGATTCTTCAAAAATATGGTTTGGGACTTCCCTGGTGGTCCAGTAGTTAAGACTCTGAGCTTCCAATGCAGGGGATGCGGGTTCGATCCCCAGTTGGGGAACTAAGATCCACAGGCTGCGTGGCATGGCCTAAAAAAGAAAAAATAATAAAATAGAAATGTTGTTTGCAACAGGAAACTTTATCATCCTGGGCACCAGTTGAATAATGAATTGAGAGCTCAGCTGAGGCTCAGCTGTGGGCCCACTAGTGTTGGATCTTGAAAATGCAGATTAATTTATGAACATAATGTTGTGTCCCAGGGAGTCCCAGGGTCCACCATGGATGCCAGGAAATCTGAAGGGAGGGATAAGGAGGCTGGACTCTGGCCTCATCCCCTTCAGCCACAGAAGCTCCAGTTTTATATATTTTCTTCATTTTGGGACACTGCTTAGCTCTTACATGATAAAATAGTTATTTTGGTGCTTCAAAAATAAAAATTTAAAAACAATAGTACTAGAGTGTAAGTATGTGAAACCCAAGAGGTGATTGTACTATACTTGTTCATTTATATCATTGGATTTTAGGATTTGAGCTGTATTTCCTCATATAAAACATAAAAACGCTGGAGCTAGCACCAAATAACTAGTTAACCTATGGTAGAATTGAACACTTATGTATTTTCATTAAAAAAAAATGCAACAGGCAACATGGATGGGCCTAGAGATCATCATATAGAGTAAAGTCAGACAAAGACAAATAGCATATGATATCACTTATATGTGGAATCTAAAAAATGATACAAATGAGCTTATTTACGAAACAGAAACAGACTCACAGACAGAAAATAAACTCACGGTTACCCAAGGGGAAAGTGGGGGGATTAGCAGACACACACTACTATATATAAAAGACATAAACAGCAAGGACCTACTGGAACAGGCATAAGGACCTCTAGGATCTGCAGAGCCACCCAGCTTTACCACGTGGACCAAACAGTGTAATTTTCCTGGCAGTCAAGGGACAAGGGCACACAGAGGTTAGTGGAGTTTGGTGATTAGCAGAGAGTAAGTCATTTAAAAATCTATTTTTTCCCTGATGGTAAAAGTTATAAAGTTTTATTGTGGAAAATATCAACTAGCACAAAAAAGAAGATAAAAAGGTTGGTATAAAGAGACCTTGGGGGCTTCCCTGGTGGCACAGTGGTTGAGAGTCTGCCTGCCATCGCAGGGGATGCAGGTTCTTGCCCTGGTCTGGGAGGATCTCACATGCCGCAGAGCAGCTGAGCCCGTGCGCCACAACTGCTGAGCCTGTGTACCTGGAGCCCGTGTTCCACAACGAGAGAGACCACCGCAGTGAGAGGCCCGCGCACCGCAGCGGGGAGTAGCCTTCACTCACTGCAACTGGAGAGGGCCCACGCACAGCAATGAAGACCCAATGCAGCCAAATAAATAAAATAAAAAAAAAAAAGAGACTTTGGAAACTTTTCCCCCAGAAGTAACAGGGGCGAAGCAACAGGAAGTTCTTATATAATTTTCTTTTGTCACTACAGCTGCATAACGAACCACTCCAAAACTTAGTGGCATAAATCAGTTTCTTGTCCTCGCAGATGACATGGGTCAGGAATTCAAGGTTAGCACTGCCATGATGGATTGTCTCTGCTCCATGATGTCTGGGGCTCCAGCTGGGGATGACTTGACTGCTGGGGGCTGGAATCCTCTGGCAGCATCATTTTTGTTTTTAACTGAAGTAGAGTTGATTTATAATGTTGTGTTAATTTCTGCTGTACAGCAAAGTGATTCAGTTATACATAAATATTCTTTTTCATACTCTTTTCCATTATGGTTTATCACAGGATATTGAATATATTTCCCTGTGCTCTACAGTGGGACCTTGTTCTTTATCCATTCTCTGTAGAAGAGTTTGCAGCTGCTAATCCCAAAACTCTCAATCCACCCTTCCCCCACCCCATTCCTTCTTGGCAACCACTAGTCTGTTCCCTATGTCTGTGAGTCTGTTTTGTAGATAAGTTCATTTGTGGCATATTTTAGATTCCACATATAAGTGACATCCTGTGGTATTTGTCTTTCTGACTTACTTCACTTAGTGTGATAATCCCTAGTTGCATCAAAGTTGCTGCAAATGGCATTATTTCCTTCTTTTTTATGGCTGAGTCGTATTCCATTTCTCCAAAGAAGACATACAGATGGCTAACAGGCACATGAAAAGATGCTCAACATCATTAATTATTAGAGAAATGCAAATCAAAACTAAAATGAGGTACCACCTCACACTGGTCAGAATGGCAGCATCTTTTTTTTTTTTTAAATTTTAAAATGCTTCAATATCCATCCTGTTATTAGCTTAAGAAGATTTCTTTGCCAAAATATCCATCGTTATTTTTTAATTTTCTTTTTTTTAACATCTTTATTGGAGAATAACTGCTTTACAATGGTGTGTTAGTTTCTGCTGTATAACAAAGTGAATCAGCTGTACATACACATATATACCCATATCTCCTCCCTCTTGTGCCTCCCTCCCACCCTCCCTATCCCACCCCTCTAGGTAGTCACAAAGCACCTAGCTGATCTCCCTGTGCTATGTGGCTGCTTCCCACGAGCTATCTATTTTACATTTGGTAGTGTATATATGTCCATGCCACTCTCTCACTTCATCCCAGCTTACCCTTCCTCCTCCCCGTGTCCTCAAGTCCATTCTCTACATCTGCGTCTTTATTCCTGTCCTGACCCTAGGTTCTTCAGAACCATTTTTTTTTTTTTTTAGATTCCATATATATGTGTTAGCATATGGTATTTGCTTTTCCCTTTCTGACTTACTTCACTCTGTATGACAGACTCTAAGTCCACCCACCTCACTACAAATAACTCAATTTCATTTCTTTTTATGGCTGAGTAATATTCCATTGTATATATGTGCCACATCTTCTTTATCCAGAATGGCAGCATCTTTACTCACATGTCCGGGCAGTGATTCTGGATGATGACTGGGGCCTCTCCAACAAATACAGGTAACTGCTCCATGTTGTGTCTTGAATAGACTGGTCTGGGCTTTCTCATAGCAGGGCAGCTGGGTTCCCAGAGTGAGCATCCCAGGAGGTAGGAAGTAGATGCTGCCAGTGTCTTGAGGGCCTGGACACCGTTATAATGTCATTTCTGCTCTGTTCTATTGGCCAAGGACTAACATAGCCCAGTTTCAACATTGACACCACGTCATGATTGGAGGAATGGTAGAGAATCTGGGGGCTGTGTTTTAAAATTGCCACAGTTCCCTAGATGACAGTGTAGCCAAGTGGTTAGGAGATTAGGGTCTGGATTCCGACCACCTGGGATCACATCTCACATCCGCTCTCATTGGCTGCATGACCTTAGGCAAGTTCATTGTGGTAGAAACTATTGTTGCTTGCCAATATCTATCTCTGTTTTCTTCTTCCTGGGAGCACCAGTACAGAATTTCCCAACCCCTTGCATGTATGGGGAGGTCAAGAGATTAGTTTTAGCTAGTGGAGTGAGAGAAGAAGTGCCACGTGTCATCTTGGGTTGAGGGAAGTAAGAGCCATGGGTTTTCTCACTCCTTCTCACCTTCTAGCTAGATGCAGAGGAGCCAGAGGTGGACCTACGTGCAGGAGGTGGTGGAGTCACAATATGGAAGGAGCCTGGGTACCTGAATGACTGCTAGAGTGAGTCCTTTCTTCCATGCCCTCTGCCCACAAGGACATGGAGGACAGGGAGACCTTCACCATGTCAAGTCACTGAAGGGTTGGGGTTATTTCTGGCAGCAGTTAGCCTACTCTAATACATTACCCAATCTCTGTGAACCTGTTTCCTTACCTGTACAGGTGGGTATTAGCTATAGCTACATTTGGGTATCTTAAGGATTAAGTGAAACAATTTAATGCACAGCGCCTGGCCCATAGTAAGTGCTCAATGGATGTTAGCAATTGCTATAAAGGGAATATGACTGCCAGTTAGAAAAGGAGGCAGGTTTGTGTCTGGGAGGACGGTGGTCCAAGAGGAGGGGAACAGTAGGATGGTCATCACCATCATCAAGATGCCACCAGTCATTTACTGAGCCCCTGCTTGGGTCAGGCTCTGTTTTAGGGGTGCTTCGCTTGTTTTCAATCCCCCGAGGCAGGTGTTGTTAACCCTAGTGTCAAGATGAGGCCTCTAGGGCCCAGAGCTGCTGCCAAAGCCGTTCAAAATCACACAGACAGCGACACAGGCAGACCTTAAACTCAGCTCTTCTGACCTCCAAGCCTGACTCGTTTTACTGCAGGGTTGACAAATGTGACATGTATATAAAGAAAAAAAAAAAATGAGGCCTCTGTCTGCTCTCCTTCTCTCTGGGTAAGTGTCGTGTTTTCCTTCTGAGAATTTCTCTACTTCAAGTTGTAAGGATTTACTTTCATAAATTAAATATAAATTGGTTTACGGCTTGGTTGCCAATGTGGAAGACTCCAGCTTCCCTCCCTTTCCTGGGGTCTTGTGGCCTCTCTCTTCTATTTGAACTCCGAAGTCTTGATGGAGTCGGTCAGTGGAAAAAGGTCTGGATCTCCAGAACACAGTCCAGGTCTGTGAGTGTCCCTTCAGCTTAGGGCCTCCTGGGAGTACAGTGGGTATTTTAAAGCCCTCTCAATGCCACAGATAGCATGAGGTGGGATTATAACACCAAAGTGGCACCTTTCTTTTTTTTCCTGTGCAGCTTGCCAGGAGCACTTTTCATTTCTTGATTTCCTTGTGAAACAAGGGCAGATTTGTCTGCAATTCCACAAGAATAAGAAAGGCTCAGGAAACTTCTGACATGCGGGTGCTTACAATCCTGATATTAGATCTTACTAGATTAACCAGTTTTACTAGATTAACGAGTGATTGATTTCTTGTCACAGTTAGGTGTCATTTGTTTCCTCCTCCTTCCCTTTGAGGTATCAATTTTTGTTTTAGCAACATAACCCACCGCATAGACCTATAGATCTGTAAGTACAGATTCAGTCATTAAGGAGTGTCCCTGGACTGCATTTGCTTTATATGAACAAGACAGTTTTTCTAGCACCTGTTGAAGTCATGCCCACGTACAATGTGTGGAGCTGAGACACCAGGTAAAGATGAAGGTTTATAATATCTTTTACTGGGACTTCCCTGGCGGTCCGGTGGTTAAGAATCCACCTTCCAATGCAGGGGACGTGGGTTGGGTCCCTGGTTGGGGAACTAGGATCCCACATGCTGCGGGGCAACTAAACCTGTGCGCCGCAACTAGAGAGAAGCCTGCAATGAAGAGCCCACACGTCACAACAAAGATCCAGCACAGCCAAAAAAAAAAGAAAAAAAAAATCTTTTACTTACACTGCTCTTCTTCTGGCTCTGATAAAAATTAAACACAAAACGTACCTTCCTTTTTATTTCAGAGGTAGTTTCTCTGTCAAAGGCAATGCTAAAGGCAGCGTGAATAAAACCAACTTCTACACTTAAGATTATCTTTGAAATATTTATGAATATGTTCAGGGAAAAAAAGGCTTTGACCGCTTGCTGCTAAAACAGTGGGTGAAGCTGATTTTCTTCTAGACTAGTGTTGTTATGTTATTATAGAATATTGCCGAAGTTCTTCTACGATAAAACTTAGAAAACTATTTTGTTCTTTAAAGATATTAGTTAAAAAAAAAAAATCTTTGTGGCTGTTTAAAAAATAACACAAGATGGCGCCAGAGAGCCAAAGTAGAGAGGGATTTGCTTCCAGGGGACCAGAAAGACCTCAGGTAAAAGGGGTGGCCTGGGGTTGTGGGGACGGAAATTATTCCTGAGAGATGGCATTTTGGGGCGCTGCGAAGCAGGGGGAGTTGGCACTCGCCTTTGCCCACCCTCACAGCCTCGAGTCTCTTCAGGAAGCCTTTTCACAAGCTTTCCACAAACTTTTCAGCCCTGGTGCCCATCCTCAGAACCTCAAAATCTGTGGAAGAGGCAGGTAGGCCATGAGCAGTAGATGGAGAAAGGGGGAGAAGAAGGCAGAGGAGTGGAGCTGCTTCCCAGGCTGCTCCTGAGTGAGCATTTGCCCAGCAGTACCTCTCACAAGTGGGTGGCCCACATGTCTGCTTCCTGGTGGCTATAGGCTAAGAAAAAGGGGTGGAACAGAAACAGCCACGTGTGGTAGAGAGGAGAAGTCCATCTATACAGGTCGTTTCTCCTCTTTGGGCCCACATTTTCTTTTCTTTTCTTTCTTTCTTTTTTTTTTTTTGGCTGTGCAGCATGGCATGAGAGATCTTAGTTCCCCGACCGGGGATCGAACCCGTGCCCCCTGCATTGGAAGAGCAGAGTCTTAACTGCCAGGGAAGTCCTTGGGCCCACCTTTTCAATTAAAGAATGGAGAGCTTGTTTTTTTAGAAATTGTGGTAAAATATACATAACATAAAACAATATGTTCATCTTTTTTTAAAAAACCTTTTTCATTATGGTAAAATATAGAGCACGAAATTTACCATTTTATTTTACTTTTTAAAATACATTTATTTTATTTATTTTTGGCTGCGTGGGTCTTCGGTGCTGCACACGGGCTTTCTCTAGTGGCATGAGCGGGGGGCTACTCCTCATGGCGGTGCGTGGGCCTCTCACTGCAGTGGCCTCCCTTGTTGCGGAGCACGGGCTTCAGCACTTGTAGCGCGTGGGCTCAGTAGTTGTGGCTTGCGGGCTCTAGACCGCAGCCTCAGCAGTTGTGGCACACAGGCTCAGTTGCTCCGCGGCATGTGGGATCCTCCCGGACCAGGGCTCGAGCCCGTGTCCCCTGAATTGGCAGGCGGAGTCTTAACCACTGCGCCACCAGGGAAGCCCCATTTTAACCGTTTTAAAGTGTATGGTTCAGTGGCATTAAGCACTTTCACGGTGTTGTGCCCCCAGCATCGCCATCTCCAGATCACTTTCCATCTTGCAAAACTGAAACTCTGTATCCATTCAACAGCAGCTCCCCACTCCCCTCTTCCCCTACCCCTGGCATCCACCATTCTACTTTCTGTCTCGATTAAATTGACTACCCTAGGGACCTCATGTAAGGGGAATCAGACAACATTTATCCTTTTTGTATCTGGCCTATCTCGCTGAGCATAATGTCTTCAAAGCTCATCCACGTTGTAGCAGGTGTCAGAATTTCCTTCCTTTTTAAGGCTGAATAATATTCCATTGTATGTATAGACCGCACTTTGTTTATCCATTTATCCAAAGGTCCTCTGACGCTTGGGTTGCTTCTAGCTTTCGGCCATTGTGAATACAGTAAGTGCCCTACATACAAGTGAGTTCCGTTCTGAGAGTGCATTTATAAGTCCAATTTGTTCGTTAAGTCCAACAAAGTTAGCCTAGGTACCCAACTAACACAATTGGTTATACAGTACTGTACTTCATAGGTTTATAATACTCCTCACACAAATAATACAGAAAAAACAAACACAAAAAATAAAGAAAACATTTTTAATCTTACAGCGCAGTACCTTGAGAAGTACAGTATTACAGTACAACAGCTGGCATCCAGGGGCTGGCATCGAGTGAACAGGCAAGAAGAGTTACTGACTGGAGGAGGGGGAGGAGGTGGGAGATGGTAGAGCTGAAGGATCGCCAGCAGTAGGAGACAGAGGGCAAGATGCAATGTCATTCACACCTGACGTTGATGGAACGCAAGTTCACATCTTTGAAAGTTCGTAACTTGAAAGTTCGTATGTAGGGGACTTACTGTAATGCTGCTGTGAACATGCGTGTACAAATATCTGAGTCCCTTCTTTCTATTCTTTTGGGTGTATACCCAGAAGGGGAATTGCTGGATCAAATGAGAATGCTCTGTTTAATTTTTTGAGAAACAATTATACTGTTTTCCACAGTGGCTGCACTATTTGATGTTCTTACCCAGCAATGTACAAGGGTTCCAAATTCCCCACATCCTGACCACATTTGTTAGTTTCTGTGTTTTTTTTGATAATAGCCATTCTAATGGGCACCAAATGGTCTCTCATTGTGGTTTTGATGTACATTTCCTGAAGAAATTGGTTTCTATTTATTTATTTTAAGTCAAGAGTCTTTCTTCAGTCACCAGCTTGTGCAGTGTGGCCTGGTGGTGAAGAGTTTGGGGTCCAGTGTGTGACCCCCTGAGATTCCAGTGCCCTCATGTAACAGCTCTGTGATGTTGCTGAGCCACAGCTGCTCTGAGCCTCAATGTCCCCCACGTGACGGATAGGGTTCGTAATAATTCCTTCCACATAGCTTGGCTGGAGGAATACACGAGATAGGGCATAAAGAGCTCTCAGCACAATTCGTGGCGTGCAGTAAATGCTCAGAAAGAGTAGCCATGTATATAAAAGCCCAATGCATACTCAGTTAACCAGGGAGGTGCTTTGGTTGATGTGGCCACAGAGAGACTTCCAATTCCTTTCCTCAATAACCGCTTTCCCCCAGATCTTGTCCCTGTGTGTGAGGCACCTTTAGCAGAGAGGAGCCTACTCTGAGTCCTGCACTAACTTGTTTCTAGGGTCCTTTCCAGGACCGGCGTCTAAGGTGGTCATTGGGGGTCACCGAGCCGATTTCTGATTCTCAGTTGGAACAGTCCAGTGTCACCAGCATCTCCCTAGGATCCCAGGAGCCCTTTGAAGCTCTTGGACCACACTCATCCTTCCAGATGATGACAAGCGTGCCAGGGTTCCCACCCTGAAGGCTCAGTTGGAAACAGACCGATTAAAACGCTTGGATGACACCTGGAGCTTCCATCTGCCCAATGCAGCTTCCTCGGCAAAAGACTCCTCCCTGGGGCAGGAAGGGTCTGCTAACTCCACTAATATGAGCCAGCAGGCTTCATAAGGAGACAAAGTGTTGTCATTACTAAAAACATGGAGTGACGCTTGGAGGAAATGGGTTGGCTCGAACTTCATTAAATGTCTTTGCCCTTTGCAGTTTGAACAGAGTGAGAAGTGTTTTGAAATAGAGTGCAGCAAGTTCACCGGTATTCAGGAAGCCTGGGAGGAGAGAGGCTGGGCCAGGACATGGGGTCTTTTTCGTCTGAGAAGCCGGTGATAAATTTTCAGGATGATTGGTTTTTGGATCTCTGCCAGGAGGTTTACTGTTTATTGTGAAGGAACAATGCTTAGTATCTGCACAGGGCAATTAGGGAGCAGCAGAAAGAGGCCAGCTCACCAAGGAGGCTCAAGCTGGGGAGGGCCAGGCGGATGGGAAGGGCTGGCTCAGGGCACACGGGGACCTCGCATGACTCCCTATGGCCTGATCCAGGCTCCTCGAGGTGCTTAGGTGTGTGATGGGAATGGTGGGTGGCTTTGGAGTCAAGAGCTAGTAGCAAGGAGAGCAAATGCTCACAAGAGCTCCCAAAGAGCATCCTATGTTTTCTCCATGGTGACCTGAGACAGAGAACCCATGAGGGGAGCCGGTCATTCTGGGGTCACTCACACCCCTTCCCAGACAAATGCCTGATGGAAAGCCCCCATACCCTGGATGGTGGAACTGAATGCATCTCATTTTGTGTGTAGCCAGGTGTCTTGAGAAGACTCTAGGGTGAGTTACCCCTTGGAGCCTGGAGTTTGGTTTACCAGCCTGGGCAGGGTCACCGACGGGGGACACATGGTGACCACCTCTTGTTTCCACTCAGGAAGCAGCTCAACCCTACACTTCCCCCAGGGTCAGACGCTCACCGCTCCGCAGAGAACATTAAAAGCATCCATAAAAGAGACATCACAGATTTTGTTGGCTGTAAACCTCAAAGACGAATTTCACCACCATATTTTATGAGTATGGGTTTTAAAGCCTTCATAATGCAGGGCTGCCCCTCTCCAGGATCCATGAACTTCCTCCTGGGGCGATGATTTATGTTGTTCACTCAGCCAGGAGGAGACCTCAGACGATACACGATGACTTAACATAAGAAACTGACAATGTTTTTCCATGGGTGGCAGAGGTGAGATGTTTAGCCCTTAGATGGGATCCTCTGTGGGAAGTAGAGTGGAGATGCCCGACATGCCAGAGATGCTGTGGTCCCCAACAGTATCCAAAGACCCCAAGTGTTAGAAAGAACAGATAACATTAGGATGTGGAATTTGAAGGGACCTCTATGAGGGGAAGGCAGTGAGATGAACAAAACCATAGATCATTAGAGCTAGACAAAGCCTTTGGGATCATTTGCCCCAGTTTGTTAAATTTACAGACGGGGCACCAAAGCCTCTTTACGTGTGAGGCTTCATTCAAGGTTATCCAGAAGCCTCTAACACTTAAAAATAATTCTTTAATTACCAAAGCAAACTTTCTTTTGTTAAGTGGGGCAGTTAAGTGAAACACAAGCCTTCACTTGTGGCCTATTAATAACCCAAAAGTTTTCTCCTGCCCTAAATTAAGAAACCTCATTATCGAATGGGGCTTTTGTTCCAGACAAGCCACAAAGCATGGCCTGTTTTCCCCCCTGCTTAGAGGGATGGCAGCAATTATAGCTCGTGGCTTAGGCAATGATTTTCTGTGCCTTCTCTGCGCTTAGGAGAGGTTAGAGTCATTAATGAGATGCTAATGATCAGCTCCCAAACTTAACTAGAGTTCACTCTGCCTGTCCTGGAAGAGGTACAGAAAACTCTTTTTTACCCCTCTTCCTCTAACGTGTTGTGGTGAATTCAGGCCAACCCTGGAGCAAGGGGCAGATTTGCAAAGGCTGGGCAGATTAAACCCAACTACTTTGGCAATACGATTTCCCCAAAGAGTGTGTTAGCAAGGACACACAACCCCAGACAACGGGTGTGCATTTGATATACTTTGGAAACCTGGTTCTCCCTCCGTTGGCTTTGTTTTTCTTCTGTCAGAGCTTTCATGACCCGAAAAAGATCTGCTCAGTCACATTTTGCTCACCTGGCTTGGCCTCAAACTGGATCACTCTCCCTGCGTCATCTCAGATGTTTGTTTTGAAACAAAGGCCTGGACTTTCCCTTTATGTGTGGTGGTGTTGTATGCTTTCCTTTCTTGAGAGAAGCTGTATCAGGTCTGCATGGTATGTATAAAGCCTCTAGCTTGGTGCCTGGCACACAGCAGGTGCCCAGTTGCTTTAGTCTGGGATCCCCCGGAAGCAAAACCTGAGACCTACTGTAAGGAGTTGGGGGAAATGAGACAAGGGAGGGCGGGCAGCCAACAAAAGGGTGTTAGGAAGCCAGTTCCCACCATGGGCAGCTGGAGCTTGAAATGTGGGATGTATCAATAGTAGAAGATTATCCCATCCGAGGGGCAAGGGAGTGGGGGTATTTATACTCCAACTTGTCAGCGGTTGGTTGAGGGCTGGGGGTATTGATTCCTTGAATCAATGTAGCTGATCGTCTACAGCTCTGAGAGAGCCTCAAGCAAAGAGGTGACACTGGCAGTGGCAGTCAGCCAGAGCACTGGTCCACAGGGTGTGGGCAGGGCAAGGACAGTAGCTATCTCATCGCGATTAGATTCTTCTCCTCTGACTTCTCTCTTATTTTCTACCTTGATGTTAAAGTTTGTCCTGCAAACTCTCCACCCATTTCTAGCCACCGGCCTTCAACCGAGATTCTACTCCAAGCTCTGAATCCTCCTTTAATTTGCCTGTGGCACCACCACACCCTGGAGATGACGTTTGGTGTCCTTTAAATTTCTTGTGGGAACGAGCTAGAATGCGGAAGTGGGTTGCTGTGGTTCTCACACATTCCCTCTGCCCACCAGGATGTAAGCCGGGAACAGATTACATTGATACTTTAAAAACTGGTCTTCTAGTGGTTACCCCTGCACCCTGAGGATCTCTGCAATCCCCCAGCTGCCTCAGTGACCCAGGAGAGGGAGCCAAACCACACAGCTGGGGTGTTCTTCACACTTCCAGGGGCCTAAGCCAGTTATAGAACTTTCTGGAAAACAGCCTGGGGTTTACTACCTGCCCCAAATATGCCTTCAGTAGCTTGGTGGGCTGCTGCTTAGAGAGTCAAGAAATGCTGATACCGCTTCTCCAGGGTGGGCAGCGCAGGGGAGAGCAGTGTCTCCCAGCAGCTTCCCCTGAGCAGGCTTTACCTTAGGCCTGACGGGAACATCCCTGCCCAACACACAAGAAGATGCTGTTCTCGGCCCTGAGAACCACGAGCTCTGGCCTGGGTGGTGGCTGCCTCATCTACACCCCTCCGTGTCTGGCCACTTCTCCCTCCCTCGTCTGTCCGTCCCTCCTCTGCCCAGCGATAAAACGACGGTCTTAGGTTGGGCTCCCTCAGAAGCAGAGCTTGGGATAGGATCCTAGTGCAAGTGGTTGATCTGAGGGGTGTCCCAGGATGCATTGGTGGGGAGTCAGAGGTGAGACAGGGAAGTGAGCCAGGAGGACAGTTGATGAGCCATTATCGCTGTGGGCACCTGGGTGCAGTCCCCCTGAGGGCCTCCGGGAGATTGTGCCAAACACACTGCAGTGCCCCTCCCCCCGGGGACAGAGAAGCCGGACTCTCTGTCCCCAGCTCCTATCCTGCATTGGTTGAGGGCTGTCCCCCCTTCAAGGGCAGAGCAGGCTCATCACCCTGAGCAGGGAGCCACAGGTGGTCATGGGGGTGAAGTGCTGGTGTGTTCGGGAATGTATTCAGGCCCCTGCGTCTGCCTGGTGACTATGACTGGCGTTGGAGCCTCTGCTCTGTGCTCGGTGCTTCACGTGCTCGCCTGCCTGACTCTTTACAGGGGAGGAAAGTGGAGAGGAAGCAGCTTGCCAAGGTCACGCAGCCTGTGCAGTGGCCGGTCTGGCTGCAGAGCCTGAGCCGTTTTGCTGGTGTTGGCTTCGAGATGCCCTGTCTGGCCCCTGGCCCGGTGCAGCTGGTGCTCTCAGCCTTGGCCTTGGGGACATCTCTCGTGAGCTGCTCTCCTGGGGAACTTCCCACCTTGGCTCAAAGGGGCTGTGGGTTGCACGTCTCAGGAACACAGGGCAGGGGTCACTACTCAGCCCACTTTTCCTGTGAGGTCCTTGAGGATCAGAGATTGAGAGGCTAAAGGCCCACAGTTAACCAGGGAAGGAGTGGGCTCCCGGGTCATTTGATTCTCAAGCAGTGTGCTCTCACTGGGTTGGGGTTTGGTGAATCAGGCACTCCCGTGCACTGCTGGGTGAGTGTAAAATGTGGACATCTCAGAGATGGACAATATGATTAATACCTATCAAAATTACAAATGCACATGGCCATATACCCAGGAATTCCACTTCTGGGAGGTTATCATGCAGGTACACTCACATGTGTGTGATGTAGTCTGTTTATTTAGTGGGCTCCTGCAGCACTGTTTGTGCTAGTGAAGGATTGGAAATCGCCTCAGTGACCATCCGTAGGGGACTGGCTAAAGCAGGCCATGAAACGCCACGAGGCCAGGAGAAAATGAGGAAGTGTATGGTGTGTTGTTTTGCTGGAGAAAAACCCCAAGGTGCAGAACAGTGCTATCATTTGTGTAAATAAAGAAAACGTGTGTGTATTTGATTGCTTATGTGTGTCTCCCATCCCTGATTGCCTCTGGGAAGCTGGGGTGGGGTGGAAGGGAGACTTTCTCTGTATACTCTTTGGTACCTTTTGAATGTCAAATCATATGGATAAATTGAGAATCTACTAAAAATAAATAAATTTAAAAAATTTTAAATTTAAGGTGTTCTTTTTTTTTGCTTTTAAAAGTAAATTTTATTGACATGAAACATAATCAGAAAGGGTGTTCTTTTTATTATATTGCATTTCACTCTGAAATCCCAGTTTCCTTATCTGTAAAATCAGGAAAATATTTGTTTCAGAAAGTGATGACCCTTATATCTTTTCAGCACTTACTGCCTTTATGTTTAATTTCAGGAGTGGGTGACTTGGTCTGCCTCTGCTACTCCAGGAGAAACACCATGAGGGAAGGGCCTGGGTACCACTTGCTCACTACTCTATCTCTGGGATCTGCATTTGGTGGGTGCTAAACAAAAATATTTTGAGGGAACGAATAAATCAGTGAAAGCACTTTGTTAGTTAGAACACGCTCTTTTTTTTTTTTTTTTTTTTTTTTCTTTTTTGCGGTTCACAGGCCTCTCACTGTTGTGGCCTCTCCCTGTTGTGGCCTCTCCCGTTGCACAGCACAGGCTCCGGACGCACAGGCTCAGCGGCCATGGCTCACGGGCCCAGCCGCTCTGCGGCATGTGGGATCTTCCCGGACTGGGGCACGAACCAGTGTCCCCTGCATCGGCAGGCGGACTCTCAACCACTGCGCCACCAGGGAAGCCCAGAACGTGCTTTTTTGTTTCCATCTTCAAGGGATTTAAATCCAGATTGATGTTCTTTATTTTATAGTTTGACCTCAATTTAGATTCAAATTTTGATCAGTATTCTTTTTTTTTAATTTTATTAAAGTATAGTTGCTTTACAATGTTGTGTTAATTTATGCTGTATAGCAAAATGACTCAGTTATACACATATATACATTCTTTTTCATATTCTTTTCTATTATGGTTTATCCCAGGATATTGAATATAGTTCCCTGTGCTATACAGTAGGACCTTGTTGTTTATCCATCCTATATGGAATAGTTTGCACCTGCTAATCCCAAATTCCCAATCCTTCCCTCCCCCACCCCCCTCCGCACTGGCAACCACAAGTCTGTTCTCTATGTCTGTGAGTCTGTTTCTGTTTCATAGACATGCTCATTTGTGTCATATTTTAGATTCCACATGTAAGTGATATCATATGGTATTTGTCTTTCCCTTTCTGACTTACTTCATTTAGTATGATAATCTCTAAATCCATCCATGTTGCTGCAAATGGCATTATTTCATTCTTTTTTAAGGCTGAGTAATGTTCCATTGTATATGTGGACCACATCTTCTTCATCCATTCATCTGTCGATGGACATTTAGGTTGTTTCCATGTCTTGGCTATTATAAATAGTGCTGTTATGAACATAGGGGTGCATGCATCTTTTCAAATTACAGTTTTGTCGAGAACACACTCTTTATGTTTTTGTTATCATCTCATTTACAGCAGGCAGCCGTGCATAGAGGCTCAGACAATCTAGGTTCAAATCCCAGCTCTGCTGCTTGTTAGCTGTGTGACTGCGGCAAGTTACCTAACCTCTCTGTGCTCTAGTTTCCTCATTAGCGGATTGAGAGCTGTGTAAGTACCTACCACATAGGATTGCTGTAAGGATACAAAGAGTTCATATGTCTAATACTTAAAACAGTGCCTGTACTCTAAGTTGAGGTACTATTATGTGCCTTGACTTCGATACTTTTCCCATTATAAATACTGAACTCTACGATTCTGGCAAAACTTCTTTCAGGATTTGGGAAGATCTTTAGAAAAGTAGGAATGCTTCTCTCCTTGTTTCCCCTTTCAATTCTTTCTTTCCTGGAACATTAAGGTGGCTCATTCTCTGAATATGCTCTCATTTTTCCAGAGAAGACCATCCTGGGAACAAAGCCTGCCTTACTTTAGAGGACAGCTGGCCTCCAGGTGACTGGGCAGGGGTTATGTGTGGGGAGCTCTTTCTCAACACCTCAAGCCTTTGCATAGTCCTGAATTCCCCTGAAGAACCCTCTTGGCTCCCTGCCAGCCTGTCCTGTGAAGCCACACCCTCCCTATTTCCTCCAGGTACAGCTTGGGTGGAAACTGTTAAAGTCCGAGGTGGGTTCAGCCTCTCCTCCACGGATCTGGGAGAGTTGAAGTCAGTCCAGGTAGACAAGGAGCAGCAGGACGCCTCGGAAACCCTCTGCTGTTTGAGCTGGTGTGAAAAGAGACGCTTTTGCTGCAAGCTTACTGATTATTATTGTTGAAAATTGTGGCTTGAGTGGCCTTGATGGAGACACACAAAGGACATGGACAACTGGGGCCTGAACTGCTCAGGGCTGCTTTGTGGGGCGTAGGGCTGGATCCGTGGGGGACTTGGCTGGGCCCATCAAAGTGCATTGGGAGAGCAGCTTTGAGGACATTTTCTCAGCATCCCCTTGCATTCTGATGGGCTCCCCACAGTGCTCTTATAGCCCCTTGAGTTTCTGAGTATTCAGCCTCCTCTCTGACAGGTCGGGGGATGCTGGGACTCCCGCCCTGTCTTCCTGAGCCCTTTCATCTCATTTTTGCCTTACAACCATTGTGCTTCATGGTGATGCTGGAAAGTTTTCTTCCTGCCGGGAGACCGGGTGCTGGTGGAAGATGGCTCATTAGTGCCAGGCATTCTCCACGGAGCCGGCTGTGCCCGTGTGAAGCATCTCCTGCAGTAGGAGCCGGCTACCTTGGGTTGGCTCACTGGAGCTTGAACAGGTGGTCATGACAGGCAGACTCAGAAGATGACGGGAGCTCTGCACATCAGTGCCCCGGATTGGAGGCCCAAATTAGTCTGCTTCCTTTTCAGGAATCTCAGGAATATTTACTTTTCATTTTGTTTCCTGACACAGGATAACAACTTACCAGAGTAAAATGAAACCTCAGTGTTTGTTCTCCACACACCACCCCCCGTCCCGCCCTGCCACGTTGCTCGACCACATGGAAACTGCAGTAAACAAAACCACCACTGTGTTTCAAACGTGAAGACAGGACTGTGAGTTGGTGGCAGCCTGAAGGGGAGAGAAGAAACCTAGCCTCTTCAAATCTTAGGATTTAGCTCCTTATCTGCTGGATCCTGGAGGCAGGAGGGAGAAGGAGTTAGGTGTGTGACAGTGGCTGTCTCCCTTCGCTCTGAAGTCCCTAAGCCCCAAGGGCCATGACAAAGAAAGAAAAACATTTCTAAAGCGTGAGTTCTTAGCTTTTTAAAATAAGAAAAAGTCCAAACAAACGAACAAACAAGGAAGCACCCACCCCCAGTCCCCTCTCTCCACACTCCACCTCCTAAAAGCAGAATATGAAGTAAAAACCACATACTGGTAGGGTGCAGCTGTGTCTGGTCTGCTGATGGGTTTGTTTGGCCCACACAGTATTTTTATTTTCTTTCCAATTTGAGCCAACATTTAAACATTGGGGGATTTCAAATAACAATCTGGAAAATCTGGAGTCCCTGACTACCCTTGTAGTTGCAAAACCAGATGGAGCCTTGGAGTCGCAAGGAGCATGTCAGCATCTTACCACCGCACTCCTTGATGCCCCAGCTGGTCTGTGACCCCTTTGGCAGCCCAGTTTGCCATCTCTGATGTAAAAGACCTGGCAACCAGCTGACATCACAGTATTTTTCTGGATTAAACTTTCTGGAGAAGTTGGGGTATGGTTCTAGTATTCTTAGATTCTTCTCCAGACTTGTCTTACCCACTCAACTCCCTTGACTGGTTTTATTAACCCTCTTTTGGTATTCATCTTAAGCCTGGCAGGTAAGCTTCCCTTTGAGTCTCTCTGCTAAGACCTTGTCTTAAAGAATTTTGCTATTTGATTTCAAATTATGAGGCTTGCTAAATTTATGAATGTTCTGATTTGAATGGTTTTGAGAAAGTGGGAAAGTGTCAGTGTGTAGATGTGTAAATGATGGCATTTTCCTTCCATTTGCAATTGAAGTTTCAGACTTGTTCTACAGCCTTGGGCCATGTCAACTTAGTCATTTTTTTCAAGGAATTTGTCTATTTCACCTAAGTTGTATTTATTGCCATAACACTGTTCTAACATTTCCTTATTATCTTTTTGCTGACTGCAGGATCTGTAGTAATGTCCCCTCTCTCATTTCTTTTCTTTCTTTCTTCTTTTTTTTCTGGCCACACTGCATGGCTTGTGGGATCTTAATTCCCCGACCAAGGATTGAACTCGGGATCTCAACAGTAGAAGCACAGAGTCCTAACCACTGGACCACCAGGGAATTCCCCCCCCTCTGTCATTTCTGATAACTAACTTAATGGTTCTTGATATAGCTATTCTTTGACTATGTCCATGTATCCTATGTCTATTTGTACCATCTTACTTATTTGGCTGCGCCATGTGGCTTGTAGGATCTTAGTTCCCTGACCAGGGATTGAACCCGTGCCCCCTGCAGTGGAAGCTTGGAGTCCTAACCACTGGATCGCAAGGGAATTCCCATATCTGTATCACCCTAGATTCTTTCAATTGCCTCCTTTTTATCTGAAGGCACCTCCTGGGTTATATTACAGCCACCACTGCAGCCAACAAGTCACCTGCCCTGAGAATGCTGGGCCCTCCCCTTTTCTTCTGCCATGCAACTGGGCCAACCAGCCATATTCCAGAATTTCTGGCCTTGAATAAACAGCAGCACCACTGTGGTTATGAGGTCTAGCAACTGCAAGTTCACGGGAGGGTCACCCCGTGGGGTGAACATTGACTAATGGGAAACAGGAGACAGGAGTGAGCTGGCCAGGACCAGGACTAGGGTGAGGTGAGTGAGGCACTGAAGGCCCAACGTAAGGAGGCACCTGCTCTCAGGGTATATGTATATTATATACATATATATATACTATATACTGGCATATATATAATATTATACTGTATATTATATAGTATATACTAGTATATTATACATAGTGTTTGTACACTATTATGTATAGTATTATATATGTGTGTAGGTATATATAAAAACTATACATATAGTATTACATATAATACATATATGTATACTATACAATAATATATATAGTATTTATATTGTATATATAGCATATACGATATTATATATAATATATACAGCATATATATGAATTTTGTGATGCTTTTGGAGTGTAAGACACTGAACCACTGGTTCCTGGTTGCTAGTGCTGTGTGTAAATCACTGGCCAATAACGTGATGCTTATTTCAGCATGTGCTACATCCTGTCTTTTTGTTGGTCTCCCTCATTTCCTTCCTCTTCTTGGTTTCAATCTCTAGACCACCTCTACCTGACCTATAAACAGCTGAGCTGAGTTGGAGGGGAATAGCATGTGGAAACCAGCAGATTATTCTGTGGCTTCTTTTTTGTCGACGGCTGACACCACCTCCCTAAAGTTGAATGGCACTTCAATATTTTCCAAGTGCTCTCACGCCTTTCATCTCAGTAGATGCCTCTAATAGACCCATGAGTAGAACAGAGAAGGCAGAACCTGCATTTTATTTTAATTTTTTAACATCTTTATTGGAATATAATTGCTTTACAATGTTGTGTTAGTTTCTGCTGTATAACAAAGTGAATCAGCTATACGTATACATATATCCCCATATCCCCTCTCTCTTGCGCCTCCCTTCCACCTTCCCTATCCCACCCCTCTAGATGGTAACACAGCACTGAGTTGATCTCCCTGTGCTATGCAGCTGCTTCCCACTAGCTATCTGTTTTACATTTGGTAGTGTATATATGTCAATGCTACTCTCTCACTTCATCTCAGCTTACCCTTCCCCCGCCCCATGTCTTCAAGTCCATTCTCTACGTCTACATCTTTATTCCTGTCCTGATCCTAGGTTCGTCAAAACCATTTTTTTTTTTTTTAGATTCCATATATATGTTTTAGCATACGGTATTTGTCTTTCTTTTTCTGACTTACTTCACTCTGTATGACAGACTCTAGGTCTGTCCACCTCACTACAAATAGCTCAATTTTGTTTCTTTTTATGGCTGAGTAATATTCCATTTATATATGTGCCACATCTTCTTTATCCATTCATCTGTCGATGGACACTTAGGTTGCTTCCATGTCCTGGCTATTGTAAATAGAGCTGCAATGAACATTGTGGTACATGACTCTTTTTGAATTATGGTTTTCTCAGGGTACATGCCCGGTAGTGGGATTGCTGGGTCGTATGGTAGTTCTCTTTTTAGTTTTTAAAGGAACCTCCATACTGTTCTCCATAGTGAATGTATCAATTTACGATCCCACCAACAATGCAAGAGGGTTCCATTTTCTCCACACTGTCTCCAGCATTTATTGTTTGTAGATTTTTTGATGATAGCCATTCTGACTGGTGTGAGGTGATACCTCGTTGTAGTTTTGATTTGCATTTCTCTAATGATTAGTGATGTTGAGCAGCTTTTCATGTGTTTGTTGGCAGTCTGTATATCTTCTTTGGAGAAATGTCTAGGTCTTCTGGCTATTTTTCGATTGGGTTATTTATTTATTTGATATTGAGCTGCATGAGCTGCTTGTAAATTTTGGAGATTAATCCTTTGTCAATTGCTTCGTTTGCAAATATTTTCTCCCATTCCGAGGGCTGTCTTTTCGTCTTGTTTATGGTTTCCTTTGCTGTGCAAAAGCTTTTACGTTTCATTAGGTCCCATTTGTTTATTTTTATTTCCATTTCTATAGGAGGTGGGTCAAAAGGATCTTGCTGTGATTTAAGTCATAGAGTGTTCTGCCTATGTTTTCCTCTAAGAATTTTGTAATGTCTGGCCTTACGTTTAGGTCTTTAATCCATTTTGAGTTTATTTTTGTATATGGTATTAGGGAGCATTCTAATTTTATTCTTTTACATGTAGCTGTCCAGTTTTCCCAGCACCACTTATTGAAGAGGCTGTCTTTTCTCCATTATATAGTCTTGCCTCCTTTATCAAAGATAAGGTGATCATATGTGCGTGGGTTTATCTCCGGGCTTTCTATCCTGTTCAATTGATCTATGTTTCTGTTTTTGTGCCAGTACCATACTGTCTTGATTACTGTAGCTTTGTAGTATAGTCTGAAGTCTGGGAGCCTGATTCCTCCAGCTCCATTTTTATTTCTCAAGAATGGCTATTCGGGGCCTTTTGTGTTTCCATACAAATTGTGAAATTTTTTATTCTACTTCTGTGAAAAATGCCATAGGTAGTTGGATAAGGATTGCATTGAATCTGTACATTGCTTTGGGTAGTATAGTCATTTTCACAATGTTGATTCTTTCAATCCAAGAACATGGTATATCTCTCCAACTGTTTGTATCATTTTTAATTTCTTACATCAGTGTCATAGTTTTCTGCATACAGGTCTTTTGTCTCCTTAGGTAGGTTTATTCCTTAGTATTTTATTCTTTTTGTTGCAATGGTAAATGGGAATGTTTCCTTAAATTCTCTTTCAGATTTGTCATCATTAATATATAGGAATGCAAGAGATTTCTGTGCATTGATTTTGTATCCTGCTATTTTACCAAATTCATTGATAAGCTCTAGCAGTTTTCTGATAGCATCTTTAGGATTCTCTGTGTATAGCATCATGTCATCTGCGAACAGTGACAGCTTTACTTCTTCTTTTCCAATTTGGATTCCTTTTATTTCTTTTTCTTCTCTGACTGCAGTAGCTAAAACTTCCAAAACTATGTTGAATAAGAGTGGTGAGAGTGGACAACCTTGTCTTGTTCCTGATCTTAGAGGAAATGGTTTCAGTTTTTCACCATTGAGAACGATGTTGGCTGTGGGTTTGTCATATATGGCCTTTATTATGTTGAGGTAAGTTACCTCTATGCCTACTTTCTGGGGGCTTTTTTTTTATCATAAATGGGTGTTGAATTTTGTCAGAAGCTTTTTATGCATCTATTGAGATGATGATATGGTTTTTCTCTTTCAATTTGTTAATATGGTTTATCACATTGATTGATTTGCGTATACTGAAGAATTCTTGCATTCCTGGGATAAACCCCATTTGATCATGGTGTATGATCCTTTTAATGTGCTGTTGGATTCTGTTTGCTAGTATTTTGTTGAGGATTTTTGCATCTATGTTCATCAGTGATATTGGCCTGTAGTTTTCTTTCTTTGTGACATCCTTGTCTGGTTCTGGTATCAGGGTGATGGTGGTCTCATAGAATGAGTTTGGGAGTGTTCCTCCCTCTGCTATATTTTGGAAAAGTTTGAGAAGGATAGGTGTTAGCTCTTCTCTAAATGTTTGATAGAATTCGCCTGTGAAGCCATCTGGTCCTGGGCTTTTGTTTGTTGGAAGATTTTTAATCACAGTCTCAATTTCAGTGCTTGTGATTCGTCTGTTTATATTTTCTATTTCTTCCTGGTTCAGTGTCAGAAGGTTGTGCTTTTCTAAGAATTTGTCCATTTCTTCCAGGTTGCCCATTATATTGGCATATAGTTGCTAGTAGTAATCTCTCATGATCCTTTGTATTTCTGCAGTGTCAGTTGTTACTTCTTTTCCATTTCTAATTCTATTGATTTGAGTCTTCTCCCTTTTTTTTTCTTGATGAGTCTGGCTAATGGTTTATCAATTTTGTTTATCTTCTGAAAGAGGCAGCTTTTAGTTTTATTGATCTTTGCTATCATTTCCTTCATTTCTTTTTCATTTATTTCTGATCTGATCTTTATGATTTCTTTCCTTCTGCTAAATTTGGTTTTTTTTGTTGTTGTTCTTCTTCTTTCTGTAATTGCTTTAGGTTTAAGGTTAGGTTGTTTATTTAAGATGTGTCTTGTTTCTTGAGGTAGGATTGTATTGCTATAAACTTCCCTCTTAGAACTGTTTTTGCTGCATCCCATAGGTTTTGGGTCATCGTGTTTTCTTTGTCATTTGTTTCTAGGTATTTTTTAATTTCCTCTTTGATTTCTTCAGTGATCTCTTAGTTATTAAGTAGTGTATTGTTTAGCCTCCATGTGTGTGTATTTTTTACAGTTTTTCGTGTGATTGATATCTAGTCTCATATCATTGTAGTCGGAAAACATACTTGATATGATTTCAGTTTTCTTAACTTTACCAGGCCTTGATTTGTGACCCAAGGAATGATCTATCCTGAAGAATGTTCCATGAGCACTTGAGAAGAAAGTGTATTCTGTTGTTTTTGGATAGAATGTCCTATAAATATCAATTAAGTCCATCTTGTTTAATGTATCATTTAAAGCTTGTGTTTCCCTATTTATTTTCATTTTGGATGATCTGTCCATTGGTGAAAGTGGGGTGTTAAAGTCCCCTACTATGATTGTCTTACTGTTGATTTCCCCTTTTATGGCTGTTAGCATTTGCCTTATGTATTGGGGTGCTCCTATGTTGGGTGCATAAATATTTACAATTGTTATATCTCCTTCTTGGATCGATCCCTTGATCATTATGTAGTGTCCTTCTTTGTCTCTTGTAATAGGCTTTATTTTAAAGTCTATTTTGTCTGATATGAGAATTGCTACACCAGTTTTCTTTTGATTTTCATTTGCATGGAATATCTTTTTCCATCCCCTCACTTTCAGTCTGTATGTGTCCCTGGGACTGAAGTGGGTCTCTTGTAGACAGCATATTTATGGGTCTTGTTTTCGTATCCATTCAGCCAGTCTATGTCTTTTGGTGGGAGCATTTAATCCATTTACATTTAAGGTAGTTATCGATATGTATGTTCCCATTACCATTTTCTTAATTGTTTTGTGTTTGTTATTGTAGGTCTTTCTTTCTCTTGTGTTACCTGCCTAGAGAAGTTCCTTTAGTATTTGTTGTTAAGCTGGTTTGGTGGTGCTGAATTCTCTTAGCTTTTGCTTGTCTCTAAAGATTTTAATTTCTCCGTCGAATTTGAACAAAATCCTTGCTGGGTAGAGTAATCTTGGTTGTAGGTTTTTCCCTTTCATCACTTTAAATATGTCTTGCCACTCTCTTCTGGCTTGCAGAGTTTCTGCTGAAAGATCAGCTGTTAACCTTATGGGGATTCCCTTGTGTGTTATTTGTTGTTTTTCCCTTGCTGCTTTTAATATTTTTTCTTTGTATTTAATTTTTGATAGTTTGATTAATATGTGTCTTGTCATGTTTCTCCTTGGATTTATCCTGTATGGGACTCTCTGTGCTTCCTAGACTTGATTTAAAATTTCCTTTCCCCTATTAGGGAAGTTTTCAACTATAATCTCTTCTAATATTTTCTCAGTCCTTCTTTTTCTCTTCTTCTTCTGGGACCCCTATAATTTGACTCTTGTTGTGTTGAATGTTTTCCCAGAGGTCTCTAAGACTGTCCTCGATTCTTTTCATTCTTTTTTCTTTATTCTGCTCTTTAGTAGTTATTTCCACTATTTTATCTTCCAGGTCACTTATCCATTCTTCTGCTTCAGTTATTATTGATTCCTTCTAGAGAATTTCAAATTTCATTTACTGTGTTGTTCATCGTTGCTTTTTTGCTCTTTAGTTCTTCTAGGTCCTTGTTAAACTTTTTTTTATTTTCTCCATTCTATTTCCAAGATTTTGGATAATCTTTACTATCATTATTCTGAATTCTTTTTCAGGTAGACTGCCTATTTCCTCTTCATTTGTTTGGTCTGGTGTGTTTTTACCTTGCTCCTTCATCTGCTGCATATTTCTCTGTCTTCTCATTTTGCTTATCTTACTGTGTTTGGGGTCTCCTTTTTGCAGGCTGCAGGTTCGTAGTTCCCGTTGTTTTTGATGTCTGCCCCCAGTGGCTAAGGTTTTTTCAGTGGGTTGTGTAGGCTTCCTGGTGGAGGGGACTAGTGCCTGTGTTCTGGTGGATGAGGCTGGATCTTGTTTTCCTGGTGGGCAGGACCATGTCCGGTGGTGTGTTTTGGGGTGTCTGTTACCTTATTATGATTTTAAGCAGCCTCTCTGCTAATGGGTGGGGTTGTGGTCCTGTCTTGCTCGTTGTTTGGCATAGGATGTCCAGCACTGTAGCTTGCTGGTCGTTGAGTGGAGCTGGGTCTTAACATTGAGATGGAGATCTCTGGGAGAGCTTTCGGCGTTTGATACTATGTGCAGCTGGGAGGTCTCTTGTGGACCAATGTACTGAACTCGGCTCTCTGACCTCAGAGGCACAGGCCTGACACCCGGCTGGAGCACCAAGGCCCTGTCAGCCACACGTCTCAGAAGAAAAGGAAGAAAGAAAGAAAAAAAAAACATAAAAAGAAAGTTATTAAAATAAAAAATAAAAAGTAATTAAAAAAGAGAAAATAAGGAAAGAAGAGAGCAACGAAAGCAAAAAACAAATCCACCAATGATAACAAGTGCTAAAAACTATACTAAAAAAAAAAAGGACAGACAGAACCTTAGGACAAATGGTAAAAGCAAAGCTACACAGACAAAATCACACAGAGAAGCATATACGTACGCACTCACAAAAAGAGAAAAAGTAAACAAAATGTCTATCTACAAAAAAAAAAAAGGAAGAGAGCAACCAAATCAATAAACTAATCTACCAGTGATAATAATCTCTAAATGTTAAACTAAGATAAACATAAAACCGGAAACCAGTCAGTCGCATACAGCAAACCCCAAGTCTACAGTTGCTCCCAAAGTCCACCGCCTCAATTTTGGGATGATTCGTTGTCTATTCAGGTATTCCACAGATGCAGGTACATCAAGTTGGTCGTGGAGTTTTTCTTTTTTCTTTTTTTTGCGGTACGCGTGCCTCTCACTGTTGTGGCCTCTCCCATTGCGGAGCACAGGCTCCGGACGCGCAGACTCAGTGGCCATGGCTCACGGGCCCAGCCGCTCCACGGCACGTGGGATCTTCCCGGACCGGGGCACAAACCCGTGTCCCCTGCATCGGCAGGCGGATTCTCAACCACTGTGACACCAGGGAAGCCCAATCGTGGAGTTTTAATCCGCTGTTCCTTAGGCTGCTGGGAGAACTTTCCCTTTCTGTTCAGCTTTGGATTTGGCCCCGCCTCTGTGTGTAGGTCGCCTGAGGGCATCTGTTCTTTGCTCAGACAGGACAGGGTTAAAGGAGCAGCTGATTCGGGGGCTCTGGCTCACTCAGGCCGTGGGGAGGGAGGGGTACGAATGCGGGGTGAGCCTGTGGCGGCAGAGGCCGGCAGGATGTTGCACCAGCCTGAGGCGCACTGTGCGTTCTGCCGGGGAAGCTGTCCCTGGATCCCGGGACCCTGGCAGTGGTGGGCTGCACAGGCTCCCAGGCAGGGAGGTGTGGATAGTGACCTGTGCTCGCACACAGGCTTCTTGGTGGCTGCAGCAGCAGCCTTAGCGTCTCATGCCCGTCTCTGGGGTCTGCGCTGAAAGCCGCGGCTCGTGCCAGTCTCTGGAGCTCGTTTAGACTGTGCTCTGAATCCCCTCTCCTCGCGCATCCCCCTGACACAATGGTCTCTTACCTCTTCGGCCACTGCAGACTTTTTCCCGGACTCCCTCCCGGCTAGCCGTGGCGCACTAGCCCCCTTCAGGCTGTGTTCACGCCGCCAACCCCAGTCCTCTCCCTGAGATCCGACCTCCAAAGCCCGAGCCTCAGCTCCCAGCCCCGCCCGCCCCGGCGGGTGAGCAGACAAGCTTCTTGGGCTGGTGAGTGCTGGTCGGCACCGATCCTCAGTGTGGGAATCTCTCTGCTTTGCCCTGTGCATGCCTGTTGCTGAGCTCTTCTCCACGGCTCTGAAGCTTCCCCCAACCCGCCCCAGTGAAGGGGCTTCCTAGTGCATGGAAACCTTTCCTCCTTCACAGCTCCTTCCCATTGGTGCAGGTCCCATCCCTATTCTTTCGTCTCTGTTTATTCTTTTTTTCTTTTGCCCTACCCAGGTATGTGGGGACTCTCTTGCCTTTTGGGAGGTCTGAGGTCTTCTGCCAGCGTTCAATAGGTGCTCTGTAGGAGTTGTTCCACATGTAGATGTATTTCTGATGTATTTGTGGGGAGGAAGTTGATCTCCACGTCTTACTCCTCTGCCATCTTGAAGGTCTCCCCTGTTCCTTAGATCTTAGAGGTACCATGATGGGCAGTGAGAAGATGCTCCAGGTGACAGCTGGTGTTTGTCTCTCAGGAGATCAGCCAAGGAGAGAAATATCTCCATGCAGATTTTCCTGCCTTTGCCTCCATGTTGCCCTAGTGATCACAAAATTGAAGTAAATGTGCCTTTCTTGATAAACCACAGGAAAGGGAGATAATAGGTAAGAATTGTTACACCTGGTAGCTCAAATTCACCTCCAACCTCTGTCTGGTCAGCTGCTGAGGGGGAGGGAGCATTCCTAAAAGACAAAGCATCACTTGAGACCGTCCTGCCAATGCCACAAAACCCGAGGTTCTGAGAAGCCAGGCCTTGCTGGTCTTGGCTACTGACCTGTGGCACTCTGGGGTCAGCAGCCACTGGGACATACGATAACTGATCCAAGGATCTGGTTAACCAAACTCTACAATAACTGCTGGACACATTTCAATGGTGTGTGTCTGGATTTCCATAGCATCATCTTCCGGGATCTAAACTGCATGGTTGTGTAGCCAGAAGTGTCCAAGTTTGTCAGAACTTCTTAGGGAGTCATCCAATGGTGACTTCAAAATTTCTATCTGAGGTGGGGGGCTTTGGGGCAGCAATCAGATTGAAAGGGTTTTGCACTGAAGCTGTATTCGTATAGGTCTTGCTATGACTGAGAAAGCCTCAGTTGACCATATCAAAGAAAAGTGGTGGTGGGAGTGGGCTGATGGAGACTTGGGGTGTGTATGAGTAAGGTGACCCACTCCCCAACCAGTTTGTGCAGTTGCCAGCAGTCAGCCGACTGTCTATTTGGGAGACATCCCTAATATCCACATTAGAGGTGGAGAAATTCCATGGTCAGTTTGAGGAAAGGATTATGGCCACTGCATAGCTTCATTTTACAAAAAGTTCTGCCTCCAAGTTCTCTTTCTCTGCTCTCCTCTTTCCTACTATATTCTCTATGATGTGGGCCCTCATATCCCCGGTGCTGTCCATTCTCCTGAATTTTCACCACAATCTGGGCAATGATGTTGTTCTGACCTATTCTTTTCACACAAGAATAGTATTGCTGGACAGAGGATGGTCTTAAGCCACCTTTTGTCACCATCCTTGTGTCCTCAGCCACCACTCAGCCAATGAGACTGACCCTCAGAGTCCTTTGTTTGTTCTTGCCCGAGGTCCTTCTAGTTTGAAAAGTCTTTGGCTCATCTTTCTCATTTGTAGTTGAGGAAACTGCTTCTCAAGGAGGTTAAGTGTCTTTCAGAAACACAGCCATTTAGGAAGGACAGTCTTTTATATTAGTACATGAAATTATGTAAAAACACACGCTGGGATCTCATTATTCTCCACTGCATGGGATTTGGTAAGAGGCGGTTAAGTGACATGTGTTTGCCTGCCTGACTTCCTTTTCCTTTCTTGTGTTAATGGTGCCCAGATTTCCTTGTGGGACTTCCCTTTTCCCCAGTGTGTGCTGGCTTTTTAGGGCTGTCAGTCAAAGTGCCTGAACCAATCCTGGACAAGGGCTGGGCAGTCAGACTCTCGTTGGGAGCCCTGAATCCTGAGTAGGAATGACACAGGGAAAATGTCTGGGTTCCATATTTATCTCAGCAGTAGGGCCTCCATGAGCTGTCAATCATCCTCAGTTCCCCAGACCCTTACAATTTTTTTTTTTTGCGGTACGCGGGCCCCTCACTGTTGTGGCCTCTCCCGTTGCGGAGCACAGGCTCCGGACGTGCAGGCTCAGCGGCCATGGCTCACGAGCCCAGCCGCTCCGCGGCATGTGGGATCTTCTCGGACTGGGGCACGAACCCGTGTCCCCTGCATCGGCAGGTGGACTCTCAACCACTGTGCCACCAGGGTAGCCCTCGCCAGACCCTTAGAGAGGGTCTGATTTTGACCTTTCCAGGGCCAATGGATCAGCTTTACATTCCATCCTGCAAGCCATCCTGTATCTTTCCAACAGATTTCCATTTTGTTTAAGAGAGGTGGTTTTGCTTGCTTGCACCAAATACTCTAACTGGTAGAGTAGTAGTCCATTATCCTAAGTAATGGACTTTTAAAGTGAAATTGTTGTTTTTGGGTTGTACTTTATCACGGCGTTCAGAGACAAGATGGCTGAGCATGGAGAGAGCCAGATTCATGGTCTGCGTCAAGCATCCATGCTAGGTTGTCCCAGATCCTCTCGCATTCACTGTCTCTAGAGACAATGCCCCAACCAAGATTCTAAGCTCTTTTGGCTAACACGGAGCCCCTGATGCATGAATAATGCCTAAGTTAATTTTCTTAACGTCTACCTTTGGCTTTCTCAGATCGAAAAGCCATTCCCTGCTGTACGATTCCTTTGGCTACATTCAAATTTTAGCTTTTATTTTGTTTGCTTCCACCCTTTTCTGGTCAGTTTGGTTAGGTAACTCAGTCACTTATGGCTGAAAACCCTCATTTGCTTGCTCAGAAGGCTTGGAAGGAGGGGAGAGAAGAATGAGTCCAGGAACAGTTTGTGACAGATATTAGACCTCTGAGCTGTGCAATTGCGACATTGTTCCCAGCAATACAAATGTGGCTGAGCGGTCTAGACGCAGCAGAGTCTAAGCCTAACCTGCCGGCGGGGGAGATTAATGACTCTGAATGTAATCTGCGTCTGGCCCTGTAAGTCAAAGCTCTTGCCCGTGATTCTGGATGGTTTTGTCAGTTACTTGTTACTGTCAGTACTCGTGATGATGTGCACAGGGGCATCTGCTCAAAATAACACTGGATTCAAGGAGCAAGGAGCTGGAGAGGGGACTTCACCAGTTCCCACCCAAACATAGAGATGCCATCAGAATCCACCTTGACTACTCTCTTCTCTTCCTCTTTAACACATGAGTGATCAGCTAAGAGTAGGGTTGGGCTCCAGAGGGCAGGGGGGTCTGTGCGTCCTGGGGGTCCCAGCCTGCTACCTCAGAGGGGGCAGGCAGAAAATGGAGTGCCAAGGTAAGTCGCTAGAGAAGGATTCTGTGTAGGTAGTGGCATTTGGGCATGTGTAGAATTCAGGTCTACCAATTAAGGTGGGAAAAGTTATTCCAGACAGAGATGAATGCCAGCTAGTTATATGGTTACTTAGTTGTACTGTCTCAATTGGTTCTATATAGTTTTCTATATCCCTCTCAAGGGTTATTAAAATTTCAAAAGCAAAGGTCTTAGAGTGGCTTTTCTCAGGGTCTTCCAGCATGGTGACAGACACTTGGAATATGCTAGGTAAAAAGGTGTACCTGGGCTGGGCTATATTCAGATGGTGAATGTCCTTCCCTCTGCTGACCCCTGACCTTAACTTTGACCTGTTGGGGCCAAGCTGCAGCCAAGAACACGGCTAATTGATCGCTTTTCACTCCAACAGCTCTTGTAAGATGGACCAGGAGTGTCTATTTATCATAAACCCATGTAGAATTCTGCTTCTTTTCTCCTTCAGTTGCCAAGCAGCTGTCAGGCGCCACTGACTCCAAGGCAATTGCTAGGCCTCCAACTTACAGGGTGAGTCACTAACAACTTCTGAGTGATTCCCAGTGAGCCAGTCACCCGAAACGTGATTTTGAATTAAAAGTTCACACGTTGCTTGGAAGGAACATGGTAGTCATGGTCATAGAGACAGAGGAGGAAATGGTAGATGTTGGCTTCTGGCAGTAGTTGGGTGGGGCGTGAATTGGAAATCTTTCCAGCTAGATGGAAGGGCAAAGCTCAGCACATAAATATTTCACTTTAATGCTCGCCTAAACCCAAGCTGCCACCCCAGAGTTCTCCGATTCCTGGGATGAGCTAGCAGGTGGTGGGCTTTATAGTGTTGATATGTTCGATTTAGAAGAAAGGAGATGGAAACAAACCCAGACTGCCACCTGAAAAGTTGTGGGCTGGTGGATGGATCCAAGCTCTCCCGAAATCACCCTTGCAATATTGGCCCTAAGGAAATGAAGATTTCTGCTGCAATGCAGGGAGCTCTCTGATTAGGGATTCATTTCGTAAGTATTGCCCTCTCTGGAAAGCTTCTGCTGAGGAGGCAGGAGGATAAAGCTGTTACCTGTGCCTAGTACCTTAAAGTGAATTAACTTATCAGATCACGTTTATTCCTTAGCAGGGCAGGAAGATGGTGGGAGTCGGAAGGAACAGAGGAAAATGAACATTTATTAGGGACCTATGATGTGCCAAGAATAGTACCCACATATCTCATTTAATCCTCACATCTGTGTGTAAGCACTTTATTTGACCTCAGAGACAGGGGGTTGAGTTAATGACACCTCACTGTTGGTCAGTGCAATGTACCTTTCTTGTTCACTTATCTTTATACGTTTTTATCTTATTCTCTATGTCCATTTTCCAATTTTCCTAATGGCAACCAGTCTAATATGTTTGATGTATGTCCTTTTATTTGTGTGTGTGTTTGTATTTGTTTAGCTTTTAATTTTATTTATTTACTTATGGTTGCGCTGGGTCTTCGTTGCTGTGCAGGGCTTTCTCTAGTTATGGCGAGCGGGGTGCTGTGCAGGCTTCTCATTGCAGTGGCTTCTCTTGTTGCGGAGCACAGGCTATAGGCGAGTGGGCTTCGGTAGTTGTGGCTCATGGGCTCAGTAGTTGTGGCTCGCGGGCTCTAGAGCGCAGGCTCCATAGTTGTGGCACACGGGCTTAGTTGCTCCGCGGCATGTGGGATCTTCCTGGACCAGGGCTCGAACCCATGTCCCCTGCATTGGAAAGGCAGAGTCTTGACCACTGGACTGCCAGGAAAGTCCCACTCACCACTATTTAAGAAACTTTTTACTCTGCAAACATTTCAAACATTTTCAAAAGTAGAATAAGATTGTGAATTCCAACGCACCCATCACTCAAAGTCAGATGTAAACTTGAGGCCAATTTTATTTCATTTACACCCCGACCCATTCCTACTCTTCATAGATTACTCTGAAGTAAGTCCCAGCCTCATATTATTTCATCAACAAATATTTTTCTATGCACCTCTAAAATAGTCATTATGATACATAATAATTATGTCATATTATCATACCTAAAAATTTAGAAATAATCATTTATATCATCAACATTCAGTCAGTGTTCAAATTTTCCCTATTTTCTCATAATATTTTTAGTTGTTTGAATCAAGATTCAAATAAGATTTACACATTGTGATGGGTTGCTATGTCTCCTATCTCTTAATATATGGGTCTGCCCTCTATTTCTAAAAATTTATTTACTGAATAAATTTATCTTTGTGAAGTTTTCCATAGTCCGCATTCTGCTAACTGTGTCCCTGTGGTGGTGTTTAAGGTGTTCCTCTGCCCTGTATATTTCCTGTAACTTGGTTGTAAGATCTAGAAACTTGATTGGATTCAGGTTAAGTTTTTTCGCAAGAAATACTTCATAGGTGAAGTTACAGACTTCTGTCAAGAGGCACCTAGTGTTTGGTTGTTTTTTTTTTTTTTCCTTAAAAATTTTTTTTTATTGAAATATAGCTGATTTACAATGTTGTGTTAGTTTCAAGTTTCAGGTTACAGCAAAGTGATTCAATTATATATATATGATATATATATATATCACATATATATATATGAGATATATATATATATAGATAGATAGATAGATAGATAGTGGGAAGCAGCCGCATAGCACAGGGAGATCAGCTCGGTGCTTTGTGACCACCTAGAGGGGTGGGATAGGGAGGGTGGGAGGGAGACGCAAGAGGGAGGGGATATGGGGATTTATGTATACATATAGCTGATTCACTTTGTTATAAAGCAGAAACTAACACACCATTGTAAAGCAATTATCCTCCAATAAAGATGTTAAAAAGACCCATATATATATGGTTGTTTCTTTTTGTGATATTAGCAGTGATGATAATCAGTGAGTTCACTAGGGGTTTTCAAGTGATGATAATCTAATTCTGTCATTCCTTCTTCATTTATTAGCTGAAATATTTCTATAAAGAGAAACTTAGTTACCTTCAGGTAGAGTTTGTATAGGAAAGGCAAGATAAATGCTTGATTTTTATTAGCTTTCAAAATAATGAGTTAGTTTCTGTAAAGATAAATCAATAAGGTTTTAAAAATAATATTTTAAACTCATGGATTTCCTTGATTATTTCAATTGTTTGCAGTTATCCATCTTGGTGCTTAAATTGTCCTATCTTTGGCAAACAGGAGCCTCTACAAGTTGGTTTCTTTCAGTCATTTTTGCCATCACCTCATTATGCTTTGATAGCTTTCTTGCTGCTGGTAGAATAAGATGGTCCTGGCTCATATTATAAACTTACTGCCTCAGACCTGGAGTCATTCATTTCTTCAGGGAGCCCTGGTTCTGATTAGTGGGAGACCGTATTAGATGCCACAGCCTGGGTGCTAGAAGCACTATGTTTTTATACTTTATCCACATTTCCAGGTGCACTTTTCCCCAGTCTGCTGCTTTTTAAAAAAAAATTATTTTTATTTGTTTATTTTTGGCCACGTTGGGCCTTTGCTGCTGTGCGTGGGCTTTTCTCTAGTTGCAGGGAGTGGGGGCTACTCTTCGTTGTGGTGCACGGGCTTCTCATTGCGGTGGCTTCTCTTGTTGCGAAGCACAGGCTCTAGGCGTGGGTGCTTCAGTAGTTGTGGCACGTGGGCTCAGTAGTTGTGGCTCGCGGGCTCTAGAGTGCAGGCTCAGTAGTTGTGGCGCGTGGGCTTAGTTGCTCCGTGACATGTGGGATCTTCCCAGACCAGGGATCGAACCCGTGTCCCCTGCATTGGCAGGAGGATTCTCAACCACTGAGCCACCAGGGAAGTCCCCCCAAGTCTGCTTCTTCTAAGTGCTGTGCCACATTCCACAGTGTGCAGTCTCTACACTGTGCAAACCCGCTTCTCCAATGATGGAGACCAAGATGGCTGCCAGCTCCCTGCTGCCGCAAACAACACGACAAGGAGCTTCCTTGAATACATCCTCTTATGGATCTATATGAGAATCGTTTTTTTCTTTTAGGTCAATGTTATTATCCCTATTTTATTGGAGGAAGCCACCATGCAGTTAGGAATGAGAAAGAAGTTGGGGAAAGAGGAAAGAGGGAGGGTGTAGAAAGGGGAGATGGGGCCCAGGGCAGAGTGGGGCAGTTTATTTTTTATGTATTTATTTATTTGTTTAAAATTTATTTTTGGCTGCCTTTTTAAAAAAAGATATTTATTTATTTGGTTGCACCGGGTCTTAGCTGTGGTATGAGAACTCTTAGTTGCAGCAGGCAAGTGGGATCTTAGTTCCCCAACCAGGGATCAAACCCAGGTCCCCTGAATTGGAAGGTGGTGTCTTAACCACCGGACCACCAGGGAAGTCCCTAGAGTGGGGCAGTTTAGAAACTATGTTTTGCTTGTGTGTCTCTTGAGCAAGCGTTGCTCATTCTCTTGGGGTCCTGGTGTCATGGGTCCTGGAGGAAGGACGGGTCAGGATCGGCATCCTCCTAGTTCCTCAGGATGCTTCCTTGCCTTTCTTCATGAGTCAAAAAGTCCCAGAGCTCTAAGGCCCATGCCATGGGGATATCTCAAGCTCTACAGTTGTACCTGTCATCTACACTTTGGGGTTTCTTCTGCACATTCACTGAGGGCTTTGGCAGGTAACTCTGCATCTTCTCCACGTCATCACTTGCCATCATCCTGGTCAACTTCATCATCCATACGGATGACCTATTCTGTACCACAGCCTCTCAAAGTCTTGGTCTCCTTTATACCAACACCACACTCTTTTCCACTTCAGAGGCTTGTTCCCATGGCTACACCATGAGAGAGACCAGCCAGGGCAAAGTCTTGGTGGCTTAGAAAGAAGGCCATTACATCTACAGCACAGTGTAGAGCCCACAGTGCAAGATGAGGCCCCAGGGTTAGGCAGGGCCCCCTCCCTCAGAACTTTGTAGGTCATCTTAGAGATATTTGCCTCTATTCTAAGAGAAATAAGAAGCTTCTGAAAGGTTTTAAATGTGGCAGAGAGGGTGGTATGGTTTGGTGATGGTGATGTGATCAAATTTGTGTATTGAAAGAGCTGGGGCTTCCCTGGTGATCCAGTGGTTAAGACTCCGGGCTTCCAGTGTAGGGGATGCGAGTTTGATCCCTGGTTGGGGAATGAAGGTCTCACACGCTGCGCAGCGCGGCCAAAAAAAAAAAAAAAAAAAGAAAAGGAACAAGCTGGCCGGTGAGGAGGCTGTTGCTACGATCCAGTGAGAGTTAAGGTCAAAGACAAGTTGGCTACCTTGGGTCATCTTTAGGAGTAAAAATCACCAGGATCTGCTACTGATTTGGAAATGGAAGGAAAGAGGGAAGAAGAAGTCAAGTGTGATTCCCAGGTTTGCAGCTTGCCTGACAGGGTAGCAGGTGGGGCCATTCCCTGGGCAGGGGACCATGGGGAGAGGGCTTGAAGTTGGGTGTGATGGAGTGGAATGTATACAGGTTGGGGGGGATCACACACACGCTATTAGATGTGTTGAGTATGAGAAGCCTTTGGAACCAGCCGGTGAAGATTTGAGTCGGGGGTGGGGGGTGGCTGCACAGGTCTGGAGCTCAGCGGGGACGTCTGGGCTGAAGAGGGGACTTGGGCATCGTTAGTGCGTAGGTGGAAATTAAGCTGCAGTGTGGCTGAGATGCCCAAAGAGGGAAGTCAGGGGAGTGGAGAAGAGGGCCTGGGCCCAGCCTTGAGGACACCAGTGTTTAGTGGTTCTGTGGAGGAGAACGGACATGCAAAGGGGCCAGAAGGAGCCACCAGAGATGCAGGGAGAGATGCAGAGAGCACGGTGTCATTCATGGAGGCCACAGGAAGAACGAATTTCAAGAAGGGCATCTATCTCTGCTGAGAGAGAGAGGTCAGGAAAGATGAGGAATGAAAAACGTCTGCTAAATTTAGCAATGTGGAGTCATGAGTAAGCTTAGGAAGTGCTGTTTCACTGAGGAGGTGGGCCAGAGCCTGGTGAGGTCAAGGAGAGTGTGGGATGTGAGAAGGAACAGAGGAACTTCTGGGAAGGTGATTTCAGGGGCTGGGATGACTCTACTGTGGGACATGGTTAACCCCATTCCCCTGCTTCCTGCCAGGAATCTGGATGTGATGGCCTGCTGGACAGCAGCCGTTTTGGGACCACAAGGAGGAGGAGGCCTAGAGGCCTCAGTCCCAGCACCTTAAGCTGCTGGACCAGCCCCAACTCTCGCCCACCTCTGGGTGTTTCTTTACATAAGAAAAACAAAACCGTGTTGTTTGCAGCTGAAGATAATTTGTAACTGATATAGCACATCACCTGTGTTATCTCATATAATCCCCACCATGGCCTTTTGAGGTAGTGCTATTATTATTCCTATTTTACAGACAAGGAGACCAAAGCACAGAAAGGTTAAGAAACTAGGGTGACACAACTTAAGTGGCAGAGCTGAGATTTAAAAACAGGGTTTCTGACTCAAGATCAGGCTCTTAACTTCTGTGATGTGCTTTCTCAACAGCTATTATTGGTGATTTTGTTGTTATTATTGCTGTTAACTATCTCAGAGGCCATTGGGAGATGTACTCGGGATGACCCAATCCATCTGTGTGTGTCTCCTTTGCTCTCACACTAATGCCACACTCACAGTGCTGCTGATACCAGATGTGGGGGATTTTCCCCCCACCAAGCAGATCTGTGACACCAGCTGGGTGTTCTACCATGTAACTCAATTCTTACACTATCTTCCAGGAGGTAGTGTCAGATCCCACAAGTTAAGGGCTCAGTTCCACAAGACTGCTCCCTACTTCAGATGCCAATCGTGAGTCATAGGTCCCCAGATTAGCCACAATTTCTGCCTGACTTGCCTGTAAATCGGAGGTTCCCATGACCCCCTCCTTGTGTTCAATTAACTTGCTAGAATGGCTCACACAACTCAGGGAAACACTTAACATTACTAGTTTATTAAAGGATATGATAAAAGATACAGATGAACAGCCAGATAAAGAGATACACAGGGTGAGGTCTGGGAGGGTCCTGAGCATAGGTGCTTCTATTCCCATGGGGATGGCATGCATCGCCCTCCTGGCATGGATGTGTACACCCACCTGGAATCTCTTCAAATCTCACACGTTTGGGATTTTTATGGGGGCATGATTGACTATGAACTCCATTTCCAACTCTCCTTCCTTCTCAAGAGACTTGGGGGTGGGGCTGAAAATTCCAAGCTTCTAATTAAGGCTTCATCTTTCCAGTGACCAGCCCCCTCCAGGGGTCATCCAGGAGCTCACCCAGAGTCGCCTCATTTGAACAAAAGACACTTCTATCACCAGGAAATTACAAGGGTTTTAGGAGACCTGTGCCAGGAACTGGGGGCAGAGGCCAGTACATATATATTTTATTATCTCACAAGGGAGATGATAGAATAAGGCTAAATCCCCTTTCAGGGAGGTAGGCTTATAGCTCGTACTTCATGTAAGCTTTGAAATACCTAACAATTCTTTGCGTGCCTCCTCTGTTCCATGTTTGTGGAGATGGTGTAGGTGGTAGGAATACAGAGAGTTGATGTGGAAGGTAATTTCTAAAACTATAATTCTACAGTTCCACTCTAAACACATTGTGGTGTAGTTCACATATGAAACAATCTTCCAGCTTAGGATCACAGGGGGAAAAGTGCTGAGATTAGAGAATCAGAACAGTCTGTGGAGGGGATCAAGCGCCGTTTCCACAGCTGTAACCATCCATCAGGCTCAGTGAGGAATGTGCACCCTGGGAGGGAATGATATTTATTGTCGTTCTGTTCAGCATGATGTCACTAAGGGGAATCGCTAAATCACCCAGTTCCAAGCAGAATAGAAAATCTGTCCAAGTTGTGCAAATGTTATTTAAAATCCTAGCCATCAGCCATGAGAAAAGTCCCTGCAGCCACATCAAAGAATAGAATAGTTTTCAAAGATGGTGTTCATTACTAAGTTGTTACTGCAAACATTCTTCCGCACAAATAGAGAAAACAACAACAACAACAATTTCCTGAAAATCAGCGCTGTGAAATCACATCCCCAGAAGACTTATAATAACTGTTGGTGATCCACTTATCAGCATTTCAGTATGCATCTTGAGAAGGGAGGACCAGCTCGCCAGCACGAGCGTGTATCAACAATTAGAGGAGCTACTACCTTTGCTTAATGTAATTAAAAATCTAATTTAATAAAGAAAATTGCCTGATGGTTTGTACCTTTTTTAAAAAAGGATTGAATAAAAGTTAGAATTTATTAATGCATTTACATCACTTATAATACTTTAAGCATTGGTCTACTATATACAAATTAAAACTTTGCATAGATAAATAACAGGTAATTGTGTTTTCCTCACCAAAATATTTAGGTTAAATAAAAAACTAATATTTACATTGCTTGTTTTCACTTTCAATCATTGCCCTTTAGTGTCAAACATATGAAATTCATTTTTTAATTTTTAAAAATTAAAAAAATTGGGACTTCCCTGGTGGTGCAGTGGTTAAGAATCCACCTACCAATGCAGGGGACACGGGTTCGATCCCTGGTCCGGGAAGATCCCACATGCTGCGGAGCAACTAAGCCCGTGTGCCACAACTACTGAAGCCCGCTCGCCTAGAGCCCGTGCTCGGCAACAAGAGAAGCCACCACAATGAGAAGCCTGTGCACCGCAATGAAGAGTAGCCCCTGCTCACCGCAACTGGAGAAAGCCCACGTGCAGCAACAAAGATCAAACACAGCCATAAATAAATAAATAAATAAATATTTAAAAAAATTTTTTAAAGTTTATTTTATTGAAGGATAGTTGATTGACAATGTTGTGTTAATTTCTACTGTACAGCAAAGTGGCTCAGTTATATATATGTATATGTATATATATATTCTTTTCCATTAAGGTTTTTCACAGGATAGCGATTATAGTTCTCTATGCTATACAGTAGGACCTTGTTGTTTACCCATTCTACATATAATTGAAATTCAATTTATTTCAGATTCTCCACGACTATCATCTTGATCATGAGAGCTTATTTTAAAAATGTGTCCATAATGAGTTTGCTGACACACACATTATGAAGTTAGAGTGAAAAGTTGGGGTATCTGTGCATCTGCTGCTGCTATTGCTAATTCCCTCTGGCTAATAATTTCCATGAACAATGAATTAGAGCTGGGAGGGGGCTGAAATCCTTTCCACCAGTCATGTATATCATTCATTTTGGGTTCAGATAATAATGACCATCTCTCTACTTTAGATATCGTACATATTAAATTAAATTAATTAATTTATTTACATTTTATTGGAGTATAGCTGATTTTCAATGTTGTGTTAGTTTCAGGGGTACAGCAAAGTGAATCAGTTATACATATATCCACTCTTTTTTTAAAAAAATTTTTCCCATATAGGGCATTACAGAGTATTGAGTAGAGTTTCCTGTGCTATACAGCAGGTTCTTATTAATTGTCTATTTTATATATAGTAATGCATATATGTCAGTCCCAATCTCCCAGTTTATCCCTCCCCCCACCCCCCCACTTATCCCCGGGTAACCATAAGTTTTTTTTTTTCTACATCCACGACTCTACTTCTGTTTTGTAAATAAGTTCATTTGTACACTTATTTTTAGATTCCACATATAAGTGATATCATATGATATTTGTCTTTCTGTGTCTGACTTATTTCACTCAGTATAACAATCTCTAGGTCCATCTCTGTTGCTGCAAATGGCATTATATTGTTCTTTTTTTAATGGCTGAGTAATATTTCATTGCATATATGTACCATGTCTTCTTTATCCATTCCTCTGTTGATGGACATTTAGGTTGCTTCCATGTTCTGGTTATTGTAAATAGTGCTGCAATGAATATTGGGTGCATGTTATCTCTTTGAAATATGGTTTTTGCCGGGTATATGCCCAGGAGTGGGATTGCTGGGTCATATGATAGTTCTATTTTTAGTTTTTTAAGGAACCTCCATACTGTTCTCCATAGTGGCTGTACCAATTTACATTCTCACCGACAGTGTAGGAGGGTTCCCTTTCCTCTACACCCTGTCCAGGATTTATTGTCTGTAGATTTTTAATGATGACCATTCTGACCGGTGTGAGGTGACACCTCATTGTAGTTTTGATTTCCATTTCTCTAATGATTAGTGATGTTGAGCATCCTTTCATGTGTTTGTTGGTAATCTGTATATCTTCTTTGGAGAAATGTCTATTTAGGTCTTCTGCCCATTTTTGGATTGGGTTGTTTGTTTTTTTGATATTGAGCTGCATGAGCTGTTTGTATATTTTGGAGATTAATCCCTTGTTGGTTGCTTCATTTGCAAATATTTTCTCCCATCCTAGGACTATCTTTTTGTTTTGTTTATGGTTTCCTTTGCTGTGCAAAAGCTTTTAAGTTTAATTGGACCCCATTTTTTGTTTTTTTTTTCATTACTCTAGGAGATGGATCAAAAAAGTTCTTGCTGCTAATCAATGAATTTGGTAAAGTTGCAGGATACAAAATCAATACACAGAAATCTCTTGCATTCCTATACACTAACAATGAAAGATCAGAAAGAGAAATTAAGGAAACAATCTCATTTACCATTGCAACAAAAAGAATAAAATACCTAGGAATAAACCTACCTAAGGAGGCAAAAGACCTGTACTCAGAAAACTATAAGATACTGATGAAATATACTACAAAGACAACACAAACAGGTGGAGAGATATACCATGCTCTTGGATTGGAAGAATCAATATTGTGAAAATGACTATACTACTCAAAGCAATCTACAGATTCAATGCAATCCTTATCAAATTATCACTGGCATTTTTTCACATAAGTAGAACAAAAAATTTTACAATTTGTATGGAAACACAAAAAACCATGAATAGCCAAGCAACCTCGAGAAAGGAAAACAGAGTGGAGGAATCAGGCTCCCTGACTTCAAACTATACTACAAAACTACACTAGTCAAAACAGTATGATACTGGCACAAAAACAGAAATACAGATCAATAGAACAGGATAGAAAGCCCAGAGATAAACCCATGCACCCATGGTCACCTAATCTATGACAATGGAGGCAGGAATATACAATGGAGAAAAGACAGTCTCTTCAATAAGTGGTGCTGGGAAAACTGGACAGCTATATGTAAAAGAATGAAATTAGAACACTCCCTAACACCATACATAAAAATAAACTCAAAATTGATGAAAAGACCTAAATGTAAGACCAGACACTATAAAACTCTTAGAGGAAAACATAGGCAGGACACTCTTTGACATAGATATCCTACATGTTTTAAATGGTACAACTTTCTGTAAGAGTGGGAATGGGATACCAAGGAAATGGGTGACTTGTGTTTTATTAGGGGAATTAGTAAAACTACACTCTATGCTTTGAGCACTGACTGTGTGCCAGGAACTTTGAATTTCTTATGATTATCACAACTCTATGAGGAAGGCTTATCAGCTGGGGAAACTGAGAGTCAAGATGGTGAAGAAACTTGCCAAATATCTCACTTCTAAGAGGGTCCAGAGATATTAGTTAAGATAGCCCTATTTAACACAGAATGGAGCTACTGGTTAAGGTGATAGGAAATAAATAAGAGGATAAAGAGTTGAAAGGAAAAAATAAAACTGTTTACACATGATATGAATATCTACATAGATAATCCAACAGGATCAGCCATTAGAACTAATAAGAGGACTTGCCAAGATCTTGCTGGATATGAGATCACTAACAAAACCCCAAAAAACCAATAGTATTTCTTACATCAGTCATATTCCATTAGAAATTTCAGTACAGGACTTCCCTGGTGGTCTAGGGGTTAAGGCTCCGTGCTCCCAATGCAGGGGGCACAGGTTTGATCCCTGATTGAGGAACTAAGATCCCATATGTTGCATGGCACGGCCAAAAAAAAAAAAAAAAAAATTCAGTACAAATACGATACCACTGACAGTGTCGACAAATATCTAGATACTGGCATATCTAAAAATATACACAATCTTTCTGGAAAAAAAACCTCTGAGAATCAGAGGATCATCTATGGAGATGTAGTCCATGCTCTTGTTGGGATAATTTAATATTGTTAAATTTCTCTTAATTAATTTGTAAACTCAATGTAACACCAATAAAAATTCCAGTTGTATATATATATTTTTTTGCGGTACGCGGGCCTTTCACTGTTGTGGCCTCTCCCGTTGCGGAGCACAGGCTCTGGACGCGCAGGCTCAGAGGTCATGGCTCACGGGCCCTGCTGCTCCGCGGCATGTGGGATCTTCCCAGACCGGGGCACGAACCCATGTCCCCTGCATCGGCAGGCGGACTCTCAACAACTGCGCCAACAGGGAAGCCCCCAGTTGTATATTTTGATGAATTCAATAACTGTAAATATGAACGATTTAAACTGATATAAACAATCAAAATGTAAAGAACAACACCGGTCCACAAAAAAGTAGGCAAACTCTAGAAAAGGGCAAAGAATGGGAGGGTTATGCCCACTAGGTATTAGGACAATATCAAAGCCTTAATAATAAAGGCAATATGGAATAGATTTAATGGAAAAATGGATAGACCAATAGAACAGAGAGGACAGCTCTTAGAGGTATCTAAGCATATGCGGGAACTTAATCCAAAAAAAAAAAAAAAAAAGGATAACGGGAAAAGGATGGGCTGTTTAATAGAAGGTGTTGGGAAAACTTAAATAGAGAAAAATAAAACTGGATCCCACATAACATCACATACAAAAGTAGACCCCAGATGAATTAAATACATAACATTTAAAGGTAAACAACAAAGTTAACAGAAGTTGATGTTGGAGAGTATCTCTGTGATTTATGGATAGAAAAAGACCGTCTAGACAAAACTTCCCAGCACAAGACATAGTTGATCATATCAAAATAAAGGACATCATTTTCAACTTAATAGAAAATAGGACAGAGGGAGATATTTGCAATGCTTAAGATATGACAAGGGACTAATATCTAAAAAATTCAAGGAATTCCTAAAAAAGAAGAAAAAGATAGGCATTTCCATAGAAAAATGGGCAAAGGATTCAAAGGAGCAATTTATAGAAGTGGAAACCAAACTTTACTATGAAAAGATGCTTCAGTCATTAGTAATAAGAGAAATGCAAACCAGAACAAGAAAGAGTTGGCAGGTGATATTTATTAGAGGTACTCTTAGACAGGTGGATTATGCCACCTGTTAGCAGGAATGTGGGGACACAGGGACTCATGCACTGCTGGTGAGAGTGTCGACCCACATAGCAGCTCTGATCGACCTGACAGTCTTAACCAAATTAAGGATGTGCATACCATATTTATATGTCAAAAACATGATCACAAAAGTCCACTAGGAGACACGGACAAAGGTGCTCATTGTGGCATTGCTCGAGGTAGTGGGGAGTTGGAGGAGACTGCTGTGTCCCCATGGGGGCATGAATAATACAGAGTGGTACATACATCATGTAGGATTATGTAAAAACAGCCACATGGATGAGTCAACGTAGATCTGAATGAAATAAAAAAGGAATTGAACTCTGTAGCCTAATATCTATGTATGTGAGAGTTTACATTTTACCTAGGGTTCCCAGATTGAGCCCAAAACAAAACAACAAACCCAAAATCAATGTCCAGCTAAATCTGACTTTCAGATAAACAACGAAAAATTATACTAAAAATTATTACTTACACTAAAAGTTATGTATTGTTGATCTGAACCTCAAACTGAACTGGATGTTCTGTATTTTATCTGGCAGTACTAAGTTTACAAGAAAAATACTTATAAAAAATTCATGGGGCTTCCCTGGTGGCACAGTGGTTGAGAATCTGCCTGCCAATGCAGGGGACATGGGTTCGAGCCCTGGTCTGGGAAGATCCCACATACCGCGGAGCAACTAGGCCTGTGAGCCACAACTACTGAGCCTGCGTGTCTGGAGCTTGTGCTCTGCAATAAGAGAGGCCGCGACAGTGAGAGGCCCACGCACCGCGATGAAGAGTGGCCCCTGCTCACCACAACTAGAGAAAGCCCTTGCACAGGAACAAAGACCCAACACAGCCAAAAATAAATAAATAAATAAAATTAAAAAAAAAAAAGGTTAAGATGGTAAATTTTTAAAAAAATTCACATAAAAGGCATTAGAATGGTTGTTAAATCTGGAAGGTGTGTGTGCGTAAGTGTGTGTAAGTAGGGAAGGGGATAAAAAAGGGAAAGACAAAACAAGAAAGGGCTTTGCACTAACCCAGGATGATCGTATGTCCTATTTGAGGAGTGTGATTAATTCAACCCCTACATCTGAGGTCCAATTTAAAAAAAAAGTAGTGTAAGAATCCAGTTGCCATCTCTCTAGTTACAGGTTCATATCTTTGAGGCCAGATGGAGGTGAGGAGGGCCTTGAATCAGAGAAGTAGAAAACCAACTACTCTGGGAAGGAGAAACTTACCAATTAATTTGAGGCAAGGAAGGTCCTATAAAAGCAATCAATCAATCAGTTGAAGAGCATTTAGAATTTAAAAGAGCCCGGGGGACTGGCCATAGGAAATGGAACTGATTTCCCTGGAGCCCAGGAAGTGTCATTTCCTCCAAACACCTGTCTCTAACCTCTTGTTACCCAGAGCAGGACGTGTGAGCTTGAATTTCTGACAGCACCCCAGCTGGTTCTGTTCTACAGCCAGGACAAGTGTTCCAAACCAGGAGGGAAAAGATAATTGACAAGGGACAATAGTAACTAGAATTATTTTATCATCTCTTAATTAGGGATTCAATAAAACTAGGTATACATTGTTCATGCTTATTGCTCTTATACACCTATCAAACCGAAAGCAAATTTAGAAAAAAAAGGCAAAGAGTAAGTGGGCACAACACCTAAATAAACAACATTATTTTGATGGGATTTATGATGAGGCTCTACTAAAAATGAATCACTATTGCTGGCTTAATAATGGAAAGGTATAGACTTGGATCTTGTTCTAGAATCTGTTTCTGTACTTTCACTTTAACAATACTAACACAAACACTGTTTCTTCTCATAGGAATGAAGCACAAATGGTATTGATAAAATCATGACTATATTTGCTAATGCTGGACCATCAGGCACTATATGATCAAAATTTGGCCAGTGAGTAATTCTGAAGTGTTGATTTTAATGAAGTATCACTTGGTAATCTGTAGATGGCTAATGTTCATGAAAAGATATGGTTAGCCTTATTAAAATCTACTTTAAATGGGGTTTCTCTTACTGTTTTTGGAATGGGAAAAAAAAATATCTTTTCTTTCTTTCTTTTTTTTTTTTTTGCAGTACGCAGGTCTCTCACTGTTGTGGCCTCTCCCATTGCGGAGCATAGGCTCCGGACGCACAGGCTCAGCGGCCGTGGCTCACGGGCCCAGCCACTCCGCGGCATGTGGGATCTTCCCGGACCGGGGCACGAACCCGCGTCCCCTGCATCGGCAGGCGGACTCTCAACCACTGCGCCACCAGGGAAGCCCAGAACATATCTTAAATGTATATTTACTACTTATTACAAATTGTTATGTGTAGACAGGATGCACAAACTGCACCCGTTTCTGCAGCTAATTTGACACTAATGGCTACTTGCTGATCGCTTCAAATCTGTCTGCTTCTACTGCTTTGTGCCTTGGTCCTTCTGCTCGGACTACTTCAAAATCTGCATATGTACACTGCCTTTATGCTACAAAATACAAGCAGGAGCACTCAAATCTTGCAGGTAACTTATAAAGGGATGACTAGATAATGTACAATAGTCATATATTAGCAAACTGCAAATGCAAACAGAAAATTGTCATGCAGAACTGGTGGATCCCTGAGATGTCTGTGGATCCCAGTTTGAGAAACACTGGCTAGAAAATGAAACCATCTGTATGTACCCTTAGAGAAGACACAGATAAAGTGACCTCTTATTCATTTCTCCAAATTCCAGAGAGAATATCAAACTGTGAAGATTCTGAAAGAAATGGAGAGGCAGAGGCCTAGGTAAGGGGTATAGGAATGAGAGTACCAGCCTGGAATGGTTAAGAGGAGAGGCAATATTGTTCCCCTCAGGTGGGCTGAGAATTCTCCAGTTCTTACCCTGAAGGCAAAGGGAGGGGGGACAAAGGGAATTCAGCACTTGCTGTTGACAACAGCTAGATTAGGGGTAACTATTTGGAAAGACCCAGGGCAGCAATTAAGAGTTAAAGAGCAGGGGCTTCCCTGGTGGCGCAGTGGTTGAGAGTCCGCCTGCCGATGCAGGGGACGCGGGTTTGTGCCCCACTCCGGGATGATCCCACATGCCGCGCAGCGGCTAGGCCCGTGAGCCATGGCCGCTGAGCCTGCGCGTCCGGAGCCTGCGCTCCTCAACGGGAGAGGCCACAACAGTGAGAGGCCCGCGTACCGCAAAAAAAAAAAAAGAGTTAAAGAGCAGCTAATCCAGTGTCCTAAGGCAAAGGTTCTCAACGTGGTTTCCTATTAGCATCACCCTTTAAAGGAGTTGATGCATGGATCCATCACTGGAGATTTGAATTAACTGGTCGGGTTGGGCATCAGTCTTGGCAAAAGATCCCTGGGGGATTCTAATGTATAGCCAAGGTGGCCGACCAGTGTTTGAAGGGAAGATTTCTCTATGGTATAATTACATTTAAGGCCACCTGTACTCGTTTCTTTAATAGGGGCAGGGGACCAACCCTTGTGGGGTGCATTATTTAAATAATAATGATAAACAGTGACAGCGCCTACTACTGATTGGAAGCTTGTTATACGCCAGGTGCTATGTTGACCCCTTGATATCCACTTAACCTTCACAGCACCTCTGTGAAATGGGTGTCGTTATCTCCATTTCACAAATGCAGGCTCTGAGAGACCAAGGAATTTGCCTTAAATCACTCAAGGACGAGTACATAAATACAGAAGTGAAAGTGATCACGTGCCCAAGGTCATGCAGGAAGGGGGACAGGATCTGAACCGCGGCCTTTTAGCTCTACCGCTGTCACAATTAATTGCTATCCAAATGAACGCATTTAACAAGTATTTATGGACTGTGGACCATATATGTGCCTGACCCTAGGATAGATGTTGGGGATGTGAAGATGGGCGAGGCAAAATTTCTGCTCTCCAATCTTATCAGAAAGACAGCTAATTCCAAAACAATGTGATCAATGCTATCAGGGTGACCGAATGCCCCTGTTTGCCCAGGATTCTTTGGTTTTAGCACTAAAATCTTGAATTCTGGGCAACTCTTCAGTCCTGGGCAAACTGGGGCAGTTGGCCACCCTGGCTGTCACGGGGCACTGTATGTGGGCTGGGGCTTGCATGGGATGGTGGGGGGTATCGTGGAGAAGAGATCAGGAAAAGCTTCCCAAAGGAGCTTATGTCTTTCTATAGGATGACTTGGAGTTCTTTTAGGTCAACAATGGAGGGGAGGGGATAGGCAAGAGCGTTCCTGGTGGAAGAACCAGGAAATAGCTCCGGCTAAGGCTTGCAGGGGAGGAGAGCAAGCAGTTTCGTAGAGTTAAAGAGTTTGGGGTGCATGGGGGTCGGGGGGGGGTTTGATGAAGCTGGGGATGGGGAAGCTGGGGCCACACTAAGGAAGTGGGACTCTAGTGCGCAAGGAGCTCACCTTAAGGGTTTTCAGCAAGGGAGAATCACGCTCGATTTTGCATTTGAAAAGATGAGGCTGGTTATGAGAGTAGGGTGGGAGTTACAGTTGCAAGACTATTATAACATGGGTGAGACTAGAGCACGGGAAAGGATGATGACAGCAGCAACGACAATATCTACTGCCTGCTGATGACTCGATATGTCCCGGGCACCGTGCTGAGCCCTTCCCATGCGTTATCTCGTTTAATCCTAACATCGAACTCTTTAGTCAGCTGCTATTTTTATGCCTCTGTAACAGACGAGGCAATTCAGACTTAGCTGAAACTCAGTTTAAAAAGTCGCACAGGGTAAATGGCAGAGCCAAGATGCAAACTCTTGCTTTCTGACTTTACATACGCTTAGCCACACATTACCTGATGGAAACTAAGGCGGTGCGTATTTGTTCGTTCACTGGAGCAACATTTAGGGAGCACTGACTATGTGCCGGGCACATTTCTGGCTGATGAGGATACAGCAGTGGACAAAACCTACATAGTTCCTGACTTGATGGCTGTTACATTTGTGTGTGTGTGTGTGTGTGTGTGGTGTGTGTTGGGAAGATGGATGAGCAAGCGAACCAGTCAGTATAACTTACTTGTGGATGGCTTTAGACTCCGTTTCGAGGGAGAAGAGAAAGGATTTGGGGATGTGGGAGTGAGGGGTGTGGGGAGGAGTGTAGGGACATCCAGGTTTCTGGCTCTGCCATCTGCTGTGCACTGTCAGCAGAGACACGGAGCTCGGGACAGACCTGGGGGGAGGACAAGAGCCCAGTTTTGGACACGTCGAGTTGGAGTCTCCTGGAGTCAAAAGCTCTGAAGGATGGTCATGGGGCAAGTTGAGAAAGTCATTTAAAGCTGGGGCCATGGTTGAGGACCCCGGGGGAGGGTGCAGAGTGAGAAGAGGTCTCAGGTGGAAACCCTGTAGACTGAGCTAAGGGCAGAGGAACCAAGGGCAGAGGAGAGGGAGACAAAGGTCAGAGGGAGAGTGGAAAACCCAGAGAGCTCCAAGGCAGGCAGCCCCAGCATCATCAAATGCCACTTAGAGGCCCAGGGAAGGAGCAGCTAGAGATGTTGGGGGCCAGGACGGACACACACAAAGTTGAGGGGATGTTTTCGAAAGCGATGGGAGCCCAGAATGGGAAGTATCTACTACAGGACTGAAGGCACAGGAGAAAGTGGAGGCAATTCGTGGAGCAACGCCTTAGAGGAGATGGAGGAGACAGGATCCAGAGGAAAGGCAGAGGGAGCGGTCTTGAACGGGCAGGCATATTCCAGGGACCAGAGGGGAGCAAGGAAAGATGGGTAGGGATGCAGAGCCGCGCTTCTTGGGAAGCAGATGGCTAGGTTGTTTGTGAGATGGAAGGGTCCAGAGTGGGGCTAGGAGGTATCCACAGAGAGATAGAGGTTTGAAATTCACACAGTGGGGGTCGGGAGAAGTGCCACTCGGGACCACCTCAAAATTGATCTCTCCTGCGTCTCCATCTCTTCAAGAGCTCTGCCTGGGAATTCAAAGATGCATTTGTACAAATGTGAAACTTAATTCTGGCCTTCAGTGAGAGCTGACAATGCCAGTTGTGGGATCACAGCGGGATAGGAATGCAGGGGATGTCTCCGGACATGGGGGTGACCCTGAGACGTGCAGAGACAACAGCTGGTGAATTTTCAACAAGCAGCCTGGAGTCTGCCTCACATTCGCTATTCGTTTTACAAACAGCCATCGGGAGGGTGAACTGCCCCTCCCACCGCCCCTGCCTCCCCCTCAGCTTTTCTGGGGAAAGAAGTCTGTAGCCTGTTTAATTCTGCCCAGGTGGTCTTTGCCTCTCAAAAGTCTTCATTCTGAGCAGAAAACGAGTGAACGTGACTTTGATGTGTAGGAGACAAATAACTGAACTGCAGAAGGAGCTGTGGGTAGTCCGCCCTCAGCTCAGAGACTGGGGCTCTCCCCACATTTGCACCTCAGGACTTTGTGTCCTCTCAAAATCCCAGAAAAAGTTTCTCTGTGGGTGGCACTTTTTCCACAGTGTGACCGGCTGGGAGGGCTCCATCAGCCAGTGCTATGTCATTATTGGTTGCTGGCGGGCTCTCCTAGGGGACACTTGAGAAACTTTGATAGAAATATTTCTCTTTGGCAACAGCCCGCTGTTTCCATGGTTTGACAATACTAACCAGATGTAAAGTCGGCCAGCAAAGGGGAGGCCTGCCCGGGGGGGAAAGAAGGCCCTCACACACTCACGTCCAGCCCTGGGCAAGTTAGATAACCTCCTTTGGCCTCCGTTTCCTCATCTTTGAAATGGAACAATAATACAAGCTCTAATTACTTACTGTTGTGAGAATGAGCGTTAAAGGACTTTGCAAAATTTTGAGGTTTTTTTTTTTTTAATAAATTTATTTATTTTACTTATTTATTATTTTTGGCTGTGTTGGGTCTTCGTTGCTGCCTACGGGCTTTCTCTAGTTGCGGCGAGCCGGGGCTACTCTTCGTTGTGGTGCGCGAGCTTCTCATTGCAGTGGCTTCTCTTGCTGCGGAGCACAGGCTCTAGGCGCGCGGGCTTCAGTAGTTGTGGCTCGTCGGCTTCAATAGCTGTGGCTCGCGGGCTCTAGAGCACAGGCTCAGTAGATGTGGTGCACTGGCTTAGTTGCTCCGCGGCATGTGGGATCTTCCCGGACCAGGGCTCGAACCCGTGTTCCCTGCATTGGCAGGCGGATGCTTAACCACTGCGCCACCAGGGAAGCCCTTGAGTTCTTTTATAAAGAGTAATTGGAGGGTATATTTTAGAAACAAATGAAATAAGAAACAAAGCAGAACTTAAATGTAATGATGTTAATTTCACTTGGGTGTAATAGACTGTTGTCATTCTTAGAGATCTACTAATTTAAGTAAATAGTCCTCTCACCTGATACCGACAGAATTTTTTTTTATCGAAGTATGGCTGATTTACAGTGTGTTAGTTTCAGGTATACCGCAAAGTGATATACATATATATATATATATGTATGTACATATTCTTTTCAGATTCTTTTCCATTATAGGTTATTGCAAGGCGTTAAATATAGTTCCCTGTGCAATCAGTAGGCCCTTGTTGTTTATTTTATATAGAGTAGTGTGTATCTGTTAATCCCAAACTCCTAATTTATCCCTCCTCCCTTCCCCTTTGGTAACCATAAGACAGTTTCTTTTTTTTTTTTTTTATAAGATTGTTTTCTACGTCTGTGAGTCTGTTTCTGTTCTGTAAGTTCATTTGTATCATTTTCTTAGATTCCACATATAAGTGATATGTGATATTTGTCATTCTCTGTCTGACTTAACATCACTTAGTATGATAATCTCTAGGTCCATCCATGTTGCTGCAAATGGCAATATTTCATTCTTTTTTATGGCTGAGTAATATTCCATTGTGTGTGTGTGTGTGTGTGTGTGTGTGTGTGTGTGTGTGTGTATTTATCACATGTTATTTATCCATTCATCTGACAGAATATTTTTAACCTAATTTTTTGAACAGGTAGTGAACTCACAGTGTTTAATATTCCAAACGTGTGAAAGGGTATAGAGTCACCATTTTCTCCCCTGCCCCATCCCAGCAATTCAAGCTCCCTCTGCAAAGGTATGGTGACCAACTGGTCCTGGTTTGTCTGGGACTTTCTGGTTTAGCACTGAAAGTCCTTAGCAAACTGGTTGGTCACCCAATGTCATAGACAACTGACATTATGAGTCTGTTGCGTGTCCTTCTGGAGGTAATTTGACAAGAGAGACCTTACTATTTACAAAATCATCACGGGTGACAAAATAAAGATGTCATAAATGACTGGCGCATAGTATTGGGGAAGGAGGAAACCATGATAACACGGGGGCACAAATCTTATCATCTAACAGTTGTTTTAAGTATTTCCAGCTCTGGAATTGCTATTCCTCTGCAAAAGAAATCTCCCTGTCAGGCTTGGGAAAAAGAGTCCCGTAAACGGTAACAGTCTGTGACCCCATTTCCCATAACTGTGGTTGACCAGAGACTCCATTAGCCTTTTGTTTATAATCCATTTTTGTGCAGTTAAAAAAAGCATTTGTGTACTGGGGGTTTGGATTTCATAAATATGCTTATTTGCCAAGTTATCTTCTAGATTTCCCTGTGTGAATGCAACTGATTTGGGAAAGCCCAGTTTCAGAGAAAGCATAACAACTGCCCTTATCAAGTGTGAACTGAGAAAGACATCGGGAGGCCTTTTCCAGGCTAAAAATAGACCTAGAACTCCGTGTATTTTAGCTTCAGGACTTTTTACAAACCGTCTGGCAAACCAGCACATTATTATTTTATGAATAAGGCATCAACGTTCATTTTAAATGTTCTGGCTTCAGGCTATTTTACTTTCGTGCAAAAAAAGATGAATTATTTGTAAAAATAGGCATGAATATCATAGGATAATACCCTGAGTTCTAGCAGGGAGTAAAATGAGCTGCAGCTGGTGCTGTCAGCTCCCCAGGAGAGCTAAGCAGGAGCAAGTTGAGGGCGGGGCTGCAGCCTTCAGAAGGGGCTGATTGCTGAGATGCAGCTCTTTCTCTTGGGAGGATGGTCAAGTCTCCCCACTCTCAGTCACACTCTCTCTCTTACCCTCCTTCCCTTCCTCCCTCTTTCTTCCTCCCCCCTCCCCTCCCCATCTCTCCTTCCCTTCCTCCCTCTTTCTTCCTCCCCCCTCCCCTCCCCATCCCTCCTTCCCTTCCTCCCTCTTTCTTCCTCCCCCCTCCCCTCCCCATCTCTCCTTCCCTTCCTCCCTCTTTCTTCCTCCCCCCTCCCCTCCCCATCTCTCCTTCCCTTCCTCCCTCTTTCTTCCTCCCCCCTCCCCTCCCCATCTCTCCCTCCCTCCCTCCCTCCCTTCCTTCCTCCTTCCTTCCTTCCTTCCTTCCTCCCTTCCTACCTTCCTCCCTTCCTTCCTTCCTCCCTTCCTTCCTTCCTTCCTTCCTCCTTCCCTTCCTCCCTTCCTCCTTCCTTCCTCCCTTCCTTCCTTCCTCCCCCTCCTCCTCCTTCCTTCCTTCCTCCTTCCTTCCTTCCTTCCTTCCTTCCTTCCTTCCTCCTTCCTTCCTTCCTTCCTCCCTTCCTCCCTTCCTCCCTTCCTCCCTTCCTCCCTTCCTTCCTTCCTTCCTTCCTCCTTCCCTTCCTTCCTTCCTCCTTCCTTCCTTCCTCCTTCCTTCCTTCCTTCCTTCCTATTTCCTCTCTCCCTCCCTCCCTCCCCTCCCCCTATTTCCTCTCTCCCTCCCTCCCTTCCTCCCTTCCTCCCTTCCTCCCCCCCTCCCCCCCCTCCTCCCTCCCCTCCCCTCCCTCCCCCCCCCCTCCTTCCCTCCTCCCTTCCTCCTCCCCTCCCTTCCTCCTCCTTCCTTCCTCCTTCCCTTCCTCCCTTCCTCCTTCCTTCCTCCCTTCCTTCCTTCCTCCTCCCTTCCTTCCTCCTTCCTTCCTTCCTTCCTATTTCCTCTCTCCCTCCCTCCCTTCCTCCCTTCCTCCCTTCCTCCTCCCTCCCTTCCTTCCTTCCTCCCTTCCTTCCTTCCTTCCTTCCTTCCTTCCTATTTCCTCTCTCCCTCCCTCCATCTCTCTCTGGCGAACTTCAGAAACCACAGTACAGAGATCCTTTCTAAATTCAAGTGTGGGCAGACGCTGGTTTTATGGAACTATTTGTATTCAAGTTATTTACCCTCCTTAAGCCTCAGTTTCTTCATCTGTGAAAGGAGGTGATAATTGTATCTTCTCCCTAGGCCTGTGTTGAGGAGCAAATGAGACAAATATGGAAAGTGCCCAACGCTGAGTAAATAATAAACATTAGCTGTTATTGGAGCCTGCCCACTAGGGAACACACAGGGTGGGGTGTGCACGTGGGCGGAAGTCACAGTACTTGGACACGGAGAGGCTGAGTAAGGTGACCAACTCTTCCTGGTTTGTCCAGGACCAGCCTGGTTTATTTTTAAAAATTTTCGTTTTAGTTTAGAATTCTTTTTTATTGAGGTAACATTAGTTTATAATATAACTGTCACGTGTACAACATTATATTTCTGCATCATACCCTACAGTGTGCTCACCGCCAAAAATTTAGTTTCCATCCATCACTATATAGTTGCTTGTTTTTAAAATGGAAAGTCCTGCATCCTGGGAACCCTCAGACCAAACACACTGGAGCCTGGTCACCCTCCTGAGTCAGGTTGGGTTGAATTTGTCCACTTTTAGGTTTCCTCCCTTCTCATCCCGAGACTGTCACGGGGCCAGAGCTCCAGCCTGCGTGCGGTTACCTGTTGTCCGGATTACGAGGGGGAGAGTAGAAGGGGGAGGAGAGGCACGCAGAAGGGGGAGGAGAGGGCCACCTACCTGCCCGGAACAAGTTCTGCGTGACTCCATCTGCCCCGCCTGGCCACTGGGTCATAGAGTATTGTGACAGAATGACCATGAGGCCGGGCCTTCCCGTTCCTCCCTGCCACCTGTCCCCCCTCAGCTGGGTTACTCCAAGCCTCCCAGCCGACCCCAGAGAAATGGGAGGAACTGTGCAAGCACGTAAAAATTAAAGAGATACAATTCCTTTTATTATGTGGAGGGCAAAAAAATGTGTATAAAGTGGCCCATTTTAGAATTTGATTTGAACATGGCATTTCACTGCTATTCCAGGAGTATGTTTTATACCAGTGACTGAGGCCTGTGCAAAAGAGGTTTTGAACGACGTTCCAGAAGTTCCTCCCTCTAAGCCAGCACTGCTCTTCTAAATGCATTCTGAGATTCACAGCACTGTGGAGGCTTCAGCAGCCAAGAACAGGGCATTTCCCCAGGCGTGTGGGGAGGGAAGCAGACCACAGCGGGCTGCTGTGACGGCTAAAGAGATGCCGTGTATGAGGTTGAGCCTGGTACACAGTGGGCACTCGATAAATATTAGCTCTCTGTTTGAACTTCTCCAGCAATGATTGTATAGTACACTCAAAACCTATTACCTACTCTCCCTGACCCTTTTCTCTTGGGTCTGGAAACTTTATTTACTAGTGATTAGATTACCAGCCAGTAGGTCTTGTCTGCAAATCGAATGGCTTTCATTAAGGCCAGAGGCCACATGTCACATGCTTCCTCCCCCGCTATGGTGCCCAGCCTATAAAATCTCTGCTGCTGTGGTAAGAAGCTCTCCAGAGGACATGTGCTCTGCTGACATAATGAGGAAAAGATGAAAGACTGGCCGAGTCACTGTGGGATCGCCCCCCACTTCCTCCGGGTTTCTTGCTGAGTTGCATCCACTTCTTTGCCACGGGTGCCCTTCACCTCCTCCTCCAAATGGGAGCAGAAAGCCACCCCTCTCCAGGCCAGCCCTTTCTCCCACTGCCGAAGCACGTGTGTCCTTCTGATGTCCCTAAACTGAGACACTGCTGTGAGCCTCCGTTTCTTCATCTGTGAAATAGGGTTGGAAGGTTAAGTGCGATTACGCATGTAACGCTCAGTGAATACCGGTCACTATTATCTGGAACTTCTTTAACCCCATTAAATCTGTCCTTAGAAATTATTTCCACTAAAGAGTGTTGGGTGTGTGTGGGGGTGTGGATCAGAAAGGGAGGGAGCCTGCTCTGAGGTTCTCGAACCCGCCTTTCCCATTTTCCTTACCCACGATCTGAAGTCTGATCTCTGGTCACCTTTGGTAAACCTTTCCCCCAAAGCTATATTAAGAAGGGGATTCATGTCATTATCCATTTTAGGCAACAAAATAGTTCAGATTAAAATATATACTACAGGTTAAAAAATTATAAAATTAATACATGCTTATTGTAGAGACTAGAAAATTCTGTAAGGAAAAGAAGAAGACACAAATGCCCCATGACTGACTGCACACTTCGGGATAGTTGCTGTTAATGTGTTGATATATTTCCTTCCAATCTTTTTTCTTGGGTGTCTTTTCATTTTAAGTCAGCTGTTAGTCCCAGGGGACAGAGAATGTTGATCTTCTGAAGGGTTAGGTTACTTGCCTGAGACCAATCTCCTCAGGGCTGACAGATATGAAACCAGGAATAGGTGAGAGCTGCCCCATGGTTGTTCCTCCTCTGAATTCAAAGGAATCTGGACTATTAACTAAGGTAGCTAGTTTTGCTCCTCAGCTGCTGCCCCTGGAGGCATCCCAAGCAGGATACTGCAAACTCTCTCCCTTGGGTACCGGTGAGCCTTGAAGGTTGGAAAAACAATTTATAGTTAAGTATTTTCAGTTATTTCAATGTTCCTTCTTCATTGCTCTGATATCTTAATAATTAACATTTGCTGAGCATGTACCATTTCTTCAATGTTATGTTAAGCATGTTACAAGTATTAAGTCATTTAGTCCTGGAAATACTCTCATGAGATAGGTTCTCTTATTATCCGTATTTTATTGATGAGGAAACGGAGGCATAAAAGGTTTAAGTAAGGTCACACAACTAGTAAATGGTGTACTGGGACTAAATTACTTCTCTTGTGTTTGCTGTGTATATATAAATATATATATATATATATATATATGGGCATGTATATATAAGTACCTCTCTTATCTTTCCATTTATCCATCCTTCTCTCTCTCTCTCTCTCTCTCTCCCTCTTCTTATTTGATCTGTATTATTTCTGAAGAATTTTCATCTAAGTTTGAAGTGGCCTCCCTCAGTGGTGTGTGAGCCTTGGTGAAGCAGGACTCCACCTCTCATACGGAGCTGAAGGGGGTGAAATATGCCCTCTTCCCCTCCTTGAACAGCTGGGACAATGACATGTGACTTAGGGCAGCCAATCAGATGCTCCAGCACAGGACTTCGAATTTCAAGGGAGTGATGAGATTCAAGAGCAGGTTAGAGGTTCACTCTTTCGGCAGTGGTGATGGCAGTGGCGTCTATGTCCAGTTACAGAGGCGGCAGTGGTGATGGTGGAGCCTGCAGAATGTCTGCTGGGCAGTGCCGCTGGGCAGTAGCTTCCCTAATAGGATCCTTCCTGGGGTCTGATTTTGGCTTTGGTTCTAGAAATCCAGCCAGACTCAGTTCTTTCTTTCTTTCTTTCTTTCTTTTTCTTTCTTTCTTTCTTTCTTTCTTTCTTTCTTTCTTTCTTTCTTTCTTTCTTTCTTTCTTTCTTTCTTTCTTTCTTCCTTCCTTCCTTCCTTCCTTCTCTTCCTTCCTTTCTTTCTTTCCTCCCTTCCTCCCTCCCTCCCTTCCTTCCTTCCTTCCTTTTTTTGCGGTACGCGGGCCTCTCACTGTTGTGGCCTCTCCCGTTGCGGAGCACAGCCTCCGGACGCAAAGGCTCAGCGGCCATGGCTCACGGACGCAACCGCTCCGCGGCATGTGGGATCTTCCCGGACCGGGGCACGAACCCGTGTCCCCTGCATCGGCAGGCGGACCCTCAACCACTGCGCCACCAGGGAAGCCCAGTTCCCTGTTTCTTGCCTGTTGGAATGGGAGGGGAAGACTATGTAGCATCCGTATCTTCTCTTCCTCCTCTCTAACAGAACCTTCCCTCTCCTTGCGGCGAGTGGGTGCTACTCTTCGTTGCTGTGTGCGGGCCTCTCATTGCAGTGCCTTCTCTTGTTGTGGAGCATGGGCTCTAGGCGTGTGGGCTTCAGTAGTTGTGGCTCATGAGCTCTAGAGCACAGGCTCAGTCAGTAGTTGTGGCGCACGGGCTTAGTTGCTCTGCAGCATGGGGGATCTTCCCAGACCAGGGATCGAATCCGGGTCCCCTGCATTGGTAGGAGGATTCTTAACTATTGCGCCACCAGGGAAGTCCAAGAGGAGGGTTTCTATTCCACGATTGGAAGAAGGGTTTTTCTTTCTCACTTGATGTGTATGAACTAGAAGGCAGGTTACCCCAGTTGTCACTGCAGTGTTCTTGTGACCAGCAATCACTGCAACCCTCCTAAGGTTGAAGCCAGTGCTGTGGGCAACAGAGCAGAAAGATGGACAAATCCAGGGTCCTAGACATCATTTAACTGCTGAATCAACCACCTGGGTCTTCCTTTATATGAGAAGAGATTTCCTTTTTGTTTAACTCAGTTCAAGTTGGGTTTTTCTGTTTCTCATAGCAGAAAATATTCTAATTGATTTGCTTCTTTTTTCCACCCCTGATTATCTAAGCTCATCATCTCTCAAACAATCTTTTGGTCTCAGGAACTTTTGGTCTCTTTTTGATTTCCAGTCTTAAGAAAAATGAAGGACCTCAAAGAGGTTTTGTTACGTGGGTTATACCTACTGATATTTACTGCATTAGAGATTTAAAATGAAAACACCTTAAAATATTAATTCAATTAGAAACAGGGTAATAAATACATTAATATTTTAACATCGATACACGGTTATGAAAATAACTATATTTTCTAAAAAAATAGAAGAGTGGCATTGTTTCAACATTTTTTTGGTAAACTCTTTATGGTCTGATTTAATGGAAAATAGCTGGAAAAACTAATACAAATGAATCCATATTCAAAACATAAACAGATTCACAGATATTGAAAACAAGCGTATGGTTACCACAGGGGAAAGGGAAGGGGGCAAGGACAAATTACGAATATGGGATTAACAGATACAAACTATTTACTATACATAAATAGATAAGCAACAAGGATTTACTGTATAGCACCGGTAATTATACCCAATATCCTGTAATAAACTATAATGGAATATAATCTGCAAAAAAAACGGAATCACTGTGCAGTACACCTGAAACAAACACAACATTGTAAATCAACTATATTTTAATAATAAAATAAACTTCTATCAAAAAAAAAAGAAAATAGCTGGATTCTCATATACACTTTTGCATTCACACTGTTGCGATTTGTTGTTTGGGTTGAAAAATATGAAGAAAATCCAGCCTCACCTAGATATGCAGTTGGAAAAAGGAGAATTTTAATAGCCTTTTCAGATAGTATGGATATACTTCTTTAATTTCACACCAAAATTTGCGAGCAGTAGTTTCTTAAAGATTACACTGTGAAATCTGGAACCATATCAATTAACTTTTTTTTTTTTTTTTTTTTGCGGTACGCGGGCCTCTCACTGTTGTGGCCCCTCCCGTTGCGGAGCACAGGCTCCGGACGCACAGGCTCAGCGGCCGTGGCTCACGGGCCCAGCCGCTCTGCGGCATGTGGGATCTTCCCGGACCGGGGCACGAACCCGTGCCACCGGGGAAGCCCCAATGAACTTTTATACTCCACTTCATCAAAATCCATTGGTCTACCTTGCACTTTGAATGGATCTTTTACCCAAGCATGATTTTGTAACATTGGCCATGCAGAAAAATTGGCTTGCTGATTTAAGCAGATCTTTCAAAATTTGACATATTTCATTATATAATATCAAAACCGCCACACTTTTTAGTATCACCACCAAGCTCATCAGAAAAGTCTTGAAGTATTGGGAAGCAGTCCAGCTCACAGCAGAAAGCCTCCTAATGGATAAGTTTTCTAAAAATTCAGATTTTAGCCTGAAGGTTTGAATTTTATCATTGGCTACAATACTGTCAGTTGCCATCCTTAAAGTGACAGGCTCATTCTTGTTCATTTTTGAGAAAATGCCTGCCAAAGACCAGGTCTGAAGTTTGTCAGGCACTCTTTTGATTAACAATGGTGTTCCATGAAAAAAGTGGCTAGTTCAGTTTGCAACTTTAAGAATCGCACATGTGTTCTTTTCTTGAGACACTCCTCATGGCTCAGAGTGCAGCATTTGAGATTTATGCACACTTCTTATTTTACCCCATCTAACAGTAAAATGTTCTGTTCTCAAGGGTCAAGATTTAATCATTTCATGGCTCTATCGAAGACACTATAAAATGAAACTGGCTCTTTTTATTTTCTTTTCTGTTGTGCATGGTCATGAAGAATACAATTACTATGAGTATAGTTTGTCTTGATACATGCTAAGGCACCATCAGTTTTCATCATGATTTCTTTTGCGCCATCAGTGAAAAAGACAAATAACATCTTAATGTTATTATGGAATTAGTTTTGGCTTTGCAGGTTCCCTGGAAGGGTCTCAGGGACCCCAGGAGTCCCCAGACCACACTTTTAGAACTTCTGCTTTAGCTTATGGTTGATTCTAGAAGCAACCCAACATGCTTCCGATAAACTCCCTTTTCCTGAAATCAGCCCCAGTTGGTTTCTGTTGCCTGTCAGCAGTGTTCCATGTTAAAATGTCATTGTTTATGGTTGGTTGATTCAAAATGTTTAAGGAATTCTAATTTAGGGCAATTTATAAGTAAGTTCTTTGTTGTGATGGTTTGCACAGCAAATAATCAGGAAGAAGGAAAGATTCTACAGTTTCACTTTACTAAAATAATCTAACATTTATGTACATTCTTGGTGTTAAGTCAATTTTAAACAACCAAGCAAGCCTACTCCAGTCCATGAATTGTGGCAAAAGAAGGATAAGGGCACTAATGTTTTCTCCCTTCTTAGCCATGCTTCCAGCGACCTTCCTGAGCTAAGTATTATTATCCTCACTTTAGACATTAAAGACTTGAATTCTGTGGTTAAGTCTTTGGCCAAGGCCACTCAGCGGTCAGACCTCTCATCCTGGCTAGAGGCTCCAAGGCCCAGGCCTTCTTTACTCTACCACGCAGGAATTTTTGATAAGGACAAAAATATAAGCCTGTGATGTCTGAGGTTTATGCCTTAGAGGGCAGTGCTGCAAAATCATGGATGTCGCCAGTGGTTCTTTAAGAAATTTCTTTTCTAAATTCTATCATGATGATATGATAAAATGCTGGCTCTCTGCCAACACATTTTTGACATACCATAAAGTGGTATTTTAGAGTTGGAAGAGACCTAAAGCATGTGATCTGTCCAAATTTCTCACCACTGGGGCATGCTGGACTATTCAACGTGCATTTCAAATAGTACCTCCTGGGCGATGACTTCTGATAACCTGATTAACGTTCATCCCACTAAATCAACATGTGTCACATTATAAGTGGCAGGCAGCTCTTTAGATGCCCCAATAATCCCTGCTTCCTGATATTCACACCCTTGTACACTTCCCTTCCCTTGTGATAAGATCTGTAACTTGCTTCTAACCAACAGAATATAGCAAAGGTGTTGGGATGTCACTTCTGTGGTCAGGTTTCCTAGGACAGTGACTTCTGTCTTGCTAACAGGGTCCTTCTATTGTCTTCTAGACTTGCACATTTTGATGAGGCAAGCTGCCATGTTGGAAAGGCCCACATGGTAAGGAACGGTGGGCAGCCTCCGGCCAACAGCCAGTGCGGAACTGAGGCTTTCAGTTCAATAGCCCACGAACAGCTGAATCTGGCCAACAACCAGTGATTGAAGTTGGAAGCAGATCCTTCCCCAGTTGAGCCATCAGATGAGACCCCAGCCCCAGCTGACACCTTGATTGCACCTTTGTGAGAGACCCTGAAGCAGAGGACCCTGCTAAGCTATGCTCAGATTCCTAAACCACAGAAACTCTGCTATAATATATGTGTGTGTTTTAAGCTGTGAAGTTTGGGGATAATTTGTTAGGAAGCAATAGCTAACTACTACACTGTACTATATTTTATTTATCTGTTGCTCTTTTTAGTAGGACCAGGAGTGAGCTGTTTAAGGTCACTGAGTACTTGTCATGTGTGTTTACCTGTTACTGGAGAGCTTCCTGCCAGGATCCATCCTCATGCTGAAAGGTGGAACCTGAGGCCTGCAGTATAGTTCCTAGTGATCCAGGAAAGCCCTCTGTGCCCTGCATCAGTTCCCGACTTTGGGTCTCACACTAGAACATCCATAACTGTCTTTCTCCACTTAAGTATCATTTAGCTTACAAACCAGAGGCAGCAAGCCAATTACTCCCTGGGGTCTGAAACTTCAACCTGGGAGGAAGACTATTCCACAGCAAAGGTATGAATGCAGAAATGCACATCTTAATCCAGTTCATAAGCAGAGGTGCACAATGTCTGAAAGATCGAAGCCATGAGAAAAGAAACTCTTTCAGAGAAAAAGAAGTTAACTGGGGAGATGTGGAACTATATGCACTGCATAGGGCATCGGACAGCCCATTTCACTCTGGAGGCTTCAGTTTCCGCATCTGTAGAATGGAGGTTTGCCCCGGGTGCCATGGTCTTTCGATTCTTAGTCTGACACAACCCGGGTTGCTATGAGCAGGCTTTCTGGGTCTTGAATCAACTATTAAAGGAGGGTAACCGAAATACCTGTCTCCTAAGGGGGTTGCAGGATTAAATGAAATAGAGAAAATGTGAAATGTGCAGCACAGCGCCTGGCTATTGTTACTTCTCCGAGGGGGTGACAGGTCCCGAGGGAACTGGGGCCGCCCGGAGAGCAGCGAAGCCCGCACCGGGCCTGGTGGCCTGCCCCGCCCACGTGGGGCTGCGGCCCGTCGAATGACTCCGTGCAACGTGTTGGTGGCGGCTGCCGCGGCGGCGGCGGGCGGCTCGGACTCTTCCGGGCGCCGCAGCTTCCTGCCAAGCACCGCGCAGCCGCCTGGCTCCGCCGCGGGAGTAGCCGGTGAAGGCCTCGTCGCCGGTGCGGGACCCAGGGCTCCGCCGCGCTCGCCCAGCCCAACCCCGGGCCGCCGGACCGCACCATGCGCGCCGCGCCGCCGCCCGCGCGGCTTCTGCCGCTGCTGGTGCTGCTCGCGCTCCTGGCCGCGCCCGCCGCCCGCGCCAGCAGAGCCGAGTCCGCCGCTCCGCCGCAGTCCGGATCCGAGCGCCAGCCGCGGCCGCCGCCCGGCCCTGGTCCCGGGAACGCTACCGGGATGGGCTCCGGGGAGGCGGCGGGCGGCGGCGGCGGCGGCAGCGGCAGCGGCGGCAGCTCCAACAGCAGCGGTGACGCCCTGGTGACCCGCATCTCCAGCCTGCTCCGCGACCTGCCCACCCTGAAGGCGGCCGTGATCGTGGCGTGCGCCTTCTCCGCCTTCCTCATAGCCTGCCTGCTGCTGCGCGTCTTCAGGTGGGTCCGCCGCCCCTTTGCAGCCCCCGCGGGCCAACTTGCACCGCCAACCTGCTGTCACTGCGCGCCCGCCGCACCTGCGCGCACCGATGCTCCGGCCCCGGCGCCTGGGTGCGCTCCCGCTAGCCTGGGACTCCCGGCCCTGCTCCTCAGGGTTGCACTCGGCTGGTTTTCCCTGCTACACACTTTAGGAATTTTCTCCCCTTCGAACGATATCTCTATCTATAGCTATAGCTGTAGCTATAGCTATGATATGTATCTGTATATATCAATAAATATATAAAAAATATTGAATTCCTTTTCACTCTCCACTAATGCTTAACACTCTCCATAGCGCTCCGAATTATGACACCCTTACACGGAATATATTTTTATACCTATTTCACAGATGAGGAAAGATTTTCCGGAGAGGCAAGGTGGCTTATTCAAGTAAGCTCGGTGGTGGAAGTAGGATTTGAACCGTACCCACCTTGCTGAGCCTCCCTCTGTTCCCTCTGAGGGCTTCTCAGGCACCACCTGCTGTTTTTTCTTTTCATCGGTTCTGCTACCAAAAGAAGCCGTGTCTAGCCTGTGGGGATACCTGTTGGAGGCGTGCATTGCGCCAGGGATTGGAGCTGGGCTTTAGGATGTTTGGCCATCCTTGGTGGCCTCAGTGACTTTCTGCCTACCACCCTGCCTGAATGAACTGCCGCAATGAAGATCTGCAGGGGCATGAGGGATCTTGGAGAGGCTTTTTGTGGGTTGCTCAAGTTCAGGGAGAAAGTGGGAAATTAGAAAGGATGGCCGGGGTCTCTGGAGTAGGGGGATGGAGAGGGCTACAGGGGATGCAGGGAGGGTTGCATTTCCCCCTAATGCCTGGGAAATTCTGGTTCTGCAGGAAATGAACCAAATGTGTCCTGTTACTCAGGCGGGCCTCTGGGAAATCTGGGCATGTGTGTGTCAGTTATTCACAGCCTGTTCCTTCCCCTTCCAAGTGTATATAGTGTGCTTGGGTGTTTGATCAGCTGTTGGAGGTTTGGGGCCAGGGGCTTGTGAGCCTTTTCAGAGCAGGAGCAGAAACCAGATCTGGAAAGGCCGGGTTGGGAGCTCTCCCTTGAGGTTTGCTGTTGGTTGCTGTGTGACTTTGAGTCAAGGTGTTTCTTTGTGGGGCCATAGGATTAAATGGTAGTGGTCCTGAGAAAATGGAGAAGGGGGAACTGTGGGCCCACATCCCCTCGCCCCATCCCCTGCCCTGGCTCCGGCTACATTGTTTTCCACTGTGCTGATCCCCTGACGTGCAGCAGACGTTGAATTGCCCCTCTCTGTACCCCATCCTTCCCGCTGCCCTTTATCCTCTGCTTGCAAACTTCAGTGGCTCCCTGTAGCCACTACCTGGATGTGGCATTCAGACCCTTACAGACTAGCTCCAGTGCACCTTGTGGCCATCAGCCAGCCCTTCTGAACCTCCTGTCACTTCTCTCCTGACACTCCCTGCGGCTGGCTTGTGCTCGTCCACTCCTGGGCCAGTTCCCACTGCACACTTGCCATGACTGCACGCAGCCACCGGGGCCCAGCTCCCATGCTCTGTCCTCTGGGTAGAGTTCCTGGACATCCGAGCCAGGCGGTTGCTTCCTTTTCTGGCCTCCCCCAGCCCTAGCCTTGCGCATCCTCCGTACGGCCCTTCTCACGCCAGGCTGGTGGCTCCCCCACACAGCAGACAGTCCTGGAGGGTGGGCGTGTCCAGTCCCCGTGCCCAAGGACGGCCTGGCCTTCAGCAGATGCGCCGTAGTCCTTTACTGCCTTCCTGATTGCTCAGCTGCGTTGAACGTTGGTGCCTAGAGCAGCTCTGAGCCTGGAGGTTTGAAACATTTTGCTCAAAATAGGCCACTCAGCCCACAAGGCGGTGCACTTCTTAAGACGGTATTTGAACTATTTTGCCAGTCTGCTCCGTATTACCCAGGAGCGGGGCCGAAAAGCAAGCAGCATGTGGTCAGATGTGAGGGCATGTGTTTGAGCAGGAGAGCCGGTACTCAGGGCTGGAAGGGATGGGTCCTTGCTGGCCTGTGAGCTGGGCGTTGGAGGAAGGTTCCGACTTCACGGGAGAGGCTCCTTATGGATGTGCCTTCTCTTTCCAGGAAGGCCTTCTTGTTGGGGAGAGTTTCCAGGGGTTCAGCTGACACCCCAGTTCTGATGTGGATAGGAACTTACAGCATTTTAAAGCTGGGAAGGGCCTTGATGGTACACAGGTCCCACGTGCTCCTTTGCAGAGGAGAAAGTTGCATCCCAGGGAGGGGAGTAAGTCATCCGGTAGACTCTAGAACACTACAAGTCTGTGGTCTGTACTGTGACCTTTCCACAGGCCTCTGCACGCTCACTTCATCCGGCTTCCTGAAGGCCTGCTGCCCTGACTGGGCGTCTTCCTTACCTGCTTCCCCTCCTAGCCCCTTGGCATGCAGTCACCACATCCTGGCTATTCTGCCTCTCAAGTCTCCCTGAGACTGTCTCATCTGGGCCATACCCCTTCCTCCACGGGAGCTTCCCCACCTGCCAGCCCTTCTGCCTGACTCACCTCCCTCCCTCGTGTCCGGAGTCACAGCAGTGCCCTTCAGGCTGGCGTTCCTGCAGCCAGCCTTGTCCCCACTCCCATCCATCCTCCCTCGTCTGGTTTCACCCTTCTTCTGCCCACTCATCCCCCCGTGCGCAGGCTTCTCAGTGTGCTGGCAAGCTGGCTGTGTCTAACCAGGGCCCCGCCTCCCTCTCAAGCCCCCATCTCAGCTGTGCCCACTGCTCCCACCCTGCTGGACCTTCAGGTGTTCTCCAGCGGCATCTGGTGGCCTTAGCCTGGCATGTGCCTCTGACCCTCCGCTTGGGGTCCCCTCCACCACCAAGACTACGTGGCCAGCTCATTGCTGTTTGCCTGCCTGTGTGTCACCTCCTCTGAGAAGCCTCCCAGCAAGGCCGCCTTCCAGAGCACATGTGAGTTTGGGATTTTCTACTTGGAGTCAAGAGTGTCGCTGAACTTACCAGGCGGAGGGCTCCTAAGAGCAGGACTGGCCCTTAATCGTTTGTGCCTCTCTAACGCCTGCTGTGGCTCCAAGCACAAGCTGGCATCTGATAAAGGTATTTTTAGCAAATGAATGAACCCCTAAGTATTTTGCTTTGCTGATGCTTTGCTGATGTGTCTCAAAATGTCCTCTGTGATGAGCTGCGTGGCTGATGCTGGGAACCTGTGAGATCGGGACTTATTTGGACAGTGGCCGCCATTTCCTTAACGATGGATACAGAGAAGGGAGGGAGGTAAAGGAGGAAGAGTGTAGTAAGTATTATTGCTTATACATAACCCGTGTGTCTGTCTTCCCTGAAGGAGTCGCTTTGCCAGACAACAGAAAGAATGTGGATCCAAGGAAACTGTTACAATTAGAAGCAAAGAATGTGTATCGTGATAAGAAAGATCTATACCTTTAACCAAGCAGTTCCGTTTCTAAGGTACGCACAGTTTTTACTGCAATACCTATTCTTTGCTTCTAATTTTATTACTTAGGAGAGGAAGCAAAGATGCATGGCCAATGAAGTCCAGAGCGGTTCTGTTTAACGGTGAAAAGGTTTAAGTAACCTAGGTATCTAACAATTGAGCATTGGTTAACTAAATTATGGTAGTCCTTACAGTGCAATACTGTGCAGCTGTGAAAAATGGTGATGCTAATATAATACTCACTGGTTGAGTGAGACAGGTTACAAAACAGCATGTGTAGTATGAGCTCATTAAATAAATAAAGACAGGTTACAAAACAGCATGTGTAGTATGAGCTCATTAAATAAGTAAATTATATATATGGATGTGCAAAGAATTTTTTGTATGAGTGTGTACATGTGTGACTGTGGGAGATTCTTCATTATGTATTTATTTATTGTTTATGATATATTTCTACATTGTCTGAATTTCCTTTCAGTGGACATTTATTCATTTTCTTTCTCCCTGTCTGTGCACTCAGCTCCTTGCTGCATCCTTAGGTGTGTCTTCCTGAGGACCTGTATAAGAGAGTCTGGGGTGGACCCCTAGGAGTGGGATTCCTGGGTCCCAGGGGTACTCTTACACGCTTTCCTTGAGTATGTACCAGTTTACCCTCCCACCTGCAGTATCTGGGGGTTCTCAGATCCTCCCATCATATCTGACACTTAGTATTATCTGACTTTCCATTGTTTTTCAATCAGATGGGTATGATTGGGTATCTCATTGCTTGCTTTTGCAGATCTCCAGTTCTTACTGAGGTTGAGTAACTGTCTCTTCCCATACTTATTAATCAATCTGATGTCCCATCTGCAGAATCATTTACAGTTTTTTCATGTATTGGAATCATTAAGGAAAACTGTTTAAAGACTGGAGACAAACTTGGAGGGAGGGAAAGGCAGTTTGGAGGCAGAGCGCCCTCGAGCCAGAGTACCTTCGGGTATATGTGTGTGTGTGTGTGTGTGTGTGTGTGTGTGTGTGTGTGTGTGTGCAGTTCTGCCTGGCTCGCAGTAGGGCCAGCCTCCCTAGGTCTGTTGCTTGACATGTTTATGAGAGCTGGAAGGAAATCAATAAAGAAGCTGTGTTTAGGAAGTTGAAAACTCCTCCAATTTTTGGATGTTGGAAAGCGTCTCATGGGGTCGCATGGATTCAGGGATAACAAGCGTAAGCCAATGGCTGCTGTTCAGTACCTTTTGCCCCCCGTGCTCTCTGAGGTCTGACTTTACCCTTTGAGATCTGAGGGGGAATCTGACTTTACTCTGTGGTGTCTTATGAACGAGGTGGAGACAAGTTAGAAACTGCCACCTGAAACCACGACTTTCATTTCCTCCTGGGGATCCTTTCCCCGTCCTGTCGAGTCTCCCAGCTCTCCTGCCCAGGCCACACTTCTCCCAGATCTCTGTTGGCTGCATGCCCAGCCACTTATTTCAAAAGCTGTGTCAAATCGTCTTATCTGTAAGGCTTGTTTTGGTGCTTCCTGGGGGACGAAGAGGAAGACAAATTCTAAGTGATGTGACATTGCCCGGCTGTTGCACTTGGATCAGTGGCAAAGTTGCACGCTGTCATGTCCTGAAGACGCCGGAACCACGGGAGCTTAGTGAATTACTAAGCCAGGTCTTTGAAAAGGAATAAAAACGTTCCTGCTTCTCCTGGATTCCCCAGATCTCCCATTGTCTGTGTATTTATATTTGTCCTAAGAATAAAAGTTATTTAAGAGAACATATAGAAGTTTAATGCTTTCAGGATTTGGGGAAAGTGTTCTGAAAAGTTTTTAGTTATTGCTCATTAGTATATCAATATTATTTTAATAAATTGGAGCTTGGGGCAGAGCCCTGGTTAGAAAGTTAAGCCCCTTTTTATGACTTTGAGATTGTGGCGCTTGTGTAGCACCAGGAGGTCATTTTTAAAAAATTTTATTGAAGTAGAGTTGATTTACACTGTTGTGTTTAATTTCTACTGTACAGCAAAGTGACTCAGTTATACATATATATATTCTTTATCATATTCTTTTCCATTATGGCTTATCATAGGATATTGAATATAGTTCCCTGTGCTGTACAGTAGGACCTTGTTGTTTATCAGGAGGTCATTTTTGATTGCTTGACCAAGGTTTTGAATTGGGGGTGAAGCTATAGTTGTGAAACATATTTATCTTAATTTAATTTTTACTTTTCAAGTGGGTTTTCTTTTTTCTTTGTTTTCCAGTTTTATTGGGATAAAATTGATACACAGAACTGTATAAGTTTAACGTGGACAACATAACGACTTGACTTACATATATTGTGAAATGATGACCACGATAAGTATAGTGAACATCCATCATCTCATAGATGCCAAAAAAAGGAAAAAATCATTTTTTTCCTGGTAATGAGAACTTTTGGGGTCTACTCTCTTAGCAACTTTCCCATCTATCACACAGCAGTGTTAGCTATAGTCATAATGCCCACTCCATCCCCAGGACTTATTGGTCTTATTGGAAGGTTGTACTTTCATCCAATTCCCATGGATGTTTAATCTTACACACCACAGTAAAGAAAGTGTTAAATAAATCTAACCCAGCAAAAATCCAGATTAAAAAAAAACAAAACAGGGTAGAGAGTATGCCCTTGATTCAGTTTTCCACCAAGATGAAAAAGAAGTCATAGCATGTGGGAGGAATAGGGTCCCTCAGGTGGTTCTTTCCTGGGCGGATTCTGCCTGCTTTGGGGTCGTTTAGCAATTTCTGGGGACGTTTTTTGATTGTCATGACTTGGGGAGGGGGATGCTACTGGCATCTTGTGGGTAAAGGCCAGAGATGCTGCTGGACATCCTACAGTACCCAGGACAGACCCCCTTAACAAAGAATTATCCAGCCCAAGATGGCAGTAGCACAGGTGCGGGCCTCCTGGTTGTCTCTGTGAGCAGTTTACTGAACCTTTCTGGGCATCTGCTTCCCAGCACTAATTAAAGTACCTGCTTCCCAGGGCTATTGGGATGTTTGGAATGAGACTGGGTCAATCAAACCCCTGGCTCCCCTTTAAGCAGCCAAGTGTCCTATTGTATTTAAAAAAACGATTCTGAAAACAGATGTAATTTATACCCAACCTTTTGGTCTTGCTTTTGCCTGTAAATGAGGATTCAGCCATATGGCCAAGATCATCAGGCAAGTGCATCTGTTTCTGAGCCTTGCAAACATGAAATTGGTGACTCTTTAGCCTGCGTGAGCCTCCCTGGACACCTAGGACCCCATGTAGGGTCCCGCACACAGCTGAATTCCCCTGGGGAAGGAGGTGCCTCATGACTGCCCTTACTAACAGGCCTGTGAGGACTCAGGACCTGCCACTGATTCCTTCTATCAAGTTGGAAAGGGAGGAAAATCTCTCTTTAATTTAACCCTGAGCCCTCCGGCTTATTTGGCTTTGCCTGTAAACTCTTATGCCCATGTACTCATCGAGTTTGGGGGCTTTGCCAACACAGGCCCTTCTGGAGACACGGGGCACGTCTAGGGGTGGGGTGGGGGTCTCCAGTGTCAGTGTCTGCATGCATCCTGTACGGAGAGTGTCACAGAAGGGAAACCCTCCCAGATTTAAGCAGAGACAGCTTCATAGGTTGTGCCTGGGATTTTAGTTTTATGGCTGATGTTTTGGTTCTAACTATTTACAAAGGGAAATTCTGGGACCATGAATTTAGAATCATGTTGTCATGGTTTCACTTTAAAAATCTGTATTTAATCTTCCTGGCAATCTGCCAGGAATCCAGACTTGATATTTATTTTCCTGAGGGTGCAGGGAGGAGGCAACCCCCTCTCATTGGCAGGTGTGGAGCAGAAGAGGGGCCATGGCAAAGAGCCTGGGCAGGGCTCTTCAGGCCTGGGAGGGCTTCAGGCCCTTGTAACCTCTTGGGTGTGGTGTTTCTTTGCCCTCAGAGTGCCACTGATCTCCCTCCTTCTACCCATTGTACAGATGAGGAAACTGAGGCCAGGAAATGGGAAGGGTTTGTTACGGTCACCCAGTGAGTTTGTAGGAGAAGTAGGACTCAAGGCCAGGTGTTCTGCTGCTCAGCCTGGCCTCTTCTGGGCCTCCAAGATGTGGTGGGCTGGGTTTTAGCCTGGTCAGTTGAGTCTCCCGAATGCTCAGCCAGGGACCCAGGGGAGAGCATGGCTGAATGGATGGAGCAATCTTACCAGTGTATTTAATGACCCATTGGAAGCCTAGAAGGTGCTGAGGGAATACAGCTGAGGTGAAGGAGTTTCCGATTCAACCTGGAAGATAGCATAATGCCTTTGTATGATTCTGCTTGGCAGGTGAAAGGCAATCTAATTCTGTAGGGGAGTCATGTGTCAAAAGCAACACTTGATAAGTTGCCAGAGGACTTATCAAAGCCCCAGGGACTTTGGCGGGGGACATAGTGGTCAGGGAGGGCATATGGGGATGAGTAGAAGGATTAGGACCTGATGGGGTGGGAGAAGAGGTTCTTCCAGGACCGGCTGGCCGAGCAGGTTTTGTGGTGGGCAGGGATCATCTGGAAATTATGGTGACAATAATAATAATAGCAGCTAATATTTATTAAGCCCTTACTGTATACCAGCCTCTGTGCTAAACATTTTATATGTTTCCTCATTCCTGTGAGGAGTGTCCTGTCGGAATCCCATTTTACAGATGAGTAAATCAAGTTGCAGAGTGATGAAGTGTCTTGCTTAAGGCCATATGGCTGGTGAAGGGCAGGAGTCTGATTTCCAATCCAGCATTCCTCCCCCACTCCTTTTCCTGTTGCAGCCGGATTTTGGAAGACAGGAATCCCAGCCAGAGGATTTGGGGATTAGTAGTGGGTCAGAGGAGCAAATGGAGGATTTGAATACAGGAGTGTAATGATGAAAGGGCTGCTTTAGTAATGCTGACCCCTTTTAGGTGCTTAACGTGTATTTGCTGAGTGAATGGATGAATAGTGATGTGGCGGCCTCTGGGATGCAGGATGGCGGGGGAGACCAGTGGAAGGTGCTGGAAGGACCAGTAGGGAGGGCTGGAGATTCGAGTGGGTGAAGAGGAGGATGAAGAGGAAAGTGTCAGGAGGACCGGAAGGGCCTGGAGAGGTGGGCGTGGTGAAGGGGATGGTCAGGCAGGGGAGAAGCCTTGGTGAGAAAGAGGGTGACAGAAACACCATGGAAACGCCAGCCACGCAGCTGGACATCTCGGCTTGCGGTGGCGGGGTTGGGAGTCCTGTCAAGAAGTGACTGTCCCTGAAGTGTGGACTGTCCCTGAAGTGGGGGGCAGTGGTGGCAAGGACTGACACCCCCGCGCCTCCCCTACCACGTGGCAGGGACAAGTGGATGCTGAAAGGGTCATTTATGACATGTGTCCCGAAGCACAGTGACCCCAGAATTTCAAGGCTGTGGTTGTGTCCCTGGGTCCACCAAAGAGTGCCTCTCGGTCATCTTGCCACTGCCCTTGAACCAACAGAGCTGCCCCTAGAGGCTTCCTTCCTCACTTTTGGCCTCGCTTGCCTCTCCTGGCACCTCACGGACGGGTGAAGTGGACCCAACCCTTTGCAAACACACTTGGGAGCTGGAGGAACAGGTCTTGGGGCATTTGCTGTGGCCACATTTCACGTGGCTCCTTAAACAGGTCAAAGCCGGGGCGTACTTATTTTTTCTTGGAAGAATGAGAGTTGGATCTGTCCCTCAGGGATTGAAGGAAGGAAAGGGAAACAAGGGTGGGGGGCAGGTAGAGGCGTAACCCTGAGGAGTTATGAAGAGGAACCCTAAGACTTGTCAACGGTATGTGGTCCTGTGTGAAATGTAAGCCCGGGACACACTGTGCATTGGGTGCTGGAGGCCGGCGTTGTGGTCAGTCAACAGTGGTGTCACTTTGTTAATCCTGAGGGGACAGTGCCCAGGAGAGGAGGGGAACAGCTAGGCTGTATAGGTAATGACTAGTACCTCTTCATCGTGACTGAACTGCTGGTGAACAGATCTAGGACCTCAGTTGACAGTGAGAACCCATCTCTCTGGGTCCATGATTTGAGCTCAGTTATTCAGTGTCACTCATGCGTGGCACCCAGGACCAAATAAACCATGGCCAGGAAGCTAAGTCAGAGGTTGCAGACTGACGGCCCACAGATACGTTTTTTTGTTTTGTTTTGATCTGCACAGTGGTTTTGCTTTCATTTTTTATTAAAGTGCAGTTGATTTGCAGTGTTTCACGTGTATAGCAAAGTGATTCAGTTATGCATACATACATACATACATACATACATACATACATATATATTCTTTTTCAGATTCTTTTCCATTGTAGGTTGTTACAAGGTATTGAATATAGTTTCCTGTGCTATACAGTAGGTCCTTGTTATCTATTTTATATACAGTAGTGTGTATCTGTTAATCCCCAATTCCCAATTTATCCCTCCCCACCCTTTTCCCCTTTGGCAAGCATAAGTTTGTTTTCTATGTCTGTGAGTCTATTTCTGTCTTGTAAATAAGTTCATTTGTATCGTTTTTTTAGATTTCACATATACGCAGTGTTTCTAACAACTGAGATAACTGAGAACACTTAAAATTGGGAGTCTTCACATCAAAATCCAGATCTGCTTTTCTCAACAGATGGGAATACTGGAAACGCAGTGCCTCTGTAACGAGGGGCGGGTAGGGGGGGCGGAGAGCTGGGTAGCCACCGTCCCATCTCGTCTGTGTTTGTGAGTGCCAATCCTCGTGTCTCCTTGACTCCAAGACCGAGCGTTGGCTGTCATTTGTCACCGCGTTTGTTCTAATGTTTACATCACACCAGGCTCGCCTCACTGCTTTCCTGCGCCTGTGGGCTCTGGGGCGTTTGAGTCATCCCGCTTGACTGGGTGCTGGTACTGGAGCAGAGTGTCTGGCGTGGTGGGGAGGACAGGCGTCAGGTGTGGCAGCGCTGCTCGTGTACCTGCAAGTCTCTGGAACACCTGTGTCTGGGAGGGCTTGGCCAGAGCCCTGTTAGAGCTGGGCTGCCTGAGATCCTGAAGCTCTCACTGCACTAGAGGAAAACGCTTTTGTCTCATGTAACCGAGAGTCTCAAGTTGCCCATCTGGAGCAGAGCCAGATGAGATTCAGATCACGCTGGTGTTGGGCTCGTTTAAACTGCTTTAAAAGGATGGTGATGGGTAGAGCGCAGGGGCTGTGCCCAAGGCTGGAAAGGGAGGAGGCTGGTGCTCGGGAATTGTACCCTGGTCGCCAGCCTTGGGTTTGCCCCTGAGCCTGGGGCCCATCCCAGGTCATCGCCCCTTCTTGGGAGACAGGGCGCTGTTGTCACTGGCTCTCCGGCACCTGCTTCCCTACGTGGTGGGGCTGCACAGTGGGTTTTGGGGTCGTGTTCTTTCTCCAAGCTTGCTTGGTTTTCTAGGGAAGGCTCTGTTTTGTCATGTTCTGAGGGGGGAAGATGCAGGGTAGAGATCGGAGGTTAAAAACAGGAAAGACCTCTGTCCTCAGAGCATTGGAAGCTTCGGCCGGGTGCGAAGGCGGGCAGCTAACTCACGGCAGCTGCTTGATTCGATCTCTCCCCTACACATGCCGTTTTCACCTTCTGTATTAATTTTCCAAATGTCAAAGGTAACATGCTCTTTGGAACGAGTAGTGTGGTTTCGGCAGAAGGCTGGTCCTTGAGCCACAGAGCTACTTTAGTGGGCTTCACATTGAAAACAGCTCAGGTGGAGGAAAGGCCAGAGATGCTGGGGTTGGCTCCTAAAGTCACCAGGTGAGCAGGAGGCGGCAGGCAGCCTCTGGGTGGGACAGGGGGGCCCCCGGGCCTCTCCAGGAGAAGGGTCTCCTGTCCGAGAGGCAGGCCTGACACACACGTGGTCTGTTTAAATTTTTATCTTAACTACCTTCTTTGAATTTTATTTATTTACTTGTTTGTTTTAAAAATAGCTCATATATTCACATGGTTTGAAATTCACGAGGAGCCAGAGGGTATAGTGGACAATCTCCTTCTTAGCCCAGCCTGCCCTTCGGCCTCCCAGCTTCCTTCTCCGGATGCTGTCAATTTCTTGTGACTCTTTCCAGAGAGATTTTATAAGTATAGAAATGAATGAGTGTGATAGATACACATACATACATATCTATCTATCTTTCCTGCTTTTAATGACAGCTTTGTAAGATGTAATTCACGTGCCATACAGGTGTCCCATTTAAAGTGTCCAAATTATGGTTTTTAGTACATTCACAGAGTTGTGTACCATCACCCCAGTCAATGATCGAAGACTGTTGTCATTCCAGAAAGAAACGTGAGCTCGTTATCGGTCACTCTCCATCTTTCTCCCAAGCCCCACCGCGGTGAGCTCTGCCACCAGCACCCTAGCTGCACCGGGGAAGTGTGTGACGTGGATACGAAATTCGGGTTCAGGGTGAGGGACTTGCCAGGAGGCTCACAGACAAAGGAGTTGCAGGGCTGAGATGGAATCGCACCCCTGGACGTGCAGCCTATGGATCTGACCGCCGCACCCCTAAACTGAACTTCTGACAGCAAACTAACCCGTCCGGCTTTGCATTGTTTTGTGTCTCTTTGCAGGGGAGGGTGGGGAGGGCAGGCCCCTCTCCACGTGGGTCCTCTGGGCTCCCACTCTGCTCCCCAGCCTCCGTGTCTGCCTGAGCCGTGCGCCGGGGAGCATTGGGAAACCAGTTTCCGACCAGCTGTGGAGCGGGCCTTTGAGTAAACAAACCCTCTGGCTTTAGGATTACATTTCAGAGTAAGAGAATTTGAACTTCTCTTCTGTCTAGTTAGAAATGTTTGTTTTGGCCCCAGTGGAACGATCCTTTGTCTCTTCTCGAGCTTCTCTGGTCTTGCTGGGTCCTGTGAAGCACAACGTGGGCATTTACTTAAAACCACCCTTTAAGTAAATGCCACCGTCTCTCCGTGGAGGCCACTTGGTGTAACGGGACCTTGTACCAGAAAAGAAAAATTACGGCGAAGGGGCCATGCTGTTGCAGGTGGGCCAGCAATATCTTTTCCCTTCCTTCTTCCCTGAATCTCCCCCTTCTTGGGCGGGGAGCGCTGTGACAAAGCTGCCTTCCTGCTTGTGCCTCCCACCCACCCCCGGGTAGGCGAGGAAGCAGGGCTGTAAGCAGAAACACCGGGATAGGAACCCAAGTCTGACTCTAACCTGGGGCTCTGTCTAGAACCCGTTGCTTCTTTCTCAAGCTGTGTCCTCGAGGCTGACCCACTGCCCTGCCCCCCGGGGACACGTGGGTGACTGCAGATTCTCTGAAGCTGTGTAGCCTTAGCCTTTTCCTCAGACCGGGATGCTGGTGAACAGCTGTGTGGGAAGATCACCAGGATGCTTGTCGCCTCGGAAAACCTGTTCACAGGTCGCCCTGAGTGAAAACCTTCACGATGTTGTCACTGAGGTGCATTATATGTATGGTTCCTTGTTTCTAGAACCAGAAACAGGGAAGAGTCCCAGGGTTTTAAAGGATTTGACAAAATGGGAAAATTATACTTACATGTGGAAGGTTTGCTGTTAAAATGTGGGAGAATCCCGAGATGGTGTTTATCATTACAGCCATGCCTTTTTTCCTTCGAGACCCTGTGACAACGTTTAGGGTTCCTTTGTTTGTGGGTGACAGAAAGCCCTGACCAGACTGGCTTCGGTGACAAACAGAGTAGCATTGTTGGTGTCAAGGAGGGCTGGCATCATAGTAGACTTGGAGCTTGGTCTCTCCCTCCAATCTGTCCTCTACCATGTTGGCTTTATGTTCCATTTCTAGAAGATGGCGATGCAGCTCTCACCTGGGTGAGTTACTGACCCCTTTCCTGCCTGCCTAGCAAAGGTCACTGGCTCCGATTAGTCCCATACTCCCCCCAACCTCCCAGCCATGGCCCCGGGGGTTGCAATACACTGATTCTGACTCAGGTTTAAGTCCCATGGTCCACTCCTGGAGCTGGGGGTGTGGCCAGTGGTCAGGCCTCCTCACCCACGGGGACCATGGAGAGGGGCATTCACCAAGGATACAGATGCCCAAAGGAGGGAGGAGACGGAGGCTGGGCTGCCCCAAACCAACATGTGTCCTGAGGGAGTCACCGTTAGAAAGAGTTTACGAGAGGTCTGCCCAGATCAATTTGAAATAGGAATGTGTGAGCTGTGGTAAGCGACAAGTTCCAGAAAGTGTGTACCAAGGGAAAGAGTTTCTTGGTGTTAAAGATAAGTGGAGGTGGAGTCTAGTGGCGGTGTGGAGTGGGCTTGCAGAGGGAGTGAGTGGGGGAACTGGCACCTTGCCTCTTGCCTGGCACGAGGTGGTTCAAGGTGAGCCTCCAGGGAGGTTCGTGCTGGAGCGGCCCTTGGTCCTTGGTCCTGGGGAGATCGACCTCTCTGAGCCTCAGTTTCCTCGTCTGGAACACAGAGATAACAGCGCTGCCTTATAGGGTGATTTATATGTTTTGCATGTGATCTTACACGTAACTTGCTTAGCTGGCACCCGGGAGGAGCTCAACTCTTAGGGACCGCTATTGATCAGAAAAGATGCGTTAGAGCATCCACACTCAGAAGAGACAGCAGGACTCGGTGAGGTCACGTAGGCTTTGAACGAATCTGTTTTCCCCTTATCTCACGTCTTCCTCTCCGAGGCAGGGTGTCTCTGTTCTCTGACCCGGGACAGTGAGGCTTGGGAATCTAAGGGTCTGCGGGAAATGCTGGTCGACTATTCATGCATTTCCCAGCTTCTGACTCACACACAGCTAGTAAGGGAAGGGCTCACCTTTTAATTTGAAAAATACATGAGGTGAGGCCCCCTCCACCCATCCCACCCCACGCGACTCCAATCATACATGTGGTTTCTTTCTGGCACAGCCAGTCACCTTCTGCCATGGATGAAGCTGAGTCTCTTTCAACTTCTCACAAGTCCTGGTTTTCCCTTATTAACATGTCCAGTAGTGAAACAGCAGGAAGTACTTTTTTGTGAAAGGTATTGTGGCTCAGAAAGTTGATTATTTGAAATGTAATGTCTTCAGCTCATTGTGTCAAAACTGGCGTTCAATGCATGTATGAGGGTTCTTGCTAACGGCCTTTTGGTTTAGGCAAGGCCCTGTAGAGAAGTGCAACCAAGAGTGTGTGTGTGTGTGTGTGTGTGTATGCACACATACAGGCTTGAAATCCAAGAAGAGCTAAGATTTCCATTTTAGTCTGAATGCAGGAAAAAAAAAAAAAAAAGAAAGAGGTCCCAGCTCAAAGGCAGTCCGGCAGGAGAAATTCTCTCACTTGTGGGATGTCAGCCTTTCTTGTCTATTCAGGCCTTCAAGTGATTGGGTGAGACCCACCTGAGTTGGGGAGGGCAATCTGCTTTACTCAGTCTACCCATTCCAGTGTTAATCTCAACCAGAAACACTCTCACAGACACATCCAGAAATAATGCTTGAGACAACGTCTGGGTAGCCTGTGGCTCAGTCAAGTCTACACATAAAATTAACCATCACTGAAACTTTGGTGTAATCTTCAGGTTTAAAATTACCTTCTCAGGTGACCTGCTTGGAATGGCTGTCATTAAAGCAAGTAGGCCATGGTGTTCTAGAGGTTGGGCTGTGTTCCAGCTTCTCCCGTGGTAAGTGTTCAAGGGTCTTATTTTAAGCTCAGCAGGTAAATTTTCTCATCACAAGACTCTATGAACAATCAGGAAGAAGGAAGGTGATTTTATGGTTGATGGGGATCCATTTCCATGAAGCAGGGCTGAAGTCAGAGCCTCCAGAACCTTCTCCCAGGGTCAGCAGTCAGTCCTGCTTCAGAGCCAAGACTAAGCAAGGTTTCAAGTTCCAAGTGCAGGACGAGGTTTATGAATCAGATTTTGCATTTTTCTAATAAGCCTCATGATATTTGAAAAACAGTTACAAACAATGGTGACTCTTCATCCAGAAACCATCTGGGCGCCAGTCTCTTTGGGCATCTACAGGAGCTTTCTCAAACCCTCGGGTCCACAGGACGAATCCTATTCCAGTGTTCCAGATGCTTGTCCAGATGTGTGTTGGGAATGGGCAGCCCTGGCACTGGGCACAGTTAACAGAAGGGCAAGTCTGGCTCCTTTGCAAAGCCAGGTGCTTCTTCTGAACAGCTGTGACCCGTCAGGTCAGAGATAGGAGACTTCTGAGAAAAGTGTGATGTGTGCGTCTGTGTAGATCCGGAGCTTAGATCTACTAGAGCCTAGTCTAGAGGGCTTGGGAGGTGGGTGGTTTTCCTTGTGGCTTTGTCTTGGGTTGCTTGTGGCATATGGAGCCGTTTCTGGGCTTAAATTTCCCCATCCAGTACTGGAGATTGAATTGGTCAGGGATTATGTCATCTGGGGCAGAACACTAAGATCTATTTTACTCCTTTGTGGGGAGGTGGAGAGAAAACAAGAATCTGTTGATTGTGAGAATCTGGACCAGCGGTATTTATAACGTAAGCATTTACGCTCCCTTTTACAAAGCCTGCTTCCAAAATACTGTTGTCCCGTGGCCACTGGGGAGGTGACCGGCTGTGCCCCTCTTACCTCTTAACCACCTGGCTTGGTGTTTGCACCGTGCTGCAACGTGTTTGAAATCCATGCAGTTTCACACCCACACCTCTGCGTGCGTGCCTGTGATGAAAGCAGGAAGGGCAAATTGCTTTGTAATGAGGCTAGGGGATTGTCAGGCTTTATAGCTGATTTCCCAAAGTCTCTACACAAAGAACCACAAGGAGCAGTGCTATAGGTTGTACAGGTTGCTTTAAGCCAAAGGTATAGATAAATATTTATATTTTCTATGTAAACAATCCTTTCACAAATCATGTCTTTGATAAATAACACGAGGTAAGAAAAGAGCAAGTTGCTGTTGCTAAGAAACTCTTGACGGTGAACTTCTGTTTTCATTGTTTTGCAAACTTCTTGAGGAGTTTCTGTGTGCTGGGGACAGAGAGACCGGGCATGTGTCTTTGATGTGGTCTCCAGCTGGGTACGGCTTACAGTCTGCAGGAAGCATGTTTAGAGAATATGATTCTTCAGTGCCCCATTTATGATTCTGGGGGGTTTGGCTGGTTTCTCATAGACAGTTTCAAATATTTTTTAAAAAGGAGGGACATCAGAGAATACAAGGCATTTGGGAAAAAGTTCAAAATAGTGCAGAAAGAAATGCTTAAAGCATCAGTAGTCATAATAACAATATTGTTCCCTGTGGCATCATAAACTTTCAGCTGTGTCCTGATCAATGTCTCGTGCTTCGTGCAGAGGGTCTGACACTGGAGATGGAAAGGCTTGCTCGGCACTTTCCCCGTGGTCCCCAGTGACCGTCTACCGTCCCAGAGGTAAAAGCATAGGGTTTTAACTCCCAATGCTCACAAATCCTTGTGATGGAAACAATACTCATTTGTACAAGTTCTTGTCATGTGAGAGAGGCTGTAGCACGTTTAACTCCTATTTGTTGATTATTTTCACAGACAGTCATTTTTGCCGAGAGCTTGCTGTGTGTAAGCTTGTTAAACGCCTCATCTCACTTAATCCTCCCTCGCCTCCGAGGGACAGATACTGTTCTCATCCCGTTTTATTTATGAGGAAACTGAGGCCTAGAGAGATTGACTGACTTGCCCATGATCACACAGGTAGAAAGTGGGCAAGCCTGCGTTCTAATCCACCTGGCTGGTCCATGGGGCAGGGCACACAGTGCCAGGCTGTGACGCCTGTGCTTGGAGCAGTGACCTGCCAACACGGCAGGGCTGGGATGAGGGTGAGGGGCCAGGGGATGAAGGGATGAGGGGCATCATGCCAGCCCAGGGGCAGGGCTGAGTTCCGTCCATGTTGAACATTTTGGTCTTTTGCTCATCGTGTATTTATTTTGCATTAATTTTGCCTTTTAAAATCTTGCATTTGGGCATTATAGATCTTGATCACTGGGTTTTACGGTGCTTTGGGCAGGTGTGGGTGAGGACCACGAGGGTTGCTGAGGTCAGGAACCCGCCCAAGGTCCCATGGCCAGAAATGGAGGAGCTGGGGTATTTGCCAGATCTCCTGGGGGCCGGGCTGGGGGCAGCAGCGTGGCTTACCCCAGTGGGCATCGCTGAGTTCTCAGGAATGTGCTTCCCCTCTTCCAGGTCGGGGAAGAGGTTGAAGAAGACCCGCAAGTATGACATCATCACCACTCCAGCCGAGCGAGTGGAAATGGCCCCGTTGAACGAAGAGGATGACGAAGACGAGGACTCCACAGTATTCGACATCAAATACAGGTACCGGGTGGGAACAGTGGCTTTCTCCTGGGCTCGCTGGCTTGGGGAGGTGGGGCGGTTCACCTCAGAAGACAGTGAGTGGCCAGGCGTGTATTCTTGTTCTTTGGCTAAGTCTTTGACCTTGGGGCATTCTGCTTCTAGGGGGGAACTGCTTTGATCTCTCCCAGGAACGCACAGCACCCAGAAAGCCAGCAGGGAAGTACTTGCAGGGAAATGCTTATTCTCAACTCTTTCCTGATGAGAACCCTTGAGAAGTCAGCTTTGTGGGAGCGAAAGGAGGGCTGAATTTCGGACAACGAGCTTGTCATGTACAGACTGTGGGGAATCTGGTCCAAGCAACCGCCATGTACCACGCGCCATGCACACAAATGGAAACTTGTTTTTCAGCCTTGCTTAGTTGGTAATGGAGAGCGTGGGGTGGGGGTTACTCCTTGGATGGAATTTACCGCTGAATTCCAAAGGCAGGTGTGTTTCTTTAACGTGGCCAGTAGGAAAGTCAGAATGACTTTTTGACTTCAGAATTGTAGTTTGGGCTTCGGCTTCTTTGGGGAAGTACTACTTTGGGTATGTGAGATTCTCAGTGTTAGAGCTGGGGGCAAGTGTATTTTAGGGATGAGGGCTTGGAGGCCCAGAGAGGGGCCATGGGTTGCCCAAGGTCGCAGTTATTAGTGGCAAAGTTGAGACGCAAATCCAGGCTGGACCCTATCCGGAGATTCCTCCCTCCCCACCAGGGTCCTTCAGAGAAACAGAATCAATAGGATATACACACACAGAAAGAGACTTATTATAAAGGTCCAAGTCTGAAGGCCTGAGAACCAGGAGAGCCGATGGTGTAAGTTCCAGTGGGAGTGCAGGAGAAGACCGATGTCTCAGCTCCAACACAGTCAGGCAGAGAGAGCGAATCCCCCCTTATTCTGCCTTTTGTGCTATTCAGGCCTCCAGTGGGTTGGATGAGGCCCACCCATGCTGGGGAGGGCGATCTGCTTTACTCGGTTTACCCAGACAATTGTTAATCTCAGCCAGAACACCCTCCCAGACACACCCAGACTAACGTCTTACCAAATATCTGGGCACCGTGTCACCCAGTCAGGCTGACCCGTAAGAGTCACATCACACACAGCTTTTCTGTACCTCCTGACTTGTCCTTTTCCAGCACAGCCTTGGGTATTCTTGGCTATAAAGGAGTTAGATTCAAGAAAGCAAGTGTTTGGGATTTCGATTAGAACTTCATTGACTCTGTAGGTTGATTTAAAGAGAATCAGCCCTTTATGCTAAGTGAAATAAGTCAGACAGAGAAAGACAAATACTGTATGATATCACTTATGTGTGGAATTAAAAAAATACAGCAAACTAGTGAATATAACAGAATAAAAAGAAGCAGACTCACAGATAGAACAAACTAGTGGTTACCAGTGAGGAGAGGGAAGCGGGGAAGGGGCAAGATAGGGGTAGGGGATTAAGAACTACAAACTATTAGGTATAAAGTAAGCTACAGGGGCTTCCCTGGTGGCGCAGTGGTTGAGAGTCCGCCTGCCGATGCAGGGGACAGGGGTTCGTGCCCCAGTCCGGGAAGATCCCACATGCCGCGGAGCGGCTGGGCCCGTGAGCCATGGCCGCTGAGCCTGCACGTCCGGAGCTTGTGCTCTGCAATGGGAGAGGCCACGGCAGTGAGAGGCCCGCGTACCACAAAACAATAAAATAATAATAAAAAGAAAAGCTACAGAGACATAGTGTACAACATGGGGAATATAGCCAGTATTTTATAATAACTATAAATGGACTATAACCTTTAAAAATTTTGAGTCACTATATTGTACACCTGTAACTTACATAACATTGTACATCAACCGTACTTCAATAAAGAAAAAAAAGAGAATCAGGCCCTTTATGTTGACTCTTCCCATTCATGAACATGGAATAACTTTCCATTGATTTAGGTATTGGAAAAGATGTCTTTCAAAAACTTCTCCATAAATGTGTTATAAATTTTTGCTAGATATATTCCCAGGTGTTTTACATTTTGATATATATATATATATTTTTTTTCTTTATTTAAAAAATTTTTTTGGGGGGTAGGATGTATCTTTAAAAAATCTTTTTTAAAATTTTTATACAGCAGATTCTTATTAGTTATCTATTTTATACATATATATGTCAATCCCAATCTCCCAATTTTCTTTTTACTTTAAAATACTGTTTACTTTAAAGTACTATTTTATTTATACTCATGTCTGAAAAAAAATGTCTGTATTATCATGTTCACATATATACCAATATTGGAAACAGAGTTTGTTAACAAATCACACCTAAATTTTATGAAGAACGCACAACATTGACATGGATTGGTTATAGATAACGTGGAGGAACAAACCATTAGCTATAATTTGCAGTTTAGGTATAGAGCAGCCCCCTTTGAGAAGAATCAAAACAATTACTAACCTGCACCCATACTGCAAAATACTATGTACATAAGAAAGTGATTATACTGATTTTATTGCTAAGCCGTTTTATCGGTCTCATATTCAAGGCACAGAAACGAAACAAAATGTGAAGACCACGATGTCCTCATTATGAATCACAATGGAAAGGCTCAGCTGCATCCTGCAGGCCTGGGGTTATTGTACCATAGGGAGCCCTTGATGGCTTAAGTGGATCAACAGACTGTTTTGATTTTGAGCCGTGGGATGGGATCTCATCCATATTTGGTGTGTGAGCCGACTCCACGGGGGCTAGGATAGATGGAGCCATTTTTGTGGTAGCCTCAGACCCGACTACATAAGAAAAGACCCTAAGCAAAGAAATATCACTGTCTGTCCAGAAAATCTAACTGTTGACTCTTTCTTGAGTATAAGCTGGAAAAGGGGCCCCTCTAGAGAATCTGGATACAAATATTATTGTGGTCTAAAGACTGCTGGGTGGAGGTCGTGTCTGGTGTCACAAAGAGGAGGAAAGTATTGAAACCACTGTCAGATTAAGAACCTTCCACAACGAGTCTCAGTTCTTCAAATAATGGAGCAAGTTCCTTTCCTAGGAACAGTTAGTGCTGTATTGGCATTGCTCCTGGCTGTGAAACTCACCATCAAAGGCAAATGATTTCAAAATTAAAACATTTTTTTCAGTTTTATTGAGATATAATTGACATACAGCACTGTATAAGTTGAAGGTATATAGCATAATGACATACATATATTATGAAATGATCACCACAATAAGTTTAGTTGGCATCTAGCACCTCACATAGTTACAAAAACATTTTTTTTACCTTGTGATGAGACCTTATAGGATCTACCCTCTTAGCAGCTTTCAGGTCTATCATACAGCAGTGTTAACCTGTAGTCATCATGTTGTACATTACGTCCGCGGGAGGTATTCATCTCGTAACTGGAAGTTTGTACCTTTTGACCGCCTTCACCCAATTTCCCCCTCCGCAACCCCCTGCCTCTGATAACTGCAAATCTGATCTCTTTTTCTATGAGTTTGGTTTTTCTAGAGTCCACGTATAAGTGAGATCGTACAGTATTTGTGTCTATTGTAAATAATGCTGCTGTGAACGTTGTGGTGCAGGTATCTCTTCAACATAGTGATTTTGTTTCCAAAGGCAAATGATTACATGGAACTACCTGGTAGGTGTTAAGGTAGCAGGTGATACTTTTGCTGTTTGAGAGTCCGAGCTTGCTCCCTGGTCTGTGGCAATGCTCTGGAGGATTTTTGTTGGCCACTGTAATAATGGGCCCTCTATCTCTATGAGACACAGCGATAGCATGGGGCCCTTTCACACATGGTAGTTTTTAATACAGGAATCACTTAAGGTCCCCCAGGCACCTCCATGCCTCTCCTCCACCCCGATTCTGGGCAGAAACTCAGGACTCAGCAAGCCCATTCATATTAGTCTTTCATCCCAGATCATCCACGTTAATGACCCCTGTATCCCACAGGATCAGTCTCCACGCCCGGGTTTCTGCTTCTGGGGCTGCTGGCTTCTCTCTGCTGTCACTTTGGGGACAGCTTCAAAGACAGGCTCCTCTGCAAGCCGCTGCCACACGATTCATGACCTCAATCTGATCTCTTTTTTTAAAAAAAATCACTTTCTTACTTCTGTTCATGGTGTCTAGAAATGCAGTTGATTTTTAAAAAAATATTGATTAAAAAAATCCAGCAACCTCATTAAACTCTTATGAATCCTAGTAGTGTAAATGCAGATCTTTTGAGTTTTCTATGTAGATATATCACTTGAGACTAATAAGACTGCCTCCCTTACCCCCAGGTCCTTCAACATTTTATCTCTCTCTTTTTTTAAGCCTTTTTATACTCACTCTTGGCCTCTAAGTCATTGTTAAATAGAAGTGATGATAATAGGCATCCTGTCTTGTTTTTGATCTTAAAGGGTGTGCTTTCAATATTGACACTAAGAGCAGTGTTTGCTGTAGGGTTTTGTAGATTTTTTTTCCCCAGCAAGCTTCCCTCTATTCCTCTAGTTTGCTAATGTCAAATTTTATTAAATTCTTTTTCTAGCTCTGTTGAGAATATTATACTTTCTCCTTTAATCTGTTAAGGTGGTGAACTCATATTCATTGATTTGTTTTCTAATATTAAACCAACCTTGCATTCCTGAGATAAGGGAGCTCGGTCATGGTCATGTTATCTTTTTATTCACATTGCTACATTCAGTTTGATGATATTTTGCTCAGGACTTTCTTGTTTCTCTTAGTGACTGAGATTGGTTTGTCATTTTCCTATTTTGTAATATCCTTGTCAGGCTTTGGTAGAAGTTTTACTAGCTTCATAAAACAAGTTAGGTCGGTTCCTTATTTTCCTTTTCTCTGGAATAGTTAGTATCAGATTAGAATTATTTGTTTCCTAAATGTTTAGTAGAATATGCTAAAACTGGCTGGACCTTGATGCTTTCTTTGTTTGAAGATTGGAAAAAACTATTGATGTCCAGGCGCCATCCTGCTTCCCTGTTTGTTGTGAAGGACGGACTTCAAGTGGTTCATGTGAGAAGTTGGTGCTGTTTGTGAGGATGTGAGTGAACTTGGGGGTGAGTCACTGGACACAAAACCACTCTAGTCCTCAGGCCCAAAGATGACTGACCATTTAAAAAGACCAGGTCGTAGCTTTTATTACAGATGTAATGTGTGGTATAGAAATTACGGATAAGAAAAAGGGAAAATAAAATCACCTTTAATCTCACTACTTAACGATAACCACTGGAGTGTGTGTGAGTACGTACCCGTGGAATTTTCTTTTTTACAGAAATAGGACCATGTTACACGTGCTGCTTTGGAACATTTTTCCACCCGAACAGCGTATCACAAATGACTTTTCAGGTCAATACGTTTGACAGAACAAGAATTTTAAGGCCAATTTTATGTTGGCTTTAGCGTTTTTGAGAACTGCTCTGTCTGCACGTGACAATCTGTTCACAGGTCCTCGTCTTTCCTGTTTAGAGATGGCTCAGGTAAATTTTTTGGTTCCCCCTGGGAGACAGATGACATTTAAATCGGATGTGGCTGAATCATGGCCTTGGGTGGTTTTATGAGTGAGTGCAAAGAGGAAAATCACGTTTTTTGGCGCCTGGGCAGTAAGGCCGTAACCTGCCTTGTGTTACACGTGCAGCTTGCTGATAACATCTCCTGACTTAGAGCCCGTGAGCATCCGCCAGGCAGGAAGTGGGGTGGAGAGAAGGCAGGCAGGGCAAGGCTTCCGTGGGCAGCCCTCCTCCCAGGCTCCCACGCCACTGGGATGTCACAGCTCATGAGGTAAGGCCTCCGATGTTTAGGGCCAGATGTGGGGAGGGAAAAGAGTCTGTGGAAGTGAGTTTCCAACTCTGTACTTAAAAAGGCTAATTGGAAGAGAGAAATGCTGGCTAAATGGAGTACAGAGACCCCTGGGGTTTTGAAATGGTTCCGTATTTCAAAAGGCATTTGCATCCTGGCTGCATGTGTTTTGAGCTTGGTTGGCCTAGCGTGCAGATGTGGCTGATGTCGTGGACCTCTGGGCCTCCCTGGTTTATCACCGGAGCCTTCTGTGACACCCTCCAGGTGTCCCCTGAGGCGAGGCAGATGCCGCTCTTCCTGCCGTTTGTCTGGTAGGTGGCACCAGGAGCCATGACAAGCGCAGCCCAAAGGTGTGCTGCTGGGAGGACACGCAGCTCTGGCCAGTCCTGGTCTCCAGGGGCCGGGAGGGAGGGCGGGCTTGGTGCCTCTGCTTCTTAGGTGTGGAAGAGACGTGGCCCGTGGGGTGCAGATGTGTGCCCCAGAAATGCCTGACTCCCACCCTCTTGTGGACAGGGCTTCCGGAGGGAATATAATTAGAAACGGATGAGATGTCCCCTGCACCTCTGGGGGCTGTGCCTGGCATCTTGGCTTTGGAACAAAAGGCGTTTGGTGGCTGTTTGCAGCCAGAGGCCCCTGGAGGCTGTGGTGGGAGAGGGAGAAAATGGACTTGACTTGCTTATCCTAGACTGAGGGGTCAGGGGTCAGGGTCCCCATGGCCACCCTATGGCAGAGACAAAGCTAAGGCCCTGCTAAGCACACTCAGGGCAGTGACTTCTAGAATCCTTGAGCTCGGAGGGCCCTTCGGCCCGCCCCACGCTCCCTCATCACCTGAGGACGAGGAGTGAGGCTGCTAGAAGCATCAGCGTGGGGACCGCTGCAGAGGCAACCGGTACCCTGAGCTTCTGGGGCCTGGAAGGAATCAGGCGGGACCTGGTGACCTGTGGGCTCCACAGGGTGGCCGGAGCATCCTCCTTGGACCTGAAACGGCATCAGAGGCCATCCCCAAAGCAGTCTGAATAACCCAGACCCTCTTGCTCGTAGAGTTCCGAGCTTATGTGTTATATATAAATGGGCGTCTCCTGAGGCATTTTTGTTTCTCTGAAAAGCAATATTGGCATTCTGGGGGCAGTTCTCAGCTGAGGTATCGTGAGTTTTATATCTATGAGGAGGGAGACTATGCAAACGGGAGTTTGTGTGGCGATGAAAATTTACTGCTAGGTGATTCTGTTTTTCATTGAAGTATAGTTGATTTACAATGTTGTGTTAGTTTCAGGTGTACAGCAAAGTGATTCAGTTACACAGATATATATATATCTGTTCTTTTAAAGATTCTTTTCCCTTATAGTTTATTACAAAATATGGAATATAGTTCCCTGGGCTATACAGTAGGTCCTTGTTGGCTAGCTATTTTATATTGATATATAGAAGTGTGTATATTGTTAATCCCAAACTCCTAATTTATCCCTCCCCCTCCCCCCTTTCCCCTTTGGTAACCATAAGTTTGTTTTCTATGTCTGTGGGTCTATTTCTGTTTTGTAAATAAATTCATTTGCATCATATTTTAGATTCCACATATAAGTGATATCATGTGGTATTTGTCTTTCTCTTTCTGACTTACTTCACTTAGTATGATAAGCTCTAGGTCCATCCATGTTTAAGTGAATCTGACTTAGTTTCCTGCCTACATGGACACACAGTTTATAGAGCTGTGTAAGGATCAGGCAAAGAAAAGGGGGAAAAAAAGGAAAACACACAAATAGTCCTAACTAGCAGCGCTTTTGTAAAAGCTAGCTTCCTTATTCAGTTGTTCTTTTTTGTGTTCGATGTCCTCGGATGAAAGTGGGAAGACTGCCGAGGGCCCCCCGGCACCTGGTGGTGTGGTCCTCATGTCTGTCTGTCTCAGGAGAACTCACACACGTGGCCCGGCTTCCTCCCTCGGCTTCTCCATTCCGTGGCTGCTGTGCTGTCTTCCTGAGGTGTCCTTGTCTGCTGCACCGAGGGGTCAGCTGCCAGTGTGCAGGACAGGTGCTGAGACAGGTACTCCTGTGTGGAGGGCTCTTTCTGCCAACAGACAAACTTCTTGTAAAACATGGGACAGGGACAGGTTGGGGCATGTCCCTGTCCTTCTCTGGGATGGCTGTAACCCAATGTCACTGTACAGGACGGTTGCAAGTCGGAAGGGAATAAGCATGGGTCATGGCACCTAAACGTGCCTTTACTTCACCTGGAGTTTCCAGGGAGTGTGGGAGCGGGGTCTGCATGGACCACCTTTCTGGTTAATCTTAGTGACAAAGCAGGGATGTCAATAGCAGTTTGGCTTTTCTGGAGGAGGGAAAGGGCCCAGAGATCCCTCTTAGAAATCTCTGCTTGTCATCTTCTATGTGCACCCAGCTCACTGCGAGTGCAGGATGGGTAAGCCTGGCCCTGCCCTCTGGGAGCTTGTGCTGAGGTGGGGGGTCCAGGAACATGGACTCTTACAAGAGGACCTGGTAAACGCCACAGGGAGGAAAGAACAGGGTGCTGTGGGCAGCCACCAGGGGCACATCTTCCTGGCACCTCTTCCCAGAGGAGATGAAGCTTAGAGGGGGTTTGGAAGGACAAGGGAGTGAGCCTGGAGCACATTGACGGGCAGGGAGGAGTGAGGGCATCCGAGGAAGAAGTAATAGCATGTCGACAGGTGCGAGTTTGAGCGGGTGTAGGGCCAACCGGGTGAGCTGCATCTGTGAGCCTGTCCCCCCAGGACCCTCCCCAGGGGAGAGCCCCAAAGCTTCATGGCCTCAGGGGAACAGCGGGATGAAAAGAAGAGGGCCGGGACTTTACAACCTTCCTCCTCACCCCAGTCCCTCTGTCGGTTTTCCCCAGAGCTTCCCGAGTCACAGTCACACCAGAGAGTCTGAAGGGCAGTGAAGCACACTGCTCAGACTTGAGATCCAGAGCTGGTGACCCCTGAGGTGTTGGCACGTGCCCAGGGAAGCTGCTCCCCGTGGGGCAGGCGAGCACATCTGTTTTCTTTTTCCAGGAGCAGTCCTGGAGATTTAGTTCTGCTGAGGAGGGAGCCTGCGGAATCAGATGTGCTTGATGGTTTGTGGTGGGCTCCCCTACCCGCTGTGTGTGTGTGTGTGTGTGTGTGTGTGTGTGGTGTGTGCGCGCGCGTGCACGCATTTATTCCTGTAAGCACAGGAGTCAACAGCTGCCCACAGGGGGTTGGGGTGCAGGCAGGGAAGCTGGCAGAGCATCCCGGGGTGTGCCCTTGGGGCATCCGGAAGATGCAGTTCAAAAAAAATAGCAATCTTGGGACACCTGCGAAGGTGAATTTTCAATGCGTTGGCGGTATATAAAGTTCACATCTCTGCGAATTCTGACGGTCTGCTGTTTCCAGATTCAGCAGGCTCACGGTAGTCTGCTTTTGTTCATATGCACACCTGCTCTGGGTAGCTCTTGGGAATCGGGTCCCTTTACTCTGGTCCGATTCTTGGTTTTTGAAAGTTTGCTGCTCCGTCTCCAGTCCCCTGGCCCCGACCCCTCACGCTCAACATTGAACTTGCAGCAGGATGCAGGGGAAGACCTGACTGTGGGGTCAAGGCCGCTGGGAGTCTTAACATTTGAGGTCCTCAGGCTGCATCTGTAGAGTGGGGGTGTCTGGGCTCCGTGGATGTCAGTAAGCAGGGGTGAGCCCCCCTCTTCCTAGCCCAGAGGAGGGGGCATGTGGGTGACGCAAGAAAACCAGCCTTCACAGCGTGGGCATGGCCGTGGGGATTTATCTTTTTCTTCCTCTAATCTGTTGAACAGGGGACCCTAGTGGTCAATACGAGGATACCCATGTCTATTTTTTTTTAATTTGGAAATAATTTCAAACTTAAAAGTTGCAAGACAAAAACAGTAGAGAGAACACCCAGATACCCTTTACCTAGATTTTCCTATTTTAAAATTTTGCCTCACTTGTCTTATGATGGCTCTGTGTGTGTGTTCAGATTTTTTTTTTTCTGAACCATTTTCTGAATGCGTTACGTCTCTCATGTCCCTTTCCCCCTAGTACTTAAGTGTGTATTTCCTAAAAATACGGTGTCCATATCTTTCAGTAATTACTTACCTGATATTTATATTTGGGATCATATAACGTTATGAAAAGCAGTTTATTATTTGATATTAAGTCTCCACTGTTTTTCCATGTGATTATGTAATGCCCATGTTCAAACATTAATAGATGCTGGGGACCTCTCAAATTTTCCCTCCTTTTCTAAGTCCCTTTGGATGATGTCTTGAATAGATTTAGTTTTTCAACTTTCACCCATTGTACAAATATTTCTTGCACCCCCTACAATTTTCTGACACTGTGCTTGGTGCTGGGGTTTAAACATGAACAAGCTCCGACAAGGGTCTCACCTGCAGGGAGCTCCCAGTCTAGGCAAGAGACAGACACGAATCAGATAATGACATAAACCATATACCAGGGGCCAGCAGGCTAAGGGCCCTGGGCCAGATCAGCCCACTGCCTATTTTTGTACGGCTCCTGAGCCAAGAATGATTTTTACATTTTTGATGGTTGAAAAAGAAGCAAAAGAAGAATAACATGTAAAAATTAAATGCAATTCAAACCTCAGTGTCCACAAATAAAGTTTTATTGGAACACAGCCATGCCAAGCATTTCCAGCAGCAGGGTTGAGCAGCTGCCACGAAAACTAGAGGACCTGCAAAGTCAAAACTATTTAGTACTCTCTGGACTTTTACAGGGAAGGTTTGCCGAGCCCCGGAGTAAACACCCACAGAAGTGCTAGGAAGGAGGATTACAAGGATAAGAGAGGTGGTGTACTAGGGGTCTGTGTGGGGACCTAGGAAAGCGTCCTGAGGTGGGAGCTGAGGGAAGGGAAGGCGTTACCTGGAGGAGTGGGTGTGCGTTCCAGGCAGCACTTTCAAAGGTCCTGGGGTTGAGGAGGGTGGCGTTTTCAAGGGCCGAAAAGGCAGCTTGTGTGGCAGGAATAGAGACGGGGGTGAGAGAGATGGAGGCACTGCTGGAGGGGCATGGGGAGGGGTGTCAACTGCCCTGCTAGGACGGCCACGTGGCCTGGAGGATGGTCGTGGTTAGGGAGGGGGTCACAATGGGTGTGCGGCTCTGCCAGAGGCCACTGACTTGTTCTTCTTCTTTTAGGTAAAACCTGTTCTCCAGCGTGTTGGCATCCTGTGGCTGGTCGGCTGAAGCTGGGGGGTGTGAAGGATCTGGAAGCTGTCCCGTCCGAGGTGTTGAAACCATAACAAACATTATTTATGAAACACTGGCACAGTTGTATGTAGAACGTCGGCTCCAAATGTCACTGCAGGAGACACCACCCTCTGGACGCTCCTTTAAAATGTCACCCTTTATTCCCTCCTCAAGAGGGCTTTTGCCTTGCTAAGGGGCAAGGGGAAACATGCTGATTTAAAAAATAATTTTAAAGCAACTGCCGACAAAAGTAAAAGAGATCAGAAGTTACCAAGAACCTAAGAAGAGCCTAAAGGGTATTCAACGGCATATTTAGGGTTTCTGACCGTCTGCTCTCCTGGATCTACGAACTTTTATATGTCTGACCCTTTGTGGCCTTTCTGGGCTTGGTCGAGTTCTGGCCTTTCGTTGGTGGTGGCCGCGTGAAAGTTCAGAGTGCAAGGGCTCAGAGCTGCTCAGCTTGTAGCAGATGTAAACACGTCCTGTGGCTCCTTTTCTTTTCTTTTTCCGAAAGGGTTCAGCAGAATTAGGCATGGCTAGCTCACAAAGAATTCTGAATATCAGGGAGAAACCTAGACCTGTGTGTGTGCATGTGTGTGCATGTGTGTGTATGTGTGCATGTGTGTGTGCATGTATGTGTGTGTGCATGTGTGTGTGTGTATGTACATGTGAGATAATTTCTCCATCTCTAAAGAGAAAAGAAAGTGTTTGGCAGCCTTTGCTTAGTAACATCCATGTGTGTTTCTCTGCCCTGTCACCGTTCTACATAGTTGGTCTTAGAAATGGAATTTAAAAAAAAATCACTGTGATAATTTAAATGAATGGTGATTTGCTTGGCTGAAAAAAGCCCACTGCCAGGGACTACGTTTGCAGTTGGTCCAGGCCAGACTGGCCTAGGAACCCACCTGGACCCAGGAGGTTACTGCAGGAAGACCCCTTGCACAGGTGGGTTTGGGTGGTGGCTTATCTTGCAGCTCCAGTGCCCGACACTTGCTGGAAGCAGGGCCTCGGGCTGACTCCTCAGGATGATAGAGGCCTCCCATTTCACTATTTCCCCAGGGTTATTTGCTGCAACGGATATCCTTCTGCAAAAGTCTCCTAGCAGTGCCTTTGGGGGTGGGCTACTCTGTTCTCTCTGGAAAGGTGTTTTGTAATTTTTTTTATCTCCTCTTTTCTGGCATTCTGCAGGGTTTGCAAATTTGCCTGTTTATTGTCTGCTCCACTGCTTGGGATGAAAACTCTGGCCTTTCCCTACTCGCCCCTATTTTCAGATTTTTCAGTTTCCTGGGAAGGGGCTGCCCTGCTGTGGGGTCCCCTGGTGCCCAAGGCCCTCTGGGCATGGGTGCTCTGCAGCCCTGGCCCATCAAGGTGGCACTTCAGCCTCTGCAGAAGAGAGGGGCGGCCACTCTGAGGACAGTGGCCTGCTGGTCCTCGGCTCCCTCCTGTGATTTGGCTTCTTTTGTTGACTTTCCTTCTCCCTTTCTCCGCCCTGTTTGCCAGAGCGGGGGGGGGGGGCTGCTTTATCTCTACCCTCCACCGTGTCCTCATGGGCCAGGGTGGTGACTAAACGGGGTGGGCCGCCTAGCAGCTGTGCGCTTTCCGGACCTTTGAACTGGAACCGTGGCTCACATTTGCCTTTCCGACAACCGCGTCTGAACCATCTGCGGAGAAGCTGGATTCTTCTGCCTGACACATGAACGCCGGCCTCTGTCTGCCAGGTGCTCGTCACAGGGCCTGGCAGAGGCGGCCACCAAGAATGACCTTCCAGATGCCACAGCTTTGGCACTAGAGACTCTTAAATAAAAAACCCTTCTGGCGTGAACTGTGTATGCATGTTTGGAGGTTTTCTGAGATGGAGGCCAGCAAGGTGCCTTCTTTTGATGAGGGGTGTGGGCCCGAGGCTCGGAGGAGGGCAGAGGGGGTGCCCAGGAGGAGGTACTGGGCCTGGGTTTGAAGCCCTGGGTGCCTCAGTGCTGGGGCTCGGATCGAGCTCAGGGGTCAGGTCCCACCCAGGCCCCTCTGCCTCTAAGTCCTGCCAGAGTGACAAAGTTCTGTGGGATTCCAGAGGTGCAGAGAGAGGTAGGGAGGCTAGAGGTCCCCTGTAGGGGGCAAGGCATTTGTGGTGACCAGTGCTGGGGAGAGTGGGGTCCCAGGCAGAGGGGAGAAAGGAGGGTGGGATGGGGACAAGAGGCTGCAGGGGGCCTTCCTTTACCTGCGTAATCCAGCTCTTCCTCTGCGAAGACAAGTTCCGTTTCTTAAAAGCAGAGTGAGTTGGGTCTCGGGGAAGCAAAGTTGGGCTGGAAGGAATATCGGACCTCGGTGGGATGACTTCCTTTCTCTAATGCCTCCTTCTTTTTGTTCTTTTCATGGGCACTTCAGAGGGGCCAACTTTGGGGTCCAAAGGGACAACACTGTCCAAATGGATCCCACACCCCCCAGCGTTACTGCCGTTCTCCCTTGGTGAAAGATTAGATGTTCCTTAGCTGGGGGCACCCCGATTCCAAAGACCCGGTTCCCGTTCTTTTGCGAGCATTTGGGGACTTGTCAGATCACGTGTCCAGTATCGGCTCTGGAAGGTGTGACCATTATAGAGACATGATCTAGTCGGTGTCTTCTGGATTCACTTAAAAATAGGACTGGAAGTTATAAGAAAACATTTCAGACTGATTTAAGGAGCAGAATTTTGATTAAAAATGGATTTATTATAAAAGCGATGTTTTCATGGGTGACATTTTGGAAGACAGAGAGTTAATTATAAAGAAGATAAAACAAGTTATCCAGATAACAATACGCTTAACAGCATTTTGACATCCCCCTCCCCTCCTTTCCTTCCTTCCTTCCTTCCTTCCGTCATTTATCTGTATTTATCATTTGCAAACATTTATTGAATGCCCACTTACTCTGGGCTCTGTGTTAATTGGAAGACTCGAGAAGTTGAGTCTCGGGAGAAGACCAGACACGTGACCTAGAGGGATGACAGAGCATAAAGGGCTGTGACAGGGATGCGAGGGCCTCAGAAGACTTGACAAGGGAGGGGCCAGCTCTGCTTTACACTACGAGTGGCCTCTGGGCTTCTGTGTGAGTGCCTTTTCGTGTTTTTCTCTACACATTTGGGTCATACAACCTGATTTTTTCACTTACCATTATGAGTATTTCCTGGTGTCCACAAATATTTAAAACAGTTTTAAAAAGAGCCTTAGCATTGTGTTTTGTAGAATTGCACTACGAGGGACCCATCTCTGATCTCTACTGGCAAAAGCAAAGAACAAGAGGGGCCCCATGCCAGGTACAAGGGTTGAGGTCCCTGGGGTCTGAACTGGACCCCCAAGGAGAGCTCAGACGACGGTTGGTTTCCTTTCCTCCTTCCCTTTCCTCCTCTTTCGATATTTCAGCCTGAAGCCTGGCGAAGGATGATGTCTGCCTGAGCGCAGAGCTCGGCTCACCATGGTCCAGCATCATCTCTGCTCGCGGCCAGGCCCGGCCATCGCCACCCAGCTGTGTGCAATTCTGACCCTCGGCTGTCCCCACCCTGGCTGAGCAGCTCAGTGACTGTCCTTGTGTCACTGAGTGGAGCCCACAAAGGGCAGCTGCGGCCCGTGTGGAGCCTGTCCAGGGGGGGCAGAGTACGCTGGGGCTCCTGACCCCGCGGCAGACCCATCGGAGCCCCACCAAGCCTTCCCAGAGCCGCTGTGGGTGTCGCCTCAGCACGAGCCCCCAGTGGTCCTGATGTGCAGAGACGGTTCAGAAGCACCGGTCTCCCCGAGTCCTGTCCTTGAAGTGGCCATCGTGTGAGGTTTGGATTCAATTTTGGTTGTTCTCAGGTGTCTATCCGATTGTCCCCACACCACTGACTTGGGATGCTGCCTTGGTCGGGCACTAAGTTCTATATCAGACTTTCACGTTCAAAGCTTTTGCATCTTAGCCCTACGGTATTAATGATCATCCTTGGGTTGAGGTCCTAGGGCCTGGAAAGAGCCAACCCAAAGCCTGCACCCCAGCACGGAGCACTGCCAGGCAGGACGACGCCGGGATGTGTAGGGTGGGTGTGCCGGCTGGAAGGGCACTGGGGGGTCATGGAGTCCAGCATCGTCATTCTACGCTTGAGGAAACTCGGGCTCCCAGAGTTTATGGGAACTCCAACTGTTTCCTCCACAGGAGGGTAAATTCCCTCTGAGCCTGGAGCATCTGTAGCTAGAACCCTAAGCAGCACTCAGGCGGAGGCCGCTGTCTTCCTCTTCCTCCGGTTCTCCCTTCTACACCTGTGCCTCATGGCTTTCCCGCCCCACCTGGCGGGGGGATGGTGGGTTGCTGACGGGTGTGTCGGGGGCACCCCTCCCCCACGTCCAGACTGGAGAGGGTGTGGTGACTGCCCGCGGGGCAGAGAGTGGATTTGGACCCACCTATAAAAAAACCTCAGATCCACAGTGCTGTGCCACCGGGGGAGACCACCGTCAGGTGTTTCCCAAAAGCAGTAAGCTCAGTGACTATGGAGTGTGAAAGCCTTGAACTTCACCAAGGGGGACGAGAGTGGCAACCCCAGAATGTTGGCCATAACCAACTGGGGCTGCTCCTGCTGGGGCTTCAGCTGCATGTTTCCTGGTCTGGAGGCCCCGCCAGGGCACGCCCAACTGGGGGCAGGAGGAGGGGCACGGGTCCCAGTGGGGCCCACTGTGAGGTCCACAGAGGCCAAGGCAACGTGAAGATGCACGCGAGCTCACCACGGGAGCCCAGAGTCAGCAGGCCTGTGGCCTGAGACTCTGCATTTCCAACAAGCTCCCAGGAGAGGCCGCAACTTGAAGAGCAAGATGGTAGGTTGCCTTTTTCCTGCACCCTGCTTCGCCACCACTCATGGCTTTCTGAGTTCTGACCCTGGAGGTTTAGGCCACAGGCCCAGCATCGTCCCGGACCTGCCCCCTCTCCTGCAAGAGCCCTAGTTACTGTTATGGCTCCTGGAAGTCCTAGTTGAAGGGTCACCTGTGCCAACTCGTCCCAGATACTGGAGGCCAGAAAGCAAGGCTGAGGATGTCACGCATGTCCTAGAAGAGAGCAGGGACGTGGTGGGGTGACAGTTTCCTTCCCATGCCCAAGAGAACCACCCTGTTTGGAGGATCAGGGTTTCCGAGATCTTGGGTACCTGGGAAGATGGCCCTCATGTCTGAGGAAGGGTCAGCTAGTCTGAGAGGAGGGTTGGTTGTCAACCCACATGGATATTTGACTCTTCCTGGTGAGTGGGAAAAAAACTTAAAAAAGTACTACAGCGTTTCCTTCCCTTCTCAGCAACCTACAGGTGAAAAACTCAAATCACATAAAATGTCTGGGGGCGGTGTTTTGACTTTCTGGAGGAACAGGGGGTGTTCCGGGGGAGGGCTAACCGTGTGAACCGTAGGCACAAGTGCACACACTTTTAGAAAGGGGCTTTGCATGTTCCTGCTTGTAAACATGCTTTCCATCCTCTTGCCGCTGGAATGTCCCCTTGTTCCCAACGTCCAGCCTCATACTCTTGCCAACACTGCTCTTTTCGCCCATCCTCTCTTGCCTCTGTGTACTCTTCCCATCCCTTCCCCCATAACCAAAAAAAATCCAAATCCCCCTGCTTGTTGCTTGCGGTTAGTTCACCCTCTTCTCTGAGCCTTGGGATGGTCCATTTCAGGCTTTCGGGACCTCCCCTCCTGCCCTAAGCCCCGATCACACTCTCCCCCACTGCCCTGCCCCAAGCAAACAACACTCTTCCCCTCAGAAGGTGCCATTATTCAGACGTACCCCAGGTACTTGTTGACATGACTGCAAGGTCATCAGAGCACTCACTGGTCCAGCCTTCCCCATGATGCTCCAGCTTCCAGGAGGCCATGGACTGTTAATTCTTTTTTTTTGTGCCAAGTCTGGGCACTTGGGTGGAGGGACAGTAATCCCTTTTGATAGTGACAATAACAGTAGTAGGAAGACCCGGCAGTGAGCGACTTCGGAAGTGTTTTTAGAGTGACAAATCGAGTCAACCAGCACTTTACTATAAGAGTACTCTGAAAGCCCTCGTTGATCCTGAAAAGTCTTGTACAAAAGGAGGAGACAAAAGAAGAGAATGAAGTGAGATAAGGGGAGGGACTCCCAGTATTTGTAGAGGAAGGGGGAGTCCATCACTGCAGCAAAAGCAGGGGTGAATCCCCGAAGATGACTGTCCTGAGTCTCTGGGCTTCATAGGAAACGCTGTGATTTCATTCATTCACCCTACTCTGTGCCAGGTACTGTTCTAGGAACTGGGAACACCCTAGTGGACAAAACAGACTTAGCTTCGGTTTCCGTGGAATTTATACTAAGCAAAAGACAGACATGGAGCAAATAAAAATCCTGCCATCCTGCTGAGAGCTCTAAGGGATGATGGAGCACAGGTGGTGGTCAGCCCTGAATTGAATTTGAAGGGACAGGGCTGGATGAGGGAGGACCTGGAGTGAGGCTCAGGAGAAATGGCTACCAGGTGGGCTGTGTCCTGAGACCCCCACCTACTTTCCTATTGAAGAGACTGGAGCTGGTTTCCCAGCGTCAGACACCCTCTCCAGGGCAGGGCTACCTGATTCCTAAGAGAGCCTCGTGACTCCTTGCAAAGAAAAATGTGGGAGAAGAGGGTGATGGGTTTTAATTGTTCTAGTTTGGATTCTTAAATTTCACTTGGCAAGAAGAGGCCTCTAGCAACAAGACAGTTGATTTCATAGAGAACCTGCATCTGGATCCAGTTTCACCCCAGAAAAGGGAACAGTGAAGGCTCCTTGCAGCGTGGGGAGGCGTGAGGTTTGGGACTGCCCCCTGGCTCAGACATTTCAGCATCACTGCGAGGTGACTCCCATGAGTCTTTTTAGGGATGGGGACCCGCCAGGAGTTCCTGGTGAGAAAGGAGTTACAGGATGGCTCTTTCTTTGTAGGAAAAGTTAGAAGCCTAGGATGATGTTATCGTTTTCCGGACAAGACTTTTCTCTGCTTCTGACACATGACTGCTGGCAGTACCAGACGGGACTACCATAATCCAAGTTCACAGCTTGAGGTCCCCTGAATCAACTCGATGACAGGAAGCTGAGCTGCAAGTCCATGGAGGACTGGCTCATTCACCTTTACTCTGAGAGCATAGCCCTTCAGGGTTAGGGTAAGGGAGGCAGGGGAGGGCTCGGTAGGCTCCCCAACTTTGGTGGGTACTATGCTGTGGCTTTTGTATACAAACCCATTGGAAGCACAGATCGGTTTCTAAGCAGATTTAGCTGAATCCTCAAGGCAAAAGAAGCTTCGAGAGCTGGGTTTACTCTTCTGGGTCCTCTTCTCTATAACTCTGCCCAGTAATTCCCCACTATCTTGTTATCTCTTTGACGCCTTTAAGAAGATTGTTCATTTTATAATATTCTACCTTTAAAAAAAAAAAAACAACTGTCTTCAGGGGACGGTTTCAATGGCCTAGTGGGCCATTTCCACCAAGGGAAGTCTTAGTTACTTCTCTTGGTACCTCCTTGACATGGGACTTCTTACCAGCTTCAGAGATGCCCACTGTGGGAAACCAGCATCCAGCAGAGCTGGTGCAGGGGAAGTGCAGAGGGAGGCAAGCTGGGCCCTGGGGCAGGGGTGGAGGCTGGCTCATCTGGGCCTTTGGGCCACCCAAGGAAGCCTCTAGAACTGGCGTCTTCATTCACCAGCTGTTGAGTCCATGTTTCCCTCAGGAACTTGGGGGATAGGAACAGCCCGGAAGGAAAGGAGTCAGGAGTGCTGGAGGCACCTGCAGACCTCCAAGGGTCAGAGAGGAGGGATCAAATTGCCTGCTGATATAAAGAGCTCACATATTTTTAGGGGACTGCCACCTAAGCATTTAGGTAGGGTATTCTGTTTTTTTTTTTTCCCCTGAACTTAGGCAGTGTTATAAAAAGAGAGGCCCAAGTGGAAATCAAATTACATTTACATTTCTTCAAATTCACTCCAATTATTTTCCCGTATACTTATATATGTATTTTATCTACCTACCTACCTATCTATCTATCTATCTATCATCTATGTTATTGTGGTCAGCTTGTGCCTTCTGACCTATGGCCTTCTTCTGCCACGTCTCAAGGACAACTGTGCCAATGATCCCTTCTTTGGCAGAGGATACATTGTGTTTAGGTCTTTCTTGTTATCAGTATCAAATAAGGAGGAAGAGAGAGGCAATGAGGGTGCTGAGTCCAGAGGGTCTACATGGTGGTCGGGCGCTCGGGAGGCTGGAGGTGAGCCTGGGAGACTCTGGGACAAAAGCCGAAGACAGGAATTTTTTCTCTTTTGAGTCAAATGCCGCACACTCTGCAATGTAAGTCTTCTCCACAAAAACCCACATGTCCTGCAAATTTACAGAGTCCTTTGTAGGGTTGGTTTGGTTGAATTTGAGGTTCCTGCCATCTCTTAGTCCTGCAGCGTAGCTAAGGGCACGGATGGGTTTCCTGAGGAACGTGCTGTCATTTATCTGAACCTTCTCCTATCCTGGGACCTCTATGTGGCTTACAAGTTTTCGTTGTTATAATTAATGCTTTGAAAAACCATTTATGAGCATCTTATGATTCCTGAAAATGGGATCTCAGGGCAAAAGTTTTTGGTATATTATATACTATTGCTTTTATTTTTTCTACAGAGTTTGTACCAGCTTGCAAGCCAAGAAGCCTCAGATAACATGAGTCTCACCCAGGCTCCCCTGTTAATGTGCCTTGTCCTGATTCCATACTTCCTACATTGTCAACTCCACGTGTGTCCTGGAGACACCCCAGGAGGAGAGAGGAGTTGGGATTGTTGGAGGGGTTTGCAGACCTCAGAAGATCAGAGAGGAGGGTCCCTGGGATGGAGTCTTTCTCTTTTTCTTAATGATTACCTTGGCCTTGGAGGTGATCAGTTTTGGATACCAAGGAAAACCAGGCTTCTGAGCTTGCAAAGCCAGGGTGGAGGTCCTCCTGCCTCCCCTGGTTCTCCCATAGCCTCTAGGGAGAAGGATGCCCTTTGGTAGTGAGCCAGCTATCAGTAACCGGCATTTCTGGTAACCGCGCCTTCGGCAGCTCGGCTGGCAGGGACCCTCCTCAACTTCGTAACTGCACAGGACTTGATTGATTGATTCATTCATTCATTTCATAAATATTTACTGAGAACCTACTGTGCGTCAAGCCCTATTTTGAGCTCGGGGGACACTCCAGCCTACAAAGCAGGTCAAAAAAGCCCTGCCCGTCTAGATTTCATATTCTTAGGAACGTTTTCCTGCATGAGGATAACGTTAGGAGTCTTTCACTCTTTTAAGCCCTCGCAGTAGGATTTCCCTCTCCCTGTGCTACACAATTCCCCCCTCCACCCCCCAGGTGGACCTGTTCCTGAACAAGAATGGCTCCCTCCAGAGCTTGTATTTGCCAGCAGCTTAGGGTGCGTGGAATTTCTTTAGTTTCTGTCACTAGCCTCTGTGGGCTGAGCAGATCCCTTTATTAAGTGTAAGAACCGTGGGGTGGGGCAAGTTGCAGGGAAACCAGAGCTCAGTGTTGGCACCAGCAGGCTTTCATCGCAGGGAGGAATGCGGGGCTCGGGAGGCTAGGGGGTGGGTTGGGGTCCAGTCAGATGCAGCATGTGGCATACTCCCTGGGTGGCCCAGATGTCAGCTAAGAGAGCTACAGGAGAAGTTCATTCAGCCCAATGTTAGGACCTGAGATCGTGACATGGCTGGGGTTTAAACGTCTCTCTTCAGAAGGCTGCAGCGGTTGAAAAAAAAGACTTGATCCAGTCCTAAATGTCTTCTGGATGCATTCATTTGCATTTTCTTTCCATTACACGGATTAAGAAATGGGATGGATCACATATTTGCATGATTGCAATTTAGCACTTCTCAAAATGTGTAAATGACTGAGCTCCCTTAAGACCAGCAGGGCTGCTTTGCAAGATTGGAGGGTGGTCTGCTGGATGGGCCCCTCCCGGCTGTCTTGGGCGGGGGCGCCACCGCATCATCTGTGGCCTGTGGGATCCCATGATCACCAGTGCTCCAGGCGACAGGTCAACAGAAAGCCAAAGCACGCCTGCGTTTTTCCTGCCCCTTTCTGGAAGGGGGCTTCTCACTGTCCCCTGGCCTCAGACTTCTGCTTGAATTAGCAAATGTGAAATACAGCTCCTTCACCATTCTCTGCAGACAGACCAATTCTAGGAGGTCACTTGACACATACATACAGCTCACAATGTCAAGACTGGCGTGAGGAAGGGCAACCAGACATTTCTTTGTCCTTTCTGCAGACTTGGCTGCTTCAACGAAGCAGGGAGGCGGAGGTGGCATGCTGAGCCACATCCAGTCCTCAGAGATACCACCAGCAGGGCCCCTCCCACCAATAGCTACTTCTCCTCCCCCAGTCCTGTCCTGTGAGGAGGGGAAGTCCTCCCCTGTAGGTCTAAGCTTGCATGTGCCAACCCCTTAATCGCACTCAGCCAGGTAAAGGGCTGTCCATTCACTGAGCTGCCCAAGCCCCCAGGAGGTAATGGAGGTGATGACAGAACTTTTGGAGGTGGGAAGGGAGAAAACAGCTGGTGTGTTCACAGCACAGTATCTTTTCGGGGATGCAATACACCTGTGCCTAGTCACCTGCTAAATCTGGCTGTGAGCCCCACCGGCACTGGGGCTCAGACAGAGTGTCAATTCTGTCTGAATTGACATGGAGACACGGCTCTGATGAGGGCAGGGCTGGTGCTCCATCCTCTCCCCCTCAGAAGCTAACTTCCTGGGAGTACAGAGGAGCTGCCTCAGGTCTGGTGAAGCTCTTGAGTCCCAGAGTTAGGGGCAGACAGGTGAGGCCAGCGTGGTTTCGTGCCTCCCTTGAGGCAAGATGTCCTCTTCTAGACAAGAGGGCAGTTGGTGTGTCTTCTCCATCTGCCACCATGAATAAATAAAGCACTTAGGGAGGGTCCCTCCCCTACCCCAGGTATGGACATATTTTGGGATATTTTAACGGGGCCTGGGGAGAGGATATCCATCGGGTTCTATGGTGTGCACCATGCAAGTACATACTTTACATGTGTTTTAAAAATGTAAGCTCTGGAAGCATCATAGAGGGCTCATGAGGGCGTTTTAGCAGCTGTCCAAGGGTGAGTGTCTCTCCCCAGTCCAGGTACCCCCTTGCTTTCCTCCTGGTCATGGATGATACTGTGCTGACAACTGTAGTTTTCTTCCTAAGACACAATTCTCCTCCAAAGGAGCATTCTAAGGGTGGAGAGAAAGCACCAGCCCATCCTTCCAGAACTTCTTAGTTTCTCTCTTTTATATGTGCCACATTAGCACCGTGTCAGTATTCTCCAGGGCTTACAGAAGGAGCTTGGCAGGCAGGAATCCGTTGGGTCTCTGTATTTGATTGCTTTCTTGGAGCCCAATAAAGGACACCATTGTTTCTAGGAGGTCACTTGAAACATACATACAGCTCACAATGTCAAGACTGGCCTGAGGAAGGGCATCCCGAAACCCTGCTCTGGCCCCTACACCCCCAAGCTCAGCAAACTCCTGTTAACTGCTTCAGGCAGAATCAGACAAGGTGTGCCCCCAGCTGGGAAGCAGCTGGGTCAAGCAGGAAGAAAGGGCAGAGTCCAAAAATAAACTGTTGATACTTATCTATTCTATGGTAGCTGCTTATAATAGCTGGGGCAAGGGCTGGCTGTTCCCTCTGTTCTGTATACAGTTCCCTTTGCAGGAGTTGGTCCACCTGGGAGGCTCTCAGGAGATGTTTGTGGAATTGGAAAACAATCCCCAATTAGATGCCTCCTTAGAACGGTTTTCCAAGTCTGCCTTCAAATTCAGATGGAGATACACCAAACAAAGGTTGACACCTCTGAAAGATGTTAGAGAAAGTTTATGAATGTGTAACCCTTCATTTAAATCACCACCTAGTTGCCTCTTTCCCTAGGTTGTCAACACCCATATTTATTTGTAAGTAATTGTGTATCTAGTCAGTTAGTGGACTGATAAAGGAAAACTCAGGTCTTTGAGATTATGTTAGGGTAGGCCAAACTGCTAAAACAAAGAGACCCAAAATACAATGGCTCAAACGCAGTAGATGTTTATTTCTTTCTCACATAATAGTCCAGGGCAATAGTTCCACCTTCTTGGAACTGGAGGAGGAAGTTCTGCTGTAAGATTCCCTGAGGCACCCAGGCTGATAGAGGCTCTGCCATACTCGACAAGTGGCTTCCAAGGTTGCTATCATTGTCAGCATCACTCCAGGCATGTGACATGGGAAAATGTAGAGGAGAGCGCCTGGGAGGTGTCATGGGCTGCCTGGAAGTGGCACACACCCTTCCGCTCACTTTGGAGAGAACGTTGCCACCTGGCCACACCTAACAGTGTGACTGGGAAACAGGGTAGTAGATGGGCAGTCGTATATGTAGTAACCTTGGAAACAGGGACTGAATTTGGGTGGGAGTAGAGAGACTGTCCATGTGAGGGACAGTGAGGCGTGCTTCTACCAGGAAGAGCTCTCCCAGAGATTAGCATCTGTACTGGCTCTGTTTATCATGACCTCCCACCTTCACAGTGCTTCTTGAGGTTTCTACACATCCCAGAGTACAACAACATGCCTGCATCCGAGAACATGAGGATGTTCAGAGTCACATTCTTGGAGTGTGTGACCGCCACTACACTCACAAACTCCTTCCCAAATGTCCGCTTTCAAATCTGAAACACAGACTAAGTGAAAGAGAAGAAAAACAAGTTCCAAGAAATAGCTTCTTCAAGGGAAGCCCCGAGATCCTGGATCGGAAGGTGGGGATGGTGCCACCACCGTTTCTGTTTGCCCCAGGGCCTGCGGCTGCCCAGGCTCTCTTCCAGATGGGTGCCATCGAGTCAGGTAGGAGCACACGTGACCATTAAGACTTGAACTCCTTCTAGCTACTGAGGGGTGTCAGTGCTTTCTCTGGGTGAACAGTTTAGTTGGGGGATTTCGAGGAGAGTTGAAGAGAAAGCGGTGTTAGTCAACTGGCCATGCCAACAACATTCAGGTGTGTCCACTGCTAGTCAGTGTAACACTTGAAGACTCTTTGCTGGTCTGACTTGGACCTCTCTCTTACTATTTCCTGTTCCTTTTTTCAGAAGCCCTCATTCCCACTGGTGGTTCAGATCATGCTCTGTGCATATCATTTCTTCCCTATGGCCATGGCCACTCCACTTGTCTCAATGTCACCCTTTCCATCCAGCCCAGGTGGAGGTCCTCTTGCCTTTCACAGCAGTTTCTGGACATTACACCAGGCTCTGGATCTACTGAACCCTCTTGTTTTGGCTTAACGTTTGAATATGATTTTTTTTAAAGCAACATCTTCTGGTTATGAAAGAATTTATACTTTTGGCAGAAGATATGAAAAAGGCAGAAAAGTATAAAGGGAAAAAATAATTCATCATTGCATCCTTGGAGATAGTCACCCTGTACATCTGGGTGGATTTGCTTCCTTTTTTCCCTGTATGTATCCATTATACGTTATGGTTTGTAAAATTGATACCATGCCGTCAAAGTAGTTTCTCGCTCTACCTGGCTAAGTTTATAACACGAGTATTTTCCCAGTCAGGGCTCTTCCCAAACCCGACATTTACTGACCACACAAGAGTCTACTGAATGAGGGAGTATCATAATTCCATTATGCAGAAGTTTCCAGAAAGTGCTCATTTACACTCCCATCAGTATGAAAGTGCTTGTGTCACTTCATTTGCCAGTTTGGACACCCAGATGGATCTGGGGAGGAGGATGCCAGGGGAGGGGAAAGGGTGGAGGGAACAGGACAGGCAGGACAGCCTTCAGGTCTGGAGGCGAGAGAGGACAGGATTGGGTAGGAGACTCTTGGATCGTTGCACGATTTTAAGAAAGTTTTGGACAGGGACGGAAAATCCCCACCCAAGTTTCTAGCAGGTGGATTTCCGAGAGTCCGGCAGGAATGGGCTGGTACAACGACACTCCTTACTCTCCAGCTTTGGTTAGGGGCCTCCATGGTGAGGCGGGGGCGGGCAGCTGGAGCTGTCAGTCAGCTCTGCTTCCCTGGGGCAGGTTCTCTTGGAGGTGACTGAGCAGCACCCCTCCCCCACCCAAGACTGCCCCATTTCACCCGATCAACTGTGAATATAGTCAAAATACGTAATGATTAACTGCAAACATGGTCTCATTTTGCTGATATGCCTTTTTTCTGATTAACCTTGAGATCAAACATTTATCATGAATTTAGTTACACACGTGTTTCTTCTAAAAATCGTATGCCTGGCTTCTCAGTTTGCCCATGGTTGTTTTCCTTATTAATGTATAGAAGTATTTGCTGGATTAAGCCTATTGTTCATTTCCCTCAAAAATGTTTAACCACTTAATCTTTTCTCTTTATGTTTTATGTAGGATGTTTTTGATACTGTTTTTTTTCAACTTTATTTTATTTATTTATTTATTTTAACATCTTTATTGGAGTATAATTGCTTTACAATGGTGTGTTAGTTTCTGCTGTACAACAAAGTGAATCAGCTATACGTACACATATAACCCCATATCTCTTCCCTCTTGTGTCTCCCTCCCACCCTCCCTATCTCACCCCTCTAGGTGGTCACAAAGCACCGGGCTGTTGATACTGTTTTTAAATAACTGATTCTTCAGTTACGATCACCACTTTCGTTCGCTTCGTGCTCAGAAAGCTTTCGCTCGTCCTGGCTTTAGTTAAATATACTCCACTCTTTTCTTCTAGATGTTTTTGGATTCTTTCTTTTTTTTTATACTAACACACTGAGATTTTATTTTGGAGTGTGGCACGAGGGATAAAATTTGATTTTTCCCTCCCCAAAGCCGCATTTTCTAATTTCGCTTTTAGATAATTCAACCATTAACTATTGCTTTTTTAAAAAGTTGAAGTATAGTTAATTTACAACGTTGTGTCAGTTCCTGGTGTACAGCAAGTTAGTTCACTTATATAGATATCACTTCCTTTTCAGATTCTTTTCGATAATAGGTTATTACAAGATATTGACTCTAGTTCCCTGCTCTATTCAGTAGGTCCTTGTTGTTTATCTATTTTATATACAGTAGTATCTGTTAATTCCAAACTCCTAATTTGCCCCCCTCCCCCCAACTATTGCTTTTTGGTGATTCCTTTCTCAGATTTAAGTTTTTAAAAAATATGTAATAGATTTCAGGATTGTCTGGTTCTACTTCATCGATTGGTTTGCATAATTTTACACCAGCACCACACTATTTTAATTACTTTAATAATAATAACACAGTTAAATCTATCTCTTAGGGAAAGTACTTCCTTGATCTCTTGATACTCTTTAAACAATTCTTAGCTATTCTCATCTTTTCTTTTTTTTTTTCTTCCAGATGAGCTTATCATCTTTCACCAAGTTAAAAAAAATCCCACTGGAATTTAATTAGGATTGTATTTCACCTAAAAATTACTTTGGCAAGGATTAACGGCATCAATATAGCCAGTGTTTGAATCCCAGTTCATGTCTTTCAATGAACGTTTCTCTTTTATTAATCTCTGTAAAAAGTTTGTGTTTTTAATATGTCTTAGACATTTCTCATTAGTGTTGTTTATACATTTTTTCAATATTCTTATGAGTGCAATTTCCCCCCTATGTATTCTGCCAGTTGTTGGAATATAGGAAAGGCATCAATTTGGGAGATTTTTGTGTATTTATCTTGTATCTTACCGCTTCCTTAATATCTTATTAATACTAAGAATTTTCCAGTTGATGCTCTTCTATTATCTTGGTGCATATCATACTGTAGTCTACAGATATCAAACATTTTGGGTCTTCCTTTCTATTACAGAGTTTGAAAACAAGTTGGCACGCTCTCTTGTTGTCTTGAGGGTTGACTTTTCAAGTTATAGGGTTGAATTTATTTTGAAACTTCAGATAACTTAAAAGGACAGCATGAGATTTGGGGGTTTATTAAAATGAGGACCGGGTTTGAACAAGGCAGTTCTGGAGTGCCAAATGAACTGGCCTATATTTCAGGATAGTCTCCCTCCTTTTCTCAACTGGATGGTATATCATCCCTGATGAATCCCACAAGTGTGAGTACTTCACAATGCTGGTTAACATGCAGTACAACCGGAGTGGGTTTGAGATCTTCTGGGAAAGCTGAGAATCCTAACAAGTCCATGGGTTGGAAGAGCATGGGGTTGAGAAAGCACACACAGGCCTGTAGGAACAGTGTCACCCTCCAAACAAGCCAAGTGACAAAAGCACCCCTAAACAAACACTTGAAACTTTTCAGAGTCCTAGTCATTGTGTCTTTCCATCAGGTGTCCTAGAAGACGTTTCCCAACTGTTTGTTCGTGAGCTCTGAGAGGCATGTGGAGGAATTAAAGGAGGTAAGTGTCTAATTAAAAAAAAAAATCTATACGTATTTTTAAACAATTCCCCTTTAAGGCAAAGTGTGGACGCTCTGTGCATGTGTTGGCTGCATATAAAGTTCAGGGAGACTCTGAGCATCTTCAGGACTCTAGTGGTTGAGGGGCTGAGCTCTCACTTGATCACTGCCAGCTGCCAAGTTGCTTTCTGACCAACGAAGAGTTTTAACTCTTTTTCCTTAGTCCTCTAGTATTTGTTTTAGACCCAGAATGGACTTGTTAGTTTAAATTGGGAAGAAAAGGGAAACCTGATGTTGAATTACAAGTCAAGGCAGAGCGTAAGCATGAAAATAGTTCTACAGATGTGCTGCAGGGTAACCCTCGCCAGATGTCTAGGTTGCCTTCATTTCATCAAAATCCTTAGTTTGAAGAACATTCTGAAGTACGCTTACATCAAAAGGTACCTCAAAAGCCGGTGTTCAAAAGGAAGATGAACATGCATTTCAGGGAGGTGGGAAGAAAAGCCGCCTTTTGCCGTAACGTGTTATATGTGGAAATGTGGAATGTGCAGGACCATTCTCTCTTACCATTTAGGAACAAAACATAACAATTATGAACCCATGCCAGTATTTTTAGTGTGGAAATTCGTGCAATTAAAAATCATATCTTTCTAAAGCGTTGATCTATTTTTGAAGCTGTGACATGTAGTTAAATTTCAATCTTAGGTTTTAATTTTTGATTCCACCAAACCAAACACAATACGTGTTTATTCACATTTGTTGACTGTGCTTTTTCGTCTGGCTTGAATCATTCTGAACAGTTGTAACCTGTTGCCCCCTTAGCCTAGAGACACATTTCTTAAATCACTATAAGATGCTCAATTAACTTTGAGCAAAGTAGTTTCCTGCGTCCTTCAAGAAAGACACGTTTTCAAAATGTCACCCCAGTTAATAAAAGTATGGGGATATAGCCAAGTTATGGGGGCAGAATTTGCAATAGCTGATTGGGGTATAGGGCCAGTTGTCTATTAATGGCAATGAAATCATGTTATGTGCATGGAGGAGAATTCAACTATTCCTACTCCTATACAGTGGAGGACTTCTATCTGGTTCATCTAAAAGTGGTTTCAAGTCACTAACAAATGTGAATGGCTATAAGACTATATTCTTATGAACCTATACTAGAAATTCTTATCTGATAGATGACAGTTTCTATATGCCTTGTTTTGATACTAAAGTACAGAATTCCTACATGCATCAGTGCAGGGATCTGAATTGGTCTCATTTAGCACATTTCAAAGTATTTCTTGTCAATGGAGTCAAAACTCAATACAAGCTATAGCCTATGTTATTCCTAAAAGATTTTTTCCTTGGGATGATAAAAAAGTAAGCCAATTTGGCTCTAGACCATTTTGCTTAAATCCCTTTTTCTTTTGTTACAACATTAGCTGAAGACAGCAATAACTTGATTTAATTAAGAATGAAATGACATTTACTAAAACTTAAAAAATTAAGAATTATAAAAGTAAAGCATGGGGCTTCCCTGGTGGCACAGTGATTGAGAGTCCGCCTGCCGATGCAGGGGACACGGGTTCGTGCCCCGGTCCGGGAAGATCCCACATGCCGCAGAGCGGCTGGACCCGTGAGCCATGGCCGCTGAGCCTGCGTGTCCGGAGCCTGTGCTCCGCAACGGGAGAGGCCACAACAGCGAGAGGCCCGCGTAACGTAAAACAAAAAAACCAAAAAACCAAAAATACCCACTTGAGCATCCCTCTTAGTTATGCGAAACAGTGAGAGCAAACAGTCATTTTTTATGGATTTTCGTTGTTATAGAACCTTCTGTGACTTGCCCTGAATGCAAAGCTAGTTAGGTGAGGAGGTGGATTATTTGCATAGGACCTAAGGTCTTCTGGCGAAGACTCCAACCCCTAATTCCTGATAGTGTCAATAATCCTGCACTCTTCTGGGGGTAGATGAGGGTGGGCCAAACTCAGGCATAAAATATTACCTTGAGAAAAGACCGCTGGCTCAGGCTTAACATAAGCAAGGTGCAAAGAGAGCATAAGCCGGGGAAAGGGTGGGATTCTAGCACAGAGTGTGGTAGGGTGGAAGCAACCCTTGACCCAGACACTCACGCACATTGGATGTGCTTTGGAAAATAGTGACTGTGAGTGCTGTGTGTGCGCGCGCATGTGTGTGTGTGTGTGTGTGTGTGTGTGTGTGTGTGTGCGCATGCGTGCTCAAAGGTGGAGCAACCTAGAGTGAACTTAACATCTACGAAGTGGGACCATCTTCCTTTTAAGACTCCTGCAGCCTGCTCTGGGACCAACCAGCCAGGCAGGGCGTCCGCACGGCAGGCTTAGCCCAAGTCCAGGGAGCTGTGCAGTGTCAGTGTTGAACAGCGACACCATGTGGTAGTAAGGCTCAACAGCACGAGAGAGCTAGTCAGGTTCCACTTCTCTTTCCTGGTGACTTTTGCAAGAGCCAACACTGTCCTTTGGTGGGATCCCAATCAGCCAGAGAAAGGCAGACCAAAGTGACACTTGTTGAATCAATTCCTGGAAGCCAAGCTTTCTGACCTTCTCCTTTCTGGTCAACCTAGGTGCTTCTCAAGGACTCTTCCTAGAGAAAGGGGGTTGAGCAAGAAATGAAGACAGCTTTCAGACGAATATTAGCTGCATCCTGAGAAGTGAGCCAACTGGGGTCCAGATGGGCTGCACAACAGATTCAGTTAAGGGTTATCTGGGGGCAAATGCACACTTAGACCTGCCCCAGGGAGTGTCGCCTTCCTGCTGGAAATTAACCTATGATGAGAAACAAAGAGGTGGGTCTTCTTTCGACCATGCAGCCGCAGGTAAACTCTCTGGAGGGATTTCTGAGCACCCCGTCCATGGCAAGGAGGGACTGGAAGGAGACCCAAGCCAACAGGGCCTCTCCAGGGGGGCAGGCACCAGGGGCAGCTGCAAAGTGCTTTAAGTTTCTATTTCTAGAACCAGGCTCAAAATCATTTGGGCCTTTTTGAAAATGAGTGATAGGAATGTGGAACAGAGAAGAGTTTAAAAAATAAAAATAGCAGTCTAGGGACCGAACCTTCCTGAGTGCGCAAGGTTGTTGGTTATTTTTGTCGCGCGGCTGCAGTGTTTCTGTGTGTTTAGGCTGGAGCCAGTGGAAGTAGGTGGATGAGGAAATCTTGTTCGGGCTCCCGGGAGCCCCAGGAACCACTCAAACCCTACAGGCCACTTCTTATTGGAGTCGACATTAGAGTTACCTGCAGGGGAGCCCTTTTATCTCACGTTTTGGAAGGGAAGTTAGGAAGAAACCATCATTAGACCACTAGTAAAGCTGCTGAGTCGTTGAATTCATCCGGGAGAAGAGGGAACTTGAGTTTCCCAAAGTCCCTTCCTCCACTTTAATCTGCACTCTTCTCAGGTCACCCTGGGCTTTTCCCTCCCAGCAGTGAGAGCAGCCAGTAAGAACTTGAGTGATTATTTGATTAATGTCTGTCTTATCCCTCTAGACGACTGGTTTCCTGAGGGCAGAGATCCTGTCAGTCTACTCTTCACTTTATCCTCCGGAAGGTTGAAATGTCCACAGAAGATTTGGAGGAGGTCAGTCTCCAGGTGCAGGGAGAGGAGGTGGTGTCTGGGTGCTGTCGGAAGCCACTTTATTTCGGGTCAGGGGTGCTGCTCAGCCGGGGGGAGGCATGTGCTCAATGGCAGCTTCAAAGCTATTTGTGGAAAGGACCCCATCCACCAACCCTGCCGGCCAACACACATCTATGCTACTTTGAGACTGTAGCACTTCTAGGCTTTTCCTGTCAAGATTGATGGGGCAGGTGAATGGTAGGGAAGGAAGGTGGGGCCTCCCAGCCCCAGGAGAGTTAGGGCAGGTAGGGGGAACAGTTGCCATGGCTTACAAATGTCACCCAAACAGGTGGGTTTGGCCTCTGGTTGGGAGGAAAGTGGGCTGAGGAGGGGAAGGGTGAAGAAAAAAGGACAAACTGGCACTCCCTTGGGAGGTCCTGGGGTGACGGTTGGTACAAACAGGTGGACAGTTCCTGCCACCAATTCTCAGTAATACCCCCAGCTTTCCCAGAGCCAACAGCCCCACCATTAATACACCCAGGGAAGAGCCGTTCAGACAAGATTGCCCCCTCTTCTGGTGCCCCTGGTCCATCAGGAAATGAGCCTGGGGTACTAATCCCCTGAAGTCAGTTCCAGGAAGGAAGAAGCAGTGTTACATCAGCCAAATTTATAAAAGTGTCTTAAGATCAAAAGATCCCAAACATCTGTAAAGCGAAAAGCAAAGAAGGCCCCAAAGCATAAAGGAAAAGCAAAATGGGTCTCGGTGCTATTGAGTTGAATTGGGAGGGACATCACTGCTTTCTCCCCACTGCTGGATCCACGGGTCCAGAATCCTATGCTAATTTGGGAGGAGGCAGGGCTCTGTCCACCAGTAAAGACCATGGAATTTAGATTGTTGCTTGTTTGTCTGTTTCTCCTACCGAACCTTGAGCGTGTGGAGGCAGGGTCTGTCATTTGTTCGTTTTTCGTCTGCTGGGCAGGTACCCTGTGCCCACGGGAAACACTGAGTCAATGCTTAGGGAATGAAAGTGCTTTCAAAACGGGAGTCCTTCTCCCGTTGAAACCAGGTGCTGTCGCCTGGTTTCTATTCAGGCAAATGTGGGACAAATGATCATGATATAGTCACCAGGCCGCTGTGTTGACTCCTACTTGCATATTTGACAGGTAAGAGGCAGGAAAAATTGAATTGGGTTGGAGATGAAAGAGCGATGAGGTTTCAGAAAATGATGGGTTGCCAGTGCTGGAGGGACACTTCCAGTTCCCCAGGTCCAAAGACCTCATTTTAGAGCTGAGGCCACTGTGGCCTGGAGGGCCCTGTGCATGTCCTCTGCTTGGCACCAGCCTTTCTGAGACTGGGACCAGCATGCATCCACACCGCCACCTGGAGCAGCAGTCCCGGTGTCTGGTTGGTCACAGCCTACAATGGCTCAGGCCGCTGCCTTGTGTGCATTGAGGCCAAAGAGGGTTTGAGCTGCGGGGCCCCAAGCATAAGGGACTTGAGATCCAGCATCGGCAGGGGCAGCTGTCTTTGGTGGCATGAGGGCTGCCATCAAGACCAAAGAACAGAGGGAAAAACACAGGAGGGCTCGCTCCACAATACTGGACCCTCCAAAGAACCAGCCCTGGATTGGGGAAGAGCCCCCAGAGGTCGGGCTGGATTTCTCCCCTCTGATCATTGTTTGTGGCAGCCGCTCCCCCCTCCTACCCCTACTGCCTGCCACACAAGCTATCCCCCCATCTAGGTGGGGCCAGGGACCAGAGTGCTGGGAGAGGTATCTTAACTGCTGACCACAGATGCTATTCCAGAGGCAGAGGCCAAGGGCCCTGCGATGCTTGGGCAATACCTAAAAGGAGAGGAGGGTAGGACCTCCCATATATCCTGGGTGTGAATAGAGATGGTACCTCAGGGCAAGTAGCCAGATACAGGCTCCAAAAGCACTGGCCCTGATGTCTGGTCTAAGGTAGACTTGACTTTGTGCATCGTAAGGAACAAGAGTAGATACATGATCAGACCTTGGGGGAAACAGGATTGACCTTATTCCTGGGCATTAACACTTTTCTGGAGGAAGTCCCATCACTCCCAGCAACCTACTGGGCAAGAAGGGAGGCCCGGATCACAAGATGTAAGTGGGGCTTCTGCCCACTCCACTGGGCCAATAGAGACACAAGTGGCACTACTGTTCCCCAGTGACAAGTCAGTTGAGGGGCTCAGGGCTGTCCTCTATGAACTGCCAGGACCTGCTATGCCAGGGGTGTGGCTCGACCTCTGCTTGGGTCGCCTGGTAGGTAGGGCAGTTGGTTGCAAATCTATCAGCTAAGAATGGCCAGTCTTGCTCAAGGCAGAATTACACCCAGGTCCACGGGCAACGTTCTCTAATGCCTGAAGGGATGGGGTGGTGGGAGAGAGCCCAGAGGGAGAAAATGAGTACATTAGTCTGCCTCGTCCACCTGGTGGGATGGATTTCTGTAATACTGCATCAAGGATGTAGCATTTCCAAATAACCCCACTGCCCAGCACTCCTGCAAAGAAACTCTTTGGACTATGCTCTCCAATGACAGCTGATCCCCCCTTGGGTAATGGCATCCAGTTCTCCCAAACTGGACATCACCTTTGACCCCAACTCAACCAGTTAACAGATGGTGTCGATTCCCACTCCCCAGCCCTTTCACTGCGACGCCCTCCCGCTCAGGCACACCCCGTCTCCAGATGACTCCAGAGCTTGGCTGTCAGTCATGGAAATTCTACACTGGTTCCCTACTGGTCTCCCAGTCTCCAGGCTCAACTCTTCCAGTCCTTTCCAGCCACCGCTAACAAGTGATTCTCCCCCGACACCGCTAACCAGGCGTTTCTTCCTGGCTCACAAAACCTTCAGCATCTTCCCATCACCCACAGATGAACGTCCAGACTCTCACTTGGGGTGAGAGTCTGGACCCTCCGTGGCCCTCACTCTTCTCCTGCAGACACCTTCCATCCCTGCCCAGACGTTTCCCCAGTTGTTCCTGAGCACTTGGCTCACACCCCCGACTCCTCTTCCCATTAAGGGCCTTGATTTTTGCTCAGATGCCAGCTTGCATCCCCACTCCGTGGTTGCCCAGCCCTCTTTAGGAATCTTACAAACCGATTACTTTCCGTCTGCTGCCTCATATGGCTGCCTGTATTGCCTGGTTGCTCATCTCTCCAAAGACACTGTAAATTCCTCGAGGGCGCAGATTGTGTTCTGTGGCTCTCTGAAGCCTCAGCCTTGAACAAAAGGCCAGAAGACCTTGCTCGCTCGCCCTGCAGGCTGGTTGCTCCCAGGACCCCCTAGGGCCAGGTCTAGGGGAATTGCCATCTTCAGTGGGAGAGAGGCAGCCATCAACTCAATACTAATGTCAAGGTTGGCCGCGAAGAAACTTGGGCTGAGATGAAGTGAGCAGAGGCAAAGGGAGAGAGGAAAGAAGAGTCTAGACGTGGCTCCTTTTGCTCTTGAGGGAGAAGTGGAAACTCTCTGTACCCATCGACAGGGAACACCAGCACTGCCCCAGCCCCAGAGCGGTCTGAGTGGAAATTGCCATCACTGTGCCCAGTGTTTGCTGCACCCTCCCTGGCTCCCCAGACATGCCAGGGGGTGCGACAGACAACCTGGCTGTGGGTCAGCAGAGAGGCTGCTGGGGCTGGAAGTCACGTCATGGACACAACAAGGACCCCCCCGTCTCAGGGAAGTGAGTGTCTCAGGCACACAGCGACCTTCACCACCCAGTGAGGGATGGAGAAAAGAACGTGAGTGCGGATGTGGGCTGGCGGCAGAGGAGCTTCCGGCTGGGTGGCAAAGGCCCCTTGCCTGCCCCCACTCCGCCCACGGAGAGGGGGGATGGCGGATGGTGGCCATGGGGGAGGGGCCAGAAGACTGCAGATTTCTTCTGTCAGAACTAAAATCCTCTGTCAAGTGATTCCCAGGGTCTCACCCTCTTTAAGCTGGAGCAGAACATCATCTCAGGTTTCCCTAAAGCCTGGCCGTTCGGGGCATGGGTGACAACCCGCCCTCCACTGGATTCTGAGGTCAGGGATGGTCTCTGTTACGGAAAGGGTTTTCTGGGTGGAGAAATGGGGTTGAAATCTGAAAGATGGGGTCCTTCACCTGGTTGGGGGAAAGTGGGCGGAGGTCGGTGCCCAGGCCTGCCTGGGCTGTGGTGCCAACCGACTGTTGTCCTGGGGATGCTGGGGAGGGGGACAGAGCCCGTCCCCCCCTGCCCCCAGAAGCAGGACCTGACCTGCCCTTCCTTCCCCTCGCGCCCACTTCTCCCTGTTCGTTCCCCTCCCACCAGAGCTGCGGGCACCCTGGGCTCAGACGCGGTTCACCCCACAGTCTTATAAACGATGGGGAGAGAGGGAAGGAGAGTAGGGAGGCTCAGGGAAGACAGCCATGGGGAGGGATGTGGCTAAGCCCTGCCCACGCCCAGCCTGGCCTCCAGGAGACTTTTCTAGGAGCGGAGACGCCCCAAAAGGCAGTGCAGCAGCCGGCCTCCTGCAGCCTCCCCAGGGAGACGTGGCCAGTGCTGGGGGTTGTTCTGGGATCTGTTCAAATTTGGAGATTTCCTCGGTATCCCTCAAGAATAAAAGGCTGCTTGCTGGGGTGCAAGGCTGAATTAGACGTACCTTCTATTTCACACTACAGTGTTTTTCATACTGCTGGTTGCAAACCATTAGTGGGTTGTGAAATCAGTTTAGTGGTTTACAGCCAGCACTTTACAACAACAGATTAAAAACAAAAGCCTCAGTGTATGGCATATAGAAAGGGTGTTTGTTTTTCTTTTTCAATTTTTTTTCCAATGTATGTACATGTCTCCATACTTATAACTATGCTTATACCTCTATGACATCTAGATATCTGTACTGGGTGGTGATGAAAAATCATATTTCTTAGTGTGGTTTTGGGGGTCAAAGCAAATTGAACAACATTGGTCTAGACTAGAACATCCCTGCTGGGACCAGCTGGCCCTGGAGTAGCACAGAGAGAGACCAAGCCTGAAGCTTGGGGCCTCTTTTGGCCTCATGGACCCAGAGGCCTGGGTTGAGGTGACCAACCGGTGGGGCCCCATCTCTCCTTGGTGAGGGGACATGCTGGGGGCCCCAGATGGGAAGGGCTGTGATGAGAAACCTCCTCTGGAGGACTCTAATTGTGCCTCTAGCTGTTTAAATGCCGCCGCTCTTTACCGGTTTGGGGCTCACGTTCGCTTCTGAGACATATAGACTGGAAAGAGAGCCCAGCAGAACTTGGAAGACCTGGAGGATGGCAAGGCAGAATGGGAAGCCAGGAATTTGTCAGGGAGTGTCAGTGGCCTTTTGGGACACGCTCTTTGAGCTTAGGGGATGGGTGAGAGCACGCACGCTCAAGTTTTTAGCACGCTTTGCTAAAAGCATGAAATCCAAGAACCGCTGGAAGAGTTGGAGGTGCCAGGGATGGGGGTCTTCTTCCTGGCAGATCAGTTTCAAAGGGCCCCATGGGAGACCATTACAGAAAGCACAGGGGTCTGAGGAGGGGGCAGGCCCTGCCTGATTCCTCATTCAAAGCCATCGTTTCGGCTAGCTGCAAGCTGCAGCAGAGGAAGAGAAAAGAGGGCAAGCCTTTGATCATTCACGGTGAAAATGCTTCACAAATGACAGAGGTTTAGAGAATAGCGTCCAGAATGCTGAGAGGGAGGAGAAAGAATATAAATGTGCGTGTGCGCGCACACACGATACTCCTGCCTGGTTTCTGGTAGAGACAGCATTCAGCTGGGAGGATGCACTGCGTTAAGAACCCCTGAATCGGGGTGGTGGGACCTTTACACGGAGAGATGGCACGTTTCATAAGGAAAAAAAAAGATACAGTATCTAGCCCACTGCTTTAAATATATACTACATGGTTAGTTAGAACAGTTCCACCAAAGATTTCAAAATTTGTGCTTGTTAGTCACTGTGGAAACTAGGAGAGGTGTTGGTGCCCCGGGGTACAGGCAGCACGAAGAAATAGCTGAAATTGAGATTCCAGAGTTAAATGAAAGCTCCGACTTTCAGAGCTTCGATAACATGTGCATTGTTTTTCTTCTTTCAAAACCCCGTTACTCCCCCTCACTTCCCTCCCCCATCCCTTGTTCCCTCATGTAGCCACCCCCCCCCCCCGCCGCCCTTTCCAGGGCTCCCCATCTCCCTGGCTTTCAATACACCATGAAGAGGATAGAAAAATTAACTTGACAAAGAGGTGTTGGGTCTAGTCTAAGCTACTTCCCAGGCCTGTTTCTCTACCGATTGGAATTTCTGTTTACTCCCATTTGGGAATAACCAAAAAGGATCCAATTGGTGCTCCTTACTGAGCAGAGGCTACCTGTGAAGTATGTACCGCATTATTGTCATTTTCGTTATTCCGTAGTTGGCTGTCACTGTGCCCTGGGGAGAGATCAGTGGAGGATGGAGGCCAGAACCTCTGCCCTCCACAAGGCTCTCGTCTGATCAGGGAAAGCATGGAAACAGACACATGGAATATAGGACAATGACAGCTAGGATGAGACCAAGTGTGCGACTGTCCAGAACAGAATCTCACTGCTATTGTTGCTTTAACATGGGGTGTGTTTTGCAGGTTAAACTTCTTTCCACGTTAGTGGGGAAACTTTGAGACCCTTGGGAGCATCCTTCCAGATGCTTCAACTTTGACAGTGTGGACACAAGTGAACGAAACTATTCCTTACGAGAAAAGGTTCCCAAGAAGACTGGTATTAGATGACTGGGGAAATGAAACAACTCACTCAGAAGCTGCCTTGGCAATAAATATAACTTATAAAAATTTGAGACCAGCATGCCTGCCATCTCTCACTCTGATAATAGGTAGTAAGCACTGAAGGACTCAACCAGGACTCCTAATCAATGGTTTGTCTTTGTGTTTCCCCAATTCTGCACCGAGGTGCCCCAGGGCACTGCAGCAAATTCCTGAGTGCCACTGAATATTTGAAAATTTTCAAAGTGAACACAGCGACATCTGCCAGACTCCACGCGATTAAGTTGTTTGGAACTAACTGCTTATTAATGGAACTATCAGGTATTTCTTTTAGCCTAGGGGCACTGCAAAACATTACTGAGGCAGTAGGGCACCTTGAACCGAGAATGCTCGGCACACTGTGGGTTTGGTGCGGCTTCAGCACATACGCTATCTGATAGACACTCGGCAAGGTGCCCGCTCCCAGACGTCTCTGCTCCATTTCTCCTGCTCAGCCTTGGCACTGGCCAGCTCCTTTGAACTTGCCGTGGCTGAGATCTTGATTCACCATCCCCACCTATCGTTCAGCCCCAGAAGCAGCCAGGACTCCTGCCTTTGGAGCTAAGAAAGAGACACGTAGCTCAATGACTGTGGCAAAGGCCTGAGTTTGTGTCCTTGGGGCAGACTCCCCACATGGACACACAGAAGTTTTCAGAGCCTGCCTTTGGGCCACTTGATAGCAATGCCCGAGCCCCCGCCCTCTGGACCCTGTCGCTTTCTTCCCTGTAGCCAGCACGATCTCCACTGACCACACCCTCCCCACCCCACACCCTCCCCGCCGCTTCCCATCAGCTTTCCCCTGCAGACCCTGAAGTGTGCTGCCCAGCTCTGTGCCCCTCCCCGGACTGTGAGTCCTGCTGGCCCCTGGCTTCACTCAACTGTTGCCGTCAACTGCCATCGGAATTTTCTCTCTTTAAAATTCTCAGCGGTTGGTGGCCTGGTTTTGCAGCCTGGTAGCTTATCAGGCCTCAGGGACATGGCCCAAACCTTTGTGCGGGAACCCAGCAGCTAGCACACTGGAAATGCTCAGGGAACGTGTGATGAATCCATTTAGTAACTTAATTCCCAGCATGGGTTCTAGGCCGGTCACGGCTGCACGTGAGACCCCTCTGGTCACTGCCTGATCATTTCCCACGGGCTCTGCCTGCCTTAGCAGAAGAAAAACTTGATGTGGGAGCCTTGGTCCAACAGAGGTTTGTGGCCGGGGGGCTGTGGCCCCCTCGTACGGCCCCACTCCTGCCCCCTAGGCTGTGCCTGTGCTTTGCCACGGTTCTTGTGTCTTTCTTGGTGGGTGACGAGTGCATGCAGCCCACAGAGATGGTGGGGTGGCCCTGTGTGAAGATGTGTATGCTGGATTTAGTCATCCTTTCCCCTTCTCACAGCTACAAGGAGAGGAGACTGGATGTCCCCAAGGTGGAGGTGTCCACTCCTTGCCACCCCCCTTCTGGGGGCCCTGCCTCCCTGGGCTGCTGTGCTCTGTTGTCACCGAGTGTGTGCAGGGCCTTGGGGGAGAAGACTGGGAGGGGGCTGGAGAAGAGGCCACCCCTACCTTGACACTCCTGGACTCCACTGTGTGAGCCCTGAGAGGGCATTTTGGAGGTGGAAAGAGGCCCCAGTCTTTTCCTTTTTAGAGTACCTTGAATATTTGAAAAGAAAAAAGAAAAATGCCAAAAACTGGTACAGAAAATCGTAGAAGGTATATTTTATTTAAATGCTTAGTAAGTAAATGCCTTTTAACACTCGTACAGATACAGTGGCTGGGTAGACCTTCATTTGGAGAGAAGGTTCACTGCCTATGGTTTGAGGCCCTTTGTGAATGAGCCCTCCTGGCACTCTTCATTCCTCGTGGGAGGTTTGGGCACCTTTGGGGGTGTCTCCTGCCAGAGGGATCAGGGCCCCATTCTCCTGGTGGACCAAGGCCTTCAGACCGACTCTGTGCCCCTGGGCGGGGAGGGTCTCCTTCCTGGGTTGGGATGAGCAGCAAAGGGACACACCTGGGGTGGTGCCCAGGCCGCGGTGCCCCTTCTCAAGGTGGGGACCCATCACTGGGGTGTCCGGGCTGTCGGTTACAACATGCACAAAGGCATCTCTGACAGATGGCTTCCACTCGGGCCTGCAATGCTTTTGGACCTAAGCAAAAGCTCTGTGGCCAGGGCCAACTTTCTGTTGGTGTCTTTCTGTGATGGTAGCAGCCAATGGCTCACTTCAGGACAGGCCTGCATTGGCCAGGCATCGTGCCAAGAGCTGAAGATACAGTGATTATTCACAGTGACTGTCCCAGGGGAGCTGGGCGCTGGTTTGGGAGGAAAGCACCGGTGTGTGAGTCACGTCCACACAACGGGGTGAGCGCTCTGCTCTGGTTGTGATAGACAGGGGCGCAGAGGAGGGCCACCCACCCAGGGCCCGAGTTCCCGAGCAGTTTCCAGAGCGAAGGGAGCCCGAGCTGAACCCTGATGAAGGCAGGACTCAGCCAGGCCACAAGTGCTTGCGAGAGAATCTAAGGGCCCAAGGGACCAGCGGGCGGTGAGGACACCCTGGCTTGGGCAAAAGCACAGAGGTGTGACAGACCAAGGGTGGGGACATGATGGGAACTAGTGTCCAGGAAACTAGTGGGAGGTGGGTGTAGAGCAGGGGGAACCGGGGAGAGCTGTTATCCTGTAGAAACTGGTGAGCAACAGGGCTGCGAGGGGTCCCACAGGGCCTTCTGGATGGAACTTGGCCTCCAGTCTGCAAAGAACAGACCTAAGTGAGGCCAAGAGGCCACTGCAACAGACCCGGTAGGAGATGAAGCCCTCAGTGAGGGGGAACAGGGACGAGGGCTTGAGTGGAGGAGATGGGTGATGGCTTGTGTAGGGGTGGTCCCGGGTAGATGTCACCAACTAAGAAAGGAGCAGAGGTGGGGGTGAGGATGACGAGGTCTCTTGTGACCTGGGGGGGAAACAGAAGTGGGGGTGTCTTTCTGTCGCCTCTGTCCAGGTGGGGCTGTTGGACACCAGCTTCTGTAATAGGAGCCGATGAGAGATGCAGCCCAGGGAGGGTGAGGCGGAGTGGTGCGCGAGCAGAGATTCCTGGGGACAGAGGTGTAAGGGACAGGCAGAGGAGGGCGGGGCGGGGGGCCATGTGGTCTCCCACCAGCCCAGGGAGGGATTCCCTGAAGGCATGAGCTTTAGGGTTGCTATCCCCTTACCGGTGCCTGACACACAATGGGCACTAAATGAATGTTTGTCAGATCTGCTGAACACAAATACAGCACAGAGGCCAGTAAGGGGGGGCGGTGTGGAGGGCATCTGGTGGGTTTGGCAGCGGGTGTGGGGCATTTGCCAGACCCTTTCCAGGAAGAGGCAGGTGTGGAGGGAGGGAGGGAGGGAGGGATGGAGGAGGCTGTATTTCGGGTGGAGTTGGGTAGCTTGGGGGGTGAGGAAGTAGAGACAGCGTGTCTCTGTGTTCTTTCTCGAAGTTTGACCAAGACAGGAAGGAGAGGAAGTGCAGGACTCATCACTGGAGCACTTTTTTAAAAATTAAAAATATCTTTTTACTGCTTCCTTGCCCCTGCACCCGCCCCCCCCATGCCAAATACGATTGCAAGTTCCTTGTAGAAAAGCTAGGAAATAAACATAAGTAAGAAGAAAATAAAAATCACCTGTAATTCCATCCATTAGAAATATATACTGTTACTTTGGAGTCATTTTCCTTCCAGACTTTTTTTTTTTTGTAGAAATGGTATCACGCAGAACCTTAGTATTTTGTAACGTATCTTTTTCACTTAATATTTCTTGAATACCTGTCTCTGTCTGAGCTACTATAATTCAAAACAATTCAAATTCCTTAAAATGTTGTCTACCTATCTAATTATCTATGATTGGAATGGTTCAAAGTGCAACGGGTACAAAAGAGCATTCCGTGGAAAGCTACCTTTTATTGCCCACTTCCCAGCCACTCAGTTCTCCTTTCTGGAGGCAAATGATGTTACCTTACAGCATCCAGTTTGGTGGTGAGATAATATTCCCATGTGGGCATGTTCCCAAATTTAGTGAAATAGCTTCCTGTCTTAGAGAGTTAGGTGCTATTTAATTTTAGTTTGCTATTATACATAAGGCTCTGATGGAAATCCTTCCAGACAAATCTTTGAACACATACTTAATTGTCTTAGAACGAGTTTCTGGAAGTAGAATTTCTGGGTTAGAAGGTAGAGCCAATTAAAGAAACAAAACAAAACCTTTCAAAACCAGATTTTACCTCCAAGAGACTGATGTCACTTGACAATCTCACGACGAAGCATGCCAGCCTTCCTATCCCGCCTGGCCCTCTGCCCCACGTCCTCCAACTGCACCAGCTTAGTGGGGGAAAGGTGCTCGTGGGTGCCTCCAGCCCTAACTGCAGGTTGCATTGTAGGAGAGACAAATGACACCTTGGGGAACAATGGGGGACTAAGTGTTGAGAGGGCAGCCCACCTGGCTGAGGAGCAGAGGAGAGCAAGCCATGGTGGGTCCCGGAGGCAGCATTGTTGGTGAAGGCCGCCCCCAGGGACAGACCTTTCACATTTTCAGGAACCCCTAGGCAGAAGGGAGGGCCCCAGGCCGTGAGAAGCACGGGCACACCGAGGCGAGGTCCAGGGGCAATTGGTTTACACACTGGATTTTTGCTTACTTTGCCCCTGTTAAGAGGCAACCCTGTCGCTTCTTTAGTGACAGCTTCCAGGTGTGCTGGGATGGGTTCCCAGAGCAGTGTGGACGGGGGTTGAACACCCTTAGGTGAGCTGAGCGAAACCCACCTCTCCCTAGACTTTGCCCCAGGCGCACCGCCAGTGCTTTTTTTGGGGAAGGGAGGCTCCAGACCGCTTACCCCAGCCCAGCTGAGAGGGGAGGCAGAGCAAAGCCAAGGAAGCTGCTCCCCACTCATAAATGCTAGGTCTTGCAAGGTTGGAACTGGAGGTAAACTTGGATGTGGGGAGAGGCAGGATTCCCTCTGCATCCACCCTCCCTTTGGGACACCACCCACAGTTCCTGTACGCCGCCCTGCTAGGGGAGCTGTTCCTCTTTGGCCTTTATTGCATGCCCTAGACACTAGACTATTTTGTAGACTGTTTATTAGGTTTTTTTCCCCCTGAAAAACAAAAAACCAAAACAAACAAACAAAAAAAACAGCAAAAGGGAAACAAGGTAATTTGGTTTACAGTAGGTACTAGTTACTTGCCTTTGGGTTACGGTTGCTAGAGGTCGCCCTGCATTCTCTTTCAATCTGACTCCAAGCTTGGGAGGCCAAGTATAACCCCTGTTCCCCAGGAGCACCTTCAAGGACTATAAACTTCCCTGAAATTCACATCCCAGAGCGCTGGCCCGAGAGCTTGCTGGGAGTCCCCACCCACAACCCCGTGAATGTGGAGTCATATCTCACTGCTATAGCTCGCTAGTTCCCAGGTTATTAATTCTCATTGATTATTAGTCTTTGCAAATTGTTTTGTTCCCCCCCAAGGCCTTGTTTTTGTCTCAGCCATCATTTCCAGAGCCTGATCTCCAGGTACATTCTTTATTGGCCTCTGCATTAGTTTCCTAGGGCTGCTGTAACAAATTACCACAAACTGAGTGGCTTAAAACAACAAGTGTATTGTCTCACAGTTCTGGAGGGTCAGAAGTAAGAAATCAAAGTGTCAGCAGGGTTGGCTCCTGGCAGAGGCTCTGAGGGAGAATGGGTTCCTTGCCTCTCTCCTGGCTTCCTCTGATGGCCGACAATCCTTGGTGCTCCCTGGTTTGTAGACGCACCTCTCCAATCTCCATCTCTGTCTTCACATTCTCCTCTTTGTATGTGTCTTTGTCTGTCCTCTTCTTATAAGGGCACTAGTCATTGGATTTAGGGCCCACCCTAATCTGGTTATGACCTCACCTTAGCTAACTACATTTGCAAAGACCCTATTTCCAGATAAGGTCACATCTTGAGGTTCCGGGTGGACGTGAGTTTTGTGGGGGGACACCATTCAACCCATTGCAGTCTGTCTGCCTTCAGACACTTCCATCCACCAATCCATCCCTTGTCAGAGCCACTTTTCTCGAACCACGCTTAGCAGAAGCACCTCACCCTCGCTCTAAAACCCTTTGTTGATTTCCCACTGCCAACAGAATAAAGTCCTATCTCTTTAGTTCAGCTTTAGAACACTCACCACAGTTAGGTCCCAGCAATATTTTTCAGATTACATTTCTCCTGCTCACACCCTCCAATCACAGTGGAAACATCTTCCACGTTGCTGAACATGCTATGCTGTAAGTGCTCTTGTCTCCTGTCCGATCCTCTGTCCCTTGCCTAGATGCTCTCCATCTCAAACGCCCTTGTCACATCACACCTTTCCTCTCTCATGAGGACATTTCCATTCAGCCAGGGTCAAAGGGCTCACCTCTGCTCACAGACTGACTCGACTCTCTGCTCTTCACCTCTTCTCAGTCTGTAGTGGTGCTGTCCCCTGCTGGAATCTACTTCTTACCCAGGGATGAGCCCGGGTCTTGAACTTCTTTGGGTCCTTAGATTTGAACATGGTGCATTGAATCATGTGGCGTCGTGGTAAATGATGGCGGATCCTGCCATTGGTGTGAGCATACACGGGGGTTGGTTTAGACCTGAAGTGATTTGAGCTGTCGTGTTTCAAGGCAGTAACTGAATCACCCCATGCCTACAGCCCCATTATGTCTAGGGCAGATGAAGAGTCGTCCTGTGCTGAGATGAGATGAGGGGAAGGAGAGAATGATTGCTGCCTCGAGAGTCGAGGGCAGTAGTCTTTCAAAGGAAGAGTGAAAAAACAGACCTGATGCAGGAGAAGCAAATCCGCAAGCCTGGATGACAAGGGGCACTGACCTCCAGGGGAGAGTTGTAATGATCCTTGGGTGGGGGGGATTCCCTGCCCCCACTCTTCCTGATGCACCACTGGTGAGAGAGATGGTGGCAGGGACTGGGAGGGAGGTAAAAGTGGAGACATATAGTGCAATGAACGGGATAGACACCAACACCTTTCACTTTCAGCTTTAAATAGATGCTCTGAAAAGTTGGAAGTAACAAGGATGTTTTAATTCCAAAGATTGTTATGAGTGTTTTTTGCTAGCCCCTCCTAAGTGGCAGTGATTGGCAACTGGCTTTTCAAACTCTCTCCCAAATCTTTGCGTCTATGAGAGACTTGGTTCATCTGGAAGCAGGTTTCCTCTAAGCCTCCTTGCCTCTTGCACTCTGTCCTTTCTGCCTGATTATGCCTCAGTTGCATCAAGGCCCCAAAGGCATCACCCTTGGGGATCAAGATGTAGTCTACCCAAGAGAGAAGAATAGAGGTATAAAGAACTGGGATGAGAATCCTGGGCGGATGCTCAAGGTGTGGGCTCTGGGCTGAGCTCACTGAATGTGGCATTCTGCATTGCAGATAGACCAGGACAAGTTTCCACCATCAAAATCTTTGAAGCCACCAGGGCTCCTTCTTGCTGGGATAGGTTTGGCAATGCCTCTTCATGGGGGTAGGTTTAGAAACTCAAGCTAAAGAAACAGCTAAGGAAGAATCCCTGCCTCTTCTGTTGATGGACAGATTATAATGTTAGCTCTGATCCCTGCTGAGTTGACTCATAACTCTACTTGCATGGTCTCACCTGGCTGGGTTCAGAAAATATCTATCTAATTGTAAAAACAGGCAACCCTTGACTCCATTAAGAAAACTATAGTTTCTTAGACATTCCATTTCAAAGGTTTGCCAGTTTTCCTCCTGATAAATTGCCGGTTTGGGTATTTCAGCACTCACTATTCAACAGAAGAGGAGGGATTTAGTCAAGTTTCCTTTGTTGGTAAGTCTCCTGTGCAATGTACTTGTTTGCAGGTCCTAACAGCAATTTTGCTCAGGTTCAAACAAACCGAAAACCAACCACGCAAAAAGAATGACTCAAGTTAGAGACGGTCCTATCCATCTACATAAAGAATATACATGAGTTTGAAGTGTTTTGAGAATCAGGAAGGGGAGAGGAGACAGAAGGAAAAGGATGCATTTTTCATAATTCTGCTCTTAAGCAGTGATTTTTCTCTACTGCTCCCTATTACTAGAATGTTCCACCCACCTCTGACAAAAGAGAAGTATAAACAACATTTGACACAAAGTAAGACATGAAAAGATCTTTCAATGGTTCTGTGTCCTGGCTGTGACTCAGAATTATTCATTAGATTAAAAAAAACCCCATAAAAACACTGACTAGGCTCCCAGGCTGAGTCTGGAGCACAGGTGGCCAACTCATACCATTCTTCTTGCCATTTGCTGTTTCCATTGAAGGAGACTGGGTTAGTCCAACTCTTAATTTCTGAAACAAGGATTCGAGGTAGTTGCTTCTGTTCCTTTCTCCAACTAGACAGTGAATTACTTGAGAGAAAGGATGATGTCCATTTGACTTTACATCTGCAGGAAGCAGCTCAGTAATTGGCACATAAGAACACTGCTACTTTTTTTTTGGAATGACAGTGGTTTAAAAACAGCAAGACCCTCTGTAAGTGTAGGACGTTATATTCCTGTTTTCCTTCAGAACACATAAATATTAGCTGTGAGGTTGCACCAGGATTAGGATTCTGAGTCATAGCAGTGCTGGTACCTGGGGCTCTGTGACTTGCAGACAGAGGAGACGGAGCCCTGGGGAGAAGGTGGAGCAGACGGGAAATTGTGGTGTGGATGCTAGGTATGGAGGGTGAATTAGTTTCCTACTGCTACTGTAACAAATTACAAGAAGAGGAGTGGGTTAAAACAACACAAATTATCTTACTGTTCTGGAAGTCACGATGTTCAAAATGGGTCCCCTTGGGCTAAAATCAAGGTGTTGGTAAGGCTGTGTTCCTTCAGAAGGTTCTAGAAGAGCATTGTCTTCTTGCCTTTTCCCATTTCTAGAGGCCACCTGTATCCTTTGGCTCATAGCCCCTTCCTCCATTTTCAAAGCCAGCATCTTCAAATCTCTCTCTGACTCTGACCTTCCCGTCTCCCTCTTTCCCTCACAAGGGTCCTTGAGATTACACTGGGTTCACCCAGCTCGTTCAGTATCACCCACACCCCCACCTCTAGGTTACCTGAATAGCAGCCTAAATTCCATCCACAGCTTTAATCCCCCCCCACTTGCCATATAACGTAACGTAATCACAGGTTCTGGGGAATAGGACATGGACGTCTTTGTGGGGGAAGCAATACTGTGTCTACCACAGAAGGGTGCCTGGGGACTGTGGAGTCTGGTATCCTCGTTCTACGCTTGAGGAAACTTGGGCTCAGAGAGTTTCTGTGAATTCAACTCTTTTCTCCACAAGAGGGTACATTCCCTTTGTGACTGGACCACCTGCACCGAGAACCCTAAGCAAGACTCAGTAGAAGGCTGTTGGCTTCCACTTTCTCTAGTTCTTCCTTTTACACCTGTGCCTCACGGCTTTCCCTCCCCATTCATGTGGGGGGATGGGGAGTGGTGTGTCAGGGTGGGAGGCACACTTCCCCTGCGTCCAGACTGAATGGAGAGTGGCCACCATGTCGGGCCAGAGAACGGATCTGATCCGTGAAAGCCTCGTTGTCTTGGAAGAAGCATGAGCTCTCAGAAGTGAGGATGCCCAGCTGAGGCCACTGAGCTCGCTGACTGGGGGCCCCTGGAGTCAGAATCCTGGAATTTCTCCCCTAGAAGGTCGAGAAAGGGGAGTTAGAGGGTGAGCCTCAGCTGACTGGTTCACAAATGACAGTGACATTGCTGCCTGGGCAGCGGTGTGGGCTTCTCAGTCTGGAAACCCTGTTGCACCAGGGCTGCTGGCTCCTGGCAGAAGAGGCTTTCTGCTACTGGGTGTCCTCTGAGGAGAGGCTGGTGATTCTGGTGTCAGAGCCCGAGCTGAAGGCAGCAGGGAGTCCAATAGGCACAACAGCATGTCTCCCCGTCAAGGTCAGGGCCAGAGGAGAAGACACAGGAGGACTTACTTCATGAGACTTTTCCTTGGAAAGAGCAAACCATGATCTCGGGGTGGGGTGGGGGTGGGGGGAGGGGAGAGGGGAGGGACCGGGGCTCATTCCTAAGGGCACCTCCTTCTATGTCTTTCCATTCCACGTACCGGCCCTTCACCCTCACTGCTGTACTCACAGCCCGAAACCAATGAGAGCCTGGCCTCTGGCCCAGGACCTTGCTTGGAAAGTGAATTCCTCCAAACCCTGAAGGGAGGCCAGTCTTCAGAGGAAGATGCAGCTTGCGGGGTGGGAGTTGGGGGAGACGGCTGGGATGCCTGAGGAAGGCAGCCCCGGCCCCCAGCCCCAGGGTAACTGATGTGACTGCAGAGCATCTGGGGCCACAGCACGGGCCTGGGTCCCACCTGGGGATATTGCCTCAGTATAGCACTGCAGAGTTCCCCTCTGTCCCCAGTAACTGGCGGGTGGCCCCTGGGGTCGGTGGGAGGATGAAAAGTAAAGCAGGGTGTCCCCCACCTAGGGAGAGCCCAAGCCCCATGGCTGGGGGCCTGGGGAAGCTGGGGTCACCACGAGTGAGCTCTCTTGCTATTGAGAGAAAGCCTTTAGCGTGGCGTTCCTGACCCGCACCCGGTGTCCCCGAGAGGCAGCTTGAGATCTGGCAAGGGCGTTTGCAGGAAAGTGTGTGTGGACAAAACTGGGAAGAACAGGCTGAAACGGCAGGGTGGGGGGGTTGGTGCGGGGCGCGGCTGGTTGGGTCGTCTGGCAGCTGGCTGCGGCCATGGGGGAGGATGGAGGGAGGGTGATCAGAGTGCGCTCCTCTGCAGACCCAGTGTCAAGGAAGAAGGGAGGGGGGCGCTGCTCGTCAGCCTCAGGGACACTTCTTCTGGGGACATGAGCCCTGGATGGGGAACGACGACCAAGGGTGCTCCCTGGGCAGTGAGGCTGGCACCCCGCCTCCGCAGTGGTGCTAAAAGCCTCTCCCAAGGAAGTGTCAGTTCCGAAATCCAGCAGCCGCCGCCCCTGGGGAGGCTCCCTCCTGCCGAGGCTCCCTCCTGCCGAGGCCTCCAAGGCCGCGCGACGAGGCTCCCAGAGGTGAGCCCCGGGGAAGCGAATCCTAACAGACTCGATGTCGCCCGCAGCCACTCTGAATGTCTGCCTCAGAGGCTGGGCAGCTACCTGCTGCCTAGATGGGCCCTGGATTCTCCCGCCGGGAGTTCCTGGGTTGGGAAGCCTGAGAATTAAGGTTTCCTTTTAGGAGCCCACGATGACCCTTTCTCTCTCTTTCTCCTGGGGCTCCGGCAGCTTGTGAGATGTACAGCCCCGAATAAAAGAACCTAGCAGACATGGAGCGGGAACAAGAGATAAGGTCTGTGGGCCGGAAGCAAGGCCACCGGGCAGCCTCTAAGACCCTATTCCTGGTGGTGAGAGCTGCAGCCCATCGGAAGGAGCTCACGGCTTCCGGGCGAGGGGCGGCCCCTTCAGGATCGGTGAGCTTGGCTGCATCCGGCCAAGTTTGTGTTTCGCCGAAGCACCCTGACGGCCTCTATGGTGTAATTGCTCAGGGTGGGGACTGGATCTTGAGCAGAGAAAGTCCTGCAGGCTCTGGAGCAAGGAGAGCCCCCCGACCCGGGATGCCCGCGTGGATGGAGTCCGTGTGCGTGGGCCTGGGTGAGAAATCCCAGCAGTCAATGTGGCATCATCTATTACTCCGGTTTACTGGAAACCAAGAACTTAGGAGAAGTTGAACCCTCTTCTAGAATTTCTATCCTGAAGCCACCAGTTAGGTTTCTGTTTTGAAACCAATTAGCACAGGAGTTTGTTAATGGCCTTCAGGTAATGTGTTTTGAAACTCTGGTGTGACGAAACCATCATCATTATTTTAAAGTTCTGTGATGTATCTAATTGGCTACGGTTCTAGATGAGTTTCAGTATGATTTGTCAAGGTCGATGATGTAGCCATCAGTGTTACCCATAACCTCATGAAACCTGCGGATTCATTTAGGAAGTAAAGTTACAGCTGTTGGATCTGGTGTTTTTCAATTGAGAGCAGCACACAGAAAGGCAGTGGAGGGTAGTGGTTAAGAACACAGACTCTGAGGCCTGCTGCCTGGGTGTGGGTCTCCACTTTGCCTCTGAGCGTGGCCTCACGCAGGCTCCTTAATCTTTCTGTCCCTCATTTTCCTCATCTGTAAAATGGGGCTAAAAATAGTATCTTACTCCTAGGGTTAATGTGAAGATTGAATTAGTTAGTAGATGTGAAACATATAGAGCAGTGCATGGCATGTACTACGGACTCAGATGTTAGCTATTATTATTATCTCATTTTATTTCAGTTCTTAAAAATATATACTTTTGTGTGGATTTTGCAATATGTTTTTGGAGGAAAATTTAGTTCTTCCTTTTTCTGTCCTGACAGTGCACGCAGGAAGTGAGATAGTTTATGTTTTGGGACAGATGATTCTGGAAAGATGTATGGGATGGTATACAGGAATAGAATCTTCCAGTATCGTTAATCTATATCCAGCATGAAGCCCTGTGCCCTTTACAACAGCATGGGCTTGGTAAATGGTTGATGAATAATTTCCATATACTCATCAAATTAGTTTTGGTTGTTTCTAGGTCCAGAGCCCAGGAAAAGTTGGTTGGAAAGTAGCCAGCATGGAGGTTCCACAGTGTCCTTCCCTCTAGTGTTGTTGTATTCTCTGGAGCTGGGAAGCTGGCATTAAAAAAAAAAAAAAATCAAGATTTTGAAGCTGCAGTGGATTTTCTGTGTCCTTCAAGATTCTCTTCACATCCTCTCTGGTGGAGGCCCACCTGCTTTGCTATCAACACTGAAAAACACGGCGGCATCCATGCCAACCCGAGGCCTGTGCCTTCCTAGCCAGCCGTGAGGTTTCAGTTGAGACACTTGATATCTTCTCAAAGGAGAATAAGAAACAATGTCACAGCCATCTCACTATTTCTTCAGTTGATGGGATAGTGTCTGGAAAATGTTTTGAAAATCTGAAAAGTGGCAAATTAGCCTCCATGATTCACAGAACTTGATGTCATACATTCTAAAATTTAAATTCTCAATGAACAAAGCAATCCCAAGTGCTTGATTTCTGTGTTGCATTGATACATCCTAAATGTTTTGCGGTGATCCTACGGGGGTTGTTATCATAAAAAGCAAGGAGCCTTTCATTTATAGAGAACTTTCAATATATTTGCATCTAGCAACTCCTTGACTCTCGCCCAATGAGAGAGGTAGGTGCCTGGAATGGAGCAGACGATCCTCAAGTTCCAACCCCCAGATCTTGACCTGTCCGGCTCCCCCTTTTTCCCCTCCCCCTGCTCCCCACAATCCTGGGTTGCCAGGTGCTCCTTTGAGTGGAGGGGGGTATCAGGGGTACGGTAAGTACAGCTCCTAAGCCTTTGAAATCGAGAGGAAGAGGATGACATTAGGGTCCTTTTCAAAAACTGGCCAAGGGCCCGGTCTGTCATGGGATTTCTCTCCCCGGGTTAATATCCTGGGGGCCCCACAGGTTCCAGCAAACCTACTTTTATGCCAGGACTTGGCTTTCCCATCTTCCCCAAGGACAAGAGTGTCCCCAAGGAACACTCTTACCCCTTGGGTCCCCAGTGTTGCCTCTGACAGAGGGCAAAGGAAGGGGATAGAAACGCGTGGGGGTTTGTGCTTTGTCCTTGTTTTGTTCATTGAGGGGCGGGAGGGGTGGGGGGGAGTTGTGAGGGAGAGTATAAATGGCTTTGGAAAGGAGAGGCTTGTTTATTTCAAAGGAGACGAGAGTGGGATCGGAAAAGTAGTCCATCCCAGTGGCAGTCAGCGCTGTGTCTCTGGGGGTGGTAACGGCTGTTGTATCTGAGTCCTTGTTATCCGCCGGGTACTGGCGAGGGTCAGTTGGACAACTGGGTATGGAATCACAAACCCCGGTGTACATGGAATACTTCCTATAACTCAGTTTCTATCCAGGGTTCCCATGTGTTCATCTACTAGCAGAAATGTAATCAATTCAAGATAATTCAGCCCACCTGGGTTTTCTTAGCATGCTTGGAAATTGGCAACTTTTGGAACCCATTGCCCTTTCCCCACAGATTTGCATCTAAGATCTGAGGGGCCATAATGGACACTGTGGGTGGGGGTGAGTGGAAGTCTTGGGAGCCCAGCCCTGATGATTTGGGGGGCCTGCTAAGCCTTGTCCCAGCCACTTCTGTCTGTGGCCCTCTCAGCTTCACTCTCCTGAGCCGCCACGAGGCTGCAGCCCTGGGACAGTTTTGTGGTCGGCTGCCCTCCCTTACATAGGCCTGTGGGCAAGTCCTCAGGCCTTGCTGCTTGCCTGGGCCCCTTTGGGCCACTGTGGGCCTCAGGGGTGCTCTGCAAAGTTGAGCTGTCCTGCTCTCTCCCCAGCTTGGGTGCTGGGCTTGACCTGGGAACACCTTCCTCTCCAAGGTGTAGATGCAGTAGGGTTACTCCCAGCAAACCTACTTTTATGGCAGGACTTGGCTTTCCCATCTTCCCCAAGGACACTGTTTGGTTTCTCTTTGCATCTCACCTCTTACAACTGGGCCCTGAGGGCAGGGAGTGGACACCACCTGGGTGGAGTTGAGTAGCGGTTAAGATGCACAGACAAATGTTTTCAAGTCTAGTGTGTCAGTTGCACATTCCCACTGCTGCAACTGTTCTGAAGTGTTGGCTGCATCCTCATTCTGGGACGAGCAAACCTGAAGCACATACACAGGGAGGTTCTTTATCCCCTACCATGAGGTGGTAAATGGCCAAGGGAGTGCTTAGAGCCAGGGTGTCTTCAGCCCAGCTCCCCATCTGTCCACCCCCCAGGCCCTGATGTCCAAAATGAATGCCTTCGTAGGTGTGTGCTCTTCTAGGGGCAATATTGCGGTGCCTTAAGCTTTTCTTCTTTCTCCAGGGTTCCTTTAAATTTAATGATTAAAATTTTTAAAAAAACAGTTCTCCAGACTTCCCTAGGAGCGTTCTTAACATGTCTGAAAGGATCCAGAAGTCCCAGGAGTTCTCAGCCTGCAGGCACCCTCTAATTAGACCCAACTTTCCTGAAGCAGTGGTGTTCAAATTAATAAAGGATTTCTTACCTTGTTCTGTTGTGTTGTGACTTAGTTACTAATTTCCATAGTTTTATTTCCTATTCTTCAAATGCATTGTTGGTTATATTACTAGTTTAATTTATACTATATCGTTTATTTTAATATTTTAAAATATTTTGATTTTAATATTTATAAATAAAATTAATATTTAAAATATTATAGTATGTAATTTAATATATATTATTAGTTTAATAGATTTCTGTGGGCTGAACTTGGAAACTTACCACAGCCAATTGCATTAATTTTTTAAAAGAATTTTATTTTATATTGGAGTATAGTTGATTAACAATGTTGTGTCAGTTTCAGGTGTACAGCAAAGTGATTCAGTTATGCATATACATGTATCTATTCTTTTTCAAGTTCTTTTCTCATTTAGGTTATTACAGAATATTGAGCAAAATTCCCTGTGCTATACAGGCATTATTTCTTTAGGAAAATGTGTTTTGAGCTGCTCATCCAATGTCTAGACATCTTTTGAGAACACATACTGGTTTTTGGTGGGAAACTTCTTATGTTCCAATATTGAGTTTCTGAAAATTCTCTCTCTGGCACATAATTTGAGAAAAAGGTGTTTTTTTAATTATTATTATTATTTTAGCCTAAGAGTTTTAGCTCCTGCAATCGTGTGTACTACTGAAAAATGCAGGCATGAAGTTTATATCACAGGCTGGATTATTAAGAAAAACAGACTAAAAGAAATGGACATCTTTTCCTATTCTCATCCCAGGAAAGAGAGGCCAGTGGCATCGTGTGTGTCTGTGTCACACAGGGAACAGCAGAGGTAGACCCTGGGATCAGGGCTCAGTGTCTTTCCCTGCCATTGGAACTACTCTGAAGTGGAATTTACACCCCAGAATTGCCCTGCAGAAGCAGGCTGGGAAACGCCCTCTGTGGGTTTAGCATGAAATTGTACCCTTGCCTGGCTTCTTCCCTGCTTGCCCTATAGTATTTTGGTTTTCTCCTGGAAGCTCTTCCTTAAGACAGTGTTTGCACACAAATCTTTGTCTTACAATCTGCTTCTGGAGAACCCAACCTTAGTCATTAGTTCTTCTTGACTCTGAGCTACAGTGGAGGGAGTGCTAGTGATTAGATCCTGCCTGCCTACTAGTCAACGTGTAGAAGAGTTCTTTTTTTTTTTGCGGTACGCGGGCCTCTCACTGTTGTGGCCTCTCCCGTTGCGGAGCACAGGCTCCGGACGTGCAGGCTCAGTGGCCATGGCTCACGGTCCCAGCCGCTCCGTGGCATGTGGGATCTTCCCAGACCGGGGCACGAACCCACGTCCCCTGCATCGCAGGGGGACTCTCAAACACTGCGCCACCAGGGAAGCCCTAGAAGAGTTCTTTAACTGTGACAATCTTTTGAGAAAAGTCTCCCACCCAGAGACATTAGTGGTTTGCCTCATGGGCACTGTATTGGGTGGCCAGGACCTAGAACAAAGGAAGGTCAGGTCCCTGCTCAAGCCCTGAATAAACATTGTTCCTGGTGGCCATGGACTGACAGCCATCACAGGCAAAGGAACGAGTGATAGGAAATGTGAATGAAATTTGTAAATAATAAAGTGCTATTGAAGGGCTAAATCCTAGAGTAAGAGCTGACAAAAGAAGTAACAAACAGAGATAGAAAAACTAATAGTGAAGCACTTAACAGAGATGTCTCGTTGGGGAGCAGTGGTAGCTATTCTGTCTCCAAATCAGGAAGTTGTATGGCCAGCATTGTTCTGGTTACTCTTGCTGTGTAACAAACCACTCCAAAACTTAGTGGCTCAGAATAACGTCTTTTATTTTTTGCTTATAACTCTGCAGTTTGGGCAGGGCTCAATGGGGACCGCTTGACTCTGCTCCACGTGATGCCACTCAGGTGGCTTGACGGGCTGGAAGAGTCACTTCCAAGACGGCTCGTTCACTGGCCAGCAAAGTTGGGGTTGGCTTTCTTTTCTTGTCCACATGAATCTCATCAGGGAGCAGATTGTGCTTCTTCACAGCATGGCGTCCACGTTCCAAGAGCAAGTGACCCAAGGGTCAGGAAGTGGAAACTGACACCTTCTTAAGATCTGAGCCTGGAAACTGGCAGAGCATGACTTCTGTATTTTATCAAACAGTTAACAGAGCCCAGATTCAAGTGGAAGAGTCAAAGACCCCACCTATCAATGATAGAAGAATCAACAGATTTTGCAGTCATTTTTTTTGTGTGTGTGGTATACAGGTATCTCACTGCCGTGGCCTCTCCCGTTGCGGAGCACAGGCTCCGGATGCACAGGCTCAGCGGCCATGGCTCACGGGCCCAGCCGCTCCGCGGCATGTGGGATCTTCCCGGACTGGGACACGAACCCGTGTCCCCTGCATCGTCAGGCGGACTCTCAACCACTGCGCCACCAGGGAAGCCCTGCAGTCATGTTTTTAAACTGCCACAAACATCTTCCATCAAGTTGAGAGAGCTGGAAACCTGAGAGTCATGTTTGCCCCTTCCGTATTCCTCATCCTTATATTTAATTCACCACTAAGATCTGTTGGCTTCTTTTTTTCTTTTTAGATTGTGGTAAAATACACATAGCATTGTTTTCACCTTTTTGGCTATTATGAGTAGTTCTGATATGAATATGTGTGTGTATGTTTTTGTTTGAACATCTGATTTCAATTCTTTTGGATATATATCTAGGAGTGGAATTACTGGGCCATATGGTAGTTCAATGTTTAACTTATAGAGGAACCCCCAAACTCTTTTCCGTATTGGCGGCACCATCTCAAATTACCGCCAACAATGTATGAAGGTTCCAATTTCTCCATAGCCTCACTAACACTTGTTATTTTCTATAGTGGGTGTAAAGTTGTAACTTGTGATTTTGGTTTGTATTGCCCTAATGATTAATGATGTTGAGCATATTTTCATGTGTCTGCTGGTTACTTGTTTATATTCTTTGGAGAAATGTCTATTCAAGTCCTTTGGTCATTTTTAAATTGGGTTGTCTTCTTGTCGTTGACCTGTAAGAGTTTGTTATATATTCTGGACACTAGACATTTCCTAGATATATGAATAAAAATATTTTCTTCCCAGTCTCTGGGTTGTCTTTTTACTGTCTTTATATTGTTCTTTGGTGCATAAAAATTTTACATTATCATTATTATTACATATATTATTATTATTACATATATTTTACATCAGTCCATGGCCACCTTTTATCTTTTGTTGCTGTTTTGGGTGTCATATTTAAGAATCCACTGTTGAGTTTAAGGTCATGAAGATTTACTACTATTTTCTTCTAAGAGTTTTATAGTTTTAGCTCTTATATTTAAGACTTTGATGCTTCTTGAGTTAATTTATATATATGATGTAAGGTAAGGGCCCAAATTCATTCATGTGGGCCCATTAAATGTGGATTCATGTGGGCCCATTACATGTGGATCAGTTGTCCCAGCACCATCTGTTAAAAAGATGATTCATTCCTCATTAATTGGTTTTGCTCATAGATCAAAACTCAATTGCCCATAGATGTATGGGTTTATTTTTGGACTCTTAGTTCTATTCCATTGATCTATCTGCCTATCCTTATACCAGCACTGCACAACTTTGATTACTCTTAGCATTGTACTGCTTTAAAATTGGGAAGTGTGTGTTCTCCAATTTTGTTCTTCTTTTTCAAGATTGCTTTGGCTGTTTGGGGTCCCTTGAAATTTCATATGCATTTTGGGATCAGCTTTTCCATTTCTGCAAAAAAGGCTACTGAGTGTTTGATAGAGATTGCATTGAATCTGTAGATTGCCATGCTAATAATACTAAGTCTTTCAACCATGAAGACAGGATGTCTTTCCATTTATTTATGTCTTTAATTTCTTTGAGCAATGTTTTGTAGGATTCATTCTTGTACCTCCCCGGTTAAATTTATTCCTAAGTATTCTATCCTTTTAGATGGTATTATAATTGGAATTGTTTTCTTAATTTCCTTTTCAGATTGTTCATTGTTAGCATATAGAAATACAACAGATTTTTGTGTTGATCTTGTATCTTGTAACTTTGCTGAATTCATTTATTAGCTCCAATGGTTTTCTGTGTGGATTCTTTAAGATTTTCTCTTTATAAGAGAAAATCATGTCATCTGCAAATAGAGAGAGTTTTATTCCTTCCTTTCCAATTTTGGTGCCTTTTATTTCTTTTTTTCTTGCATTATTGGCCTGCCTAGAACTTAAATGCAATGTTAAATAGAAGTGGCAAAAGTTGGCATGCTTATCTTGCTCCTGATTTAGAGGAAAACTTTCAGTCTTTCACCATTGAGTTTGTTAGCTGTGGTTTTTTTTTTCTTTTTTTTTTTAAATAAATACCTTTTATCCTGTTGAGGCAGTTTTCTTTATTCCTAGTTTATGGAGTGTTTTTATCATAAAAGGATGTTGAATTTTGTCAATTTCCTTTCTGTATCAATTGAGATGATCATGTAGTGTTTTCCTCCTATATATTAGTGTGGTCATTATATTGATTGATTTTTATCTGTTGAACTACCCTTGCATTCCTGGGATAAATCCCATTTAGTCATGGTGGATAATCATTTCAGTGTGCTGCTGCACTTGGTTTAATAATGTTTTGTTGAGGATTTTTGCATCTGTATTCATAAGGGTTGTGGTCTGTAGTTTTCTTTTCTTTTGATGGCTTTGATGCCTTTTTCTGGCTTTGGTTCATAGGTAATGCTGGCTTCATAGAATAAGTTAGGAAGTATTCTTTCCTCTGAAATTTTTGAGAAGATTTTGAGAAGGATTGGTGGTAATTCTTCTTTAAATTATTGGTTGAGTTCACCAGTGAAGCCATTTAGTCCTGGGCTTTTGTTGTTATTGGGGCACTTTTGATTACTGATTCAATCTCTTTACTGGTTATAGGTCCATCTGATTCTGTGTTTCTTCTTGAGTCAGTTTTGGTATTTTGTGTGTTTTCTAGGAATTTGTCCATTTTATCTAAGTTATTTAATTTATTGGCAAACTGTTTTTCATAATATTCTCTTATAATTCTTCATATTTCTGTAAAATCTGTAGTAATGTGCCCACTTTCATTTCAGATTTTAGTAATTTGTCTTCTCTCTTCTTTTTCCCCCTGGTCAGTCTAGCTATAGGCTAGTCAATGTTGTTGATTTTTTCAAATAATCAACTTTTGGTTTTGTTGATTTTCTCTACTGTTTTTCTAGTCTCTATTTCATTGATCTCCACTCTAATTTTTATTATTTCCTCCTTCTGCAAGTTTTGAATTTAGGTGTTCTTCTTTTTTTTAGTTCCTGAAGATGTAAAGTTAGGTTATTGATTTAAGATCTTATTTAAATTTTTTTTTTTTCTTTTGGGCCATGCCTCACAGCTTGTGGGATCTTAGTTTCCCGACCAGGGATCAAGCCAAACCCAGGCCCTCGGCAGTGAAAGTGCAGAGTCCTAACAACTGGACCTCCAGGAAATTCCCAAGATCTTATTTTTTATTTTTTTAAACATTTATTTATTTATGGCTGCATTGGGTCTTCATTGCTGCACGTGGGCTTTCTCTTGTTGAGGCGAGCAGGGGCTACTCTTCATTGCGGTGCACAGGCTTCTCATTGAGGTGGCTTCTCTTGTTGTGGAGTACGGGCTCTAGGGTGCACTGGCTTCAGTAGTTGTGGCACACAGGCTCAGTAGTTGTGGCTCGCAGGCTCTAGAGCACAGGCTCAGTAGTTGTGGTGTATAGGCTTAGTTGCTCCTTAGCAGGTGGGATCTTCCCAGACCAGGGACTGAACCTGTGTCCCCTGCATTGGCAGGCGGACTCCCAACCACTGTGCCACCAGGGAAGTCCCCTGAGATCTTATTTTTTAAAAGGTGAAAAATAATGCAATCTGAAGAGAAATCAGAATACTGAGATCTTATTTTTTAGTGAAGACATTTAAAGCTATACATTCCCTCTGAAAGCTACTTTCACTACATTCTGTAGGTTTTGTTATCTTATGTTTTCATATTCATTTTTCACATTCAAAAATTTTGCTAAATCTCTTTGTGATTTCTTCTTTGACTCATTGATTGTTTGAGAGTTTTTTAATTTCTGAATTTTTGTGAATTTTCCAGCTTTCCTTCTGAATTGACTTATCTTCTAGTTTGCTGATTATTTCCCTGCTCAAATCTATAGTTGAGCTCATCAAGTAAATTTTTCATTTAAATCATTGTAATTTTCAACATTAGAATTTCTGTTTGGTTCCTTTTTTGTAATTTCTATCTCTTTATTGATAGCCTATTTGTTTAGATTGTTCTCCTGGTTTCTTTTATTTCCTTGTGCATGGTTTCCTTTAGTTCTTTGAGCATATTTAAGACAGTTTATTTTAGTTAAAGTCTTTGTCTAGTAAATCCAATGTTTGATCTTCTCCAGCAATGAGTTCTTTTTTTTTTTTTTTAACATCTTTTGATTTCTTTCTATTTCTTTTCTTTTTTTGTGAATGGGTCGTATTCTCTTGTTTCTTTATGTCTCTTATTTTCTTTGAAAACTGGACTCTTTTCATATCATACTGTGGTACTGGAAATCAGATTCTTCAACTCCGGGATTTCTTGCTGCTGCTTAGTATGGGATGTTGTTGGTTTGTTAAGTGACTCTTCTAAACTATTTTTGTAAAGACCATATTCTTTGTCACGTTTGACCATTGAAGTCTCTTCTTGCTTGTTTAGTGGCCAGCTAATCATTTGACAGAGATTTCCTTAAAGGCCTGGAGTCAAAAAGGAGAAAAAAGAAAAGAAAACTCTCTTGGTCTTTGCTGATTGGTTCTGTCACTGACTGGGCCACTTCTTCAATGCTTAGCCAGGTCCTTTACAACTCTGACTTAGCTATCATTTCCTTCTTGTGTGGATCTTAAAGTCAGCCAGAGGTGAAAACTTAGGGTCTTAGATCTTTTCTGGGAATGGGACACACACATGTCCCTCCTGATTCCCTGGAATATGCAGAAGGCCTCCAAAGCCTTTATGCCCCCATGCATCTCCCCCCTGAACTTCCCCTACCCAGGCTCCTCAGTCCATACATTGTTTGCCCTGCCTGCTATTCCCTGCTCCAGGCAGCTGCAGATAGAAACATTCACCTCTAAATTCTTCTGACAAACACCACCTGGGAACCTGCCCTAGCCTTGAGAAAGTTTGAAGACTAATCTCCCAGGGATCCACCAGACAGGTCAAATCACACAACAACAATTTCTAGAGAACAATATCAGCATTGCCCCCTTTGACACCAGCAAACCACACCAGGAATCCGGGCCACCATCATCATTGTTACTGATGTGGTGGGTGGGTGGGGGGTGGTGGGTTGGGGTGGATAGTAAGTAGGTAAATCAAAATGTCATAGTGTTTTTTGTTTTTGTTTTTTAATGAAAATTGAGTAGCTTCTTTCTTTATTTAACCTTCCCATGGTTACTATAAATGTTTGGTTCAATTCCAGAGTTGTGTAAAAGTTGATTCTGAAGTTTTTGCCAGCTTTTAAAAAAAATTATTTATTTTTTAATTGGAGTATAGTTGCTTTACAATGCTGTGTCAGTTTCTGCTGTACAGCAAAGAGAATCATTCATACATACACATATATCCCCTCTTTTTTGGATTACCTTCTATTTAGGTTACCACAGAGCACCGAGTAGAGTTCCCTGTGCTATACAGTAGGTTTTCACTAGTTACTTCTTTTATATATAGTAGTGTAAATATATCCAGCCCAATCTCCCAATTCATCCCACCTGCTCTTCCCGCCTTGGTATCCATACATCTGTTCTCTATGTCTGTGTCTCTTTCTGTTCTTCAAATAAGATCATCTATACCAATTTTCTAGATTCCACATATATGCATTAATATACGATATTTGTTTTTCTCTTTCTGACTTAATTCACTCTGTGTGACAGTCTCTGGGTCCATCCACATCTCTGAAAATGTCACAATTTCGTTCCTTTCTATGGCTGAGTAATATTCCATTGTATATATGTACCACGTCTTTATCCATTCCTCTGTTGATGGACACTTAGGTTGCTTCCATGACCTGGCTGTTGTAAATAGTGCTGCAGTGAACATTGGGGTGCATGTATCTTTTTGAACTATGGTTTTCTCTGAGTATATGCTCAGAAGTAGGATTGCTAGGTCATATGGTAGTTCTATTTTTAGCTTTTTAAGGAACCTACATACTGTTCTCCATAGTGGTTGTATCAATTTTCATTCCCACCAACAGTGCAAGAGGGTTTCCTTTTCTCCACGCCCTCCCCAGCATTTATTGTTTGTAGATTTTCTGATCATTCCCATTCTAACTGGTGTGAGGTGATACCTCATTGTAGATTTGATTTGCATTTTTCTGATAATTAGTGATGTTGAGCATCGTATCATGTGCCTACTGGCCATCTGTATGTCTTCTTTGGAGAAATGTCTATTTTGGTCTTTTTCCCATTTTTTGATTGGGTTGTTTGTTTTTTTGATATTGAGCTGCATGAGCTGTTTTTATATTTTGGAGATTAATTCTTTGTCGGTTGATTCATTTGCAGCTACTTTCTCCCATTCTGACGGTTGTCTTTTCACCTTGTTTATGGTTTCCCTTGCTGTTCAAAAGATTTAAGTTTAATTAAGTCCCATTTGTTTATTTTTGTTTTTATTTTCATCACTCTAGGAGATGGGTCAAAAAAGATCTTGCTGTGATTTATGTCAAAGAGTGTTCTACGTTTTCCTCGCAGAGTTTTACAGTGTCTGGCCTTACATTTAGGTCCTTAATTCATTTGGAGTTGATTTTTATTTATTTTTTGCCTTAAAGTAGGAATTCTTTTAATGGACTCTTTTTTTTTTTAACATCTTTATTGGAGTATAATTGCTTTACAATGGTGTGTTGGTTTCTGCTTTATTAGAAAGTGAATCAACTATGCATATACATATATCCACATATCTCTCCCCTCTTGCGTCTCCCTCCGTTCCACCCTCCCACCCTCCCTATCCCACCCCTCTAGGTGGTCATAAAGCACCGAGCTGATCTCCCTGTGCTATGCGGCTGCTTCCCACTAGCTATCGGTTTTGCATTTGGTAGTGTATATATGTCCATGCCACTCTCTCACTTTGTCCCAGCTTACCCTTCCCACTCCCTCTGTCCTCAAGTCCATTCTCTAGTAGGTCTGCATCTTTATTCCCATCCTGCCCCTAGGTTCTTCGTGACCTTTTTTTTTTTTTAGATTCCACATATATGCATTAATATATGATATTTGTTTTTCTCTTTCTGACTTATTTCCCTCTGTATGACAGACTCTAGGTCCATCCAACTCACTACCAATAACTCAATTTCGTTTCTTTTTATGGCTGAGTAATATTCCATTGTATATATGTGCCACATCTTCTTTATCCATTCATCTGTCGATGGACTCTTAGGTTGCTTCCATGTCCTGGCTATTGTAAATAGAGCTGCAATGAACATTGTGGTACATGACTCCTTTTGAATTATGGTTTTCTCAGGGTATATGCCCAGTAGTGGGATTGCTGGGTTGTATGGTAGTTCTATTTTTAGTTTTTTAAGGAACCTCCATACTGTTCTCCATAGTGGCTGTATCAATTTACATTCCTACCAACAGTGCAAGAGGGTTCCCTTTTCTCCACACCCTCTCCAGCATTTATTGTTTGTAGATTTTTTGATGATGGCCATTCTGACTGGTGTGAGGTGATTCCTCATGGTAGTTTTGATGTGCATTTCTCTAATGATTAGTGATGTTGAGCATCCTTTCATGTGTTTGTTGGCAATCTGTATATCTTCTTTGGGGAAACGTCTATTTAGTTCTTCTGCCTATTTTTGGATTGGGTTGTTTGTTTTTGTGATATTGAGCTGCATGAGCTGCTTGTAAATTTTGGAGATTAATCCTTTGTCAGTTGCTTCATTTGCAAATATTTTCTCCCATTCTGAGGGTTGCCTTTGCATCTTGTTTACGGTTTCCTTTGCTGTGCAAAAGCTTTGAAGTTTCATTAGGTCCCATTTGTTCATTTTTGTTTTTATTTCCATTTCTCTAGGAGGTGGGTCAAAAAGGATCTTGCTGTGATTTATGTCATAGAGTATTCTGCCTATGTTTTCCTCTAAGTGTTTTATAGTGTCTGATCTTACATTTAGGTCTTTAATCCATTTTGAGTCTATTTTTGTGTATGGTGTTAAGGAGTGTTCTAACTTCATTCTTTTACTTGTAGCTGTCCAGTTTTCTCAGCACCACTTATTGAAGGACCTGTCTTTTTGCCATTGTATTGGGTTGGCTAAAAAGTTCATTTGGGTTTTTCATAAGATGTTAAGGAAAAATCTGGATGAAATTTTTGGCCAACCCAATATATTCTTGTTTCCTTTACCATAGATTAGATGACCATAGGTGTGTGGGTTTATCTCTGGGCTTTCTATCCTGTACCATTGATCTATATTTCTGTTTTTGTGCAAGTACCATACTGTCTTGATTACTGTAGCTTTGTAGTATTGTCTGAAGGTAAGGAGCCTGATTCCTCCAGCTCCATTTTTATTTCTCATGATTGCTTTGGCTATCCAGGGTCTTTTGTGTTTCCATACAAATTGTAAAATTTTTCATTCTAATTCTGTGAAAAATGTCTTTGGTAATTTGATAGGGATTACATTGAATCTGTAGATTGCTCTGGGTAGTATAGTCATTTTCACAATGTTGATTCTTTCAATCAAGAATATGGTATATCTCTCTATCTGTTTGTGTTATCTTTGATTTCTTTCATCAGTGTCTCATAGCTTTCTGAGTACAAGTCTTTTGCCTCCTTAGGTAGGTTTATTCCTAGGTATTTTATTCTTTTTGTTGCAATGGTAAATGGTATTGTTTCATTAATTTCTCTTTCTGATCTTCCATTGTTAGTGTATAGGAATGCAAGAGATTTCTGTGCATTAAGTTTGTATCCTGCAACTTCACTAAATTCATTGATTAGCTCTGGTAGTTTTCTGGTGGCATCTTTAGGATTTTCCATGTATAGTATCATGTCATCTGCAAACACTGACAGCTTTGCTTCTTCTTTTCCAATTTGGATTCCTTTTATTTCTTTTTCTTTTCTGATTGCTGTGGCTAGGACTTCCAATCCTCTGTTGAATAACAGTGGTGAGAGTGGACATTCCTGTCTTTTTCCTGATCTTAGAGGAGATGCTTTCACGTTTTTACCATTGAGAAAGATGTTTGCTGTGTTTTTCATATGTGACCTTTATTATGTTGAGGTAGGTTCCCTCTATGCCCACTTTCTGGAGAGTTTTTATCGTAAATGTTGTTGAATTTTGTCAAAAGCTTTTTCTGCATCTATTGAGATGATCATATGGTTTTTATTCTTCGATTTGTTTATACAGAATGGATTCTCCCCTAGATCCTCCAGAGGGAGCGTGGCCCTGCTGACACCTTGATTTTGGACCTCAGGCCTCCAGAATTGTGAGAGAATAAATTTCTTTTGTTTTAAGCCACCCACTTTGTGGTAATTTTTATAGCTGCCACAGGAAACTAATATATCTGGCATACAATTAATGGGTAGCAAATGTTTATTGTCGGAATAAACAAATAAAACCAGGAAGTGTTTTCCAGGCAGATCTTACAGATATTCCCGATTTCGTTCCAGACCACAGCAATAAAGAAAATATCACAATAAAGTGAGTCACATGAAGTTTTTGCTTTCCCAGTGGATAGAAAAATTATGTTTACACTATACTGTAGTCTATTAAGTGTGTAATAGCATTATGTTGAAAAAAATGTGCATACCTTAATTTAAAAATACCTATTGTTAAAAAATGCTAAACATCATCTGAGCCTACAGTGAGTCATAGGAGTAACATCAAAGGTCACCGATCATGACAAATATAAGAATAATGAAAAAGTTTAAACTATTGAGAAAATTACCAAAATGTGCCACAGAGACACCAAGTGAGCAAATGCTATTGGAGAAACAGCTCCAATAGACTTGCTTGACACAGGGCTTCCACAAACCTTTAATTTGTAGAAAATACAATATCTGAGAAGTGCAGTAAAGTGAAATGCGATAAACGAGGTATGTCTGTAATCATTTTAGAGTCACACCAAATGTTTATTTGGGCTAAAATAAATGTTTCAGGATTCTGAACCAGATCTGGGCTCAGCAAGAGAAGGTGTTATCATTATTCAGGGACTGTGCTTGTCTAGTCAGGTTAGGTTAATAACAAGTTAACTCCCAAGCAGCAGGGGTTTAATAGAAGTCTACTCCCTGCCCATGCTCCTTGTCAGCATGGGTCCATGTGATTGGGGCTGGGGTGACACTGCTCCAGAGAGTCACGTGGGGACACAGGCTAAGCGTCTTGTGCACCATCTAGACCACATGGCTTCTTGAATCAGCACAGAAAGGGAAGAAAGCACAACGGGACTTCACACTGATTCTTCTAGGCTTCAATCTGATCGTGGCCTGCATCAATCCCAGTCACAGCCCCCTGGTTATTGTTGGTCACCTGACTGCACCTAACAGGGAGGCCAAGGTGTTTAGGGGAGCATGCAGGAATTGGATGAATAGTTGGTGTCTCTGCCATGATGATGTTTGACAAGAAAGTGGTATTTTATTCTTTTATTCAACAGCTATTTATTAAGCTCCTGTGATGTGCCTAGGCATTGCACTAGGATCTGAACTAGTGCTGGACATATGTCATCTACTACCATGAAGTTTCAGAGATAAAAACCATGATTCTGAACTTCAGTTTCTCCATTTAAGTAACTATTTATCTCCGAGCAACTTTCTTAAAATCTCTGAGCCCTAGTATTCTTGTCGAAACACCCAGAGAGGGAATCTCTTCCAAGCAGCACTAAAATTTTCTTATGTGAAGGCTTTCCTCCCCAGTGTTGACGCCAGTGTGCTTTTGGTGGGATTACACCCCACCCTCAGCTCCAGGGCTTGATTGATCTCAGGCAATCCTTGGAAGGCATTGCTGTGGCCAGAGTGATTGGTTCAGGATAAGTGTGTGATCTGAAGGATGCCCAGGAATTGTATTTATTTTATTTTATTATTACTTTATTTTATTTTTTTTATGGTTTCTACCTCCACAGTGCTTAGGCAACATTTGGGTAGTATATATATCTAACTTTATTTATGTATTTATTTTAAAGTCTTTATTGAATTTTGTTACGACATTGCTTGTTTTCTCTTTTGGTTTTTTGGCTGTAAGGCATGTGGGATCTTAGCTCCCTGACCAGGGATCAAACCTGTACTCCCTGCAATGGAAGGCGAAGTCTTAACCACTGAACCACCAGGGAAGTCCCCAGGAATTGTCTTTAACAGTTGGAGAAAGGTGATCTCCTTGTGGGAGTGAGTGAGGAAGCCCATAGCCCTGTTTGCTATTGTCAGCCATCCTGTGAGCCTGAGGCCAGCCAGCCTTAAGTTGAAACTACATGGTGGATGATAGAATCTGGGTTCTCGGCTCCTACACTGTTGGTGGAAATGTAAGTTGGTACAGCCACTATGGAGAACAGTATGGAAGTTCCTCAGAAAAATAAAATAAAATTACCATATGATCCAGCAATCCCACTCCTGGGCATATATCCAGACAAAACTCTAATTTGAAAAGATACACGTGCCCCTATGTTCATAGCAGCACTATTCACAATAGCTAAGACATGGAAACAACCTAAATGTCCACTGACAGATGGATGGATAAAGAAGATGTGGAATATATATACAATGGAATATTACTCAGCCATAGAAAGAATGAAATAATGCCATTTGCAGCAACATGGATGCACCTAGAGATTATCATACTAAGTCAGAAAGAGAAAGACAAATACCATATGATATCACCTATATGCGGAATCTAAAATATGACACAAACAAATGTATCTATGAGACAGAAACAGAATCATGGACATAGAGAACAGCCTTGTGGTTACCAAGAGGGAGGGAAGCCAGGGGAGGGACGGATGAGGAGTTTGGGATTAGCAGATGCAAACTATGACATTTGGGATTAGCAGATGCAAAGTATTTACATTTAGAGGCAAACAAGGTCCTACTCTACAGCCCAGGGAACTATATTCAATATCCTGTGACAAACCATAATGGAAAAGAATATAAAAAAGAATGTATATACATGTATAACTGAGTCACTTTGCTGTACAGCAGAAATTAACACAACATTGTCAATCAACTTTACTTCAATAAACAAAAATTTAAAAAAAGAAACTGGGTTCTCGGGACATCCCTGAGCCACAGACCCTTGCTGAAGTCTATACCGCCTCTGCACCTTTCAATAACATGAGCCAATAAATTTTCCTGAATGTTTGAGCCAGGCTATGTTGAGGTTTATGTTTATCATGGCTGAAGCACCCTTAACAAATCCACTCCTTCAAATACTGTTATGAGGACATTTGAGATCTTCCTGGTTCCTGGTATGATGAGTGATTTTGGACTCAAACCTGGACATTTGGGGTATTATGGTGCAAGACTCTAGATCTTATTTAAGTCTTGGGTTTCAGCAGCTACCTCTGACTCTGGTGGGTGAGCGGAGGGTGCCCCCTTGTTACTGCCTCTGCTGACACCTCCCTGGTGGGGAGGGAAGTCGGGGGGTGTCTCCTTACTGCTGCCCATGTGGTCTCCACTTACGCCCTGGGGAGGTGCCCTTGTCACCACTGAGCTGCAATGAGTCCTGGATCTCCACTAGGCCTTCTCTGATACCACCTCTGTCGGTTTGCTGGGCTGCTACAACAAAGTATCATAGACTGGGTGGCTTAAACATCAGAAATTTATTTTCTTACAGTCCTGGAGGCTATAAGTCTGAGATCAAGGTGTCAGCAGGGTTAGCTTGTTCTGAGGCCTCTCTCCTCGGCTTGTAGGTGGCCACCTTCTCTTCCCTGTGTCTCTCACAGTCTTCCCTCTGTGTGTGTCTATGTCCTAATCTCCACCAGTCCTATTGGGCTGGAGCCCACACCAGTGACCTCGTTTTACCTTAATCACCTCTTTAAATGCACTGTCTCCAAATGCACCGACATTCTGAGGTCCTGGGGGTTAGGACTCCTACATAGGAACTTTGCAGCATGGCAGGGGAAACCCAATTCAGCCCACAAAAACCACCTCAGCAGGGAGGACAAATTCCAGGCTCCCCCCTGTGTTTTCCACAGACACAAGGGGGGAGACCAGAGGCTTCTCACCCCTCCTGGAGAGGATGAAAGTCCTGGCTCCCCACGCTGGTTGAGGGGAGATGGTGGTTGGAGCATCTCACTGCAACATTTTGAGGGAGGCTGACTAAGCCCCTCATGTGACCGTTGTGGTTGTGGGTGGGGTGGTGTTTGGTTGGAGTGGATGGGTTATTGCCTAAAAGTTGTTCTCTGTCTTGCTAAGCTGCCCCTTTCTTGGTCCTCTGGCTAAAGGGTAGGCTTTTGTTGGCTTTTATTGTCTGGGAGGTTGGCATATATATATAGGGCAGGGGAGATGAGACAGAGGATGGCTTTCTTCTTCCAAAGCTCAGTAGGGATATCCCTCTCCTGCATCTACAACTCCAGCTTTCTCCGGCTTCCAATAACCGTCGCTCCCATGCCCCTCAGGGCTGCAGTTATAATGGTCCCCACTATTACTAGCCCTGGTGTGTGACACCGCCCCATGTGTGTTTCCCTTAAATGTACCTGCAGCTTTGAATGTGACCCCTTTACTAAACTCTCTTCAGTTGCCCCGTTCAAGTGCTCCATCAACATCTTGCCAGCACACTGACCATCACGTGACTATATTCTGGCTGAGGAGAGGTTGGCCGAATGTCACATGGCATCTCCTGTGATGTTTTCTTAAGCCGTCTCCTCTCTTCTTTGCCTCTTCTTTATTCTCCTGCCTTGGGGGGTGATGCTGCCATCCATCTTGGGCGCTGAGGGCAAGGGCCACTCTTAGGAAGGGAATGTCGTGGGCTGGAAGGAGCCTGCCTCCCAAGGACTTCTTGGAGAAGAAGTGATGTCAGCTGTGTGATTTTGGGTGAATTGCTTCATCTTTTTAAATCATAGTATCCTTATCTGTGAAGTGGGTCTCAGTACTAGTTGCCCCACAGGCTTACTATAAAGGTAAAATGAGATATATGTATAAGGGCCAACATAGAAAATTCAAACAAACAAAAGGGGTCCCATAAATATTGTGAATTTGCCTTAAATGAAAACTCCAAACCTTCATACTCCTTCAGGGAAGATGTACAGCCTATGTTTACTTTCACCAAGGGAATAATAACACCTTAGATTTGCAGTCTGCAAAGCACCTTGACATTCATTATCAGATTTAGTCCATGCAACACCTCCGAGAGGGATGAGGCAGCTTGGCATGACTATTCTTTTTTTATATTGGAAAAGGAAGAGTCACGGAGAAGGAAATGACCTGCAGAAAGATACTTACCTCACTAGTTAACTAAGGAGTGACAGAATCAGGTCTAGAATTTTGTCACTTGACCTTCACATGAGAGAAGGCAATCGAAAGTCCTTATTGGGAAACCTTGTTATGTTTTCTGTTTAACTTATTAAAAAATGTCCTGTTGTAAAACATCAGGCCTCAGATAACAGATTATGTCAGGGGCCAGTCTGCAAATTGTTGCCGGAGGGAAATTCTTTGCCTAATCACTATGGGGGAGGAGGTGCAGTTGGAGGACTTGTTGGGACATGGAAACAATGGGTGAAGTCCACAAACAATTTCAAAGAAATTAGGAAAAAACCCTCAGAGTCTGTCATGCTTGGTATTAAGACATCCATATGGCTGTCATTATTTTTCTTTCTAGTTGGGAACTCAAGTAGAGAATGTAGAGAAACCAGAGTGTTGTAATTTGCAACTAGAAGGGAAAGTTCCAGTCTCTCACGGACAGTATGAGCCCGGCGATGCCTGTTTTCCAGACCGCAGGGAGAAGCAGGCACCTGAGCTAGGCTGCCCGACAAGTAGCCCAAAGGGCTCCCTTAGAGCTGTACACTTTTAGAGGGATGCTTACCAGTCAGTTTTGGGTGGAAGACTCTGATTATACTGTGACAACTAGCTGTAGAACCTTATAGGGTGAGGGTTTTAATTTTTAAAAAAATGTTTGGCCATGCCATGCGGCATGTGGGATCTTAGTTCCCCGACCAGGGACTGAACCCGAGTCCCCTGCATCGGAAGTATGGAGTCTTAACCACTGGACTGCCAGAGAATTCCCAGGGCGAGTGTTTTAGATAACACTTGGCTAGCTGTCCCCAGGGTAGCATTTTCTTACTAAAATATCCAGAAAGCTATGGAAAAAGATGAAAACTTTTTGTGATGGAGGAGGCTGGGATGCTGAGAATGCAATGACTGAGTTAGGAGAGCTCCTTGCTAGTTATCAGGCTGGTGGGACTGACTAGAGAACCAGTCCCCAGTCTCCAGCAGGTGCGTGCTCGCAGTCACATCACTGGGTAGATGGAGCCTCTGTTCAGGGCACTGATCTGGCTGGGGCTGCAGCCAGGCCCAGCCACCAGTTATGTTTCTCTGTTCCACACTCTCTCCTACCCTCCTTGGTGACTGGTGCATACCGTCTCCACACCCCTCAGATTTCTGACTCAGTCTCCTCTTCATTTACCCAGAACACATTTACCACTACACCAATCATGAACTTGCTTTCTATGTCACAAAGGAAAAAAGAAGTTACGAGATGGTCAATCCTTCAGCTTCACGTATCAAAGCTACAAACCCATCTTCTTCTACTCTTGTCTGTTGTAAGGGTTGTTCCGCCTCCTACGTAAGCTGAAAAGTTCTTAATGTTGATATAGATAAATTAATCTTTTATTTATTTATTTATTTATTTATTTATTTGCGGTATGTGGCCCTCTCACTGTTGTGGCCTCTCCCGTTGTGGAGCACATGCTCCGGACGCGCAGGCTCAGTGGCCATGGCTCACGGGCCCAGCCGCTCCGTGGCATGTGGGATCCTCCCGGACCAGGGCACGAACCCGTGTCCCCTGCATCGGCAGGTGGACTCTCAACCACTGTGCCACCAGGGAACCAATCTTTTATTTTATAGAGTGTTTTCTGCCTTCTTTAAAAAAAAAAAAATCCTTCCTTATCAATACATATTCTTCTAAAATTTCTTCTAATAATCCTAAAATTTATTTTTTCACATTTAAATCCTTGATCCATCTTGAGTTGATTTTTACATATGTTGTGAGATAGGATTCCAATTTCATGTTTTGTTCTATGAAGTCTAGTTTTCTATCCAGTTCTTTTAACTGAATGGTCTCTGACATCATTGGCCAGCTGTGCCATTGGTCTCTGTCATGCACCAAAGTTACACGTAAGAACGGTCAGATTCTTGGGAATTCCCTGGCAGTCAGTGGTTAGGACTCGGCGCTTTTACCACTGTGGCCCAGGTTCAATCCCTGGTCAGGTAACTAAGATCCCACAAGCCACAAGGCATGGCAAAAAAAAAAAAAAAGAAGGGTCAGATTCTCAAAGGAGGCAAAAATACACAATGATGGAGAAAAGACAGCCTCTTCAATAAGTGGTTCTGGGAAAACTGGACCTGTAAGAGAATGAAATTAGAGCATATAAAAGAAAGAAATTAGAACATTCTCTAACACTATGTACAAAACTGAGTTGATTGAAAAATTGCTGAAAAATAAACTCAAAGTGGATCAAAGACCTAATTGTAAGACCAGAACTATAAAACTCCTAGAGGAAAACATAGGCATAACACACTTTGACATAAATCGCAGCAATAATTTTTTGGATCCGACTCCTAAAGTAAAGGAAATAATAGCACAAATAAACAAATGGGACTTAATAAAACTTAAAAGCTTTTTCACAGCAAAGGAAACCATTGACAAAATGAAAAGACAGCCTACTGAATGTGAGAAAATATTTGCAAATGATTTGATGGTTAAGGGGTTAATATCCAACATATATATACAGCTCATACAACTCAACATCGAAAAAACAAACAACCCAACTAAAAAGTGGGCAGAAGAACTGAATAGACATTTTTCCAAAGAGGAAATGCAGATGGCAACAAGGGACATGAAATGATGCTCAACATAGCTAATCACCAGGGAAATGCAAATCTAAACCACAATGAGATACCACCTCACACCTGTCAGAATGGCTATCATCGAAAAGGCAAGTAACAAATGCGAGGATGTAGAGAAAAGGGAACACTCGTACACTGTTGGTAGGAATGTAAATTGGTGTAGCCACTGTGGAAAACAGTATGGAGGTTTCTCAAAAAACCAAAAGTAAAACCACTATATGATCCAGCAATTCCACTCCTGGGTATATATCTAAAAAAACCAAAAACACTAGTTTCAAAAAATATATGTACCCTAATGTTCCTAGCAGCATTATTTACGATTGCCAAGATATGGAAGCAGCCGAAGTGTCCATCAACAGATGAATGGATAAAGAAGGTGTGAGTGTGAGATATGTGTATATATATATATATATATATACATACACACACACACACACACACACAATGGAATACTACTCAGCCATATAAAGAATGAAATTTTGCCATTTGTAGCAACACAAATGGACTTGGAGGGCATTGTGCTAAGTGAAATAATTCAGACAGAGAAAGACAAATACTGTATGCTATCACTTATATGTGGAATCTAAAAAATGCAAAAAACTAGTGCATGTAACAAAAAAGAAGCAGAATCCTAGATGCAGGGAACAAACTAGTGGTTACCTGTGGGGGGGAAGGGCAATATAGGAATGGGGGAGTGAGAGGTACAAACTGTTGGGTGTAAGATAGGCTACAAGGATGTATTTATTGTACAACACAGGGAATATAGTGAATATTTTGTAATAACTGTAAATGGAGTGTAACCTCTAAAAACTGTATAAAAAAATAAAAAGAATCACACAAACACAAAGAATGTTCAGATTCTGGGCTCTCCATTTAGTTTGCTGGTAATATTTTCTATCCCTCAACCAGTTCCATATAATCGTTATTACCATAACTTTAAAATAATCCCTCCACCTTGCTTTTCTACAGAAATGCTTTTGCAATTTTTTCTCCATTTGCCCTTCAGAATTAAATGATCAATAAAAACTATATTTTCAAGGAAACAAAAATCTATTAGAATTTTGATTGGAATTGACATGAATATATAAGTCACTTTATGGAGCATTGACACCTTTATAATATTAATCTTACTATTCATGAACAAAATATATTTCTCCATTAATTCACATCTTTTAAAATGTCTCAATACATTTGCTTAATTTTCCCCATGGAGTTCCTGCATGTCTTCTGTTAGATTTAATGGGTATCCATCTTCTCTGATGTTCTTAAAAATGTGGTATTTTTACAAAAAAAGGGTTTCTAATGAGATATAGAATGAAATTAACTATTTTTTTAAAGCTTTGCTTATCAGCTGGTGCCTGACTTACATCCTCCCCTATGTGACAGAGGATGTCACAAGCCTGCATCTGACATTTATTTATTTATTTGTTTTTGCTGTGTTGGGTCTTCATTTCTGTGCGAGGGCTTTCTCTAGTTGTGGCAAGTGGGGGCCACTCTTCATCACAGTGCACGGGCCTCTCACTATCGTGGCCTCTCGTTGCGTAGCACAGGCTCCAGACGCGCAAGCTCAGTAGTTGCGGCTCACAGGCCTAGTTGCTCCGCGGCATGTGGGATCCTCCCAGACCAGGGCTCAAACCCATGTCCTCTGCATTAGCAGGCAGATTCTTAACCACTGTGCCACCAGGGAAGCCCTGAAATTAACTTTTTAACATTAATCTCATAGCCAGTCAGCTTGCCAAGTAACCTTTTATTTCTAGTAATTTATCTGTGAATTCTATTAGTTATCTATGAAAATGGTCATATCAGATGCAAATGGTTTTGGTTTTATTTTCTTCTTTCTAATTTATGCTCCTATTTATTTTCTTGCCTCATTGCACTGACTAAGACATCTAATAAAGTATTCAATAGAAATAGTGATAGTGGGTACATGTGTCCTGTTTTTTATTTTTAAAGGAATACTTCTAAGATTTATCTTCTTAAGATGTAAATTTCTGTAGTTAAAAAAAGTTCATCGGAAACAGAGGAAAAGTAGAGAGAGAAGACAGGAGGTGAGGAGAGGAGAGGAGAGAGATTTATTTTTTTTAAAAATTGGCAGTAGGATTATGGAGTCTTGGTAAATGCAAATTCAGCTTGGCCGGCTGGGGGGCTGGAGACCCAGGGAAGAGCTGCGTTTAGAGTCCAAAACTGTCTGCTGTCAGAAGTTTGTCTTGCTCAGAGGAGCCATATGGCTGACAAGGTTTGATGCTCTGGCCGGTTGTCAGGACTGTGCCTCTGAGGTGGGAGACCCGAGTTCAGGACATTGGTCCACCAGAGACCTCCCAGCTCCATGTTATATCAAACAGAGAAAGCTCTTCCAGAGATTTCCATCTCAACGCTAAGACCCAGCTCCACTCAACAACCAGCAAGCTACGGTGCTGGACACCCTATGTCAAGCAACTAGCAAGATAGGAACACAAATCCACCTATTAGCAGAGAGGATGCCTAAATACATAATAAGGTCACAGACACCCCAAAACACACCACCGGATGCAGTCCTGCCCACCAGAAAGACAAGATCCAGCCTCATCCACCAGAACACAGGCACCAGTCCCCTCCACCAGGAAGCCCACACAACCCGCTGAACCAACCTTAGCCACTGGGGACAGACACCAGAAACAACGGGAACTACGAACCTGCAGCCTGCAAATAGGAGACTCCAAACAGAGTAAGATAAGCAAAATGAGAAGACAGAGAAACACACAGCAGATGAAGGACCAAGGTAAAAATCCACCAGACCAAAGAAATGAAGAGGAAATAGGCAGTCTACCTGAAAAAGAATTCAGAGCAATGTTAGTAAAGATGATCCAAAATCTTGGAAATAGAATGGAGAAAACACAAGAAATGCTTAACAAGGACCTAGAAGAACTATAGAGCAAACAAACAATGATAAACAACATAATAAATGAAATTAAAAATTCTTTAGAAGGAATCAATAGCAGAATGACAGAGGCAGAAGAACGGATAAGTGACCTAGAAGATAAAATAGTGGGAATAACTACTGCACAGCAGAATAAAGAAGAAAGAATGAAAAGAATTGAGGACAGTCTCAGAGACCTCTGGGACAACATTAAACACGCCAACATTCAAATTATAGGGGTCCCAGAAGAAGAAGAGAAAAAGAGAGGGACTGAGAAAATATTTGAAGAGACTACAGTTGAAAACTTCCCTAATAGGGGAAAGGAAATAGTCAATGAAGTCCAGGAAGCACAGAGAGTCCCAGGAAGCACAGGATAAATCCAAGGAGAAATACACTGACACATATTAATCAAACTATCAGAAATTAAATACAAAGAAAAAATATTAAAAGCTGCAAAGGAAAAACAACAAATAGCATACAAGGGAATCCCCATAAGGTTAACAGCTACACCTGATTTCTCAGCAAAAACTCTGCAAGCCAGAAAGGAGTGGCATATTTAAAGTGATGAAAGGGAAAAACCTACAACCAAGATTACCCTATCCAGCAACGATCTCATTCAGATTTGACGGAGAAATTAAAACCTTTACAGACAAGCAAAAGCTAAGACAATTCAGCACCACAAAGCCAGCTTTACAACAAATGCTAAAGGAGCTTCTCTAGGCAGGAAACACAAGAGAAGGAAAAAACCTACAATAACAAACACAAAACAATTAAGAAAATGGTAATAGGAACATACATATTGATATTTACCTAAAATGTAAATATATTAAATGTTCCCACCAAAAGACATCGACTGGATGAATGGATACAAAAACAAGACCCATATATATGCTGATTATGAGAGACTCACTTCAGACCTAGGGACAAATACAGACTGAAAGTTAGAGGATGGAAAAAGATATTCCATGCAAATGGAAATCAAAAGAAAGCTGGAGAAGCAATTGTCATATCAGACAAAATAGACTTTAAAATAAGACTATTACAAGAGACAAAGAAGGACACTATATAGTGATCAAGGGATCAATCCAAGAAGATAGAACAATTGTAAATATTTAACCACCCAACATAGGAACATTTCAATACATAAGGTAAATGCTAACAGCCAGAAAAGGGGAAATCGACAGTAACACAATCATAGTAGAGGACTTTAACACCCTGCTTTCACCAATGGACAGATCATTCAAAATGAAAATAGATAGGGAAACACAGGCTTTAAGTGATACATTAAACAAGATGGACTTAATTGATATTTATAGCACATTCCATCCAAAAACAACAGAATACATTTTCTTCTCACGTGCTCATGGAACATTCTCTAGGATAGATCATATCTTGGGTCACAAATCAAGCCTTGGTAAATTTAAGAAAATTGAAATCATATCAAGTATCTTTTCTGACCAAAATGCTATGAAACTGGATATCAATTACAGGAAGAAATCTGTAAAAAATACAAACACATGGAGACTAAACCATACACTATTTAAAAACTAAGAGATCACTGAAGAGATTGAAAAAGAAATAAAAAAAATACCTAGAAACAAATGACAATGAAAACACGATGACCCAAAACCTATGGGATGCAGCAAAAGCAGTTCTAAGAGGGAAGCAATACAATCCTACCTCAAGAAACAAGAAACATCTCAACTAAGTAACCTAAACTTACAACTAAAGCAATTGCAGAAAGAAGAACAAAAAAACCCCAGAGTTAGCAGAAGGAAAGAAATCATAATGATCAGAAATAAATGAAAAAGAAATGAAGGAAACAATAGCAAAGATCAATAAAACTAAAAGCTGCTTCTTTGAGGAAATAAAATTGATAAACCATTAGCTAGACTCATCAAGAACAAAAGGAAGAAGACTCAAATCAATAGAATTAGAAATGAAAAAGAAGTAACAATTGACACTGCAGAAATACAAAGGATCATGAGAGATTACTACAAGCAACTATATGCCAATAAAATGGGCAACCTGGAAGAAATGGACAAATTCTTAGAAAAGCACAACCTTCTGAGACTGAACCAGGAAGAAATAGAAAATATAAACAAACAAATCACAAGCACTGAAATTGAGACTGTGATTAAAAATCTTCCAACAAACAAAAGCCCAGGACCAGATGGCTTCACAGGCAAATTCTATCAATTAGAGAAGAGCTAACACCTATCATTCTCAAACTCTACTAAAATATAGCAGAGGAAGGAACACTTCCAAACTCATTCTATGAGGCCACCATCACCCTGATACCAAAGCCAGACAAAGGTGTCACAAAGAAAGGAAACTACAGGCCAATGTCACTGATGAACATAGATGCAAAAATCCTCAACAAAATACTAGCAAACAGAATCCAACAGCACATTAAACGGATCATACACCATGATCAAGTGGAGTTTATTTCAGGAATGCAAGGATTCTTCAATATACGCAAATCAATCAGTGTGATAAACCATATTAACAAATTGAAGGAGAAAAACCATATCATCATCTCAATAGATGCAGAAAAAACTTTCAACAAAATTCAACACCCATTTATGATAAAAAGCCTCCAGAAAGTAGGCATAGAGGGAACTTACCTCAACATAATACAGGCCATATATGACAAACCCACACCCAACATTGTTCTCAATGGTGAAAAACTGAAACCATTTCCTCTAAGATTAGGAACAAGACAAGGTATTCCACTCTCACCACTATTATTCAACATAGTTTTGGAAGTTTTAGCCACAGCAATCAGAGAAGAAAAAGAAATAAAAGGAATCTAAATCAGAAAAGAAGAAGTAAAGCTATCACTGTTTGCAGGTGACATGATACTATACATACAGAATCCTAAAGATGCTACCAGAAAAATACTAGAGCTAATCAATGAATTTGGTAAAGTAGCAGGATACAACATTACTGCACAGAAATGTCTTGCATTCCTATACACTAATGATAAAAAATCTGAAAGAGAAATTCAGGAAATACTCCTATTTACTATTGCAACAAAAAGAATATAATACCTAGGAATAAACCTACCTTGGGAGACAAAAGACCTGTATGCAGAAAACTATAAGACACTGATGAAAGAAATTAAAGATGATACCAACAGATGGAGAGATATACTATGTTCTTGGATTGGAAGAATCAACATTGTGAAAATGACTATACTACCCAAAGCAATCTACAGATTCAAAGTAATCCCTATCAAACTACCAATGGCATTTTTCACAGAACTAGAACAAAAAATTTCACAATATTTATGGAAACACAAAAGACCCCGAATAGCCAAAGCAATCTTGAGAAAGAAAAACAGAGCTGGAGGAATCAGGCTCCTGGACTTCAGACTATACTACAAAGCTACGGTAATCAAGACAGTATGGTACTGGCACAGAAACAGAAATATGGATCAGTGGAAGAGGATAGCAAGCCCAGCGATAAACCCATTCACATATGGTCACCTTATTTTTGATAAAGGAGGCAAGAATACACAATGGAGAAAAGACAGCCTCTTCAATAAGTGGTGCTGGGAAAACTGGACAGCTACATGTAAAAGAATGAAATTAGAACACTCCTTAACACCTTAACACAAAAATAAACTCAAAATGGATTAAAGACCTAGAGAGAGTCATGGACATATACACACTAACAAACGTAGTAAGGTAGATAGCTAGGGGGAAGCAGCCGCAAGGCACAGGGATATTAGCTCGGTGCTTTGTGACAGCCTGGAGGGGTGGGATAGGGAGAGTGGGAGGGAGGGAGACGCAAGAGGGAAGACATATGGGAACATATGTATATGTATAACTGATTCACTTTGTTATAAAGCAGAAACTAACACACCATTGTAAAGCAATTTTACCCCAATAAAGATGTTTCAAAAAAAAAAAGACCTAAATGTAAGACTGGGCACTATAAAACTCTTAGAGGAAAACATAGGAAGAACACTCTTTGACATAAATCACAACAAGGTCTTTTTATGACCCACCTCCTAGAGAAATAAAAAAAATATATACAAATGGGACCCAATGAAACTTAAAAGCTTTTGCACAGCAAAGGAAACTATAAACAAGATGCAAAGACAACCTTCAGAATGGGAGAAAATATTTGCAAATGAATCAGCGGATAAAGGATTAATCTCCAAAATATATAAATAGCTCATGTAGCTCAATATTAAAAAAAACAAACAACCCAATCAAAAAATGGACAGAAGACCTAAACAGACATTTCTCCAAAGAAGATATACAGATTGCCAACAAACACATGAAAGGATGCTGAACATCAGTAATCATTAGCGAACTGCAAATCAAAACTACAATACGGTATCACCTCACACCAGTCAGAATGCGCATCATCAAAACATCTACAAACAATAAATACTGGAGAAGGTGTGGAGAAAAGGGAACCCTCTTGCACTGTTTGTGGGAATGTAAATTGATATAGCCACTATGGAGAACAATATGGAGGTTCCTTAAAAAACTAAAAATAGAACTACTATATGACCCAGCAATCCCACTACTGGGCATGTACCCTGAGAAAACTATAATTCAAAAAGAGTCATGTATCACAATGTTCATTGCAGCTCTATTTACAATAGCCAGGACATGCAAGCAACCTAAGTGTCCATCGACAGATGAATGGATAAAGAAGATGTGGCACATATATGCAATGGAATATTGCTCAGCCATAAAAGGAAACGAAATTGAGTTATTTGCAGTGAGGTGGATGGACCTAGAGACTGTCATACAGAGTGAAGTAAGTCACAAAGAGAGAAAATAAATACTGTATGCTAACACATATATATGGAATCTAAAAAAAAAAGCTTCTGAAGAACCCAGGGGAAGGACAGGAATAAAGACACAGATGTAGAGAATGGACCTGAGGACACCGGGAGGGGGAAGGGTAAGCTGGGACAAAGTGAGAGAGTGGCATGGACTTATATATACTACCAAATATAAAATAACTAGCTAGTGGGAAGCAGCCACATAGCACAGGGAGATCAGCTCGGTGCTTTTTGACCACCTAGAGGGGTGGGATAGGGAGGGTGGGAGGGAGGGAGACACAAGAGGGAAGAGATATGGGGATATATGTATATGTATAGCTGATTCACTTTTTTATAAAGCAGAAACGCTCACACCATTTTAAAGCAATTATCCTCCAATAAAGATGTTAAAAAAAAAGTTCCTCTTTTTTTCCCATGAAGTCACATTGTAATGTATCAAATGCTTTTTCTACATCCCCTGGAATGATCAGACAGTTTTCCTCTCTTAATGTGGTGAATTACAAGCATTTCCTGATGTGAAACTATCCTTTTATACCTGGTAGGGTAGATTGCACAGATGGCCATAATTCTTCACTTCTACATGTATACATGACCTTCTCAGTGTTACGTTACAGCTCCTCCCATGAACAGGTGGAATTCATTCTCCCATCTTTGAATCTGGGCAGGTGTTGCGGCTTGCTTTGGTCAATAGAAAGCAGTGGAAGTGACTGTATGCCAGTTCCAAGCCTAAGCCTCTATCAGCCTTGCAGCTTCCAGTCCAACTTCCTCTCTTGGAACCCTGCTCCTACCGTATGAATAAGCCTGGACTAGACAACTGCATGATGAAAGACACGTGGCCCAGTCATCTTATCACCCCAGCAGCCAGCCAGCCAATCACAAGATACGTGAGTGAGGATATCCTAGATCATCTGGCGTCCAACAAACATCCCAGTTGATAACAGACACACGAGTGATTCTGCCCGAGGTTAGCCAAGGCTGGCCTAGATCTGCATCACTGCCAACTGACCAAAGATCCATAAACAATGTCTATCGTTGTAAGCTACTGAGAGTTGTTATAACGATAGGTAACGGATGTACCTAGAATAAACTTGCAACTTGGTCATTATCTTATTTAAATATTATTATATTTGACTTGATTTTTTTCAATATTCATGAATGAAATGAGTTGGTAATTTTTCTTTCTTTTTATGCCTTCAGTTTCTGATATCAGGATATTGGTTACCTTTTAGAATAATATAGGAGGACATTCCCTCTCTTTTATTTTGGGGGAGAGTTAGTGTAAGATTAGGATGACTAGTTTCTTGAAAGTTCATTTGGAAAAGCATGTCGATTTTTTGTTTTATTTTGGGAAGATTTTATACTGTTCTTCCGATTGCTTTAATGTTATAAGTCTATTCTTTAAAAAATTACTTAAGTCAGATTTGATGTCATATTTTTCTAGGAATTTGTTCAACTTAACCTGAGTTTTAAAATTCCTGGCATATGACTATTGATGGTATCTTCTATTATCTTGTAAAATTCTGTTTTATCTCTAGCTTTTAAAATTATTTACCTGAGTTTTCTGTTTTTCTTGATTAGTCTTTCCAGAGCATTGCCTACTGTATTATTTATTTTTGTAATAACCATCTTTTAACTATATCGATATACTCCATTTTAATTCTTGTTATGTATTTCTTTGGAATCAATATTTTATTGATTCCAAAGAAATACATTTTCCTTGAACTACCTGCTTTTGTTGCAGCTCATAAATTTTTATATGTAGTATTCATTATTACCCAGTTTTATTATTTTAAAACTTCCAATATGATTTATTCTTTAATTCATGGTTTAAGTAACACTGTTTTAACAATTATTCAAATAGAGTTTTATAAAAAAAATTTATTTATTTTATTTTAGTATATATTTTTGGCTGCATTTGGTCTTCGTTGCTGCGCAGGGGCTTTCTCTAGTTGCGGCGAGCAGGGGCTACTCTTCGTTGCAGTGCACAGGCTTCTCGTTGCGGTGGCTTCTCTTGTTGCGGAGCATGGGCTCTAGGCGTGTGGGCTTCAGTAGTTGTGGCACGTGGGCTCAGTAGTTGTGGTTCGCGGGCTCTAGAGTGCAGGCTCAGTAGTTGTGGTGCATGGGCTTAGTTGCTCCGTGGCATGTGGGATCTTCCCAGACCAGGGCTCGAACCCGTGTCCCCTGCATTGGCAGGCGGATTCTTAACCACTGAACAACAGGGAAGCCCTCAAATAGAGTTTTAAATTGATATCTTTGTTGTGAACTTCTAACATAATTTTCCTGTGTCCCAAGAATATGGTCTGAGAAACTATTCTCTGAAATTTGCTGGGGTTTCTTTATGGGCTGGCACATGATTTATTTGATAAATATTCTATGTGTGCATGATAAGTGTATGTACTCTCATTAGTATCCATGTATGTCTATAAGGGAAGTTCATTCATTGTGTTGTTGGGCTCCTCTAAATCTGCTGATTTTGTTCCTGACCAATCAATCATTAAGGAGCATATGGTGAAATGGTGGTGGATTTTTCCATTTCTTTATGAAGTTCTGTTAAGTTTTGCCTCATATATTGTCAGGCACTTTTATTAGATGTTAACACATTTAGAATGACTAGATTTTCTTGGTGAATTGAAACTTTCATCATTATGTAGTGACCCTCTCTTTCCCTGATTATTCTTTTGGTTTTAGGTTTATTTTGTCTGATATTATGAGTTCCTAAAGAAAAGAACTCAGGACTACAAGACCTAAAAAATGGCTAGCTAGTTCCAGTTTTAATATCTCATTTGTTCTTTCTACTTTGCTAGAGGATTGGAAGTGATAAGGACAATAGAATATTTGAGAAATGAACAAAGCTTTGCATAATTTACAAATAACTGTCCCCGTAAAATGTATTCTCTATCCCTGGATGGATAAGAGGGAAGGTCCAAAGTAGGTTCCACAAAAGTAATAGTATTTAGGCTACAGTAAATGCTATGTTTGTATCAGAGAAACGCTTCAGCCTACCCACAAAATAAACATACTATTACTATTACACATACATAACCTGTAGAAGAAGGCAACTGTATAAAATCCATTTGGAGATTGTCAAAGTATCCCTTAGGACATGGTTCCAGTCCATACCCTACCTTTACAGTTTTCCCCCAGTGTTGGTTACAGATGAAGAATGAGTTGGGCATGTCTTCTAATAGTCTAGAAAAGTTTATCTACTAGTGACTGTTTAATGTTGTGGTCAATTTGTTCATACTGTGCTGAGCTGTTTCATGGTATATTTTAGCAACTATACATTTGAGATTATCTGGTGTTGCCATTCTGCTCTCCTGGCTTCATCAGACCTTATCCTATGGATCTTACTATCCAATTATTCACCGTGTTTATTTTCAGAGTTGGTAGCTAAATTTTGTGCATTTATTATGAGATTCTTGAACTTCTCCATGGATATTTATTAATTTTTTTCTATAAGAGATTCTTGCATAAGGATGATTATTAGAGCAGCTTGTTTAGCATGATGATCTGCTAAAGCATTTATTCTAGCTTCTATAGAATCTCACTTACTTAAAAATTTTTTTAAAAATTATATTTAATTTCCTGGCTGCTTTGGGTCTTCATTGCTGCACACGGGCTTTCCCTAGTTTCAGAGAGTGGGGGCTACACTTCGTTGCAGTGCACGGGCTTCTCATTGTGGTGGCTTCTATTGTTGCAGAGCATGGGCTCTAGGCTCGAGGGCTTCAGTAGTTGTGGCACACGGGCTCATTAGTTGTGACACGTGGGATTAGTTGCTCCTCTGCAGGTGGGATCTTCCCTGACCAGGGTTCAAACCCATGTCCCCTGCATTGGAGGCAGATTCTTAACCACTGTACCACCAGGGAAGTCCACTTACTTTCATAAGAATAATTTCCTTGGGTAGCATTAAGACATCAAGTAGTCTATGTGTTGTCCACTGTTTTTACGGCAGTACTTGAGGAGGTCAAGAAATAGCTTTGCTTCTGTATTAGTTCAAAATCATTAACTACTCCAGAAACATGTCAGCTATCATTGAATGTATTTACCCTTTTATTTTTAGTAATAAAAGTGAATTTAGCTATGTCCTTGAAAAAGCTGTATTTTTGACCACCTATGCAGACTTAGCACTTAGTAAGGGATTGGATTTTTCAAGAAAATTTGTGTTGTATAACCAGACTGGTATTGTCCTTTTTCTTTCTTTTTTTTTTTTGTGGTAAAAAGCACAAAGCACAAAATATACCATTTTAACCATTTTAAAGTGTACAGTTCTGTGGCATTAAGTATATTCACATTGTGCATCACATCACCACCATCCATGTCCAGAGCTCTTTTCATTTTTTAAATCATTTTAACCATTTTTTAAATTTGAATTTTATTTATTTTTATACAGCAGGTTCTTATTAGTTACCTATTTTATACATATTAGCCTATATATGTCAAACCCAATCTCCCAATTAATCCCCCCACACCCCCACACCCCGCTTTTCTCCCTTGGTGTCCATACATTTATTCTCTACATCTGTGTATCTATTTCTGCCTTGCAAGCCATTTGCAAGGTACCATCTGTACCACTTTTCTAGATTCCATATATTTGTGTTAATATATGATATTTGTTTTTCTCTTTCTGACTTACTTCACTCTGTGTGACAGTCTCTACAAATGACCCAATTTCGTTCTTTTTTATGGCTGAGTAATATTCCGTTGTATATATGTACCACATCTTCTTTAGCCATTCCTCTGTTGATGGACATTTAGGTTGTTTCCGTGTTCTGGATATTGTAAATAGTGCTGCAGTGAACATTGGGGTGCATGTGTGTTTTTGAATTATGGTTTTCTCTGGGTATATGCCCAAGAGTGGGATTGCTGGGTTATATGGTGGTTCTATTTTTAGTTTTTTAAGGAACCTCCATACTGTTCTCCATAGTGGTTGTATCAATTTACATTCCCACAAAGAGTGCTAGAGGGTTCCTTTTTCTCCACACCCTCTCCAGCATCTATTGTTTGTAGATGTTTTGATGATGCCCGTTCTGACTGGTGTGAGGTGACACCTCATTGTAGTTTTGATTTGCAGTTCGTTAATGATTAGTGATGTTGAGCATCCTTTCATGTGTTTGTTGTCAATCTGTATATCTTCTTTGGAGAAATGTTTATTTAGGTCTTCTGTTCATTTTTTGATTGGGTTGTTAGTTTTTTTTTTAATATTGAGCTACATGAGCTGTTTATATATTTTGGAGATTAATCCTTTGTCAGTTGATTCATTTGCAAATATTTTCTCCCATTCTGAGAGTTGTCTTTTGGTCTTGTTTATAGTTTCCTTTGCTGTGCAAAAGCTTTTAAGTTTCATTGGGTCCCATTTGTATATTTTTGTTTTAATTTCTCCAGGAGGTGGGTCAAAAAAAGATCTTGTTGTGATTTATGTCAAAGAGTGTTCTTCCTATGTTTTCCTCTAAGAGTTTTATACTGTCCGGTCTTACATTTAGGTCTTTAATCCATTTTGAGTTTATTTTTGTGTTATGGTGTTAGGGAGTGTTCTAATTTCATTCTATTACATGTAGCTGTCCAATCTTCCCAGCACCACTTATTGAAGAGACTGTCTAGAACTCTTTTCATTTTGCAGAACTGAAACTCTATACCCATTAAACAACAACTTTCCTTTCCCCCTCCCTTCAGCTCCTGGAAACCACCATTCTACTTCCTGTCTCTGAATCTGACTACTCTCCGAGCCTCGTAAAAGTGGAATCATACAGTGTTTGTCCTTTTGTGACTGGCTTATTTCACTTAGTGTAATATATTCAATGTTTATTCATGTTGAAGCATGTGTCAGAATTTCCTTCCTTTTTAAGGCTGAATAATAGTCATTATCAATATATATATCACACTTTGTTTATCCATTCGTGGGCTGATGGACACTTGGGTTGCTTGCACTTTCTATTGCGAATAATGCTGCTATGAACATGGGTGTACACCTTTTTGTTTTTAAGATAAGACTAATCAACAAACAATAATAAGTCAGGATTGGGTATGGGGATGCCTACAGTATGTGTTATGGGCATGGACAATTCTTTTTTTTTAAATTTCATTTTATTTATTTTTTGGCTGTGTTTGGTCTTCGTTGCTGTGCAAGGACTTTCTCTAGTTGCGGCGAGCAGGGGCTACTCTTTGTTACGGTGCATATAGGCTTCTCATTGCAGTGGCTTCCCTTTTTGCTGAGCATGGGCTCTAGATGAGTGGGCTTCAGTAGTTGCAGTGCATGGGCTCAGTAGTTACCGTGCATGGGCTCTAGGGCACGTGAGCTTCAGTAGTTGTGGCTCGCGGGATCTAGAGTGTAGGCTCAGTAGTTGTGGCTTAGTTGCTCCATGGCATGTGGGATCTTCCCGGACCAAGGATTGAACCCGTGTCCCCTGCATTGGCAGACAGATTCTTAACCACTGTGCCACAAGGGAAGTCCCGAGGGCATGGACAATTCTTGAATGACAGAAATACAATGATAACATTTTCCTTCATGGGGTAAGGGTAATAAAGTTGCTGGATTGAGAGTGTCAGAATGGTGTATGGTAATAAGAGAAGGGAGAAAGTAACACTATTTTATTATTGACTAGAAGAATATTGGTGTTTCCAATTAGCCATGGGGATTGTTCTGCATGTGGTACCATCAGGTTTAAAGGCAATCCAAGGACAAGATCTGAAGTGCTTTGTTTAATTTAGCTGAGGGTACAATTTCTCTGATGCAAAGAGGATAATCTGTGGCTACTGGACCAAGGGACAGGCTACAATAAGCACAGGGTCTTTGATGTGTGGAATGTCTTTCAGTTAATATCCCTAGAGCACTGCCTAATCTTTCAACACAAACAAAAAGTGAGGTTTATGATAATTTGGGAGATCTGGCTTAGATGGTTGTTAAAGGGGTATTTGAGATCACTGAAGACCTTTTTAGTTTTTTTTGTTGTTGCTGTTCCTTTGAGGTTTCTGAGATATTTGACTCTGTCAAATAATATACAGCCTTGATATTACAGAAGAATGTTATGTCCATTCTCTACAATATCCAGTGAATACCAGAAATCTTCTCTTGTCTTTTAGTGGTTGATGTTGGGTAATTCTGGATAATTTATAATCTCCCCTTAGTTTGTGCTTTTCCTGCGGCTAATAGGTCATGGTCTAGACCATATCCGCTTTTTTCAGAAATGGAGTTTCTCCCTCGCAGCCCAGTTTCCTGTTTCAGCTAGCTCCATGAGCTAGAGTCTGTTTTAGAATTTTCAAGATTAATGGAACATAAGAAGTGGTCAGCTACATATTGGATCTGAATGGATCCACAAGGAAACAGTATATCCTTAATATCTTTCAAGACTTGAGAAATGTAGGATGGAGCTTTGGTGAATCCCTCGGGCATACTATCCAGAACTGTTGATTTTCTGAGGTGAAGGCAAATACATGTTGGCTATCATCAACTGGGATACTAAAGAAAGCTGACCTAGAGTCTGTCATACAGAGTGAAGTAAGTCAGAAAGAGAAAAACAAATACCGTATGCTAACACATATATATGGAATCTAAGAAAAAAAAAAAAAGGTCATGAAGAACCTAGGGGTAAGACGGGAATAAAGACACAGACCTACTAGAGAATGGACTTGAGGATATGGGGAGGGGGAAGGGTAAGCTGGGACAAAGTGAGAGAGTGGCATGGACATATATACACTACCATACGTAAGGTAGATAGCTAGTGGGAAGCAGCCGCATAGCACAGGGAGATCAGCTCGGTGCTTTATGACCACCTAGATGGGTGGGATAGGGAGGGTGGGAGGGAGGGAGACGCAAGAGGGAAGAGATATGGGAACATATGTATATGTATAACTGATTCACTTTGTTATAAAGCAGAAACTAACACACCACTGTAAAGCAATTATACTCCAATAAAGATGTTAAAATAAAAAAAGAAAGAGGAGCATAAATCTATTACAGAACAGTATTTGGCTTCAGGTGGGACCAAGGAAAGTGGGGAATTTGGGTTAGCTACTGTTGGGAAAGAAGCTTATTTTAACTGCTTTCAGACCTTAGACAAATCTGTCCTCAATGCTGAGGCTTTTAAACAGGTGAAACAGGTATGCAGGGACTAGCACAAAGGACACTAATCCTCTTTCTATTAAGCTAGTTGTAATTGGCCTAAGTCCTTCTTTGAATTTGGTTTTAATAGAGTATTGAGGAAGTCTAGGTAAAGATGTAGAAGAATCAATCTGAACTCTTATGGCTCCGCTCCAATTAGTTTGCATGGGTTTGTAGAGTCTTTGGCCTTTAGGGATTCTGAGACCCTGGCTAATTTTCAGTTGTTTCTTGAATCAGACATAGTATAAGTGTTTTAATATGCATATCAACTATAATTTCTGTGTATTGCAGAAGGATCATTCACAAGATGATCTCAGACTCCGGTCTGGACCCACTGAATTAGAAATCAGAAATTTGGAAGGTGGAGCCCAGCAACCTGTGGGTTATTTTATTTTATTTTTAGTGTGGCAAAATATACCTAATATTTATCATTTTAACCATTGGTAAGTGTGCAATTCAGTGGCATCAGAAACATTCACAGTGTTGTGTAACCATCACCATTAGGTATACCCAAAACTTTTTCATCATCCCCAACAAAACTCTGTACCCATTAAACAATAACTTTCCCCTTCTTTCCTGCTCTCTCTTCCCAGCCCCTGGTAACCTCTATTCTACTTTCAGGTACTACAAATTCACGTGTTCTAGGTAGCTCATACATATGGAATCATGCAATATTTGTCCTTCTGTGTGGAACTTATTGTCAAGCATAAAGTTCTCAAGACCCATCCATGTTGTATTGTTGCATATTTCAGAATCTCATTCCTTCTTATGGCTGAATAATAAGCAGCCTGTGTTTTCACAAGCCCTCTAGGTGGTCCTGATACTCACTCAAATTCACTGAAACTGGAGTTTGAGACCCACTGACCTGGAGCAGTGGTTCTCAGAGTTTATGTACATCTGAATCACTTGGGAATCTTCTTAAAGTGCAGGTTCTGGGCTTCCCTGGTGGCGCAGTGGTTGAGAGTCCGCCTGTCGATGCAGGGGACGTGGGTTCGTGCCCCGGACCGGGAAGATCCCACGTGCCGCAGAGCGGCTGGGCCCGTGAGCCATGGCCGCTGAGCCTGTGCCTCCGGAGCCTGTGCTCCGCAGCGGGAGAGGCCGCAGCAGTGAGAGGCCCGCGTACTACCAAAAAAAAAAAAAAAAAAAATGCAGGTTCTGATCCATTAACTGACTTATTAGCTGATTCATTAGTGGGGCCCAAGATTCTGCATTTCTAACAAGCTCTGAGTGGGTAAGATTGAGAAGCACTGTCTTAAGGCATCACAGCTGTGCCCAGCTCACCCTGAAATGACAGGAGTAGGGAGGGCTCTCATTATCCAGTGGAGTGAGATGGAGGGAGGGTGGGGTCTGTTTCTGCCCTCTTGACCAGAAGACATGGACTTTGAGACCCTCATGTTCTCTGACTCGACCTTTCTGGGCTGGGAGTCTGTCATGAGCCTCGCTGGGCCCTTGGATTCGGAAGGGCTGGAACCGGGGGACTTTTTAGGGAGCTCAGTGCTAACGACTACACTATAAATGATAACCTGATCCATCTTTAGTCACTGCCTTGAGGCTTCCTGCCCACTTCTATGGTGTGAGTCTGGGAAATAGCCTGGCAGCGCAGGCAGGAAGGGGGTGAGGTGAGGATGGCTGAGTCCTGGGGTGTCAGGGCAGAGGGTGGGCTCCAGCAGGCCTCGGGACAGGCTGGGGAGGCCCAGGGTCATCACACCAGGGGCCACTGAGCCAGGCAGGAGGGTCAGCACTTCTGTCTTCCTTCCTGATTGATTAAATCTGACTTGGCACAGGGTTGCAGAGAGGGAGGCAAGAGACTCCAGGACCACTGTTTTCATTGAAGTGATGCCAGATTTGTATTTTCAAAACAGCAATAATTGCTTCTGAGCGAATCCAACCACAGAAGATCCTCAACCCAGTACCGTTCAACCTAAGGATATTCCCACAGAAGAAATTACCACGTACCTCCACAAGCTGTTCCAGTCTGACCCCCTCAGATGATGCAAGCTGTCACTAGTGTGTGTGCTTAGACTAGAAAACAAAGATAGTCTAGACCGTTCTTTTAGAGCCTTATCTGTTTTGTAAGTAGTGCTGCACGGAGAGAAAAGGAGTAGAATGCACAATAAGGTAATTATGGTTCACTCATGTGATGAAATACTTTGGAGCCATTGAAACTGTTGTTTGAAAGAATTTTAATGACATTGCAAGTGTGGTCATGATTAAAAAGGGGGGAAAGGCTCAAATAACACATCTGTGTGTGTGTGTGTGTGTGTGTGTGTGTGTGTGTGTATGTATTCTATGTAAAAATTTTAAACAATACATATATATAAAGAAAAAACCCTAAAAATATCAATGGTTATCACTGAGTGGTAGGAGAGTTGTGGTTTTTAATTTTCCTATTTATCATGTTTGTATTTTCTACATCTTTTATAATGAGCATATTACATTTACTAACAAAAAGGAATTTAAAACTATATGGTAGGGATGATCAAGAATCAAAAGGTACACATTTGAATCTATTTTTAATCTTAGAAAACAACAGAGAGTGTTTTAGAGCTTGGTAATATTTTAAATATTCAACTGTTACCGAAACTCTCCAAAATCCCACCCCCCTCCAAAATCAGAGAGAAAACCACGACCTTTGACAAAGCCTCGAAGGCCCACCCTGATTTCGTTCCCATGGCTCTGACATCCTCTTCTACACTGCAGTCTTTTCCTTGTTCCAGCCTCCTTGATCGTCATCAAGCCCAGGCACTCTCTGGCCTCAGGGCCTTAGCACTGGCTATGTCCTCTGCCTCCCCACTGATGTCTGCTGAGCTTTGAACCTTCACTTCCTTCTGACCTTTCCTCCAGACTACCTTCTCAGTGAAAACTTTTCTGGAGACACTACTTAAGGGCCCAACTCCTGTAACATTTTATCCCCCACCCCCTTCCACCACCGCTTTTAACATTCTACATATTTTATTTCTCTATTTTTTTATGGTCTTTCCCATCCATTATAATGGAAGCCCCACTAGGCCAGAGACTTTTCTCTATTTTTTCACTCCAATAGTTCCAGCTTCTAGACGAATACCTGGCTCTTGAAAATCAGTTGTTCAATGAATAAATGTCAAAACACCAAAGCTCTATTTTTTGACCTACAAAATCATAAAGGGTAGACAGCTTGTAAATATGTCTCAACTCTACTAACAAATTAAATCAAAACCATTCACAACCGAGACACTTACTGCCACTTAATCATGGCATCCCATAGTAGCTTCTGTTATTTCAGGGGTTATAGATATAATTTTCAGGAAATCTGAATATACACAATGGTGCCAGGAATATCATTTTATTTGGTGAGTATGCTCAAAAGAAAAGGCAGCTTAGGTCTGGAATGGCATTGCGACTTAAAAGTCAGGTGTTGCATAATAACTTGCTGGAAACTAGTTTAGAGAAAGCCACAAATTTCAGTAAAGTATTGATCCATTTAACATGTATTCCTTAAGCATTGATTATGCAATGAGACCTGGGTACACACAGTGAACAAGACATCACTCCTTTCTGGATGCAGCTTACAGTCTAGTAGGGGATACAGATAAGTAAACAATAATAATACAATAGATATTATGGAAGCACAGAGGAAGGACAGCTAACGAGACTTGGGATGGGAGGGTTGGGGTAGATTTCCTGGTGGAAGTAACATTAGAGCAGGATAAACAAGAGCATATCAGGGAAAAGGGCTTGGGTTGCACAAGTGGGGGTGGAGAACAGGCTGGGAAAGTGTGTTCTAGGAAGGGGCTGGAGGCACCAGGAGTCAGTGTTCCTCCAAGGAGCTGGTGAGCTCAGTGCGGTTTGAGTGAGGGCTGTGACTACATGTGCATCCTGAAATCAGTCACTTCTCATCAGCTCCACAACCCTCACCCCAATGCAAGCCACTGCCATCTCACTTGGACCACTGTACCACCTTTCGAACTGGACACCCAGCTTCTGCTCTGTGTCCTAGTAATGCTGAGGAGAGAAGAAGCCCCTGGCAGGCGAGAGCTGGTCTGGCCCTCACAGCTGGACCATATGTCCTCCTGTCCAACACAAACACATCATAGAGCCCCAACTTCAGGCCAGGCCACACTGTGACCCTCATAGATGACGACAAAAACAAGGCTACTCTGTAATCATGTCTGAACAGAGACACCACCATAAACAATGTGCAAACCACAAAAATGACAAATGAGCCTTCCATCCTGGCTCATATGAGTTACTGCAGCTTACAATCTGGTAGGGAATACTTCTTTACCAATCCTTTTTTCTTCACTTCATTCCTCTCACCTTCAAAGTAAGATTTGTGAAGAAATTCAGCTGCAGAATCCCCCCAGGCTTCCTGGCAACATCAAACTCAGAGCAAACTCCACTTCCTTGAACCTTCTCTAGAATCGTCTACTGCAAGTCCAGAGCCCATCATTTCCAACATCCTTTAGCTGAGATGCCCCCACGGCTCCCCACGGTGCGTGCTCACCCTCACTGCAAGGAGGCAGTTTACCCTACTTGTTCAACCACAGGTGTGCTCCTGGTGGCCCTGAACTGGAGGACACTGACAATACACAAATCAGGTGGAGACACTTTCCTACATGCTTCCCATGACTCTCAGAGACAAAAATCAAACTCAGAGTCAAAATCAACACCTACATCATTCAACTCTGCCTACCTCTTAGAGCTCGTTCATTCACTCTACGAGTGCAGTAAGTCCCCTACATACGAACCTTCAAGTTGCGAACTTTCAAAGATGCGAACGTGCAATTCTATCAACGTCAGGCCTGAGTGAAATTGCAGCTTGCCCTCCATCTCCTATTGCTGACGACGCTTCAGCTCTACCATCTCCCACCTCCTCTCCCTCCTCCAGTCAGTAACTCTTCTTGCCTGTTCACTCGATGCCAGCCCCTCTATGACAGCTGTTGTACCGTACTACCGTACTGTTCAAGGTACTGCACTGTAAGATTAAAAATGTTTTCTTTATTTTTTGTTTGTTTTTTATGTATTATTTGTGTGAAAAGTATTATAAACCTATTACAGTACAGTACTATATAGCTGATTGTGTTAGTTGGGTACCTAGTTGTTGGACTTAAAACGAAAAAATTGGGCTTATGAACATGCTCTCAGAACAGAACTCATTCGTATGTAGGGGACTTACTGTACTGCTGAGGGTCTACAGTGAGCCAGAGACCCTTCATGGCACAGAACTGTTTCACACTGCTGTGTGAAGAGTGGGTCAGAGCACAAAGCTAGAGCAGGAGGTAGGGAGACCGGTCATGAGGCTCTTTTAGTCCAGTGAAACAAGTGGACCAGAATCGAGGAGGGAGGAGAGTGAAATGTAATGCCCAGTATTACTTTAGGTGAGATAAGTCAGACAGAGAAGGACAAATACTGCATGATCTCACTTATTTCCTGGTAGCTAAAAAAGCTGAACTCAGACAGTAGAGTTGTGGTTGCCAGGGGCCGGGGGTAGGGGAAATGGGGACAGATTTCTAGTTATAAGATTGACGAGTTTTGGGAACCTAATGTACAGCAGGGTGATTATAGCTAATAATATTGTCTTATGTATTTGAAAGTTGATAAGAGAGTCAATCTTAAATGTTCTTATCATGAAAAGGAAATGGTGATTATGTGATGTGATGAAGGTGTTAGCTAATGCTATGGTGGTAATTGTTTTGCAATATATAAAGGTATCAAACGAACGCTGTACACAGTGAAACTTACACGATGTTATATATCAATTATACCTCAGTAAAGCTGGGGAAGAAAAACCATAATGCCCAGATTTCTTGTTTGGGAAACAGGGGCCAACACTGTCATTTTCTGGGTGAGGGAGTGCAGCAGACATGCTAGCAAGGATTCTAGAAAAGGTGATCACTTTGCTGGGCTAGACAGCAAAGTCTTCTTGGCTGAAGTAGACTCCTTTTCAAATTTCTTCGTAAGGGGACCTCCCCGGCTCCCAGGTAGTCCTGCAGAATTTCATGGCTGCTTTTGGCCTGTGAGCTGGGGTCTGTCCCTGCAAGAAGTTGTTTGAATAATGTGCCTATTTCAGGTTGTAGTTTATATGTTTAAGGGAGACATATTTCAGTGGAGTCAGTAACTTATTTCTTACGGCCTTCTGGGCTTAAATAAATTGATGATTAGAGTAATTCAGGGTCCATGAAGTCATGCAAAAACAGCTGCCACCTGCCATTGCTCTCGTTGGTAACTCATTTACTTCTTACAATGGCTTTCCACATCTGTGAATTAAGTTAGAATATGCTGCTCCGAGGAGCCAATAATGACTTGCTTTTGTGTCACACTCTCAGAAGTAAATGATTCAGCATTCATTGCTTATAAGGTTTAAAGAGAAACTAAAGTTATTTGGATTCCCCCAACCTTCACTCTAGGACACGGTTTTAATGTTCCCATCATGGAGACATTGTGGAATTGACTAATTGTGTGTTTTGCATATTTATAAACACTTTTTTATTTATTAATGGGCCATTTCAGAGATAAAATTAGTACTTTATTTGCATCGCAGCCATTTCTCAAAGTCACGCTGACTCATGTCAGAGGGGCTGAGATCTGAGAGCACAGAATGAAAGGGCAGGTGATTGTCTTCTCGGTAAATCCCGAGGAGGGGCAAGAGCTGCCCGGATGCAGTTTATCAGACTGATTCTCTAGAGCTGCACTGTCCAATATGGTTGTGTAAAATGTACATTCATTAAAGTTAAATAAAATTAAAAATCCAGTTCCGCAATCACACTGGCCGCATCTCAAGAGCTCAAGAGCCACATGTGGTCCAGTGACCACCATATTGGAGAGTGTGGAGTATTTCCAGCATCGCAGAGAATTCCACTGGACAGTGCTGCTCTGGGCTGTGTTGGTGCTGGTGTCCTTTTGTGTCTCCCTGGATTGAAAGAACTTGGTGCTTGTAAACTGACTGTCCAGAAAAGCTGAGGGGTTAAGGCACCCCTGGTCATATCTCAAATCCTGAATATAGTCAGAATTGCATCACTTCTTACCACCTACAACCTGGTCCCATTACTGTCAAATCTCTCCTGGATTTACTGCAACAGTCTTCTAACTCCCCTCCCAACTTCCACGCTAGGCTCTCACAATCTCTACTCCACATAACAGCCAGAATGATCCTGCTCAGAACCTTCCAGTGGCTTTTGTGTCTTACACAGAGTAAAAGCCAAGATCCTTACAATGACCCCCAAGGCCCTATATTCTGACTCTTCACCATCCCTTAGATGCATCTCTTGCTATACCTGACTTGGTTTTCCCTTCTGCAGCCACACTGGCCTCCAGGTATGTTTTCCCTTGCCTTGGTTCTTTCCTGAAACACTCTTCTCATGATAGTGCTATGTCTTGTTTCCCCACTTCCTTCAGGTCTTTGCTTAAAAGATTTCCCTGCCTACCCTATCTAAAATTTCAGTCCTGATGGGGAGGACCTTCAAGATGGCAGAGGAGTAAGATGTGGAGATCACCTTCCTCCCACAAATACATCAGAAATACATCTACATGTGGAACAGCTCCTACAGAACACCTACTGAATGCTGGCAGAAGACCTCAGACTTCCCAAAAGGCAAGAAATTCCCCACATACCTGGGTAGGGCAAAAGAAAAAGAAAAAACAGAGAAAAAAGAATAGGGACAGGACCTGCACCACTAGGAGGGAGCTGTGAAGGAGGAAAGGTTTCTGCACACTAGGAAGCCCCTTCACGGGCGGAGATGGGGGGGGTGGGGGGGAAGTCTTGGGGTCACGGAGGAGAGCTCAGCCACAGGGGTGCAGAGGGCAAAGTGGAGAGATTCCTGCACAGAGGATAAGTGCTGACCAGCACTCAGCAGCCCAAGAGGCTTGTCTACTCACCCGCTGGGGCGGGCAGGGCTGGGAGATGAGGCTTGGGCTTCAGTCAGAGCACAGGGAGAGGACTGGGGTTGGCGGCATGAATGCAGCCAGAAGGGGGCTAGTGCACCACAGCTAGCTGGGAGGGAGTCCGGGAAAAAGTCTGGAGCTGCCTAAGAGGCAAGAGACCATAGTTTCGGGGCGGTGTGTGAGGAGAGGGGATTCAGAGCACCGCCTAAAGGAGTTCCAGAGACGGGCACAAGCCGCTGCTATCAGTGAGGACACCAGAGATGGGCATGAAATGCTAAGGTTGCTGCTGCCGCCACCAAGAAGCCTGTGTCCAAGCACAGGTCACTATCCACACCTCCCCTCTCTGGAGCCTGTGCAGCTCGCCACTGCCAGGGTCCCGTGATCCAGGGACAACTTCCCTTGGAGAACACACGGTGTGGCTCAGGCTGGTGCAATGTCATGCCGGCCTCTGCCGCCGCAGTCTCGCCCTGCATCCGTACCCCTCCCTCCCCCCGGCCTGAGTGAGCCAGACGCCCTAGTCAGCTGCTCCTTTAACCCCATCCTGTCTGAGTGAAGGAAAGACGCCCTCAGGCGACATACACGCAGAGGCGGGGCCAAATCTAAAGCTTAAACGCAGGAGCTTTGGGAACAAAGAAGAGAAAGGAAAATCTCTCCCAGCAGCCTCAGGAGCAGCAGATTAAATCTCCACAATCAACTTGATGTACCCTGCATCTCTGGAACACCTGAATAGAAAACGAATCATCCCAAAATTGAGGCATGGACTTTGGGAGTAATGGTAGACTTGGGGTTTGCTTTCTGCATCTAATTTGTTTCTGGTTTTATGTTTATCTTAGTTTAGTATTTAGAGTTTATTATCATCGGTAGATTTGTTTATTGATTTGGTTGCTCTCTTCCTTTTATATATATATATATATATATATATATATATATATATATATCCTTTTTCTCTTTTTGTGAGTGTGTATGTGTATGCTTCTTTGTGTGATTTTGTCTGTATAGCTTTGCTTTTACCATTTGTCCAAGGGTTCTGTGTTGTTTTTTCTTTTTTTGTATAGGTTTTAGCACTTGCTATCATTGGTGGATTTGTTTTTTAGTTTGGTTGCTCTCTTCTTTCTTTTTTTTTCCTTTTTTATTACTTTTTAATTTTAAAATAATTTAAAAAATAAATTTTAATAACTTTATTTTACTTAATTTATTTTTCTTTTTCTCTCCCTTTTTTTCTAGCGGTGTGGCTGATAGGGTGTTGGTGTTCTGGCTGGGTGTCAGGCCTGTGTCTCTGACGTGTGAGAGCCAAGTTCAGGATATTGGTCCCTAGAGACTGCCGGCTCCACGTAATATCAAATGGCAAAAGCTCTCTCAGAGATCTCCATCTCAACGCTAAGACCCAGCTCCACTTGACAACCAGCAAGCTACCGTGCAGGACACCCCATGCCAAACAACTAGCAAGACAGGAACACAACCACACCCATTAGCAGAGAGGCTGCCTAAAATCATAAGGTCACAGACACTCCAAAACACACCACTGGATGTGGTCCTGACCACCAAAAGGACAACGTCCAGCCTCATCTACCAGAACACAGGCACCAGTCCCCTCCACCAAGAAGTCTACACAACCCACTGACCAACCTTAGCCACTGGGGGCAGACACCAAAAACAATGGGAAATACGAACCTGTAGCCTATGAAAAGGAGACCTGAAACACAGTAAATTAAGCAAAATTAGAAGACAAAGAAACACAGAGCAGATGAAGGAGCAAGGTAAAAACCCCCCAGACCAAAGAAATGAAGAGGAAATAGGCAGTCTACCTGAAAAAGAATTCAGAGTAATGATAGTAAAGATGATCCAAAATCTTGGAAATAGAATGGAGAAAACACAAGAAATGCTTAACAAGGACCTAGAAGAACTAAAGAGCAAACAAACAAAGATGAACAACATAATAAATGAAATTAAAAATTCTCTAGAAGGAATCCATAGCAGAATAACAGAGGCAGAAGAACAGATAAGTGACCTGGAAGATAAAATAGTGAGAATAACTACTGCACAGCAGAATAAAGAAGAAAGAATGAAAAGAATCGAGGACAGTCTCAGAGACCTCTGGGACAACATTAAATGCACCAACATTCAAATTATGGGGGTCCCAGAAGAAGAAGAGAAAAAGAAAGGGACTGAGAAAATATTTGAAGAGATTATAGTTGAAAAGTTCCCTAATATGGGAAAGGAAATAGTCAATGAAGTCCAGGAAGTGCAGAGAGTCTCAAACAGGATAAATCTAAGGAGAAACACACAAGACACATATTAATCAAACTATCAAAAATCAAATACAAAGAAAAAATATTAAAAGCAGCAAGGGAAAAACAACAAATAGCATACAAGGGAATCCCATAAGGTTAATAGCTGATTTCACAGCAAAAACTCTGCAAGCCAGAAGGGAGTGGCAGGACATATTTAAAGTGATGAAAGGGAAGAAACTACAACCAAGATTACTCTACCCAGCAAGGATCTCATTCAGATTCGACAGAGAAATTAAAACCTTTACAGACAAGCAAAAGCTGAGGAATTCAGTATCACCAAACCAGCTTTACAACAAATGCTCACGGAACTTCTCTAGGCAGGAAACATAAGAGAAGGAAAAGACCTATAATAACAAATCCAAAATAAGAAAATAGTAATAGGCACATATATATTGATAACTACCTTAAATGTCAATGGATTAAATGCTCCAACCAAAAGATATAGACAGGCCGAATGGAGACAAAAACAAAACCCTTATATATGCTGTCTACAAGAGACGCACTTCAGACCTAGAGACACATACAGACTGAAAGTGAGGGGATGGAAAAAGATATTCCATGCAAATAGAAATCAAAAGAAAGCTGGTGTAGCAATTCTCATATCAGACAAAAGAGACTTTAAGATAAAGACTATTACAAGAGACAAAGAAGAACACTATATAATGATCAAACGATCAATCCAAGAAGATATAACAATTGTAAATATTTGTGAATCCAACATAGGAACACCTCAATGCATAAGGCAAATGCTAACAGCCAGAAAAGGGGAAATCGACAGTAACACAATTATAGTAGGGACTTTAACACCCCACTTTCACCAATGTACAGATCATCCAAAATGAAAATAAATAAGGAAACACAAGCTTTAAATGATACATTAAACAAGATGGACTTAATTGATATTTATAGGACATTCCATCCAAAAACAACAGAATACACTTTCTTCTCACGTGCTCATGGAACATCATCCAGGATAGATCATATCTTGGGTCACAGATCAAGCCTTGGTAAATTTAAGAAAATTGAAATCATATCAAATATCTTTTCTGACCACAGTGCTATGAGACTAGTAATCAACTACAGGAAAAAATCTGTAAAAAATACAAACACATGGAGGTTAAGCAATACACTACTAAATAACCAGGAAATCACTGAAGAAATCAAAGAGGAAATAAAAAAAAAAAACCTAGAAACAAATGACAATGAAAACATGATGACCAAAACCTATGGGATGCAGCAAAAGCAGTTCTAAGAGGGAAGTTTATAACAATACAATCTTACCTCATGAACAAGAAACATCTCAAATAAACAACCTAAACTTACACCTAAAACAATTAGAGAAAGAAGAACAAAAAAAAAAAACTCCAACGTTAGCAGAAGGAAAGAAAACATAAAGATCAGATCAGAAATAAATGAAAAAAAATGAAGGAAACAATAACAAAGATCAATAAAACTAAAAGCTCGTTCTTTGAGAAGATAAACAAAATTAATAAACCATTAGCCAGACTCATCAAGAAAAAAAGGAAGAAGACTCAAATCAATAGAATTAGAAATGAAAAAGGAGAAGTAACAATTGACACTGCAGAATTACAAAGGATCATGAGAGATTATTACTAGCAACTATATGCCAATAAAATGAATAAACTGGAAGAAATGGACAAATTCTTAGGAAACCACAACCTTCTGAGACTGAACCAGGAAGAAATAGAAAATATAAACAGACCAATCACAAGCACTGAAATTGAGGCTGTGATAAAAAATCTTCCAACAATCAAAAGCCCAGGACCATATGGCTTCACATTGAATTCTATCAAACACTTAGAGAAGAGCTAATACCTATCCTTCTCTAACTCTTCCAATATATAGCAGAGGGAGGAACACTTCCAAACTCATTCTACAAGGTCACCATCACCATGATACCAAAACCAGACAAAGATGTCACAAAGAAAGAATACTACAGGCCAATATCACTGATGAACATAGATGCAAAATTCATCAACAAATTACTAGCAAACTGAATCCAACAGCACATTAAAAGGATCATACACCATGATCAAGTGGGATTTATCCCAGGAATGCAAGGATTCTTCAATATATGCAAATCAATCAATGTGATAAACCATATTAACAAATGGAAGGAGAAAATGATCTCAATATGATCTCTATGGTCATCTCAATATATTCAGAAGAAATTTTTGACAAAACTCAACACCCATGTATGACAAAAACTCTCCAGAAAGTAGGCACTGAGGGAACTTACCTCAACATAATAAAAGCCATATATGACAAACCCACAGCGAATATCATCATCAATGGTGAAAAACTGAAACCATTTCCACTAAGATCAGGAAGAAGACAAGGTTGCCCGCTCTTGCCACTATTATTCAACATAGTTTTGTAAGTTTTAGCCACAGCAATCAGAGAAGAAAAAGAAATAAAAGGAATCTAAATCAGAAAAGAAGTAAAGCTGTCACTGTTTGCAGGTGACATGATACTATACATAGAGAATCCTAAAGATGCCACCAGAAAACTACAGGAGCTAATTAATGAATTTGGTAAAGTAGTCGATACAAAATTACTGCACAGAAGTGTCTTGTATTACTATACACTGATGATGAAAAATCTGAAAGAAATTAATGAAACACCCCCATTTACCATTGCAACAAAAAGAATTAAAATACCTAGGAATAAACCTATCTTGGGAGACAAAAGACCTGTATGCAGAAAACTATAAGACACTGATGAAAGAAATTAAAGATGATAGCAACAGATGGAGAGATATACCATGTTCTTGGATTGGAAGAATCAACATTGTGAAAATGACTCTACTACCCAAAGAAATCTACAGATTCAATGCAATCCCTATCACACTACCAATGGCAATTTTTAGAGAACTAGAACAAAAAATCTTAAAATTTGTATGGAGACAAAAAAGACCCCGAATAGTCAAAGCAATCTTGAGGGAAAAAAACAGAGCTGGAGGAATCAGGCTCCTGGACTTCAGACTATACTACAAAGCTACAGTAATCAAGACAATATGGTACTGGCACAAAACCAGAAATATAGGTCAATGGAACAGGATAGAAAGCTCAGAGATACACTGACACACATATGGTCACTTTATCTTTGATAAAGGAGGCAAGAATATACAATGGAGAAAAGACAGCCTCTATCAATAAGTGGTGCTTGGAAAACTGGACAGCTATATGTAAAAGAATGAAATTAGAACACTCCCTAACACCATACACAAAAATAAACTCAAAATGGATTAAAAACCTAAATGTAAGGCCAGGCACTATAAAACTCTTAGAGGAAAACATAGGCAGAACACTCTATGACATAAATCACAGCAAGATGCTTTTTGACCCACCTCCTAGAGAAATGGAAATAAAAACAAAAATAAACAAATGAGACCTAATGAAACTTAAAAGCTTTTGCACAGCAAAGGAAGCCATAAAGAAGATGAAAAGACAACCCTCAGAATGGAAGAAAATATTTCCAAATGAAGCAACTGACAAAGAATTAATCTCCAAAATTTACAAGCAGCTCATGCAGCTCAATATCAAAAAAACAAACAACCCAATCCAAAAATGGGCAGAAGAAATAAATAGACGTTTCTCCAAAGAAGATATACAGACTGCCGACAAACACATGAAAGGATGCTCGACATCACTAATCATCAGAGAAATGCAAATCAAAACCACAATGAGGTATCACCTCACACCAGTCAGAATGGCCATCATCAAAAAATCTACAAACAATAAATGCTGGAGAGGGTGTGGAGAAAAGGGAACCCTTTTGCATTGTTGGTGGGATCGTAAATTGATACAGCCACTATGGAGAACAGTATGGAGGTTCGTTTAAAAACTAAAAAGAGAACTACCATACAACCCAGCAGTCCCACTACTGGGCACGTACCCTGATAAAACCATAATTCAAAAAGAGCCATGTACCACAATGTTCATTGCATCTCTATCTACAATAGCCAGGACATGGAAGCAACCTAAGTGTCCAACGACAGATGAATGAATAAAGAAGATGTGGCACATATATACAATGGAATATTACTCAGCCATAAAAAGCAATGAAATTGAGTTATTTGTAGTGAGATGGATGGACCTAGAGTCTGTCATGCAGAGTGAAGTAAGTCAGAAAGAGAAAAACAAATACCATATGCTACCACATATATACGGAATCTAAAAAAAAAAAAAAAAAGGTCATGAAAAACCTAGGGGCAGGACAGGAATAAAGATGCAGACGTAGAGAATAGATTTGAGGACATGGGGAGGGGGAAGGCTGAGCTGGGACGTAGTGAGAGAGTGGCATGGATACATATACACTAGCAAATGTAAAATAGATAGCTAGTGGGAGGCAGCTGCATAGCACAGGGAGATCAGCTTGGTACTTCGTGATCACCTAGAGGGATGGGATGAGGTGGGTGGGAGAGAGATGCCAGAGTTAGGAGATATGGAGATGTGTGTATATGTATAGCTGATTCATTTTGTATAAAGCAGAAGCTAGCACACCATTGTGGATCAATTATACTCCAATAAAGGTGTTAAAAAATTTGTCTCCCTGAACAAAATTTCATATCCCCCTTCCATTTCCCTGACACTTGTCACTATCCACATACCATATGTTTTACTTATTAGTGTTGTTTCTTTTCTGATTCCTCTGCTAGAAGGTAAGCTTGGCTGAACAGGGTTTTATCTATTTTGTTCACTTCTATGTCCCAGTGCTTAGAACAGTGCCTGGCACCTAGTAGGTGTTCAATAAATATTTACTGAATGAATGAATTCATTTTGCAACTCAAGCTCCTCCGGATGAATGAGGTAAATGAAGAGGCATGGGTTTTAGATGCATGAGATTCTGCCTCCTTTTAGATGTGAGACTTTAGGCAAGTGGCTTAATTTCTTTGAGCTTGTTTCTTCATCTGTAAAATGAAAATTATAATACCTGCCTGGAAGGATTGTCATTAGGATTAATTAGGGTGTTCCCTAGTACATAGTCTGAGCACAATAAGGTTATTCCAGGAGCTGTGAAATTTGGCCCAGGGCTCTTCTTCATCTACTAGTGTCAATGTGAAAACCATGCTAGCCTTTCTTTTACTATGCATTTTAAAATGTTGTGCTTTTATTTTAATCATAGAAACATTATATGTAGGGATATTTTTGGGAAATCTGGGTGATGAAAACTGATGATAATTGGTGATTACTGAGTTTGGCTGTGAGGTTTCTTTACAACAGTTTTTAGATGGGAAAGCTAGGAATCAATGCTGATATTCTATGAATGAAAGTTTCACAGAAATTCCAGTAGAGAAAAGCAGTGGGAAAATCCGGTCGTGCTGAGTCACACACGGTGGCATAAGCTTACTAAACTCAGAAAGAACCTACACCACAGGGGACAGGCTTACAGTCACATTTCAAAGAGGGAATTTTGTTCAGCAAAATAGTGTAGTCTATATGGTCTATCATGTTGAATTAATGTTATTTGGAATTTTATTTTTTTATTGTAATATTAGAACCCTATGCTTATAGAATGTATACTTCGTTTTATGTTTGTACTTATTTAGAAGTGTAGCAGAGGTCCCACCAGAAAAATTGAAATGACTCTAAACATTTGAAACAGAGGCAACTTAACACAGGGAAGTGGTGACGCAGGGGGTGGGATTGCTGAGACCCAAATGGGATGCACTTTAGAAACTGGAACAAGCAGGAAGCTACCCCACCCGTAGGCTGGAGAGAAGAGGATGGTTTTGGAGCCCAGGGTGGCTGCCCAAGGTAGGCAAAGATGGGAGGAAATACTCTGGCTTCTCCTTTCCCTCAGCCTCCACTTCTTCAGTAATGCTTCCTGTTGGCTGACTCTAGTAGAAGCCCAGGAGACATAGGAGAGGGGAAATGCATCCGGCAGGGATCACCTCCTCTCCACTGTGCACGTGCACACACACACACACACACACACACACACTTTAGCAATACAGAGCAGAGCAGGGGAAGGGTGAAGAGATTGTCTAAGGACAAACTCACCACCAACACGTTGAAATTATATGGACATGTGGTTGATTGTGACCATCTGTGTTCTTCCCTTCCATCCTTTTTCAATTTTTATTTTTTTAGGTAAAAAGTGGAATTTATTTACAGAGATACACATTCCGTAGATGAGAGGTGGTCCGTCTCAAAAGACAAGAGCAGCCCTGGGAGAAACCCATTCCACAGACAGAGTGTGGACCATCTCAGAAGGCCTCTTCCCTTCCACCTTGAGTGGCAGTCAGGTTGACGGGGTGGGTTTGGCACTACTCCAGCTCCAGTGGTGGGCCCTGATTGGTTTCCATGTCTAAACCAGGGAGGGGGACCCCACTCCCCTTGCTATAGTGATCGGTTACATGAGTAATGGCTTAAATCAACAGCTCAACACATTCCTCAGGCCTCAGTTTAGGTCTTAGGGTTCTTTCTCCTGGATATGAACCAAAAAAAGCACATAACCCCCCAGCGTTCCTAGCAGCCATCTGTGGCTGGGTCAGGACAAGCCTGAAGGGAGAGGCACAATGCTGAGTCTCTCTCACACACACACACACCACACACCAAAGCAGAGACAGAGCTTACCTCACAAGACTGGTGGTCATAATTCCCCGGGGTCCTCATTTGTTTGAACCAGATCAATCTCCCTTCATGTCCAAGCCAGTCTGAACTGGGTTTTCTGTTGTAACTAACACAATAATAAAAATAAGTTAGGTCGGCATTGGGAGTTCCAAAGATGAAAAATAGTGTGTTAACGGAGGTACAGACATCGTTCAAGCTTGGGAAACACTAGCAACTTCCGACAACCCCACATCTTCCTTTCCACGCTGGAGATGAATAAAGAAGAACTTCACCAGGCATGGACCATGCCGGGTCATGGAGGCCTTTGGATGCCAAGCTGAGAGTGTGTGATGCTTCTGCAGCAGCTCCATGGCGCACCTCTGGTTCTGAACCAGGAGGAGAGATGCTTGCTTGGTGAAGCAAGGTGAAGTAAGTGAAGTAAGGACCTCCCAAGCAGCTGTGCGTGGGCTAAGCACAAAGCGTGGAGTCAAGCTCTACAGCATGGGTGAGACTTGGGCCAAACAAGCAGAAAAGGGGGCTGATGCTACCATGTCAACATTCTCTCTTGAGGTGGAAAAATCAATGGCTTAGAATTTTAATAGGTTAAGAATTTGTCTCGCTGAATTCGGGGCAATGCTTAGATGTTCAATCTATCGACAAGAACGTCTGGCCTGAGTTTCCTCAAAAGGAAGGCCTGTTGGAGCAACTCCCTTCTACCAAGAGAGGCCATGGCCATGTAATTCCTGGAGAAACTACCAGGATCCATGCAAAGTCAGGGAAAGTGAGTGGGTTTCAGCATTTTGGAAGCTTCTTCCCTCTGCTGGATTTTGGTGGCAAAGGCCTCTGAGCTCGCATGAACATACTGAATGGGGTCCTTTGGGTTTCTGCAGACTGATTTTTGAAATAGGAGGATTTTTCAGCCTGAGTCCTTTGTCTCCTCCTGAATTAACTTGTGACCGAAGGTCAGTATGGTGCAGGGGAATCTAGAGAGTACCTTCCCCAGTCCCTCTGGTTCCCTAAGGCTTGTCTGGATTAGAGGATGTGGGTTAGAATTCACTATTTCATGCTGGACCACGAAAGAGTTGCTATTTCTGTTACTGGCTATGGCGGTTTGCCGCAGGTCATTTGGGATTAACTTGGGTCCCCTACAAAGTGTACATATAACTGTTCCCCTCTCTTCCCTGGTCCGGGCTGCTGTGGGTTTTCTCTGAGGCAGACCGAAGTCTGGTGGGTGGAGGAACAGCAAGCGGGTGCTGACATTTACTTGGGGACCAGCAGGTATTTCAGGGAAAGTTTTCATGGAATAAATAAACCAGCTCAGTTTAACCTTTAGTCGTAGTCTTGGAGTTTGGGGGTCTCCTGGGCTTTAGGGTAACAGTTTTGCTTTGACTTGCCCCAAATCACTCTCCACTGGGCAGCTGTGCATTTGGAGCTGTCTCTGAAACCTCCATCACTCCCAATGTCTGACTTTCATTGTTCAGGGAGCAATTTTAGGGCAGCCTGCATCTAACTCCTAATGCATCCATTGACTTCGCTATCAGCTGAAGTCAGTTTTCTCTTCTTGCTGGTGGTGGTGGGGACAGCTGGTAGACCGGAGGTGTGACTTGGGCAAAGTTAACAGAACATTCAGGCAACAAGTTTTCCCTTTTCTTCTTTGGTTCTACAGCAGAGTTCCCGATACATTGCCCTGGTGATTCAGCTTGGATTCTCAAACCTTTCCTCAGCCCCTCTTTGAGTGTGAAATCCTGCTCGTTTCTGAGGCTCAGGAAAAATTCCATGACGGACACTTCAGATCCTTCGGAAGGATCCTTCAGAAGATCTCAGAGGACAGGAGGCTGACTCAGTCGGTTGAGTTCGTACAAGACACTTACCATCATGCTGAAGGAGGTTTTGGACTGACCATCATGTCCAACTGCTGGTCACGAAGTTGGGATGGCGAACACTTGGATTTCACCACTGGCACTGGAAACAAGAGCCTTCAAGCTGTTCTGTTACCTCATCAGGAGATGCAGCCTTTCCTTTCTGCTGTGTGGTTAGTTTAGGAAAACCATGCTGTGCGATAACATTTCAGAACTCCCAGTTTGTGTATTTCCCCCCGTTCTATGTCTTCTCTTTATTCTCTCCCCCATTGGGATGATCAGGCCTTTCTGGGTCCACTGGCCCAGGGTTTAAAGGCAAACAAAGAGGAGTTTCCTGGACTTTAGCCTCCAAAGTCTTAAGCCCCTACAGAAATGGTAGACAAAATGTTTTGCCTGCGCAGAGTCCATGCAGATCGGCAGCTCCATGGAGATTTCCACACCCCACTGGGACAAGAAGCATGAGAGTGGTTTCAGAGGGGCCCCCCAAACAAGGCATGGAAGGAACAGAGAAAGTTTCAGGGCCTGAGTGGGCTAGGCACCCACAAGAGGGGTGTCTGCAAGAGGACATGCCTCGACAGATGTGTGACAAATGTACAGAATGAGGTATGAATTGGGGATGTCTGTAGGGACAAATGACTTGAGTCCATAGAGTGGACTTTTCTTCCTTCCTCCCTGTCCCATTACCCACCCACCAGGCACCTTGCACAAGAGCCCCATAGAGTGTCGACTCTACAATGGCCCAAGCTGGGGATACCTTTAAATGTGACCTTCTCAGCTGCCAGCACGTTCTGTGTGGTGGTATGAACTGCATAAAAATGCCCCTTCTGGGTGGTCAAATGCCAAAATGGTGCACCTCCCCAGGCTGATTCAGCCGTATGCTAGGGTGTGTGGTTTAGCAGATAGGGTGCAGGCTGAATTTCAGCCCTCACTGAGGCCCTCAGCTGTGAGGCGCTTAAACTGTGCCACCGAATGTGGAGGCCCCGTGTGGACTGAGGTGCATCCCCTCCACGTGTGACTTTAGGTCACCTATAGCTGTGTAGAAATGAGCATTCTGACCACCTATAAAAGGGGTGAGTGATTCAGTGGTGGTGTGGCAATACTGGAAATCAGAAAGTTCGGTCCTGGAAGCGTCATTTGTTCTCAGTGCGGTGGAGGCAAGCATTTAACAATGGAACTGTGGTTCCTTCATCTGTTCGGTGGGGATAAAAGCTCTCTTGCTCTTCCTCGCACAGCTGCAGTTTGGGTCAAAGGCAGGGATATCCATGAACCTGCTCTGGGAATGGTGAACTGGGGCTGAGCCCCTAAAGTTCATGGAGCCACCGAAGGAGGTGAGATTATAGTGCAACCCTCTGTGAGCGAGAGGAGAAGGTCAGGAGCCCTGGAATCTGCTTTGGTGGCAGACTTTGTGGGACTGGGGAGGAAGGGCAGGAAGAGAGACCCAGGGCTGCTGGGTGACCGAGGGCTGGCCTGTGTGACAGCTATAGGTCATACTTTAAGGCTCTGTGAGGCAGAGGTGAGTGTCTGCTGGGGCAGAGGAAGTCCGGGGCCACTGTTATTTGGCTGTTAGTATAAGTGGGCCCAATTTGCATGAGGTGACTTGTCATAAGTCTGTGCAGCTTTGGGGATGTGAGGCCTGGAGCCTGGGCCAGTCAGGAGACAAAAGCCACACAGGAGGTCAAACAGGGAGAGCTGAATATAAAGAATGATAAACTCACATGGAAGAGTATCTGTAAGGTAAAAGAAACTGCATGGCTCTCTAGGGCTGAGGATGTCCGCTGCAGGAAGGACGAATTTGGAAGGGGGCTGGACCTCACTGGAGGGCGTGGTTTGGTCACTGGGTAGCAGAGAGGTTTATTGGTTCAGCCAGGCTGGAGTGGGCCTGGAGCTGCCGGACAAGCAACAGGCCACCCTCGGGAGTGCAGCCATCCTCAGTGAATGGCTGGGTGTGCAGGGGGAGGCGGGCGGGGGTGTGTGTGCCTTCAGAACACGTGACCCACCTGTGCACAGGCCCTGGTTTCTGTGTCAAGGGGGCTGCAGAAAGGTGATCGCCAGGCCAAGGCTGCCAGGTTGCAGAGGGACTGTGTTCTGAGCTGCGGGGAGGGGGTTGGATGGGTTGGGGTGGCAGGTTCTTAGATGCCCTCATACCACCTCCAGCTGGCATGGAACTGCAGGCGACCCCCTCCTGCAATGTCCCTCCAGTGCCCTCTGAGAAGAGAGCTCACGTCGTGTTTACTGTAAAGAAGCCAGGGCACTGGCCACACTCCCAGACTAAGATCCGCAGCCCTCTCATTTCCACGAGCTGCCTGCCTGGCCTAACCTTCCTGAGGCGACAGCTAGGATACTCTCGAGATTATGTGCTCAAGTTCAGGGTAGAAAATAAATGAAAGCGCCATTCCTTCCTCCTCGTCCCAGGGAAGGAAGAAAATTCACGCAAGGTTTCTCAAACTAGACTCTATAGTCATCCGTCATAATTCTGTTTGCCATATTCACAGTCCATCTGTGCTATGATTTACTTGTTTTCTTTTTTAAAGAGTTGAGTCACTTTTTAACCCTTATCAAAATGATTTGAAAATGGAAGTCTGTAAAAAAAAAAAAAAAAAAAAGAAAATGGAAGTCTGTATGGCTTTAATTAATGGAAAATCAGAGAAGGGAACTGCAAATACATTGAAAACAATCTTTTAAAATCAGGCTAGATGCTGTGTCTGGCCAAAGACACAAGCATGAAGCCTGTTGCTTCTCTGCGAAAAAGAGAGCGTAGCAAAAAGGCCTGATTGAGAGTCTTTCATTAATCAGGACTCAGAGAGTTGGAAAGGAAATAACTTTTTCTACCTGGTATTCAGTGGTTTAAGACCCTGTCACATGGCACCTTGAGCATCTCAGATATACTGGGACAGCCTGGATTCACTGAGAGACCTGGACGTGGGATCAGATACATCTGTGATGAGTTCCTCCCTTGTGACATGAGGTAAAATATTTAACGTTGATGGTGTGCATATCAGGTGTTAAAAACTTGAAAAAAAGTGAAGCCTCCTTAATGCAGGGCTTCCCTGGTGGCACAGTGGTTGAGAGTCCGCCTGCCGATGCAGGGGACAGGGGTTCGTGCCCCAGTCCGGGAAGATCCCACATGCTGTGGAGGGGCTGGGTCCGTGAGCCATGGCCGCTGAGCCTGCGCATCCAGAGCCTGTGCTTCGCAACGGGAGAGGCCACAACAGTGAAAGTTCTGCTTACCGCAAAAAAAAAAAAAAAAAAAAAAAAGTAACATGGTCTTTTCTAACAGGAACCTTTCTTACTGTGATATCTACAAGCAAGATTTAAAATAGAAAAACACGGGCCTTCCCTGGTGGTTCGGGTAAGACTCCACTCTCCCATTGCAGGGGGCCCAGGTTCAATCCCTGCTCAGGGAACTAGATGCTGCATGCATGCTGCAACTAAGAAGTCCACATGCCACAACTATGAGCCCGCATGCTTCAACTAAAAGGATCCTGCATGCAGCAAATAAAAGATCCCGCTTGCTGTAATGAAGACCCAGCAGAGCAAAATAATAAATAAATAAATATTAATAAAATAAAATAAAATAAAATAGAAAAACACAATAATTCCCTTCAGTAGGGAATAGTTGAAAACATTATCGTATTTCCATAATGAAGAGCCATGCAACCATTAAAAAGAATGCTCTAGATCCTGCATGTGTACTGACATAGACATGTCCACACTATATTTTTCAGTGAAAAAGGTAAGTTGCAAAACAAAAAAAATGGTGTGTTCCCACTGAAAATGTATACACACACACAGATATATGTGTATATATGTACACACATATATATCTTTAGTTCTGTATGAAAAAAATCAGGCCAGAGTCCATTAGTCCATTAAACTATTAACAGTGGTTACCTGTGGATATCAGGACTGGAGAGGCAGCACATTGGCAGGAGAGGCAGACTTAAATGATGGGATTAGGGATGATTTTTACTCCTTTTAAAAAAATACCCTAAATAAAATAATCTTAAAAAATGACAAGCTCTCTCTTTCAGGTTACAATTTATTTTTATAAAATTCTGTAAGTAATTTTAGAAAAAAAACCCCAAGGTCATATATAAACACACACACACACACACACACACACACACACACACACACACACACACACTCCTGAATTGACCAGAAAGAGTGTTTACATTTACAGCATAGGTTAAGGGAGAAAACCAGGCCACAGAACATTATGATCCCAATCTTGCTAAAAATAAGTCTATTTCAGAGTACAGTATATGCATAGAAAAATAACTGGAAAGATACATAGAGAATTGTTAGCAGGGTTTTTCTCTGGTAGTATTATGGCTAATCTTTGTTTTTCTTTTCGCTCATCTGTATTTTCCAGTTTTCTATAATGAACTTGAATAAGGAAGGAAGGAAGGAAGAGAAAGAAAGAAAGGAAAAAAGAAAGAAAGAAAGAAAGAAAGAAAGGAAGGAAGGAAGGAAGGAAGGAAGAGAAAGAAAGGAAGAAAAGAAAGAAAGAAAGAAGGAAAGAAAGGAGGAGAGAGGGAAGGGAGAGAGGGAGGAAGGAACAGAAAGAAAGAAAACAAGAGAAAACCCCTGAGCCAACCTGGACAGGGATGAAATGTGAAGAATGCAGGTATCCAGCACAGGTGGGCATCTGACATCTGAGTTGCTCTGTCCTTGCTTTACCTGGTGGAGGAGAAGTGGTCCAGTTCTCCCTGTTAGGACCTATCCCCTGCACCCTCAGAGCTGCGCTCTGTCCCTTGTGTTGCCTGCAGGGAAAGCTGTGGCCTTGGACACTCCTAAGGCTGCAAGCCCTCCAGATCATCCTTCCAATCTCCCAGGTGTGCAGCTGGGGGTAGAGGAGAGGCCAGATTGCAGCCTCTTTGGCTAAGCAGGTCCCACTTTTATTAGACACAAACCTAGGAAAAAAACCTCAACCTGGGGAAAAGCTTCTATTTAGAGCTGGGAAACTAGGCCACTTGGAAGATCAGTGACCTACATTTCCTGCTATAGAAATGTAAGATGAAATAGCGGTTGTTAGTGCTGCGTGCAGGCGCTGAAATTCCATCAAAAGGCAGGGAGGAGAAAGGGAGGAAAAAAGAGAGAGAGGGAGGGAGGGAGGGGATTTCAAAGAGCTTCTGTATTTGAAATCTTTTTCATCCTAGCTAATGATGTTTAACCACGGAGGAAAAAATGGTTCTCCCAGCTGTGTATTTGTTTTCCTGGAAGAGCAGTGTTTGATAACTGGTGGCTCCTTCAGCAGGTAAAAAAATCCATCCCCATTCTGAGCCTGTTAGAAAAATAGCAGCTTCCCCAGGCTCCCGCTAGCCTCCCACAAAGACCAGTCTTGGTATCTCATGCTGGCCTCCAGCTGTCTGCTTTTTGCTTTAGACTTCTGAGAAACTGTTTGCTTGATCTCATCGATCTGGGCTCTTTGCATTGGACCCTGTGGAGCATCTAAGGTTAATAGGCTCTTGGAGCCCGAGTTCCCATGAATCTTGGTGGTGGAGGTGCATGGTTGTCCAGAGGAAGAAAAAATAAAATGGCAGCCTCACGCAGGGCTTCTTCTTATCCACAGCTGCCTCATAGCAGAGTCTGGGGCGTCAGGGCCAACACTTAGATGGTAATCACTAGATGGAGAACACTGAGGCCATGATCATTTTATTCATTGTCAATTCACACTGGGGTCCTCTGTAATCGTTAAAATGTGGAGACAAGGAGATTACTGAATCCATACCTGCAGTTGGTGTTTCTAACATTCCCCAATATCTAGTTCTCTCCTAATTCTGGTTCACTGAGCATTGCCATTTCCCGTGCCAGGGGTTCGAGCCATGGTAATGTAATAGAAGTAACATGATAGACATAAGCATGAAGCACTGATGCTGGATCCTCAGGCCTCCTCCCCTGCAGTGGCCAACGCAGCTGCCTCCTGTAGAGATCAGCTTCTCAAGAAGGAACAGCCCCTGTCATTCTGGGTCGCGGAGTGAGGGTGTCAGGGAGCAGCAGTTCTCCAAGCCCAGCCCAGGCTGGCGGGTCATGTGAGCGAGAAATCATCTTGTTATTCCGGTCACTGGGCTGGAGACAGTGTGGACACCTATGCTGACTGAGGCAGTATCATATCAAGGCATTGCTGAACCGGTTATAGTTTTGGTCATACAACCGAAAAATCAAAACCGAGGAACAACCATACAAAGTGAAAAAGCCGATGACCGTGTTTGTTGATGGAGACACAGCAGGGATTACTCAGACACAGCCTCTCCTCTCTTGGATCTTACATGCAGATACAGAGAATTCACACATTCTGGGATGTGTTCGTAATAAAAAATAAGTAAATAATAATAAATACATTTTCTGTAGCAAATTATCACAAACAGTGGCTTACGACAATAGGAATTTTTTTCTCTCACAGTTTCAGAGGCCAGAAGCCAAGGCGTCAGCAGGGCTGTGCTCCTTCCCAAGGCTCTGGGGGAGAATCCTTTCCTACCTTTTCCAGCTTCCGGTGGCTCTTAACATTCCTGTGGCCACATCTCTCCGCTGCTTCCATGGTCACGTGGCCTTCTCCTCTGGGCATCTCAAATTTCCATCTGCTTTTCTCTTATAAGGATACTTGTCACTAGGGTCCACCTGGGTAATCCAGAATGATCTCACTTTGGATACTTAATTACACCTGCAAAGACCCTTTTTTCAAATAAGGTCACATTTACAGGTTCTGGGTGGACATATCTTTTGGGGACCACCATTCAACCCATTACCTGAATATTTTCTAAGTGCCAGCCACTAGGCAGTTTACGTCCATGTTTTATCTGACTTTTCCTCCCAGTCAGTCTCTGAAGTAGATATTATTGTGCCCATTTTAAAGGCAGAGAAACTGAGCTGAGTTTCAGGGATGTTAAGTAACTTGTCTAAGGTCACACAATGGTGGGAGCCAGACGATATTCCAGGTCTTATTCCTAAACTCGTAGAATTTCACATCTATATCTGTATCATCTATATCTATATTATATACCTATACCTATATCTATCTATATATATACATCTACACCTATCTATATCTATCTATCTCTCTATCTCTCTATCTATCGATCTATCATCTATCTATCTCCAAATAATTGTCATTTTCTCCAAACCACTGTTGCTTAAAAGATTTCTGGAACCCCCCTGCTTCTAAACCACTTTACAATCCACACAAAAAAAGTCTACCTACTTGCATTATTGTCACAATTTGTCTTATATGTGGTCTTAGGCAGCTTTATTTTCATATGATGTAGTTCCCAGATTAAATTCTGCTCTCAGTAAACAGGCCCCAGCATCTGACGAATCATTGCCTATGGATTTCTCAAAGCACTAATTACTCAAGAGCAAAGTAGGCTGGTTAAATCCAGCTGAAGGCTTTGCTCTGCAATTGAGGGGCCCAGGTAGAAAGACAACGTGGAATGCCCCCAGTACAATCTGGGTTGTCACACCAGTGTAACACTTCTGCTGTGTCCCAGGGATGTCTGGAAGGCATGCAGGTGTGGCTCATTAACCAAACATAAGTATATGGAGTCCATGTTGCAGAAAGCCTTCCTCTTCCCATTGAATTCAGTCTGAGCCACGTACTATTGGTGCCATCCCCAACAGCTATCTCCTTCAGTCTCCTTTGCTGGAAATGCTGCCTCCCCACGTTTTTAGAGGCCATGTGGCAGCTGGGAATGCAGGGTTACCTTACAATAGTGGGGAAACACTTCTTGACCTCCTGCAAATTCAGAACAGAACGATGCAGAGCAGCTGGGATGTAACCAGAGGTGCCTGGAGCTCCCTGCCTCTGGACTCACAGCAAGGGAATCAATGCCTTTATTTGAATCTTGCATTACGTACACCAATAGCACACTGCCTGATCACAGGAATTATAACAACAGTAAGGTAACATTTACTGAGCACCCAGTATGTGCTGGGAACTTTTCATAGATTATCTCATTTAATTCTCACATCAATGCTATGAGGCAGGTATTGTTATTCCTTCCATTTTACAGATGAGAAACCAAGATACAGAGAGGTTAAGTAACATACCCAGGGGAGCACAGTAAGTATGATGGAGGCAGAATTTGAACCCAGAGCCATGTGCTTAACCCCTATGCTGTGCCAGTTGAATGGGCATCTGGGAACCTCTCTTCTCTTCCCCCCTAGAAAGCCCTATTCTGCCACCTGCTTAGCCAATTCTTCCTGAAGTAGAAAGAGTAATTCCACTGGGAAGTACTCTCAGCCCTTAGGACCTTGGGCACAGAATAGATATTTTCTCATTGGAAGGGGGATGACAAGTTTGTTATTTGGGAAGAAGGAACATTTAGAATGCCTTGTTTCTTTTGGGTTGACAGGGATCCTTAAGCTGAGATCAGCTAGTTATGTCTGCAGAGGGCTTGAGTAGGATGAGAGGTATTGTATGTGCTAGGGGTTTATCATTCCCACTATGGTGAGCAACAAGACATTACATCCAACAGAGTAAAGGACTTTATTGCTAGGTTGGGTGGCAATGGAGGGTACTACTTTTATGTAAACTTGGCCTTGAATGTCACCCCATAGGTAAACAAGAGAATGTGTGTTTGGCACATATGATATAAACGTCAAGGAGGGACACCTATGTGGGATGGTTTTCCATGTCTCCTGCCATCCTGATTACAGTGTGGGAGGAAAGCCCTGTTGCCATAGGTTGAGGGTAAGCTTTAACTTGGCCCAAATTAAATGCCTGCAGACTATGATTAATTGATTTTGATTAAAGTGGATTTTATTATCTATTGCCTATCCTTATAAATGTAATTTCTTGATGAAGGCATTCTTTATGTAGAGGTTTAAAAGAAAAAATTGATAAATAGCTTAGCCCGGCTGTTGGATTTCTATTTCCTCTCCAACTCCTGCCTGTACCATTGCTGTCAGTGCTTCCCAGAGCCTTCCTTGAAACTGTCCTGTTTTACATGTCCTGGTCATTCAGTTATTGGCTCCTTTGTTCACCAGTAAACTGAGGCTCTGGCTAGCGTCATCCCACGGGAACAGCTCCCTGAGAAGCGAGTTTGGGCGATCTCTCATAATGTGGCCTACTTCTATGCCCTGGAAGCATGTTTCTTGATGGGGGCTCCTGGCCCCTGAGAGCTACCGATTCTCCCACGTCTCACCAAATGATGCTCTTAGTGAATTAAAGCTGTTCCCATTTTGCTCACGGCAGGTTTCAGAGTGCTTTTTCAAGAAACATGCAGCCCTGCCTCCACCAAGGCTTGTCCCGGCCTCTACATTTTTATAAAGCGCCAACCTATTTGTTTTCCTATTTCCTTCTGTGGCTCCCTTTCTGTTCAAGGCTCTTGGCAAAACTGTGAAGTAACTGCTGTTGTTCTTCCCAGCCTTCCTTGCTGTGTCCCATTGCTCTGTGGAAGCTCTGCAACCATCTTCCATGGAGAGTTTCCCATTCCTGAGCACCCGCAGTGAGCCAGACCTGCCTTAGCAATGTATACCCTAACACTCATTTAAATTCTCTCAGTAAATCTCTCTGCTGTTTTAAAGAAGAGGGAAATTGAGGCTCAGGGAGGTCAAATAACGTTGCTAGTTTCCTCCCCAGTAAGAAAGTGGGTTCGGCTCAGGTCTGAAGTCCGAGCTGTGGAGTGTCCCCCGTAGGCTGTCACCCACCCCGCCCCCTGACCCCTCTTTTCTCCCGTTCCCTATAACATCTGCTCTCAGCAGCCTCTATTTTCCTAGCCATTGTCATCTGTTCTCATTCATTTTCTATTCCATTATTTTCCTCGATGACACTGCTGCCTCTTTAAAATACAAATCCAATCACATTCCCCCTTAGGATAAAATTATTCCTGGCTTCCCATTGCTTTCCAGACAGAATCCAGGCAAGCACAGCCTCTCGGGCCTGAGGGGCCTTTACTCTCCTCCATTCTGTCCTCTACTCCTCCCCTACTCCATCAGGGATGCTCACCCCTTGCACGCTACACAGAATTGTTGGCAGCCCCTAGAAGATCCCCTGACTCTCTTTCACCATCATTCCTTTGCCTGTGATATTCTCTGCTGCCTAAAATGGGCACACTTCTGCCTGACCTTGGAGATTCAGCTGAGGAGCCGCTGCTCTGGGAAGCCAGCTGGGCTGGGCCATTCTGTGTGGAACCCCTCCCTGCAGGACAGCCTGCCCTGGGTTTGGTGCTCTGGAGCCCCCCTCCTGCAGCCAGGCCCTGCCTGCCCAGCCTGTGCCCCTCATCTAGACCATGACCGGAGTGTCAGGACCTGGAATATTCTTCCCAGAGGGCCCCAGCCTGCTTCCAGGGCCTGAGGGGTCAGAGTGACAGCCAAGGGGAGGCCACTTTTCAGGAGAGGAATGTCATGTGAACTTAGGCTTACAGACTGGGTTGGACACGAATATGCTTGGGAGGCCTTTTGTGATGTCCCATGAAGCCAGGATGGGAACAGAAAGTGGGGATGGTGAGCTGGGCCTGGGAGCACACCGCTGCTGGGTGCTACAAGTACTAAACATGGCCTGCAGCTACCACTGTGCTTCCTTTCCCCCCTTCCTTCCTTCCTCCCTCCTTCCCTCCCTTCCTTTATTGTTGTAAAAGAACACCTAACACACAATTTACTGTATTAACCCTTTTCTTTTTATCAATATTAAGAAGGATCTGCTAACACTCGGGGTGCGGCTTTTTCATATGAGGAATTCTGGAGGTGAGACCACACCTGAGCAGCCAAGGCCAGGGAGTTTGATTTTGATTGAGAAAGAGTAAAGTTTGGATTGGAAGGCCAGCTCTGGGCAGGTGATGGGTGGGGTTAGTCAGAAGCAAGGTCAAAAGACAGGGCCTTGGAATTATTGTCAGCACCTTGAAACGAGACTTTCAAGTTCAGGTCCAGAAAGGGTCGTGACGCAGGCTAAATCCTTGCAGGGTCCTGTGGCTGAATGTTATGCCAGGAAAACACCTTTTAAACTGCCTTTGCACACTTTCCAGGCCTGGACTGGGTGTATCCCTGATCAATATACTTTGAGAGACAGTGACAAGCTGGAGTTTTCCAGAGTAGGGTAAACAGGGCTCTGGACGTGTGCCCTGGAAGAGTGGGAGATGTGTGCTCTGAAGAGAAGACTCACTGGGGCCATGGATTCGTCTTCAACTCAATGCTATATATAATTCATAGCATAAAATACTGCATAACTAACTGGAGAAAGAGCCCCCAACGCACCACGAATCAGAAAAAGCCAGTTACGGAAGAGTGTCCTCATGTTTTAAAACTGTTAACAAACATATATGTATGCATACCTGTGTATGTGTGAATATTCATACGTGTGTGTGTGTGTGTGTGTGTGTGTGTGTATAAATGTATCGGATACATTTGTTTCAGAAGTCAGGCAGTTTGTAAAACTCAGCTTTTTGGTTTACAAAAATGCATTTTCTTTCATCTCTCCATCCACATTCACCTTAGAAAAGAAGTCCTCATTTCTATGAGGGTAGGAAAACGGAAACCTTGCCACCACAGGGCACTTAATCATTTCTGGCCTGAACTTTGAGTTTTTGGGGGAAATGTCAGTTCATTGAAGGTTGTTACCGTGACACTCTCTCCGTGAGGTGGTGGCCGTGTGTCTGGTCAGGGAGTGTCTGCTGGCTCCATCCTGGACCTCCCGCTTCTGGGCTGGTCCAGGTGGCCCTGGCCCAGTATCTGTGCCTGCACAGTGGTCCCTGCCAGGCAGAGATGCAGGTTTCCTTGGGCCATGATGGCTTCACGTTGGTTTCCTGTTGCAGGTGCTTCCCAGAGGTGCGGCCGCGGCTCCTTTCGGCCTCTGACATTCTTGTATGTGACACTACCACCTGGTTTCATCCCCAAGTCAACCACTGACCACTTGGGGTGACAGAGAGATGCTGGGTCCCTTTCCATGGCCCCTGATCCTCAGGGAATTGGTGATTATTGATGATGATGGGGTAGAGTGGTCTATCCTCTCATTCTTAACTGGTGAGGGGGACACTTGGGCCAGTGCTGATCTCCCTGTGCTATGCAGCTGCTTCCCACTAGCTATTGGTTTTATATTTAATAGTGTATATATGTCCATTCCACTCTCTCACTTTGTCCCAGCTTACCCTTCCCCCTCCCCATGTCCTCAAGTCCATTCTCTAGTAGGTCTGTGTCTTTATTCCCATCCTGCCCCTAGGTTCTTCATGACCATTTTTTTTTTTTACATTCCATATATATGTGTTAGCATATGGTATTTGTTTTTCTCTTTCTGACTTACTTCATTCTGTATGACAGACTCTAGGTCCATCCACCTCACTAAAAATAACTCAATTTCGTTTCTTTATATGGCTGAGTAATATTCCATTGTATATATGTGCCACATCTTCTTTATCCATTCATCTGTCGATGGACACTTAGGTTGCTTCCATGTCCTGGCTATTGTAAATAGAGCTGCAATGAACATTGTGGTACATGATTCCTTCTGAATTATGGTTTTCTCAGGGTACATGCCTGGTAGTGGGATTTCTGGGTCGTATGGTAGTTCTATTTTTAGTTTTTTAAGGAACCTCCACACTGTTCTCCATAGTGGCTGTATCAGTTTACATTCCCACCAACAGTGTGAGTACCTTCAAAGTCTTAAAGATGTTTTACTGTATTGTGTTCATAATTAAAATTTTTGATTTTCACATTTAAATGTTCAATGTACCTGGAATTTATTGGTGTGTATCACGTGAGGTAAGGGCCCAATTTCATTTGTTTCTATATAAATAACCAGTTATCCCAACACCAATTATTGCTTGGTCCTCCTTTGCTACTAAAGTGTCAGCTTTATTGTAAATCAGTTTTTCATGTATAAGAAGGTTTGGTTCTGGTTTTCTAATCTTTTTGTTTTAATTGAGGTATAATTGACATACAGCCTTATTTTAGTTTCAGGTGTATAACATGATTTGATATTTGTGTATATTATGAAATGATCACCATGATAAGTCTAGTTAACATCCATCACCACATATAGTTACAGAATTTTTTTCCTTGTGATGAGAACTTTGAAGATTTACTCTCTCAACAACTTTCAAATATGCAGTGTAGTGTTATTAACTATAGTTGCCATGCTGTGCATTACATCCTCATGACTTATATTTTATAACTGGAAGTCTGTACCCTTTGTATCCCTTCACCCACTTCACTCACCCTCTACTTCCTGCCTCTGGCAACCAATCTGTTCTCTGTAACTATGAGCTTCATGATTATTTTTTTAGATTTCACATGTAAGTGGGATCATATGGTACCTCAAGATCCATCCATGTTGTCACAAATGGCAAGATTTCATTCTTTTTTATGGCTGAATAATATCCCATTGTATACACCACATTTTCTTTATCCATTCATCTGTTGATGGACACTTAGGCTGTATCCATATCCTGGCTGTTGTAAATAATGTTACAATGAACATGGGATTTTTGAATTGGCGTTTTTGTTTTCTTTGGATAAATACCCAGAAGTGGAATTAATAGATCATATGGTAGTTGTTTTAGTTCTTTGAAGAAGTTCTATACTGTTTTCCACACTGGCGGAACCAATTTACATTCCCATCAACAGTGTATGAGGGTTCCCTTTTCTCCACATCCTCACCAACACTTGTGATTTGTTGTGTTTTTCTTTTTTTTTTTTTTGCGGTACGCGGGCCTCTCACAGTTGTGGCCTCTTCCATTGCAGAGCACAGGCTCCGGCAGGCTCAGCAGCCATGACTCACAGGCCCAGCCGCTCCGTGGCCTGTGGGATCTTCCCAGACCAGGGCATGAACCCGTGTCCCCTGCATCGGCAGGCGGAGTGTCAACCACTGCGCCACCAGGGAAGCCCTGTTGTGTTTTTGATAGCAGTCATTCTAGTAGATGTGAGGTGAGATCTCATTGTGGTTTTTTTTTTTTTTTTTTTTTTTTTTTTCCATCATTGTGGTTTTGATTTGCATTTCCCTGATGATTAGTGATGTTGAATACCTTTTTATGTACCTATTGGCTGTCTGAATATCTTCTTTGGAAAAACGTCTATTCAGGTCCCCTGGCCAATTTTTAATTAGATTTTTTTGTTCTTAAGTTGTATGAGTTCTTTATATATTTTGGATATTAGCTTCTTATTAGATATATGATTTGCAAATATTTTCTTCTGTTTAGTAGGTTACCTTTTCATTTTGTTGGTGGTTTCCTTTGCTGCGTCTTGCTTTCTATTCTATTTCGCCAATCTATTTGTCCATTTTGTACAAATACCATACTGTCTTCATTGCTCTTTTTGGCGTCTGCTGAGATGAATTACTCCTACTCATTCTAATACCTTGATTATTCTTGATCTTTTGTTCTATATACGTACATATTGGAATCAGCTTAGCAACTTCCATTAAAATAAAAACTCTTGGAATTTTGATTAGAATGTTATTAAATCTAAAGGTTAATTTGAGGATAATTGACCATTATATGATATTAAGTCTCTCAATCCATTAATATGGTATGCCTATTTATCTGTTTAGGTATTTTAAAATAATTTACAATATAGGTCTTGCACAATTTTAATAAAATTTATTCTTAAACATGTTAGTCTATATGTTGATATATATTGTTGTAAATTGTATACTGTTCTAAATTGCATCTTTTAAAAATTATATTTGAACTTTTTTTTACCAGTATATGGAAATGAAAAATATGTTTACATTTTGGTTTCAAATCTGACAAACTTTTCAAACTCTCTTACTAATTATAATTATCTATAGATGCTTTTGGGTTTTCTGTGTACTTAATAATATAATCTGCAAACAACAATAGTTTTGTTTCTTTTTTCCAATCCTTATATATTTTCTTTCTCGAAGAAAATTTTCTTGAAGGAAAAATTTTCTTCTTTTTATTATTCTGGTGTTGTTTTTAGGTCTCAAGATCAGAGGGTCAAGTTAATTATGCTTCTCAGTTCAGGGTGAATTATCATAATGGATTCATGCAAAGGCACTTCTCCTCCATCATGTATTTATTCCTTGTTTCTAACACTCTCCCGTCCCACTGCCCTCCCCCTACTCCAGAGACAGCCACTCCAATATGTTTAATGTGTAGACTTTATTTTGTATGTATTCTTGGAAGAGAGATATTATTTTTTTGTAGGAATATATTTTTAACTTGTGCTATATAGATCATTCTGTTTCTTTTTATATTTAAATATATGAATACTTAATCCACCATTTCTAACTGCTTCATAGTAAATTTATATTTTGTCTCTTCGTCTCTCAGTAATGGATGTCAGAAAACCCCTTTGCCACACAAATACAGCCACAATAAACATCTCCATATATATTCCCTTACAGACCTGCATAAGGGTATATTTGGAATCTAACGAGGGAGTGGAATTGCCAGCTCACAGGGAATGCATATTCCTAATTTGATGAAGTGGTCCCCATGGTGTTTCAGGACAGCTGTTGTCAGCAATACCTGCTGTTTCTGTGTCTTCACATGTCCTCTGATATTTAGCATTATGCCATCTTCCTAATTTTTGCCAATCTAATAAATGTAAGTGGATATTTTATTGTTATTTTAATTTGCATTTCTTTGATTCCTAATGAGTTTGAACATCTTTTCATATACTTGTTAGATTGGGGATTTCTCTTTTGTAAGATGCTTGTTTATATTTTTGCTCATTTTTCTATTGTGTTTTTGTTTTTTTCCTTGTTGATTTGCAGACATTCCTTGTATATTTTATATATTATTCTCTTGTTGATTTTAGTCATCACAAATATCTTTTCCTAGTCTGTCTACTTTCTATTAAGTTTGTCCATGATGTCTTACATAGAACAGAAATCTTTCATTTTGATGTAATCAACTTTATTCCCCCTTCCGTTTTTTTTTTGCCTTATGATTTATGTTTTTGAAAATTTGTTTACAAAGTCCTTCCTTGCCCCTGGATCACAAAAATGTTCTCCTGCATTTTCTTTGATTAATTTTATATTCATATTACCTTTCATATTTAGGTCCATCAGGAGTTCACCTTCCTATGTAGTATCAGGTTTAAATTCGGATCTAATGATTCATTCTTTCCACTTGATTCATGGTGTCACCTTTGTTACACATTCAATTCCTATACACAAACGTGTATATGCATTTTGTGTGTGCGTGTGTGTATCCATAGATTTGGCTTAAACCTGTGGGTTTGACCCTGAGCTCTCCATTTTCTTCCATTGGTATACTTATCTATTCTTTCTCTACGGCCAAAATGTTTTTGTTAATATGTCAATATGACTTTGTAGACTGTCTTAATATATTTTCAGAAAAGACCATTTCTTTATTTTTATTTTATTTTATATATATATATTTTTGTGGTACACGGGCCTCTCACTGTTGTGGCCTCTCCCGTTGCAGAACACAGGCTCCGGACGTGCAGGCTCAGTGGCCATGGCTCACAGGCCCAGCCGCTCTGTGGCATGTGAGATCGTCCCAGACCAGGGCACGAACTCATGTCCCCTGCATTGGCAGGCAGACTCTCAACCACTGCACCACCAGGGAAGCCCCATTTCTTTATTTTTAAAAGGTGACTTACCTATCCCTGAATATTTATTCTTGTATGTAAAATTTAAAATTTATTAAGTTCCTAAAAAATCCAAACAGAATTTTATTGTATAGAGTTTATACACTAATTTGGGCAGAATGCCTATAACATTAAATCATGCCATTAAAGAAAATGAGATACAATATCTCTGCATTTATTTAGATACTTTTAAATGTTCCTTATTGAATTTTAAAGTTTCTCCATAGATGTATATCCTCAGTGAAGCTTCTTCTTAGATACTTTATAGTTGTATTGATTTGGGGAACTATGTTTTATTTTTAATTATATTTTCTATATGCTTAGAAAGGTCATGTAGAGATAAGCTGATGAGTCTTGTAGGTTAAACCTCTCTCTGGGCCCTGATTAGGTATGTGTGAAGCCACTCTCATCTCTATGTTTCTTAATCTTTCTTTCCTACTTTCTATTTGTTTTTCCATGTGCTGCTTTTTGGATAATTTATTCAGCTGTAACTTCCAGTCAAGTAATTCTCTCTTCAGCTGTGTCTAAGGTACTCCACCTCTATAGTCTATTTTTAGAAAAAAAATTCCCTCAAGTTATCTTTCTTTTCAAAAGTAGGTTTATTGAGATATAATTTATGGCTGATAAAATCTCTAATTTTAATTGTTCAGTTTTATCAGTTTTGACAAAATTATATAATAGTGTAACCATCACCAAAATCAATATATAAAGCATCTCCAATCCCTTCAAAAATTCCTCATAATCTTTTATAATCAATTCCTTCCAACTCTTCCAAGCTTCTGGCAACCATTGATTTATTTTCTATCTTTATAATTTTGCCTTTTCCAGAATGTCATTTAAATAAAACCATATAGTATATAGCCTTTTGTATTTGGCTTCTTTCACTTAAGCATAATCTTTTTCAGACTTATTCATGTGTCCTGTAGTTTATGTATTAGCAGTTCATTCCATTTGGCCACTGAACAGTATCCCAACGTATGGATGTACCACAATTTATTTGTCCATTCTCCAGTTGATATAATTTAGGTTGTTTCCAGTATTTGGCTATTATGAATAAAAGCGCTATGAACATTTGCTTACAGGTCTTTGTGTGAACATATGTTTCACTTATTATGAGTAAACACTTAGGAGTGAGATTTCTGGATCACATGGTAAATGTATGTTTAATGTTATAAAACACTGCCAGAACTTTTCTCAAAGTTTCCATACCATTTTGCATTTCCTCTGGCAATGTATGAGAGCTCCAATTGCTCCACATCCTTGTCAGCACTTGATATTGCCAGTTTTTTTAAGTTCAGCCAATGTAGTGAGTGTACAGTGTTTCTGCAGTATATTTTCAATTTCAATTATTATATATATATATAATTTTTTTTTTTTTTTTTTGCGGTATGTGGGCCTCTCACCTTTGTGGCCTCTCCTGTTGCGGAGCACAGGCTCCAGACATGCAGGTTCAGCGGCCATGGCCTATGGGCCCAGCTGCTCCACAGCATGTGGGATCCTCCCAGACCAGGGCATGAACCCATGTCCCCTGCATCGGCAGGTCGACTCTCAACCACTGCACCACCAGGGAAGCCTCATTTATTATATTTTTTATTTCTAGAGGTTCTATTCATTTTCCCCCAAATGTGCTTAGTCTTTTTTAGATATGCTTTCTCCTTCCTCAACTCTCCTTTACTTTTAAAAATTATTATATAAGTTTTAGGTGTGCTGCATTATAATTCAACATCTGTATATACTACAATGGCAACTTTACTTTTAAAAAGCATATTAAACTGAGTCTATGTTCTGTGTCTAATAATCCCAGTATCTTACCATGTTTTAAGGTCTTATTCTGCTGTCTTTGTTTTCAGCTGGCTTTGGTTCATGATTTCTTGTTGTTGATTATGAGCTATATTACTTGCAACTTTACCTGTGGGAATACTTTGAGGGTGGGGTTGAAGATGACTTCCTTCAGATAAGGAAGACATTGCTTGCTGTCAGGTGTCTGAGGAATTACCATCCCAGGACTATTTAAGCTAAATTCTCACCCTGAGATTTTTCAAATCAACCAGTTAGTTTGAATTCAGTCTGTGAACCTGCCTGAGTCTGACTTGAGATTACACACTCTCAGGGGAGATTTCTTTTCTCTCCTCTACTCACCACAAAGACTTGAGACAGATCATTTGCCTTGTAGAGGCAACCTTAGAGAGGTGGGTTTATTTCCAGATCACTCTTATACTGGGGGATAGCATTTAGGTAGCTTCCAGCTTTTTGTTGGGGGTCTCCAAATACACACTATTTTGAGGGGACTTTGGGCTTTGCTCTAGCAGCAGGAAAGACAGGAAGGAAATGGAAATGAATTGGCAACCACCCCTATCTACTACAAACACTATTTTAAATAAAAATCACATTAAAGTAATGAATGGAAACACACCCTAAAATGAGGAAATGCAAGGACACAGGAGTAGGAACAGAATCTTTACAGGTTTAAAAGAATTTTTTTTCTTTTACCTAATGATTTATCCAATTTTTGCATTCTTTTCTAAGGTTCTTTTCCCATATAGGCTATTACAGAGTGCTGAGTTGAGTTCCCTGTGCTCTACAGTAGGTTCTTGTTAGCTATCTATTTTATATACAGTAGTGTGTATATGTCAGTCCCAATCTCCCAATTTATCCCTCCCCCCCAACCCCCAAGAATCGTTATAGGTTTACCTGAAGACATGGAGTGAGTTGACTCCAAGGTCTTACACATCTCTTCCTGCGTTAAGATTCACACATCATTATCCCATTCTAGAAATGTTCCTTGAGTTCTTTGCAGTGTGTTGATAAGAGGTCAACTAGCAATAGCAAAGCATTTACTTCCTGTTCTTTAAAAAATATTAGTAGATGGGGCTTCCCTGGTGGCGCAGTGGTTGAGAGTCCGCCTGCCCATGCAGGGGACATGGGTTTGTGCCCCGGTCTGGGAGGATCCCGCATGACGTGGAGCGGCTAGGCCTGTGAGCCATGGCCGCTGAGTCTGCGCGTCCGGAGCCTATGCTCCGCAACGGGAGAGGCCACAACAGTGAGAGGCCCGCGTACCGCAAAATAAATAAATAAATAAATTAAAAAAATAAAAAATATTAGTAGAAGAATATAGTAGAAATAGTATGGTAGAAATTAACACTTTCCAACTCAGATGTGAAAACCCGTCTGGGAATGTCAGTTATTTCCAATACTGACAGAGATTGAATTTCTTTCTTGTTGTCTGATGAACTTGTTAAGATAAATACTAGAAGCAGAATTGCAAGTTCAGATGTATGTTGATTTTAAATTTGGAGAAGTATTACCTAATTTTCCTTCAGATACTCTACTATCAGCAGAATGTGAGGGTTAATTTTCCTCTCTACCCTAGTCAACATTGGCTATAATTAAAAAAATTTGTTTTTTGCATAGTCTTTTGTAGTCTTGTAACAGTTCTCGTAAGTTATTTCTAACTGTCATCTATAAATAACTAATCAAATTCAATGTTCAAACCTCTACCAGGCCAATATTTCTTCTTTCAAATGCTTTGTTCTACCTTTTCAAGATGGTGTTTGGGTATAGATATAGATGTATGTGATATCGTGGCAGCTAAGGGGTCCTTTTGCCATCCAATGGATTCTTGATGACTCCTTTGGAGAGAATCTTTGTCATGCCTGCTCAATGGGCATCCTACTGGCATCTGCCTCTTACAGCTGTTGAAGATGGGGCTTGGTTCTATCACTACCCCATTGGCTAAATCCCACCTAGGTTCTTGTTGGCCTCACAGAACTTGAGTCTCACCACACTTTCCATCTGGCTGCTGGCTTGGGCCATCCCCTCTGCAACCTCTGCCTTCCATGGGCTCCCCTTAACTCTCACTGCAGGCCTGATGCCTTGCAACACTCTACTACTTCCTGCGTTCCCTAGGGTAAAGCAGTGTGAGGATTCTGGCAGCTCTCTCACTAGGGAAACATCCTCAAGGCATCCCAATGCACATATGCTGAGGCAAGGCAGATAAAGGCTGCCCAGCCTAGCAAATAGTAGGTACATAAAGTCTATTTTCCTTCCCTTTTCTTTCTACAGTAGGCAACCAAATGTCTGGCTCTGATCCTGTCACTAATCAACCATGCCAGAATAGTGGATTAAGAAAGAAAAGGAAATAGTTCCACTGCTGAAAGATAAGCACTCTGACCATTCTGATAGATATTCATCTCCAGACTTTTTTTCTGTGAATATTGAAATCTATGTTAAGGTTGGGGTAGGGGGAACGTCCTTTCTCTTGTCTCCATGTTTCCAAATGGTAGGACCTCTAGTAGAGTATCATCCTAGCCTTTCTCTAATGCCTCACTTAATCCTCTGAAGAGAAGGGGCTGGGAGAAGAAGCTGGGTCTGTGAGGCTCAGTAGCTCCACCTTCCAGAGATAGGCTGAGAGCCCCCATTCTGCTTTGGGGCTCCCTGCTGTGAGTTTTACAGAGACAAGATTTGGTCCTGCTGAGGGAGCCTGTGTTTGTCCAATGTAGCCTGTGATCGAGTAGGCAAGGAAGTCAGTTGTGGGGTTCTGTATTGGGAAGTTCGTAATAAGTATTTTCTCTCTCTCTGTCATAGAGTGTTTAACCCCCTATGGATGGTAATTAAGTTGTTTCCATATTTTACTATTAAAACACAGGCTTTGTAAACATTCTTGTACATATTTCTTTTCTGCTTGCCTGATGAACTCATTAGGATAAATTACTAGACACAGAATTGCAGGGTCAAATGTATGCCGATTTTAAATTTGGAGAGGTATTACCCAATTTTTCTTCAGTTACTCTCTCATCACCACAGTGTGGGAGTTCCTTTTCCTCCACACCTTAGCCAACATGAGCTATAATTAATTAAAAAACTTTGCTCATCTGCTAGCTTAAATATTGTTTTAGTTTCCATTCATTTTATTACTAGTGAGCTTGAACATATCTTCAATTTGTTTTTCTTTAATTTGCTTGTGCATGTTCTTTGAGAATTTTTCCATTAGGGTGGGTTTTCCCTCTTCTTTGATTTGTAAGAGTGATTTTTGTGTTAAGAATCTCAGTCCTTTTTTTTTTTTTTTTTTTCTTGCGCTACGCGGGCCTCTCACTGTTGTGGCCTCTCCCGTTGCGGAGCACAGGCTCCGGACGCACAGGCTCAGCGGCCATGGCTCACGGGCCCAGCTGCTCCGCGGCATGTGGGATCTTCCCGGACCGGGGCACGAACCCGTGTCCCCTGCATCGGCAGGCGGACTCTCAACCACTGCGCCACCAGGGAAGCCCATCAGTCCTTTGTTGATGGCAGATTAGTGTAGCGATTGACAGTTTGGGTTTTCCAGATGTGACTTTGGACTAAGTCACTTAAATTCTGTTGTCACTTCTTCATCTCTACGTTAGTTCATATATATCTATATCCCTGTCACTTCTACATCTCTACGTTAGTTACAGGTATGAATATCATTGCTCTCCTCTCACACCCTCCACCTCGACTGCTCCAGGAATAACGTGCATAGACAGTATTGGTAGTAGCCAGAGGATCGGATGACTTTACATGATAGTGACTTATCTAGAGAGGGCAGCAATCATAAAGAGAAGAACCAGGCAACGTTTTGGAGGAGGGATGTAGAGAGAAGATTGGAGGTAGCTGCCACACTCTGTGACATGTCGGGAGGATAGATGGGCTAAACAATTTTTAGGGATGTTTTTCTGAGTGTTATAACCTCTTTTTAGGCTCTGACCCTGCAGAGCTACTTATTAAATAATGTTCTTTTCCTGAGCTTTGATTCAGAATTGTATTTCTTCATTATCTTCCTCTGTGTGGCACTGGATTTAGAAAGAGCAAGAAGGCTCACTTGACCAGGGTATTAACTGAAATGGGGTATGTAAGATGCATGTTACAAATATTTTCCCCAATCTGTTATTAGCCTATGCTAAGTTTATGGCATTTTGCCATAAAGAAAAATTGTTTTAACTTTAAATATTTTAAAATAATATATTCTAGGCTTGTGCCAGTTGGGAAGTATTTGTCTGCAGGTAACAGAAGACACAGCGTAGAGGGGCTTGATCTGTAATCAAATGTATCAGCTCATGTGGAAGGAAGTCTAGCAGTGGGATGGACCTCAGATACAGGACTCAGAGCTTTTCGTCTTTCTGCTCCACCTTTCACAGTGTCAGTGACATCTTAAGGTTGATTTCTCTTGTGGTTATAAGATACCTGCCAGTAACAGTCAGGGTTTCATCCCTGTCCTGCTTGTGTTTGGGTTGGGGGAAGAGAGAGAAAGTCTGGCTTGCCCTGTGCTTCTCTCTCTCTCTCTCTCTTTTTTTTTTTTTTTTGTGGTATGCGGGCCTCTCACTGTTGTGGTCTCTCCCGTTGTGGAGCACAGGCTCTGGACGCGCAGGCTCAGCAGCCATGGCTCACGCGCCCAGCCACTCCGCAGCATGTGGGATCTTCCTGGACCGGGGCACGAACCCGCGTCCCCTGCATCGGCAGGCGGACTCTCAACAATTGCGCCACCAGGGAAGCCCTGTGCTTCTCTTTTAAGAGAAGGAAGTGTTCTCCCAAAAAACATCCCATCAGACTCACATCAAATATCTCAGATGGTGTAGGCGCCATAGCTCTGAAACCATCATTGACAAAAAGGAGGAGTTTTCTGGCTTAAATCATGGGTTCTCAAGGTATGGTCCCCTGACCAGCAGCATCAGTGCTTCTTTGATATGAAAATTCTCAGGGTCCCCCCTCTAGATCTACTGAATCAGACACTCTATGATTTAATAAGCCCTCCAGCTGGTTCTGACGCCCCCTCAAATCGGAAACCCACTGGCTCAGGGCCCACCACTGGAGCTGGGTAGGTTTATGCCCCTTGAATCACGTGGGCTGCTTACGGGATGGATGGAGTCCTGAACAAAACTGAGATTCTGTGAGGGAGGAAGGGAGAAATAGATGCTGGGGAGGTACCAATAACGTCCACTATGTGGGACAAATCGTTCATAATTCCAATCCCAGATGACCTTTTATTTATTTATTTATTTGCGGTATGCGGGCCTCTCACTGTTGTGGCCTCTCCCGTTGCGGAGCACAGGCTCCGGACGCTCAGGCTCAGCGGCCATAGCTCACGGGCCCAGCCGCTCCGCGGCATGTGGGATCTTCCCGGACCGGGGCACGAACCCGCGTCCCCTGCATAGGCAGGCGGACTCCCAACCACTGCGCCACCAGGGAAGGGAAGCCCCCAGACGACCTTTTAAACCTACCTTTTTAAATTGAACTATTAACGTATGCACATAGTGAAATTTTGTAATTGTGGAAAAGTATAGGTGGGCATGCAATGCTCACAATGCTCACTTGCTTTTTTCATGTAATATATCGGGGAGATAATTTTATGTCAATGCCCATTAATCTCTTTCATTCTTTCTATTATTCCATTTTATGAATGTTTCATAATTTCTTCCATCAGTCTCCTGTGGATGGACTTTTATGTTGTTTCTAATCTTCTGCCAATACAAACAATGTTGCAATGAATGAATATCTGTGTCCATATATCTTTGCATGAGAGCAGATATGCAGAGGTGGAATTTCCAGCTCAAAGCGAGGTCCATTTGAAATTTTGATAGATATTTACCAATTGTCTTCCACCGAGTGGCACCAATTTACACTCCTACCAAGACTGTATAAGAATGCTCATTTCCTCGCATCCCATCAACTCTAGGTATTACCACACTTCTAGATCTTTGATTATCTGATAAGCAAAATATTATTTTCATGTGTTTTTGTTATTTAAATTGGCATTTGCTCATTTATGAGAAAGGTTGGGTTACTTTGTGTTATTTTCTTATGCTTAAAATTCACTTTTACATCTTCTCCTCGGGGCCAGCCACACGGACATCCATATTTAAGTGGTTTCCTCAAAGAATTCTGGCTTCAGCATCATGCAAAAAAAAAGGGTTCTTAACTCTAAGATTTTAAACAGATGTTTTAGGGACTTCCCTGGTGGCACAGTGGTTAAGAATCAGCCTGCCAATGCAGGGGACATGGGTTTGATCCTTGGTGCGGGAAGATCCCACATACTGCAAAGCAACAAAGCCAGTGTGCCACAACTACTGAGCCTGTGCTCTAGAGCCTGTGAGTCACAACTACTGAGCCCACGTGCCACAACTACTGAAGCCCGCACACCTAGAGTCCATGTTCCGCAACAAGAGAAGCCACTGCAATGAGAAGCCCGTGCACTGCAACCAAGAGTAGACCCTGCTCACCGCAACTAGAGAAAGCCCACGTGCAGCAACGAAGACCCAACACAGACAAAAATAAATAAAATAAAATAAATTTATAAAAAAAGATAAAGTGATGTTCTAATAGAAAAGAGATTAAATAAAGCATCTCTGGGAGTGATAAAGAAGGTCAGTGCTGTTCTATTTGCAAAAATTTGGCTTGTTCAGACGTTTCAGGAATTCCTGAAAATGTCTTGGGCACAGGGTGGAACAGATGTATTTCTTTACCATCCAGAGGCCTGGTTAAAATGGTTTTTAACCCTTCCATTGAACAATTACGAATCGCATCAAGTCTGAGCTTTTGGTGGAGACACGAGCTCTCCTTGTGTAGGATGAGGCGTTTACAGCTCCAGCGTGGGACTCTGATGGAATCCCTCACAGGACGCCCTGTTCTCACCCTGCTGTTGTTTTCATCCCATTCCTAGGGCCTAGTTGATCCTCTGTGAGTCGCTTTCAAATACCAGCTCCTATGGGTCTTGTTAAAATACTTTATCAATGCCCATCTTTCTTGGCAGGGATGACCTTTAACTCAGCTTTGCTGTCACTACCTGACTAGGATAACCTCCAAAGGAAGGTTGCCATGGCGATCCTGCATTCAGCTCAACCAAATCTGGCTTCTGTATCTTATTAAATGTTCCCTAAAAAGGAAATCACACAGAGACACAGAAGAGGAGGGTCATTCACGTGTAGCTGTCATGTTCTCTCGCCCTCTCCCTCTCCCTGATCACCAGCGTCTCTTCCTCCTCCAACGTGAGTTAGTTCACTCATGGCCCCTCTGCTTCTTTTCCTAATCCCAGCTGCCATGGTAAGTGCTTAAGTCTTAGGACTCGAGGGGGTGGAGGGCGGTTAGGCAAATGTCAATTTGCCTTTCAAAAGACATTTTTGCAGCTCAAATCTAACACCACTGGCAAATGTCAGAAGTGGATGTATAATGAGGCTATGTTAGAAACACTAATTGGATGGATATTCTTTTTTTTTTTTTTTTTTGTGGTGCTTTTCCCCTTTTTCCTGGGGACTCTGTTTTCACAGTGGCTCTCATTAAATCTGAAGAGATTATCTCCTTTAAACTACAAGCTCCATGCCCCTTGTTCTGGGAGAGACAATTGCTGTTGTGGACTTTCAGGAGATTGCTCTGTATTCACCCCATGGTTGAAGGAAGAGGGGAGAAGGCAAGAAATATGTGACACGCACAAGAGTCTGCAGGAGTGTAGATCAGGCACTCCATTTTTGGCTAACAGTCAGTCTGGCGAAAGGGATGATTGGGCATCAGGGAAGATAAAGTCCGCTCTCAGAAATAGCACAGGGACTCTGCTCAGTATTATGTAACAACCTAAATGGGAAAAGAATTTGAAAAAGAATAGATCCATTTATAGGTATAATTGAATCACACCTGAAACTATCACAACATGGTTAATCAACTATACTCCAATATAAAATAAAAAGTTAAAAAAAAGGGCAGTGCTGCCCTCAATCCCTGAGGGGTCCCTACCGGCCCCCCACCCTCGCCTCTAGGAGCAGGGGGCCCACATCTGCTCTGAAAGGAGGGGAGGCCTGATTCTCATCCAGCACACAGGACACAGAGAAGAGCAGTGGGATGCTAAGCAGGCAGAGAAGAGAGCTCTGCTGCCTGGGGCCAGGTCCTCGCCTCCTTCTGGAAAGTCTTTCCCACCGTTAGTTTGCTAGGGCTGCCATAACAAAATACTGCAGACTGGGGAGCTTAAACAACAGAAGTATACTTTCTCCTGGTTCTGGAGGCTGGAAGTCTAAGATCAAGGTGTTGGCCAAGGCACTTTCTCTTGAGGCCTATCTCCTTGGCTTGCAGACAGCCGTCTTCTCCCTGTATCTTTACACGGTCTTCTCTCTGTGTGTGTCTGTGTCCTAACCTCCTCTTCTTATAAAGACGCCAGTCCTCTTGGATTAGGGCCCACCCCAATGAATTCATTTTCACTTAATTACCTCTTTTAAGGCCCCGTCTCCGAACATAGTCACATTCTGAGGTTCTGGGGCTCAGGACTTCAACATATGAATTTTGCTGGAACACAGGTCAGCCCATTATACCCACCTGTTCCTGACCGGCCCTCTTTTCTGGGCCACTCTTGCCCTCACGCTGTGTTTGTGGGGGGAACAGCCACAAGTCTCAGAAGGAAGACATGGAAGCATGTCTCAGAAGGAAGCAAACCGGGACAGTGTCTGGAACCTCATTTTTACCAGATGTCAACTGTTGTTATGATGGAATGCCAAGAAAACTTGATGTTTAAATAATATAATAATCTGCTGTTGAAAACATAATAAAATATAATGTTCCAATAAAATAATCAAAGTCGTAGATTAGGTTGCTCATAATATTCTCTCATGGTCCTCTGTTCTTCTCTTCTCTTGCACTCAGCAGAGCCCTAATTGATACATTGCCTGTAGAATGATTATTTTCTTGTTCATCCATTCCTGGTGATGGATACTCCATCTGGGCAAGAACCACCACTGCTCTCTTCACCCTGTATCCTGACCACCTTGCACAGGGCCTGGCACACACCGTGTGCTTAGAAATAAACTGTGAGTTAATGAATTTATATGCATTCTTATGTCTCCCTCTCTCAGAAAATAAATGACCATGGCAACAGATGCTTTTCGAGCAAGTGAGTGTCCACCTTCCACATACACTGGGGAAATCCACCCACAAGTTCTGAATGGGGAACACTTCTTTAGAGAGGAGGGGTCCCCCCCTCCTCCAGAAGTCTGCCTTGGCCCCAAAGTTAAACACTGACTCTTCCCTTTCCTTTCTTTTTTTAAGGCCAGGCCGTGTGGCATGTGGGATCTTAGTTCCCCTACCAGGGATCGAACCTTTACCCCTGCATTTGAAGCGTGGAGTCTTAACCACTGGACTGCCAGGTAAGTCCTCTTCCCTTTATTTTCTAATAGACTAACACAAACACTGATCTTTTTAAAAGCTTCACCAAGACTTGAAGGAATTACATGAAAGAAAATAAAACCTTAAAATCGGCTCTGGGGTTTCACTTCCTGCAAAACACATCATCCTGTCTCTGTCCTCACTCCCCTCCCTACAGCAAGCTTTTGGCTGAGCCCCAGGTCTGCCCAAGTTATGAGGTCTCTCCTTCAACACCTGATTCGGTCTGGTGTTCCTATCCCCTCACCCCAACTCCCACCTTAGTTCTAGAGCTCCCACCCCTGTGTCTGGCCAGGCTGGAGCTGTCAGAAATGAGCTAGCATCAAAATCATCTTTGGAGAGATATCCTCTAACTCCTGCAGAGATCTCCTTCTACGTTATCAAAACTTCAGATCCACAACTCAATAGAAGCATTTGCTTCCAGATTTGTTCATCCAGATACTTACACGGGACTTGTGTCTGCACCCTGTAAAAGAGGCACCAGAATGCTCTTTCCCAGAAGCAGGGAGAGCCTGTTCCAAAGGAAAATCGCAGCTTCTGCCCCAAAGCCACCTGAAATGAATACTTCAGGCTCTGGCTTCTGGCCATTCGAGTCTCAGAAATATTAGGACTCAATGTTAGAGGCCCTTGTTTTGCAGACCTCTTCACCCATAAACTAGGGCCAAGGTGACACTCTCAGATATTAAGGGACAGTGAGTTGGCCTGGAAAGTTCAGCTTACAGCAAAGGCAATAAGACTGTCCAGTGAGGAGCTGCTGGCACAGAAACAGCATGGTCTCGGGCCCTTGATGCTTACCTGGGTTGCTCAGAACATGTCCCCCACGCAGGGTGAAGCCTGCTATGGCTGAGCGCGGTGGGGAGGAAAAGAGGGTATTGTAATCAGCCCTTCACTCCACAAACGCAGGACAAACTCAGAGCACCCTGGCTCAGATCTTAAAAGACAGGGCTTTCCTGGGGATGGGGGCAGCGGGGGCCTGTGCCCGGCTCCTTGGAGGAGGGGAGCCACACAAACGCCCAGAAGCTCTGGGGAGGGCCAGCCCTGTCTGCATGGGGGGGGATGCTCTGTCCTAAAATACTCCGCTGCCCATTCCAGCTCACAACCTGCTTTCCAGGGACGGGGTCCTGGTTTGTCCCTACCATGACCACAGGCTGCCTTGTCTCCAACCCTCTCTTATTTATTTATTTTTAATTTAAAAAAATTTTATGTTTATTTATTTGGTTGTGTCCGGTCTTAGTTGTGGTGCGTGGGCAGTACACAGGCTTCTCTCTAGTCATAGTGCATGGGCTCTAAAGCCTGCGGGCTTAGTTGCCCCGGGACACGTGGGATCTTAGTTCCCCAGCTAGGGATCGAAGCCGCATCCCGTGCATTGGAAGGTGGATTCTTAACTACTGGACCACCAGGGAAGTCCCTTTCCAATCCTCTCTTGTATCACCTTCTACAAAGGGTGGCAAACAGACCACACCTGGGCTGTTCCTGTGTGGCCACCTGGAGGGTGGTGACATATTTCTAAAAGATGTTGACTGTTTTTGTCCCTTGATTATTCTTGTCTTTGCTTCCCCTACTTCACCGCGATTATCTTACAGCCACAGCAGCAAGAAGTTATGTCAAACTCAACAAATCCAACAGAGTCCCACATGCGACTGTGCTTCAGGGAAGTTGAGATCCCCAGGCAGTGAGCATGATTATGGAGACATCAAGGGTAGAACCCGGAAGCTGGGTGACCATCCTCAGCCCCACCAGCCCTACCCTGAGGCCCAGAAGAACAGAATCAGTCCTGGACCCTCCGACAGGCATAGAAACAGTGGAGGGCTGGCCTGAAGCACATGGAAGAGAGGAATGAAGGGGGTGCTGGTGGATGCCTGGGTTGATAAGTTGACACCAAGGACAAGATGGCACCCCTGCTCCCATGCTGTGCACCAAATAAGTCCCCAGGATTAAGGCATAGTCACAGGGAGGTGAGGAAATTCTGAATTGATTGAGTTAGAGTTTCCCCCAGCCCTGTGGAGTGATGGCTCAAAACAGAAATAAACTTGAGTTATAGAAAGATGAGGCAAGTTTTATTACTTGCGCACCGAACTGAGGAATGCGATTCGTGTCTGCAACACATGTTTCAAGACTGAAAGGCCCTTTCTTCAGGGGGCAGAACGCTGGGCTTATTTACAGATTCGATGTTGGAGAAGGAGGGAGGGGCGGTCTTGAATTAGGGAGTAGAGGACACAGGCTTGTATGCTCAGGGGCAGAGTGGGGATGAGGGAGAGGCACGTGGAGGGGGGGAGGGTGCGGGTGGCTGGTTAGCTTCTTTGTCCCGGGAAAGTGGTGAGGCAGGGGGCCAGTGACTCAGCCTATCATCAATTTTCTAGGACCTGGGCTCAGTAGGGAATTTTCTTTTAGAAGCAGGAGATGGCTCTGAGCTGTGCAGCCAGGCCCTCTTCCTGGGACCAAGCTCCAGCTCAGCTCAGCTCAGCATCTCCTCACACTACTTGTTAACTTTTATAATACAGCCATGCCCATGAAACTTGCCGACATTGCCACTTGCTGGGTCAGCTGCTGACAAATAGCTTCTCGATGAAGAACTCTGATGGGTGTGCTCTGTGATAGGGGAACCTGAAATAAATTGTGCTAAGCCTCATGCTGGGTGTTGAAATGAAGACAGAGAAGAGAAGGGACCACAAAAAAAAAAAAATAGAAAAGAAAAGAACGTCTGATATTCCAGCAAAGAAATTCCCTGATCCATTTTTACAAGAAATCCATATTTCACTCTTTTAGGATAAATTCTTTTAGAATGGATACTGAAGAGCTAAAACCATCTCCTTTTAACTTCCTTATTCCTTTCACCCCCATCTTGAAAGCACCAAAAGACACATAACAAACAGATGCAATGACCTCCTTCAAACCAAGCAATAAACAAGGCACAATCGCCTTGCTCCTGCCGCGTGCCTCCTGCAAAAGAATAGCTGCTTCTGACCAAAGGGTTCTATTAACACTCTCTCCTGGAAATGATTCAAGCTTGAGTTCCCTTGAACTGTACCTTCTGTGATCACCTAGGTGGTATAGTTAGCTTAATGGGTGCAATTATGAAAATGGCTCTTGTTAACCATAAGCCCGGTAGCTTTCCACAGTAACTGTGTTTCCTAGCAAGAAACTGGGGAATGTGTCCCTGACTCCAGGTCTTCCAGGATCCTTACAGGTAGAAGGAGGAAAATGGGTCTAAAACCCTGGATTTCCAATGGTGATGTTTGGAACCTTTAAATTCCTTAGAATCTTCAGTGTTTGTCCTTTGGAGGAGAAGAGAGCTAGGAGTCACCTACTCCCTCTTAAGATGGAGGGGTTCTGTTGGTCAGTTTCATTTGAGGGAGGTAAGGTCTATGTTGCTGAAATAGATTTGAAAAGCACGTGACTGTGACAGCCAAGAATGGACCGTAAATCAGTCTTCCCTTCAAAGGGAAAGTTGGGCAATGTGGGGTCTTTGGTGAACTTTTGCCTGGATCAGGGGCGTCTTGATCTGAGCCATATAATACGGTACTGAGGAAGCCAGTCCCATCCATGTGGGAATGATGCCACTGAGGTTTTGTGCAGGTTTCTGCCCTACACTGCTTGACTGAGGGTCATGACTAGAGCGTGATAGCTTTTCTTGTCAGTCCTAGTTTGAGTTAACTAGTACTTTAAAGAGGGTGGGCTGTCCTATGGAGAGATGCAACAGCTTAAGCGGGTGTTCATAGGGACAGATGCACCACCTTTTGCTGTTCAATCTCAGCGTAGCCTTTGGGGCAGGAATACCAGTGTTCTTGGTCTGCCAGTCACTATCTCTTTGACCGTGGCACCTTTTTAAAAAAAAAAATTTATTTATTATTTAGTTATTTTGGCTGCGCCAGGTATTAGCTGTGGCACTTGGGATCTTTAGTTGCGGCACACAGACTTCTTAGTTGCAGCACATGGACTCTTAGTTGCGACATGCATGCGGGACCTAGTTCCCTGACCAGGGATTGAATGCCAGGCCCCCTGCATTGGGAGCACGGAGACTTACCCAGGGAAGTCCCTGACCTTGGCAACTTTTTAAACTTCAGCCTCTTCATCTGAAAAGTGTGGAGGACAGAGACTATCTTATGAGGTTATTGTAGGAATGGAATCAGATACTTCACACGTAACGTGTAGCATGATGCCCGGCACAGAGCAGGATCTTGGTGTATCATTCCCGTTATCATCATTATCCTGAGAGTGGACGCGTAGCTCATTGACTGAACAGTGCTGGGGCTGCACATGAGCCCATGGAGATATTCCAGTGGAATATGAGGCACGGAAGCCCAGTGCCATCATTCAAGGATGAACTCCAAGTTCTCTCCTGTTGCATTCAGGAAGGGCAAGGTCTCCTGCTCACTGGGTATGCTACTGATGCTAATGACAAGTGGTCCTTGGAGATTTACCGGGAGGGCGTGAACAAGATGACTCCATTAGGCAGCTTTTGAAAGAGCATCTTCTTGAATTCTCCCTCCCAACCTGGTCTTGGGAAGTTGAAGTAGGATCATCTGTGTCCAGTGCTGTGGACTTTATGAAATGCAGCTCATTACAGAAGCCAAAATGCTTAGTGGATTTCCTGAGGGGAAATGGTACAAAATAACTTAACAGAGAATGGCTTGAAAGAAGGAACAAAAAGGCGTTTTGTTCCTTAAAGGAGAATGTTGAACACTCAGTCCAAACACCCCCATAATAATTCATTACTTTACACCAAGCAGACATCTTTTAAATTAGGCAGAATACAAATGAGTCTTGTTTTGTGCCATTAATTTCAATGGTTTTACAAAATATTTGAAGCACTGGCTTTTCTGCCTCCTTTGGAGGCAGACCAAGTCAGGCTGAATCTACTTGTATTAAAAGCCATTCATGGGACCCAGCCAGCCCCATCTTACAGATGGAGCACCATATGTTTGGGCTTGCCCCCGCCCTACCCCCATATGGAGTGGTCATGTGCAGTCCAAGAATAGAATGCAGTATTTCTCTACGTCTGCATTTCTGGTTCACCTCTAACCTACAACCACTTTGCATTCTGGATGGAGGTAGGCAAGTTCATCTGGAAAAGATTCAGAGAGATGCTGAGTCAGAAGGGATGATTTTGGTGTTCTTTTGTCCCTTCTAGACTCAAGACATCAAATGCAATCACATCCAAGAGCTTAGTGCATCTATAAAATGGGACTTGGAAGTATTCCATTTTTACTTTTCCAGGAATATATTAGGCCTTTTAACTTGAAAGCGTAACACTGACTTTTTATTAAGGTCAGGAGGCTCTAGAAATAATGAATTAAGTGGTTCTGGCCCATTCAAAAGCATTTGATCTTAATTTGATGCTTCTTGGGGGGAATCCCAGAATGGAAAAGCAGAAGTACTGTTGCTCAGATGAGACTGGTGAGTATGGAATCTGAATCATATCTACAACTAGAGCAAGCCTTGAGTGTTTGGAGGGACTTGATGGGAAGAATGGACCAAAGGTATGTAAGAGAGAAATGCTCGTTTTCCCATTTGTTCAGGCTGGAGTGGTTGAAAGAGCATGGAACAGGGAAGTCTGGTCTTTTCCCCGCTTTTGACCTTGAGCAAGTGATAGGACAACGTTCCTCACCTGTACAATAAGGGAATCAGGTAGAACTGGCCAATAGATTTCATCTTTCATGCCATCTTGCATTGATGGGTACTGGCTGAGGCTGGGCTTTGTGGGCGGCGTGGTGAGATGAATTAGATGTTTGCCATGAGCCCAGGATCTGAGAGAGAGCGTGTTTACCACTTATTGGATTCAGCCTCAAATATCTCCAAGGTCCCCTCCAGCAGTAACATTTTGTAACTGTGATTCAGTTTGTTCAACAATTGACCTTCAGAAGCATGGGCACCATTTGGAAACCTCTCAGTGACTGAAGAAGGGCACTTCAGCTTCCAAATCATTCTCTAACACCAGGAGAGCCTCTGTACAAACTCCTATTTCCATTGGCCCATTGCTATGAAGTTTTACTTCCTCGCTAAGGTACTGTTCTAGCAAAAAACAATTTGATGTCATGGTAACACAGATGCAGCTAATCTGAAATTCTGATTTCAAGGAGATTGTAAGCCAGAAGCAAGAGGCAGATAATGGAATTTCATCTTGTTTCAGATTGCTATAGTGTGGCCCACATCTTCTTACAGTTCTTGAAGTTTCAATAAGCCGTAATCATGGTGCTCGAGTTACCAGATGTCTATTTTCTGGGTCCTTAGAGAGGGAGCTCTACAAATCTAGGTCTCTGACATCATCTGACCCTGTAGGATGGGCTTTCAAGTAAGCTGTCTGAACCATTACCTGTAACAGCATGTTAAAACAGGACTTTCTGTCTCCTTTAGCTGAGATGCCAAAGGCCAAGAACAAAACAAAAGCAGCCAAGCACCTTCATATTCCAAAACCAGGAGCTAGACATCTAAGCAGGGCTTACAAAGGGAGTGACTTAAACCAGTGTCCCGACCCTCAGTCCATCACCCATCTCAAGGGTATAAAGGAATCAAAACTGGAAACTGAAAAGAGAGGATATTTGGGGGGAGAATTGTTGGTATGTGATGCGACCCACCCCGTATCCCAATCCACACTCTGTAGGGGAGAGGAGCCATCTGGAGGACCACCTGGAAAGTTATTATACCCTGGAATTGGAGGACACTGTGGACTGTGACCTGATATATGTATGAGTTAGAAGTTAAGGTACCAGAGCTGGGAGAATCAGGGCTGCTGGGTGGCAGTGTGGTGAATTTCCCATGTGTCAAAGGAGATTTGTCCTAGAGATTCCTTAAGAGGGACTTTGACCAAGAGATACAACTGGAAGGGTGACAGACCAGATGTCTGATAATCCTTGAGTGCCCACATTTTACCATTGTATACCTAAATGGTGTTTGAAAACCGTGTGTGTGTGTGTGTGTGTGTGTGTGTGTGTGTGTGTGTGTGTGTGGCTTTGTGTTAGTCAGGAGAGACTAGACTTGTGTTTTGAAACAATCTCCAGTTTTCAGTGGCCTAACACAATAAAGGTTAATTTTGCACATAACATAAGCAGTGAAGGCTGCTATTGAACTCTATTCCACACTCGGGGACCCAGGCTGATGGAGGTTCCCTCATTCTGGAGTTGTTTCATCTCGATCCTGCAGTCTCTTTGTGCACCTCATAGGGAAACAGAGAGCCAGATGGCTGTATGCTGGTTCTTATGTTTTATTCCAGAAATACCATGCCACGCCTGCCTATAGTCAACTGGCCAGATCTAGTTACAGTTAACCCCCAACCGAAAGTGGGGTGGGTAGCGTGGAGGGCAGATGGAGTGCTTCTTGACCATTGCTGCCTTTGTCACAGGCTTTTTGATTGTGAGCCTCAGTGTACAGGGATCTGGCTGGCCTCAGGTGTCAGTATCTTTGTTTTTTTCTCTTGAATTGGTCATATTCCAGAAGAAGTCTCTTCTACTCTCTTACCTAGAGAGTGAGGCCTAGTAGCCAATCTCTGGAAGAGGGAAGGAGGCAGAATGGGTGGTGAGGGGAGCCTCAGCACTGAGTATGCATAGGGTCATTCAGTTCCTCTGTTCTGTACATGTTCTTTGGTTTCATCTGCTTCAATGTTAGGTGTGGGAGGAGCCATCATCCAGTTTCTTAGAGGGGAGAGGAAATCAGAGGGTCTAATCACTTCTTTAAAGTCTTTTAACCAGTTTTCCTGTTTTTAGCCTCATCTTCATACCCAAATTCATGGGCACCTCGCGCCACCTTTCCTGCTGCCAGCTTAGAGCATAGCCAAGCCATTCACCCATCTGTTTTTCATCTTCCCAATTTCTCATTTTCTCTCCCATTCTTTATGTGCCAGAGAATTTGTATCACTTTTAAAATATTTTAATAGGGCTTCTGAAGGAAGTAGAGGTGGATGGATGCTTTAAACCCCCATCTTGATGCAGAAGACACGTTCTCACAATTTTTAGAAAATCCCCTTTCTAATAGGACGCCCATGTCTTGAGTTGTGTATACATCTTACTTCCAACGTTTTTATTGGAACTTGGGACAGCTCTGTCCGACTGCCATTCAGGAAGAGAAAATGAGCATTTTTACTCACTCTGTCTTCCTCCTCTTTAGCAAGGGTAATAAGTAGATTTCTTAATTTTGGAGCATTTTTGTAGATGACAGACCATGGTTAATTCAAGGAAGCTTGGTAGAGTAGGGCCAATGTATGTGGAAAAGGGTGTTTCCTTTCTCATCAACCAGATCACATATTCATCTACCCAATATGCCCTCAAGACCTAAAACGCTGTGCTCTGAATGGTACCATAAACCTTCAGAGTGGGAAAGAAAAGCATCGTGTGGCTTTATCATAAACTTTTTCAATGTAGAAGAGGCAGAGGGTCTCTTAATGTTTTAAGAGTTTATTTAATGGTTTATTTGAAGCTTGATGAGAGCCCATTTTGTTCTCTTTATAGGGAGTCATAAAAGACCTGATTTCCAGAAACACATTGTAATTTAGCTGGTTCATTTTTTTTCTCAGAGAATATGGTGGAATGAAGGGAGACTTTGGGGAGTGGGTGGTGTATGTGAGACACAGGGACACCATGTTGAAGTTACAGCCTGGACTGAGCTCTCACAGGCTTTATTTTGTCTCCAGTAGAAACGAGTCATTGTTTGTGCTTTCCAAAGGGAGGACAAACAAATGCTTTGTGCTTGGGGTTTAGCTTCTGAACCCTGGTATAGTGTTTAGAAGATTATTGGGACTCAGTTAATCAACACTGCTTTTACATGCGATCATTTGACATCTTCCAGTTCCCTGGTGTAGAGCTAAGGCCCTCTGAGTTGAGCTCTGATGGCAGTCACCTGATGTCACGCCTAAGAACCAGGGGCTAGAATTACGGAGCTAGAACAATGTCCTCTGCACCATCCAGGCCAGCTTTCTGCCTTTAGCACATGCTAAGGAAAAGTTCAGTTTGAATCTAGCCTATGACTTAATGTTTCCCGGGGAAACCTCACTGTAATTCCATAATGGAGGTCACATTGTTCTTTAGATTCCCTCTCAGGATTGGCAAGGACAACGCCTAAGTCATAAGCAGGCAGGGCTCCTCTTTGTGCCCCAGTTCTAGAAAAAGGCTAGACCCCCCTCATTGTGCATGCCTTTTTAAATAGGCTGAGTTCAGAGTTACCATCTTGTATAGGCAGGAGTGGAGCTGGTGCCTCGATTTCACCTTGCTTCCTCCAACATCTTTTCATCAGTCTTGATGACTGTCCTGTCAATTTATTACCTTAAATTTTTTTTTTTTTTTTTTTTTTTCTTCATGCGGGCCTCTCACTGCTGTGGCCTATCCCGTTGCGGAGCACAGGCTCCGGACGCGCGGGCTCAGCGGCCATGGCTCACGGGCCCAGCCCCTCCGCGGCATGTGGGATCTTCCCGGACCGGGGCACGAACCCGTGTCCCCCGCCTCGGCAGGCGGACTCTCAACCACTGCGCCACCAGGGAAGCCCCAACCTTAAATATTTTTGAAAAGGCACCACTTTGTAGAATGGGCTTCTCTTCTGTCCTCTACCCCCACCTCCAGATATGATTCAGGGGAGAACCTCCTGTTAGTTTTTCCCCCTTTCTTTTTAACTGAGAAAGCAAATTGTGAGGCACATGACTCTTTACCACGCTGCCTTTATTCCTGCCATTCATTTCTTCCTCTTGTAAGTGGGAGGCTCACATTTAAGGCTGTACATCCTTCATGTCCACGGAGAGGGTAAGAATAATGCCCTTGTTCGGGATGGGAAACTGGAGATTATGGTCACATTAGTGGGATCCTGACTGATGACATCATTAGGTGTTTCGATCCTGCTCCTCATAGCCAAGAAAAGTCCTTTTGTCCCTAGGTCAGAAGAAAAAGTATAGGCTCCTGCTAGCCCAGCTGAGCAATTTGAGGAGCTCCCACTGCTTTCCTCCTCAACTCCTCTTCTCTGTCTATTGTGACTCCCATTAGAGGGTGGCAGGAGACTTCCACTATCCCTGAAAAGGATCAGGAGAAAGCCGAGTTGCACCTGAATGGCCTAGGCAGTTGACAGCAATCCTGGGAAACTGTAGTATTTCCTGAAAGATTGGACTGGAGACTAGCAGACTTTCAGAGGTCGTCACAGACCTTCTGAAGAGGCACCTTGGAAGCTGGAGTGGAGGGTGGCTGGGACTCCTCCATGTACTAGCTTGGAAGTTAACAACATCAAGTTAAAAGTGGACAAACCCCAGATAACTAGGGATCAGTTGAAGCTGGTAGAGGAGACATGGACAGCCAGCATCAGGACCATCTGAGGCAGAATACCACTGGAGAGGGGGAGACAAAGCTGCATGGAAATGCTATGAAATAAGACACCCATGCTGGCTGCCCCTGGAGTGGGAGAAATTTGTTCCTGGCAAGTTTCTGAAGATGCACTGCAGGAAGGACAGTATAGGTTATGAAAGTTTGTGTCCTAAATATTATATGAGACAGGAGACTGTTGTAGAAAGAGCATGGGCTCAGAAGTGAGATCAGTTGTCATTTGTTGGTTGTTATATCCTTGGACAAATTACCTAACAAGTATGATCTCCATTTCTTCATGTGGAAAATGTGGAAATGTGGAATATATATCTATCTATCTACATCTATATCTATCTCCACTAACATAGTGCTTGGAGAAATGTGGACACTTGGTGTATTAGACGTGGGAAACTAACATTTATCCCTACTCCCTTATAAAGTCCCTGCTATATTTGTGGGGTTGGAATTCTGAGAAATACACTTCCCAGCATCCCTTATCAGCAGGATTCTAATTTAGATTCAGAATGGGAGGCATTCAGGTGTGATTTAGAAGCAGAAAATCAAAACAGAAATCGCTATTGCACCTGCAACTTTTGGGACAGTTACATGAACTTCAGAAAACAGTAGACATGAGCTTTTGCCAGGGGCTTCTGGGACTGCCCCCAAAATTGACCCACTTTAGGGCAATGGGCAGCATAGATCACTAGTGGCAGTTTTTTTGGGGGGAGTCTCTGTACTTTCTCATTTCCTGAAAGTTAGTTTTGGCTTTCCCTGACTTTATCTTCTCAGTTTATCCAATAGTATTGTAAACCTCTAATTCCCTGCACTAAATCCCTTCCTGTTCAAAATACCTAGGGAGGTTTCTGTTTTCCTGGCTGAATCTTACTAACATATCTGAGTTTTAAAAATACAGAAAGAATGGTGAGAATGAATGGTCTTATGTTTTCCTAATAAAAAGAGGAACATTTGCAAATCTGAAAGATGACACTGAGGGCTAGAATTGTAACAATTGGCATTGAGAATTGGGAAAACTTGGCTCAGGTTTAACCAGGAGAGCTTGAGGAAGAGAGGATAGGGAGTCATAGGTATCTGGGTAAGAAGTGAAATTTTAATTGCTTATCTTTCCCTGCCACTGGACAAGGAATTCTTGACAGCAGAATGATCTCAAGCAGAATAAATTGAACAAAGAAAAATGTAACCTGAATGGAAAAATAAGCTTCCTAATACTGATGTACATGAGACTGTAGGTGGAGAAGCGGTGATTGAAATAAAGAGATTTACCCCATAATAGATAGAGGTGCACCCATGTAACCTATGGTGGGAGGAAGAAACCTATAACTGCAACAAAATGATATCTCTTTAATGTTTTATTAGACAAACCTCCTGACCCTTTTAAAATAAATGTCATCTGCACCCCATTCAAATAGCCCTTTCAAAGTTGGTTAAATTATAAGTTTGTCTTCCTATTATCTGAGGGAAAGCATGAGCCCTTCCTCCCATGCAGACCACAAGGCACTTCTCAGAGAGGATCTCAGGTTGCACGTTGGTATAACAGAAAGCCTGTAATTTTGATGCATTCAGCAGTGGAGGTGCATTTGTCAGTCTGCTTCTACTTGTGAGAATTCTCTTCACCCTCTTCTTCCATGCAGCTTTTCAGTAAAGACAAAGCCTTATTTTTTTTAAAACATTGAAGTACAGTTGATTTACAATGTTGTGTTAATTACTGCTGTACAGCAAAGTGATTCAGTTATACATTGTTTTTTTTAATATTCTTTTCCATTACGGTTTATCATAGGACATTGAATATAGTTGTCTGTGCTATAGAGTAGGACCTTGTTGTTTTTCCATTCTATATATAAAAGTATAAAAGCTTACATCTACTAACACCAACCTCCCACTCCATCCCTCCTCCACCCCCCTCCCCCTTTGCAACCACCAGTCTGTTCTCTATGTCCATGATTCTGTTTCTGTTTCATAGATAGGTTCATTTGTGTCATAGTTTAGACTCCACATATAACTGATGTCATATTGTATTTGTCCTTCTCGTTCTGACTTACTTCACTTAGTATGATAATCTCTAGTTGCATTACGTTGCTGCAAATGGCATTATTTCATTCTTTTTTTAAATGACTGAGTAGTATTTCATTGTATATATATACCAAATCTTCTTTATCCATTTAGGTTGTTTCCATGTCTTAGCTATTGTGAATAGTGCTGCTATGAACATGGGGGCACATGTATCTTTTTGAATTATAGTTTTGTCTGTATATAGACCCAGAACTGGGATTGCTGGATCATGTGGAAATTCTATTTTTATTTTTCTGAGGAACTTCCATACTGCTTTCCACAGTGGCTACACCAGCTTACATTCCCACCAACAGTGTAGGAGGGTTCCCTAAGACAGAACCTTATTTTAAACTCTGAGTTTGTTATCTTATTTTCCACAACAAAATCAATCCAGATAAAGGAGCAAATATGAAAATCAATCCAGATAAAGGAGCAAATATGAAAAGAGACAAGTAACAGAGATGTGTCTCTTCCATGATCTGTTCATGACTGCCCACACCAGACTGGGGTTGAGAGAAGCAATTTCAATATTTTGAATTGTCCAGATGGCTCCTCCAATCTGAGCTTCCACTTTCCTCTAGGGCTTGAGGGCAGTTCCCTCCAATGCTCACAGCTGACTGGATGGGGGCAGAATACCTAAGGGGTGAGGTCCAAGAAATTCCTGTCTTTGCCCACCTGGGCCACCCAAGGGGAGATTTCTTTGAAGAGACTCTGAAATGAGCCAGGGATCAGTCGCTCTGGGGTCCACTCAGTGTGCTGGGCCAGATGGAAGACAGCAGTAATGAATGAACACGAGCTAGGGAGGACATGGCTAGTCAAGGCCACAAGGAGCGGGCAAATGGAGATGCTACATCAGAAGATAGGGCATAGTGATGCCAGTGGCTCAGGACATGAGAGGGAGCAGACTCAGAGCCCTCTCATCTTGGACATAGTCAGAGGAACTTGTGGTTGCTGGGTTGGGCATCTTTCATGTATAATTTTGAATTCTCATGCCAGAGTACAAGAGATGCATTAAGGTGTCTGGCTACCTCTAACTCCAACTTTTTCTACCATTCGGTAGATTCGGTTAGATAATCTATTGTTTTGGAGGACACACATATATTAGGATAAGTAATGACCACGTTGATAATATATTTCTTGAGGAACTATTTAGGGTGTTTGTAAAGACATAAGGTTGTCCTTATATATATGTGGACATATTCTGCCTGTTGCATTTGGTAGAATTAAAAGTGTTAAGTAAATCAAGAGAGCAGATCCCCTACAGTAGGGACTGGGGTAAAGTGAAGAGATTAGGAGGAGGGAACCACAGTGCGTGGCCACGGTGAGGAGGTCCAAGAGCGCAGCTTATTGTTGATCGGGTGGAGCCGAGAGTGCAGCCAGGAGCACACTGAGCAGCCCGCACCCAGCCCAGTTGCTATGGTTAGAGGGTCTCCTGCAAGAAAAAGAGCACAGTCCTGCTCGCCCAGCTCAGAGATCTATGGAGCTGCCACTACTTTCATCCTTAGCTCCTCCTTTCTATCTGCTTGACTCCCACTGGTGAGAAGCAAGAGAATGCTATCCTCCATGAGAAAGACCAGGAGAGAGAGGATATGGGCTTCAGTGGCCAATGGAGTTAACAGCCATCCTGGGAAACGCTGTAGCATTTCCTCAAGGACTGGACAGGTGACTGGTATTACAGTGAGAAGAGCTGCAAACCAACCACGGAAACTGTGATTAGAAATGGAACACCGAGGTCTTGTTAGCCACACCTTGGGGGAAGGCACAGTGGGAAGAAGATGAAGCCATGAGGGGTGAGCTTGGATTGGAAGAAACAAGCTGACACAGTGGACAACAGCTGCCTACTGAGTGGGCACCTGCCCGTCCTTCCTCCCCCTGGCATGGCAGAGACCATTATCCACAAATCAACATTCTCATGAATCCAGTTGGCCTCCCCTGGGGCAGCGTCAAGACCTAGAGGGGTGGCGGGACTGGTGATGGCAGGGCTGACTCCTTTGTTGGCTTTTGTGAATTGGCGGAAATTGGCACCAGTGTGGCAAACAGGTGCTTGAGCTGTCCCCTGTCCTTTGCTGTCACCAAGGAGGGGAAACTTCCCAGAGAGGGTAGTTGAGAGTCTATCCATCTATCAAAATTCCACGCATTCAAGGCCCAGCTCGTCTATCATCTCCTCTGTGAAACCTGTTCTGAATCCCCCCAGCTTGGATAGGTGGTTCCCTTTTATTTTGCTCTGCCTTGGTTGTACATAATTGTTCCATTAGACTTGAACCTGCAGGGCCAGGGGTTATGTCTACCACAATTCCCGGAACAGGGCTAGTTCCTTGCTGCCTCTCAGTGTGTCCATGAAATTGAATGAATGACTGGAAGATGACGTGGTTAGGCACACTGGGAGCCTTCTCCTTACCTGTTCTTGTTGGTGCCATCTGTTGAGTGGCTCGTAAGTTGAGGGTTGTGTACTGTACATGTGGACTACACTCCAGAGCTGCCCCAGAGCTGGACGGTCACCACGCTTTGGGAGTATGGGAGGATAAGGGCCAGAGTGTCCCATCCCTCCCTCTCCCTTTGTGGTCCCTGTGTGTGTAGAGGAAAGGGGAGCTGTCTTCATAGGTCCGTGAACTAAGTCCCTAGGGTTTGTATCGAAGTTCTGCTTCCCCTCAGTAGTAGAGGTCGTCATAAAGAATGGTAAGTTGAAGAGGAAGAATCTGTAGTGCATGAATTAGAGAACTAACAGCAAGGGGAACACTCATTTACTGCAGGAATTCAAATGCCCCCTCCTCTGTGAAGCATGTCCCCTAGTGTCCTCCCGGGTGTACCTTCCTACAAGCAGAGTTCTTTGCTCCTTTCTTTCTGTTCTCTCTCTCTCAGCAGCAATCTGCTCATTCCTCTACATTAACCCTTACAGCGCTGTACCATATCTCTGCCCTCCCCCCTCCACTCCCACCCCTGGGCTATGAGTCCCTCAAGACCATGAACAGAGTGTTCATGTGTCATGACACCTGGTGGGAATGCCCTGATGTTTCTTAAAGGAATGGATATAGAGATGAATGAATGAGTGAGTGAATGAATGCACGGGCTTCAATTGCTGTGCAGATAGGGAGGCAGAGATTCATAGAAGGAATTCTCAACCTGGGTTAAACTCTAGCTTGACTACTTACTAGCCATCTGATAAGCCATGGGCCTTGGCCGCCTCATGTGTAAAATGGGGATAAATAATCCTGACCTTATGGTGCTGATGGAGGAGAGAGATTATCTAGTCAAAGGTCCCAAGGCAGTGGCTGACACATGCTAGACACTCAACAAATGGACAATTCTAAGACTACTTGACTCAGGGTGTTGCAGGGATACCAAGCCATTTGGAAAAAAGCGCCTCTTCTGGAGTGCAATAGGGAGGAAATTGAGGGGGTGCCAACACTAAACTAGGGGTGCCGACCGGCATTCAAAACCCTCAGCTCTCTGTTCCACTACTATGAACACTCCTGCAGCTCTCTGGTAGAGGGAGGTGGAGAAACCTACCTATTCTGTTCAGGTACGGAAACCGAGGTCTGGGCAGCCCATCTGGTGAGTAGCCAGAGAGAAATGTTTGAAAACAGGGAAGCACCAGGACATTCATTCATTCAACAGGCATTCCTTCATTATTGGGCACCTACTGCCTGTCAGGCCCTCCTACTTGCTGCAGAGACAGCCAAGGAGGTGAGCTGAGCCAGGTGGGAGCTGAGAACTCTCCACACGCTAGTCCTTGCCCCTTGAGCCTGGGAGAGCGGCTGGAAAAGAAGGCAGTGAGTTGCCCTGCCTTTATCAGCTGCCTTCTGTGGGTGAAGGACTCAAGGTGTCTCATCAGGTTCAATTCCAAGAGCATCTGAGCCAGGAGGTGTCTTTTCTCAGTTCACTGATGAGGAAACAGAGACAGGAGGTGAGGCAGCTGGACCCAGCCCACACTGCAGACAGAATGCTGTAAAGGAGAGGTTAGGCCTGGGTGGTCTGAGGTCCCCAAGTTTCCCAATGCTGCAGAGGGTTGGAGGCCACCTCTCTGCTGTAACCCAGTCTGGTATGAACACCTAATTTTGAGGCATGCTGTTGGAGCAAAGGTCCTAACTAGGATAGCTGGTGACATCTTGCAGAGGCCACAGGGAAGCACCAGGACATTTCCCAACCTGTATCTGTGGTCTTGCTCATCATCCATGCCTTTCTGTCCTCTGTTTCATTGGTTTTACTTCTCGTTTCCAGCCTGGCCTCTGCCAGAAGGTGATTCCACATTTTTCTAGCAGCCCATGGTTTGGCTGCCCCCATCTCATTCCCAGACACCAGGCCAAGCGACCCAGCATGTGCAGGTGGGAATGTCTAGTTCCAGCTTCCCTGCCAAGTTCAAAAGGTAGCAGCTGCATCCACAGGGCCCAAGGCGGTGCACCCAGTGCCTGTCACTGTCACTGCACTAATGAGCGTTTCCACTGGGTGGGCCTGGGGGTGACAGCTTGGGGTGTGGAGGGGCTAGCGGCTGAAACTGGTGTGGGAACAGCACCTGTGGATCACTCACCACAGCTGGATCACTCACCAGCAGGCTAATGCAGACCCCAGGGCATCAAGGGATGCTGATCAAAGTGAAGCTTAGGGGCTTCCTGAACCCCTTTGGAACCCGAGGACTTGGGTTCAAATCCCAGTGCAACCACTTCCTAGCTTTTTGATCTTGAGCAAGTTAACCAGCTTCTTTGCCTCAGTTTTCTCATCTGCGAAGTGGGAATATTAATAGCATCCACATGAAAGGGATGGCCGTGAGGTTTAAATGACTTAGTCCATGTAAAGCATTTAGTTAGAGCTCAATAAACATTATCTGTTCTTTTCTGGTCCTCTGTCACCCCCTCCGTGCCCCATCACCCTTCTGCCTGCCAGCCCTCACAGATACTATTCAAAATAGTTGTTTCCCATCACTGGTCTTGCCTGACTGTCCTAAGATGCCTCTCCTTCTCCGTGTGCCTCCCCACGTTTCTAGAATTGAATTTGCAATCTGTACTCACAGGGCCACACAGATCATGTTCTCTGGGTTAAGGGATGTACCCATGGAAAACAAGAGGGAGAAAAGGCAGCCACTTCTCTAGGTTTGGCTTCCACAAAAACACAAATGTGATGAGGCTCTGGTGTCTTGCCCAGTGGTCCAAAATGCCCAAGCAGCCCTCCTGCTTGGAGCGTGTGGGAGCAGGGGTGATATGCGAAATATTCAACAATTCAGAGGGGCCCTGACCAATCAGAGTGGACTCTGGCCACAGTGCTGGATCACGGGGTACTGGGGGCTGGGGTCTGTAGCTCTTGACCAATTGGCAAGGAAGTAGTTTAACAATCGACATTGCTGCACAGGTATGTTCTGGGTCTATAGCAGCTCCCCTGGTGGGAAGAGTCAATGAGGGGCCTGTGTGGAGTCTGGGTGGAAGGAAGGCAAGTCCTGTTCTCTCTCCATGACTACATGGTAGAAGGTTGAGAGAATTAAGTGGTCTTGAGGGGCTAGCAGGGCGGGCTGGTGTTAACTGTGTTGGCTTTGACATCAAACTATCCACTTACGTGTTTTGGCATCTTGAGCAAATTTTTAACCTCTGAGAACCTTGGTTATCTAACCTGTGAAATGGGGGCAATGAAACACACAGGGCTATTGCTAAGGATAAGTGTGATAGAAATCACCAGAATGCAGGGCCTAGCTGAGGAAGTGGGAGCAATCTCTGTTCATCTTTAGTATGCCTTGGTGTTCTTTCCATCAGGTGGGACTCCTCCCAACTTTGGGGATCAATGAGGTACAAGTCTTTCTTCGAAGCACTCACACACCTGTGCAGCTCATGCTTGTTCTTTCATTCATGCAATGAGGGTTTACTAAGTGCCTTCTCTGTGCCGGGCACAGTTTCAGCAGCTGGAGAGGCTTCAGGGAACACACCAGACAGGGCCCCTGTCCTCATGGAGCTTGCATTTTGGAAGGAGAAGCAAGCAGTATGGCAGCCAAGCCTTTCCTCCTGCATCAAGCACTCAACAGTCCTGAGTCCTGGACGTGACTGACACAGGAGCAGCAACAATAAAACCTGCTAACCTGAAATCAAGGAAGAAAACCCTCAGAAGCCATAAATGAAAGCATGGCCTCCAACCAGAGGCCTGAGCTGGGCTGCTGTGGAAGAGGTGCTGGGGTTCAGGAACTGGATCTGGGTCAGCACTTTCCAGCCGGGGCTGCACCTCAGTACCAGCTGGGGAGCTTCTGGAGATGCACAGGCCACACCCAGACCAATCACATCAGAATCCCGGGGTGTGGGGTCCAGGTACCAGTGGGTTTTAAACTCCCCCAGTGGCTCCAATGTGCAGCTGAGCTGGCCAAGGTCTTTGAAGTGGGGCTGGGGATGAGCCTCCCGTGTAGGGCAAGAGTCATGAAGGTCTCTGAGTAGGTGAAAGGAGACTGGAAAAACTCCACCCACCAGCTCAGCTAAAGGGGTAAAATGCTGGTCATCTACCTGCAGGGGCCACAGGGGACAAAGTGTCACTGTGAGAATTCAGAGCTCGTCTGCGCCTCCTGAGAGGGCCAGGAAAGTGGTCACACCGTCGTCTGTTGCCAGTGCCCCAAGAAAAGACGTTAACCATAACCGTGGAGGGTGACCACTTCTGCCGCCCAGGGCACAAGACACTGCTATGGAAAACAAGTCCCCACTGAACAGTCTAGAAGGGCAGGCAAACAATAAACAGGGGAGCAAATATGTCAGTGTTTCCCAATCCTGGCCGTGCACTAGAAGGGGTTTTTTTTTTTAAAACTTATGTCCCTCATTTGTTTCTGGAGATATTGATTAAACTTGTCCCCATTGTGGCCTGGACATGGGGGTCTTTTATGAATTTTCTCAGGGTTGAGAACTACAAAATAAGTGAGATAATTCAGATGGTTTATAAGGACCACCTAGCAGGATAATGTGTATGTAATAGAGAGTGATTGGCTGAGAGAGACTTGCGACAGACTCCCCCGGAGGTGACGTTCAGTTTGAGACTTGAAAGATGAGGTAGGTGTGTCCTGCAAGGAGCTGGAGAAGAAGCTTTCCAGGCAGAGGAGACAGAATGTGCAAAGGCTGGAATGAGTCTGGAAAGTACTAGGAGAAGCAAAAAAGCCTGTGTGGCTGGTGTGTAGTGAGCCGGAGGGGAGGGGAGCGTTCAAGACTACATAAGCCATGGTAAGATGCTTCGAATTCTCTTCCAAGGGCGAAGGAAAGCCACTGATATGTTTAAGCAGGGCAATTACATGAGCAGAATCCTAAAACTCATGGCTGCATGCATTTCATTGGCTCCCACTTACCCCCACCCGACTTTTCTCTCTGCCCCATCCTTTATTTGCATTTTCACAATTACTCTGGGAAGAAGGTAGGTAGCTGTCTTCTCCATTTTATAGCTGAGAAGGCACCAGTGTTGAATGACTCATCCGTGTCCCCTGGGTTCTTGAATGGCAGGCTTCTGGATCATCTGGTACCCGTCCCAGAGCTCTTGCCCAGAGATACTCCTGAGCACGAGAAGTCACAGTTGTTGTTACAGTGAGTCCCCGACATATGAAGCTCCAGGTTGCGAACTTTCAAAGATGCGAATGTGCGTTCGCATGTCCAATGACGTAAGTTAGTTCACATGTCTGGCGTACATTGTCACGTGTGTGCATCCTCTGCAAGTAGTTGTACTTTTGTGTATTGGGTTGGCCAATATGTTCATTCGGTTTTTTCCATCAGATGGCTCTAATAGCACTTAGTTGTCTTTAACTTCATTCGAAACGATTTTGTTAGATTGTATGTGACAGCTGTCATATCAGCCTGCATTTAAAAAAAGACTTATCAAACTTGGTGAATTTTTGTGTAGCCATTTTAATATTGAAGATGGAAGGAAAAAACATTTTTGGCATACTATTCTTTATTATTTCAAGAAAGGTAAAAACACAACCAAAACACACACACACACACACACACACACACAAAAGATTTGTGTAGTGTATGGAGAAGGTGCTGTGACTGATCGAACGGTCGTGTCAAAAGTGGCTTTCGAAGTTTCACGCTGGAGATTTCTCCTTGCTGGACGATGCTCCATGGTTGGGTAGACCAGCTGATGTTGATAGTGATAGAGACACTAATTGAAAACAATCAATGTTATACCATGTGGGAGATAGCCAACATACTCAAAATATCCAAATCAAGTGTTGAAAAGCATTTGCACCAGCTTGGTTATGTTCATCGCTTTGATGTTTGGGTTCCACATAAATTAAGCGAAAAAAACCTTCTGGACCATATTTCCACATGCGATTCTCTACTTAAATGTAATGAAAACATTCCATTTTTAAAACAAATTGTGACGGGTGATGAAAAGTGGATACTGTACAACAATGTGGAATGGAAGAGATCATGGGGCAAAGGAAATTAACCACCACCAACCACACCAAAGGCCAGTCTTCATCCAAAGAAGGTGATGTTGTGTACATGGTGGAATTGGAAGGGAGTCCTCTATTATGAGCTCCTTCTGGAAAACCCAACAATTAATTCCAACAAGTACTTCTCCCAATTAGACCAACTGAAAGCAGCACTCGACGAAAAGAGTCCAGAATTAGTCAACAGAAAACACATAATGTTCCATCAGGATAACGCAAGACCGCATGTTTCTTTGATGACCAGACAAAAACTGTTACAGCTTGGCTGGGAAGTTCTGATTCATCCACCATATTCAACAGACATTGCACCTTCGGATTTCCATGTATTTCGGTCTTTACATAATTCTCTTAATGGAAAAAAATTTCAATTCTCTGGAAGACTGTAAAAGGCACCTGGAACCATTCTTTGCTCAAAAAGTTTTGGGAAGATGGAATTATGAAGTTGCCTGAAAAATAGCAGAAAGTAGTGGAATAAAAGGGTGAATAGGTTGTTCAATAAAGTTCTTGGAGAAAATGAAAAATATGTCTTTTATTTTTACTTAAAAACCGAAGGCACTTTTTGGCCAACCCGATACTTTACAGTACTGTATAGAGTACAGTAGTATGGGTACCGTTATTTCAAACTCAGGATGTCTGGAAGCAAGCGTAAAAGCAGTGGTATATAGCTGATTGTGTTCGTTGGGTACCTAGGCTAACTTTGTTGGACTTACAAAGAAAGTGGACTTATGAATGTGCTCTCAGAATGGAACTCATTCATACGTAGGGGACTTACTATACATTGAGTTACATTCACTGCAACCCTGGCCGTGGGGATGGGAAAGTTCAATCCTGGCTTTCCTTGAGCAAAGCAGCTCACCCCAAAGTGGTCTTCTTTGCAACAGCCAACATCCCATCACAGACACTGTCCTGCAACTCTACCGTGACAGCCTTGTTCTAGAAAATGAAGGCGCTTTGAAATAAATCAAAGGGGTGTTTTGCGGCGCCAGCCTCACCTTGACTTACCTCAATGTTCCGCCCTGGAGTCTGCAGTCCTTGTTGGCTGGGCCTGCTCTGTAGGGTCCACGTGGGCCACGGGGCCATCTCCCCACTGCCTGGTTGTCAGCCAGGCAGTAATATTCTACTACTTCCCCAAGGACTGACTGCTGACAGCTAGTGCTAGATCAGTTTTAGGGAAGCCTCTTTAATACTTGAACATGTTGTCATGGCTGGAGTATTTGGGGTTTTCTTGACACATGTCTTGGAACCCCTTGGGAATCCCATTTCCCACCCCAAGTTCTAGGGGGAGGTGGGATGGCTGAGGAAGTGGCAAGGAAGATGGAGACAGGCCACAAAGGACCTTCAGTGTCCTTGCTGAGTGGCTCTGTTGGGCTTTGGCTACAGCCAACTGGGGTGATTCTAAACACATGGGATGACCTGGGGTTGGAGAGCTCAATGCACTGTATGTGGAAACTGGTCCCACCACCTGGACCACTAAGGATGGAAATGAAACTCCTACCCTCATCATGAAGCCCAAAGGTGACAAAAACATTGCTTCTAGACAGTAACCATGGAAACCTCTCATTGCTATGGATGGCCCACCACCAGAACAGCTCCTTCTTCTATGGCATAGAGTGCCCCCCTCTTTCCTCCCCTCCTGCCACTTCACTACATTGCCCCAGGCCAGGGCTCCGGTCCCCAGGAAGAGCCATAACTTGGCTCTCCAAGGTTCGCCCTGATTTTGGTGGGTGCCAGGGCAAAGAGCCCTGGAGAGGAGAAAACGAAAGGATGGGGATAAAGATGGGAAAAGATGATGACATCCGGCAGTGCTGGTGAGAGACAGGCAGGCTGGGGCAGACTGTCAGTGTCATTGGGGATGCTATTAAGAGCATTCATGAGGCAGCATGCATGTCTGGAGTCCCATCTGACTGGCATCATTCATTCCTGTTCCTGTTCCATTCATTCTGGAAGGGGAGCCTTAATTAGGCGTGAAGAGATTTATCAAACAGCAGCCCCTTGGAGCTGGTAGTCTCTTTGCCATCTGGACGGATGGTTTCTACCTTGTGACAACAGCAGTGGGAATGATTTATGAGGTCCCACAGCTCCACCCCCTGGGCCTGGTAAAACCTGAATGGCTTTTGTCCTCTCCAAAAAAGAGCGAGATTTTGCCTGTGCTGATGGGCTCATGAGCGGGGGTTCGCAGTAAGGTTTGCCCGACTCTGTGAAGTTGATGCCCAGACCCGTGGCAGCCAGGACCTTGCCTAGGCTCAGTTTTCAATTTACAGTGACCCAGCTGCAAGGATGAACAGAAAAAGCCCTGGAGTGGGGACCAGAAGACCTGGATGCAAATTCTTTTGGTGAGCTATGGGGCTTCATGTGTTTTTCGCCTCAGTCTTATGACTTATACAATGGGGATAATGATTTCTGCATCTTCCTAACTCACGTGATTCTCTGGAAGTTCCTGTGACACTATAAGACACAAAATGACTTTCTTAATTATACAACCCTTGATAGGCATTGAGGATTTAATCCAACAAACATTTATTGAGCAATTGCTGTGTGCTATGCACCACCCCTGGTGCTGTGACGGACATGGATGAATAAAACACAGTCCCTGCCCTTGGCGAGCTTACAATCTAAGAACGGTCATAAGACAAGTGCACAATAACTATAATACAAGGCAGAATACGGTAAGTGCCATGAGAAAGGTACAAATAAAGTGCTACGGTGGTTCAGCGGAGGGAGAGATCCCAGTGGTTGGTAGATCGGGAGGGGGCTTCATGAAAGATGTGGTTTCTGCATGGGCCTTGAAAGAACCAGGAGAGAGTGTTTCAGGGGATGAGAACAGCAAGACCAAAGGCACAGAGACAGGAAAACCGGGCACCCCTTCCAGGAATGACGGCTACTCTAGATGGACTGGTACAAGGTGTAAAGGAAGGATGGGGCTTTACTGGATGGTCTGTAACGTCAGGACGAAGACTTGCACATTATTTTAAAAGTTTGTGAATGGCTGGAGATAAAAAAAAAAAATCTCTATGAATGTTTAGGATGGACTGGAGAACATGCAAGTGTGCCCAGAGGAAATCTGGGAGAGGAGACTGCTGCTGAAATTGAGAGACCAGAAGACAAGGATAGTGCAAGAGTAGCAAGGGAATGCATGGAGAAGACATGAAGATGACTTTAGGGTCTCAGAATTGGGGGGTTGAGAGGATCATGGGTCTTCTAACAGTAAAAGGAGAGATTGTAGAGGAAGGGGAGGCAGAGATGATACACTTGGCTTCAGAGATGTTGAGTTTCCGGTGCTGCCGGAGCAGATGGGGTGAATGACCAACGAGCAGTGTGCAGTCGAGCCTGGAGCTCAGGGGAGGCGCTAGGCTGCCGGAAGTGTAGGATGCCTCCGAAGGAAGGCGGGAGGTTGCTGATGAGATTGTGCAGGGATGTGATGAAAGGGGGCCGAGGAGAGGACGCCGAGGTGGGGAAGATCTAAGTGTGGGGTAAGAAGGAGAGAGGGAAATAATGGTCGGATCTACCTCAGCTACTTTTTAGATTAAGGTAAGGGTGTCAATAAATAAATCATAAATACATAAATAAATAAATACATAAATAAACAACAAAGGGGCGTTGGCAAAGGAGAAGAGTCACGAGAACGTGGCTTCCTGGGCACCAAGGGGACAGCGAACGTCCAGGAGGAGTCAGTGTAGAGCCAAGCAGTGCAAAAAGCTTGGTGATGAGAAAGGGCTTTTGACGTGGCAGCTGAGTCTCTGGTCCCAGGAGCATGGGGGCCACGAGGGGGTCGAAAGGAAAGGCGGTGCCAGCACCAGAAAGCCCCCCACCCCCAGGTCTGGTGGTGAAGGGACGAGCCACAGCAGCCAGGACGGGTGGAATGAGTGCCTGTTGGTGGAAAGAGAGGACAGAGGCAGCAGAGTGGCTGAGGACCGGTGAGAGGATGAATGCCGTTTCCCCGGAAGTGAAAGGGGAGGGGAGAGATCAAGAGATTTTGAGGAGAGACTGCATTTCAGATGATCCCACCTCTTCACTGAAGGAGGAGGCTGACGGTAGGGGTCATTTGGGGGTTTGAGGCAAATGGAGAAGATCTGAGGGTCTTCAGGGTGGGTGATGATGGGGTGACTGGGGATTGACTGATGGTCAAAAGGAGGTTGGCTGACGGAGCACCTGCGCCCGGAGGCCTGTGGCCACTGTTATTACAAGGCAGCAGATCAGGGTACCGGGTACCAGGTACAGGCCGGGACTCCGTGGGGCTGCCCCAGACTAGCTGGGCTGCGTCAGAGGCTACAGAGGAACCTCAGGCAAGTTGAGCTCTAAATAGGAGAAAAGGACAGGCTGCCTCCTGATCATGGTGCCCAGATGGAGAGGGCGAGGGGGGAAGGGAAGCCGAGGTCTCTGGAACTCACGCCATCACGGGGCCAAAGTGTTTTGGCAGTACAGGACGTGCGGGTTGGGAATGGTGATGTGTGGATTGTCTTGGGTCCCCAGCCTTCTCTGGAGAGAACCCAGAGGCAGGTTTTAAGAGTTCCTTCCCTTTCCACTCCATCAATTTCAGTTTAAGGAACAAAGACCAAGAAGAGACAGAAAGAAAACAGTGTTTTTCAAAGAGCTCTGGCCCCTTTACTCCCCTGCAGGTGGGCACTGGCAGGTACGTGGGATGCAGGGCCAACTCCAAGATCTGACATCTGGTTCCTCTCTGCACTCACCACTGGAACCTTCTGGAACCCAAGGCCTTAGCTAATCCACTGAGGCCCCACTGGCAATTTTGCCTGTTCCCCAGGGCACTGCGAGCTTCAACAATGAAATATCTTCCAAGGCCTCTGAGATTCTCAAGATGAAAGGCCCTGGAGAAGTGTAAAATGTGATACTAATTATTTCCACTTCTTGTGAGAAGTCCAAACCACTCTGTCCCCATAGAGCCAGTTAGGGCTGTTGCTTTTTTAAATATTAATTTTCTAATGCAAATCCCAAATCTCAGACTTCAAGCATCAACAAGAAGAACAACAAGGGAAGACACACAGAGACATAGTATCGTGATCTTGGTTTGGAACTGGAGCGTCCGCATGCAGGCTTAATAGGTTCTGAGCACCCTTCCACTGTCTCCACTGGCTTCCTGTCAGGCATTAATTTAGAGCAAATGTCCTGCTTGAATTGCCATTGATTAGTTATGTCATCTCATATGCTTGGGAGCGGATCTTGATCCCTTTTCTTAACCCCCTTCACCTTCAATATAATGTTTTTTGACTTATCTTTCAAATATATTTTAAAACACCGTTATTTATCAGGCAAGGGAATGAATCTAACAAATCAAGCTGGCTAATGCTTGTCTACATGTGACATGTCATTCCAGCCCCTAAATTATCGGCATCAAGCCCAGGTTTCCCTGGGGAGAGTATGTCCAGTATTTGGATACTACATTTGGCTTTGGGTTTTGAAAAAAAGTCTTAACTCTTAATCTTAATGGGGGGAAAAGGATTTTGCCAAATTCTAAAATCACTGCCTCTGTGAAAAGAAGGAGGTGGGGATGGACATTGGAAACTCTCCCCACAGAGCTGAAAACCTCAGTGTTGGAGCTCAGTGCCGGCAAGTGCTGGCAAGTGTGACGATCAGGGTAGGAAAGTGACAAGAAAGTGACATTGACACAGCAGTCTGGCTGCAGAGACACCCCCCCACCCCGCCCTGGAGTGCAGGATGCAGAAAGCAAACACAGTGGCTGTAGAGAAATGGAGCTCGATGCTTAACATTCTTCCACACTCTGGGGCTCCTGAGGCACCCAGGAAGGCAATCATATATATTTTAAAGGGATGACATTTATCTTTGCGGTACCCTTTCAAGCTTTTGCGGCGGCTTCCCTGGAGGCAGAAGGGAATAGCACAGCCCTTCCTGTGACATTCTAACAGAGCAGGAAGGAGGCTAACCCTGAGGATGAAAGCCCAGGGTCCCTTCCTCTTTGACAACTCAAGTGGCTTTAAAGAACAACCACCACATTTGGGACACTCTTTTGCCTTATTTGGGGCTGGAGTGCTGACTCTTAGTAGGAAGCTGCGATTTTTCAAAAACACGATTTGGAACACCCTAGCAATTTAGTGTCATCTGCCTGCTTGGTCCCAGGTTCTTGGGGGTTCTTGCAAAGCCAGAATAGGACCTGTCCACTGTCTTCTCCAGCCTTCTCTCCAGAGCTATGGAGGCTGGTCTGGGACAGGTGGGTCAACTGTGGTTCGTCCTGTGGGCAGTTCAACTCTAAGTTCATGGAACCAAGTCCTCAGCTCTGACGTGGCCTCTGCTCCTTTTGGTGACCTTGTGCTCCTTGGCTGGGCTGAATGTTCCAACCTCCCTCTTCCTGGGAACAGCACCATTTTAGACTTGGGTCAAGTTGTCCCCTCTGGTGTTGGCTCACCCAGAATCCACATTTCTCAGAGGCTCGGGGCAGCTGCCAACAAGTGGTTCTCCAATCATCCATGAGCCCAAAGATCCCTCCAACTTGGGAGGCAGTCATCCAGTCATGGGACTGACATCTCTTCCTGTCAAGTCCTTCTGCCCCCAAAGATGCTCTGAGTCTCAATCTGATCCAGGTGGGTTCTCCACACCTTCTTCCTGTGGCTTATCTGCCTAACGCTAGATGAACACCACACAGTTATAAATACTCAGGTCAATATATATATGCAGGTATAGATATATATATTCTGGTCACTGTTTTACACTTGAACAAAGAAAACCACTAGCCTGCTTGTTCTAGAGTTTGTGCCACCCCGACTCCCATCTGCCTGTGGTGTAGCTGGCAGGAAATGTGAGCCACTGAGTCCCACAGGGCGCTCACCTTACGTGGCCCCGTCGCACTGGCCGACAGTCAGTTTCAAAGCCCCCTGCTCGTGCAGGTTCTTCAGGGCCTTGAACTCCAAGGGCATGGTATGGGGACCGGCCTGGGAAGTGTAGCCGTACTTGAGGCTGTCGTAATAGTGGTACTTGACGGGGTTCTGGTTCTGATCTAGCGGAAAGGGCCAGAAGCCATAGAGGTAGATCTGGTTGCAGAAACGCGTGGCCAGGGTGTACATCAAGAGGCCCGTGGTGGGTCTTTTGATGTGAACTTTGTTAGTCAGCCAGTATCTGGGGAACAAGAAAAAAAAAGAAAGTGAAACAAAGAAACAAAAAAGAAACCTGAGTTTGCGAATTATCCTTTCCAGGAAGGGGAAGATTTTGTCCTGGGCCACAGCCTGCCGCCTGCTGAGGACATGAGGTTCAGCGATGAAAGGGGCTTGCCCAGGTTCACCTGGGTAGAAAGGGCATGACCTTGACTTGAGCTCAGGCTGGTTGAAACCTAAAGCAGGGTCTGGCAAACGTTTTCTGTAAAGGGCCAGGTGGCAACAATGGCTGGCTTTGCGGCCATACTCCTGGCCTCTGCCATTGTAGCCCGAGAGCGCCACGGACAACACACACGGGTGTGGCTGCGCCATAGTTTGCCAACCCTGATAAAGGGCCGCCTCTTGCATGGTGCCCACTGCCTATTGCCACACCTGACTCTGGCAGGGGTTGACCTCCTTGCCTCCTAAGCATCATCAGAATTCTTTCCCATCCCTGCCCACAGGCCCCACCCCCACCCCCTTCCGCCTCTGATGCAGGCTGCCCATCTCTCAGCATACGTGGCTTCCCTGGAGGGCAGAGGGAGCAGCAAACAGCGGCCTTCCCTGTGAGGCTGGGTTCTGCAAAGGAATCTGTCGGAAGTGTGAGAGGAAACACTGGGCGGGGGCAGGGCGGGGAGAGCAGAGCTTTAGGCTAAGGGCTTCCTGTGTTGAGTGAGGTGCTGAGCTACCTTTGTACATAGAGGGCCTTGGTTTACCTTAATCGAGAAAGAAGTGAGGAAGAAACCATCTTCATTTCACAGGCTAAGCAACAGAGGTTGAGAGGTGGTTTCAGTGACAGTTCTGTCTACAACTACCGGTGTGCCTTTGAGCAAGTTGCTTCTCCCTGCTGGACCCACTTTTTCACATTTATGCAACGATGGGGCACAGACCAAGGGATTGCCAAGACAGCCTCCAAGTTCCACCACAATCCAGAAGTGTCTTCAGAAGTGGGAAAATAGACACTCTCTTTGCCATCATTTTTATTTTCCATCATGGTTTTTCTCCTGCTTGGATTTAGAACCCACTGGGACGCGTGGTCCAACCTCTTTATTTCTAGTAAAACCTTCCACGTACCCAATGCTGAATCCTTTTAGATGTAATGTGTATGCCTTGGTGGAAAGCCGTACTTCCCTATCACAAAGTCCTTACTACTGTGTCTCCACCAGACAGTGTCCGTGGTTTTCTGTACTCAAACACACTCTGTGGGACCCCATCCCACGAGCTCCCATTTGCTGCTGTGAAAAACACCCACCCCCCCGTCGGAAGCACAGGCCAACGACGTTCCCCGCGGCACCTCGGCACAGTGATGCCCAAGACTATAAAGTCACACGTGTCAGTGAAATTCATGCCGGAAGGTAAAACGATGCTGGACAGAACGCTTACATATTGCTGAAAGTTACAAGTGTTTTACATTATTAACAGTGCTTCTAGCTCAAAGTTTGTGGGCAGCTTCTCTAGAAGCCCAAGTACACCCTTTTGCAAGAGGCTCCTTCTGCAGCTCCAAACTAGGAACCCCTGAACATTTCAGAGACTCAAGCTTAAATCCTTTAGCTTTTGGGGGAGGCATTAGCCTTTGTATCAGACAAGGTTATAGATTCCTAATAACCCATATAATTTCAGTAAATCATATACTATTGGATATAATAAAACTTATTTCAAGGCTCCCTCCCACCCCATCCTGTCTGTCAGGCCAGGGTGATCTGAATTTCCCCCCTAACATTGATGATGGAGTCTGTGGTCCCCAACGGCCGGAATCAGAGTGAACATGATTCTTCTGGGCTCTGCATGTGGCCCACTTTCACAACGGCTCTTGTTTCATAAGCCTGTCAGTTGAAGGCCCCTTCCTTTGTAACCTCTCCTTTTTCATCTTGTCTGGGCCAAGAAACTTCCCTGCAGCTGAATTTTCTGACCTGGAATCAGACAGAGAGGCAGAGGCAGAGGACAGAAGAATGGCTCTAGTAACTGCAAACACAATACAAAAAATAATAGGAAAAGAGTTGGCGGACATACCACAGAACTTCATCATTTCTGTCCTGCATGGTTGAGAAGTTTCATCCCAGCTGATATGTAGGAGGCATGGTGCTGGCTCAGGGGGGTGCTTGATGCTGAGACTGGGGCTTATTAGATAGGGAGCCCTTCCTTAGACTACCTCAATACTCTATACGCTCAGTGGGGTTGAGCTGAGCTTGGGAGGACCCTGGAGGTTGAAGGCAGGAAGAGTGCATGGAGGAGAAGAATTCAGAAGAGCAGCAGCTGACATCTCGGCTTAACTACATCTAATCATGGGGAGCTCACCCCCTCTTGAGCTACTCCATTGCACTTTCAGCTTTAACTTAATGGTTCTCAACCTAGGCTGCCCCTGCCTGGAGCTTTAAGAGGACCCATCCTGGGTCCCACATCCAGATGCAGCCTGGACGCTGGGATTTTTAAAACCTCCCCCAGTAATTCAAATGTGCAGCCAAGGCTAAGAAGCCCTGCTCTAACTGGTAGGTGGTTCTGCCAAAAGAACCTAAGAACGAGACTTATTTAGAGAAAAGAGGGGGAAAAAGTAAGCATAAGGGATAGTCATCGAGTTTTAAAGACAGTTGGGCCTGGAGAACTCATCTAGCTCAGCGGTCTGGCAGGGGATATAGCTGAGCGAGCTGGGAGTTGGGACATGTGTGTAAGGAAAACTGACACTGGCCTCTGTGTTGCCAAGGCAATAGGGAGTGGGGGGTACTGTGGCATCTAAAGGGGCAGCTGGTTTTATTGTTGTCTTGTATGGTCATGTAAGATTTTCTGATTTTTTCAAAGGTATCAGAAATCTGGATTTTAACACAAATTCTCCAAATTTTTAAATGTTGGCAACTACTTAAAAAAAGTTTTTTTAAAATCTGGTGAGTCCCTATTGGGTGAGTTAACAGACCATATCTATGGGTAATCCACGGTTCTCCTGGATTGAACTTGTCCTCTTCTTTCAATTTACAGAGGAAAAAGTGAGAATCCAGGGTGACTTGCCAGAGAAGAGGCAAACCTCTCACACAGCTGGTCAGATAGAGCTTGGATAAAATGCAGCCTCCCCACTCCTGGTTCTTGGGCTTTTTTCACTCCATAGTGATTCTGGGGGGTGGGGGCGTTGTCGGGGTTGGGGATGAGCTGGCTGCAGCTGCTGTTCACACTGTCCAGGGACACATGAGCCACGGGCTGTGTCCCCTCATGAGACCATCTCAAAGACTGTTCACTCCCTGAGAAATTCAAGCCCGAACAACGGCCACATGACAGATTAGGGATTTGCGGTTTGTTTATTTTCTGATTGTAAGGGCTTAGCAGAGTAAGGCTTTCAGAAATAAATTTCTTTTCAAGCCATTGATGCTCTGCCCAGAGAGAGGCAGTGAAGAATTGAATCAGTGGGGAAACGTCCAAGTAGCTCATAGGCGGGTCTGAGTTTACCCAGACAAGTGCAGTGCCCTCCCCGTAGATGTGCCTTTCCCCTACATGTCCTCTTGGTGAACTCTCTTTTTTTTTTTCCCCTCAAACTGAGCACGTGAATCACGTCTTCCTGGAAATGCTCCCTTTGTTCCACTCTCTTCTCAGCTCAAACTGAATTAGTCATTCCCCCTTATTATTATGAGTTTTGTTTCCATGGATCCTATTGTGCTTATCAACCCGAGCTGATCCTTCATCACTGTATGGGTTGGACTCCCACTTGAAACGGTACTGTGATCTCCCCAAGAGCAGAGGCCATGCCTTACACTCCTTTGTGGGGTCATCAGAGGCACCTGGCTCAGTGTGTGGTGCAGCCAAGGCACTATGGCAGAGACGGCATCGCTCAACCAATCCTCCATGGGCTTGCCTATATCTCTCAGCATCCCTTGTAAATGAGCTGGGGTCACATGACCAGTTCTGGCCAATAGACTGCAATAGGAAATGGTCCCTGCTGGACCAACTGTTCCCCAAGAGCTTACTCCTGCCTTGGAGAACCTCAGTGCCTCCTGGAAAGATGATGTCAGCCTAAGATGAAAGAAGCCTAAATCCTAGAATCACTGGTTGGAAGACAGCTCCAACCAACCTACATCACACTTTGCGAGGATGAGAAATAAACTTCTGTTGTGCTAAATCACAAGGGTTTCAGGGATTGTTATTGTAACATAAACTAGAATTGATTATCCTGGCTTCCATGGCGCTCGGCAACTTTGGACTTAAATGGAATTGAAAAATGGGAAGAAGTAGAAAAGGAGAGAGGGGGAAGCTAGCAGTGCATGCAGCTTTGTGACTCTGGCCAGCTAAGACAGGAATAGAAACACCCAGCCTCTCAGATCTGCTGCCCAGAATCGCTCACTGCGAAAGGTGTTAACAGCAAAAGAGGCTCCGGAATGAATTGAGAGCTCAGTGGCAGGGAGGGACCCTCTCATTTCCGATTCTGCCTCTGTGGGTAAACAAGAGCTCCTGAGTGAGGTCTGACAGGGACACGGGGACACCGTTTAATGAGCAGCTTGTTCTAGAAGCTGACAGTTATGTGGGAACAAATCACTCTCCATTTCCTTTATCGCTCCTCAGTCGCCCTGGCCAATTTAGAGACTGTGTGCATGGCCGACTTGTAGACGATTTCTTTCCTTGAGATAACAGCTGGGTGTTAAAACACAAACTAATTAATTTTGCCTTCCTAAACGAGGTTAGCTGGGTGCATCCAGGATGCTGTATTGACAATGCACCTTTAATATCCCAGTCTGGAGGCTTTAATTAGAAGGCAAAGTCATCTCCAAAAAGGCAGTAATTATTTTTCAAATTCGTTACCCCAATTGCCAAGACAATTAAGTGGCATATTTTATGAGCATGGACGGAAATAAACGAAGATTGCCAAAATCATCACCAAAGCACACTTGTCCTTCTCCCTGGATTCCTCTGCTTGGTATGTGGCAAGCATGGTGGCTGCCATGGTCGGAAAAAGTGACCAAAGGGGCTTTCTCTAAGAAGCTGAAAGCACTTTGTGGGATATAGCTCATATCATCCTTAAGGAACAGGAATGCCTCACAGGTGGTCATCGAGGGATACTTGGTGATGCTTTGCACAGGATCATCAGCAAAGCCAGAAACAGGGCTCTCAGACTCCTGTTCTCTCGTCATCTACATCACCAGCCCGGTCTCTGGTCCAGGGGCCTCAAAGCTCATTGCTGTCTTTCCTTGGGAGCACCTTAGAGCTCTGGTGTCTTGGGGGGCATCTCAGGATGTAGCTTCCCAGCTTTGTGGAACTGGACATCGGGGGGGTTGTTTCAGAATTTGGGGCTGGTGTGCAGAGCTGGTTAAGCCCTGGGGATGCTTGAGGCTGATTCCTGGTCCCCAGGCCTCCCTGCTTACCCAAGCCAGTGCTCTCATTCAAGTAAGCCAGGCTAGCCTCAAGTATTACCATGCCACCAAAAGCTCGCCCATGACTCCTGGGGTCCACAGGATAACATCCAGCAGCCTCAGCCCAACCTGTGCAGCCCTTGAGATTTGGGCCTGAAATCCCTCCTACCACCTGGCATGCACAGCCACACTGCCACCAGGAACTTCTGGTCTCTTCCAGGACACCACCACCACCTACTTCTCCTGGCTGGCAACTCCTTCTCAGCTTCCCTGAAGGAAGCCTTCTAGGACCTGCCTGGATGGTTTTGTGTACTGTATGCTGTTCTTTTCCTATCCTAGCACTGATCATGCTATCTTGTAACGATTTGTTTACTTGTCTTCTCCTCCCCTACAATTTAAACTTCTATGAGCAAGTGGGTTGACTTCTTGCTCCCATGTAACCCCAGATCCGAGCATAGCTCACCCATAGAGTGGGCGCTTCACAGATCTCTGTTTAATGAAGCAGTGAGTAAAGATTAGCAAGTAGGGGTTAATGTCTCCCTTTGGGGGCACTGGCAGGAGAGGTGGAAGGAGCCTGGCCTCACCCTAAACCCTTCTAGGCAGCCACTGGGTTCTCACATGTGAAAGGTGGGCTAACAGCATCCTAGACAGTATGTTGCCAAAAGAAAGAAGGAAAAACCATGATGCCGGTTACTTAAGGCGTTCCTCCTGCTACACGTGGGGGTGGCCCCAGGGAGTCTAGAGACTGCAGCTCCCGCACAGGTATCGCTTCTGTCGCTAGAGGCCCTGCAGGGACTCAGCAAGACCATTTCTTGGGGGTTTAAACCTTCTGGCTAGATTCTGGAATCTAAACTGAGGCCACTACAAATAGAAAAAAAGTTATATTTAACCTCATTCATAATTAAAGGAAAATTCAATTTCACACAACGAGATGCCATTTTTCACCAGATTGGCAGAGATAATAGTTGTTGATAACACATTATGTTGGGAAGGTTATGTGAAAACAGGTATTTTCAATAATCATAGGTGGGAGTGTAAATTGGTAAATACCTCTGTGGTGGGCAATTTGGCAATCTCTATGAAAACTAACAATGCTTATAGCATATATCCATCTCTCGTTTTTAGCAATGGCACATCTAAAAAGCAAGACTACATATATACATATGTGTGTAGATGCCAGTCAAGGACAATTGCTGTAATACTGATCATACCAGCAGAAGACTGGAAAAGCTTGCGACGCCCACTGATGCCTTCTGCTAACAGAAATTATGGTCCAGACACGGTGGAGTGTAAGGCAGCTGTGAAGGAGAATGAGGTGTTGCATGTCGATATGGAATAATTTTCGGAATTTAGCAAAGTGCAGTACTTAAAACATGCTCCCTTAGGTGTGAAAGTGGATATTTCTGGAAGGACACACATAGAAAAACCAGTTTAATAGGCTGCTTCTGTGGAGGAGGGCTCACTTTTCACTTGAAATCCTTCCATGCTATTTGGCTTTTTCTTTTGACTATGTCCATTGCTATTTAAAAAAAAAAATGGAGACAATCCATTAAAAATGACCAATGCCAACTGTGCTTTAACACCCCAGACCTTCCTCCCTTTCTGTAGGTAACACCACTATGCAATGCACTTCCACACTCCGTGTCCACTGGAGGAGACTGGGCCTCAACTCCTGTGACCAGCCCTGGAGACTTGCTCTGTGGACTCTGATAGGCATGTCTGGGAGGGGCCCCCTCCAGGCTTAGCTGGTCTCTCCCCTGCCTCCCTGCACCCTGCTTCCTCTCTCACCCTGGACCTGCCCTCCGGCCTCAGGTTCTGCTCCCCTCTGACAGGCAGCAAGGCCTACTTTGCTGAGCTGCTGCTCCAGCCCTGGCAGTGGTGCCCGCTGGATCAGTGCCTTCTGAGGGCCTAGGCTCAGCACTCCTGATGCCTAATTAAGCATGAATTCACCGGCCTTCTGTGCACTAGGCTTGTGGGCTGGGCGGCTGGTTACACAGGCCAGCCAGCGAGCTGCTTTCCTGCCCGAGGGCAGCCCTCTCTGTAGGTCCCAGCCTTCCCCATTGTGGTAACTGAATTAGAGCCATTCACTACCAGCTGCTGACCAGAGCTTCCCACTTCCTGCAGCCAAATTCAATTGCCTGGGTGTCCTTCCCCTCCACTGCTCACGCCCCTTGCCAACAGCCAGCCAGGGCACTGTGCCACCTTGAGGGCCGGCAGAGCCAGAAGCTCCTGGAAGCCAGGTTGGGTCAGGGGCAGTGAGTGTCGAAGGGCAGGCCTTCTGCTCAGTGTCTCTGCCTCACGCTGCCCACTTCCCTGTAATATCCAGGACCGATAACTGCCACAGATGGCAGGAATCTTGAGAGTACATGGTGGGTAGAGATTCTCCTAGCACAGGTGTGTTGAATCAAAGGCTCTCTGTGGGGGGGGGTGGGGGCGCGGGTACTATCTAGCCCAACTGTTAAAGGCTGAATTGCATCCCCTCGAAACTCATATGTTGAAGTCATAACTTCCAGTACTTCAGAATGTGACCTTTGGAGATAAGGGTCTTTACAGAGACAACCAAGTTAAAATGAGGCTACTAGAGTGAGTTCTAATCCAATATAACTGATGTCCTTAAATCTGGAGACAGACAGGGAGAATGATGAAGATGGCCATCTATGAGCCAAAGAGAGAGGCCTGGAAGAGGTTCTTCCCTCAGAGGCCCCAGAAGGATTTCTAGCCTCCAGAACTGTAGGGCAATACATTTCTGTTCTTTAGGCCACCCAGCCTGTGGTACTTTTTTACAGCAGCCCTAGCAAACTAACACCCTAACTGTATAATACATATTTCCCTCTCCACAGCCCAGTAAGGGGCATCCCTTGCTGTCTGGACATCTCCAAGAATGCAGAATTCATCCGTTCCTAAGAGGCAACTATACTCATTTCAGATGATCTTTATTTGTTGGAATGTTCTTCCCAGTGTCCAGAGGAAACCAGACTTACTCTAGATCCTTTCCCGACCCTAGTTCATACGTGGAGACTCACAGCCCAAATCTGCAAGCCCTTCAAGGGCAGGAGGCTTGATTTATTGATTTTTGTGTTCCCCCAGCACAGGCCTGGAACACTTGAGGTGCCTGTAAGTATTTGCTGAATAAGAAAGATTGCTCTCATACTCCTTGGAGACTTCTCTTCCCAAATCCTTTCAACTTTTGAATTTTTTTGCCGCTGTGGTCCCTCTCCAGCCTGGTACCCAAAACGGAATGTGATTCTCCAACAATCCATCGCTGACCTCCCTGACTCTCAAAGATGTTACCCATCCATCCATTGCTATGGATGTGTATTGCTAAGATCACATTATCCCTTTGAGCAACCACACATCTGCTGATGGTTGGTACTGTTTATCCCTCTTTACCTGTACAACTGTTTGGAACCCAAGTACAGAATCTTGCATTCATTCATATGAAATTTCTTCCTCTTAGATTGGCTCGTTGTTTCAGCCTGTCAAGAGAAATTTGGATTCAACTCTAAGGCCCCCAATATTGGGAATTCCCCAAAAGTCACATCACCTGTGAATTTGCTAAGCAGACAATTGATGCCTTCAAGTAAGTCACTGGTAAAAATGGGGACAGTTGGCAGGACAGGGTGCTGGTGGCCTGTTCTTAAAGGTCTCCATGAAGTCAACATTAATCTAATCAATTAGTGTCTTTGGGGCATCAATGGTCAACAGACAGTGGTCAGTCTATGTGTCAAGGATATGGGAAGGCAGGTGGCAGTGGTAAAAGCAGAGACTTTGAAGCCTCTACATGTGGATTCTAATCCCCCTCTTCCCATCTGAGTGATCTTGAGCAATCCTCTTCACATTCCTGAGCCTGTTTCCTTATGAGTAAACTGGGGATGGAAATAGTATCTATCTTATAAGGCTGTTCTGAGGTGTCCTGACCTTCCCGCTTGTGCTGCTTGGTGGGGAAGCTGCCCTGTGCTTGCGATAACGGTGCTGTGCAGGTGGAGTCTTGACATGCTGCTATCCGCTGCGGTCTCCTAACACCACATCTTCAGTGCAGCAGCTCCCAGTCCTCTGAGCTCATAGCACCCCCAAATCCAGAGCTGGGTGGGTGTGAATTTCTGCTGCATCTGGTGCATTGCATTAAAGGGAGACAATGTGGTTAATTTCATGGTTGTGACTCTTACTGGCTGGGTGACCTCATACAAATCACCCAACTTGTCTGGTCATCAAGTTCCTCATTTGTAAGATGAAGACACTAGGGTGCTCAAAGTCAATTCCCACTTGACACTCTGATCAACAAGCACAAGGATTCTAATTTCCTCACACTTGTTATTTTCCACTGTTTTGATAATAGCCATTCTAGTGGGTGTGAAGTTGTAACGCATTGTTGTTTTGTCTTATATTTCCCTAGTGATTAGTGATGTTGAGCACCTTTTCATGTGCTTATTGGCCACTTGTATATCTGCTTTGGAGAGATGTCTGTTCAAGTCCTTTGGCCATTATTGAATTGGGTTGTTTGATTTTTGTTGTTGTTGAGTTATAGGAGATCTCTATATATTCTGGATATTAATTCCTTATTAGATAATATGATTTGCAAATATTTTCTCCTATTCTATGGGTAGCTTTTTAACTCTCTTGATATATTGTCTTTTTGGCACACGAAGAGTTTTAATTTTGATGAAGTCCATTTTTATCTATTTTGTTGTTTGTTGCTGTTGTTGTTACCTGTGTTTTTGGTGTCATACTTAAGAACCCATTGCCAAACCCAAGGTCATAAGGAGATTCCCTACGCTTTTCTATAAGAGTGAATTTCTTCTAAGTGAATTGTACACTTTAAAATGGTTTCAATGGGCTATACTATCAAAAAACCAAAATAATGAGTGTTGGCCAGGATGTGGATAAATTGAATAACAAGTGTTGGATGAATGTGGAGAAACTGGAACTCTTGTACACTGTTGGTAGATTGTAAAATGGTACTGCCACTATGGAAAACAGTATGGAGGCTCCTTAAAAAAATTAAAAACAGAACTATGGTATGATCCAACAATTCCATTTCTGAGTGGATATCCAAAAGAATTGAAAGCAGGGTCTCAAAGAGCTATTCACGGACCCATGTTCATAGCAGCACTGTTCACAAGAGTCAAGAGGTAAAAGCAACCCAAATGTCCATTGATGGATGAATGGATAAACAAAACATGGCATATACATACAATAGTATATTATTCAGCCTTCAAAAGGAAGGAGATTCTGACACATGCTACAACATGGATGAAACTTGAGGACATTAAGTGAAACAAGCCAGTCACAAAGAAGCAAATACTATATTACTTTACTTATACGAGGTATCTAAAGTAGCCAAAATCATAGAAACAGAAGTAGAATGGTGGTTACCAGGGGTTGGATATATGAGGAAGAGGGGACTTGTGTTTAATCAGTACGGAGTTTTGGATTTGCATGAAGAAAAAGTTCTGGAGGTCTGTTTCACAACAATGTGAAAATACTTAACACTACTGAACTGCACAGTTGAAAATGGTTAAAATGGTAAATTTTATGTGGTGTATATTTTACCTCAATAAAAAATTATTTATCCTGTCCCACCCCATAAATGGGGTGTTTGTTGGAAACAGATTTTTAATAAGGAAATAAGATTATTCTGCAAACTACAACCCATATTGGAACTTTGAGGTAAAGTTCAGGTGAATTTGACTTAGTCCATTGCTCTATAGACTCCTTTATTAACTGGAGCATAAATAGATTTCCCTCCCAGTGATTTCACCCTCTGGTCCTGCTTCTACCTCTTGAGTCTACAGGACAAGTCTAATCCCTTGGTTGGTGGTTGGTGGCAGCTGCCATGATCACTGTAGTTATGACTGATTGTCTGTCTCCCCTGTGTTGGCACAGGACACACATTCTGTCGTAGGTATTGCTCCCCAGTATAAATAGAGAAAGCAGGGCACAGGAGACAAGCCACCTGGTCAAGGATGTTATACAACCAAGGGAGTAGCGGAGCTGGGATGTGAACCCGGGTGTCCCTACCTCCAAAGCTCATGTTCCTGATGCTAGGCCAGATCGCCTCTTAGCCGGATTCCTCCTCAGCCTTCTTCTCTATGACCCCTTGTTGTTTTCTCAGATGCCTTTGTTCTGCATCCCTCACCAGTTCATTCTTCCTCTTGCAGTAAACACCAGGTAAATTCCCACCTGGTGGGAACAGAGGCAAGCCCTTCCTCTCAATACAGACATTGCCCACCTTCTCAGTGATGCCCTACTGGACCCAAACCCTATAGGGTCCAGTGTCCGCACAGAGGGAGGGGGCCATTGTCAGAAATCCATCCCAAGGCCCCTGAAGCCCTCATTCCTGCCCCCTCCCCTTGCTAAAAGGAGAACCCTTTCCCATCCGTCTCTCCTGCAGTATTTCCTCCCGGGAGTTCCTGCAAAGGAAGATGTTGCAATCTCAGGATTAAGAGCCTGTTTGTTTAAAGGGCTTATTACTGGTGCTTAATGCTATTTTGACAGGTGAAAGTGAGTCAATTATAGCTGGAAATAGTTCCAGCTGAATAGTTCCTTCCAGGTGGTTGCCCATTCCCTAGCCAAGGGACTTCTTTTCTCTTTACCAAAGGGCACTTCGTCTCTTTCCCTCATATCCTCTGACCTCCAAACCACATAAAGAATTTCCTCCTTCCAGGAAGGAACAATGTTAAAGGCATGGAGCCTAAATCCATGAGAGGGGGGCTGCTGCAGCAGCCCCCCTCCGTGAGGGGGTGAAGTGAGTGCTAAAGGGAGGCTTGACAGGTCAACCTCCAGGATAAAGAATGCAGCCCTAGCGAGCCTGGGTCCATACAGGTATCACTCTTCTCCATCAGCCACGAATGTGGCTGCCTCTCATTGAATGTCTCTCTAGGTCTTTCTTGAGGGCAATGGGTTTCTGTATTGATACCCATCCTAATTAGACCAGTGCTGGTCACAGGCTTGGGTGCCTCAGGTCGGGGGTCACCTTTATGAAGACAGCAAGAGTTCTTTCTGGGTGGCTCAAAGGACTTCCTAGGGTCACACCAAGTTAGGCTAAGGCCCCAGTGAAGATCATTCCAATGTCCCCCAGAAATTGTCTTATGTCACCAGAGCAGGACTGTGAACTGCCAGGTGGTTGGATGGACCACTGGATTCAGGGCCAGGCTGGCAGTCAGGAGTGTCATGAGATGTATTTGTAACAGGTATCTCACAGTTAATATGCCCAAGAAAGAGCTCTCTTCCTCAACATGCCCAAACACACACAGACTTCTTCCAGACTCTCCCATCACAAAGAATGGCACCACTGTCCACACATCTGCTCCAGCTCTAACTCTGACAGTCATCCTGGATTTCTCTCTTTCTCTCACCCCTTGAGGTCCTTAAATAGAATCCATTAGCAAATCCTGCTGCCTCTACTCCAAATGTTCTAGCAAATCTGACCAAAGTGTTGCATATCTACTACCACTGTCCCAGTCTAAGCCACAGTGATTCCCAACCTGGACTCTTGCAACCGCTTTCCAACAGATATTCCTGCTTTCCTTTTTGCCCCCCTGTGGTTTCTCCTCCACCCAGTGGCTGTCCAAGAATCATTCTCCACACCGCTCTCTGGGTGGGGGCAAGAGATTGCTCAGAACTGGCACGCCACATGCCACACATTTGCCAGCCTACTTCTCCAGGAAGGGAGGCTCAGAAAGGCCAGGTGACTTGCAGAGGTCAGACAACGAGTGAGTGGTGGAGCTGGGCTGCAAATGCACCTGGGAAAGGAAAACTGCCTCTCAAGCACCCCCCGCACCCCGTGGCTGCTCACCCGCGGACGGCGTGCAGCAGGCGCAGAGAGGGGTACGCAGTACGCACGTTGACGCGGTGCTTCAGGATGAGCTCGTTGACCCACTCGACCCGCTCCTTGCCGCCCCTGGCCATGAAGGCGGGGATCCACAGGATGCTGCCGTTGAGGCTGTGCAGCCGCTGCAGCAGCTTCTCCCGCCACGTGGCGTTGACCAAGTCCTCGAAGGCCCGCTGGATGACAGAGGGGTTCATGGTCACCAGGTCTGTCTTGAGCCCCACATCCTGGGCGTACTCCTGCACCGGGGCCAGGTTGCACCTGCCGGAGAAAAAGGCAGCGATGGTCCTTTTGGGGAAGCTGAGGCACTGCTGCTTATACTTAACTTTATCCATCCTTTATCTCTCCTCGCATCCTTCTCATCCCCAAACAAAGACCTAGGGCATCTTCCTGAATTCACCAGGCCCTCCTGTCATCCCTGTTCTTTCTTCTCCTGACACACATATTGACTGGGCCCTTAGCACATACATAGAACCTTGCTGGGCCCCGGGGTTGTACAATGCCTGCCTGTAAGTCAGCCCTCAGCCCACAAGATGACCATGCTATAGGCAGGTGTGACCTGGTCACATTAGGTGACAGAGTGAGGGCTCTGAAGACACACTCCTGGGTTCAAAATTCAGCTCTGATATTTTCTACCTGTGTTATTCTAGGTAACCTGATCAACCTCTCTGTGCTTTCTGAGAGCCTCCTGGCTAAGGCACAGCCACAACAGTTTTTTTTAGCTATGATGGACATCACAACAGCATCCCCTCCAGGGATTAAGGCAGTCCCTAGACACCCAGTACTTAGAACGCTGCTGGACCACAGTGAGAGCTCAGTACATGTTAACTGTTACCATCATCCTCACGGGGAGGAGCATCGGGTGGGCTTCCTGAGGTGGTGACCATCACAGGAGGTCTGGAAGGATGGCAGAGCAGAAGCCCATCTGTGGATAAGGCACCTCAGGAGAGTGTTTCTCCAGCTTGCAAGAGCAGAAGAATCATCTCAGGCAGTGGTTAAAAATACAGAACCCCGGGCTTCCCTGGTGGCGCAGTGGTTGAGAGTCCGCCTGCCGATGCAGGGGACACGGGTTCGTGCCCCGGTCCGGGAAGATCCCACATGCCGCGGAGCGGCTGGGCCCGTGAGCCATGGCCGCTGAGCCTGCGCGTCCGGAGCCTGTGCTCCGCAACGGGAGAGGCCACAACAGTGAGAGGTCCGCGTACCGCAAAAAACAAAAAACAAACAAAAAAACCCCCAGAATCCCTAGGTCCCTCACCTGGAGGTCCAGATTCAGCAGGTGAGCTGAGGAATTGATATGTAGTCTTATAACCAGGCAGTTTAGGAAACATCATGCTATGGCAGTTCAGGCCCAATAAATGTATCACGGGAGCCTAGGGGTATGAAGCAGTGTGGGTATTTAGGGGAAGGCAGGTGATTTGCTCTGATGGGGGCGTATTGTGTGGAGGAGATGGGGTGAGAGAGGCAAGCAAGGTGAGATAGCAAAGGGTCTGTGTGTCAGGGATGCTGCCACCTGGCAGCCAGTGGGGGTCTGTACACAGTGGCGCCGTGTGACTTTTGTCCTGAAAGACCACACAAGTCGGCCCCATAGACAGGCAGATCTGTGAGAACCATAGAGTAAAGGTCAAAGTACAGCCACACATTGTTCTAAGTGGCTCCCGCCGTGGTGTTTCAGGTCCCTCTTTTCCAAGTGCGTGTGGACCGTTGCGGACGTGAGTCCTGGGAGAGGCAGAGCATGCTGTGGCCGTGCCTCTCAAAGTGCGGTCCAGTCATCGGCACAAGGGTATTTGAAATGCAGAGTCTCGGGCCCCACCCCGGACCTGATGACTCTGCATCTTGATAAGCTCAGATGCTTCATATGCTGGTTATGTTTGGAGACACTGGGCTAGAGCCTAACGGAAGGACTTCAGAGACCGCCAGCTGAACCGCCCAGGTTACAGACGATGAAACTGAGGCCCAGAAAGGGGAGTGACACACTCCAAGTCACGTGACAAATGGGCAGCAGAGCCAAGACTGGACTCCAGACATCATACCACTCACCTTGCTGTGCAAGTGTCAGAAAAACAAAACAAAGCAAAACAAAAAAACTGTGGGTTAGAACCTGCTGTGGCCTCTGGAAATCCTGGGGCCGGGCTGGGTGGAGCACTGAAAACTCAATATGGAAACCAGGTCAGGAAGGCCGCCTTCAACGCTGCCAGGCTCCCCAGGAGGTGATCAGACCCTGCCAGGGTCAGCTTTTGCCCTCTGACCATACCTTTAACGCCCTCCGCAACTACCCTCACCCCTTCTCCGGCTTCCAATCAGACAAACCTGCCACTTCCCTTCTCCTCTCCCTTCTCCCCTCCATCCCCAATTTTTCGACTGGAGAGCTTTGAGAAACAGGACTGAACCACTGGGTACGCCAGGCACAGACAGAACCTGGGAAAGGACAACAAACTAAGACAAGCGTGGCTGCTGGGCTGCCACAGCTTGTGCATCACAGTGGATGCAGGAGTCAGCACGCCACCTAATCCCATGTCCTGAGGTCCAGGGAGCTCTGTGATAAGGCCGCTTCCCAAAGCCCGGGACAAGGCTCTCTTTGCATCAAGAGAGTCCCGATAGAAACGTGAGATGCGGTTCTGCCAGTGCTGGGGTGCTGTTTGGGATGAAACTCGAGGCTCTGTGTGCCCTACTTTTGACCAGGGGACAGCAAGGCCTTGTTTTTGAGTTGGGTTGGGGGTCAGGTATCAGGGCCGTGAGTAACTGTGTCCAAATGTGTCCCCAGGCGACTGGAAAATGAGAAATGAGAATGAGAGCTCATTCTCTCTTTGGAGAGAATGATGGTCAAGTACAAATACAAGTTTCTCTGTCGCCCCTTCACTTCCCAGATTTTGTCTACAGGAGAATAAAGGAACTAGTAGAGTACACCTTAAAAGAGTTTTCCAAACTTGGGCCAACAACTGGCCAGTCCAGGAGACTTTTTTAACCAACCTTTTGTGCTGGGCTCTATCCAGTGGTCAGCAAACTTTTTCTGCAAAGGGCCAGATAAATATTTTAGGCTTGTGGGCTAAATGCTCGCTCTGTGGCAAATTCTTCAACTCTGTACAACTAATTCAACTCTACATCGCAGTGAGAAAGCAGCCACTGAGGATATGAGAATGAATGGGCATGGCTGTGTTTCAGTAAAACTTTATTGATAAAAACAGGTTATGGGCCATAGTCTGCCTGCCTCTGTTCTAGACCAACGGTTCTCAATCTTGGCTGTACAAGATCCTTTTTGACCCACATCCTAGAGAAATGGAAATAAAAACAAAAATAAACAAATGGGACCTAATGAAACTTAAAAGCTTTTGCACAGCAAAGGAAACCATAAACAAGATGAAAAGACAACCCTCAGAATGGGAGAAAATATTTGCAAACGAAGCAACTGACAAAGGATTTATCTCCAAAATGTACAAGCAGCTCATGCAGCTCAATACTGAAAAAAAACAAACAATCTAATCCAAAAATGGGCAGAAGAACTAAATAGACATTTCTCCAGAGAAGATACACAGACTGCCAACAAACACATGAAAGAATGCTCAACATCACTAATCATTAGAGAAATGCAAATCAAAACTACAATGAGATATCATCTCACACCAGTCAGAATGGCCATCATCAAAAAATCTACAAACAATAAATGCTGGAGAGGGTGTGGAGAAACGGGAACCCTCTTGCACTGTTGGTGGGAATGTAAACTGATACAACCAGTATGGAGAACAGTATGGAGGTTTCTTAAAAAACTAAAAATAGAACTACCATATGACCCAGCAATCCCACTACTGGGCATATACCCTGAGAAAACCATAATTCAAAAAGAGTCATGTACCACAATGTTCATTGCAGCTCTATTTACAATAGCCAGGACATGGAAGCAGCCCAAGTGTCCATCGACAGAGGAATGGATAAAGAAGATGTGGCACATATATACAATGGAATATTACTCAGCCATAAAAAGAAAGGAAATTGAGCTATTTGTAGTGAGGTGGATGGACTTAGAGACTGTCATACAGAGTGAAGTATGTCAGAAAGAGAAAAACAAATACCATATGCTAACACATATATATGGAATGTAAAGAAAAAAAATGGTTCTGAAGAACCTAGGGGCAGGACAGGAATAAAGACGCAGACATAGAGAATGGACTTGAGGACACGGGGAGGGGGAAGGGTAAGCTGGGATGAAGTGAGAGTGGCATGGACATATATACACTACCAAATGTAAAATAGATAGCTAGTGGGAAGGAGCCGCATAGCACAGGGAGATCAGCTCGGTGCTTTGTGACCACCTAGAGGGGTGGGACAGGGAGGGTGGGAGGGAGATGCAAGAGGGAGGAGATATGGGGATATATGTATATGTATAACTGATTCACTTTGTTTTAAAGCAGAAACTAACACACCATTGTAAAGCAATTATACTCCAATAAAGATGTTTTTAAAAAAAAATCTTGGTTGTACACCTGAAGCCCTCAGGCTCCCTGGGCTACATGCCCCCACCCTTCAGACGGACTTAATTGGTCTGGGGTGCAGTCTGGACATTGGAACTTTCCAAGGCTACTGAGCAATTCTAATGGACAGTCAAGGTTGAGAAAGGGGACTCACCCAACTAATCTTGTTTCAACCTTTTGGGACAACTGGCAAAGCTCAACTTAAATATGCCTGTCACTTTGTGTCCAGGGAACCTACTGCGGTTACCTTATGACAAAGCTGTGTGTGTCAATCTCCTGCCCGCAGCCGCTGTTCAGCAAGACCCCGGAGTTGCCCACGATGGCACAAGTCCCGAAGTGCTTGTTCTTCAGTGGAGAGGTTCTGGGGAGGAGCTCATAGAGGTTCTGGGACACGTTCATTGTGCTGTCTCGGTCGAAGATGTAATGAATAATATCTCCGGGTTTCAGGGTCCCCTTGAGGACAGAAATGTCCTTTTCAGCATCCAAGAACTTTAAGATTTGCTTCCTACGAAAACCAAACACACATGAGGAAAAAGTCTCCTGTTGCTACCTGCCCTTTGCCAACCCGGCTTTTCCTCCCCTTGGTCACCCTGCAGGGCTGATGCAGTCCAGCACACAGGGGCAGCTAGAGGTCAGATGCCCTCTGAGAATCTCTGGTTACACAGTTTTTAAAGTAAAATCTCCAGTTAGGATCCTCACCTTCCTAGGGGCAGGAATAAAACTTCCCTGGTAATTCTGAGAGGATTTCTATCCTTTTTCTGACCACATCTTATCCCGTCTATGTGTTTGACTGGAGAATCTCCAATCTCTGGTTCTGGGCAGAGACTGGCAACACGGCCCAGAGGCCGATCTAGTCCTACTTCTAGGAGATAGGATACCTGCCCTGGGAAATGACTTCATCAGGACTGAATGTGAGCTCATCATGAAGGGCCCTGGAAGGAAGGGTGACCTGCCATCCTGGTTTGCCTAGGAAAGCATGGTTTTAGACTGAAAGCCTTGTACCCCAGGGACAAACTGTACCTGAGTCTTGGGCAAACCCAGACCATGGTCATCCTATCTCATGCTCCCCTCTCTGAGTGGGATTCAGGGCCACCATCTGACAGGCAGTCCTGAATTAGGACCTGGAAACCGGAAAGACAGGTGCCCCTCATTCCTCAGTGGCCTATTTTCTTCCCTGGAAGCCTTCTCTGTGCACAGGGGCCTCCCAGGGGGCGAGTGGGTGTGTGGACACTGTGAGGTGTGTCGACCACTCCCCGTTTGCAGGACTGCGAACATGGTCTGCCGTCCGTGCACTGGTCCTTTCTGTGCTGTGTGCTCCCTGGCCCTCCTCACTGCTGGCTTGTTTGGAGTTTGTAAATATTGATACCTCTCTGGTCCCACAGAGCAGCGTTGCTTTGTGTTGTTTCAGAACAAAGGTGATCAAAAGACAGCTCTCTAGGCTTCAGCGTGACTTTGATTTATGAGGAAAGCTCCAGAATCATCTAGCAAAGCACATAGATGGGATGGGATGTGGTCAGAAAAGGGATAGGAATCCTCTCAGAATCACCAGGGGAGTTTTATTCCTGCCCCCAGGAAGGTGAGGATCCTAACTGGAGGTTTCACTTTAAAAAGTGTGTAAACTGCCCCAAAGATTTTTAGAAATGATTCAAGTCATTCAGAGAAGGAAATATGGTACCCAGATCACCTGGAATTAATTTCATTTCCTGCAGCTAGCGAGCCCCCATCTAGAACAGACACAATGATGCTGTTCTTTTCCGTCAAGCCCCAGAGGAACAGGACCTTCACACGCTTTGCAAATGTTAGGATTTGCAAGGTGGCTGCCCCATTGCACAGATGGTAACACTGATCCCTGAGAGCCTGTGTGATCTGAGATGGTCACAACCTGTGGTGTATCTCAGCAGGATGCACATTCAATTATTTGGGGAACTATAAAGAATTCAGAGGCTCCAGGCTGACGCCTGAGAAATCCCGATTCTGAGTGTGGCCCGGGTCTCAGCACGCTTTCAAAGGCTCCGAAGGGGACTCTAAGGTGGGTCCAGGTTTGGGGGCCTCTGGCGTCACCAAGGGGCACCTAGAATGCTTGACAGGGCACAACGCTCCTGTTCCACTGGTCTTGCCTTATCAATAATCTGGATCTCGTGCTTTCATGCAGGGGAAACCACTCTTGATGCATAATTTGTATCTCTTGATGGAAAACAGAGATACAACAGAAAACATCATTTTTATTTATAGTGCTTTACCCGGGGTTACACAACTTTACAAACTAATATGGTCTGGAAATTGCTGAAACCTTTGCAATTACTTACCCCCAGAGTATTTAAAAGCAAAGATAGCCCCCAGAAAGCCCATAGACAAACTCCTCTGTGCATGAATTAATTTCCAACTAATTGTGAGAAATTACTACTGATTATTAAACGTCATTCCACATCACTCACAGAATCTTTATTATGAATAATTTTGGTGACTAATTGAAGGCAGATGAAGGAAATCCTTTTCCCCCCTGGGTGAAGGCACATTGTTCCTGCCGAGGTAGATGTGTGTTTGCAGGATCCCCATGGCGGCCACAGTCTGGTCTTCTCCGAAAGGGGGAAATATCCTTTTCTCTACCCAGTGGTGGGAGAAAGAGTGAGTGGAGACTGAGGTGGGCTTGTGCTGGCAGGAGGATTTCACTCACAGGTGGTGTAGTGGGGTGAATAGTAGCCTCCCAAATATATGTTCACCTCCTAACCCTGGAACCTGTGAGGTGCTTTATTTGGAAACAGCATCTTTGCAAATGTATTTAAATTAGGGATCTCGAGATCATCCTGATTACCCTGATGGGCCCTAAATCCAATGACAAGTGTCCTTATCAGAGATAGGAGAGGGGACACACAGACACAGAGCGAAAGGCCATGTGAAGACAAGGCGGAGACTGGAGTGACATGGCTACACGGCAGGGAATGCCTGGAGCCAGCAGAAGCTGGAAGGGGCAAGGACAGATTCTCCCTTGGAGCCTTCAGAGGGAGCGCTCAGAATTCTGACCCCCAGAACTATAGGGGAATCCATTTCTCTTGTGTGAAGCTACTGAGTTGGTGGAAATTTGTTACAGCAGTCCGAGGACTCGTGCTTCACAGGGCTGCTGACCAGGGGTGAGTAACGCAGGTTGGCAGCTGTTGGGGTGTAAGATGAAGGCCGAGGGCCCAGCCAGGGGCCCTCAGAAGAGGCCCTGAATGAGGGGAGGCAGAATGGTGGTGACAGGAGTCAGCTCCTTCAGATGCTTTCTCAGCTGCTAGGGCTCCAATCTCACACCTCTCTACTCCTCACACTTCCTCAGGCCCCAAATCCAAGCCTCAGGAACCTGGGGGTAGGGGCATTTTGACGGTGAGCCCACCTGAAGGGGGAAGCTCCCTGCTCTGTATGGTGGCTACGGTCAAGGCTGACCGCCATGCCCCAGCCCCCTGTTCTCAGCTTCCTATCCATGATGATGGGCTGGGAAGGTGGGGCTGTGATAGTCAAGGCTTTCCCGTCTGGTCCTGGTTACTGCACTGAGCTCATCACCCCCATTCCCTCCTCCTGATGGGTGCTCCAGCAACACAGCACAAACACCAGACTTCAGGCAGCAGCTTGGCATGCCTGGCAAACTCCTAATTATCCTTCAAAACCCATTGCTCCTGGCAAGCCTTTCCTGGCCAGCCCTTTTATTCCCCTTACAAAATGGAATACTCTCCTCAGTATGATCTATCTCCACCTATTTATATGAGGCAACACCGCCTCATGTGTACATCACACTGCCCTGCTCTATCTTTGTTACATTTATGCCTCCTGCCAGCATGTCTGATTCATGTCAGCGCCCCTGGTTCCCAGCACAATGTCTGCAAGTGAATGGCTGGGTAATACTGACCACTCTTTGCTGCGTCTATCACAGCTCTGTCAAAGTCAAGTGGCCAAAGTGCTGACATTGGAATCCCTTCCTTACAGTTCCCCATTCCCGCCACCCAGCAATGTCTGCACTGCTCTGGAAACGTCACTCTGCAAAGATCAGGACAAGAGCTGCTCTCTGGCTAAAACAGACCTCTCCCTTTGTGGTTAGGTGTCCCATCGGCTCCTGGGTCATCTGATGCCCAGTTGTAGCTTTTCTTCATGTCATCAGGGGGTGGCTGCCTACTCAAGCCACACGGGCTGTGGGAGGAGACAGCTCTCCAAAGACAAATGGGGGGACCATTGCCGCTGAAAGGGCATGGATGCCAGGCAAGGACTGCTGCTTTGGGGTCCTCTGGGAGAAGCCATCTGTGATCCCCCTGCCCCAGGCTCTCACTGCTGCTGACCCAAGAGCCTCACTCCCTCCAAACCCAGGACCTCAGCCAGTTGCTCCTGTCACTTCCCCAGCCTGAGTCGCCGCACACATGTGCTGGGCTGCCGGGCTTGCCTGGGGTTTTTATTTCCAATTGATCAGTGAGAGATAAAACCTGCCTCAGCGGGAGGTAAACATTTTATTTCTATCCTGACTTCTTTAGATGATGGAGAGCGGCAATTTGCCAGCTTGTGCCAAAGAAGGCCAAGTCTGTCTCTTGTCCTAGAGGTAATTACCACTACCTGATCCTCAGAGAGAGCGTTTGGTTGTGTCTCCACTTGGCCGAGGCTGGTTGGATGTTGCGCTTAAAGCCTTCATTACTTCTGTCAACAACAGCCGGGGACGAGGAGCCATTTATTACAACTTCAGCTCTGGAAGGGGGAAAAAGAAAGAGGAAGAGGGGAGACATGATCTGTTAGCAAGCCAATGACACGTCTAACAGTTTTGTTTTTGCACAAGCTTGAATGTAAACTTCTTCAGAGGAGCAAAATTGCAGTTATTACCTGAGAAGGGAAGGAAGTCTATTTATCTTCTAGAATGCACCAACTCTCTCCCTCAGGTATTACCTACATATATTCTGGGAGACAGGAAGGGGGTGATGAACTACCTTTCTTCCCACCCTCAGCCCCCGATGTCTCCTCCCAGTGAAACCTAGCCGTCACTGTCGTAATAGTAATACTTCAAGCCGCTTTTGTGAAACTCCGAAGAGCAGTTGAATTAACAACCAAGTATCATAAGATGGTTTACAAACTTAATAAAGAGGAAACAAAAACTCATATTGGGGCAATGGGATGTAGCTTTATCTCATTATCCCTCGTTTGTAAGATGCCACTTCAAACGTCTGTGTAGTTCCAGAGTTATCCTAGCTCTGTTTCTCTCTCCCACTAGATTGTAAACAGGGGAGTTCCCTCACTCATTTCTATATTCCCCAATGGTCTAACATAGCAGCTGCTAAATAAATGTTTGTTGAATTTGAATTTGAATTTGACCTTGGGGGGGGGTGCCTGGATGGATGAAGTTGCTGGCTGGCTCTGAATGCCCGGGGCCAATCATAATTCTGGGTGCATACCATCTTTCCACCTGACTCAGGCGTTACAGGACCCGCTTGAATTCAGCTGTTTGAAATCTATGCTAGTAGGTTTCTATGAAACTAGGTTACGATTACATCTCAAAAGGCAGTGTAGGAGCCAGCCTGCCTCTGCTGGATGCACACAGATGCATGTGGGTCACATCGCAAGTTCCTTTTGTCTGTGCTGACAGCAGATTCTCTCAGTTAGAATGATAAGTGGATTTCTGATGCCAAATTCTGGAGCTTTAAAGAATTCAAACCAAACAACTATGTCCTCTGCATTTACCTTGGAACAGCCAAGTTAGAAAAGATGAAATCCTTTTAACAGGTCTAAACCCAACGCTCTATTTTGCTTTTTGTAGGTAGAAAGGAATTTATTTGGGGGTGCACGCTCTCCCCACATACCTCCATTCCCAATATTCCTGACTCCTCCGGCCGATATTACTTGTCTGGGATCCAAAAATATGTAACTTTTACAGAGAACAGAAAATTCAAGGGTTTTGAGTAAGGTGGATGCATTCCTCCAGCCTGCAGGCTTAAAGGGAAAGCTATGAAAGGAAACAAAAGACCTGACCCTTTGCAATTTTTGCTGTTTTCATGAACAGAAGCAGAGGGTGTAGTGAAAAGATTTCATAAGCTGTGTGACTATGGGCAAATCACTTTATCTCTCTGAGCCTCAGTTTCCCCATTTATAGAAAGAAGGTATAGAAGAGGAAGATATCCTCTGGATGGGGACTGGGTAGCGTCCAACCATAGCCAGTGGCAAGCCTGAGTTTGTTGGCTTACAAGGCGTTTGCTCACACTCCTGTATCAAGCTGTCTTCTGGCCAAAGACCGTCATCCGAGGAAACACTCTTAGAATTTAGAGTGTGCCTTCAGTAATCAAGGTTAACATTTCTCAGTTGACTTCCTAAATATTTTTAAGAGGTCTCAGCAAAGTTCCTGAATGCTCTATTTTCTATCTTTACCTCCTGGACAAGCCATCTACCACAATGAAATTGGGCGAAAGTCCTGATTCCTTTCAGAGTCTCCATTATTCGGCAAAAATTCAAGTTATGAATAAGCTCATTGGTGGCTCAAGTGCCTCCAAGTGAGTGGGCTCTTTTGCAGAAAGAGACTCTTACTCATCTGAATTTTCTATCTCTGCAGCCTCTAGACCTTGGGCCATTTCACGGGCTCCTCCTACCGACAACTCCCCCCGCCCCCCCAAAAGTGATTAGGGAAATGCAAAGCCAAAGTGAAACGAAACAGATCTCTTTGCTATTTGCTAAGTAAGAAGGGCACCATCCAGCAAAGAGGAGAAGCAGATTAATAGCTGCCTTACAGCAAAAACAAATGAACACAAAATCTAATTTACAAACCTATTAGATTTGCTATGTAAGCTGTTCACAGCTGATCTGATTGTACCTCTGCCTCCAGAATTCCTGCAAGACAAAGGAAATGCATTATTTATAAACCCAGCTCTTCTTTGCAAAGCCCTCTTCAGTTGCCAGGAGATCTCACAGCCCGCCTTGGAAGACTACAGAGGGACAATGAAATCTCACCTAGGCCTCTCCAGAAATGGGCAACCTCCTGGCCCAGCCACAAACCCAGGCATTTTCAAGGAAGTAGACCTCCTAGATCCTCCCCGGGCCTCTCACTTGGACATTGTTTCAATTCTCACCAAGGTTTCCACTTGAGAATTTCATTTGAGCTTTGAGACAAACTCCTTTGTATCCTCTGGTTAAGCCCATAGGCTAGCACGCTTGAGCCTGACTACGCACCTGCTGCAGCATGACTCAGTATTTCCTTTAGCCAGACTCATCCTTTGTCCGTGGTCTTCGCTGGCCATCACTCACCTGTGGTAAGACGTTGTCCATCACATGATCTCCAAACTTGAGACATCAGAAGTCCAACAAAGGCAGCAAGACTGACTCAACCAGTGCCTCCAACCAAATGTGAGAATGATTTGCTTTTTGGGGGCAGGAAATATAATATTAAGTGGTGTCACTTTACCAGGGAGCAGGAGATGGGTGAGTAATGGGGTCCTTTGCGTCTTCCTCTGGAGGAAAAGGTTTTTGGAGTAAAAGCATTCTAAGGCCCTTTCCAGCCCCACCACCTCTTCAGTTCTGTCAGATTCCATTCTGGATGGGGGCCATGAAGTTTAGCCCTGCTTTGCTAATCACACTGGGCCAAGGGGAGAGATGAATCTATCTGCCCCTGCTACCCAGCCCACTTTGTGCTCTGTGTGTGTTTTTTTAAAAGTTGTATGTGACACTAATTATTTTTATTAAGTTAAATAATTTTTTCACCACTGATTTATAGGATATGTGGTTTGAGGAGATATTTCTTCACACTTTTCTCATTTTTTATTTGGAGAGCTATAATTTTTTTGTGATTTTATTTTAATTTTTGAATTAACTTTTATTGGAGTATAGTTGCTTTACAATGTTGTGTTAGTTTCTACTGTACAGCAAAGTGAATCAGATATATGTATACATATATCCCCTCTTTTTTGGATTTCCTTCTCATTTAGGTCACCACAGAGCACTGAGTAGAGCTCCCTGTGCTATACAGTAGGGTCTCATTAGTTATCTATTTTATACATAGTATCAATAGTGTATATATGTCAAGTCCAATCTCCCAATTCATCCCACCCCCCTTCCCCCCCCCCCCGTGTCCATATGTTTGTTCACTACGTCTGTATCTCTATTTCTGCTTTGCAAATAAGATCATCTATCATTTTTTAACATCTATCATTTTTTAAAAGCTCCATCTAGCCTTTCAGCCAAGGTGTTGGCACACTCCAAAGAAATAATTAAAATCACTGCAAAAGCTGTATATTTAAAGAATCCTGTGACTTAATAAGAACTCTTTGGGGGAAGTTAATGCCTAGCTCCTCACTGGTTTTAAATCTGGATTTTTCTATCTGCTTTCTTTAGGATCCACATACTTGTAGATATAACACTGTGTGTGTGTGTGTGTGTGTGTGTGCGCGCGTGTCTTTTCCTGATAGATTGAAATGTCCTTTCAACATTATTTGGCAACAGGAAATATTCTGCCTCATAGCTGGATGACCAGGCAACAGGACGTGTGCTATGACTCACCCAGTGCCTCATCTCAGGTCTCCCTTCAGGTCTCAAATTTCATTACACACAGTCTAATTCTTAATTACACAGAGTATCATTGGTTCTTCACATTTAAATCGATGCGTAATATCTCTTTTTTGTCTCTCTTCATTTACCCTTGGGATGGCGGCTTTCTCACACGTCTAATCCAAGGTTCTGGGAATACCTGGCCATCTCTGGCCTGTAGCCATAATCTACTTAGGTCAGTGCCCAAGGGCTTTCCTGGGCCCGCTGCTGTCCACATGACACTGACCTTTCACATGTCCTGACCCTGACCCCAGTCCTCAAAATCAGCACTCCTTGGGGGAGGGAAGACTTGCTGGGCCAGATATTAAGTCAAGTAAGTAATTAAAAGTGTGGTCATAGCTCAATACTAATGAAAGGTTATTGGAACAAAAAAGATTGTCTAGAAATGCTGCACACGAGAATTGATGTATGATTTTAAAAAATCATTATCAATGAGAAATTCAATAAATGGTTTGAAGTAGTTGATTAATAATCTGGAGGTGAGTTGGAAGGAAATCATGTAAGTGTTCCCTGACTTATAAATTTCAAGTGGATTTAACTAGTGTTTCTCAGACTTTAGTAATTCTCATATTCCTATCAGCAGTTTGCCATATTTTGTTTATCACCCATACTACTGTCTACTTAAGTTTTTAAATTGACTCATCTTTTAAAAACTTCTTAACCTACACAAGACCATTTGTGAAAATATGGGTTTGATATCATGATTATATACTCATTTGAAAAGAACACAAAACCATTACCACAAAAATATTTATCAGTGGAATTCCTAAAATCATCTTACTTATTACCAAGCATACTTATAGCACCTCTGGGGAAGACTGAATTGAACAGTTAAATATTTAAAGAAGGCAACCCATACAAAATTGGTAAGAAAATGGAAGAGGATATTTATCAAATCTTGATGAGGTATAAGGAATATATGTGAAGGACTTTTAAAATTCAGAAGTGGAAGAAGAAATCCTAAGAGAAAATATAGTTTTAAAAAAATCTTCATAAAAATTTAAAATTCTGCTTATACAAACAGCAAACCTCAACAACCTCTGCTCAGCACCTTTCTTGAAATCTGAGAGGACTCCAGGTGAGGTGAGCACTGCATCTGTGCATCTATCTGGTTTAACGCAACCAGGGGTTTGGAGAGGACTCAATGCTGAGCAACAACTTCCTCCTGCTTTCTCTTCTCCTGCCTCCAGGCCGGGTCCTGGGGAGCATCCAGTCCTGCTGACGTGGGCACCACAAACCATGCACTTTTTCATACCAATCCTTCCTCTAACTCTGGGTTTCCCCACCTCGGCACTATTGATATTTCAATGTGGGTGTTGGGGGTTGGGCAGCTACCTGTGCATTGTAGGGTGTTCTAGCTGCATCCCTGGCCTCTACCCACTTTATGCCAGGAGCAGCCCTCCCCACACCCCCAAATTGTGACAACTAAAAATGCCTCCAGACATTGCCAAATGTCCCCTGGGGCAGGGAGGCAAAATGGCCTCCATTTGAGAACCTCTGCTTTGACATTTGTTTTCTACCTAATGCCTCTGAGAAGATGAATCCCCTCCATCAGCCAACCCATCCCATCACCTTCCTGTGCTAAACCCCAAGCCCAACACCTGTGCTTCCCCTCAAAACCATCTTAGTTTTCACTTCTCAGCCACCTTTTCCTTCTCTCCCTAAAGCATTCTATTACAGCATTTGTCACCTTTTCACATTTAATTATTTCATGGAATCACAGATGGGAGACTTTAAATAAATTTTGTCATTGACATAGTCTAAACTCCTCCTCTTATAGTTGAAGAAACCAAGGTCTAGAGATTTGGTTCTGGTTTCGTCTTCCTCAGCTGCTCGCCACACTAGAAGGGAAGATCCTGGATTGTGTGCATTAACCATGTCTTTTATTTTCTTTATCTGATGCTTTGACATCTGGGACCTTGCTGACTGTGGAGGGACAGCTCCTCTCAGGGTTAGCAAATTCCTAGAGATAGTAAACAACTGGCCTGGGAGTGCACCTTTCAAATACAAGTCAACTAATCTAGAGCCCATACCCCTGCCACCTCCCTTAGTGGGATCTTATTCTCTGGGCCACTATCCACCTGCCATAATCACCTGGAGCTAGGTACCAGACATCTATGCATCTATCTGGTTTAATTAACGAGGGGTTACAGTTGTCCTAGACAGGTAGGACAGCTCCTATGCCCCAGGGTCTGCTGAAGTTATCCAAATTAGCCAATCTTAAGCCTGCTTACCCTGCTTCACCCTTCCTCCCTATGGAAACCACAATAAAGGCTTTTGTCCACAGTTCCCTCTCCCCTCCCTCCTAAGTGACCTGGTGCTACTCCACGTGGCCCTGCATGATGTGGTGTGCCACCCCTCTTGGAATGTGGGAGTATAACACACTACATTTTCAATGGTGGTCATCTCCTGATCTGTTGGCCTGACCATACCTAAATAATAATAAAACCTATATTAAAACAGGGGGACCCTGTTTTTTTCACCTTCCCAGCCTTGCATAGTACTTTGTCCAGCTGGGGCTCAGTGAATCAAATCTAACTTCAGTGCTAAGTGGGACTTTTCTTCCAAAGTCTTCCCTGCAGTTTGCATGCTGTATTCACACATATTACTTATACCTGTACAAGACACAGTTTCACCTCTCAGATACCCAGAGAACGGGGCAGACTGTCATTCAAAGAAACTCAGGTTGCAGATAATTTGGCTCAAAATGAATCCCATGAACTGGCAAGGGATTTTTTTTTCTAATTAGGTTTTGCCTCCATTGTTATTAAAATAAGCTTTCATCCCTTGTGATTGGGGAGTGCTGATACCTGCTTGGTTGGGTGACAGAGGAAGATGGTCAGGTGAGAAAAATTTGCTAAAGAAAATTCATCAACTTCTGAAATCATAGAAACAAAGATGCTTAGGTCATCCAAATGAGAAAATATATGGGAAAGCTCTTTGCACACTATAAAAAACTCTATAAAACAAGGTATAATATTAGTAATAATCCCTGTCCACTTGACCCTACCCAATATTCCCAGCCATAGTGAGGATGGAGTCTGATTACTCCAAAGCTCTACATTTTAAGATGTCAGTCTCCTTTCCACCATGAACATAATACTCTTTCTGAGCAGTAAACTAAGACAAAAAATAAAAATAGCCTGTTTAAAAAAATAATAACAGGGACTTCCCTGGCGGTCCAGTGGTTAAGACTTTGCTTTCCAACGCAGCAGATGCGAGTCCAATCCCTGGTCAGGGAGCTAACAGAAGCAATATTGTAACAAATTCAATAAAGACTTTAAAAGTGGTCCACATCAAAAAAATCTTAAAAAAAATAATAACATGCATAATTGGATTTGTTTTCAGTGAAAAGCAATTAGTAAACCTGAAAACTGTATTTCTGTTTAGCCTCTTCATCCAAGCGCAGTTGTTTTATAGGTAAGGTCATGTTTCAGTGTGCTGGGGTCTCACAGCTGTGTTAGAATCTCCCACGTCCTTGGTTCCTCACTGAAGAGTCAGGCTCAGTAAATGAACTTTCAAGAGCTGAAAGCTTTAATTAAGTGTGCGGACCCAACTTAAACAGTTGATTAGTCCTGAGAATAAAAGATTGAACTAAAACACAATTCATGAATTTTCAGATGATTCTTCCTTTACCGTTTTGGGAAGATACTGAACGTGTGCTTTCAACTTGTGCATATAAACCACTGGGGTTCCTGCCTGTTGATCCTCCAAGGACACATTATAAGTATGTGGCCCCACAAACACATGGTAGGGAGAAAAGAAGCAAAAGGATGATTTGCAGTCATTCACATGAACAGAGCAAGGGGTTCCAACAGGGTTCAAGGGTGTTTTTTTTAAAGACTTTTTCTTTTTTGTGGTGAAATATACATAACATAAAATTTCCATGTTATCCCTTTTTAAGTGTATGATTCAGTGGCATCCAGTATATTCACAATACTGTGGAGCCATCACCAGCGTTTATCTCTAGAATTTTTTCATCACCCCCAACAGAAACTCTATACCCATTAAACAATAATTCCCCAATCCCTCCTCCCCCAACCCCCTAGTACTCTATTCTATTCTATTCTTCTATCTCTGTGAATGTGCCTACTCTAGATATTTTTTGTAAGTGGAATCATACAATATTTGTCCTCTTATGCCTGGCTTCTTTGACTTAATAAAGGATTTCAGGGTTCATCCATGCAGTAGCATGTCGGAAGCCTGGCTTTGGATGTGGCCATTCTCAGGAGCTAGAATATCACAGAGACGGGGGAAGGAAGGTCCCTTCCAAAGTGTTTGTGTCTGGATCATTGAGCACCTGTGATTAGGACAGGAGCAGAGGTCCCACCAGCTGACAAGTGCTTGGGGCTCAAGAGCTCAGGGGCTCTCCTGCCCAGAGCATACTTGGCTAGGAACTTCCTGAATTTTTTGCTGGCAAAGTGAGCTTTGATGTCCATTTCCTCCTCCATTTGAAGAGCTGGTCGTACTTGGCCAAGTGCTCAGACGGGCAAGGGGGCACCCGCCTTGGTTGGTCTGGTGCAGATCCAGTCACAAGGCTGGCAATGACAGTATCTTCAGTTTCCCTGGCACAGTGAGAAATATGGTGCCCCGTCCTTTGGACTGGACCAGTTTGAACTCCTGAAAAGACTCTGTCACAGGGTCTTTTTCATTCACTCTGAGCAGAAGGCAGTTGCACAGAGTCCTTGCCCACAGGCTTGGGAATACGTTTCAGGTTGGTCACTGTGCAACCATCCCCTAACACCTGGGCAACACCTCCACTAGTGGAGAACTTCCAAGCTTTCCAGTCATACTGGTCTAAGGCATCTTCAGTGGATGCCACTAGGTAGTCCTTGATGAAGGACTTGTACTCATTCACCAACTCATCAGAGTGATATAATGGCTGGGGTCATCGGGAGACCCAAAGTTCAAGGCCATACTTTCCAAACTCTAAGAGTTAGATGCTGCTGCATCTGTGCCATTCACCAGCCTTTCCCACCACATTCCACAGCAACTCCAAGGCCTTGAATTCGTTAGGATATAAGTTGGCAAACTTTTCCTTAAAGGGCCAGACAGCAAATATTTTAGGCTTTGTGGGGCCAAGAGGAATAAGTGAAGATCTTAGGCAGATGAAGACACTTAAACAACAAAAGAGAAAACAAATTTCGACAAAGTTCTTATTGATGAAATTAAAAATATAATAATGATGATTGAGTACATTATTTTGGGTAACAGGTCTATTAATAAGAAGAATGTAATTTTTTGGGGAGGATGAGACTTTAGTTAACTGAGGTTCAAAGTTAGTGTTCCTGTCATCATGGTAGAAAGGTGGCCTCATTCCTCTATAGAGCCTTCCCTTGCTTCTCTGAAACACTGTTACCTTCCCTCTGGTGAACTCACCGGATTGTGTCACCTGAATCTCCCTTTTGGACTTATACTCTGTACACCCTAAGAGTGTTGGAGAACTTGTCATACGGGGAAGCAAGTTAAGAGCACAAGCTCTGAGATAAGACTCCCAGTGTCTGCATTCCAGCTGAACTAATCATTAGCTGTGTGATCTCTGACTACTGCTAACCTATCTAGAAGCTTCCATTTGTTTCCTCATCTAAAAAAATGAGTAATAGTATCTACTTCATGGAGTTTTTATAAAGATTAAGTGAGTTAATGAGTGCAGAGATTAAAACAGTGCACGACATATCATAAAGCACTTGGTATTAATGTTATACTTATTTAGATTTTTTTGCAACCCTTTAAAACTGTAAAATCATCTCGGCTGGAGAGCCACATAATATCAGGTAGCTGCCCGGCTTTGACCTGTGAGTCGTGCTTTGCTAATTCCTTCTCTAGTATGTTAGGAGCAAAATGCCCCTCCACAAAGCATCTCTGACACATTTCTGATGACATCCTTCTGGTTGAGGTAGGCTTCTGCTGCCCTGAGCACGGCTTTCCTGAAGTCACAGCTCCAACAGTGAGGATCACAAACTCCTGTATTGTCGGCTCGTTAGCAGCGTGAGAACTACCCTGGATCACAGTGAAAGCTGGAACTGGCCAGTCACTTCCGCACTGCCAGCCAGGACTCAGTGTGACGGTACAGGGGGCCCCCTCTCAGCAGCTTCGGCTTTACAGGCAGCAAACGACACTTCTGGTATGATGTTCGCACCAAATTTAGGTTTATTCCCAGTGCCACCCGTGTCTGACACCAGTTTGTTACCCTCCTCCAGGTCCACCCACTCAGCTTCCAGCTCTTCAGGCCAGGTCTAACACCTTCACTGATGTGCTCGACAGTCTTTGAGATGCCTTTTCCTATTCAGCAAGTGTCATGATGGCACTGGAGCTCTTGGACCTCACAGACACTGAAACGCTGCTGGGCATAGAGCTCCAAAGAGACCAGTGTAGGTTTCAGCCTTGACAATGGTGTTTCCATGACAGCTGAGACCTCTGGCTTATGTGGGTGTTGTAGGTGCTAACAGGAGGGTTACAGCAGCAAGCTCATGGGCTTCTGTCTTCTTATGCCCACCTCACTGAATGCTCAGCTCCTTCTTCTGCCATCCCCCTCTTCCTTCACGTTAAATATTAGCTTGGTCTGATGTATCTGCTGGCTGCAATTTCAGCAAACTGGTTTTGTTTGTTTGTTTGTTTTTTGCGGTACGCGGGCCTCTCACTGTTGTGGCCTCTCCCTTTGCGGAGCACAGGCTCCGGACGCGCAGGCTCAGCGGCCATGGCTCACGGGCCCAGCCGCTCCGCGGCATGTGGGATCTTCCCGGACCGGGGCACGAACCCATGTCCCCTGCATCGGCAGGCGGACTCTCAACCACTGCGCCACCAGGGAAGCCCAAACTTTTGTTTGTTAATCAACTTCCATCTGTGTTCAAAAAGGTACCAGCTCACTCTTGGCTCTTCCCTCTGCTCGACCTCAGAAAATATTCTTGAGAACGGAGGGCTTTGATTCCAGCCAATTTCCCCAGTCTCTTCCCCTAGTCATCTGCACATCAGAAAAGTAAACAAGCCACTTGGATGCCAAGCATTTCCCATAACACTTATTCCTGATCTTTTCTCTTTCTCATCATGACCAACAACGAGGAGAGAGACCATATAATTTATCATCCAGACCAAACACTTTCGCAGTAAACCGAGGCACCAGCCAGAAATGATACATGAACTGGGATGACCAACTCATGTGGTACTGGTCCTCCTCCAATCTACACTCATTTTATAAAGGAGACAGACTTTATAATACAAAGACTTCTAAGAGAATGCTGCATTCCAAATCCAGACCACTCAAAACCCCAGAATCCAACGCAGTTAAAACTCAGAGGCGATACATACCTATGCAGTTGGTTGGACTGGAGCTGGTGAAAGCTGTCAGTAGAGAAGACTTCTCCAGTAAGTAGTTCATGGCTATAGAGCCTTTTCTGAGTCCCTCCCACCCCCCTTCTGAAGACCCTTCTTTACAGTGAACTAGCGTCCCTTGACCTGCCTCGGTGTCCTGGTCACACCTGCAGCAAGGTTCTCCCTACACTCAGCTACCACTGCAGCTTCACCTAGCACGTGGCTTCACCACTAGCCCCTAGACTGGGGCCAAGCCTAGGACAGGGTCCTGATCATCTCTGCATTACCATGGAGGGGTGGAGGTCACATATCTCCTGCACATCCAGTGTGCTCCAAAGAGGACTGCTGAATGAATAGATGAGTCAAAAAAGCTGAAGCCATCCCTTCGCTGTAGAGAAGAGGATTCAGCCCCCGCCGGAAGCACGTCTCGGGGAGGAAGAAGGGAAACCCCAGCCTCACTCCCACCTCCACTGCCCACCTACCCACACCTGCCAGGAGTGCTCCAGATACAGGGCCTTCGCACTGGCCGTTCCCTCTCCCTGGAACATTTTTCCAACAGATACCCCATGGCTCACTCCTCCCTTTCCCCCTTTTTCAAATCTTGGCTCATATCGGACCTTCTCAGAGTGGCCTTCCCTCACCATCCCATTTAACATAGCATCTGCTGTCCTACTCCCCCCACTGTGGCCCTTCCCACTCCCATCCCCTTCTGTCTTCTCATCACCATATCATGTATCTTGTGTACGGTCTGCCTCTGCCACGGGAGTGTAAGTTCCATGATGGGAGCGCTGTGTCTACCTTGTTGATGGCTGCACCCCTAGTGCCTGGACATCATCAGAAGTCAGTGGATATTTACAAATAGAAGGAATCTGCCTCCTCCCGTCCTTTGTTACAAGAAGCCAGCTGTCCTCTTATCCAAACCCAGTACCTCCACCTGTGTTCGGAATTGCATCCCTTCCTGCCTTTGGCGATTCTTATTCCATCAACTACTTCTTCTCTCTTCCCCATATAGTTAAAGCTTCATTTCAGCTGCGTAATAATTCTGGTCTTTATCTTGGACCTTGTATATGTCAGACTCTGTCCTACAAATTTTATATTACTTCATTTAAGCCTGACAGTAGCCCGAGAATGTAGAAATGATGATCCATTTCTACCTGAGAGGAAACAGAGGCACAGAGAAGGGGAAAATCCTGCCCGGGGCCACACAACTACTAAGAAGGGATGTCAGGATTTGAACCCAGCAGGCTGGCTCAGAGCCTTATGACTCTGCCATGTTGCTGGCTCATCCCCACTAGCATTTATATATATGTTTGCTTTTCTCATCTTCAATAAACGACCCAACTTTTCTTTCATACACCCCTCAGCTACTTCTCTGTCTCTTGCCAGCACTTTGCAAACTTCTACACTGTCTGTGATTCCTTGCTCCACCCTCTCCCCCTACCACTCCATTCTGGTTCATGTCCCCAACACTCTATCAAAAGCACTCTTGTATGAACACCTTGTGATGGGCATGTCTGTCCCCATTTTATTTGAACTCTGTCAACATTTGGTGGCACGTCCTCCTTCCTGGATGAGCAAAGTCGGGACTTCCTGGTTCTGGCCACAGGGTGGCCCTGGACAAACCTTCTCCCTCTGGAGGAAATAAGCTACTGGGAAGAGTCATGATAAACGATCCCAAGTGAAGAGAAGGGTTAGAGTCCTCAGGGCATCTTTAAGATTCCTTCTGGCTCTGAAAATCCATTATTTTAAATCACACTCCTCTCAACACTTTAAGGTTCCATTAATAACGACATAAAATCCCTCCTTGATTCTTTCTGTTCCCCTAACAGAGGGTGCCCCCCAATGAAAAAATCTCAATTTTTCTCTATATTCACACCCAACAAGATTTTGTCCAGCATTACTTTCTATCAAAATATAGAAAATATTTTTCTTACAAAGTATTAGTTTTATAAAATTTTCAGATAAAAAGTATGGTTGAATATTTTTGTCAACATCTTCCTGCCCCCCCCACCAAAATTTACTCCCCAAGAGCGATGGCTTCACTATTCCAGGTGACAATCCCAGTCCCAGACGTACATGTTAACAAAACACATCCTTAGGAAGGGGATGTGGATTCCAAGAGAACAGTGAAAAGTATTAATAACTTCATTTGCTTGAGCTCCACCCTGTGCCAGGCGCTGTACCAGTGGCATGTTAATTTTCATATTTTGGTTTTAGAAATAGGACATGCAGGCTCAAAATGTTTAAGTGATTTGCCCAGGGTCACCCCCAGCAAATAAACTGTCAGAGCAGGGATTCAGTTTGCATGTAGTCAAACCACGTGTGCCTGCAGAACACTGGCTCCTGCACCCTGCCCTTCACCTGCTGCATGTAAGAATTTAATACACAGTCAAAGAGATGCCAGAGACTTAAGAGGAAGCAAAGGTTACTCAATAAGTAGTTGTGAGACACTTGGTGAGCTAATTGGGAAAATATTCAAGTCAGATTCTCCACTGGCACCACACCAATAAGGACAAAATGTGATCTAGCCATTAAAAACTATGCTTAGGAAGAGTTTTATATGAAAATTCATTCAATCCTATTTTAGTCCATTTGGGCAGCTAGAAGATAATACTGTAGTCTGGGGGGCTTATAAACAACACCAATTGATTGCTCACAGCTCTGGAGGCTGGAAGTCTGAGGTCAGGGTGCCAGCATGGCCAGATGAGGGCCCTCTTCTAAGTCACAGACGTCTTTTATCCTCACATGGCAGAAGGGGTGAGGGGTCTCTCTGAAGCCTCTTCTATAAGGGCGCTAACCCCATTCATGAGGCCTCCACCCTCATGACCTAATCACCCCCAAAGGCCCCATCTCCAAATACCATCACATTGGGCATTAGGATTCCAACATGTGAATTTGCGGGGTGGAGGACACAAACATTCAAACCATAGCACTTCCACTGGCCTGTCACTTAGTCTCCACTATTGACAGTTGCTGCGGGCTCCTGCTGCAGACACAGTGTTAGCCTTGCCTGTCGTTTTCTGCTTTTTTATTGTATTAGAAATATACCACTGCAAAACCTTAACGGAGAGGTTGGCAGCCCTGAAAACTTCTCATTTCATTCATGTCACACGGTGTGGATAAATCCGTGCTCTTTAAAGAGAAGCAGAATGTCTGTCCGACGTGCCGTGCTCTGCTCTTGAACCCGCCTCGCTGGGACTTGAAAGCTCTCCGCCTTAAGCTGGCCTTTCTTCCCTCCCCTTTGTTCACTTCTTGACAGACCTGCATTCAGAGAGGCCGTGTCCCTATTAACACAGCTGCAGTCTTTTCCTGAGAAAACCCCTGGAGGGCACCTGGGTTGGGGACGACTTTCAAGTCACTTTTCTTCTGGGTGTTTGATATGTCTTGTCCCCTTCCCTACTCTGCGGGACCTGGATAAATGCGGCTCCCCCGACAGCCGACACCACTCAGGGAACGTTGCTGTCACCCGGAAGGAGCACGGCGGGACCGTCAGTAAGGGTGCTGGAGTTCTGGTTCCCAACGTGCTCTAGCTTTGCAGCCCTTGGCCTCTCGAGGTCTTGAGGTCCTTCTCTGCAAAGCGGGGTCCTGTGGTGGGATTAAAGCAAGAAGCTCCGGGCAGACGTGAATGTCAGTTGCAGTGTTGTTATTGAAGGTGATGGCTGCTGCCTTCGGGGTCAGAAGAAACCACTGCTGCGTGTGGACTCTGCCGAGCCCCCTCGGATCAGCTGTCCTCAGGGAAGCTGCCTTCCAACAGCATGGTCCATTAGGGAGAAATAAGGAGCGGTGGATGGAAGAAAATGGAATGTGTTATCTGTGGCAGAACTGTGATTCTCACCGCTGCTGCTGCTCCGTCGGATGGCTCTGCAGCCGTCCAGTGGGGAGATCTGCCCGAGATTAAATTAGTGCATTTTCTTTTCTTCAGCAAAGAAGTGCTCAGCTAACTAGCACGAGAGGCACATCTGACAGTCATGTTGCCAAGACCTGGGTGTGGTCCATCCACCAGTCACGGGGCTGTGCTGGATGGAGCCCCAGGGGGACCCACAGGGTGTGGCCTGGTCCCTGAGTGTGTTGGCGACACATCAGTTCTCCTGAACGAGACCCTGAAATGTCCCTTAGGTCCTAGATTCCCTCCTCCTTCATCAAGTGTCAACACTCCTCCAGGTTTTCCTTGAAACTCTTCTCTGCTGCTCCCTCCCAGACCTTCCTCCTAGGCCCTTCCCCTAGATGTCAGGGTTGCTCAGAGCCCACCCTTAGCCCTTGAGAAGCCCCGGCTTCCATTGTTCATCTACATGCCCACAACTCCTGATGCACTTCCAGGTTCCAGAATCACAGAACAGACTAGTCACTGCCACACAGACCTCAGACCTGACCGGCACTCACACCTCCAACCTGCTCTCCCCCAGGTTTCCCTCAGGGAATGGCACCCACCCAGTCATGCAGAATCAGGGTGCTGTGGACACTCCCCATCCTCTCTCACCAGGTTTCCCCTCCAAGATCACCCAGCCTTCAGACTCTCCCACCTGAGGACAGCAGGTACCATGCCCTCATGCCTTCCCTCAGGTTCCCCGCCATGGTTTCTGTCTTACCCCCCTGTCTGCAGAGAGTCATCCTTTGCCAAACGCTCCTACGTGGGACCTGGATTTCCAAAATGCAAAGTGCAACATGGCGCTTCCTCCTTGAAGTTCTTCTGGGTTCCCTCTCTGAGCCCCATTGCTTTCAAAATAAAGTTCGGGTTCCTTAGCATAGCACAGAAGACTCTGAGTCTGCCCTCATCTTCACTTTCTCACACATCCACCTGCTAACTCCACCAAGCAACGGGCAGTTTCCGGAACGTGTGAGTCAGATCATAAGATTGTGCCTTTGAACATTATCCTCTCTCTCCAGAACCCTTTATTCTGTTTTCCATTTACTTAATTCAGAGTTTATGACTTGCCAGCCCCAGGTCATATCTGGCCTGGGGAGCTTTCACAGTGTTAAATCTTTTAGGATTAAGAGGCCAATTGTAAAAACCCAAGGGATTAGTCATTATAAAATATCTTAAGTTTTGGCTTCTTTTGAACAATCAGAACCCTGAACCGTAGTAACTGGTGGAGATGAGAAGCAGCTGTGCCTCACGTTGGGGGCGGGGTATAAACTATATTTTCCCACAGTCCACATCACTCCTTACTGTCTTACACTGTACTGTTTCACTTATTTATGTGACCTGCCTAGACCTTGAAGGCATTTGAGTTGGAGATCCCTAGACCCACTCCTACTCAGGTAGCAAAACTCAGCTCATGTCACCTTCTCCATGACCTTCCCTGACTCAGAAGCCCCGCTTATGCCAGGTACAGCAAGGCTACGGGAACTGAGGGTGTATAGGAAGTGGCAGGGAGTACTAGTTCCTTGCTCCCTTTCAATGACAACTGACAAGATGCTTATTGATAAAATCAACCAGAGCAGAAGAGGAACACCCAGAGGCACCATCGTCCCCACCCCACACACAATATTCAGAAGAAAAAAGTTCTGGAAAAGAAAATTTGGGAGCTCCATTCTCCCTATGATGTGGCGCGAGGCTGCTTTCTTGGACTTGCTGATTGAATCACTAACTGATAGACTAGTAATGGAAAGCCAGCCCTGGCTCTGGAGGGATACTCAGCCCTAACGCCTTAGGTGTGAGCTGTGGTCTCCATCCCCACTCCCCAGCGCGTGCTCTGTGGGAGTCCAAGGCTCTGGGGAGGAATTGGGGGGGTGGTTCTGCCCTTTGGGTCCCCCTTGTGAGCTGCTTTCTGATTGCCTTTGAGAAAAGCCCTGAGACAGTGCTCAGGGTGGAGAAAAATGAACTCCAGCCCTGTTGCTTCAGGGCACGGAAAGTGACATCAGCCAACAAACATCACTGCAGCTGGTAGCAGGTGGGGGGTGGGATGCGGATGGGCATAGGGAGGATGCTGGCACCCAAGGCTGTGTCCAGGTTGATGCTAGAATCGGGTGTCTGAATGGGGACTTGAGAAGGCATCTGCTCAGATGGATAGTGGAGAAGCGACCATCACCAGAGTTAACACTGACTGACTAGGCACTTACCACGGGGTAGACACGGACCAAACCCTCACTGTGGATTTTCTCCTTTTGTCCCTAACGCAGCCCTAAGAGGTGGGCGTTTTTATGACCCCCATTTTGTTTAGGGATGTTAAGCATCATATCCAAGGGTTTACAGGGAAGAGGGAGCTGGGGCAGGAATTGAACCTGGCATCATATCCAAGGGTTTACAGGGAAGAGGGAGCTGGGGCAGGATTTGAACCTGGCTCTGCCTGACGGATTATCTCCAAATCAGGAACTTGGTGCAAGAGGTTGGGGTGGAGTGATGGTGAAAGTCTGAGCTCAGTCAGAACTGGGGCATGCTGTAACGGGAGCAAACCCAGAAGAGAAGCCAGAGAGCAGGGCCAGACGGGCATCGTACCTGGGACTCTACACCTGACTCCAGACATGCCCGCAACTCCAGCTGCCACAGCTGAGAGGAGGAGGCGTGAAGCCATGTCAGGACAAGCGGAGTGTACAAGTGACCCGGGGTTGTTCCATACCTCTTGATTCCCACCCCTCATTCTAGGAGACTTTGACCTTAACACTTTGAATATTTCCAGCAGCTTCGGACAGGAAGTTCAGGCTGTGCAGAAGGCTGGGAACCTGGTTCCTGTTCTAAAGAAGCACAAAGGAGAGGAACAAAGATGGGTTAACAGGAAGCCCCCCCTCCTTTGATTTTCCTCTTGCCCTAAGCATCATTCCAGACGTCCGGGGTGGGCTGGGCCCTGAAGCGGCATCACAGTCACAGGCCTGCCTACCTCCAAGGTCTGGGCTGGTGGCCCTGGATGGTGCCCAGGGGACAGTGGCTCAAGTTGTCACTAAGGGCTCTGCATCTGGGGGCTGCTTCAGAGCCTCACCCTCTTTCCATTTCTCCTGCCATCACATTCCTGTAGAAAGTGCCAGGGGAGAAGGCTAGGGTGAAGGGGGACACCCCGGCCCCTCCTTGAGGTTTAGAATAATCAAGAGGCAAAGAGAATTCTCTACCTCCCGACTGACAGGTGGACAGGAAATTTAACCCTTTTTTTTTCTGGATAGTAGAACACCTGCACATGCTTTGCATGGGCACATTCAGAACCAGGTGATGCTGTGGACGGGAGCAGGGAGAGGATACACAGAGCCTAGCCATCCCCTGGCAGAGGGGATGGGAGAAAGGGATCTAGCCTCTTGTTTTCTTGGTGGAAATGCCTCTTTCATCCAACACTGCCGTTAACATGGGCTTTGGTGAGATCCCTAACTCCACCCTCACTAGCGGAATATGTAAAACGGAGCTTCCTCACCTCTTAAAATGAGTAAACCATGAAGAGTAAAAGAGATAATGATTACGTATAAACAGCTTGGCAGACGCTATTTTAAATTTTATTTTTATTGTTGTTCCTATTAAACTTTTCTGAGAAGAGAGAGTAGGTCATGGCTGAATTCTTCTTCCTTCTCTTCTTTTTGTTCTAATTAACGTGTATGATGGGCCCCGGGCTGGGCTCTGGGGTCACAGTGGGGGATGGAGACAGTCTCCAGTCTGAAGGTTCTTAAAATTGAAATTTGGAGACAAGAAACACTCACACACATACACGTACAGGAAACGCTGCAGCAAAGGAACAGAATCATAACCACCCATCCATACACTGGGTGATGCTAAGAAGAAACGAGGAGAAGCAGTGATTAGAGACTGAGGGTATACTTGGGAGCAGGCAGGGAAGAGCTGTCTGGGAGGGTGGCATTTTGTCAGAACCCCAGAATACGAGGAGGGCAGCCTCGAAAGGGCTGTGGGAAGAGCATCAGGCAGACGGGTCTGCACAAGCCATGGTCCCAAAGCAAGAGGAGCCTGATGGGTGAATGGATCCCAATCTTCCCTCATGTAAAATTCATGTTGTTTCTGGGCCCTCCACGCCCCATAAGATGGTCTCTGAATCTTCATCCCCACCTCTGTTTATTGGTCCCATTTTCTCCTCAAGATTGTGACTTTCTCATATAACCTCTCCCTCTTTCCTTCTCTCCCCTCATTGCTTCTTTACCTTATTTTTACAAATACACTTTTTAAATTTTTAAAATATTCTCCTTCTGCCTGGTCCTGCTCTCGACCTGCTTCTCTTTGCCTCGCAAACCTCTAGCAAGGCCAGACTGTAATCATGGCCCCCTTTTATCAGGGACCTCTCTGAAATCTCGCATCACCTCGCCACACCAAGGAAAGAGGTCTCTCAACTGTCACCCAGAGCCCGCTGATGCCCCAGCCAGTGGCCCTGGAGCATCCTCATCCCATGTGCCCTTCCGCTGGGGGTGCTTGCCCCCCTTGGTCACAGCTTTGGTCTCTCGGTTCTCCCCTCACTTCTTTGTCCTTCTCCATGCCCTTTGCTCCCTTGGTTCCTCCTTCCAACTCTCTAAATGAGGGCAAAGACCGAAGCTTAATCCTGGGGTCTCTGCTACGTTAAAGATGGCTACACTCATGGCTTCAACCGTCTCCCTCCAAATGGCTTCTGATCTCCATCTCAGCTCTGACCTCTCTCCTAAATATTATTCATTTACGTATTGGTTACAGTTGCCCACCATCCAGGTGACCATGGACAAGTCCCTTCCCACCTTGGGGTGTCATCGCTGTACCTGGAAAATACAGGGGAATGGGCTGGCTGGCCTCTTTTGTACCTACACTCCAATAATTGGTGATTCAATGATTTTTAAATGTCTTCATTCCTACATAGATGAACTCTATCCTCTTAAAATCATCATGTTTAAAGTCAAACTCATCATTGGACCTTAAGGCACAGCTTTCCCTCTGGATTCCGATACCCACAGTGGGCTCAGCCATCACTGACCATCCCAGAGTATTGTCATTTCTCCTCTGTAACCAAGACTCCCTAGCTCTCTCTTCCTTTCCATTTATGGCCCCTGCCCCCCAGCCCAGACCCTCCATGCTGCTCCTATAGATGACCTGGGTCGTCTCCCTAGCTTCTGCCCCTTCCAGCAACATACAGTCTACACATTCCTGTTCAAAACATTTCAAGGGTCTCAATTGTTCATAGCAGCTCCTCTTCAGCTTTGTGGAATCCTTTGAGAATCCTTTAAAATGTATGGATCCTCTGCCCAGAGAAATGCCTAAGATTTCAAGAGGTTCATGGATCTCCTAAAACCCATCACAGACTCTTTAGAGGTCTTTGGACCCCAGATTAGACCAAAGCAACCCCTCAAAGAATCAAGTGTGAGTTCCTCAGATCCTGACAGCCTGGCTCTGTACCCCCTGTCCTATCGTATTTTCCTCCACCCTCAGGTCGTCCCGAAGCCCCCCACTCCAGCCAAGTCCCAAAGGTAGGAACAGCTCTTTGATGTGCACTTGAACCTTCTTTGTCTCAGGCCATTCTCCCCATCTGGATCATCAATTTCATTCTTCTTCCAGCTAAGTCTTGGACCATTCCTTCAAGTTCCCACCCTGATCCCACCTCGTCTAGAAAATGTTTCTCTTGCCACCGCCCTTTGTGGGGACTCCCTCTTTGGAGCTCCTACAGATCTGAATCATCATCACTAGGAGCACAATATTGTCAATTTTTGTTTCTGTGACATGGCAGGGCTCACCACTGAGGACAGGGATGCTTACTAGGTTGAGATGCTTGCTGGTGATAATGAATCTTCCTGATAACTGAAGGAAGAAGGCTTCCGAAATCCTCCAATTGAGCTATGACTGATGCCAGCTTTTCTATATTTTATTACATACACTCACATGCTTTTCTAAAATGTGGTACATTGAGCGTAATTTATCAGGAACACCCATCCTGCTGTAATAGAATGATTCTCCAAGTGGTACTGAGAGGCAGGGAATAAAGATGCTGCTGGGCCTGTCTTGCCAGTTCATCAAGAGGCTTCGTTGAGATGTGAAAGCATCTACTGTGATGCCTGGCATGTGGCAGACCCTCAGTGTGTAAGTTTGCCTTCCACCTCCCTTAGAGTGGCTTTTTCCCCTTTTAAATGTAGAGCAGGTGGTAGGTGAAAATAGCTCAGCACCCATTTATTGCCCTACTCTAAGATTTCAGGGCAAGGAATTTAGAGGTGTAGAAAAAGGATTAGCTATTTCCATTGAGTCTGGACTCACTCAACAGGGAAGGTATCCAGTGGTGATGCTTTGCAGCTAGAGAAGACCTGTGGGGTTGTTGAACCTCATTTACAGATGGGGAAATTGAGGCCCTGAGAGCTTAGGGCCTGCCCTTGAGGTGGCAGATCTCCCAGCTCTCACTCACCCCAGACATGTTTCTCATCCTCACACAGGACGATGTGTGATGCACATTCCTGTTCACAACATTTCAAGGGTCTCAACTGTTCATAGCAGCTCCTCTTCAGCTTTGTGGTATCCTTTGAGAATCCTTTAAAATGTATGGGGTCCTTCCCTGGTGGCTCAGTGGTTGGGAGTCCGCCTGCCAATGCAGGGGACACGGGTTCGATCCCTGGTCTGGGAGGATCCCACATGCCGTGGAGTGGCTGGGCCCGTGTGCCATAACTGCTGAGCCTGCGCTCCAGAGCCCGCGAGCCACTACTGAAGCCCGTGCTGCCTAGAGCCTGTGCTCCGCAACGAGAAGCCACTGCAATGAGAAGCCCACTCACTGCAGCCAAGAGCGGCCCCCTCTCGCCACAGCTAGGGAAAGCCCACGTGCAGCAATGAAGACCCAACACAGCCAAAAATAAATAAATAAATATTTTAAAATGTATGGATCCTCTGGCCAGAGAAATGCCTAAACTTTCAAGAGTTTCTCCTCCATCAGACCACAAACTCCTCAAGCACTTTTTCTGTGCTGGGTTCATCTTTGCCTGTCACCAGCATCTCGCACAGGGCTTGTGAGCCCTTGTGTGTGACGAATCAGATGCATTTTACTCACACAGCTTTGTGATGACCACACAAGACTCGTGGTAACAGTCATGGAAACCAGGTACCAGGGAGCCTTCCTGCGGCTTTTCTCCAGGGGCACTGGGATGCCTTGTAAGGCGGCTGTTTCTGCACCTAATTGGGAACAGACTGACTTTTCCAGCAGACTTGGCCCCTGGCAGAGGGTGTGCTGGTTACCCTAAAGTGCTGTACTTGAGATATAGTCATTGAGCATTTACTGGGCGACTTGCCCTGGGTATATGGAGATGAACAGGATAGAAATGGATCTTTCCCTCATGGAGAATCATCTTGTGGAAGATGAAAAAAAGAAGAACAGAAGTAAATATACCATCACCTGGTCCAGGCAGAACAACCCTCTCCAGTGGCTAATCTCCACCTATTTCCAAGACAGAAAATAAAAACAACACTACACAATGGGAATCTGATGAAGACCCCAAACCCAAAAGTCAACACAGTTTGCTTTATTTTATCTCAATTGATCTCAACTCTCAAATATTCCAGCTTCAAAAGGTAAGATTAGGTACCATTAAGCCAGCCAGACCGGCACTGATTTAAAAAACCCTCCTTGATACTACAGGATGGAGGAGGTTGCAGACCCTTATTAATCTCTTTGTTATCAGCATGATCTCAGCCTGCCAGGAGCCAGCATACCTGATTCCCAATTCTGGCCACATCCACATCCCTCTGGTCCTCTGGCTTCTGCGTACCAGGCCATGGAGCTTGTATATAGCACCATGAATTACCCTGTTAAGAAACCTTTAACAGTGGGCTGGTCTTTTCTCCAAGGAATCAGGGAAAAGGAAAAGTGCATTTCATCTATAACCAAGACGGAACTCAATGGATTTCAGATCAGACAATCATGTGGGAGCTGATATAAACCATCATATTTTCTCTCCTTTGGCCATGAAAAGGAATATATAAATGATTGCAGAATGTAGGTGGCAGGAGCTGTTCTGAGCTTCTCTCTGGAACTAACTCCCTCCTTCCTGCCCTCCCTCCTTTCCTTCCTTTATTCTCCAAACCAGCACTTACCCTCTGCCAGGCACTGTGCAAGGGGCTGAAAGTACAACGCAGCACAGATGTGAAATGGTCCTAGCCCTCCTAAAGCTACAATCTACCAGGCAGGAAAGGCACCATGCAAGAAGTATGAACCGTGAGGAGGAAAATATAGAGGGCGCCGGGAGACTCTAAGATGGGAGTCTCACCTAGAGTTGTTTCTGGGAGTTGGTGGCAGGGCTCAATCATCCTTGCCTTTTGAGTCATCCACAAGGTTGTTTCATTGGAGAATTCTTTTTCTGAGCACTGGGCAATTTCCCAGATACAATGAGAAATCGTATCTGTAACTAGGTACTTTTTTGGAAGATTAACTCACTTACTCTCTATAGAAGTTTTACAAGGACTTGTCGCGGCTTTGCTGCCAAGGGGGCAGATAATGGTCACAGAGAGAAGTAAGGCAACCACAACATCACAGCATCGACTTCAGTCATTTTGGGGGTCTACCTTTACGTGTTTTGCTAATCCCACTTTATTGACTTAATAGTTTTCTTTAAATCGACTCACTTAAAAACTTAAATGAATTAATCATCAAAGGAACCTTTATATCACTACCATAAATAGAATACCAATATCCCTTGCCCTAAATAGAAAGTAATGGCAAAAATAAATACAATTAAATTCTTGGTTTCCAGCCTGCCCAGAGGCTGTCTTTATCTGAAGTAGCAGATTGGTTTTTAAAGGCTCCCCTCTACTTGCCTTTGATAGCCCCTAGAGGCCTCCCCCATCAATTCCTCTGCTTTTTATAACTGAGAATGGAGTTTGGAATTAGATTGCTGGCTGGGCAGGCCACCAAAACCACTCAGGAACCCCAAGAAATCTAAGGAACTGTAACCACGTGTGCCAACTGTGAAGTGGGGCCATTGGCTGTGTGAATGATCACATCCAAGCCAAGCTCATGAGGGGACTTAATGACACAGTCAAGGAGTACTTGGCTGACCAGCTTCTCTGGAAATTTCGATCACATGCTCCAGCCCTGGGTCAAAGTTATTCTGGTACAGACATTGCGGCCTCCTTAAGCTTATTTAATAAATCAATTCAATCTTGGTTAAGATTTCTCCTTGCCTTGGGACTTCCCTGGTGGTCCAGTGGTTAAGACTCTGCGCTCCCAATGCAGGGGGCATGGGTTCGATCTCTGGTGGGAGAACTAATATGCCATATGCTGCACGGCATGGCTAAAATAAACCCAAAAAACAAGTTTTAAGAACTTCTTGGCCAAGAAAGTTGCAAAGAAAGGGTTAACTCTGAAATCTAGATTAAAAAAAAAAAGCCTCATGGATGAGATGGAAAATAAACTGCATTTAAAAAAAAAAAAAAGATTTCTCCTTGCCTTACTTCATGCCTCAGGCCTCATTTGTGGGAGGGTGAAAGGGAGAGAAGAAGGTTAATCCACAGGCCTAAACCCCGGCACCCTGGAAACGGCCAGGTAGACCTTCATAAAATTCAGTTCTTTTTTCTGTGTTTATCAAGCAGTTACTTTACCTGAGTTTCAGTTTACTCATCCATAAAATGGGTTTTTCCAGGGTTTTATAATGAAATAATGTATGAAAAACCCTGGTGTGCACACAGGCATCCAGCTGTAATAATAACCATTACTGATTTTTCTGACATCCTTTTGAGAGTCAAGGCCAACTCTGATGGGCAACAGGGATCCTCAGACAAGTTTCCCCTGGTTTGATGGGCCAAGGTCTTTGCCTTGGGCTGGGGCTCTGCAGAAGGTCATGAAACCAATTATTCCCACCAGTGCAGGGAGTGTGTATGCAAATTACCTGGGGTCTTGTTCTGATGCAGATTTCATCAGGTGTGGATCTGGGGTGAGGCCTGAGATTTTGCATTTCTACCAAAACTCCAGGTGAAGCCCATGTGGCTGGTCCAAGGACCGCACTTTGATTGACAAGGCCCAGTGGTTCTCCAAGTGTGGTCCTCGAAAGGGCCAGAGATATCAGCGTCACCTGGAACTTGTTAGTGATGCCAGTTTTCAGGCTCCACCCCAGACCTGCTGAATCAGAAACTCTGGGGTGGGGCCGGCACTGTTTGTAACAGCCCCCAGTTTTGGGACTGCCTGACCCTGGAAACCACAGCACTTGCTCACTCCAGTTGTCTTCTGGGAGTTGCCTGGCATGAGCCTAAATGGGGAGAGTCAGCTGTATCTCAGCAGGTTCCAGACCAGCAGGAACTCCCTTCTCTGTTCCCTTGAGCCAAAAACACTAACCATGGCTACTTTGATGCAGATGGTAGGAAAAGCGCAGCTAGGAACCCAGATCTGGGAGAGGGGTGGTCTGGGCTATCTGCACCCTTGGCCTCCCACCTCTCTCCCCCCTGCTTCCCTCCCCCACCACTCCCTGACTTCCATGCAGTTTAGACTTTGACAGAGACCTTTTGGACCCCTCCACTGAAGTTAGACAGGAAGGCAGGCCAACGAGTAGTTACAGAGAGTCCATGAAAAGTGTATGTTTGCACTTTCCAAGGTCCTAAATCCCAGGTGTTGGGAATTTGGGCCCCCTCCAGCAAGTGTATCCAGATATGCTCACAACAAAGAAATGGTTTGTATATCTCTAATTCCAGTCTACGTCCCTTTCTCTTTTTCTCCCTCTACTGCCTCCCAACCATGATTTTTGTGCTATATCATTTTTTGAATTAAATAGTACTCACATTGATGTTGCTTTGTTAATACCACAACTATGCTCTTCAAATAAATCAATGTATCTTGAGCACCTGCCAGGCACTCTTCTGGCTGCTTTCATTTGTGTGTGTGTGCGTGTGTGTGTGTGTGTGTGCATGTGTGTGTTTAGTTGTGGTAAAATACACCTAACGTAAAATTTACCATTTTCACCATTTCCAGCTGTACGGTTCAGTAGTGTCAAGTACATTCACATTGCTGTGCAACCAATCTCCAGAGTTTTCATCCTGCAAACAACACTGAAGCTCTGTGTGCCAACTGAACAGCAACTCCCCTCCCGCAGCTCCTGGCAACTACCCCTCTACTTCCTGTCTCCATGAATTTGACTATTCTAGTCATATAAGTGGACTCATACAATATCTGTTCTCTGTGTCTGGTTTATTTCACTTAGTATAATGTCCTCAAGGCTCATCCATGTTGTAGCAGGTGTCAGAATTTCTTTCCCTTTTAAGGCTGAGTAACATTCCATTGTACATACATACCACATTTTGCTTATCCATTCATCCGTTGATGGACATTTTTTGGCTATTGCAAATAATACTGCTATAAACACGGGTATAAAAATATCTGTTCAAATCCCTGCTTTTGATTCTTTGGGGTATATACCCAGAAGAGGAGTTGCTGGGTCGGATGGTAATTCTATTTTTAATTTTTTGAGGAACCACCCTGCTGTTTTTCACAGCAGCTGCACCATTTTACATTCCCACGATTTATAATTTACTCCTCAGAACACTGTGAGTTGGATACTAGTAACTCCATTATACAGATTAGGAAACTGAGGCTCAGAGAGGTGAAGCCACCTGCCTGAGGTCACGCAGGTAATAAGCGTTTCATCAGCGATTAGAGCCTCAGTCTTTCCATAGCAGCTCCCAGGGGCTCCAAAGGTGTGGCCTAGTGTCCAGAGGCATGAGCAGTGAGTCTGGCTCATAGAGAAGACTTGACAGTCCTTACTGACCGGAGAAAAGGAAGGCCCCAGGCTGGCAGCTGGGAGAGGTTTACAAAGAAGCCCTAAGGGAGTCATCCTAATGACGCTGGAGGGTAGAGCTTTGGCGGCAGTACCCTCTGGGGAAGGGGCTGCAGAGCCTTAGCTGGCTCCACCCCCAATGCTAGATGGTCCCCGTCTTCTGGAGCTATTTGTCGAGGAGCTGCTTCTCTCATGCTGCAGTCTAAGAGGCTCTCTGCCCGGTCCAGGACCTGTACACCACTGTGGGTTTCTCTCTTGCCCTTCTATTTGCCTCTCCTGGGAACTAAACCTATGGACTGGGGTATAGTTTGGACATCAGGCAGAGTCCGCTTAGAGCTAAATCCCAAACTTAGGAACCTCAGAGGTGCAGTAGGAGGGGCTTTGCTGCTTACAGGAGAAGAGCAAACGAAAGTCGCCTGATCAATTTACCAGCTCATTTTCTCCGGGTATCTTAGCCTCCCCGCTGCATTATTTAATGGCATTTACTAAGCAAGAAGGTGTGAATTAATCCTGTGTAGCGCTCCTCCGAGCATGGCCAATATTCTTGTTCTTGAAATTGGAGATGGGAAACCTAACAGCAAGCGCCCACACCTCGCTGGACAGAGTTCAAGGGTGTGTGCCCCTCCTCAGCCTTGGCTGAAACGTTGCACCCAAGGGCGTGGTCGCCATAGTGCTTGGGAGGCTCACCTGACATGCCACGAGTCCTTTCTGAAGTCCTAATGTTTCCAGCTTCCCTTTGCAAACTGTCTTTGTGGTACAGAAAATGGCCCAAGGCAGGAGACGGGAGGCAGGGGGGACAGGGGCAGGCGGCCCAGTGATTCGGGGACACAGAGTCACTATGAACAGCGTGGGTGATGGAGTCGGGCAAACTTGGCTGGCACCTCATTTCCTTGTTACTGGCTGTGTGTCCTTAGCAAGTCTTGGCACCTCTTTGGGCCCCTACTTCCTCATCTGCTCGTGCAGCTCCTGGCACAATGTCAGCTCCCAGGAAACGGGCTCCCTGGGCCTGTACAACCTCCCTGCAGAAGCCTGTCCCCTCCCAGCCTACTTTCTTCCCTCCTTGCCAGGTTCCGGGAAGCGGACTGCACTAGCCCTTCTCTCTTTCCCCAGAAGCAAATTCCTCCAGGCCTTAATCGTCTGTGCTGTTTTTCTCTCCCATCAGTGTGTGTGTACGTGTGTGTGTCTACTCCAATGAGTTGGTCAAACAAATGTGCTCCAGAACCACTCTGATGAGACCCGGTGGGGACGAAAAGGGGGCTGGACGGGAGGGAAAGGGGGAAGGTGGAGTGGGGGGCACCATTCCAAAACAAGATGCTGTGGATCTGGCGACCCTAAATCTCGTTGATCTTCTGGGCTGCCATATTCCATTACGGCCTCACCTCTAGTTTCCTGTCTCCTGAGCTCTCTTCCAGCGTTGCTGCTTTCCGGGTTTCTCTCTCCCACAGACCTCTCTCTTTCCAAGCTTCACCCTTTGGAAGCACGAGCATGCATATTTTCCCCACTGGATGTCACTTCGTACGTCCGTTTGGGAGAGTTCTACTGATTCCCTGGAACCTGGGTTCCCATCCCAGCTCTGCAACTGACTAGCTGTGTGACCTTGGCCAAGTTACTTAACTGTTTTGTGCCTCAGGTTCCTCATTATAAAATGGAGAGAATAACAATATGGACCTCATAGGATTAGTTGGGGAGATTACAGGTGCGAACAGAGCTAAAGTGCTTAGGCTATCATATGGCACACAGCAGACCTGCCCCAAAAAACATGACTGTTGTCACCGTCTGCTGGCGTCAGCCTCCACGGAGGAAAGATGTATGAGGAATGAGCCCCTGTTTCTAGAAGCGATGCCCTCTGTTTACTCTTCAAGGTAAGCGGAGACCCCAGACTACAGATTTCAGTGATGGGTAACATTTCCAAAGAATTGGGGTTGGGGACTCAGTTTAGGAAAAAGATCACAGCTACTCTCTACCATCACCCTCTTTCAGGAAAGAAAGGACATCAATACCCAAAAGAAAAAAAAAAAAAAGAACAGCATCTCAAAGGATAGTTCTTGGGAAATGACAGTTGGCATACTTGAAACTAACATAATTGTCATGGCTACATTGTGTTTTTTATTTTTATTTTTTCTTTTCCTTTTTCCTTCTGGATCATCACCCATCAGCACAGGGAAATGCTGATCTCAGGGTCATTTCAACCTCCAGGCATCAACTAAGAGAAGGAGGAGAAATTGTAGCCCGGAGCCTTAAAAGGGGACCAGGAAGCAGAGCTGAGCGTCTCCGTGTTTCTCCAACAATAAGAGCAAAGTGCTGAGGAAACTCTGTGACAGAGCCAGGAGCTTCCTTCTCACAGAGCAATTTCAGAACTCAAACACACACCCACACAGCAAGGCAGGACGCTGGGTTTCCAAGAGCAGCGAATCAGGATTCCAAGTGCTAGAAGTGTCCGGAGGAGCTGCTCCCTGCCGTGTGTAATACAGACACCCCTGGAGCAGTTCCCTTTGCCACTGCGAAGTCTGTGACAGCTGAAGCTAAGAAAATGCTGTGACAGACAGGTCCTGTCAGGACACTGGGCGGCTTCCTAGCCAAGTGACCAACTGCAGGAGACTGGGGAGAATTTAAATCCAGCCCAGCTGCCCCCCAGGAGAGTGACTAACCCCAACACTTAAGGACAAGCCCCAGACCAGCAGTCACTCATTCACAGGGGACGGTTTCCCTGCGTGCAGATGACACCCAAGCGTCTCACCTTGGGGCTTCTCCTGGAGAGGTGGACCTGTCCCTGTTCCCTGGCAGGAGGCGGCCACCTGACCACCCCGCTGGTGGCATTCATGTTCCTGCCCCTGCCTTACTCCTTTCACTGTATCTTTCCACCTGCCTCTTGAATTTGTTTTCGCTTGAGGCAGCTGAGAGGTGCGAGGCTCCTGAAACCCACTGAGGGTCCTTGCAGCTGCTATGAGTCTTGGCTAATCCATCACGATTCCCTGGTTTGACCAGTGTTTGAAAATCATAACACCACTTAAAAGTGCTTCATAGAGAAAATCTTTGAGATGACACACATCAACCTGACCTCTTACTTCTTACTCCCTCAATGTTTCAAACACACAACACAGCCTTTCTGTTCAGCATCCTTTCTGGGGACCAGCCCTTGGAAGGAAACAGTTGGCCCCAACTTAAGTCTGCTCTTAACGCCAGTGTGGAAGCCATTAAGGTGATAAAGATGGACAGAGCAGGCATTTCCTCTCCAGGCAGAAGGAGGATGGGGGAGGTGCTGGCACTGTTGGCAGTGGCAGGGCTAGAAAGGGCTCTCTGGAGAAAATGAGCTGGACAGAGGCTTGGAGGTGGGGCTCTATATCTTTGCTTTTTATCTGAACTGACAGTGGGAAACTTATCACTGGGTCCTCCTCTTTTACAAATTAGAAAGGTGCTTTCATTCCCATTGGCCTGTTCTACAACATTCTGAGACAATGAAAACTGTGCCCTTAACTGGGCTGTGCCCTCCATGTTGGATACACATGTTGGGAAAAGCAAGGGGCTTTCTGAGCAAGTGGAGGGTGTTTAATTGTTATTAGAATCGTGTAGACCTTTGGGGTCAGAAAGGCTGAATGCTTACTTTTGCCATGTGCTAGGCCCAAGTTTGTTCATCCTAAAAATACTTTATGGGCTCTATTTACTAAACCATATACTTATCACCAGGGGCTGGGGATAAGGGAAAAAATAAAACAAAATTGTTGAGTCCATCTCCATAGGATACTGTCACTATGGGATGCTAAGTGTACACACAGGAGAGGCAGCTACCCCAGACTGCCCAAGGAAGGTCTGGGGTCCTGGAATTCTTTGCAAAGGAGGTGATACTAGCCTTCGCCTTAAAGGAGGAGGGAGGGGAAGTAAGGATGGGTGGGGTGTGGGGTTAAGAATAGTGTGTGCAAGGAGGTTGTTCTAGAAAGCAGTAAGAACATGTGCAAAGGCACAGAGGCATGAAGTCATGGTACATTCCAGGGAACTGTGAGCAACACAGAATGTCTGGAGGCCAGGAAGGCTGAAGAGAGAGGCTGGGGCCAGATTAGGTATTACCTTGTACGCCATGCTAAAAGCAATGGGAGCCTTTATAGAATTCCACTATCTCTGAGAAGTATTTATCATTTGCGATCTACAACATCCCCAATTTGTAAAACATAAGCAATTTTAAAATCAAGCAACCCCGCTTTACAAGGGGAAAGAGGCCCTGAGTGGTGAATTGGTTTCTAAGATGGATATCTATTTGCAATTTAAATTTGATGCTAGGAACAGTTGGCAACAAGGGCTTGGAGCAAGTCAGTTAAACACCAGACTTTCTTTCTGTCCTATTTTATCCTCCAATCATGTTTATACTTGAGTGAAGTACATGAGGACTGGGGCGAAGAATGGGCTTTAAAAAAAGGTTGCACGGTCTTGTGCGAATATGTGTGTTTCTTACAGAGTGCCTGGACTGCAAGTGCCCAAGGTCATTTCCTTTCTCATCCACCTGGACTCATCCACTGAAAGGTGCACCTCACATTCTCAGCTGATGGCAGTAGTTGCCAGCCCACGGATCTGAGGGTCAGAGCTAGTCCTTCCTTGTCTATTACCTTCCCAGACAGTGTCTGATGTTTGGGGGGCACCAGGACCCTGACCATGGTGTACTGGACGGCATCAGTTCTGACCAGTCAGATGTCCATTCTCGCAGGTCAGTGCCCGAGAGGGACCAGTTGTTAAGCATCTTTAACTATCACCTAGTCCAGGTTCCTGGATACCCAATCTTGTGGTGTGTAGAAGTGAGGAAGTCGCATTCAACTGACATCAGAATCAGGGTTGCAATGGAATGGGAGTTTTCTCTCCTTCAGAAGCTTTAGCCCAAGGCCCCACCTGTAAGTCTGGGATGCTCAGGCCCATGGCCAGTGAGCTTGTCTGGCAAACCAGGGTATAGCATCACACTGAACTTTGACTGGACCAGAGGGGCACTTTGGGGAGACGAGCCCCGAGTCCTTCTCCAATCCTCATTACTCACCTTCCCTCCTTCTAAACCGCTGAGGGCAGGGGAGCAGGTAACTACTAAGTCAGACCAGGCTCTTAGGAAAACTGGGCCTTTGAAAGGATGCGGGGGGATGAGTTAGGAAGGCTAGTTCTGAGACCTATTATGTAATGTTACTGCAGGGGGCAAAGAATTCGAAGGACAGGGCAGTCTAGCACGGCAGTCAAGACAGGGGCTTTGGCTTCTCTTAGAATTAGGGTCATTTGCTTTATCACAAGCAAGTTATACAACCTCTCTGAGCCTCAGTTTCCTCACTGATGAGGTAAAGATAGCCACCCTACCTAGCTTCAAGAGGTTTGGTGAGGACTGAGTGAGCTAGTGCTTTAAAGCAGTAAGCACGGTGTCTGGCAGTATTTGTGCTCAACAAATAGTAGCTTTTGGTGCCACTAGTAGGTGACCATTGGGTTGCCGGGAGGATGACATGTGTTAGTGTCTATAAAGCACTTGGAATAGCCCTTGGTTCATAGCAAGCACTCAATAAATAAATGAATGTTAATGACCACCATCATCTTCACCTTCACCATTGCCATGATTTCTGTTATTACTAGCTACATCCTCTTTAACAAGAGTTCTGTAACTATTTTACGATTAGAGACCTCATTTGGGGACTAGGGCATTGGGTTATAAGTGAGGAGACCTGTGCAGGCTTGCCCTGTCCCTAACCAGCCAGGGTGTGATCTTGGATAAGAGATGCTACTTCTCAGCGTCAAATTTATCCTAATTGTAAAAAGAGAGGAGGTTTTTTAGGGGGAGCCCTGCACTCCTTTCCCACCCTAAGGCTTTGTGAGTGTCAGCCTTCCCTAAGGATGCCGTGTATGCTCATCACTGGGCCAGACCCCAGAAAGATATTTAGCCAGTAGATGTTTACTGAATGCCTTCTGTGTGTCAGGTTCTGAAGGCATCACGGTGGGCAAGACAGCCATGCCCATAACTCTCTCTTGAAGGTTACACTCAAGACTAAAGCCCAGGGGATAATCAGAAAAAGAGTTTTAGCTTACGACTTGGTCCAACTGACTCTAAATTTGGGGTGCTGCATGAGTTGATGGGGGCTGTTTTACCAAAGCTCCACCCAATCTCTGATTTAGAATTTGAATTCACTCTTTGAATGCTTTGAAGAGCATTTTACATTTTTTTTTTTCTCATTCAGCCCTAGGGAGACATTTCCCCAAGCAAGCAATTTAGAAACAGAACTTTGAAAATCATCGCTTAGGAAGAGACGTGTCTCTAGGGAAATAGCCCCTGGAAGAAAACCCCTGCCCTTCATAACCCATTATATGATTCCTTGGGCAGGACAGAACTTCTGAGATCACCACAGCAAAAGCCTTATTTTATAATAAAAGGAATCAAGAGTTGAGCAAAAATATATCTCAGTTTTGTTCCTCTAGACGATACACATGAAATTGTCTTTCCTCTTTTACTTCTCATGTGTTAATCCTTGGAAAATTTACTTCAAGAAGAGATTTTTCCTTCTTTCCTTCCTTCCTTCCTTCCTTCCTAAAAGATCACAGGGTGCCACCATTGCCTTCCAGAAACAGCCATCCTTTCACAGAATTGTCTTCTCCCAGGGAGTGGTACTGGCAGGTAATTTGTAATCTTCCCTAGCACAGGTCAATATCAAGTAGGGGAAGGGTGGGCAGGGCTGGTGCAATAGCACCGTGGTCTCGAGGATGATCCCAGGTCTCCCGGAAAGGCAAAGCATAGGGGGAGGAAGATGAGTCCTGCTCCTGGCGCCGCCTCACTGGCCACTGTGCTAGGGCACTGAGCCCCCGCTGGCTGCTCAAAGCTGGGGTGCTTCCAAGGATTAAATAAGTGACTGAGCTTGAAACTTGGCTTGAAAAACAGATATAGGGGGCTGCGGGGATTCCGGTCCTCTGTTTCATGTCCTTCCTCCCCCAGTTATGGCAAATCCCAGATGAGTTAACAGTGTGTGGGGAAGACTGGGGGTGGGGCTGGAGGAGGGGCTGCAGGAGAGGGGTCTCAGGCCTGGGTCAGGACTGGTCAAGTCAGGGGTCAGCCTGCGGACAGGGGCAACAGAAGGGGGGATAATGTCACACCAGATGACACAAAATTGTTAGACAATTTTCCCCAGTGTGGGTCCAAGCAGGACCCCCCCCACACACACACAATGAAACACATCCATAGCACAAGAGCCCTGGGATTTAAATATATATGTAAGTGCCCTTCTTAGCTCAGGCCTTGCAGCTTATTTCTGGATACCGTTAGAACAACCTAACGTGGGGAGTAAGGGCTTTACAACACATTTGGCAGGGAAGTGTAGCATTATGTGCAAAGTGATTTGTTGATTGCATTTTAAAACTTAAAAGTCACTGGCCTATAGAAGAAACTCGGTAAAAGTTCAGTGAATGGACAAGCGAGGGATGCCTGAATGGGTGCAGCTCTTACGTTTTCATAGCAGAACAATGGGCAGCTGCTGGTTCTTCCCTCACACGTCAAGGTCAGCAAGTGGTCTGGGCCAGGCAGAGCCCACATCTGGGAGAAGAGTGTGGGAGCCGAGAGGAAGACCCTCCCCACCGCGTCCTCCATCACCTCAAGCCTTGTCTTGCCTGATTTCCTTTCCAATCCACGTTTTTGAGGCGAACAGCTACAGAACGTAGCGTTTCTCTATCTCCGCGTGGGAGCATGTCGTGTATTAACTGAACACTATTTGTGAAAGTTTTCTGAGCTCTTGGGGAAACCGAGAATGAGGAGGAGGGAGAGGCAGAGAAACGTTTGGTGCTTGAAGAGCACTGGAGTTCACAGAAGGAATTCTGCGGTGGCCAAGATGGGAAGGGGCAAGGAGAAAAGGAGAGAGCAGGTAGTGGCGCCTGCCCCAGGTTTGAGTCCTTAGGGCCTTGGCATCCTGGATCAGGACTGGCCTTTCTCTTCTGAGGGATCTGTCAGCTTAGCGAGCCCTCAACTAGCGCTGATAGTGAATGAAATAACAGATGGGACAAAGGAGGGGCGCACGCGGTGCGGGACTAGCCCCACGGAGGAAGGGACTTTCTGCCCACTCTGCGACCTCACTTTCTCTCTGACCAGGGCCAGGAGGCTCTCCAAAGGGCCCCTCAGAACCCTGGCTGCACACTCCCCCCACCTGCCTACAGCGGGTTGGTGGCTGTTTGTAGCGCCGAAGCGGAGAGGGGCCGGCCCAGGGGCGGGGCGCGACTCTCAGCCTCCAGGACCCACAGCAGGTGCGTCCCGCGCCGCAAGCGCGCACTCTTGGAAGTCCGGCGGCAGGGCAGGGGCTCGCGGTTCCCCCGCTGCCCCCGGAGCGATCGGGAGAAAAGCGAGGGCTAGAACGCGTGCTAGGCACCCTTCTCCCCAGCCCCCGAAGACGAGAGGGCGGTGGTACAGACTTTCCCGAAAGGTCTCCATCGCGGCGCTGCGAGCGCACAGGAACCCGGGGGCATAAGGGGAGCCGGGGGATTAGCTGAGCGCCCAAAGCCAGGTGAAGGTGGGGAAGGGATCTCAGCTAACCCCCACGCGCTCCGCCTCTAGCGGTGTCAGCCCACACCCCTGTGCAGGGCTCCCGGGCCGGCGGGAGGCGCGTGTGCGTGTCTGTAGGTACTGGGGACACTCGCCTTCCCGGGAGCCCGTGAAGAGCCCCCGCCCTCCGCCCCGGCCCGGGGATCCCCTCCCCCAGCAGAGAGATCCCCGCGCGCCCCCTGCCCACTTTGCTCAAGCGAGAAAGCGGCCGAGCAGGAGACAAAGAAACTCCTGCCTCCTCCACTCTCGGCCCCTCCGCCCGCCCCAGACACTCCCGGGCGCCCTCCCTCGACCCCGGCGACAACGCGCGCGGACATGCAGAGGAAAGGAGGCAGGGTGGGCGAGTCCGCTCCCCGACGCGGACCAGCTGGAGGCTGGCAGTGCTCCCTGCCCGGGGACTCCCAGCGGCAGCCGCGCCCCCACCCTCCGCTCCCCAAACAGTCCCGGGCTCCCTGCACAGCCACCCCCGGCCCAAATCGTCCCCCGGCTCTCCCGCGGAGCGACAGGGGGGCGCGGCGCACACAAAGCGGGCGTGAGGGAGGATGCGGAGTACCGGGGTGGTAAGAGATCCCGCCAGGGCTCGGCACGGGCCCAGGCGCAGCTATTTACCCGATTTCTTCTTCGATCTCCGAGATGTCTGCGAAGATGAGGAAGACCACGAGCAGCGTGAGCGCAGCCAGCATCCAGCTCCGGAACTGCAGCTGCATGGTGGGTTCGCGCCCACCGGGACCCGCGCGGGCCGGCGCAAGGAGCTGGGGCTGGAGGGCGCAGCGGCAGGCGCGGGAGCCTCCGCGCGCGGCGCCCAGCGGGGCAGACACCCTGCGCTCCGGGCGAGTCCGGGCCGGCGGCGGCGGCGGCGGCGGCGACGACAGCGGCAGACAAGGGTTGCTGAGGCGCGGCGAGCCGACTCGCTCCCTCTCAGCTCCCGTCCGCCCCTCCTCTCTACTCCCCTCCCCTCCCTTCCCCCGCCCCGCGCGGGCCTCCGCGCGCAGTTTGACAGCTTCGCTCAGCTCCTCTGCCCTCCTCCTCCCACCCCAGTCAACTCCAGTGTCCAGCCTCCCGCCTTTGCTTCTCCCGCCCGGCTTCTTTCAGCTCCCGAGGGCACTGGGATGTGGCCGGAGCCTGCCACTCCCCGCTTAAGGAGGCTGGGCTCGGGGCACCGGGTGCGTCCGCGTACAGAGCTGAGCCCAGGGAAGAGCGCGCACCGCCCGGCGTACCCCGCCGGCTGGCAAACGCCCTCCCTCGCTCGCTCTTTGTCCAGAGCCCTCGGTTTCTCACAAAGTTTTCCCGACACAAAGACTAACACCTGGGGACAGCCCCCGCGCGCGACGAGGAGGCCGTTTCAGCCAGTCAGAGGTTTCAGCAGTTGACGAATTAGGAGGGGTGGTGGAGGAAGGGGAGGGGAGAAGAAATATCCAGGACAGGCCAACTTCGGCAGAGATGCAGATTGCAATTTGTGGGCGAGGTGCTCGACCGCCGAGAAACCACCGCCTTCAGGCGGTCATCTTGGTCTCCATTGATAGACCCAAGGAGACCGGGTCCAGAGAGTCCCCTGAGTTGACTGAGCTCTTGCAGCCTTGCCTAGAACCCTGGCTCCTGCTGGAGTGACTGCTCTACCCACAATGGCAGACTCAGTGCCCGCCCTGCCTGGGCCCTCGCGGTGCTAATTCTGAGCTGGGCTTCATCTTAACAGCTCTTGCCCTCTCCTGGCAAAATCAATAATCCCCGCCCCGGAGTCTTATCTTGATCTAAAGGCCTGCTAGAAAATATGGCTCCCACAAGGGGTAATGCCCCCTGTGCTGAATATTTTATGCTTCCCCAACCTTAGACAGCTTAACTTAAATTACATTTTGCACCAACCATTAGCCTGGGGTGGGAAGGGCCCCATTAAGTTTTACTGGAATTAGATAATTACCCAAATTTTCTTTTTCTTGCACTAATTGTAACAATCCTGAAATCGGAAACTTCCCAGAGATGACAAGCTGGTTATGAAAGTGAGAAGCTATATGGAATGTCCTCTCTGTAAAGCCCTGGTGAATGAGTGGGAGAGGCAGATTGGCTGTGCCCCCGGGGCCACCCATACAGAGCCAGGTCCCAGAGGGGCGTGGAGAGGAGCTGGCAGTGTCTAAGCCCCTTCAGAAGAACCCTGGGTTGGTAAGAGGGCCTTTTTGATTTCCCCTCCAAAGCACTGGCTGTGCTCTGCCTCTTTGCCTTCTTCTGCCTCTCTGTGTGTAGGAGTTGTATTTGTTATCATTTTGCCTTGTTTTTCTGAGATGAATGGTTGGGATTGTGGGATAGGGAGAGGACAGAACAGGATACAGCTGTTACGCTGCTTAACATTTCAATCACTCATCCGTTCACTCCGTCACTTGGCAGTATTTATTGAGCACCTACTCTGTGCCAGGCTCTGTGCTAGGGGCTAGAGATAGCATAAGAAGAGACAGGCCATGTTTCCTGCCCTCTAGTGGTTCATGGTTCACGAGGAAGACAGACCTGGAAATTTGTAGTTGTGCTAGGGGCTGTGAGCTACAATACAGCTGTGGCCTCTTGAATAGCTTATAATTGATTAATAAGATCACCCGCAAAAGCAAGAAGGAACTGGCTGGCCTCTCTCTCCCCAGCTCTCTGCTTCTCTACCAACTACACTCTTACTATGCGGAACATCATGGAGAGATTGCCATGATCCTAAATTTATCCCAGGTCAGGTAAACGTCACCGCTATAAGCACTGCTACAATAGAGTCTATTTCCACTTCCTATTAGGTGACCCATGTTATCATCCCAGCCTCAGAGGCTTCCTTCTTTGGACTCACTTGAGGAGTCATTATAAGTGGCCAGGAGGAGTAGAAACTTGGTGAATAGTTCCATCCCTTATAGAGAAATCCTTGTAACCAGACCCAAAGAGCAACATCCCTCAAGTACATCTGCTGGGAAGTAGCACTAGCTTTGTAACGTGGAGGCTGTCCTTGCACTGAGAGTCATTGAGATGGGATTTTACTCGGAGAATAATAGGGAACCCTTGTGATAGTTGATTGTGGAATGCTGTCCCTAAGCACTTGGGCTTGAGTCTGTGTGGGCCAGCTACTCTTACAGTGATCTGTGTACATTCACCGCCCCTTGCAGCTGTCTCCAAAAACTGAGTTTGTTCCTGGGATCTGGAAAGAGGAAGAATGATTGGATCAAAGGTGTCACGTCGGCTGATGCTGGGTAACCTGCTGTGTGGGCCCACCCTTGGCTTGGCCATCCTGACCCTTCCTCTCCTTCTGACCCCTCTGTTTAAGCGTGACTTTTTCCTGCCTTGGTTTGCCCAAGAAACTGGAAGGTCCCACAGTAATCATTTCTTTAAGCTAAGTCATGGAATGTGTGGGTTAAAATACAGGAGCTTATGGGAGTGGCAGCAAATGAAAAGTCACTACTACCCATTAACATTTTAGCTCAAATTAATGGCGTCTATTAGCTATTCAGGCTCTTCATCAGGCCCCGGGAAGTGCGTATTAATGAGGGAAAGAGGAACAGGAAGCTCTGCGGAGCCCTGAAGGGGCTCAGTCGGGTCACACCCAGTCATGGGGCGGCCCCTTCTCATCCCTGACACTGGCTAAGGGCGTGCTTCCCCTTCCAGGGTCCAACTTCAGGAATGGGGACCGCAACCCAGAGCTGAAACTCGGAGAAACTCAAAATTGCATGTACCATTTACACATCTAACTAAACTCCCTCCACCTCTCACCCCCAGATATATAGACTTTTCACCAGAACTACTTCTTAGGTGGTAATGAAGAATCCTTTTGGCAATCCTTTCACATGGGTACCACCTTCTTCATTTTACACTGGAGGAAACGGAGGCTCAAAAGAGGCTAAATTGCCCAAGATGTTTCACCTGGCAGAGAGGAACTTTTAATTCAGTTAGGCCTCCCCTGGGCCTCAGCAACTTCTGGGATCAGGTTGCCAAGGCCCCCTCCAGCACTCCAGGCAGCTCTAAATGGATTTGTAAGCTACCATTGCCTTTGATTCTTATGGTATCTTCTTAGTTCTGGGATGTCAGGATTCAAGGAACAAATTTATCTTCATTCCCTGAACACTCTTCATCATTGGAGAGACCATGATCATAAATCTCAATTTTTGTCTTTCCACATGAAAGAGCCTAGGCCTTTCAGTCAATCCAAACTTGTTTTAAAAACTCAATAATAAGTAATAATTTTCTCATTCAGAACTCATACCTGGTAACTATCACCCTTGACCTCTCTCCGAGAGAGAGAGAATTTTGACATTTTTAACATTTTAGAATGTTAACAACCTGCAAAGTGGTAATAACCTGACTTTTTCATCGCCTCTGAAGCAGAAGCTATGAACAGCTATCGGTGGGACAGGGTGGGTTGGGGGGTGTAAGGAAGTAGAATATCTTAATTGGAACAGACTAATAGGCTGTTGTGTTGCTGCACCTCCAATAGCTGAGAGAACCTGCCTTCCTTTCTGAAATTTACTCTAAATTTGAATGTTCTCAGAAATGCAACTTTTCACCCTTCAAAATCAGAATCGAGCCATAACAAGGAAAAGTAAACAGGCACATCTGCATTCCATCTGTAGCTTTTGTAAGTGGTAAAACTGTATATTAGCCAAAGAAAGGAAGGAAATATATCCAGGCAATTGCTGTAAATGTTTCTGGGATTATCAGCAGGAGATCTTGGAAGGGACTTGGGAATGTGCTCCCCAGAGAATTGGAGGTGTTAGCAGAGAGTGGGGAAATGGTTCAGTTTTGCTGGGATTTTTCTAACCCTTCAGACGGTATTAAAGGTAGTTTGAACCAAAGCATGAAGTCAGGTACCAGATGGCAAAGATAAACCTAAAAGAATGTCCTCACTTTGCTGTACATCTGAAACTAGCACAACTTTGTAAATCAACTATACTTCAATAAAAAAGGGTTTAACCAAAAAAAAAAAAAAAAAAGGAATCATACAATTAAAAAAAAAAGCATCCATGATACCAGTCCTTTGTCAGATACACATATTAAAAATACTTTCTTACAGTCCAAAAAAAAGGTATGTCCTGTCTCTATTCTGACCAGTGCTTCAGCGAAATTATCACTGCGATCCTGGAATCAGCTTTCTCTGAGTCAGCTCACCCAACTTTGCTCAGAGTCCAGCATGACCCCTCACCTGCCACCACCCCTTGAGGCATCTGAGGAAGCTGGCCTGAGCCGGCCATCCCTGGCACCCAGTTCTGTGTCTCTTCTTTTAACCTCAGTTTGGATCATGGACCTCCATATTTTCAGAGCTGGAAGAGTGGGTAGAGACAGCTCCTGGCCACTCATTTACTTAAGTGTTGTTGCATCACCTGTCATGTGTCTGGAACTCTGCCAGAGGGCTGGGATGTAGTGGGGATCCGTAGGTACAGTTTCTGCTCTTCTGCAGCTTGGAGTCCTGGGGGATTTTACAGATGGAAAACCCTGGGACCCAGAGACAAAAAGACTTGACCACAGCCCCACTGCTAATTTCAGAACTGAGAACAGAATTCAGCTCTCCTGTCTTCTAGTTGAGTTCAGTGCTAACTCTCCTGCACATACCAATTTTATTTAGTTTTTCACGACATTTCAGTGAGATTGTAAATTCTCAAGGGGTGTGGACCTCTATTTCTCTTCTGGTCCCATGTTATCCATTATGGTAGAAACTAACTCAATACCTGTTCCAGCCATGGGCAATCTCAAGCCCCAACCATCACCTCACTGAAGGCAACGTTGAGAAGAGTTGATATAGTATTTCTACCATGTACAGACCATACATGAAATAATCTCAAGAACATAGGTAGGGGACTTCCCTGGTGGCGCAGTGGTTAAGAATCTGCCTGCCGGGCTTCCCTGGTGGCTCAGTGGTTGAGAGTCCGCCTGCCAAAGCAGGGGACACGGGTTCGTGCCCCAGCCTGGGAGGATCCCAGATGCCGCAGAGCGGCTGGGCCCGTGAGCCATGGCCGTTGAGCCTGCGCGTCCGGAGCCTGTGCTCCACAACGGGAGAGGCCACAACAGTGAGAGGCCCACATACCGCAAAAAAAAAAAAAAAAAAAAAGAATCTGCCTGCCAATGCAGGGGATACAGGTTCAATCCCTGGTCCAGGAAGATCCCACATGCTGCAGAGCAACTAAGTGCATGCACCACAACTACTGAGCCTGAGCTTTACAGCCCGCAAGACACAACTACTGAAGCGGGCGTGCCTAGAGCCCGTGCTCCGCAACAAGAGAAGCCACCGCAATAAGAAGCTCATGCACTGCAATGACGAGGAGCCCCCACTCGCCACAACTAGAGAAAAGCCCACGTGCAGCAACGAAGACCCAATGAAGTCAAAATAATGATAATAATAATGATAAATAAATAAAAATTTTAAAAAAAGAACATAGGTAAAATGTAGAAAATAAAATTAAGATGTGATGCATTCCGAGTCTGCATTGCCTTTAATATAATTTATTAATGTAAGTTTATATACTTTAATGTTTAATGACAGCCCTGTTTAACAATTAGGCATTTCCAGCACAACACTGGTGACCAGTGGCAACGGGAAGTTGCCACAGTCACATCATCCTGGTGAGCAGGTTTGGTGAAATGCCATTTCTAAAGTAGACTCCAGATGAGATAGTCTCCAAAGCCATGGTAGCGTTCATCAGAATATCCACCTGCTGGGATCTTAGCACAAAACACTGGTTAAAGGGGAGTGCCCCTTGGCCCCAAGTGGGTTTCTTGTACAATGTCCCTTTAGGAGTCCTCTTCTACTTCTCCTCAAATGTATTATTTGTGGTTGTACGTCTTTTTTTCCCAGTTCCCCAAGTCAGGTTTGATAAAGCAGATTGGGAAAGTTGCAGAAAGATCAAGAGGCCAGTGGTTTTATGAGTGAATTAGTTTGGATTAAGTTTAGCTGCAAGCAACAGTAAACACAAAATGCCCAAAACCAAGTTTTTTGTTTTTTTGTTTTTTCTCATGTACGAGTCTCCAAGCACATAGCCACGGCTGGTTTGGCCATGGGGTCCCCAAGGTCCTTAGGGACTCAGGTCCTTCCAGCTTTCCTCTCTCATCCCTACAGTGAGGCCCTTTCCTTGTGACCCATCACATCCAAGTTCTAAACAATAGTATGGAGGAAGAGACAAAGGCAAAAAGAAAGTTCTTGAAACTGGCCACATGATACTTCTGCTTCTGCCCCTTTGTCCTGAATACTGTCATGTGGCCACGCATAGCTGCAAGAGAAGCATGAACAAATCTTTATTCTGGCCTTCTATGTGCTCAGCTAAGAAGTCTATCATGGAAGAAGGGAAGGAGAGATGTGGGAGACAACTGGCAGGCTCTCCCACAGTGGGGATGGAAAAGACCACGGCAGGCTTTTTCTCTCCCACCTCCAGCTCTGCACACAAACCCTCATTAGGCCTGCCTTCAGATGACTGTGTGAAGCAAGGACTTGCTGGAAGTTGCTGACCAGAAATAAGCATGTGTGTGGGTAGCAGAGCTGTTTCTGTAGCTGAGTTTCATGTTGTTGCATTTTCTGTTTCTTAGCACCCTATTTTCCTACCTTTATTTCATTGTTATCACCCTAGGAGGCAGTGTAGTGGTTTGTATTAAGCAGGTATTTTGGTTCTAATGCTTTGACATCTGGATCCTTGCTGAGCCTGGAGAGACAGGGAGACCCTGCCCAGGGTAGTCAGTTCCTAGAGATGGTAAAGGATTTGCCTGGAATTGTACCTTTCATGTGCAAGCCAAACAATCCAGGGTCCACACCCCAACCACCTCTTTATGGGGCTCTCAGTCTGGGCCACTATCCCCTTGTCCTAAATACCCTAAGGCCAGTACCAGATACCTAGAGACAGCCCCTATGCCCCAGAGCCCACTAAAATTATGCAAACCAGCCTATCCTAAGCCTGCTTATCCTGCCTCACCTGTTCCTTTCCATGGAAACCACAATAAAGGCTCTTGCCCACATTTTTTCCCTACACATTCTGCTTTCTGACTGACCCTGGTGCTTCCCCTGGTGGTCCTGCATGGCATGTCATGCCCCCTCCTCTTGGAACTGTGAGTAACAAACTATCTTTTCGATGGCTCTCCTGATCCATTTGCCTCACTATAGCTGAATAATAACACCTACATTTAAAAACAGAGCAGTGCTCCTCAAACTATTCATGGTGCAGGACCAGCATTTTTATTAGGTTTTAAATTGCTCATTGATTGCAGACCAGTGCATGTCCTTCTGCATGACTAGTATGCATTTCACACCATGGGCTACTCACTGTGGCTGTCAGGCATCCCCAAACCCTCTTCATCTAGGGGAGCCCTTAATCACGCACAGATGTTGCAAATGTGAAATTGTTATAAAAGTTTCTAAATGTTTGTCTTTACTTTCTGTACTTCTCTCAGCAGGGATCAGTAACATACAGTTCACACACCATTACTGGTCCATGGACCACACTTTGAGTAGTTCTGGTTTAGAGTTGATTTCCACATCACATAGATCACTGTTCAGAACTTAGCTTCTTGTGTGATCTGTATTCAAGTTTCAGTCTCCTAAATAATAAGTGAGGAAAATAACAATACTCAGCTCACAGATTTCAGTGAGAATGAGCTAAGATAACGTATCTAAAGTACATGGAATTCTAGCATAAAGTAAATGCTCATCACATATGGACTTTCATTTATTATTTAGGATAATGCAAACATAGAAAGGATATATAAATAAAATGTGAGCAGTGGTTATTGCTGGATGGTGAAACTTGAGTTGATCTGTATTTTTCTGCATACTTTTCTCTGTTTTATAAAATTTTCTACAATGATCATAAATGACTCTGTAATCAAGAAAAATGTCATTAAAATTTGTCATGCCTATTTTCTCTGCACTGAATTTTTTTCTCCCAAAGTTTAATATTCTTTCTCAATAACCCAATATAAACACACATATTAAGAAAATTGGTTTTGCAAACAATTTCCAATCTTTCTTTGATGTTTCGTAAACATCTACCTAGTATTCATATTGCAATTTACAATGAAGGAAAGCACAGTCTACAAAACCGTGCCCCACTCATGTTGGGAGCCTTGGAGATTCTTCCCTCTCATGTACTTCTCACCTGATGTCACTGATCATCACTTAACCTGGATTTCTCTGTTGGTTGTTCTACATCTCAGCCCAGCCCCAGCTTCTGGAGCAAAGGGGCGATTCAGAGAGCCACCTGCAGGGAGAGGAGACAGTGGCTTAATGCCCACATGGTGCCCCAAATCTTGCAACTCGCATGGGGCTGAGGGGGCCTCTTCCCCTCTGCCCCACCATTGCTCAAATTCTGCTGACCATGGTTTCATGCTGGCAACAATACTGACGATCTGTTAAAATGAAGGGTGAGGGTGAAAGAAACATGAAGTTCATAAAGACATCCTTTCTTTTCAAATCTTCACAAATAAAGTTCTTGTCCAGGCCTTCAAGGCATCCTATGGTGTGCAGCTCTCTTTGAGAAGAATAATCCTCACTTTAAATGCAGCTAGGTGACCACTACACATCTTGAAATATCCTCTTTTTTGCTGGGAGGAAATTTATTGAGATGAAAAAGAAAGCCGTAATTTAAGTTTCCCCGGACAACATATATTTTTTTAGAAATGTATTAAATCCAAATTGTCTCAAACTCATCCAAACTCTAAAAGGGTATTATTACTACTCAACATTTATTACAGTGAACATTTTCTTGGAAAGACTATCTTTACCACCAAGTAGAGTTGCATGTTTTTATGTTGCAGATATTCTTCATAGTACATTGGGATCCCACATGCCATTGAAGCTTAGACTAAAAGTTTACATACAGGGAGATAATTTTGACAATTCTGAATGATTATGGAGATTTGTAGCTGTGTACCTGCCTTTACATAAGCATATTATTGGTGATAGCTATGATTTACTTGCTTCTAAGTCCTTAGTCAGTAATAGAACCCCAGCTATAACCATGATCCAGTGAAGAAATACAGTCCATTTCTTAGGTTTCTGGAAATTCACTGAGATGACAGATGAGAGCTGGGTCCCTCTTTTGGTCCGAAAGCTGTTTAGTACATTTTCCTGAGTGGCCCTGGGAGCCGCCTCTAGCCATCTGACATCAGTGGGAGGTAGACTGGGCACCTAACAGCCACCCTGGTGAGCCCTTAAATTGCTCACATACTGAGTCAGAGAAATGCCACAAGATTTTCCCAATATAGCAGCGCATGGGTCCGGGAGAGATCAGGAAGGCCAGTTTACTCTTTCAGTTTTCTTCCAAAAGGAAAAAAACTGGGGTCTCAGATCCAGAAGGGCCCCATTGTGGGTTATTTTACCTCTGTAAGTGCTCATGAGGTCCTTGGCCAAACTCTCTCACATCCACTGAGTCAGCTGTTTGTCTGGATTGTGCTTCTAGAGCTTACAGGGAAGGTCAGGAAGAAAGAGAGACCCAGTGACAGCTGGAGAACTTGGAAGACTTTCTTTACAATGTCCTTCCTTTCCCCTTTTCCTTTGTGTGAATAATCCCCATTTGGACAGTTTGATGAGTTTTGTAATTCTTTTTTTGGGGGGGTGTATAGTTGATTTACAATGTTGTGTTAGTTTTAGGTGTACAGTAAAATGAATCTGTTATACATATGCATACATCCACTCTTTTTTAGATTCTTTTCCTATATAGGCCATTACAGAGTACTGAGCAGAGTTCCCTGTGCTATACAGTAGGTCCTTATTAATTATCTGTTTTAGATATAGTAGTGTATTATGTGTCAATCCCAATCTTCCAATTTATCCCTCACCTCCCCTTACCCCCCAGTAACCGTAAGTTTATTCTCTACATCTGTAACTCTATTTCTTATTTTGTAGTTTTCAAGATATAAGTGAGTTCCTTTGGCCTTTTATAACAAACCCCCCCTCACATTCTCATCCTATTTTCTACTTGAATTGGTAACGTCTTAGCTTTATGTGTTTTATAAACCTTTTGTTTTTTTCCCTATAGTTCAGCTCATTTCAAAGGATACTATTCTCTTGTGGTTCCAGGCCTAGCAAAGGGGATGGCATCTTCACCTCCCCTTCCTTACCATGTCTGTGTGCCAGCCGCTGGGAGGGGCAGATGTCCTTCATGCAGGATGAGTGCCCCAGGATCAGACCACAGCTGGCCTCTGGCAGAGGTGTGCCACTGCAAAGGAAGAAAACAAAAGCAAAGCTGCATTCATTTCAAGCTCCATTAGGGGAATGTGTTGGGAAAGGAAATCAATGGGAAAGATGAAGCTGGCAGGAAAAGAACTTCTTTTCCTTCGTTTCTAGAATGGAATTGACCACAAATAACGACAAAGCAGAAATCACTAAGCGGCATCTATTTTTAAAAATAGGGAAATTTAAAAATCACATCCCAGAAACATTTTGTTGTTATTTCTAAAGCATAGCTAAAGAAAAAAAAAAAGAAGATAAATACTAAAAAGATTACTGCCACTTGGTTCTTTTTTCCTTCACACGGAAAAATATTAGCCAGGACCCAGGACAACAGTGCACAGCTAGCCATTGTGAGATTATGAGAGGGAGGCTCTTTGAATGAAGAGATTCTTTGAATTGTTGTTCCAAGGTTGCTGCAGCCGAGTTTGAAAGGATAAACTCTTAAGTATCAATAATATTGATGATTCATCATAATTTTCTAGATAATAGAAAACCATTTTACAGTTTTGCTTTCAGAAGCCGGTAAAGAGAGGGCTTTCACAGGGAGAGGTTTACCACTCAAAAGTCATCCTCATTCACTGACAAAATAAAATATAAAAGGTATTTTCAAAGAAGATGTGGATAGGAATATAGCTTTGGATGTTTGTAAACTAGTCCCTGCAGAATCAATCCTTACTCTGCATTCATACAACTTGTGAATTTATGGCCGTTCCACAAAAGGAGGAAATTTTTTCTATCAGTCATTTGATTTCTTTTATGCAGTCAGTCCTGGATGCTTTCATTTCCACTCATTTGATAAGCTTTTCCCCCCAACTGCTTTTGTTGTCCTGCTGTAATAGCTGAGGGGAACCACCAGGTGGCACTGTGCAAGATGGGCGGCGGGGTGGGGGTCGGGCTTACCCAGAATGACGTGGTATCCCTGGGCTGAGCCAGTGCCAGGAAAGTACTGGTCCACGAAGAGTCGAAAGGGAAATTGGGAGAATGGGAGTATAGCGAGGAGACAATCACCTAAAGAGGCAAGAATCTTACATTTTGCTTATTGACCTGTCTCAGAAGCCAGTTTCAATCACAATGTAACTGGAATTAAGATGAAAAAGTCGTTACAGTAGTATCTCTGGAAATGAGTATCCAAGGCAAACAAGTCAAGGGGAGATGGATGTGGATTATCAAAAACTGGTTGGAAAATCCGAGTTATTCCTTCAGAGGAATCCAAGGTATTTCTTCAGAGGAGTCCTTTTCTTAATGCCCCTTCTAGCTTGGGTGAAGAGATTAAATTTGAGCAGTTCTTCAAACAATCAATAACAAAAGTCAGCAATAGAATGACACCTTGCACCATCAGTGAAAATCAATAATAAATCAACACTTTGCACTATTCCTGATTTGGGCACAACCACAGTAAGATGTACATTTCTAGCTGTTTTAAATCAAAAAGTTAAAAATATGAAATGTCCCCACTTTCCCCAGATATCCTGACATATAATTAGACCAAAAACCAGAGTCTTTCTCTTGACATCCCTTCCCCTCCCCCAAAGAAAGGGATATAAAACAGCAAATCCACTTCCTTGAAGGAGGAGGAAGAGGGTGATATTAGGACAGTATTTGTGTCCTCACAGCTCACACACCTGCCACAAGATCCTAGTAAACATCTTCCCCTTATGTGCCCAGCAATCTGATTTTTAAGAAACTGAAGCGAGAGCTTTTCCCTCAGAGTCTTTGCAAAAGATCCCCAATTCAATTATGAGGTGACACTTGTCACATGTTGCATAGATATAGCTGCACCCAACTCCTCATTAACTTAATGGATTCCTATAGTCAGTCCTCCAGGGATGTGGAGATTCATGGCAAGTGTGGGAGTATTTATAAATGCATCTCCCATTACTCGCAGGTTCTGAAAGTGAGAGTGTTCTACTCCTGTAGCAGGTAGGGAGGAAGGGAACACAGTACCAGAAAAGCTGTCATCATTTGTTCATTCATTTATGCTTTTTATGACACCTAGTTTTGCTTCCCAAGAAGAGAATGTTTATTAATCTTCATGCCCTTTGTCCATCTTGGAGTTCCTGCTGACCCATTTCATATGACATTTTTGGAGTAAAGACTTAAGTGTCACCTATCTAGGGCAGTTGGCTTTGCTTACATGTTGCATTTTTCCATGTCCAGAGGAAATTATTTTTTACCAAGTGTCTCTCAAGTATAAATCATGGATCATAAACTCATAGCCCAAGTTTACGCTGAGTCACAAAAATATCTTCTTGGGCCAGCAAAGTAGTTTAAAATGTTTTGAGTCTAAAGGCCTTTAGTGGGCCACAGACTTCAGCTCTCAACAGGGTCCACCACTCCCTGTTGTTTTAACATCTAGTCTGATTCACATACCTGTGATCTGTGCTTGGCTCCAGGGGCATCTAAGAACTAGATCTGTGTGAAACTCACATTGTTGTTAGGAAAAGAACCCAGAATGTGTGCACTTTATTGAGGATGGGTCAGCACCTTCTCATATAATAGATTTTAAATAGAGGGGGATAATCCCATATACTGTTCACAGGGGGGTAATTTGGAGCAACTTCTCTGGAGGGCAAACCTAGTGATATAATGGAAATCATGTTATATGGGACACCTGTTCTATAGAGGAATTGATGGTCAGTGAGAATGGAAATGGGCAGACCCACCAGGAAGAGGCCTGCTCCTGCACAGCCATTATGCTCTAGGAGCAGCAGTACGATCTACAGAGAGGAATGAAGGCCTTTTGTTAACCTAAGTCCATTAAATGGAGATCAGTTAAAAACACCTCATAACATAACAAAAGTCTTTAAAAAGAGTATGTCCTCAACCCAACAATTCCATCCATCTCTAGAAATGTTTTCCTAAGCAAACATATAAATGAGTGTGGAAATGTTTAGTTACAAGGATGTTCACAGCAACATCGTTTATAGAAATGGAAAATCGAAAACAACCAATTGTCTGGCAATAGGGTTTCATGAATAAATCATGTGATGGCTATTCAGTGGAATACTATGCAGTCCTTAACTCATAAATAAGTGACATTTGTGTATATAGAAGTTAGGTTGCATTTTAACCTAAGTGTCCATCGACAGATAAATGCATAAAGAAGATGTGGCACATATATACAATGGAATATTACTCAGCCATAAAAAGAAATGAAACTGAGTTATTTGTAGTGAGGTGGATGGACCTAGATTCTGTTATACAGAGTGAAGTAAGTCAGAAAGAGAAAAACAAATACCATATGCTAACACATATATATGGAATTAAAAAAAATGGTTCTGAAGAACTAGAGACAGGATAGGAATAGAGACACAGATGTAGAGAATGGACTTGAGGATACAGGGAGGGGGAAGGCTAAGCTGGGATGAAGTGAGAAAGTTGCATGGACATATATACACTACCAAATGTAAAATAGATAGCTAGTGGGAAGCAGCCGCATAGCACAGGGAGATCAGCTCAGTGCTTTGTGTCCAGCTAGAGGGGTGGGATAGGGAGGGTGGGAGGGAGGCACAAGAGGGAGGAGATATGGGGATATATGTATACGTATAGCTGATTCACTTTGTTGTACAGCAGAAACTAACACACCATTGTGAAGCAATTATACTCCAATAAAGATGTTAAAAAAAAAGTTAAGTTGCATTTTTAGTAAGTTGAAGTTTATAAAACAATATGATCCCACTTTGCAAGCATAAACATGTACATATTTTCAGGGTGGAGTGGGCATCGTCCAAGATGGTGCCCAGGGATGTCTGCCTCCTGGTATTCATGGCCTTGTATAATCCTCTTCCAATGAGTAACTTGTTTCTTACCAGTAGAACACAGCAACATTAAGGGGATTTCAATTCTATAATTAGCCTACAAAAGATTGTGACTTTTGTCTTGCTATCAGACTCTCTCCATTGCCTTCTTGGCTTGTACATTTTGATGAAGCCAACCACCATGTTGGAAAGGCCCATTTGGCAAGGAACTGAGCACAGCCTCCAGCCAACAGCCACTGAAGAATTGAGGCCCTCGGTCCAATAGCCCATGGGGAACTGAATCTTGCTAGCAACCATTGAGTGAGCTTCCCCAGTTGAGCCTTCAGATGAGACCCAGCCCTGGCCAACATCTTGTATGCAGCCTGTTGGAAACTCCAAGAAAGAGGATGTCCAGAATCCTGACCCATAGAAGCTGTGAGATAGTAAATGTGTGTTGTTTTAAGCTGTCAAGTTTGTGGTAATTTGGTACTAATAGATAACTAATACCTAGGATAAGAGGTCTGGAGGTATATATTGGAAAATATTGGTTGTCAGTATGTCTAGATGGCATGAATGTAGCATTCTTAAAATGTTTGGGGGCTACAAATCACTTGCACGTGATACTGGCAATCTTTTATATTTTATTCTGATGAAAAATTTGAGATTTTGACACTGTTATTGAATAAACAGAAGAGTGTCTTAACAGTTTACAATGTATTTGGCTGATTTCATATACTTATGTCAGAGCGATCATGTCTCTGAGAGACACGCTCTCTATTTATGGTGGGGGTTGTGATTTGGGGTGACTTTAATTCATATATTTTTCCTCCTCTTTATTTCAGTTTGTGTTCTCTGGAGGCAGGCACTAAAACAGAGTTTAACTTCCAAGATTGTTAAGGATCAACACCTGTGAAAGGAGGGGGAGGAGTGGTATTGGGTAGAAGGAGACAGTGAACTACAGTGCAGGTCTTATAAAACCTCATCCACCCAGAGGGGAACCTGGAGACAATATTGTCTCCTCCATGGTGGATGCTCTCTGGTAGATGTTAATATGTGATATAAAGATCTTCATACCTTGTGTCCACTGCCATATGGGCATCTTGGGTAGCATGCTGCTACCCAAGACCTCTTTGTCTTCAATCTCCAAATCTTTCTCTGTCCAGACTCTTGACCACCCAGACAAACTACTCATATTACCCATGAGCTATAATGTGTTCTTACTATGGTCCAATTCTCCTTCTGCACAAAGTGAATGATGAGGTGCACTGCATGAAGTAGAACCCATTGGAAGGGTTTTCCTCACCTCTGACTTTCAAAGCCACCCCTAAGCAAGACTCTAGAGCAACTGCAATGGCCATCCACTTTTAGCTTGTATTCACATACCAAGATGACTGTCTCAGACAGCTCAGCTACTATAACAAAATACCATAGACTGGGTGGGCTAAATAACAGACACCTGTTTCTCACAGTTCTGGAGGCTGGAAGTCCAAGATAAAGGTGCTGGCAGATTTTGCTCCTGGTGAGGACCTTCTTCCTGGCTTGTAGACAGCTCCCTTCTCTCTTTATCCTCACATGGCAGAGATAAGTTTTGGTGTCTCTTACTCTTTTTATATGGGCACTAATCCTGTCATGGGGACTCCACCCTCATGACCTCATCTAAACCTCATCACCTCCCATAGGTCTCTCCTCCTAATACCATCACATTGAGGGTTGGCACTTCAACATATGAATTTGGGGAGGGCATAAATATTTAGCCCATGACATTGACCCATCTGTAAACCAAGCTTGGGTTTTTCCTCCTTCAGCTTGTCATACAGGCTCCTGGATATGATGAGCTGAGAGTGAAGTCATGAGGATCTAGGCTCTCTATTCATGCAGCTTGCTTGCACCCTCTGGGCCAACCGTTGCTCAGTCTCATCCCGTTCATTTTTGTTGGGCTGCTGCTGGGCCAGCCCAACCTGAGGACATGATGACAGACTTAGACCATGATGGAAAATTCTGGACTCATGGTCACCTTGTGTTCCATGGTCAGGTGCTCCATCTCTACCAGGAGCTATTTTCTAAAGGTGTATAATTCTACACTGCAGATCTATGGCCTTGCAGAACCCTGGGTTCTTCACTGTGGTTATTTCACTGGAATTTACCATTTGCTTCACACAGCATATTTGTCCACCACCATCAACTCAATAGCATAGGTTCTGCTGGGTCATACAGCTCAAGTAGCAAGGCTGCTTGCACTGCAGTCTAGACTTGCTACAAAGTCCTTTCTGGCTCTGGCTCTACTCGAAGTATACAGTATTTCATTTCAGCCAGTATATGAGCTAGAACAGTACTGCAAAGTATATAATATGATACTTCCAGAACTTGACAAAATCTACCGGTGTTTTATCAAGCACTGTGCTTCCTTCCTTCTTCATGGGAGGTATAAATGCAATACTTTACCTTTTTCTTGGGAGGAGATGTCTTGGCATGCCCCGGACCACTGTACTCCTAAAAATTGTATTGATGTGGCAGACTCTGATTATTCCTTTCACTCTCAGAAGCATATGTGTCACACTAAAGCATCCCATGTGCTAGCCAATTCTTTCTTGTCTGACCCAAATTATTGCAATATCATCAATGTAGAGGATAGACTGAATGTGCTGTGCTGTGGGATGTTCAAAGCATTCATATCTCTTTTGCAGGGAGAGTTCATATATCCCTGGGACAAAATTATGAATGCATATTGTTACCTGTTCCATGTGGGTGCAAACTGTTTCAGATCCTCCTTTCTGGTAGGAATGTAAAAGAATTCATTTATCAAATCAATTACCACATATCATGTACCTGAGGCCATGTTAATTTGAGCTAACAAAGTCAATACATCTGGCATGACAGCTGCAATTGGGGCTACAACTTGGTTGAGTTTGTGGTAGTTTATTGTCATCTTTCAGGATCCATCTGGTTTCTTCCAGGGTCCAGGCTGAGGCATGTATGGAGATGGCATATTCTGACATCTTTAGATCATGAGTCAGTAAACCTTTTCTGCAAAAGGCCAGATAATAAATATTTTAGGCTTTGTGGCCATACATTCTCTGCTGTAACTACTCAACTCTGCTGCTATACTGCAAAAACAGCCATAAACAAGATGTAAACAAATGAGTGGCTGTGTTTCCATAAAACTTTATTTAGAGAAACAGGTGGTGGGCCAGATTTTGCCTGTGGGCTGTAATTTACCAACTCCTGCTTTAGGTCTTTAAGAGTGTCAGCAATTCCTGCCATCCTTTCCAGGACATGATCCTGTTTTTGATTTGCTCTCTTGTTTTGGAGGGGGATGCAGAGTCAGGCCAAGCAATCAAGCAGTTCATAAGGTTTGCTTTCTGCACTTTCATACATTTGATTGGTAACAAAACAGTGAGGCAAAATGCATTCAGACAATATATTTATTAGTTATGGCACAAAATGTTTGCATGGATTCCCATTGTCCCCCAAGCTCCATGGGACAATGTGGAGTGGGCTTAGTGGATGCTACACACACACACACACACACACACACACACACACACACACACACACGTCTATGTCACAGGCAAGGAACAACGAGCTTAGGAAACACTAAATCCTACATGAGGCTGCTGGCAAACACACCCATCCTCCTCTCCAGAGAAAGATTAGGCTTATTACTCTAGAAGGTAAGAAAATTTTCTGGGAGGAGGGAGATTTTATCATCCTGGAATGTGTCTGAGGGTCTCTATCTTAGAGACACTATTTCTAGCTTCTAAGACTGTCTGTTACAGAAACAGTCTTGCAGCGTGCTTGGCTCAGAAGATGAGCAGAAGTGCCATAACTACGGAGAATTACCTCCAAACAAGGACAGAGTTCCAAGGCTTCCCCTTTGCCTTCCCCACTATGATAGTTCCCACCCTACTGATCAAGAATCCTGTATGGGGGTTGCACCAACTACTGAATACATGAATCGCAAAGATGCATATCGAGCCCACAGAAGTGACCACTAGGGGGCTTCCCTGGTGGCGCAGTGGTTGAGAATCTGCCTGCCAGTGCAGGGGACGCGGGTTTGAGCCCTGGTCTGGGAAGATCCCACATGCCGCAGAGCAACTGGGCCCGTGAGCCACAACTACTGAGCCTGCGCGTCTGGAGCCTGTGCTCCGCAACAAGAGAGGCCGCGACAGTGAGAGGCTCGCGCACCGCAATGAAGAGTGGCCCCCGCTCGCTGCAACTGGAGAAAGCCCACGCACAGAAATGAAGACCCAACACAGCCAAGAATAAATAAAGAAATAAAATTAAGAAAAAAAAAGAAGTGACCACTAGGTGGGTCCATGGACCCAGTGGATCCATTGTAAGCCAGATCTTGGCCAGGACCCCACTTATTACCTGGTCCCTATGTACCCCTGACTCTAACAGAGGGGGAAGGATAGTGATGCCTTAGTTTTTTGAGTATCAGTGTTAGCTCAGACTTATGTCCAACAGTCCTCCAAATGTTTGACTGTTCCCCTTTCCCCAGTGTACAGCTACCCAAGTAAACAGCTATAGGTTCCTTTGAGGAAGGACTGTGGGAGTCATTACTGTGTACTTGCCATGGTGTTGTAGACTCCTTCCTCCTGGGACAAAGCCACCTCTTCAGTCAATTGGCCTGAGTCTGAAAACTGGCTCAAATCAAGAATATGGATAAGAGGATGTGACATTTTATTGGGGTGACAGCCTTCAGCCTTCTGCTCATCTATTCTTGTTTTCTTCTGGTGGTACAAGCTTAATGGTACCATTGTGGGATGGCCATCTCTCTCACCTCTAGTGACATTATGTTCTGTTACTTGTCTCCATAACAGGAATTTTCTGTGGGTCTAGCTCCCTTGGATGCCACTCCTATCACAATAACTGTGTCCACCTGGGCTTTATTGTTCCAGGGTCCCATCATCCCCATTGTTCTCAGTGTGCCTAGCTCTGTAACAGCCTCTCCACCACCAGCCCAGGCTTACAGAGGAGAGCTACTACTGAACTTTTTAGTGATGCTGGTGCCCTCCAACCACTGACTTTAGAAAGTGGTGTCTTTTTCAAGGCTTCCTTGGAACATGCGCTGAAACTTCTGGCTTTACATTGTGTATCCACTCCAGCCCATCCACTTCTCTGAGCCTTTTAATCCCTTTCTCCAGCATCCGCATGGTAGTTCTGGCATTTCAACTTCACTTAGCATGAGCCATCACTACTCCATGCTTCTAGGTGCCATCCTTGTGGCAAGTCAGCACCATCTCCTGGGGTCCTTGCTAGGGTGCATCTTGTCCACTCTTAAATGAAGTCCTGAGCCGAGGCCTCAGTTTTCTTTGTCCTCTCACTACAGGAGATGAAAGCCCCTTTTTTGGCTATCAGGGAAGACCTCTGGCTTTCACACTTGACTTTTGTCAGCTTTTTGTGAACTTTCTCTAGGGTACCAGTGGTGCTTAAAAATAACCATCCAATCCATTGTCTTTATAGGCACTATGCCCCACCCCCACCCCAATACGCTCATAAGTTGCACCAGCTAATGCATTCCCTTCAGCTGGCTCACCATTCCAATTGATCAAAGGTGTGAATTCTAACAAATGAACTCTCTGCATTTTAACTACCACCGGTCATGGGGTCTTCATTGCCAACCAAGCAGCCAGTGATCCTCCAAATCGTCATCCTATTGCCTGCTTTCTTGGACCAATCCCAGTACCGGTTATCCCAGGTTGGGTTCTCTCCAAGTAGATGTCGAGATGGGAGTTTTTAATGGGGCCCAACACCTGTGAGAGGAAACATGATTGGGCAAAGAAGGAACAAAATTAGCATGCATGCTTAGTAAAGCCCTGGCCAACCTCCCAGAGAGTTCTGAAGCATGCATGGCCCATCAGAGTTGTCCCCTATTGGGCTGAAATGTCCAGGCATCAATGATGAGTCACTGGGCATGAACTCCCCTGGGAAGGGCATGTTCTTGGGCAAGGTGGTGCTCAGGAGCTGAGGCAGACACTGAAGGACCTGACATCTGGAGCTGTCTGCTGACTGCACACCCAGTAGCTGAGGCAACAAGTCTTTCCTTGATTGGGAATCTGGGTGAGGCCTCCTCCTGTCCACCATACTGCTGAAATGTAATTCCTCATTTTTTTCCCTACAGTGTTCATGTATTATTTTTCTAACTAAACTAAGAAAAGAAGAAAATAAGACATTTTTTATTTCAAGGTGAAATTCAAATCAGATCAACCTCTCCTAATTTGATTTTTTGTTTCAACTAATTTGTTTATAATTTCTAGGGTGCAAGGTAGCATATATGATCAAGCTTCCAAACATCTATTTAGAAAGGGGTAAATTCAGTAAATCAGGTGATCAGTAGATAATTTTAACACCTTTGTGGAGCCCACTACTGACTCTCAACCTCTCTTGGGTTGACTATACCAGGTGCATTTGACATCCACACAAGATGAATTCAGATTTCACAGCCAATCAGATAGCCCAGGCCCTGGGAAATAATGTCATGTGATGTCCTTAGGAAGACAGTGAGTGACAGGCAGATCGTAATCCCATCTCAGTGTGGCATTGACTTGTCCATGTTGTACTCATGTTTGGAGTTCTTTTTTCTGAGTCTGGCTTAGATTCATGTGGCCATTAGAGTCAATCCATTTGCACAAATACTGATTTATTAACCTGAAACAATCAAGGGGAGGGAGTGTTCTTTCTTCTCCCCTTTATCCATTTGAATGTTCTCTTTCTGTGAAAGTGCTTTTGGGAGTGAATTAGTAGAAGTCCTTTACTTTTGAAGATATGAAGACCTGTCTCATCCCTCAGCAGGATGGGGCCTCATCCCTGCTTCTGTCTAATAAGATCTCTTTTCTAATAAGAAAAGTCACCTTCTGACAAGAGGCTTTGAGGAGTAAGTAGGGAATTTAGTTTCTTTCCAATAACTATGGGAAAACAAGCCCAGAGGAAAAAACAACCTGAAAAATTGTGGAGGGTCTGTCCGGGGGAGGGAAGATAACACAGGATTTGGTGACAGTCAGGCTCAGGGGTAGAGGTTTAAATACTACCTATTTGTATGAGACTTTGGTCAAATCACATAAACTCTCTGAAATTCAGTTTCTTCCTATAAATAACCAAGATCCTGGTGTTGGGCCATTTCTCTGCCCCTTTTCATAGCAAAATGTGCTTGCTGTCAATTCTCTGTCTCCATTTCCTTTATGCTTACTTTCTCCTCAACCAATTCCCAACAGTGCTTTGCCCACCATTCTGCTGAAGTGGCTCTTAGCTACCTCACCTCTACCTCCATCTTGCCAACCAAGGAGTCCATTTTCAGACCTCCCAGCAGCATCTGACTTGGTTGGCCCTTCCTTCCTCTTCAAAGACTTCCCCCTCTAGGGTTCCAGACAAAACACTCTCTTGGGTGGCCCTTTCTTCTCTTGTTTTTGACCATTTCCTCTTCCTCTGGCAGACCAGGGCCAAATTATGAGTCTCTTCAGATCTTCTGTAGTAACACACTTTCTCTAACGATGTCATCTTGGGGATTCAAGACTTTAAATATTACCTGCAGGCTGAGGACTTTCACACTTAGATCTCCAGCCCTGACTTGCCCCTGAATTTCAGTCTAGATATCCAGTTGCTTACTTCACATCTCCATTTGAATGACTCATCAGCATCTCAGACAGACTCTTGTTTTTTCCCACTGTGCCAGTGGGGAATGGGCTCAGTGAGGAACCCAAGAGCATCCTCCCCTTTTTACTCTGCTCCCATCAAAGGTGCTGGGAATCCAGCAACTCCATTTCCCCAAATCCCTGACAATGGGTTTCCAGTTTAGATTCCACTAACAAGAAGCCTTTGTATGAGATTTGGAGGAAATTAGAGAAGCAGAAACCAAATAATTGCTCCTCATGGAATCAGCGAATGAAAGATTTTGCCATGGCCCCCGGCAATTTCCTATGAATCATGTACCTCTGAAGCTGAAATTATTTCAAGAGGTTTTCCGAACTTCCACAGCTTCCTCTCTCTCTGTAAGCTGGAGGTAAACCAAGCTACCCGGGGCACCTTTCCCTGACCTGTATTCTTTCTCCGTTTCAAGGGTTTGGTAACCACCTACTACCTTAAATCCTTTCCTGCTTAAAATAACTCAAATTCTTTCACTTCTGTTATATCCTCCAAATCACCAGCCCTCACACATTAGCATGCATCAGAAGTACCTGGATGTCTGTTAAAATAGACTGGTGGGTCCACCACAGAGTTTCTGATTCAGTAGGTTTGGGGTGGGAGTGAGATGATGCTCATGCTGCTGGTCCAGGGGCCATAGTTTGAGAACCATGACCTAAACCTTTGCCATCTGAGTTAATGGTATCACCATCTATATAGTTGCTTAGGCCAAAAACCTGGGAGTCATTCTTGATTCTCCTCTTTCCTCCATGGCCATGACCATGATCTTGGTTATATAGATGAAGAAGCTGAATTTCAGGGAGTTTATATAACCTGACCAAGGTCTTTTACTGATATGTGGCATTTAAACCCATTTACTTCAGAGGCTGACTGTCACCAAATCCTATGCTATCTTTCATCCCCATGGTAGACCTATCACAATATTTTAAATTGGGGAAACAGTTTGTATCTGCATCTCTTCATCCATGAAGACAGAGGAGGGGTCACCAGCTAAAAGAAGTTGGAGGTTTAAGAAGTGAGGGGCCTGTATGACCTGGTCACCTAGTAGAGCAGAAAGCCCTTGGACTAGGTAAGAGTTGTTGAATTGCTAGGCATGGTTGGGGTGCATTTTGAGATTTGAAGTTAAATTTTTATTTTTTGGTGAATTATACTTGATTTACAATATTGTGTTAGTTTCGGGTATACAGCAAAGTGATTCAGGTATATATACATTTATGTGTGTGTACATATATATAATATATATTCTTTTTCAGATTCTTTTCCATTATAGGTTATTACAAGATATTGAATATAGTTCCCTGTGCTATACAGTAAATCCTTGCTGTTTATCTACTGTATATAGAGTAGTTAATCCCAAACTCTTAATTTATCTCTCCCCTCCCCTTTCTCCTTTGGTAACCATAAGTTTGTTTTCTATGCCTGTGAGTCTGTTTCTGTTTTGTAAATAAGTTCATCTGTATTATTTTTTAGATTCAGCATATAAGAGATATCATATAATATTTGTCTTTTTCTGTCTTACTTCGTATGATAATCTCTAGGTGCATCCGTGTTTTGTTAAATGGCATTATTTCATTCTTTTTTAATGGCTGAGTAGTATTCCATTATATATATGTATATATATATATATATATATCTTTATCCATTCATCTGTTGATGGACAGTTTGCTTCCATGTCTTGGATATTATAAATAATGCTGCTATGAACATTGGGGTGCATATATCTTTTCAAATTAGAGTTTTCATCTTTTCCAAATATATGCCCAGGAGTGTGATGGCTGGATCATATGGTAGCTCTATTTTTAGTTTTTTACGGAACTTCTATATTGTTTTTCATAGTGGCTGCCGCAAGTTAAATGACCACCAACAGTGTAGGAGGGTTCCCTTTTCTCCACACTTGAGGTGAATCCAGTGCGTCCAGTCTGCACAGGCATGGAATTTTCTCCAGAAATGTTTGCATGGGCCACTGTAGCTCTTGAAGAGTCCAGGAGCAGAATTGCTAAATCAGGAATCATATACACTTTACATTTTGGTGACCATTGCCAAAGAGCTATGCAAATGTACTCTCCCATCAAAATGTTCTCCACACCTGTTAATATAGCATTGTATCAAACTTGTGTATCTTTGCCATCTGCTAGGTAAAAAAAAAGTCTATTTTGTTGTTTTTAATGCAAATTATTTCATTATATGTGAGAGTGAATATCTTTTTGTATGCTGCTTCTGTGAACTGCCTGTTCCTGATGGGGACCACTTATGAATATGGCGATAGTCAAGTTAAAAGAAAAATACATTGTTTGTCCAAGCTACCACGCAAATACCTGCTATTAAAATATTAAGGAGCAGGTCCTAATACCTTGGGGCTCAGGTTTAGACACTGGCATCAGAGGTGTGACTTTTTCTAGAAAGTAAGGTTTCCTTTGTTCTGGCTAGAAACATTTTGGCTGGGGCCACAATCCTTCTCAAAAACATCCTCATCCTACCAAAGTGTAGGTACCAGCCAATCAGAGACTGGTACCCAGATTCCCAGCTCCTACCACTGTAACCCCATGACAGGTGAAATTTTGCCCATGACACAGCCCTAGGGAAACACTGAGAGGGAAGGAGAAGCAATGAATAAAATGAAACAATAAAATAAATCCTCTTGCTTATAGGTTCAGTGGGAACTGTGAGTCAGAATGATGCATTTGGCAGCATAGAAATGATGCTAATGAATACAAAACTTACGATCATACACTTTTTTTTTTAAAGAAGATGTTGGGGGTCGGAGTTTATTAATTTATTTATTTTTGCTGTGTTGCGTCTTCGTTTCCGTGCGAGGGCTTTCTCTAGTTGCGGCAAGCGGGGGCCACTCTTCATTGCGGTGCGCAGGCCTCTCACTATCGCGGCCTCTCTTGTTGCGGAGCACAGGCTCCAGATGCTCAGGCTCAGTAGTTGTGGCTCACGGGCCCAGTTGCTCCGCGGCACGTGGGATCCTCCCAGACCAGGGCTCGAACCCGTATCCTCTGCATTAGCAATCAGACCCCCAACCACTGCGCCACCAGGGAAGCCCTGATCATACACTTTTTAACCCACTGTACAGCTCCTTAAGAGAAAGTAACACTCCTAAATCTAGTAAGTTTGTCTAAACTGAGACCCATGGTGCATACACATACTGTGCTCTTCCAGATTTTTAACCTGGAGTATGAAAGAAATAAATCCCTTGGACTGCTTTTCTTTTTTTGTCGGGGGAGGGTTATACATAGATTCTGTTGAAAAGTGGCTGAGAATCTCTCTAAGCCCGTGCTTGCAGAGGGGGCATGGTGCTGATATCGGAGAAAGAACATAGGGCATTGGGATAAGATGCTGGTACAGAAGTAGACGCCTGTCCCGAGGGTGTGGTTGTGGCCCCAGGAGTCCAGGCAGGTAAGAGGGAAAGAAGTTGATGTGTTTTGGGAATGTCCGGGAGGCTGATGTGATGGGTATATGGTAAAGCTGGGGGAGAGAGAAAGAGACAAGCACAGAGGGGGAGGCAGTGTCAGACCACATAGGGATGGGGTTAGGGTAAGGGCAGTTGGATGAATGACCTCCACATCACCATCCCAAGTAGTCAGGTGCAGGGAGATGAGGAAGGCAGGGAGCAGTGAGAAGTACCTACAAAGGCAGAGCTTTACTGCCAAAGGGAGTGAGGTCTGCGGGCTCCCTGGATGCTGTGGCAGGTGGGCACATAGTTGAGTAACCGCATCCTAGACGGCCCCGCTGTGGTCTGTGTTAAAGCTCTTTCTTACTGGGAGCTTCCTTACTGGGAGCCCAGTCACTGTACATATGGGAGGATGTGGTTAGTGGCTTGTTTCACTAGCAGCAGCAAAGCAATTAATCTTTCTGGAGCTGCATGAGCCTTTGCCTGAGCATTTCACAAGTGTGCTGCTGGGAAACAATCCCAGGTAAGTGTCTGGGCTTCCTTCAAATGGAGGGCTGAGGAACTGGTCTTGACATTAAGCCAGGGTCAGTGCACCTGACCTGGGTGAACGGGTGCTGCTTCCTCCCTGGAGGTTTCACTTGGGTTGAGTTAACAGGAGTTTGGTCTCAAGGACAAGGGGGCTGATTTTATTTTTCTCGAGTTGAGGTCACAGCAGGCACGCTGAGGGATTTTCTGGAAGACCCCATATTTAAGGGGTGCACATAAAATGTCTAGAATGCATTAAGAGAGTAAGACCAATGGCGAGAGAGAGTGACAGCGTGGCACGCGGACAGTGGGCAGTGGAACCGACAGCATACAGCTCAGAGGATCTGGGGGTTGGCCGCGCAGAACGTCGTAACGAAGTCCAAATATATGAAGGGCTGACATGAACAAATAATGTACTTTGCTTGATTATTATTATTTTCTCTATCATTAATTAATAATCCTATTGCCATGGAGCTACTTCTCATGTTTTATTCCAAATATGTAGGACTGTAATTCCTTCACACAGGGTCAACTGCTTGGGACCTGAATCATCCTTTAGGAGAAAGAGTCCTAACTCTAGCTGCACATTTTAGGGGCTTTGCAGTCCCCATACCCCACACCAGAATTTTTATTTAATTGGTCTGGGATGGAGCGCTGTGGTAGTTTGGACCATTAGGCAGAGTATTTTTTCCCATCTTGTTGATATTGGGCTTGGCTGTAAGATGTTACTGGACATGACAAGAGCAGAAGCCTTAAATGTGCTTAGTTTGGCTTGTCTCTCATATTCCATTGATGGGTCATGAGAAGAATGTACCCCAGGTAGTCACTGCTCTAAGGAGTATGAAACGTACATAAAGCTCACCAGAATACAACCTGCAGTCCAGAGCGTTTCCCCAGTTGAGCCCAACGTAGATCAGCCAAGCTCCAGTCCACCCACAGACCTGTGAGTGAGCAATGAATGCTTGTTGCTTTAAGCCACTGAGTCTTGAGATGTTTGTTACACAGCATTGTTACAGTAATATCTAGCTAATACAAGGCCTCAGCCCTAAGATGTTCTGATTCAATTGATCTGAGTTCAGGTCCAGGCATTAGTATTTTTCAAAATGCTGCCCAGGTGATTCTATGGACAACCAGAGTTGATAATTGCTGATTTGGAACACTGCTTTTCTGCCCAGGATTTGGGTGATTCTATCACAGCTCAAGCCGGTGTTTCTTAAAACCTGGCTTTGGTACCATGTACATCAGAATTCCTGGGATAATAGGGCATCTCACATATTAAGAATGGAGATTCTTGGGGCCTGCCCCAGACTTACTGAATCAGACTCTCTGGAGTGGACCCAGGACTTTGCATTTTTAACATGCATACCTTCTCCCACCTCCCCTTCCCAACCCTGGGCATGTTTCAAGCACACTGAAGTTTGGGAATGGCTGGTTTAGGGATGCTTTCCCATTTCCCACCACTCTGCAGTAATAGAGTTGATGATAATTGAAACTTTCTTACTAAAAATTCAAACCATTTCTGCTTGCCTCTATGAACATTTGACTTTAGTCTTTTAAGTCTTTATAGTGGAGCAGAGGAGAAATAGGTTCTGATCTGATTTTGATATAATGGAGAAGGTTGGACTACATTATTTTGTCCAGCTCTAATACTCTATGATTCTACACCATTATATTTGTCATATAATCTGTGTAGCAATGGTATGAAGTGGCTCAACCATTAGCTACTGCAGCCAGAATGGTGTCTAAGAGCTGTAAGCAGGAAGTCACAGGTCCTTACGGGTCCTGCCTCAGACATTAAGCCAAGCTGAACACTGGGGCTCTAGATACCTTGGCCTTCAAGTCTGAGCTGTAGCGCCACCAGCCAGGGCCCTTGCAGAGGACCAGTCTGGATCCCTGTGGCTCTTGTCTGGTTGACTTTCTTTACACTGTGCTCCATTTCTGCTCCACTTTGAACTCTTGGCTTTCCAGTGTGGATGCCAATCCTGTTGCTAGTCCTTTGGACTTGAAGTTGAGATTTGCTCTCCCCTGAAAGGGAAGCTCACTTTTTCTTGATGACTCTGATTGGCTCCAACCTCTAGCCTAGCAGTTCTCCATCTCACCTGGGGAACTTGAAACGACCTTGATTCAGGCTCCCTCCTCCCCAGTAATTCAATCAGAATCTCTGGGGTGGGACAGAGGTGTCAGAATTTCAAACACTCCCCAAGGGATTCCAAAGGGCAGCCAGGGTTGAGAGAGCCACTCTCTGGCAGAAACCACACCACTCTGTAGCGCCCCCCCTCTACCTCCATCCCCAAAGCTTCGGTTAAACCTCCCTCACCAGGATGCTGCTTCTGCCAGGAGGATTTCAACACAGTAACCATGTTTCTACGCGACAGAAGAGCTCTTTTTAATGTCAGTCCCAAACTGGTCATTACCTTCCCCACCCACAAGAAGTAGAGGGCTTGAAATATGCCCCCCATCATCAGGTTGCAGTCTGAGAACAGAGGCAGCTGGCCAAGGAAAACAGAGCGCTCAATGAGAGAGACAGAGACAGAAAGCTTCGGGGCCATGCAAAATAGGAAGAGAAGCCATTCCCTTTAATGAGTAACCAGCGGCAGGCACTTTGTTGAGCAATACAGTTGATAAATACTCTGTACTTAAAGTGAACTTTGAACAAATGCATAAGCAGAGATTGAGTGTTTTCTGCAAATAGAAGCAAGCAAGGGCTTCCTACAAAGAAGCCGTGTCCCAGCACAGACTGAAGTGCGACAGGAACGGGGTTAGAGACACAGCAGAAATAAAGTAGCCAAACCTAGGTGGTAAAATAAACTTCAAAACACCCACATGAATCAGATGACAGGCAAGCTTCTTAATGATACTAAGGAGGGGTTGCACGAGTTCTGTAGTGAGAAGAAATTGGAAACTTCTATCGGAATCTCACTGTATGTTATTTACAGTTTGCTCTTTGCTGACTGTATAGTAAGTGGTTTATCATTTTTCTTTCCACAGGGTGGGCTCATCGTTTTCCATTAATTCTTCTGTTGTCTTCACAAAGGCCAGAACTAAGGGTTCTTTTACGGAAACATACCTGGACAGGGGGGTTTGGACATCCAGCCTGGGGGCAGACCAGGTAAGAAGCTCCCCTTAGAGAATGGGCCTTCAGCATCTTAATTTCTCTCTAGGGATGATGCAAGTTAAGTCAGCGCTATCAGCCCCCAGAACAGAAGATAATCAGTGGCTGTGAGAAAGGATGAATGTTAAAGTCCCGGGAACGATGTGGTTGGGACCGTCTTCAGTGAGACGAGGAAACAGAAAAATCTGGAAAGGGTACTTGTCGTCAAACCGGAGGGGTTGAGAGAGTCAGGAGGAGTGTTTCCAAGCAGCCATGTCTGCCTTTCATTAAGATGAAATGCCAGATAACTTCCTAGTGCAATACCAACAGATCTCAACAAGGCAGCCCAAACTCACCAGCCCATCAGTTCCAACGGCAATGAGCCTGTGAGAATGGGATCTGACTCCCTTGTCTGCCAGGACCAGATATTGATTTTAGTTTCTGACGGAAATAAACAGAATTTGCTTTTCTCAGTGATTTAAACACACATAATTAAACAAGAAACATCAGGGCTGAAAAGAGTAAAGTGGCGTGAACAGACTTATTCTTTTAGCTTTCCCTTCATTCCTGGTCCTCCAGGGAGGCACCTCTCAGCTCCCCCACTGCTGGTGATTCGTTTTGGAGGAGTTTCTGGAAACTCGGCAGAGGAGAGGGTTAAACGACATTGTGGCTGAAAATGGATTAAGACCGAATGATTACATGAGAGCTGGGCTGAAACGGAGCCCTGCCCTGGCAATAAGCTCCTGACCACAGCACGAGGTTACGTTATGTGGAAGGTCTCCTTGGATTTTCACAGAAAAGGGCAGATTATCAGCAAACAAAAGGATACAAAGCCCAAACCTTAAATAGCTAGAGAGAAGCTGGGTGGGAGAAACAGTCCTTGCCAGGTCCTGTTTCTTGGAGCCTTTGAGGCCAAATCCCATTTTGCACCAGATTTAATGGAGAATTCTTCTGAAAGTCAGGATCTGCCCACCGCCTTTGAACATCTTCCTTTAAAACGGTGTTAATGAGCTTGACTCCATCTTCAAGACCACGAGGCCCCGTTGCTGCACCGGCAGTGTTGCCATCTATCTACCCAGGCCCTACCATCTGATGGGAGATTCAGTTTCACCCCCGATTTTCCTTTTTTATTCCTTTATCTGAGAAGAAAAGAATATTTAGACATTTAATTGTCATGTAACGAGATAACTATAACAAGTTAATTCGTTCTCAATTAAGTTGCATTTACCATACCATACCACCTGAATGTGTTCTCGGCAATTAGGGGTGTCTAATGAACTTGTAGTAGCTGCCTGCTTCCCACAGCCAGCAGCACCGTGAAAGCATCGCTCCTGGGATCTGAGGCACCATGTCCTCTAGAAAGCTAGCATCAGTGTATACATCCAACCTGTCTTAGAATCAACTAGATGTAACAGCTGGTCAATCCTCGAAACAAAAAGCCGGACCAGCTCCGTGAAAATGGAAACAAAGAATCGTGGAATTCATGTAACGGAAAGAGCACTGGCTTTGGAATCCAAGGGATATGGGTTCAAGTCCTGACTACTACTTTCTAGTAATGTGACTTTGGGCAAGTATCTCCCCAAATCTCTGAGCCTCAGTTTCCCCATTCCTATGACAGGCATAACAGTAGGGAGCTTACTAAGATTCCTGGGTAGACTGGTCAGAGAGTGAGGGCAAAGCCTCACAGGTGCTGTGTATAGTAGACATTTTGTTAGTTCGTGCATGTCTCTCTGCAGGCTCTGTGGTTTTGTAGGATTTGGGCAAAGAGGTTACCTGGCTAACCATTTGGGGGGGGTGTTAATTGTCATTTTAAGTCATTGCAGGAACCCCTAGTGACATTTCAATGTCCTGTCAGAGGAGAAAGCTCCCCGCAAGCATTATCAAAATAAGAGGGATGGCCAGGGGCTCTAGGTGGATAAGGGTAATTATTCATTTTATTCTGGTGTTTCCCTTAAGATTCAGTGAGATGGAGATCAGGAAAATGATGGGAGTTATCAGTCAAGCACTGGGGAGCAATCATGAAACTAGTCTCCTCTGGGGAGAAAACAGAGTGATGGAGGGGGAAGGAGGAGGAGGAGAAGGGGTAAGGCTCTCAGAGAATCAGCATCCAGCCACAGTGAATGGGGTTCAGAATTCCAGCTCTCCCTCCCTATTCCTTTCTAGCCACGGGTTCACCTTTCGTTCAGCGCCCACTATGATTAAAAAGCCACATTGAGGAATCATCAGAAGGAGAGAAAAAAAATTTACAAACTAATTTGCATTTTAATGAATTTTTAATTGAACCCAAATCTGTTGTTTCTCTTTAAAGATGCAGCACTGACTCCCCCCCGCTGCTGTGGGCCAAGCAGGAACTTAATATGATAAAAACAATGATAATGTTAAGCTTAATTAGGTTTGAAATCTCTTCTAGAAAGGCTGCATGGAGCCTGGGAATGGTGAGCATTTGCTAGCAGCAGGCTAAGAAGCCAGAGTGCATTGGTAGATACCTTCTTCCTAAAACCACCAAGAACGCACCCAAATCAGCCAGGCACCTATGCTGGGCCAGGACACCATCAAACAGTTCTCTCCTGTCATGGTGCTTTTGGGGAAGAAAGCCAGCTTTGGGGAGAGAGATGCTACCTCTTCCCTTAAGGTTAATCACTGCGGACACAGCTCTGGGAAGTAGTCCCGGTAAAGAGCAGTCAGTGCCTTGCATTCCTGGCACCCTTAGCAAGAACATACAATGATGCTCAGGGTCCATGGTGGCTTCCAATTCCAACAACCATGCCTATGTGTTACTTTCACAATCAAGGGCCATGTCTCAGTGGATTCAAAGGCAGTGTGTATAGTAGGTATAGTGGGAAGAGGTTTGTTTCTTTACTGGAAAGGAGTAAGTTATTTGTGGAAATTATTACTCAGGCAGTCCTCTGTTTCTCAGTATTTTTGCGGTAGATAAAATTCTGGAGTATTAATTGGTGAGTACCACTCGACTCCAAATTTCTCCATTTGCTCCAAATGTCCTGCTTGGTTTCTCTCCTCCCTCCATCACCCTTTCTGAACACTTCAGCCCCAGCAGTCAGATGTAAGCCCAGTTCCCCCAAAAGTGATGACCACGGCAGAGCCAGAGGAAAAGACATCACATACTTGGCTTTAAAGATTAAAGAACCACTGCACCAGAGTATGGCAGGAAAATTTGGGAAGGATGTTTGTTTGCCAAGCAGCTCTTTTTCTTCTCCAAACCAGACTAGATAACAACTCCACAGCCTGAGGGCAGGAGAGAACCATCAGAGAGGAAGAAAGAGGTGTGGGTCCTTGTGAACTGTCCCCTCAGGCTGACTAGGGGGATGCCTACTCAGTAGGACCCTCAGATAAATTTAGGGATAAGCTACAGCGGGAGCAAAATGGTGTCCTGGAAAATATGGTAGAGAGAACCTGAGAAACTCACAAAATTTCTTAGGGTGTGCAAGAACAGCTGAATTTTCCCTGTGGCCTAAGGTCAGCTTCCGCAGGTGGCCTGGTCATCAAGGTTGACGTAGGTTTTAGTCCAGCCTGTGAGTTCCAATTTGTTCTTGCTCTCCCTCATATTATACCCATCTTCCCTGCCAGCTTATTAGTTCTGAGGACTTCAAGTGCAGTGTCAGACGACAGCCACACAGGGACTGCTTATAGTTGTGTAAGGTCAAATCCCTGCTGTAGCACACACACCCACCTACCCATCCATGTACCCATCTACCCACCCACCTACCCATTCACCCACCCATGTACCCCTCCATCTACCCAGCTATCCACCCATCTACCCATCCATCCATCCACCTATCCACCCACTCATCCATTCACCCATCCACCTACCCACCCATCCAGCCATCCAACCACCCACATACTCACCCACCTACACATTCACCCTACCCCCCCACTCATCCATCCAAGTGGTTCTGCCAGTCTTTGATTTATATAGGTCACTCTGTTTCCATCTAGAAGGAAACATCTGGAAAACGGTGGGCCTGTGGGCATGGAGAGGAGAGAAGGAATTTAAGAGAAGCTTTTCCTCCATGCTTGCTCCAATCACTGAACTCTTTCCTCCCCCAAATCCTTTGAACTCTTAAGTCTACTCATCCTATAGAAGCTCTATGACAGAAGAGGGAAACCAGGCCATTTTCACTGTTGCCCAGACTGGGAAGCAGGATCATGTCTCTGCAGGGGAGACAGAGAAACCCTTCTGATTTGACAACTCTTCAAATGCATCTCTTACAATAGTGACTCCAACCAGAGAATCAATGAATCACACCAAACAAACCTAGTTATTTTTAGTACTTCTCTTTATATAAGGTGAAAGTACAAATGTTTGCAATTTTCCAGTGGTCTACTGGGAATTTTCAAAGATAGGTGTAGAAAATATCCTGAACATTTTATTTTATTTTATTCTAAATTAGGATCCAATCTAGGGAAGGCAAAAAATCTAAAGAGTTGCCAGAGGATATTCAGATACTTGATTAAGATAGGATCATTGGATGCTTGAAAAAGAATAATTGGCTACCTATTTATCAAAGTGATTATTAAATATTTTTAAATAACAGGCTTATAAAACATCTGAGCTCTTTTTATATGATGAACTGCTTTTTCATAATCAAGGACATAATAAAGTAAACATAAAGCTCAGATAGAGGGATAGAAAATTATTCTGGTAAGACAAAGAATCTTTGCTATCTAGGAAGATTACACAGAAGGTAAAGAATATTCTTTTATGATAATGACATTGGTCAGTAAATCAAGGAAGCCAGCCCTTCAAAGCTGGGAGAACTTTGTCAAAATGTTAACATTTTCATGGCTTCTTTTCAGAGTCAGGTGTTATAAACCAAGGCAACTAGATTTCACTTTCCAAGTTGTGTCCTTCCCTTATATCTTGGGATAGACTTGCTTAAAAAGTGAAAGCACACAGGCACTTGTATTTCTGTCACCATCACTCTTAGTATTGTCTCAACCATCCATATTAATTATGACTTCTAACTAAAGTAACTAACTTCTATTTCACAGAGCAAATTAGGGGGTAGATAATGGAGGACTGTCTGTCATATATGAGTATTTTAGCAGACTAACAGAACTTGTGATACATACAACACAATTTTATATAGCTACAGACACCACTTTTACACTTTAAAATGAACATGTTTATTAACATGACCCAAAGATTTAGCTGTATAGCTTATAAGAATAAGAAGCAAAAGCACATATACTTTAAATTATAATTTGTAATCAAAGTCTCATTATTCTATCTTATTTTGAAAATAGCTAAGTATCTAAGAATTATCCATTCATTAGCTCACTCTGATATTTGTCCAAGCTTTTAATTCACCTAAAGATGTTGGAAATTGTCTAAACTGGTTCAATACAAAATATAATTACTGTTGATATGAAAAGGTCAGATAATGACTCAATTCAGTTGAATGCATATTTACATTTTTCATAATCTTAAACCTCATTGGGAGTAATGTTAGTTTATTTGATTAGTAAACCTATATAAACTTAGGAGACTCAGATTTTGTTAGGAATACAAACCCAAGTAAAATAAAATGTACTATTGTATTACACTTAACACTGATAAATCAGAGAAAAGATATAGCTAGTGTTTCTTGAACTGTGATTTGCCAAAATTTTCTGTAATTATGTGTTTGGTTCCCTACAATGTTTCTGAGCTAGCAATTTATGTAAGATGGATTTTTTCAGGTCTAGCACATCGAAGTATCAGAAATTCAATGTTTCTATTTCCTGGGAATTTTAGGAATATTCCACTTATATGTTGATTTTTGTTTATAAACAAGTCAGAAGAGTGCTCCCATAATTTAAGAAACATAATATCTTCCAGAGGTAGGAAAATATTTTATACTCTTACAAATGAGAAATCAAGGCCTTTTTCATTTATGGACTAACAGTCATATAGAGAATTTGTAGCTTCAGCTCTACAACTTTAGCCAGAAGTCAAAAGTAAATACAGAAACACAAAAATTCACTGGTCCATATTTAAAAGAGCCAATCTCCTTCCTTGTAGGCTGAAATTCTTAATTGAGCAGAGCTTAAAATAGTCAAATAGACAAACTAGGTAATCTGTCACCTGTCTCACCCAACAGAGGCTCTAACATCCCTCTACAGAGATTACTACATGGTCAGATCATAAAACCAAAATCCCAATCATTACTGCCATCCCAGGGATTCATTTATTGGTGCCAAGTGAACCACAGACAAGACAAAGATACCAAATCAGTAGAAAGGAAAAACCTTGTCTTTCTGCCTTTCCTCTTGACTGACCCTCATGTTCAGAGCAAGTTTCTGCTGCTATGACCTGAGTCACACAGGCAGATCTGGGGAGCAGATGGTCCAGTGTGGTCCTTTGTGGTATAAGGCAATACAATTGGTGTGTCGATCTCAGTGTGATGCTCTTAGAGTGACAGAGCAAATGCCACACTGGGAGCTAACTAACACATGTCTGAGGCAATAGAGAAGGAGGGTTTCCCCATGGACATAGAGTTGGTAGGGAGCTTAGTTATCTTCCCACCCAATGTCCTCATTTGCAGAAGGGGAAACTGAGTCCCTCAGAGGCCAAGATTCTCTCCCAGGGTCCCACACCAAGTTATAGGTAGCTCCAGGACCAGAAAATGCAGACCTTCTGTCTTCTAATTTTCACAACCAGTGATGTTCATAGTAAGTTACATCATGTAGCCAAGTTATTTTTCTGGTACTGAAAACCCCTAAAAGTCTTCATATGTATTCAGCACCCTGGTCAGTTATTTTCACTGCTTTTGTCATTATCAGGAGTCTGATTATTTGATTCTGTAGAAGTTTTAGAGGAAGCCAGATACTGTGTGCTCAGAAATGGTCTCATTCTTTTCTGGATCAAAGATAATTATAATAATAGAAATTCCATTCATGAGTCTGTTCTGTAGGCTGGATATTCTACTATGGGCTTTACATTCATTCTCTCATGCAGTCCTTTACAATAACCCTTCAAGGAAGGCACAGTCATTGCCATTTATAGATAAGCAACCTGTGGCACAGAATGGGAGAGTAATTAAGGCCAAACTTTCACAGGATTAAATGCCAGTGCTGGGATTTGAACTGGGATCTGATTCTTGATCCTGAACTCTTGCCACGTTTGAAGAATATTAAGTCAAGATTCTGGAAGGTTTTGAAAGTCAAGTTACTCAGTCTGGATATTGTTTTTCAGACAACCCTTTTCCAAAGCTTATTCTATAAGATATAGCCTTGAGATTCTAGCAGATGTTTCAAAGGGCAAAGGAAGTACAATACATTTCTGTAGCCCAATTCATTAAGAAGACCCCAAAACACAGGAAACAGGTCTGTACTCCCTTTAATATGCTACTGTACATTGCAAAACACAGAGAGGATCTTATCTGCAGCATCTCCCCCAAACTTATTTGGCCACATTTCCATGCTCAGAATATCATCTGTGGACAAACTACAGCAGTGGAAAGTCTCAGATCATTTCTGAGCAGAAACATAGTCAGATCTGTGTTTACAAAGGCAACTGAGGCAGTGGATTCAAGCATGGACACAGTGGTTTCCACCCTCTGGGAGACCAGTTAGAAAGTAGCTAATTCCACTGAGGTAGAAAGAAAAAGAAAAGTAACCTCACTCATCCATCTGCTAATGGGCAGAGTGGGATCCAGGGACCACGATTACCAGCATGTTCAAAATCCTCGTCCAGTTAAAAAGCCATCCTGTTTGAGACAGCACTTTGAAAACCATGTAGAGCTACACACACACACACACACACACACACAGATTAGCAAAGACTAGACATCAGAGATGCTGTGTGAACACACAGACTCCAGCCTTAGTTCATCCTGTGTCTAGACCTCAGCCCACCTGCTCTGTGTTGATCCCAGTTGTAAACACGCACAGTCTAGGAACGTAAGCTCCCACTGCATCAATCCAACCACCAGGCTCACCACGGACATTCATCCACCACATCATTCACAGCTCCCTTCTACACCAAGACCAAGCCTGCTCATCCAGAGATGCCATCCATTGGCAAAGTATGTCTGTGGCACCATCCAATTCTCCACCCACATGGAAGCACTCGAGGCAGTGAGTGTTTGTCATGGGTCTTGTCAACTGATGTCGTCTTTTCTTGTTTCTCTTGGCAGGTGTAGGTGTGTGTGTTTGGTTCTTTGCATCTCCTTACTCTTCCCATCATAACAGACCTTGCCGGACTCTCTGGATTGTGGGTGAGTTCTACTAAAAACATGTCTAATTGGGACTATGTGAATATTTGGACCATTACTTTTGTGATTACCTTCTAAGGGTCGGTTAAAACAAACCACAGCAGTGTATAAGGGGAACACCTAGGCTTGTGGTGGAGGGGACAGACTAACTGCTATAGAACCAGATAGAGTGGATGGGATTCCTGACTCCATGTCTTAATAGACATGGACCTTGGACAAGTTATCAACCCTCTCTAAATTCCAATTTCCAAACATCAAAAATGGGAATCTGGGACTATTTCTACAGTGGGTTTAAGGATTAAAAGAGGATAAAGCACTCAATAAATGACAGGGCCCAACATCTGTCCACAGGGAGGACTTGGTGGTTAGTACAATTGGCTTCTGCTGCTGGCACAAATCTCTTTCCTATTTCACTTTGCTTTTGCCTGTCAGCTAGTCCCCATTCAGGTCCAGTGGTTCTGATGGCCAGGCAATTGCCTTTGCAAGCTTATCCAGATGTTCCAATTCTAGCCATATCTGATTCATATCTCTGTATCAGGGACCTAAATGAAAATTGCTATGAGTATCAATTCCATCAACTCTGGAAATTGCTGGGCTCCAAACTCTCCCTCAAGGGAGACTTTTGGCAACATAACTTAGATTATAGTTCAGCTAATGTTTAGAGAACACCTGCTATGTGCTAGGCATTATGCTCTGTGCTTTCACACAAGTTATTTCACTGAAGTTACAGAAAAATGCCAATTGTATGGTATCTTCAGTAGCTCGAGGTAGCATTTATACATATATGTCCAATCCTAGCAGGGTAAAACTTCTCTTTTCTGTTTTTGTTTTTTTTTAAATTAATTTATTTATTTATTTTTGGCTGCACTGGGTCTTCGTTGCTGGTGCGGGCTTTCTCTAGTTGCGGCGAGCAGGGACTACTCTTTGTTGCGGTGCGCAGGCTTCTCATTGCAGTGGCTTCTCTTGTTGCGGAGCATGGGCTCTAGGTGCGTGGGCTTCAGTAGTTATGGCTCGCGGGCTCTAGAGTGCAGGCTCAGTAGTTGTGGCACATGGGCTTAGTTGCTCCGCGGCATGTGGTATCTTCCCAGACCAGAGCTCGAACCCGTGTTCCCTGCATTGGCAGGCGGATTCTTAACCACTGCACCACCAGGCAAGCCCCTCTTTTCTGCTTTTAGGAGTAATATTCAATATATTTATCAACGTGTATAGCTTGAGTTCCAACCAATCAAAATGAGACCCTGGAGGATGGCACTTGGGCAGGGTCGGGGGTGGGGGGTATTTGAGGACTGCAGCTATTTACCAGCTGGAATAGAAGTATTTTAACAATTCAACTTTCAATATTTTAACAATTGTTATGACTGATCTTGGTCAACCTGGATGAATATTAACCCCATCTTCCTTCCCAGTGGTTCAGACATTGGAGAGATGGCGAAATATTCCTTTACCTCCTTCAGTTGCTGTTACGGGAAAATGCAGAAAGTGTTACCCTTGGGGCTTCAGGGACAGAGAATGAAAACAAGATCCATGGTTTCTGGACTTTGGAGACAGACAGAAGCTGGGTGGGCTAGTCGAGGCCATGTATATAGTGGTTAAGACCTCCAGCTCTGGATCACGTGGACCTGGTTGGAGGCCTCCCTCCATCACTTACTACCTGTGTGATACTGGACATGTTATTAGCCTTGCTGAGCCTCAGTTTCCCTGTTTATGAAATGATGATAACAGAACTACCTCACAGGTTTTTTATTTTCTTTTTTTTTTTGCGGTGCGCGGGCCTCTCACTGCTGTGGCCTCTCCCGTTGCGGAGCACAGGCTCCGGACGCGCAGGCTCAGTGGCCATGGCTCATGGGCCCAGCCGCTCCGTGGCCTGTGCATCTTCCCGGACCGGGGCACGAACCCGCGTCCCCTGCATTGGCAGGTGGACTCTCAACCACTGAGCCACCAGGGAAGCCCTTTCTGCAGTTTTATGAAACAGTATAGATAAGTCTCTTAACACTGTTATTGGTTATTAGTGTAACTGGAATAATATTTTCAAAATACCCGTCAAAGTTTTCTCTCTTCTCAGAAATGCAGTTTTCTGGAAATTCCCTGGCGGTCCAGTGGTTAAGGCTCCGTACTTTCAGTGTAGGGGGCGTGGGTTTGATCCCTGCTTGGGGAAGATCCCACATGCTGTGGTGTGGAAAAAAAAAAAAAAAGAAGAAGAAAGAAATCCAGTTTTCTTCTTTTGACTTTTATGCCCTCATTGCCTAAGGGAGGGAAGACCAAATATGTGGAGGAAGTAAGATTTGTCAGAAAGGAAGAGGAAGCAGAACGCCCGCCATTGCTGGGGGGCAGAGAGAGGGGGAGGGTGAAGAGCAAGGGGTCAGACATGAATGTCCTTGCTTCCTCCCCCCTCCGATTCCTTGGGGAGACTGAGGAGGATTTGTAGAAACATTCGAGAATTTGGGTGAGTCTCAGAATAGGAGGGTTTGCTCCCTGTTTCCCAGAGGGTAGCCCAGGAGAACTGCAGCCTCTCAGAGAAGGCCTGCCCTCGGCGTGGACCAGTACGGAAGGTGCCAGGCTGACAGCCGGGGATGTTTGCCCCCGAGAGAGGGCCCAGCTCCCTTGTTGCCCAGTTCCCATGGCATCTGGGGCCCCGGAAGTTCCTGCTTGTTTCCCCCGGTGGGGGACACAAAATAATGAGAGATCCCAGCATGTAGAATATCACTGGGAAGTAGCCCCAGCACGTGGGGACCTAAGTGGGGGCTTATGGCAGGGACTCCAGATGTCACCTTGGACCTCAACAGGATTCCCAAGAAACAGACAGTAGCGGTTGCCCTTCAGTGAACACCAGCACAGGAAACCCAGTGAGGGCGTGAGAGGAGGGTCCACCTAGCAGGGTGCATGTGGACCCAGAGGATGGTGGGTGACCGGAGGGTCCCTCGTTACCATTGCGGGGCTATGCCAGCTCCCCTCTGCCCTTGGTGCCAGCTTGGGAGGGAGAAGGGGGAGGGGAAACCCCTTGAAATGGGAGCTGAGAAAGAGCTGAGAAATTGCTACCACTTCCCTCCTGCCCAGCCCTGTTGTCTCCAAAATGGGGACTCAGATGAGGGCAGTTACAGACATTAACTCTTGTCGTATATTAATTTGGATAGGTCACACCAGCTGTTATTAACAGCAACAACAATGATGCATTGTGGCAATGGTCAGGTGCAAGGCAAGAACAATGCAACACCAGGGGGACTTGATACTTCCCATCAAGAGGGTGTCTCTGGAGCACCCCATCACACCCTTCTGAGGGGGCCCCCTGGCAGCTCCCCTCCCCCAAAACCTCAGTGACCACAGCCCAGCTCCTCTGTCTTTCAGCTTCCCGGCTTCACCCTGCCCCTTTACCTGGACCTGTTTGGATTGGTGACCTGAATTCACACTCTTTTTCCTGGTCCACCAGATACCACCTTCCAGTGTATCTCTAGTTTGCTTCTATTAGAATCCACCTCTGAAATCATAACATTTCAGACATCCCATTTTCTGATCACAACCCTGTCTCTGCTCACGTGTGTCACTAATTATTCATCCTCCTTCAGACAGCCTGTCCCTTGACCTATCTATTTCCCTCTGTCCATCAGCAACTCCCATCCTCCCTGCCCAGAGTCCGGGATCCATCCAGAGTGTCAGCCACTCTCTTGCCAGCATCCTCAACTCAAGCCCCTTCATCTCACCCTCCTGGCAAAATCCAGCCACAGCACCACTTCAACTCTTAGCCCTTTCTGCTGAGCGTTGTGAAAGGAAAACAAAAAAATCACACAAGCCTGCAAATTGGGGCCAGGATAAATTCCCAATATTCAACCAGAAGTAGAGCTGTGACACTGCCCAGGATGACTTCTATTTTCTCCTGTCAGCCCTCTGTCCCCATTCTTCAGTGGCTTTAATTGATCACACCTACACTCACCCTGTCTCAGCAGACGATCTTACTTACAGTCTACCTGCAGAGAAAAGTAACACCGCAAGCCAACGTCCTCAAAAGGTCCTTAGGTTTCCTCACACCTCCTAATGGATTTATACCTCAATGTACCATTTCTCCTTTCCCTCTACATCCAACCCCTGTGCTTTGGACTTCATTCCCTCCTGCCTCCTCTTCACCCTTGTTCTATCCCCCCTTTGGCCCCATATCTTCAACTTCTCCTTCTCTCCTGCTCCTTTTCCCTCCACATTCAAAGATTCTGAAGTCATTTCTACCCTAAAAATAAAAATAAATGAAAAACAAGCTCCCTAGGCTCCACATCTCCCCTCTAGCTGCTGGCCCCATTCTTCTTCCCTCTTTTCTTAAAATAGTGTTTTTTTACTCATTGCTTTCAATTCCTCATTTTTACCCACTCCTGGGTCTCTGCAATCCACCATAATCCCACCACTCCACTGAAAGTGCTCTAGTCAAGGTCAAAAAGGACTAACATCCATGGTCACTACATCCAATGATGTAGATCTTACCTTATTTGACCTTTTGGCAGTATTGCTCCCTTTACAAAAATGCCACCTCCTTTTGATGCCAGTTCACACATTTTCCTGGATCTCCACACACCTTGCTGGCTACTTGTACTCCATCTCTTTTTTGGAGGAAGGGCTTCTTTGTCTCTGATGATCATCCTTTAACCCAGTGGTTCTCAGAAATGTGAGCATGCATCCGAATCATCTGGAGGGCTTCTTAAAATACAGGCTCCTTGAGCTTCCCTGGTGGCGCAGTGGTTGAGAGTCCGCCTGCCGATGTGGGGGACACGGGTTCGTGCCCCGGTCCGGGAGGATCCCACATGCCGCGGAGCGGCTGGGCCCGTGAGCCATGGCCGCTGGGCCTGCGCGTCTGGAGCCTGTGCTCCACGACGGGAGAGGCCACAACAGTGAGAGGCCTGCATACCACAAAAAAAAAAAAAAAAAAAAAAAAAAAAAATACAGGCTCCTGGGCCACACACCCACAGAAGCTCTAATTCAGTAGGTCTGGGGTGGGTCCTAAGAATTCACATCTCTACTAAGCTCCCAGATGCTGCTGACGCTGCTGGTCCAGGGCCCACACTTTGTAAACCACTGTTCCCAGGTGTTTGTCTTCAGCTCCTTTCTCTTTTCTACACCAGTGGCTCTTGACCCTGGTTGCACATTAATATCACCTGGAAAGCTTTAAAAAATAGGAAGGCTTGGACACCCAGGCTGAGTTAATTAGAATAGCCAGGAAGGGAGCTCAGGCATTTGAAAGAGCTGCCCAGGTGATCTTAATGTGTTGCTAGGGGTGAGAACCACATCACCCCTGGTGATTTCATCCACCAATATGGCTTCACTTACTCTCTAAATGCTAATGACTCATAAATTTCAGACTTCAGCCCAGACGTTGGTCCTGAGCATCAAAGCTGTATTTCCAATCACCTGCTAGACATCTACCCTCCAATAGCTCACAGAACCCTCACATTTACCATGGCCATGCTGGAACCCACTATTACCTACCTACTTCTCCTTTGGGGTTTTCCATGTTCAAAGTCCACCCAGTTGTCCAAACTAGAAAACTGATGGTTAGCTCTCTATTAGTTTCCTGTGTCTGCTGTAAATAAATTTCCACAACTTGGTGACTTAAAACAACAGAATTTTTCTCCCACAGTTTGGATGCCAGAAGCCCCAAATCTGGTTTTGCTGGGCTGAAAGCAAGGTGCCTACAGGTCTGCGCTCCCTCTGGAGGCTCTAAAGGAGAACCTGTTCCTTGACTATTCCAGCTTCTGGCCAGCATTCCTTGGCTTGTGGCCATATCACTCTAATCTCTGTCTCCATGGTCACACTGCCTTCTCTGTCTGTGTCAAATCTCCCTCTGCCTCTCACTCATAGGACGCTTGTGACTGCTTTTAGGACTCACTGGATAATCCAGGATAATCTCCCCATTTTACGTTCCTTAACTCAATCACACCTACAAGGTGCCTTTGCCCTATAAAGCAACATTTACAGGTTCCAGGGATTAGGACCTGGTATTGTTGGGGGCCAGTCTTCAGCCTACGACAAGCTCCTTCACCCCCATGCCTGCATCATACTTTAGTATCCCAATTCTGCCCATGCTACTTCCACAAGTATCTCTGGTGTCTTTGTACTTCCCTCCACCTCCATTGCTGTGTTCAAATCCAGGTCCCATCACCTCTTGCCTGAACTACACAGTAATCCCTTAAGTGAAGCCCTGTCTGCCCTCTTGCTACCCTCTAGCTCCTTTTCCACAAGGCAGAGTAATTTGCCCCAGAAGGTGATGCTGTTCCCCTGTTTTACCATCTCCAGTGTCTTCCTATGATTTCTATGTAAAGCCCATTCTCTTGGTCCTGGCTTTGGGATTCCACTCTGGAATCCCACTGCACTTTTCTCCCTGCTTATCTGTGCCAGTCTCTGTGATCTTGGAGCCCTGCTACACTCTTTCCTCTGCCTGGAACATCCTTCACACAGCCCCTATTGGGTCCTGGGATAGCTTTCCATGGCTACCTATGCTTCTTCAATCATAGACCTAGCGCAGGTCAGTTGTAACCAAGGTTTAATTTTCTGTTTCTCAACTAGACCGTAAGCTTCAGGAAAGCCAGGCCTGATTTGGTATTGTTCTTCTCTTTCTCAGTGTCGAGCACAGTGTTGCCTCAGTAGGTATCAAACAGTGTTTATTGGATTGAATTCCCATGACCCTTCCCAGCCCATTGTGCTTTAGGGTCTCAGGGCCACCATCTGGACTATTTAGACATCACTATTACACAATGAAAAATCAGTTCCTATTCACAGAAGCCCCAGGTGCATGTTTCTTCACATCGTTGTTGGGGCTCACCTGTGTATTCTCTCTCCATCACATGGTTTTGGGAGAAAACAAACTGGCACGATGCTGGTTTTCTCTGATTGGCTGGAGAATGATCCCACATCAACTCTGAGCCCTGAATCTAGTTCCTACACTCATAATTCCAAGCCCTTGAGCTGGGCCAGACCCTACATAACCCATAATCATGAATTTAAACAACATTGTACCTACAAGACCCAGGCTTTATGTTCCTGGTAGCTCCCTGCCTGCTGCCTTTCCCGACACTAATGACTATATATAGGGAAGGGTCAGGGGCACGGGTCAGATGATCTTTAATGACAAATGAATCCAGATAATTAGTTGAGGATCATGCCATGTCACTGATACTGCATAAAATGCAGATAAAGAGCCCCAGGCATGGTAAAATTCCAGATGCCCTTACCTCTTGCCCAACTTCTTTCCTCCTGTTTCACTGCCTTCTTCCAGATCTTTTAACTTAACCTCCCATTCCCAGCTCTTTGCCCTCTGCACTGATCTCAGAGTTTAGGATATACTCTCTCCATCTTGCTGGCCTGGATATCTTATCAAGCACCTAACTCCTAGAAGTTCATTATCCTACCAGCCTGTCCTTCCCTAACCCCCAAAAATGGGGATGGGGAAAGTGCGTGCATGCGTGCGTGCGTGCATGCGTGTTTGTGTGTGTGTGCGTTACAGAGCAGCTTAAGGATTTTCCTCTTTGCTTTTGGTCTACAAAACTTCTCCCTCCTTTGGTCCCCTGACAAGACTGTCAGCGTAGGAGACCCTTTTCAGTGCCACTACTTTGCTGGCGTCATTTCCCTACCTGTTCCTCCACTCCCCACCACATTTCAGGACGCTGGCTGCTACATGCTGTTCCTGCCCCTGGAATGCCATTCCCATCTTCTCTGCCTGCAAATTCCTGCCCATCCTTTGGGAATCAGCTCCAGTGCCCCTTGCTTTCTGAAGCCTCCCCATTGCTGCAGGCAGAAATAGACGTCCCTCCTTCCTGTACTCATAACACCACCATTGAGCTCTATTAGAGCTCCTGCACCATTGTAGGCTAGGGGCTGTTGGCAGTTGTCTCCCCGACTCAAATGTGAGCTTGCTCAGCAGGTCTCTTTCGTCTCTGGATTGCCCATGTCTGGCCTGTGATTGGTGCTCAGCGTTTGTTACAATTATTCCTGGACCACGAGGAGAAAAGTCCCCATCCAGCAATGCTTGCTCAGCCTTGGGCAAGTAGGGTAAGCGGCCCTCCCAGAGCCTCCCTCCCCACTCATCCTCCGCCTGCTCTCACTTCTTTTGTGATTTAATTGGGATTTGGTGCTTCAGCCTCTTGGCTGGTGCCTTTAGAAAGAGAGTCATCAGTGGTGAAATCTCGCCACATCGCTTCATACCTACAGGGCTTGCTGAAATGACGCCCGTGCCCCTGCCTTCCTGGCCTCTCCAGCACCTGCGCCAAGTACACAGGGACCACGCTATGCGTTGGATCGGAGGGCAAAGCTGTTTCGAGAAGTCCCCGCACCTGGCGGGACATTATCTCGGTGGTGTTGGAGCTTAGGAAATTAATGAAAAGGGAGGGAAGGCACCGGGATCTCAGACTCCCAGTTGGGTCTTGGCAACCCCTGAAGCTGGCAGTATTAGGGAGCTAATGTGCTGACCGCGGAAGCTCAGCTGGTCTCCCGTTCTGCACCCCGCGTTGCTTTTCCTTCACGCCGATGAGATGCTGGCGGAGATGCAGCAGGCACGCTGCTGCAAATGCTAAGCATGGGCAGCTGTGCCAAGATTTGCAGGAACAGATGATTCCCTTGCAGCCCAAGAGGCTTAACCCATCCAGCTACCCTCACTGATTCAAATGGAAATCTAGAAGGAAACTGATGCTGTTGCTTACTAACCATGTGCCAGGTACTTTATATTGTTTACTTCACTTAATCTGCCCAAAAACTCTGAGGCCTTATGCCTACCATCCCATCTGACAGAGGAGAAACCCAGGGCTCCTGAGGGTATGTCACCTCTCACAGCCTGACCACCTCTTACCCTACTACAAGCTGTGTCCTGCACAAGGGCTTTGGCCAAGTGATCAAATAGAGGCTGAAATCTAGCCACATTCTAGTTGTCAAACTCTCCAGAGCATGCCTTTCCCCAGAGACTGGCTACCAACCCTGCTTTGCAGCTAGGACTAGGGCTAAACTGGAGTTGGTTTAAATCCTCAATTGGCTATCCCACCTCCCTGTATATTTCAGTCCTAAAAGCAAACCCCAAACTTAGGTGAGGGCAAAACAAACAGGAATCAGGGGAGACTCAGTTTTGCAAGGAACAAGGATCCATTGACCTAGTCCCTCTGCCATCTTTTTTTTTTTTTTTGTGGTACGCGGGCCTCTCACTGTTGTGGCCTCTCCCGTTGTGGAGCACAGGCTCCAGATGCACAGGCTCAGTGGCCATGGCTCACGGGCCCAGCTGCTCCAATGGCATATGGGATCTTCCCGGACCGGGGCACGAACCCATGTCCCCTGCATTAGCAGGCGGACTCTCAACCACTGCGCCACCAGGGAAGCTCTCTCTGCCATCTTATTTCTTCTAATCACGACCTGATCATTTGTGAGTCCCACCCCAGCTGCTTCTCATTTTTCAACATAAACTTCTTTGGGCTGCATTTGGGTAGGATAGGGAGACTGGGACACATGTCATTATATCATCTTTGCTTATTTTTTAAAAAAAACAATCATTAATATTAATACACCCTCAATAACAGGGTTCTCTTGGGCATAAGGCAGCTAGCTTGATTGGTTTCCCCACAGCTGATACAGCTGGGGTTTGAAGGTCAGCATCTTCATGGAATTGCTATAAACAATACAGTTAAGCCTAGCTGAACAGAACTCCAATGCTGGTTTGATTCCTGCCTTCTTACTGCCTCAGCCTCTGCCTCTATCTCTACCTTCTCCAGCCCATCCTACAGACCTCTGACAGATAAGCCCTCATAAATCACTTAGCTCATTGTTTTTCTTCCCAGCTCAAAAGCTTGAAGGGGGTCCACGTTACTCAGAGGATGAAGTCCTAACTTCATCCTAAAGTGGTTCTCAGAGTGTGGTCCCCAGACCAGAAGCATCAGTATCATCCGCCGACTTGTTAGAAATGCAAAATTTTAGGGCTTCGCTCCAGATCTCCTGAGTGAGAAACCCTGGAGGTGGGGTCCAGCAATCCGGCATTGGAACCGCCCTCGAGGTATTTCTGATTCTAAAGTTTGAAATCCCGACCTCTTTGTTACCTTCCACTCCAACCAAATCTATCCCCTCCCTGCTCCTGGTCATGGGCTATTTAATCATCTTTTTTTTTTTTTAATTGAAGTATAGTTGATTTACAGTGTTGTGTTAATTTCTGCTGTACAGGGAAGTGATTCGGTTATATATATATATACACATATATTCTTTTTTATATTCTTTTCCATTATGGTTTATCACAGGGTATTGAATAGAGAGTTCCCTGTGCTCTACAGTAGGACCTTGTTTATCCATTCTATATATAAGAGTTTGCATCTGTATTTAATCGTCTTCATCTCTGCTCTTATGGTGCTCACTGGTGATAGCAGCAGCTGGTTTTCTCCCCAGCCTCCATCCTCCTCCCCTTTATTGCCAATAGACCTGTATTATGGAGACACCATGGTGCTTTGCTAACAACATTTCCTTTGCCAGTAGGTGTAGTCATCGAATTAAATTCTAGCTAATGATTTTAAGTGGAAGTTTAGAGGGAGGGACCTCTGAGAAGGCTGGGGTAAGCCCCTTTTTGTCTTTCCACTTTTTCCTCTTCCTTCTAACTGCTACCTAGAATATGGATAGAATGGCTGGAACTGTAGTAGCCTTCTAGGACCTTTGGGGGGAAACCTTGACAGGAAGGCTACACACGGCCAAGCAGAAAGGTAGAAAAAGCAAGGGTCCTTTGAAGCCACCATGTCAGCCCTGGAATATAATCTCTGAACTTCACAGGAGAGAGGGAATCTCTGTGTGTAGAAGCCATGAAAGTTAGGTTTCTGTTGATAACAACAAAAAGCAATTTCTAAAAAAATGCCTTCCAAATTTCTCTTTATTTATGCATATCCAACCTGTTCTTTAAGGCCTGGTTTGTTTCACATCCTATTAATTTAGCAAACACTGGGGAGCATCTCCTCTGTGCCAGGCCCTGAGTAGGTCCTGGGAATGACAGGTGAGCACAGCCTCATCCATGCTGATGTGACTGAGGACTCGTCTCTCTCCCTTGCAGTCCATGAGCCTGTCTGCCATTCAAGGGCAGAGCCTCTGGCTCATTCATCTTTGGCTATTAACCCCTAATGTGGAGCCTGATGACTGGGAGGGGCCTAGTAAAGGTTTGTGACATGAAACAGTGACTGTCGTGGACTCCTCTAGAAGCTTCACCTGAGTTCTCTGGTCCACATTGACCAAAAGAGAAGTGACATTTACCAAGCACATACTTTATGCCAGGTTAGGAAATTTTTTCCACACATGATTTCTCTTCTTCCTCCCAGCCACCCAGAAACATTTGAGTTATCATCCTCATGTACATTTGGGGAAATTCAGCCTTGTTGAGATAAAAATGATTTGCAGGCTCACTGTAGCTCAGCTGGTAGCTGATAGAAATGGGATTGATACCCTACTGGGATGTTTTCGGTTGCAAGGAACAGAAACTCCAATTTAAACTGGCTGAAATGATAAAGGGAATTGATTGACTTACAAAGCCCCAAACCTTCAGATGTAGGGCTGGCTTTAGGCAAGAGTAGTTCTAAAAGGTTCCTTCTGTCACAATCCACAAAATTCCTGAAGTTCACTTGATTGAATTAACTTGGGTTCCTTGCCCACTCCTGAACCATTTGTGGGGTTGATGAAGATGCGATATCTTAGGCTTACATGAATATTTATGGCTTCCAGGCAAGTGTACAAATAGAGGCTTCTAGGCAATAGCCACCCCCCCCCTTTGCTCGTCCATCCCATGCTCCATCCACACGGTGAAGGGCTTTATACACATGCATGTGGATACCCCTGCCCTCATGTTCAAGCTCCACACCTGGCCTAGGCGTGGGCCCACTGGCAGCATGATCTGCCTCTGGGAGGACAGAAATGGGCAAGAGACCAGTGCACGCCCAGGAAGTAGAGCCCTGATACCGAGGGCCTGCTCTATAACGGGAGCTGTAGGCTCCTTGTGGGTCTGTTCCCCCAGTCCCCCAGACTCTCACATTATAGTAAAATGCATGCTTGAAATGGGGTCAAATGCTGGGCACTCTGAAGTGTGTGGCCCAAGGCGGGAGTCGTGTTGCCTAATTGCCGTTCTGGATACAGGGATTAACCTCAGCTAGTGGGGCCCATCTCCAGAGCTGGAAGTAACATCGTACCCACTCAAACCTCAGGCCTGCAGAGTAAAGTGGAGTGTGGCTTGGGAGGGATGCGATGGGAATGGATGCTGAACGGGCAACCACCAGCTATCCCTACAGGGCTAAACCACGATGCCTGTTAGCCAGAACTTGCAGGCAGGACCCATGTTTTGTTCACCACTGAATTCCCATCACTAGTTGCAGAATCTGGCCCAGTGTAAGTGCTCAATATATATTATGAAACGCTGAATGAATGAATAAGAAAGGCTTCCTCTTATCCCCATCACTCATAGTTTCCATCATATGTATCTTGCATAGTCTAAATCTTTTTGCTTTTGGCCATTTCAGGTAAACTCTCTAGTTCCCCCAAGTCGAGCCCCTGAGACTCCATTCTAAGATAGGGGCTGCAGGTGGGCCTGGTGTGGTTCCTTCCCTCAGAAGAAGTGGCATCAATCAAAGCAGGACACATGTTTCAGAGGGAAGGTCAGTCAGTGACTAAAGAGCACCGTGTCTTCCATATAGCCCAGGACCTCCAAGACAGAGTGTAAATGAGGGTGGGGTGCACATTCTTCAGCCAGTTTTCTAGACCTTCAGATGCTGACATTAGAATTTGATCACACCAGATGTGTAATTTGGCCAGGCACCATGAAGCACTTTGCTTTTGTCTAATTTACCATTATCAATGGTCATCCATGGAAATGACTACACTTTGATGCTCAAAATAGCTGGCCCTGTCTTCACTCCTGTCTCCACAATCAACAAGGGTCAGCCCTGTGCTCTTCACACACCGGCTCCCAGCAGCACCTTTTCTGAAAGGGAATTTTCTTGTCTCTGTGATGAGAACAAAATGTACGTTACCTCCTGCTTCCCAGAGATAGCACCACATTTTCTGAGATGTGAGTTTTGACCTGTGATAACAGCCATCTTCAGATGACGGCCTGTCCCTGGACAGCTGGGTCCAGGGCTCCCTTGAAACAATAGTATAAAACACACCAAATGTGAGGCTGCTCTACAGATAAACTCAATCTGGTTCTTTTAATCCTTTCAGTCAGTGATTTGAATCAGCACATACCTAACCCTGGAGGGTATGATGTGACCCCCATATCCCAAAGTCCCCAAGTAGGTTCCAGGGGCTGACAGAACCTATATTTCACTTAACTTATTCTTGACTTGAGTCCCCTCCCTATTCATTCCACCCACCAGTTCCTCCTGCATCAGAAGATTGGTCTAAATTCTCTGAGGTATTTCTTGGAGGACTGTATGTACAAGAACTACATTCCAAAAAGTTCTCTCTGAGTGATTGGTCCATAGCGAGTTCTAAATAAACAGTAGCAAGCCTCATGGGACCATAAATTCATGTTTACAATATTGTCTCTTATCTCTGCAGCCCCAGCATTGGGTGGGTATTATCAGCTTGTAATTAGTAAGGAATGATTGATTGATTGAGTCAATGAATGGATAAATTCACCGTCCCTGGATTCAACAGGTATAACCCAACTCACTCTTCCCCCAAGGTTCAATTCTTCCTTATACTGTAGCCTACCCAGATGGCACAGTAATAGCTACAGTCTCCCACAGTTCGGGATGTCTCAGTCTCAGAGAATTGTCAGTCCTGACATATTCAATATTGTCTGGTTCATGGGATTTATCTGTTACAGGCCCTGGTACGGAAAAAAGCACTGTGAGCTGAACTGGCATGCCTAATGTGCAGTTGTATGCAGTCCTGGTCTTTACTCTAGTTCTCATCATTGCTACAGTGGCCAGAGCTGACTAGCAAAAGAGGCGATAAAAGTGAGTATCCAGAAAGTCAAGGCCTGATTTAAACCTTGTGCTTAGAACAAATGTTCTCTAATTTATATTGAGACCCTGATAACAAAATGACATTTACAGTTTTCAGTGTCAAAAATGAAGGGGAAAAGAAATCAAATCTCAGATGCCAGGTCTTACCGGTAAAGGATGTAAAACCCATACGAAGTACAAATGACTGTTTGACAGACTTCTGATTGATGGCTGAGACATGGTTACATGGTGTTTTAAAATTGACAGGACCTGAAGAAGAAGCTGAGGAAATTATTGGAGAAATACTATTCTCAGGTTTAGATGCCTTCTGAACAGATGTTGTTGGTAGGTTGAATAATAGTCCCTCAAATATGTCCATGTCTTAATCCCTGAAACCTGTGAATATTATCTTACTTGGCAAAAGGGACTTCGTAGTTGTGATCAAGTTAAAAATCTTGAGATGGGGAGATTATCCTGGATTATCTAGGTAGACCTGATACAATCAGCATGGTTCTTATAAGAGGGATGCAGAAAGAACCAGAGTCAGAAGAGAAGGTGGTATAATGATGGAAGCAGTGATTGGAGTGATGTGCTTTGGAGATGGAGGAAGAGGCCACAAGCCAAGGAATCCAGGTGGCAACTAGACGCTGAAAAGGGCAAGGAAACAGATTTTCCTCTCAGAGCCTCCATGAGCAACCAGCCCTGCAGATACCTGGATTTTAGTGCAGGAAGACTGATTTCAGGCTTCTGACCTCCAGAACTGTAAGAGAATAAATTTGTGTTATTTTAAATTCACTAAGTCTATGGTAACTTGTTACAGAAGCAATAGGAAACTAATACAGATATCAACCATCAACCCTGAATCTATGGCTAATCTTATAATGAGTAATTTGTTGTGTGTCTAACCTCCTACCAGTGGAGGATTTACCGGTGAGGAAGGTTCATGTGGCCTCACAGAGACTTGCTATAGAACACTTTAATGATTTGTCATGAAGTATGAAGGGATTGGAGGAGGGGGAAATCCCACATTACCAGTTTGAAAAGTCATTCTGCATTCCAGTTACTTGAGGAAATGAATCTGAGATTTGGTGGAGTGATAGCCAAGAGTAGCTTCTGCTTCCAAAGAACAGGTTAGGAAATAGAAATGTTTTCTACAGAAAACTATTTTCTCATGTTGGGACTTTCTAAACTGTTTACCACAGACCTTTCAAGATGTCATTTTAAGTCTCCATAACTCAGTTTTCCTAGAGTGGTTAAATGTATGGACTAGAGTCAAGTTGCCAGCAGTGCTGAAGGCTCCCTTGAGATTGTGAGCATAACTTTAATGTCAGGCAAGTCTGCTGTTTGTTTCTCTCCAACTACATCCAGCTCTTCCAAGGCAAACATGAGGTATATAAGCAGGATTAAAATTTTATTAGGCAAGTGCAGTGGCAGAAAGAGAGGAAGGGGGTTGAGGATGTGTAAAAGAGTGTTACTAATGATGGGCCATGGATTTAAGTCAAGAAAGGAGAGCAAGAACTTGATGGGGGTAGTGGCTAGTAAGAGATTGGTAGGCTCAAGCGGTTGGAGGTCCTCGTGGGACCAAGGAACGGTTGGAACCAAACCACTAGAAGGAGTAATGGTGGTGGTGGGTAATTACACATAAAATACAATCTAGACCATGATGTGTCTCCCAACTTCCTCTCCAAACTCTACCTCAGCCTGCACTGTACCTTAGTCCTTAGCTCAGCCACACCAGCCTCTTCTCTTCCTTGAACCTGCTCAACCTCCTCCAACCATCCCCCCATTCTTTTTTGCCCTCGGTGTTCTGTCTGCCTGGAAAGCTCTTCCCCAGAAGGATCCTGTGGCTGGCTCCATCTCATGATCCAAGCCTTCCCTGATCTCCATGTAAAATTGTGACCCACTCCATCCCTCACTGAGGTTACTCTTGATCATATCAATCACATACTACTTACCTAAACCTGAAGTTATTACATTTATTTGTTGACTTGTCTACTGTCAGTCTGCCCCTCCCATCTAGAAGGTGAGCTGCATGAGAGCAGTGACCTTGAGCGTCTTGTTCTCTGCTAACCCTCAGCACCCGGAACAGTGCCTGGCACAGGAAAGGAACCTAAGAAAGTAAGGATAAATGGACAAAGGCATGAATAAATGGATTTTTGTAAACAGAATTTTCCTTCATTAACCTTAAAAATTGTTTAAAACAATTAAAGCAACTTAACCTAAAAAATTGTTAATCTACAGACATTTTTTTTTCCCCAAACAAGTTCAGTATTTCTGTCAAAATCCTTGGAAACCCCTTCTAGTAGGGGCAGCAGTTCTCAAGTGGGGGCATTTTTGTCCTCCAAAGACATTTGGCGATGTCTGCTGACGTTTTTACTGTCCAGTGTACTATTGGTATCTGGTGGGTGGAGATTCACGCCACAAAAGCCTCTGTGCACCAGTGCTGAATCAAATCTTGGAGACAGAGTTTTGGGTGAAGTAGAAAAGAATAGCTTTATTGCTTTGCCAGGCAAAGGGGGACACAGCAGGCTCATGCCCCTCAAAACCGTGTGTCCCAACCCAGAAGAATTTGGTGAGGAGGTTTATAGCAATGGTTCAAGGGTGGGTTTGCTGTTCAGGATTAGGGGGTGTGTAGGGTCTGCATTCCTTAAACCTGGCCTCAGGTGGCCTCTTGCTGTGGTTATCAGATGGTGATCTTCTCTGGAATGAAGAATGCTAACTTCTTCCATCTGTTGAGGGTTCTAGTTCTGTAAAGAGCTCAAAGATATTTTTATGTGAATCCCTTGAGGCAGAACAAGGACCCTGCCCCAAGGCTGCATTACTGTTTCTTGGCTGCTCCTCCCTTGTCTCTGCATCCCCTCCTGTTCCCTGATTAGCAACTGTTCAAATCGGCCCTTTGGAACTCAGGAAGGTCATGGAGGCTGGAGTCTGTTCCCTACAAACAAGCAACGGGGGACACAGAAAGGCTTCCGTGCCCAGGAGCCCCACAGGGTCCTGCTCGGTTTCAAGAGCATGGATGCTGTTAAATATCCTAGTGAATAGGACAGCTCACTCCCCACAGTAAATTATCTGGCCCCAAATGTCGATAGTATCAAAGCTGAGAACCCTGCTAGGAGCTAAGAGTAATCACCCTGTGAGAATTGCTGGCCAGACCAAACCCTGTGAGAAACTTTGTAACTCCCCAGTGCCCTGGAGAAGTGTCACTGTCCGGTGAGGTTGGAACTCCCCCATAGGCTCTGCCAGTGCACTGTGTCTCTCCAGTGAGATGTTGTGAGAGAGCCGCTGGATTGGTACTAGCCAAGATAAACAATCCAGAAACTTCACACACTTCTTCCAGGAAAGAATAAAACCAAGAGGGTAGACCTGCATTTGTAACTGGTTGTCATTTGCCAACTGGGGCCTGGGCAGCCTTGAAATGGACAAACGTACAATTATGTGAAAGTGAAAGCACACATTGCAGGCCTGTATGGTCCCAGCACTGGCTGTTTCTCAACTCCCAAAGCCCTTCCTATTCATCAGGAGAAACCCCATTTGCAAAACATTTATTCAAGGCTTAATTACCAATAAATCCTCCCATGAAGCCACTCCATTGAAAGGCTGCACAATAGCTTGGCTTGGTAATCAATGCCCCATTCATGCGCTAATGAGCAGAATCAAATGGGTGTTAAGAGGTGTGGTGAGCAGGCCCAGGGACCAGAGAGACTCCATCTCCCTTTTTCCTTTAGGGCTCTTCTCTAATTAGGGCCCTGTTCACATGTTAATCAGTGCTGGGATCCTCAGCATTCCCCTGAGGGCAGGTGCACTAGTCCCTGTGAATTTCCTCCAGCCTGAAACATCAGCCCTGCTTCCAACCAGTTGGTGTCTTGAGCCCTGTTTTTAAATAAGGTGGGGTTATCCCTGAGCTGACCTCTACCCATACATGCACATCATCATGCATCAGATCCAGGGACTGGGTGCTGCTCTACATGCATTGTTCTATTTAACCCTTATCACAAATATGGCACATGATTTAATCATTATTATCCTGATAATAGAGATAAGAAAACTGAGGTTTCCTGACTTTTTCCAAATCGTATAGATAATAATCGGAATGATCTCCGACTCACCAATGAATTAAACATTTATTTTATGCACATGTGTGCCAGGTACTAGAAATACAGTCCAATGAGGAGGACAGATACAAAAGCAGGTAATTATCACGCCACACATGGGGGCTCATGAGGGGTGCCTGCTCCACTCCGAAACCCAATGGCCTTCTCCCCTGCGTTGAGTTATCCCTCATTGGTAATCCAGGTAAGGGACTGTGGTGACTTGGACCAGTGTGTAAATGGTGAGAAGCCATCAGATTCTTATAAGGAACAATTAATTCCTATAATTTTAAACTTACTCTAGGGCAATAGGAGAAAATAAATTTACAGTTTCATTTCATTTGTGAACGTAGATGTACAAAATATTACATGAAATATTAGCAAACTGAAACTAACAGGATATTTAAAAATAATATACCTGGAATTCCTTGTGGATTAAATAAGAAAAATAGCAACCCCAATGGAAAAATAGTCAAAGCATATAGAGAACAAACGTATGGATACCAAGGGGGAAAGCGGGGGTGGGGGTGGTGGGATGAATTGGGAGATTGGGATTGACATATATATACTATTGATACTATGTATAAAATAGATAACTAATGAGAATGTACTGCACAGCACAGGGAACTCTACCCAACGCTCTGTGTTGACCTAAATTGGAAGGAAATCCAAAAAAGTGGGGATATATGTATATGTATAGATGATTCACTTTGCTTACAGCAGAAACTAACACAACACTGTAAAGCAACTATACTCCAATAAAAAGTAATTAAAAAAGAAAAATAGTCAAAGCATGTGAACATGTAATTTATGGAAGCAGAAACCAAATGCACCTGAGGAGGTGCTTAAAGTCATTAATAATCAAAGAAAGACAAATTACAAAATAATATACCACTTTCTATCTAGTAGATTGGCAAAATTAGAAAGCTGGATAATGCCAAGTGTTGGTGGGGATTTGGAGATGCACACCCTTAGGCACTGTTGCCAGGAGGGCAGATGGTGTGATGGTCTGTAGAACACAGCTGGTGCTCATCTCTTAACTGAGTCCAATTAAGTAGATGTACACTGAATGACTCAGCAATTTTATCCCTCTCCATCTGTAGTCTGAAGAAATACTTACACAGCTCCCCAAGGGACATATACAATACTTCTGTGCAGCATTGGTTGCGGTGCCAGGATTTCGGAGACCATCTGGGTACCTATCATCTGGAGATTGGATAGATAAACGTGGGGAGTGCACAGAACAGAGCAGGGAGCAAAAGTTTAGAGACAAAAGATGAATTGTAGCCATAGTAACATGAATGAACTTGAAAAAAATTGTAATTAGTGAGAACGGTAAGAAGCAGAATGAAATATATAACTCAATAACATTTATGAGAAAGTTCAAATACATGCATAAAAAACACCACCATTTTGCAAGAACACATACAAACAGAAGCATGTAAGTGCATATGTTTTCCATTCTGGGAAGGGGACCAGGAGTAGGGTGTACAGTCAAGGTTCCAGTGAGAAACAGATGGCACACCCAAATTAAGATAATTCAAGGTAGATTTGTTTACAAAGGTGTGGGTGGGTGTAGGGAAACCACAAGAGGTAGTACAGAAACCCAGGGCTATTATTTTAACCCAGCCTGAAGGGAATGGTTAGTGGAACTTAAAGGGAGAAGACTTGTAAAGAGAGAGTTGCCAGGAAATCAGCAGTGGCTTTCAGCTGCTGAGGGACCCAGCTAGGCCTAAATGACCCCAAGGAAAGGAATCAGAGATACATTCCCTTGACTTCACTCTCCTCCCTCCCTTGTCCTCCCTAGAGCTCCCCACTGGTCTACTCAATAGAGAGCCAAAGGGCAAGGGAGGCCATTGATGTCATCCATTCAAATCTGTCTCTTGGACAGAAAGAAGAGTGAAGATGTGTGTGAAAAGAATGGGTCTGGAAAGACAAATGGCAGCTATGTGACTCGTGAGCTCTGAGGAGAAAGGGAACTCATCAATAAAACAAATAAACATAAACATGGAAGAGGGTGGGCCTTGAAAGAAAAAAGCAAATAAAGACATTTCCCTTTCTAGGAGTAACCCAGTGGTCAGCTGTAAAGGACACGAAAAATATGTTTCACCACATTCCTCATATCCTACATTGCGTATGTGTGTGTGTAACACAGGCAAATTTGTTTTGCCTCTTCACATTTGTGATACTTATTTTAAAGTTGGTGAGTTAGCACACAAAGTACCAATGGTCTCCAATAAAAGTAATATTTGGAAACATAACCTTTGAATATGCAAGTTTTTGTTAGACTGAGAAACAGTTAAGTATATAGAATTTCTGAATCAAACTTTTATGGAATCCTTGCAGACCTGAAGCATCCCCATAGGACCCTAGTGCTTTAAGGCCAGAGCTTAAGAATTACTTTCTTGAATGAATGCATGGCTCTCTGTGATTATCTAATCCAAGTCATCAATCTCCATAATGTGTCCTCTCTTCCAGCTTCTGCCTTTGATTAATCCACATTTCTTCTAGTTTCTTTTATTACAGAGTATTAATGTTTAAAATACCATAGTCTATAAGAGTGCAATTAAGTGACCTCTGGAAAATTCCATTCCTTCCTCCACTTGAATGATGAATCTTCAGAGAATGACTTGACCATAGCGTGAGCAGAGGAGAGGCTTTTTTTCCTACTTTGTACCAGAGTTGGAAGATAGAAGTGTCTCTTGTATGAAACACAGAAATTTGCTAAGTGAACCACAGTGAAATCTAGGCTTTGCGATCAGGAGTGACTTTCCATGGGGTCTGAAACAATGGTGAGGAGCCCCAAGGTAAGAAGGATTCCACCACGATGTTCCCTCAGACACTGGAGGGTGGGCACAGTGCTCAGTAAAATCAATAGATTGAAAAGTCTAGAGTCTGGCTTTGTTCATGGCTAGAGTTCGGCAGCAGACCAGTAAATGGTTCAGACAAACCAAATACACTGACTGAATATTCCATGAAGAGGTCCTGAGGCCTGGAAACCATACCACACAGACCTCAAGAGGAGTGATGTCTTTGCAAAGGGATGCCAGGTAGACCAGTAGTCCAGAGCTGGGCATTTTTGGAAGCAAACAGAGTGGGCTTTAGGGACAGAGCTACTCTGGACAGATTATATGTAAGAAATTCTAGGACTTCTGAGGCTAGAAGTGCAAGCCCGGGACCCAAATAAAGATGGAAAGCAGGTTTTGGAGAAACCTGCTTCACACTAGATTTGAATGAGCACCACTGCTGGATATTGGGAGAGTTGAGAAATATGGGCTGAGGAAAGGTTTTCCTTGCTCACAAATCTATCCAGCTCACTTGATTGATTCATGGTTTCTGTGATTTTGTTTTCTACATTCTTTCCCCCCCCCCCCCGATCTTTGTAACTCTTAAAGTTTGTGTGTCTTTTTACCATAAGATGGGTATGGACAGGGAGGTGGAAAATCCCAGGGATCCTGCTGGTATGGTTATGGAAGGTACAACGGCAAGGAACCCAGGAAGATCTCGGAGTCTGGGGCCCTGAGAGCAAAAGGGCAAGTTTGAGCCTGACTGTGGAGGCAGTCAGGATCCTGAGAGGGTCCCACAGCTCATTCCCAAAGGGAAAGTAGGGTCCTTAGAAGGAATGCCCAAGCCCCCCCCAAGCTGGTCCTGACTTCTCTGGTTCTGCTCACTCACCAAGAGCAACTTAATCTGACATTTAAGTGCAAGTGTTATATTCAGTGGAACCCTGGCTGTGAAATATTAGTGGGTCTTAACCTTGTCAAGGAGGTGGAGTTTCTGGAAGTCATAGCATACCTTGTGAGAAGCATGGAATATTCAAATATTTGCAGTAAATTTCTTGTGGGAAAAGCTCATGTCTGTATTGTGCCATTAAACCTAGCACAGTGCCTGGCACCTAGTACATGATAAATAAATGTTTGTGGAAAGAAGGAGGAAAAGAAAGAAGGAAGGGATGGAGGGAGAGAGAGTGGGAGGAAGGAGAGAACAGGTAATCAATTTAGCCAGAGGAAACATTCTCCAGATGTTATTTTCTAATCATATTTTAGAGATTTTCCTTTATTCACTCTTATGTTTAATCATCATATTAATTTATCAATACTTGCTGGCAAAAAAGTTGGCAGCAGGGAGGCAAAATTTTAAGAAAATTTTTGGAAGGACAAATATAAAATGGAGTAAATTCCAAGTTCCTCTGCAAATTAGGAGAAGATAGACTTTTATCACTTCATTTTTAGTAGTGGTCCCTTTTGACATAAGTCAAAACTGAGTGTTTTGTGGGCAAAGTTGGAGAACTGCTGCTCTAGTGGATAACTTGACAATTGCGCGATGCCACGACTCAGTTTAAATCCACAGATATTTACTCAGTACCCGTGCTGTGTAAGGGAGTGGTTGGAGGAGGTCAGTGAGAGGATGTGACCATCCACTGACCTGCCAGCTGCACCAGGGCAATGGGAGGCTCCTCACCCCCTCCCCTGTCCTTGGAATGTACGCTCTGACCACTGTTCCCACAGTGGGAGCTATTTCAAGGACACAGCCTAGAGAGAGTAGGGTGGTGTTGAGACCATCTAGAAGGTATAAGTGACTGATCCCCATTAAGGCCTCTATATACACTTTAAGATTCTGCGGGGTGAATGTGGAGATCTGCTCATTTTGTGGAAACCAAGACAAGCCTCATAAGTAAGTTCCCTTGTGTTGGGCTGCACCCCGCAGGCCTACAAGCCTGCAGTCTCAAGACCAAAGAAAGGGCCAGGAGTCAGCGACGGAGACATCAATGGTTTATTGGACAGGGGTATCTTATACAAAAGGTCCTGGGGTGACACCCCACCATGCGTGGCAGACAGGACATGGCAGCAGTCTTTACTGCTTGGGGGATAAGGAGGCTGCCATTTATAGGGGAGATTGACATCAGGTGGGCCCATCATTTACAGGGACTACTTAAGCCCTATAATTAAGAGGATTGGATAGTCATGTGGGTGAAGCAGGGGCTGGTCGAACAGGGGACGTACAGAGAGCAAAAGAACAGCCATTTTGAATAGCCTAACCACACACCTTGCTTAATAAATCTGCCACCTACCAATTTGGGGTGGTCTGCCTGTTTTTTCGGTCTCTCCTTGCCCTCTGTGTATGGGCAAGGAGAGACCGAAGAAATCAACAGGAGTTGTCTTGCTAGAGGTATGGGCTTAATACTTTCCTTCCAAGAGTAAGTCTAGAAGTGGAAGGTAGTGTATGATTATTCTGGAGGTACATAGCATCCATCAGTTTTCCCATTTTTCCTTCCCTTCCTCCCTCCCTCCCTTCCCTCCTTCCTCCCCCCTTCTTCCCTCCTTTCCTCCCTTTCTTCCTCCCTCCCTCCCTCCCTCCTTCCCTTCCTTCCTTCCTTCAATCTTGGCAGCATGTAGGAATCACTTGGGGAGCTTTAAAAGTGCTGATGTCTGGATTCCACCCCTAGAGGTTCTGATTTAGTTACTGCGGGGAGGGGGTGAAGCCTGGGTATCACCTCCCATTTGAATGCTCTCCATTTGATTCTAATGTGCAGTCAAGGTTGAGACCCACTGCTTCAGTAGGATGAGTTTGAGTTTGCTGGACAGATAAGGGGAGAGAAGATCATCCAGGGATAAACATATACAGAGGCACAAGAAACACCCTAGAGCAAGTTGCCTTCAAGGGATAACAAAGAGTAGACATAGATGGAGAAGAAAGGATGAGCTGGGGCACAGGAGAGAGGGACTGGGCTTCTGTAATAGGTGAGAACAAGGTGCGGTGGGAGAGAGCTTGGGGTGGTTAATCTTCTAAGACGTGAGGATTTGGGAAGACTTCTTAGAGAAGGCTGGAGTTAACTCCCTCCCTTGAAGGACAGCTAGGACTTGACAGGTGGAGATGGGATGAAGTCTCTCCAGGTGGAAAAGGCAGAACAATTGGGATAAAGTTGTGATATGTCTAGTGGAGGTGGAGCCTGGAGTTCCCAGGCCAGAGAGAGGGGGTGACATGGTGAAAGAAGATTAAAGTTAGGTCACAGGCTGAGGATTTTGGATTTTACCCTTAAGACAATGGACAGGATAGCTAGTGGGAAGCAGCCCCATAGCACAGGGAGATCAGCTCCATGCTTTGTGTCCCCCTAGAGAGGTGGGATAGGGTGGGAGGCAGGGAGACGCAAGAGGGAGGGGATATGGGAACATATGTATAGGTATAGCTGATTCACTTTGTTATACAGCAGAAACTAACACAACATTGTAAAGCAATTATACTCCAATAAAGATGTTAAAAAATAAATTAATTAAAATTTTTTAAAAATACAATGGACAGCCATGGAGCATTAGTCTTTGGAAGAGGGGAACGCCAAGATGAAGTTTGAGATTTAGACCTCTGAGGCAGCGCGGGAGGAAGGCTGGCAGGTGGGAGAGCCTGAAATGAGGCTAATGGATAATTTCTAGGCAGTAGACTTTGTGTGTCTCCAACGTGGTTAATAGGCACATTATTTTAGTCTAAATGAGCAAGAGACATTTTCTTACCCTTTAAAACTCAGAAACTGATTTAAGTGAGGAGTCATTTCAAAGATCAGTTTTGAAATTGTTGTTGGTAGAAAGCAGCTTGTGGGGTGGAGATGAGGGCGGTAGAGTAGAAACAGGATTGGGTTTTTATGAAAAATCCTGTTGCCTGAAGAAATGGAGCAATTAACAGAGGATGAGCCCTGTCATTTCTGTGTTACCTGTTCCAGGAAGGCGGGGCCTCCAGAACCCGCCTGTGCCCCCGCTGCTCAGTCCCTTTTGGGACTGGGCATTGAGCAGACTCCCCCAAACAGCTATCTGATCCCCCATAAATATCTCAAAATGGAAAACAAGAACCTTTACAGATGGGACAATTTAGAGGAAGAACAAAGGGGAAATGGGTCAGCCCTACCCCTGGGTCTGTGGGCACTGAGACCCCGTACCTGCAGATTAAGTCTTGCTTCTTCCTGAGCCATTCTGAGCGGGAAAGGGGCCCTTCAAAAATGTACACCCAAGTGGTGGGGACAGTGTCTGGAATTTAGCTGGTGAGAGCAGGGCTGACGTTTTCTAGAAGGCACCTGTACAGATAAACTAGATGTTAAAATCCTGAAATGCTTTCTTAGCAGTTGGAAAGTTGTGTCTGCTGTCTAAATGCCCTTGAATTGCTTGGTTGCCTCACCCCCTTCCCTGGGCTCCCTTTGGACACCCAGAGCTCTCCGTGGTCCAGGAACTAAATGATCAGTGGTCCTGGCACAGCAGGGGCTCCATGCTCCTAGTCTAGAATGTTACTGGTTCAGGTGCCTCACCTTACTGGTTGTGCACTATTTCGAGTATCACCCTATGTGTGTGAGTCCAGGTGTCTCTCCTGATATCTTTGGTTTTGCTCTCTAGTTCCTAGCTGGATGGGAGCCGTCTTTGAAGCCATGTTCTGACCCATGCCCAGCCTTCCCCTGGGAACCAGTGCTCTGCCCCATTCCCCACATCCCATCCTGCATCCCTGACTGCTGACTAGGATCTTGCTTTGAGTTTAGTGGACCACCCTTCTCCAGCATCACTGCCAGATACACTTACTATGTACATACACCAATTCTGTGTTGTCACAGATCTAAAGAGTGGCAGGGGCCTCATTAGCACTGCCTCAGAGCTCCTTCCTTCCCCAGGTCTCCTGATTGACTCCGCATCCAGGCCCTGCCTAAAATTGCCACATGCCCCAGTCAAGTGCCTCTGAGTGAAGACAAATGCAGTGTCCTACAGGACAGTCTCAGGCCTCTGCAGATCCTCCCTTAGTGTTGAGGATTGGCCCTTTGCTCGAGGTGGTTGGTGAAAATGGGAGAGGCTAAGGTTAGAGCCAAGGCCTTGGGTGGCTTATGCTGTCTTTACTATGGTCCAGGCATGACTGTAAGCACTTTGTAATTTAGTCCTCCTAACATTCCTATGATGTAGATACTACTATTCCTATTTTACTCATCAGAAAACTGAGACACAGCGGGGTTCAGTAAATAGCCCAAGAACAAACTATTAAATGGTGGAGCCAGAATTTGAACCCAGTTAGTTTTTAGAGTCAATGCTCTTAACTATTATAATTGACTGGTTGCAGCCAATATAAATTGAATTTCTGAGAAAGTTTGTGCTTTCCTGAGATGGCTTCTTTTCTTCTTCTGGCCAGTAATGCCGGTGGGAGGTGTGAGGTACAGCCATCATCTTACGGCCTTGAGGTGACAAGTGCAAGGAGTGAAAGCCACACAATATGGATGATGAAGCCTGGGACAGTGATAACACCATGGGCTGCTGTACCACTTCACACAGCCTCCCCTGGGCTCTTTGTTATGGGGGAAAATAACTCTATTTCGTTAAGCCATTGTGGTTGGGTTTCTGTAGCTGAATGAAGAATCCTAACTGGTATACTAGTCCCAGCCTCTGGCAAGGAGGGCTGTTTATGGGCTCACTTATAACAGAAGCTTTTTCATGACACAGCCTGCTTCAGGCTCATGTCCATATGGCTGGGAAGTGGCCCCTTAAGTGACCCAGCTGCAGCACTGCTTGTCCACACAGTGAGCTGAGAGGCTTCAGGCATCATCACAGCCTTTCCCGAGCTCACTCCACCCTAGATGTCAGTGATGGTGATGGAGAGGCTCACTTAGTCCTCTCTGACATGGGCAGAAAGATTCCAGCTCCATTCTCTCTGCCTCCCTGGCTGTGAATGGAGGAGGAGAACTGTATGGTATGCCGAGGGCCCATTTGAGCAAGATGTAGATGACCAGAGAAGACTCGGGAACATTGGCCCTACAGAACCTTGGCTAGGAAAATAGAATAGCTTCAAACTGTGTCTCCCAGTTGCCTAGTGTGATGCTTAGCATATAGGGCTGCTCAGTATATTTTATTCATTCATTTTTAAAAACTTCATGGTAGAGGAGGGGGGAAGGCATTCATACATGGGCATGCTAAACAAAACAAAGCACAAAAAATGAAAGTATAAAATCCCTCCCACTTCTGATTCTTCTTCTCTTACTGTTGTCAAAATTTTCCTCTTTTCAGAAGTAACCTATGAATATATATTTAATCAGATAGACTTGCTAGCCAAAAACCCAAATAACTGTGGCTCAGAAATTAAAAACACACAATGCCACATATCCCTGTTGGGTTGGTAGGGGGCTCTGATCCCAAAAGATGCCAGTCACTGTCCCAGTGAGAAAGAGATAAATGGAGGGCCTTCCATTGGCAATTAAATGCTCTAGTCTGCAAGTGACATGCATCACTTTCACTCAAAACTCATTGGCCAGAATGAGTCACACAGCCCCTTCCAACTACAATGGAGCCAGGATGTCCAACCAACCATGTGTTCAGAAGGGGAGAATGTTGGAGGAGGTCGTCAAGAGGATGTGACTGCCAGTTGACATGAAAGCTGGGTCTGGGCAGCTGGAGGCTTCTCACCCCCTCCCCTGTTTTTGGAATGTGTATTCTATTTGCCTTCCCTGTACAAGAAGCTGCCCAAGGACACAGCCTTGAGACAGTAAGTTGTTGTTGAGACCATCTGGATGGTACATGTGACTGAACCCACTTAAGACCTCTATATAAACTTTAAGATTCTGGTGGGCGGGTGCTGAGATCTACTTATCTTGTGGTGCCCAAGGCATGCCTTGTATGTATGTTCCCTGGATTATTAACCCTGCCACTTACCAATCTGTAGTGTCTACCTCATTCTTCAATCTCTGCTTGCCCTCCATTTATAGAAGCCAGTTTAAGATTATTCCCAGGAAGCTCTCAAGGATGTGAACTAACAATTGGTGAGCCAGCCAGGAATCCAAAAAAATGGGCCTAGGGGAAGAAGTATCTGTGGGGGAAATCCTGAGTTAGATGCTTGTAGACTGCTGCATGAGTACAGGATGCCCTGAAAACATGAGCTACTTTAATGTGTTTTTTTGAGAAACTGTGCATAGTGCACTGTGACAAATAAGGGAAACAAATGGCTACTGCAGTAGGTTGACCTCTACTCTGGGCAGTTCAGCTGGCCATCCATTCCTGACTAGAGGATGAAGCTCAAGTTAGGAAGTTGGGAGAACAGCTGAAGCTAGAGAAGGATGTACAGTTGTCCACTACTCTGCTAGCTTCAGGACTAACAGACAAGGTGGGAGAGCAAAATAACAAGTTGGAGACCTTAGCTTGCCATTTTGCAAAGCTTCGAGGGCACAAGCTGTCATGGATTAAGGTCCGAGTACTTGTGACAAAGTGTGATTGAGACGTTAAGAAGTAGAAGCCCTGGGAAAGTGAGGAGAATTAAGGGGACGATGTTGTGGTGATTGTCAATGAAATGGACAGAGTTCCCCATGTCGTCCAGTCCCTAATACAAAGGAACATGTTAAATAGCAATTACCCTAGATTTCTGATAATAGAGAAATAGACTCCCAATATCCTAGGAGAAAACTTGCCTTCTTCCTTTGATACTTGAAGTTGTAAATCTTATCAAGTCTGAAATATACACAGCCCAGGAGATAATGAAAACACTACCCACAATTGCCTGAGACGGAAGGAAAAAAAGAGGTTATTTAAAGTACATACGGCTATAGAAGTTCCCTTGCCCGAAATCAGTCCACAGCCTCCATAAGATTACTGGTAAAGGACAAATGCAAGTCTTTTTTTTTTTTTATATTTATTTATTTTATTTATTTATTTTTGGCTGCGTTGGGTCTTCATTGCTGCACACGGGCTTTCTCTAGTTGTGGCGAGCGGGGACTACTCTTTGTTGCAGTGCACGGGCTTCTCATTGCCGTGGCTTCTCTTTGTTGCAGAGCATGGGCTCTAGACACGCGGGTTTCAGTATTTGTGGCATGCAGGCTCAGTAGCTGTGGCAAATGTTGTGTTTGTATGCTTATGTATGTCTATGGGTATATGTTATATACATGTGATATTTTTCTACCTTCAGCGGTACTACCAAAATTAATTAGTAAAAGAGCTCTATTTTACTGGCTTAAAGAAAAATAAGCGTTAATATCAATAGTGTACTTACGTAAAAATAAAACAATTTTCTTTCATCTGCTAAAAGGACAGAGGTTTTTTTGGACTATTTGTCTGTTCTTGATGGGATTGTGAAAGGTTTTTCTTTACCTTTTAAGTAATCTGCCTAGAAAACAAAGATTCTGTGTTTTATCAAAACAATTTCTTGTGTTTCTTGTTGACTTTATCAGGTTTTTGATTACTTAAGAAAACTGCACCTTCTTTATTAAAAGAACCAAGATTTTTTATAACTATGTAACTTTCTATATTTGTCTTTGAAGTCTTTATTGTTTTGGTTAAATGGATGACTAAGTATTCTTTCACAGTGACCTATGTAATCAACTGGTTTAAACCTTTTGATATTTTTGACAAACTTCCACAAAATCAAATTCTAAATGAAGTCTTGTTGACCTTTAACTAACTTTGGGATTTTTCCAGAGGGTCCCGGAAACATCTCAAAAGATGTGTTCTTTCTTTTCATAAAAGAGAGATATTAAATTAATTAGGCTTATTTGATACATTAAATTACATGGAAAGCATTGTCAAATAAGTGATACTAAACTTTCTTTAGGTTACTTTATGTAAATATAAATTCACCCAGCAGGGCTTAAATGATAGCTCGCAAAGCCTGTCCTCACTTAACACTGAAATGTCTCTAATGAGAAAAGCTGTCCTCCAAAATAGAATGGCCTTAGATATCATTATTGCCTCGCAAGGAGGCACTTGTGCCATTACCCAATTAAAATGTTGTGTGCTCATACCTGATGAGTCTGCTAATGTTCATCTTTATTAAATCACATAAAAACACACATGAGTACCCTGAGTGATCAGACCCCTCCCCCCAAGCTTAGGAGACTTAATAAGTTAGTGGTTCATATCATGGGGCTCTTGGTAAAAAAAAAATATTACTTATTTTGGGAAGCATTATTTTCATCTGTGTTTTCTCTTACATGTGCCTATACTATTGCTGTGACATCTGCCTCCAATGCAGCCAGATAGCTACCAAAAAAGCCACCTCCATGATAGTAAAACCCCTTGCTGACTGCTCAGGGCACATTGCAGAAGAGGGGGCCTTATGAAATGGTAAGAGCTGGTCATGAGGTGTGGAGCGTTGGAAGAGGTCAACGAAAGGATGTGAGCTGGACCCAGGCAATCGGAGGTGCCTCACTCCCTCTCCTGTCCTTGGAATGTACATTCTGCTTGCCTTCCCCACCCTAGAAGCTGCCCAAGGACACAACCTTGAAACAGGAGGGTGTTGCTGAGACCATCTAGATGGAATGTGTGACTGAACCCTGTTAAGTTCTCTATAAACACTTTAAGATTCTGGCAGGTGGGTGCTAAGATCTACTCGTTTTGTGGTGCCCAAGACAACCCTGATATGGAAGTCCTCTTGTTTATTAAACCTGCCACCTACCAACCTGGAGTAACCTGCATCTTTCTTTGGTCTCTCCCTGCCCTCTGTGGATGGGGCTGGTTTCAGATTATACCTGGGCAGCTCCTGAGGTTGCAAACTAACAGAGAACCAGGATTCTCTGGTAAACAACATGATTGATTACCACGCACAGTTTCGCACTTAGCTTTTGATTTGTCTTGGAGTTTGGAAATATGTAAAGTATTGAGAACGGTGTCGATTTCCTGAAGAAGTGTTTCCTACTGTCATTTTTACCTATATTATTCACATATAATAATATGTATTATAACATTTTTACCAATAGAGGCTTCTCATTTAACACAGTGGCTGTCTCTTGGATGAGAGAATGGAAGTTAAGTCCTGCATATTGTGTCTCTGGTGCTACAGGGAGTGAAGAGGAAGGGGAGGCTGTAACTTAGGAACTCAGTAGATACAAAGCACTGCAGAGAAAGCCTAGCCAGTTGAGGGACAAAAGATGTGGGCATCAGAGTTTCTGGCAAATTTCCCGCACAGTGCTGAGCCTCAGGACCCGGTGCCAGCTCTGCATTTGATGGCCTTCTGGGTCCACATGATGATGAGCACTACTGGGCTGACTTGTGTTTTTTGCCTGGGAAAGGACAGAAGTTGGCGAGCCAGCAAACCCCGCTGCCTCTTGGATCAGGTTCCTCCAACTGTGCAGGACAACCACACAGAGCCCTTTAAAAGGCACTTGTGATGATTTAATTAAATCTGACAGGTTTTTAAAAAGACACTAACTGGAGATCTCAATCTTATATCCCATCTATTTTTTTTCCTGCTTCTAAAGGTTAACAGCAAGCTTAACTCCTTGCTTGGCTCCAGAACTGTATTTGTAATGAACATCCCAAGAGAACATTCTTTTCTCTCCCTTTGAATGCATCTACTTCATCTACTTTGATGATGAGGGGATTACCTGCAGGCAGCAACCTGTCATTGCCTGGTAGAGCTTAAACCACCTCCCAGCATCCACAGAACCTCTGGAGCTAAAAGGTATTCAGGCATCCGATGGCAAAGACACTGCCACTTCAGCTCAGGATGGCCCTTGTCGTCAGAATATGACTAACTCGGGGGGTTACACAAAAGCTCTTGAACAGAGGCTCCTAAGCCACCAGTGTTTTATGTTTGTTTGTTTTTGTTTTTTAAATATTTATTTTATTGAAGTATAGTAGATTTACAATGTTGTGTTAATTTCTACTGTACAGCAAATGATTCAGTTATACACATACACACACATATATACCTATATATATATATATATATAAATGCATTCTTTTTCATATTCTTTTCCATTATGGCTTATCACAGGATATAGGATATAGTTCTACCAACCCCAAACTCCCAGTCCATCCCTCTGCCTCTCCCCTCCCCCTTGGCAACCACAAATCTGTTCTCTATGTCTGTGTGTCTGTTTCATTTGTGCCATATTTTAGATTTCACATATAAGTGATATCATATGGTGATATCATATTTGTCCCTAAGCCACCAATGTTTGATGGCAGGAATGGCTTTGGGACAAATCATTGGTGGGCCATGCCTGGAGAAGAGGTCAGGGATAAAATGACCTAAGAACCAGACTATTTCTACACTGGATTCAGCCTTCCACCTCCCACCGGTGAAGGGATTGTTACTGAAAGGCTCGTCTGAATCAGGAGATTAGCAACTTCATAAAGAATTACCTCCCCTGATCCCCAGGTTAATTCTGAATGGTCAGCCTGGTACTACATAGGCCAGTGCTGAGATTGTCGGTTTTCTTGGGGAAGTCAACCACACTCATGGGACTTGTAAGCAGCAGACCTGGGGCTCAAACCAGGGTCTTCTGACTCCTTGTGCAGCGTTTTCTCCACTCCCCCGTATGGATGCAGACCCAGCTTCCCCAAGGCCTCCTCCAGATGTGTGAGTTTATGCCCCATCTCTCTGCTGGGACACATTGCAAGGTCTGCTCTTGCTTGTACGAACTCCTGCCGTTCCTTCCACCAACCCCCAAACACCTATCCCCCAAACTTATCAGTCCAGGATGCATTCTCCCAAGACCTTGTTCTCTAAATCTAAATGGACCATCGGGATTTTAAAGCCCCTAAAGTAACAATTATCGCTGAGCAGGGAGACGGGCACGACGCCCTCTAGTGGGGGGATTAGACTCTTCAGGGAGAGACATGCAGATTGAGGAAATGTAATCAGAACAGTTATTGCTTTGTCTTGCTTTTCGTCATGATGTTCTACTCACTTTGAAATCCCAAATAACTGTAAAGAAGGCCATGAGATTTTTACGTTTGTCAAAAGAGGGATTGCATTTGGAAATAGTGAAAAATGTGGATATAACTATCATTAAGGTTTGCATGACTCTCATTGATGTCTATATTTTAAAGGACTCTTGGAGACATGTGCCAAACTCCTTAAAATAAACCTCTAAAATGGGACCTTGGGCTCCATCTGGGACATCCTTTTGTCAGACCCAGGTCTTTAGATAGAGGTGTTCTAACTCCAGCTTTCTCATCAACAGACTGCAAAGCCTTTACAAGGAGGGCCAGCTCTGCAAATGTGGCATGCCCCTTGTCTTTTATCTTCTTTCTTAACAGGAATTTTCAGAGCCACAAGATCCCAGTGGTTGCAGGAAGCTGAAAAAATTGTAAAAATCAAGAAGACTCAGAAAATATTCTGAAAGAAACATATGTGTGTCAGGATAATAGTGAGAAAGATGTGTTTCCATCCACACCTTTTCCTGAGGACCCTCTCCTGCCTCTGGACAGGAGACCTCTGTTGCCTCAAGGAAGGGGCATCCCAGAAGATAGAAAACAAAGGGCATCAAATTTCTGTCTTTTAAGTGAAATAAACAAATGAAAAACTACTGTCCATTCCTAAGGGAAGAAGATTTAGTAGAATCACTACCAAAGGTAGTGTTTTCCAGAAAAGAGTTTAAAATATCTTTGGGTTGCAAGAGAAGGAAGAGCTGGAAATGAAGTGAGAGGGACAGGTAATGCCATTCTGAGATTTACTTCAAGGAAGGGGCTGTGTTATGAGTTGAATTTTTCTCCCCAAATGATATGAAGTCCTAACCCCTCAGAACCTGTGAATAAGGTCTTTATAGATGAAATCAAGTTAAGATGAGGTCATACTAGATCCAGTGACTGGTGTCCCTATAAAAGGAGGAGATCTGGGCATAGAGACATGGACAGACAGAGGGGAGAAGGCCATGTGAAGGCAAAGGCAGAGACTTAGGTGACGCATCTATAAGCCAAAGAACGCCAGCGATTGCCAGCAAATACCAGAAACTAGAAGAGCAAGGAAGATCCTCCTCTAGCACCTTCAGAGAGAGCATGGCCCTCCTGATGCCTTGATTTCAGACTTCTAGCCTCCAAAACTGTATCTGTTGTTATAAGCCACCCAGTTTGTGTTAATTTGTTACAGCAGCCTTCAGAAACGATTACATGTTGTACAGCACAATTCCCAGAGGAATTTAGGGTTCTGAGAGTAGGGAGATACCCAGGAAGCAGCATCCTTGCACCACTATGGCATGGGAGGAGGCTGTCAAGGTCAGAGAGACCCCAAGAGTTTTCAGTGGAGTGTGGGAAGGAATATGAATTTCCTGAGTCCTTGACAAGGGAGATAGCCAAAAGCACTGGTCATGATGGGGTTCGCATCAGCTGATGTTGGATGGGACCCTGTGCTGGGGACCAGAGAGGAATACAGATACATCAGCAGATCCCTACATAAGTTCAGAAATAATTGACGGATTGACACAGAAGTCAGGCAGTTCTAAATCCAAATATCATCTTTATAAGTGAGACAGGCAAGATAGGAAGATGTTGCTGATTTGAGTGGAAATTATGGGCCTGAATCCAGTGTAGAAATAGTCTGGTTCTTAGGTCATTTTATCCCTGACCTCTTCTCCAGTACTGCACGCTAGTGTTCAGTGGACTAATTCATTCACAGAAGCCATAGACCACTGCTGCCCTTCCTTGGGAGGGGCAGAGTGAAATGGGTTCTTTCTGCAGACAGATCTCCCAAAAGGGAGGTACTGGGAGGGAAAGGCCTAGCTCCTTCCCTTAGATACCTCACAGAGGACTGACGGAAGGATCTTGGGGTCTACAAACATCTCCTCACCTAGATACAGGGACTGGGGAATATGAACTCTTTCCTTCCTCCTATCCAGGACCAATGCTATGATGCTGTGTGAGGCTCCCTAAACTGTGATATTACTCCTGGGAAAAGAAAGTGGATGGGCATATCCAGAACTGTTTGAGTTTAAACCTGAAAGGCTAAATTTATATAAAATTGACTAAGATTTCATTTTCTGCCTTCAAACAGAATGGAGCTTCTAGAATTTAAGTTGAGTTGTAGCAAAATAAAGTCACATTTCTTGCAGACCTCAGTTCTGTGAACTAGATACATATCCACTGCATAAGCAAATGGAGAGCTACACTGGGGATATTTGGAGGATACATAAATCACGAACTGTGACCATCTGGGTATGGTCCACATGGGGCTGCAGTCATTCTGTGGTCCCGGAACCCTTGGAGGCCAGGACTTTCCTTTCCCTGAGTGCTACAGTGGAGACCCTGCATGTGCTTGTCCCCCTGGTTCCTAGTGGTCCCCGAGGAAGTTTTCAGGTTGTCAAAACACTCTGCTAATTGATGCCAGTAGCAGCCCAGAGGAGTAGGAAGCCCCAAATGCATCACCTCCACTTTCTACCTAATGCCAAAATGTCAGTGTAGGAGTTGGGACTTACCCAAGGCCATACAGTTGGCCAGGGGCCAGCCTGAGACTTGAATTCAGGTCTTTGCATACTCAAGAGAACCAAGCTGCCTTTATAGAGCAAGGCTGTTCTCTAGTTCAGCCTTTTATAACTCCCCCCACACTCCCTGCCCACATCAATGCCAGAATAGGGAGAAGCAACCTACTTGTAAATGGCATTGATGCATCCAGAGAGATCTTCTCCGGAAGCAGGTGACAAGCAGGCTCTTGCAGTAGAGCCTTGGCAGGAAATCACAGAAGTTTGTGTCCATTCCTATTTCTCCCTGCCTCCATGGGGAACTTTGATTCTTCCATTCTGTAGTCTTTCCCTTCGGTCCTAACCAGTTTGTCCCTGCTCCACACGAGCACATGACTGTTAGGATGTGTGTCACATGTGTTAGGAGTCCCCAGGGGCTGGTGCCATTCTGCACGTTCATCTACACCCACCGTCCGCCTCTGCATGTGATGCTGCTGCTGACCCAGAAAGGGAAATGCTCTTTTTAGATTCCACAAGCCAGCCGGAGCAGATGTGCAGGAGTTAGGCAAGAGTTCACATCATTTGCAAAAGTGACAACTTTTTTCTCCCAGAGAGACACAAAAGAGCCCAACAGAGTCTTTTATCTTTTGTTTGTTTTTGAAATAAACTCTGACTTTCATATGACATTTACTTGTCTCATACCAGAAGCCTGGTTTAACCTATTAATTTGTTTATGCTTCTGATACATTTTAGCTAGCATTTAACCATAGATACTCAAGGGGACCCTTTGCTTGAATGCATGCAATGTTCCTTCTCTACACACTCAAGTTCTCACCCCTGCCTCCACAGAACAGAATATGAGGGCCATGGCAGGTACTAGAAAGGAGAGAGAAACAGCACCACCAGAGTCTGTGTCATCGGGGGATTCCCAGTCTGGAGCACAAGTAACTACATCTATTAACGTCCCCCAGATGGCAAAAAAAGAGTCATGTCATTCCGTCTAAGGACACATGTATTTCCTTAGACAGCTTTTCCCAAACAGAGCTGAGGCATCAGACTCCGAAAGCAAGATGAAGCCCCAATAGAAGGATTTGACAGCTAACACTGAACCTTCATTACTTCCGGTTTATTTCATTTACCCAAGGGAATAAGAAATAACGAACATTTTAAAATTTTTTTCTAGATTTTTTAATGCATAGCATTTTTATTAGTACATAGTTAAAATCACAACATATGTTCAAAACGTCATCGTCTGCTTTTATTACTTAGCTAGATGCATTTGTAAGTGCTTTCCACGTTTACTGGTCCTCATAACTTCCTTTTAAAAGTTGGTTGTTGGATTATTAGGTTGTCTCCAAGTTTTGATGAGAATAAATGAAATTATGAAAGACGGCTTTGTGCATAAAAGTTATTCTTCTCTGGATTTGCCTTTTCATTTTGCACCTGTAGATTTTCAATATGTAGGAGTATTGTCTTTTAGATTGCCAAATCTACCAATCTACTCTTTTATCATTTCTGCTCTCGGAGCCCATCAGCACTACTCTGACGGTCCTAAAGCCACCTGAGGCACAGCGACAAATGGAAAATATAAGCCACCTCATTTTAATTTACCCGGTCGTTGGTTGCTAAAGCCATCTGTAAGTATGTTTGCTGGCAGAAATTCCTGTATGGTTCTGGAATATGCTTGTCTCTTATCTTGACTTTCTGATAATTTTGTGAGTTATGCCCTGATCAGGAAATGAGTTATTGATGTTTTGCTCAACCTCCTTGTTCCTGGGGCACCGAGGGAGCATCCAACCATTTTTGGACCATCTCTCTGCTTGTTTGTTTGTTTGTTTTGCTGTACGTGGGCCTCTCACTGTTGTGGCCTCTCCCGTTGCGGAGCACAGGCTCCGGACGCGCAGGCTCAGTGGCCATGGCTCATGGGCCCAGCCGCTCTGCGGCATGTGGGATCTTCCCGGACCGGGGCACGAACCCGTGTCCCCTGAATCGGCAGGCGGACTCTCAACCACTGCACCAACAGGGAAGCCCCTCTCTGCTTGTTTTTTCATCACTCTTTCCCATCTCCCTCCCTACGTCTCGTGGCACTTTCCAGTTGCCTTTCCTGGATGCCCTTCATAACTTCCTTTATACATTTGCTCTCCAAGGTGCTATTTCCAGCAGGAGATTTTAAGGGGCACCAAGCCAGGTGGATGTTTTTATTCTGAACTGTGTTAGGACATTGCTGCAGGGATTATAGGAGTGCCAAGTCATTTGCTGACATAACATTCTCTTGACCCACGAGGGAAAACAGACTTCCCCAACCAGGATAATTGCTGTGTTGTATTTGCTGTGGGAAGTGTTCCCCAAAGTTGCACCTCGTAGGGTTAGGGAATGTCTGATATGGTCATTGTCCTGCTTACAATCCTCTGGGCTCCCTTTGGCTAAGGGATAAAATTGAAACCCTCCCATTTGACATAGAAAGCTCTCCAGGTTGGGGCCCAGCTAGTCTTCTAAGCCCTGCCTCATGCTTCCGCTCCCCTTCTGTTCTACACCCGGCAGCTCCAGCACGTGGACCACCCTCTCATCAAGCCTTCACTTTCTCACCCCTTTGCTTCTGTGCTCCTGATGACCCCTCTGCCTCGGCTATTCTCCCCCAACCCATGGAAGCTTTACTTCCTCTTGCAAAGGCACATCTCATGGTATACTTTGTTATTTAGGTCTTTTTTCTTTACTAGATCATGATATTCATGGGGGTAGAGGCCCTGCCTTCCATGATCTATAGCATTAGTGGTAGCCCAAGGCTTGGCTCAGTATGGGTGATCAGCAAATATTTGTTGAGTGAATACTAAAACTGTAATAATGTAAAGGAAGGAGGAAGACTCTGTAGGAAATAAACACATAATTTATACAGTGAAATCGGGAATAATCTTATAGGAGGTACATGTAAGTTTGCTGTGAGTTATCAAGCATTTTTGAGTACATTTTTGCGTGTACTGCTAGAGTTATAAAGGGAGGAGACAATGTTTGCCCTGATACTTACAGAGCCTTGAAATGGGATTAGGAAAGACAACACAGCAGGCAGCTAGCTGATTCTTTCAAATTCTTTCTCATCATCAATGCCTAACACGACAGTTTATTTAACTAGGCTCTAGGGAAAGGCCACCACTGGGATTTAAGCTCTTCCAGTGTCTGACCTTCTATATGCATGGTCATCTTACCATGAGAGACTCACTTTGGCAACCAAGGCTCTGCAAGACTCGCTCAAAATAGCCACAGATATTTGCATAGTGCCGACAGATACACAATTTGATCTTCAGAAAAACTCTGGGAGGTTGGAAGCGTATGTTTTGTTATTATTTTCATGTCGATTTTATGAATGAGAAAACATACTTGGCAATGTCAAGCAACTTGCTGAAAGACATACAGCTAAGAGGGGTAAAATCAAGATCTGAACTTGAGTCTCTCTGACTCCAGACCTATCTGCTATCTAACAGTGATTAAGAGATAGCCAAGAGAAATAAGAATCTCCATCCGTATATTCATATCCATTTTAAAATGTACTCAATTCTTTGACCAATAGATATTTGTAACCACATCTGAGTCAACTTCAGTACTATTTCTCCCTCGTGTAGTAGGCAAGGAATTTTCATTTCATACATCAACAGTCAGCTGCATGGATTCCACCAGGGCAATGCAAGCCATTAACAAGACTCAGAATTATTTTAAGATGCAGGAAGAACGTCATTTCCTTATGAATTTTCTATCTTTTGGTTCCTGAACAAAAAAATTAAATGAGATTCTCTATTTTTATTTTAAAGGGCATTGTAGTAGATTAGTAGTATCCTTTAAAAAGATATGTTCAGGTCCTCACTCCCAGTACCTATGAATGTGGCCTCATTTGGAAATATGGTCTTGGCATAGATTGTTAAGTTAAGGATCTTGGGATGAGATTATCCTGGATTTAGGGTGTGCCCTAAATCCAATGACTGGTGTCATTATAAAAGAAAGGAGAGGGGGATTTGAGACACAGAGCGACACAGTGGGGAGGTGGGGGTGGTGGGGAAGACCATGTGAATTCAGAGGCAGAGATTGGAATTATGGTGCCACAAGCCAAGCAACATCTGGCTCTACCAGAAGCTGGAAGAAGCAAGATATAATCCTCCCCTAGAGCATCAGAGAGAGCATGGCCCTGCCAATGCCTTGATTTTAGACTTTTGTTTTCTAAAACTGTGAGAGAATGCGTTCCTGCTGTTTGGAGCCACCAAGTTTGTGGCAATTCACTACGGCAGCCCTAGGAAACTAACACAGATTCTGCTCCCAGGAAATGGGGTGTTGCTGTAACAAACACCTACAGATGTGGAAGTGGCTTTGGCAATGGGTAATGAGCAGAGGCTGGAAGAATTGAGGGAAGCATGGTAGAAAGCCCTAGATGGCTTGAATACCTGTTGCACTGGGTTTGCATTTGGGAGCTGCTGAAAACCTCAAGGGGTTCCCACCAGTGCCCTCGGTGGATAGGATGCTTCCCAAGCTGGTGAATCACTCTGCTCCTGGATGGCCAGCCTGTGGCCCTGTGCCTTGTGTTCAGCACCCTCCTGATCATGAGAACCTTGCAAGGTGCCTGCTCAGCAGGATCCTCTGTCCCCTGCCAGCCAGGAAACCGAGTGCAGAAGTGTCCTCTCCTGGTGGCACCTAAAGAAGTTTATTCCTCCAGGCCAGAGGCAGAATGGAACTCAAGATGAGTGTGGTGGAGACTCTGCTCCTCGGGTGAAGAATGTCTGGAAAGACTCGGCTCATCCAGTGGGTGCAGGAATGTGCACCTCTTCTGAGCACGAGGCATCGGGTTCAGGGAGAGTTCCTAAGTGCAGGCTTTGGAGCCAAACAGAGATGGGAGTAAACCCTGGTTCCACTGCTTAGTGACTCCATGACTGTGGGCAAGTCATAGAACCTCCCTGAACGTCCTTGTCACCATCTGCAGATGGGGATTATCACAGCCACCTTACATGGCTATTGTGAGGATTAAATGAGACATCAGAGGTTACAACATGGTAAGGAGCCTAATCCAGAGCCTGGCATTCAGTGGGCACTAAATGAATGGTTAGTCCCCCTTCTCTTCTTTGAGTGGGGGCTACTTTATTTAAATAATTTTTTCTCTTTATATATATATTTAGCAATCATACATTTATTTCTGACCATATAATAATCATATTAGATGTAAATGATCTAAATACTCCCACTAAAAGACATATATAAAGCAAGACCTAACTTTATTCTGTATACAACAAGCACATTAAATATATAGACACAAAGGTTAAGAGTAAAGTGATGAAAGAATATATAACAAGCTAACATTAATCAAAATTGTTCTAACTAACATATCTATATTAATATGAGATACAATAGGCTTTAGAACAAAGGCTATTGTCCTGGATAAAGGAGGTCATTTTATAATAATAAAGGGCTCAATTCATCAAGAGAACATAAGATTCCTAAATATTTATGTAGCTAATAAGAGGACTTCAAAATACGTGAAGAAAATCTAACAGAATTGCAAAGAATTAGTGATTTCAATATCCCTCTTTAATAATTGATAAAATAGAAAATCAGTAAATAGGTAGAAGTAAATATATGGAAATTTTGAACATTGAACTGTCATATATTTTTAGTTTATATTAGTTTATATATTTTTAGTTTATTTTAACGATAAAGCCTCTTTGAGTTGGGGCTATTTTAAGTGGAGTTCCAGTTGACGAGTGTTAATTGAGTTTCTACTCTGTGTTGTGCATGTGCTATTGCAGGGAACACAAAGATGAATCCAATGAAAAAGTCCTTGTCCTCAAGAAGGTCACAATGTAGGAGGAGAAATAGACATGTAAACATAATTGTGGTACCAGAGAAAGGCCACACTAGTTGTTTCACTGGACAAAGTTTACAGAACACAATATTATAGGATAATTACAGGGATAATTCTCTCTCCCTCTCTAGGGGTGAATAATCAAAAGGTGCCATTTGAGAGAGAAAAGGAGCTTCCCTTTAGTCTATTTAAGCAGACTTAGTCTGCTCAGGCTGCTATAACCAAATACCATAGACTGTGTGTGTTAAACAGAGAGAACATTTATTTCTCACATTTCTGGAGGCTGGGAAGTCCAAGGTCAAGGTGCTGGCAGATTTGGTTCCTGGTGAGGGCCTCCTTCCTAGTTTGTAGATGGCTGGCTGCCTTCTAACTGTGTCCTCACATGGGTGAGAGAGAGAGAATGCTCTGCTCTCTCTTTGTCTTCTTTTAAGGGCACTAATCCCATCACGGAGGCCCCACTCTCATGATCTCATCTAAACCTAGTTACCTCCCATAGGCCCCACCTCCAAATACCATCAAATTGGGAGGTAGGGCTTCAACATATGAGTTTTGGGGAGACAAAAACTATCAGTCCATAACACAGACGGACCAAGGGGAGAGGACACTTGGGAAAAGGTCTGAAACCCTGCATTGGTGTATTGGGGGGTCTGTTAAGTAGCCCCTGGGTGAATGAAGGGTAAACTTTCAGTTGCAGAGCAGGGAAGATGATGTTAAGAGATAACAGAGCCAAAATACAAAGTCCCAGTACATCATGTTGAGGTGTTCTGAAATTCCACTGAAAGGTGCTGGGTGGGGGGCACTGAGGACTTGTAAAGAAGAATGCTGTGATGGATATGCTTTTAAGGAACCACTCTAGCTACTGAGAGGAGGATGGATTAGAGGGAATGAGGGTGGAAAAAGGGAGACAGTGACTCCTCTGTGGCCATGGCTCAAGGAAGAGCTAGTAGCCAGCTAATGGCCTGGATCAAAGTAGAAGGTCCCTCTCATATGTCCCCCAAACAGTATTTTCTCCAATCTCCCTTCAAGGTATGTGAAGACCTTCCAGTTGGAGTCACTGGGGGACTGGGCTTTAATTGCCTGGGGGAAGATAAATTTGGTACCAACTTGTTGATTAATCCAATACTATCGCCCAAGGCCACTTGGTGCCAATTGCTCAACTTCTCTAAGGCCACCTAGAAAATGAGGTGATACCGTTACTGGGAGATTGAGTGGGGTGACATATACATCATGCCCAGCAGAGAGCTGTGGCACCAGTAAGTGTTCCATACAGTGAGTTATGATCACTGAAAAGGTTGAAGGAAGGAAGCAAATGCCCCCGTATCACATCCAGACCCTCTCCTCATTCTCTAACCAGGTTGACAACCAGGATAAAAATTGGCTCCAACTTTGACGTGAAAGAATTTATTGACGGAGAAATCTATCCTGGATGACAAATGCAAAGCCTTTGGGGACTAAGGGCTTTCCCCCTTCTTTTGTTAAGGCCGAGTATAAGCCATGGTACCCCTGGTGGGGGCTTGTCATGGGAAGATGCTCTCAGAAGCACATTGCTCACAGCACTGGAGAGAAAGATGCCTGTGATGCCCAGGAATCCTGAAGGCTCCAAAGGTTTGGAGTGGATAAGATAGTGGGTGGCTGTGTAAGCCCTTTGAGTGAATTAGGTGTGACACCAGAGCTGTGTGTGTGTCAGTTTAATCACTGTTTTTATTATAGCAACTCTAATGGAAAATTAGAAGACTAAAATACATCGCTTCTAATCCCACAACTCTATGAAATTGATTTCATTTAATAAGCTGCTTTTCTGTCCTTTTCTATTTGCATATAGTTATAAAAACACGTATATATGCATATCTACACACATACATTTTTACTTTTAGTTGACCTACAAAATATATTTTAGTTTTGAAGATTATCATTAGAAGATAGACCTCCCTCTATGTAGCAAATTCTTCTTAATTGACATTTTGTAAGCATGAGCTATTCTTTTGAGATGGTATATCACAGTTTACTTAAGCTCTTTTCTCATTTTGGAGACTTTAGGTCATTTTCAATTTTGGGAGGTCCTAAGAAAAACGTTGGTGCATATATATGTGCATGGAACTGTTGCCTTAGAGCAAATCCCCAGGAGTGAGGTTCTAGGGAAGCAGTAAATGTGTAAAAACGCTTGCTCTGGAGTCAGGCAGATGTAAATTCAAATCCTGGTTCTACTGTTTACTAGGTAGCTGTATGTCACTCTAACCTCCCTCTCTTCATTAGACAGTGCATAACAGTTAGGTATTGATGCCTAACAAACAAGTCCAAAATATCAGTAAGGTTGTGTCCCAGGTTACACATCAGTGGGTTGGGCTAGGGTTCAGCTGATCTACACCAGAGACCCTGCTTCTCACCGCAGGTCTGTGGGTTAGCTGGGTTGACTCTGTTCCACTTGTCTCTTATCCTCTTCCTGGCTTCATGCATATTCTTCTCATGTAATGGCACCTATTCAAGAAAATAAACCCAAGTGCACTGGCATTTTCCAAGTTTTTAGTCCCATCACGTCTACTAATATTTCATTGGTCCAAACAAGTCATGTCACCAAAGTGAAGGGGCAGGGAAATGTACTCTGCCACTTTAGGGGAAGAACTTCAAAGTCACAGGTCAAAAGGAATGCATACAGAGAGGACTAGAGGATTAAGGGACATTACTGTGATCTATCAAAGTGGGTGATAATAGTACCTATCTTGCATTGTTACAAGGACAAAATGACACAGAGTTTTAAGGGTTCAATTAATGCTACCTTTGAGAGAGAAAGGGTTCATTTCTGTTTTTATGTCTCCATTTTGTTCCTAAGCTTCTAATATGTTTTGCATATAGTTACTCAATAATTTTTATTGTTGCATGAAGTTGGCTATAATTATTATTTGTCCCTATGATAAAGAACCCTACCCTAGACCCTAGGTAGTTGCTGCCCACAACCTTTCCGTGTTCCTCTAGCACTGACATACTTCAGTCTATCATATTTAATCATTTCTGCATCTACCTTTTCTACTAAAGGATGAACTTCAGGAGAACAGAGGCCGCGACTTAATCATCTCTCTTGTCCCAATGCTTAGCACAGCACATATTCATAAGTGCCAGAGTGAAGAAATATATCATCCCTCTCAGTATTTTATGTTTTATTTTCTTACCTCATCTTGGTCATGTTTTCCTCCACCTTCTTCAGCATATAGAACATAATTATAAAATCTCTTTAAATGTCCTTGTCTCCTATTACTGTCATCTCTGTGATTTCTGGGTCTGTTTCTGGTAGCTGATTTTTCTAGTGGTTACAGATCTTATTTTCCTGCTTCTTTGGTTGTCTGGTAATTTTTAATTAGATTCCGGATACTGTATATTTTTTATGTTGTTGGTTGCTGGATTTTGCTGTATTCCTTTATAGATTATTGAATTTTGTTTTGGTATGCAGTTCAATTACTTGGAATCAGATTGATTCTTTTTTTAAAATACATCTTTATTGGAGTATAATTGCTTCACAATGCTGTGTTAGTTTCTGCTGTATAACAAAGTGAATAAGATATACATACACATATATCCCCATGTTCCCTCCCTCTTGGGTCTCCCTCCCACCCTCCCTATCCCACTCCTCTAGGTGATCACTACGCACCAAGCTGATCTCCCTGTGCTATGTGGCTGCTTCCCACTAGCTATCTATTTTACATTTGGTAGTGTACATATGTCAATGCTACTCTCTCACTATGTCCCAGCCTCCCCTTCCCCTACTGTGTTCTCAAGTCCATTCTCAATGTCTGCATCTTAATTTCTGCCCTACCACTAGGTTCATCAGTACCATTTTTCTAGAATCCATATATATGTGTTAGCATATGGTATTTGTTTTTCTCTTTCTGACTTACTTCACTCTGTATGACAGACTCTAGGTCCATCCACCTCACTACAAACTATTCAATGTCGTTCCTTTTCATGACCAAGTAATATTCCATTGTGTATATGTGCCACATCTTCTTTACTTTTAAGTTTTCTTAGGGCTGGTCACAGAGGCTTTTAGTCTAGGGCTAATTTGGCCCCACAGCTAAGTCAATATGTTTCTGAGGAGCTTACCCATCATACACATATTAAGAGGTTATTCCACTCCAGCATTTGGGAACATAAACTATACCCAGCCCTGTGTGAGCCCTGGAAATTGTTCTATTCACTCTTCTGGTAGTTCTTTCCCCAGTCCTCGGTAGACTCAAACATGTCTGAAACATTTCGCCTCAAGCAGTAGATCAATACCCAGCCGAAGACTCAAGATCCATTTTGCACAGCTTCATCCTGCCTCCCCGCAAATTGTCTAATGTCTGATAAATGTTGTTTTTGATATATTTCTCTGGCTTCTTAGTCATGTAAGGCAGGAGGGTAAATCTGCTCCTGATTATCCCATATTGTCTGCTATTGGGTGTAACTTTTGCTGTTGCTCTGTGTATGGGTGTCTGTGCTTGTAAGAGAGTTCTGTTCCTACCTCTTTCAGGTCCTTCACATCACCTGTTTTGTATGTATCTGACACTCTAGCCAGGCTTTCTCAAGCTTAACACTATGGACATTTGGGACTGGAAATCCTTTTTTGTGTGAGGTTGTCCTGTGCATTGTAGAATGTTTAGCAGCATCCCTGGCTTTTATCCAGTAGATGCCAATAGCGCATTCCTCACTCCAGATTTGATAATCAAAATGTCTCCAGATATTGCCAAATGTCCCCTGGGGACCAAAATCATGCCCAGTTGATAACCACAGGTCTAGGTTATCCAGCTGGTAGCAAAACCCTCACTCACACCCACCCTCCTAGTAGTAAAGGATTTTCTATTCCCTGGATCATGGACAGAGATGTGCTCTTCCAACCAAGGGTTTAACCTCACTGGGAAGATATTTTCTTTTTTTTTTCTTCGTTTTTTTAACGTCTTTATTGGAGTATAATTGCTTTACAATGGTGTGTTAGTTTCTGCCTTATAACAAAGTGAATCAGTTGTACATATACATATGTTCCCATATGTCTTCCCTCTTGTGATTCCCTCCCTCCCACCCTCCCTATCCCACCCCTCTAGGTGGTCACAAACCACCGAGCTAATCTCCCTGTGCTATATGGCTGCTTCCCCCTAGCCATCTATTTTACGTTTGGTAGTGTATATATGTTCATGCCACTCTCTCAATTTGTCACAGCTTACCCTTCCGCCTCCCTATATCCTCAAGTCCATTCTCTAGTAGGTCTGTGTCTTTATTCCCGTCTTACCCCTAGGTTCTTCATGACATTTTTTTTCTTAGATTCCATATATATGTGTTAGCATACACTATTTATTTTTTCTCTTTGTGACTTACTTCACTCTGTATGACAGTCTCTAGGTCCATCCACCTCACTACAAATAACTCAATTTCGTTTCCTTTTATGGCTGAGCAATATTCCATTGTATATATGTGCCACATCTTCTTTACCCATTCATCTGTCGATGGACACTTAGGTTGCTTCCATCTGCTGGCTATCACAAATAGAGCTGCAGTGAACACTGTGGTACATGACTCTTTTTTTTTTTTTTTTTTTTTTTTGCGATACGCAGGCCTCTCACTGTTGTGATCTCTTCCATTGCGGAGTACAGGCTCTGGATGCGCAGGCTCAGTGGCCATGGCTCACGGGCCTAGCCTCTCCATGGCATGTGGGATCTTCCCGGACCGGGGCACGAACCCATGTCCCCTGCATCGGCAGGCGGACTCTCAGCCACTGCGCCACCAGGGAAGCCCATGACTCTTTTGGAATTATAGTTTTCTGAGGGTACATGCCCAGTAATGAGATTGGTGGGTCATGTGTTAGTTCTGTTTTTAGTTTTTTAAGGAATCTCCATACTGTTCTCCATAGTGGCTCTATCAATTTACATTCCCACAAACAGTGCAAGAGGATTCCCTTTTCTCCACACCTTCTCCAGCATTTATTGTTTGTAGATGTTTCGATGATGGCCATTCTGACTGGTGTGAGGTGATACCTCATTGTAGTTTTGATTTGCAGTTTGCTAATGCTTAGTGATGTTGAACATCCTTTCATGTGTTTGTTGGCAATCGGTATATCTTCTTTGGAGAAATGTTTATTTAGGTCTTCTGTCCATTTTTTGATTGGGTTGTTTGTCTTTTTTAATACTGAGCTACATGAGCTGTTTATATATTTTGGAGATTAATCCTTTGTCCGTTGATTCGTTTGCAAGTATTTTCTCCCATTCTGAGGGTTGTCTTTGCATCTTGTTTATAGTTTCCTTTGCTGTGCAAAAGCTTTTAAGTTTCATTGGGTCCCATTTGTATATTTTTGTTTTAATTTCTCCAGGAGGTGGCTCAAAAAAAGATCTTGTTGTGATTTATGTCAAAGAGTGTTCTTCCTATGTTTTCCTCTAAGAGTTTTATACTGTCCGGTCTTACATTTAGGTCTTTAATCCATTTTGAGTTTATTTTTGTGTTATGGTGTTAGGGAGTGTTCTAATTTCATTCTTTTACATGTAGCTCTCCAGTTTCCCTAGCACCACTTACTGAAGAGACTGTGTTTTCTCCATTGTATATTCTTGCCCCCTTTATCAAAGATAAGGTGACCATATGTGCGTGGGTTTACCTCTTGGCTTTCTATCCTGTTCCATTGATCTATATTTCTGTTTTTGTGCCAGTACCATACTGTCTTGATTACTGTAGCTTTGTAGTATAGTCTGAAGTCAGGGAGCCTGATACCTCCAGCTCTGTTTATCTTTCTCAAGATTGCTTTGGCTGTTCGGGGTCTTTTGTGTCTCCATACAAATTGTGAAATTTCTTGTTCTAGTTCTGTGAAAAATGCCATTGGTAGTTTGATAGGGATTGCATTGAATATGTAGATTGTTTTGGGTAGTATAGTAATTTTCACAATGTTGATTCTTCCAATCCAAGAACACGGTATATCTCTCCATCTGTTTTATCATCCTTAATTTCTTTCATCAGTGTCTCATAGTTTTCTGCATACAGCTCTTTCGTCTCCTTAGGTAGGTTTATACCTAGGTATTTTATTCTTTTTGTTGTAATGGTAAATGGGAGTGTTTCCTTAATTTCTCTTTCAGATAGTTCATCATTAGTGTATAGGAATGCAACAGATTTCTGTGCATTAATTTTGTATCCTGCTATTTTACTAAATTCATTGATTAGCTCTAGTAGTTTTCTGGTAGTATGTTTAAGATTCTCTATGTATAATATCATGTTAACTGTAAACAGTGATACTTTTGCTCCTTCTTTTCCAATTCGGATTCCTTTTATTTCTTTTTCATCTATGATTGCTGTGGGTAAAACTTCCAAAAGTATGTTGAATAATAGTGGTGAGAGTGGGAAGCTTTGTCTTGTTCCTGAACTTAGTGCAAATAGTTTCAGTTTTTCACCATTGACAATGATGTTGGCTGTGGGTTTGTCATATATGGCCTTTTTTATGTTGAGGTAAGTTTCCTCTATGCCTACTTTCTGGAGGGTTTTTATCATTAATGGTTGTTGAATTTTGTCAAAAGCGTTTTCTGCGTCTATTGAGATGATCATATGGTTTTTATCCTTCAATTCGTAAATATGGTGTATCACATCGACTGATTTGTGTATATTGAAGAATCCTTGCATTCCTGGGATAATCCCCACTTGATCATGGTGTATGATCCTTTTAATGTGCTGTTGGATTCTGTGTGCTACTATTTTGTTAAGGATTTTTGCATCTATGTTCATCAGTGATTTTGGCCTGTAGTTTTCTTTTTTTGTGACATCTTTGTCTTGTTTTGGTATCCGGGTGATGGTGGCCTTGTAGAATGAGTTTGGGAGTGTTCCTCCCTCTGCTATATTTTGGAAGAGTTTGAGAAGGATGGGTGTTAGCTCTTCTCTAAATGTTTGATAGAATTCACCTGTGAAGCCATTTGGTCCTGGGCTTTTGTTTGTTGGAAGATTTTTAATCATAGTCTCAATTTCAGTGCTTGTGACTGGTCTGTTAATATTTTCTACTTCTTCCTGGTTCAGTCTCAGAAGTTTGTGCATTTCTAAGAATTTGTCCATTTCTTCCAGGTTGTCCATTTTATTGTCATACATTACTTGTAGTAATCTCTAATGATGCTTTGTATTTCTGCAGTGTCAGTTGTTACTTCTACTTTTTCATTTCTAATTTTGTTGATTTGAGTCTTCTCCCTTTTTTTCTTGATGAGTCTGGCTAATGGTTTATCAATTTTGTTTATCCTCTCAAAGAATCAGCTTTTAGTTTTATTGATCTCTGCTATTATTTCCTTCATTTCTTTTTCATTTATTTCTGATGTGATCTTTACGATTTCTTTCCTTCTGCAAACTTTTGTGTTTTGTTGTTGTTGCTGTTCTTCTTCTTTCTCTATTTGCTTTAGGTGTAAGGTTAAGTATTTTATTTGAGATTTTTCTTGTTTCTTGAGGTAGGATTTTATTGCTATAAACTTCCCTCTTAGAACTGCTTTTAATGCATCCCATAGGTTTTGGGTCATCGTGTTTTCATTGTCATTTGTTTCTAGGTATTTTTTGATTTCCTCTTTGATTTCTTTATTGATCTCTTGGTTATTTAGTAGTGTATTGTTTAGCCTCCATTTGTTTGTAATTTTTACAATTTTTTTCCTGTAACTGATATGTCATTTCATAGTGCTGTGGTTGGAAAAGATACTTGATAAAACTTCAATTTTCTTAAATTTACCAAGGCTTGATTTGTGACCCAAGGTATGTTCTATCCTGGACAAGGTTCCATGAACACTTGAGAAGAAAGTGTATTCTATTGTTTTTGGATGGACTGTCCTATAATTATCAACTAAGTCCCTCTTGTTTAATGTGTCATTTAAAGCTTTAGTTTCCTTATTTATTTTCATTTTAGATGATCTGTCCATTGGTGAAAGTGGGGTGTTAAAGTCCCTTACTATGATTGTGTTACTGTTGATTTCCCCTTTTAAGGCTGTTAACATTTGCCGTATGTTTTGAGGTGCTCCTATGTTGGATGCATAAATATTTATAATTGTTATATCTTCTTCTTGGATTGATCCCTTGATCATTATTTAGTGTCCTTCTTTGTCTCTTGTAATAATCTTATTTTAAAGTCTATTTTGTCTGATATGAGAATGGCTACTCCAGCTTTCTTTTGATTTCCATTTGCAAGGAATATCTTTTTCCATCCCTCACTTTCAGTCTGTATGTTTCCCTAGGTCTGAAGTGGGTCTCTTGTAGACAGTCTATATATGGGTCTTGTTTTTGTATCCATTCAGCCATCTATGTCTTTTGGTTGGAGCATTTAATCTTTTTACATTTAAGGTATTTATCGATATATATGTTCCTATTACCATTTTCTTAATTGTTTTGGGTTTGTTTTTGTAGGTCTTTCCTTCTCTTGTGTTTCCTGTCTAGAGAAGTTCCTTTAGCATTTGCTGTAAAACTGGTTTGGTGGTGCTGAATTTTCTTAGCTTTTGCTTGCCTGCAAAGGTTTTAATTTCTCTGTCAAATCTCAGTGAGATCCTTGCTGGGTAGAGTAATCTTGGTTGTAGGTTTTTCCCTTTCATCACTTTAAATATGTCCTGCCAGTCCCTTCTGGCTTGCAGAGTTTCTGCTGAAAGATCAGCTGTTAACCTTATGGGGATTCCCTTGTATGTTATTTGTTGTTTTCCCCTTGCTGCTCTTAATATTTTTTCTTTGTATTTAATTTTTGATAGTTTGATTAATATGTGTCTTGGTGTGTTTTTCCTTGTGTTTATCCTGTATGGGACTCTCTGTGCTTCCTGGACTTGATTGACTATTTGCTTTCCCATATTAAGGAAGTTTTCAAATATAATCTCTTCAAATATTTTCTCAGACCCTTTTTTTTCTCTTCTTCTTCTGTTACCCCTACAATTTGAATGTTGGTTCATTTAATGTTGTCCCAGAGGTTTCTGACTCTCCTCAATTCTTTTCATTATTTTTTCTTTATTCTGTTCTGTGGTAGTTATTTCCACTATTTTATCTTCCATGTCACTTATCCATTCTTCTGCCTCAGTTATCCTGCTATTGATTCCTCCTAGAGAATTTTTAATTTCATTTTTCACGTTGTTCATCATTGTTTTTTGCTCTTTAGTTCTTCTAGGTCTTTTTTAAACCTTTCTTGTATTTTCTGCATTCTATTTCCAAGATTTTGGATCATCTTTACTATTATTACCCTGAATTGTTTATCAGGTAGACTGCCTATTTCCTCTTCATTTGTTAGGTCTGGTGGGTTTTTGCCTTGCTCCTCCATCCACTGTGTATTTCTCTTTCTTCTCATTTTGCTAACTTACTGTGTTTGGGGTCTCCTTTTCGCAGGCTGCAGTTTCATAGTTCCCATTGTTTTTTGATGCCTGCCCCCAGTGGCTAAGGTTAGTTCAGTGGGCTGGGCAGGCTTCCTGGTGGAGGGGACTGGTGCCTGTGTTCTGGCTGTTGAGGCTGGATCTTGTCTCTCTAGTAGGTAGGATCACATCTGGTGGTGTGTTTTGTGGTGTCTGTGAACTTATGATTTTAGACAGCCTCTGTGCTAATGGGTGGCATTGTGTTTCTGTCTTGCTAGTTGTTTGGCATGAGGTGTCCAGCACTGGAGCTTGCTGGTCGTTGCGTGCAGCTGGGTCTTAGCATTTAGATGGAGATGTTTCGGAGAGCTCTTGCCAATTAATATTATGTGGTGCCGGGAGGTCTCTGGTGATCCAATGTCCTGAACTCAGCTCTCCCACTTCGGAGGCTCAGGCCTGACACCCCACCAGAGCACCAGGACCCTGTCAGCCACACAGCTCAGAAGAAAAGGTAGAAAAAAAAAAAGAAATAAATTAAAATAAAATAAATTAAAAGAAACATTATTAAAATAAAAATATTTAAAAGTAAGGAAAAAAAAGAAGACAGCAACCAAACCAATAAACAAATCTACCAATGATAACAAGCGTTAAAAACTATACTAAGATAAACATAAAAATAAGAAACTAGTCAGCTGCATACAGTAAACCCCAAGTCTACAGTTGCTCCCAAAGTCCAGTGCCTGTATTTTGGAATGATTCATTGTCTATTCAGATAGTCCACAGATGCAGGGTACATCAAGTTGATTGTGGAGATTTAATCCACTGCTCCTGAGGCTGCATGGAGAAATTTCCCTTCTTCTTCTTTGTTCGCACAGCTCTCTGGGTTCACCTTTGGATTTGACCCCATCTCTGCGTGTAGGTTGCCCTCTGGCATCTGTTCTTTGCCCAGACAGGAGGGGGTTAAAGGAGAAGCCGAGTAGGGAGCTCTGGCTCACTCAGGCCTGGGGGAGGGAGGGGTGCAGAATGCGGGCTGAGCCTGCAGCAGCAGAGGCTGGCGTGATTTTGCACCAGCCTGAGGCACACCGTGTGTTCTTCCGGGGAAGTTGTCCCTGGATCATGGGATCCTGGCAGTGGCAGGCTGCACAGTCTCCTGGTAGGGGAGGTGTAGATAATGACCTGTGCTTGCACACAGGCTTCTTGGTGGCTTCAGCAGCAGAATTAACATTTGATGCCCGTCTCTGGTGTCTGCGCTGATAGCCGTGGCTCATGCTCATCTCTGGAGCTCGTTTAAGTGGTGCTCTGAATCCCCTCTCCTCGCGCACCCCGAAACAATGGTCTCTTGCCTCTTACACAGGTCCAGACTTTTCCCAGACTCCCTCCCAGCTAGCTGTGGTGCACCAGCCCCCTTCAGGCTGTGTTCATGCAGCCAACCCCAGTCCTCTCCCTGGGATCTGACGTCCAAAGCCCGAGCCTCATCTCTCAGCCCCACCTGCCCCGGCGGGTGAGCAGACAAGCCTCTCAGGCTAGTGAGTGCTGGTCGGCACTGATCCTCTGTGCGGGAATCTCTCCACTTTGCCCTCTGCACCCCTGTTGCTGCGCTCTCCTACATGGCTCTAAAGCTTCTCCGCAGCCCACCCCCTTTTTCCACCAGTGAAGGGGCTTCCTAGTGTGTGGAAACTTTTCCTCCTTCACAGCTCCCTCTCAGGGGTGCAGGTCCCGTCCCTATTCTTTTGTCTCTGTTTTTTCTTTTTTCTTTTGCCCTACCCAGGTAGGTGGGGGAATTTCTTGCCTTTTGGGAAGTCTGAGGTCTTCTGCTAGAGTTCAGTAGGTGTTCTGTAGGAGTTGTTCCATATGTAGATGTATTTTTGATGTATTTGTGGGGAGGAAGGTGATCTCCATGTCTTACTCCTCTGCCATATTGAAGTGCAATCCCATGCCTTTAAGTGGCTTTTGTTTTGATGGCTTTGGCAGAGAACATGAGAACTCTGAACCTGAAAAAGTGAGATTATTACCCGCACTTCAGTTTAAGGTGAATGGAAGATGATTGAAAGGGTTTATTTTCTCCGTAAGACTGTCTTCTACTGGGAGTTTCATAAGGGAAGCATCGGTAAATATCATGGATGTGGCATTCCCAGTGTTTTTTGTATGTTTTGAAACCACAACAACAAGCATAACTGAGTACTGACTTCCAAGATTTGCATCTGGAAAATATGCCATTAATGCTAAAAAGCAGACTTATTTGAGTATTATGGAGACCAAATCTTTCTTAGAATCCATCAATAGACATAACCGTTACTGTAAACATGAGGACAAACAGGAATATTAACAAAACTTAAGGAAAGCCAAAGGTATCAACTATTAAATAGAAATGGAAATCTTTCTTATAATGAGCTGTCTCATGTATCTTCTACATTTTTAATCTATTGAACAGTTAATTTTTTCTTTGCATTTGAAAAATTGAACAGTAAATCTATTTTCATTGAAGAAAAATTAGAATGTCCAAATGAACAAAAAGAAAAATACCATATAACAACCTCTAGAGATAACTACTCTTTTCACCTTGATGTACCTCCTTTCAGGTACCTTTTAATCTATCTCTATCTCTAGATCCATATGTGTATCAATATACATATCTATCTTTTTTTTTTAACAAATTGAGATTCTGTTAAACATAAGGTCTTGTAACCTGTTTTTTTTTACTCATGACCCTATATCAGAAACATTATATTAATAACACTGAGGTATATAATCTTTAAAATGGGTGCATAGTATTCCATTGAATGAATGAAACATACTTTGGTTAATCAGTCTCCGATTACTAGACCCTTTGTATGTTTTGAATTTTATCTTCATAAGGAAGATAGTGATGGACATCTCTTTATATCCATTCTTATGATCTTTTCTAATTATTTCCTTAGGAAGTGTATCCCAGGGTAAGGTCCCTTTACAAGGCATACTTCTAAAAAAATAGATTCTGAGTTAGTGCCATGATGAAACTCTCTCACTTACTGAGGGTCAGAAAGGAAGTTTGTGAAAGTGGCCCAAGGGCCAGGAAATTAGGGGGAAACTTTATCTGCTCAGGATGCCAATGATGATGTACTTAGTCTTTAAAAATTCTGTGTTCCAAATGGAGTCTTCAACTTTGTACTCAGTTTGTTATACAAGAAATACAGAAAAGGGCAATCATCCCCCCATATTAGTTTTCTATTGCTGCATAATAAAATACCACAAGCATCTTAAAACAACACAGATTTATTATCTCATAGTTTCTGTGGGTTGAGTCTGGGCATAGCTTACCTGGGTCTTGGCTCAGGGTCTCAGGGGGCACTATCAAGGTGTTGGCTATGCTCTGGTTCTCGTTTGGAGTTTGGGGTCATCTTCCAAGCTCATTCAATGTTGTTGCTGAATTCAGTTCATTGTAGAATTGAAGTCCCTATTTTCTTCTTAAGTGTCAGCTGGGGATTACTCTCAGCTCCTAGAGGTCACTCACAGTTCCTTGCCACATGGTCCCCATAGGCAGTTCATAGCCTTTCTTTCACCTGATTAGGTCAGGTCCACCCAGGATAATCTTCCTTTTAATTCAATCAACTAGGAATCTTATTTATATCTGAAAAATCCCTTTTTGCCATATAACATAACATAACTATAGGAGTGATATTCCATTATATTTTTAGGTCCTGCCCACACTCAAGTGAAGGATTATGTAGCATACACATGAGAAGGTGGGAATCTTGGGAAGGCCACCTTAGAATTCTCTCTACTACACCCATAGTTCAAATCCCCTAAGACAACTTCTCTTGATATTTTGGTTATGTTCTAGATTTTTGTCACCATTATGTTTTGGTATTTTTTTGAAAAGAAATAGCTGTAATTATAGTGTTCAGTCACCATCAAATCCTTTATTTTCTTCATAATAATGTGCCAATGTTTCACTGCAAATGTTTGATGAGCATAATTTACAATTTTTTAGTTGATACTTGTTATAGAATGAATGTTTGTGTCCCCCCTCAATTCATATGTTGAAATCCTAACCCTCAGTGTGATGGTATTAAGAAGTGAGGCCTTTGGGGTGATTAGGTTTAGATGAGGTCATGAGGGTGGAGCCCCCATGATGGGATTAGTGTCCTTATAAGGAGAAACATCAGTGCTTCCTTTCTCACCATGTGAGGATGCAGCAGGGAGGCAATCATCTTTTTATTTATTTATTTTCAATAGGTCCTTGTTAGTTATCTATTTTAAATACAGCAATATGTACATGTCAATCTCAAAGTCCCAGTCTATCCCTCCCCCTTCCCCTTCTCCCCGGTAACCATAAATTCATTCTCTAAGTCTGTGAGTCTGTTTCTGTTTTGTAAATAAGTTCATTTGTATCACTTTTTTAGATTCTGCATATAAACGATCTCATATGATATTTGTCTTTCTCTGTCTGACCTACTTCATTTAGTATGACAATCTCTAGATCCATCCATGTCTCTGCAAATGGTATTATTTCATTCTTTTTAATGGCTGAGTAATATTCCATTGCATACATGTACCACAGTTTCTTTATCCATTCATCTGTTGATGGACATCTAGCTTGTTTCCATGTCCTGGCTATTGTAAACAGTGCTGCAGTGAACATTGGGGTGCATGTATCCTTTCGAACCATTCTTTTCTCTGGGTATGTGCCCAAGAGTGGGATTGCTGGATCACATGATAGCTCTATTTTTAATTTTTAAAGGAACCTCCATACTGTCCTCCATAGAGGCTGTACCAATTTATATTCCCACCAACAGTGTAGGAGGGTTCCCTTTTCTCCACATCCTCTCCAGCATTTATTGTCTGTAGATTTTTTGATGATGGCCATTCTGACTGGTGTGAGGTGATATCTCATTGAAGGCAATCAACTTAGGGTCAGAGAGAGGGCCCTCACCAAGAGCAGAATCTGCCAGAACCTTGATCTTGGACTTTTAGCTTCTAGAACTGTGAGAAATAAATATCTGTTGTTTAGGCCACCCAGTCTATGACATTTTTCTAATAGCAGCCCAAGCTGACTAAGACAATATTGTGAATGGGATTTTTTTTTAAATTATATTTTCTAATGATTGCCATTGCCTGGATTTTAAGAATTTTCTACTTGATTCCTTTGTCATCAGTTTCTCATCATGGATATCAGGGAATGTAGGGGTCATGGATTTCTATTATTTTTTTCTATTCTTTTTATAAAAGAGAGCTGAAGTATCAGAACAGATGAAGGATGGCTTCTCTGAGACAGACTCTTTCACTGATGAAATATTTATGATGACACGTTGCCTAGCAATTGTCACCAGATCTGCCTTCATTCGCAAGAGTGAAACTCAAGGGGGCAATTCCCCAGGAGATGCAGCAAAGAGAAAAACCAGCCTAATGAACACATCCTCTGCTTCCTTGATGAAATTCCTCCTAGTTTTAGGCAAAGAAAATATTTATTGAGGAAATGGTCATGTTGGCTAGAATAACTTAATGGCTGGGTGAGAATAAAGCAGGAGGAAGACTTCGAAAAAATAAAAGCAGGCAGATCATCAAGGAGCACTTATCTGTCATGTAGCAAAATGTTTTATTTTTTGTCACTGCCCACTGACATGTATCCCAACAACATTGTCTTTGTACCTGTTGCCTTGCCTGGTTCTGGCTGTCAAACTGCTGGGCTCATTAAGGTAAAACAGGCCTCCTGGGTTGGGGTCCCTGAATTAAGGACCAATCTTTTTCAGGGGTGTTGGCGTCCAGGTATTAGAACATTCCACAAAGAAGGGGGCTAGGAAGGAAGTTATGTTTAAAAAGAATTGTGTTAGAATATAATTCTTTTAAGGTAGAGGGATGTTCAAAGACTATGCACTCCCTCAGAAGTCATTTTTCTCTTTCCAGATGTAATCATCAAACCACAGAGTTCCAGACTCTTCTCTCTTTCCCTTTCTCTCTATAAATATCTTCCTCTCTCCCTCCCCCCCTTCCTTCCTTCCTTCCTTCTTCCCTTCCTCCTTTTCAGTTTTTAATCACCAACATTTTCCCCTCCACCCCAGAAAGCCCATATTTTACAAGTAGAATCAGCACACCAAGTAAATGTAATTCCAAGCAGAAGCAAAGAAACTTAACATCTTTATTAACATGGGTAAATATGCCTTAACATGGGTAAGTGTGCAATCTCTATCAGAAAGTAGCTCGATGACCTCATAATTTCCCTGGTGGATGCCAAGGGACAAAGCATCCCAAGTTGGAAATCATAAACCTAATCTATCCTCCTCATTTTCCAGAACGCTTCAAACTGATGTAAATTACCCAGGAGGGCTCATGAGCCCTCAGCAGGGAAGCTGGGTTCACGACCTCAGGTAGTGAGCAGAGATCATGATGACACATTGGAATCATCTGAGGAGCTTAAAACTTACCAACACCTGGATCCAGAGCGTCTGACTTAGTTGGTCTGGGGTGAGGCCAGGGCATCTGATTATAATGTGCAGCTGAGGTTAGAGAGACCACAAATGCTTCCCAGTGTTGAGAGTCACTGAACAGGGGTTTTCTATTGAAAAGATCTATCTTCCCCCATCCCCACCCTACTCACTTTACTGATAAAAGAAGGACTTTAATTCAGAAATGAAGAAAGAGATCAGCTGGGCATTAAAAGGAAGGGAGGAGGTCCTAGAAGTTTATAAAAGACCCTGAAGACATTTTGCAGAGACCTCGTAAGCAGTATGTAGTTGTGGCTGATGCGTGCCTGTGGCCAAGAGCAAGGAAATAAGTTGTCTGACGTTGGGCAGGTCATAAGAGTCTCCAGAGGTCAATGCGCTTATCTGCAAAAGAGGTCTTAGGAAATCTGGGTCTTGCTAGGTAAGAAGCATGTGATGTAGTAGGGAAAGGGGGTGATGTGGCAAACTGGAGACTACACACCCCCTAAGGAGTGCAGCTCATGCTGTCAAGCAAGAAAGAAACTCGCTGCTGGAAGATGTCTCAATTGTTCAAGGTAAGCCAGAAACACAGACTTTGACGTGAAACTGCCTGAACTTTACATTTTGGCAACACATTTAAATGTTTTAAATCCACTTCTGGGGATGATATTAGTTGCTGGCACTCCATCTGTGAAGGGCAGCAGTTTGTAATTTCTCACCCACATTATTTCCAAGGTCTCTTCCTGCTCTAATTTCAAGAATTCTTAACTGGGGTGCATCTGTACGAGAGCTGCACCAACCATGACAAACTCTAGAGAGTCCAGTTGGGTAGTCACTGTTCTTTTACAGTTGAAAAGCTTGTTTTTGTCTTGGTCCTTGTCAGCCCCCCCTACTGCAGCCTGCTTGCTCCTAAGTACCATAAACTGCAGAGACCAGGAACAGATGAATCTCCTCTGAGTCTCAGCATCTCCTCATTCTGAAATGGAGATGACAGCTGAGAACTGTGAGCAGAGGCTCTGGAGAAGCAGGAGCAGCATGCTTTCTGCAAGCCGTGACCAACAGTCCTGGAGGTGAAGGAGTACCCGGCAATCAATGTGGCGTCCTCTCCCCTTAGCTGAGGTCAGGAGGTGCTTTCGATAGGTTAAACTGTTTGTCGCTGAATCTAAGTACAAAACTAGATTCAACACCATCCTCCCCCAGCTAGATTAGACTTCTAAAACTACCTTTAGCAGCACATACTCTATCTTGATGGGCTTGACAAATTAGTCATCAAAGTTCCCGCTGCTCAGCCAAGAGGAGTCCGTCCCTGGTCAAAGTTTCATTTTCTTGAAATCTGTCACCTTCCCCAGGTCAGCAGAGAGCTGATGGGCATTTTGTTTAATACAAGCGTGAATGCTCAGGCATCCGGTCTGACACAACAGTGATAGAGGCCAGAGAACCTTCTTCTCGCTGGGATCTGGGCTTTAGTAGCAAGGGATTGACTCTATGTCATCCCCTAATCAAACCATGGAGAACAGTCTGTTCTCTAGCTGCTGGGCAGCCTGCGGTTGCACTCCCCAAAAACTGTAGAGTGTGTTCATTTGTATAACACCCCTGGGAATCACATGAGTAGAAGCATCAAGATCCTTTAGGAGGTTTATATTGTATTGTATCCAGTAAAAAAAAAAAGTATAAAAAATGGATTACACACTATTATCTATTTATCTAACCTCCCTACTAAGGAATGGAAAGAAACCCACTGAAATCTTAAATTTGACAATCTCTGGGTGCTACTGTGACTATGGCTAAATTTTAGATGCTTTATGCTTTTATTTACCAAACTGCCCACAAACAGCTTGTATTACACTAGCACACTTTTAAAAAGCTTTTACTCATTTATATTAAGTAGCATTTTTAGTTTTGCATGAAAGTTTGGGGTGAAATGTTACAGTTTTAAGATTGCTTCAAGTGCTGTTTCGCTCTTAGCAGGATAATATAATTAGTAACTTCTGATAATGACATATATCACATTCTTTAAATTACATAAAATTGCTCTAAATCACAGGGATCTGTTCTGCAAATAACTGAATAAACCTTGTAAAAATATTTATACCCATTTGACCTAGTTGTTCCATTTCTGAGAAACTATCTTAAAGAAATAATGTTAAATACAGAAAACAGGCATGAAGATGTTCATCATAGTGTTATTTATAAAACAACAAATTGAAAGCAACTTAAATCTTTAATAAAAACATCGTAAAGTACGTCTACAGTAAAAATATAAAATCATTAAAAATGATAGCCACAGGGGACTTCCCTGGCAGCCCAGTGGTTAAGACTCTGCACTTCCATTGCAGGGGTTGTGGGTTCAATTCCTGGTCAGGGAACTAAGATCCCACATGCTGCGTGGCACGGCCAAAAAATAAACAACAACAACGTGATTAAACCAGCCAAGATGACTAAATATAATACCACAAAAACTCAAAAAAAAAGCCATAAAAATTTTAGTAAAGTGGAAAATGCTTATTTTTAATGTTAAAAGCAAAAAAAAATTCCAACAAAATTTCATATACAGTATAATCACAGATGGTGATAGTTGTACTTACTACCGAGAATTACAGTGAGAATTCAATGAAATAACGTGTCTGAACCCTTACCAAAGTACTCAATAAATGTAACTCTTAGTTTTCTATGTACATGTAAATGTGTATAATAAAGACTAAAGGAGGGGTTAGTCAATAATTTTATTTTGGTAGAGTTATGATGGATTTGCAGAATTTTCTTCTTTTCTGTATTTTCTAAGTACTTCCTAATGAACCACTATTCCTTTAAATAGGAGGAAATAAAATTATATACACAAAAGTAAAGGTCATTCTATGTTTAGATTCCCTATTTTCAACACAGTGACAGAGGGGATGGAGAATCTTGTGATGCTTTTACACACTCAGCTGATCCAGCTATTAGGTTGAGATGCCACAGCCAATGCTTAGAAAATCAAGTAAAGCTGAAACACATGTGAACAGACAAAATTCTCAAGGAAGGAATAATCTGAAACACATCTTATGAATGGATTGAAGGAGGAGACCTCCATGGGGTTGCCTCTCCCTCAGGAGAAGTGGCTGGAGCAGAGTGGGGACCTGCTTAGACAGATAATTGTAAACATCTCCATCAATTCCAGGGGTGCCTGATGTAATTTAATCTCAGTCAATTGGCAAAAACCCATTGAGAGTTGACTCTGTCTTTTACCATTTGCCCTAATCCAACACCTAGCAAAACAGCCTCTGATGGCTCTGCTGGGCACTGTGTAGGGCTGAGTAGGGAAGAGAGGTGGTCATGGTGGGTGGGGGCCTAATCCTGATTTAGGAAGAGACTTATTCAGGAAGACAGATTTTTGAGAAGACACATAAACTTCGTATTCTGTGAGGGTCTTGCTGATGTGGTTTTTATCCTCCCAGCCCTTTCCATTTCCTGCAATGTTTCCATACTCGAATATGTGTGTACATATAAACTACTTAACTGTCTGGGAGGCTGATGCTTGGTACAAAGCATTCTCCGTTTCGTCATTGTGAAGGGCATGGTCCATTAAATGATCTTCTCTCACTCGGTGATAGAAGGCTTCAAGGGTGAGTCTACTTTAAAACAGTTCCTGTCACAGGCTTTGAGCCAGGAAAACCTTCATCCTCTAAGGTGCTTGCTACACGATGGCTCAAAAATTGGGGGTCTCCTTGCTGCACTCTTTTCTGCATGGGATATTAAAGATAAGTACTGCAGTGTGGGAAGAACAGGTGGCAGGAGGTTTCTTCCATCCATCCAGCAACACGTGTGCCCCCCCGGAAGAACTTGTCTCTGGGCATCGAGGGATGCCAGTGTCTGCTTTGGGGCTATTGGAGGCGTGTGCCCTCTGCCTTCCTCTCAGCAGAGCTTTAGGTGGAGGCATATGTACAAAACTAGGGTCAGTTTCTCACCAGTCCATCTTTATTTCCACTTGGATTCAGGGCTGAGGAGTTAATTTCCTGCCTTGCTGTACGCAGAACCGAGGCGGTTTAAACTTTGATGACTGGTTAAACTCTTGAACATGCTGAATAATCAATAGGATTTAAATTAAGGATAAAATACTCTGAGAGGCTCCCAGTGTGACTGCAGTCTGAGTACAGGCAGTCTCTGTAGCTGTCAGCATGGAGGTGAAGTGCGATCTTGGAGTCTCTTGAGACTCAGCATGGGCTGGCAAATGTGGATATTTGCCCTTGAACTTGCAATGTAAAATCGTTGCTCCTCTTTTCATAAAATCCAGGTGTTTCTACAGTACCTCTGTGCCAATTAGCTCAAAGCAGGTTTGGCAACTATTTGAAAAATCAAGTCTCTACCTTGAACACATCCAAGGTTGGTCTACTGTTAATTACTCTACTTGCCATGCTTTGGTTCTTGTTTCATCTTTGCTCCTACCTTGCTGTGTGATGTTGGGCCAGTCACTCAGCATTCCTGGGCCTTCTAACATGAGAGAGTTGGATCAGAGGAATGGTCTAGCTCAAAATTTGATTCTATATTAAGCATGGACTTCAGAGTTTCCACTTCCTTTTTTAAATTTTTTATTTATTTTTTTAAATTTTGATTATTTTTTTCACATCTTTATTAGAGTATAATTGCTTTACAATGGTGTGTTACTTTCTGCTTTATAACAAAGTGAATCAGTTATACATATACATATCTTCCCATATCTCTTCCCTCTTGCGTCTCCCTCCCTCCCACCCTCTCTATCCCACCCCTCCAGGCTGTCACAAAGCACAGAGCTGATCTCCCTGTGCTATGCAGCTGCCTGCCACTAGCTATCTACCTTACATTTGGTAGTGTATATATGTCCATGCCTCTATCTCGCTTTGTCACAGCTTACCCTTCCCCCTCCACATATCCTCAAGTCCATTCTCTAGTAGGTCTGTGTCTTTATTCCTGTCTTACCTGTAGGTTCTTCATGACATTTTTTTTCTTAAATTCCATATATATGTGTTAGCATACGGTACCTGTCTCTCTCTTTCTGACTTACTTCGCTCTGTATGTCAGACTCTAGGTCCATCCACCTCACTACAAATAACTCAATTTCGTTTCTTTTTATGGCTGAGTAATATTCCATTGTATATATGTGCCACATCTTCTTTACTCATTCATCCAATGATGGACACTTAGGTTGTTTCCATCTCCGGGCTATTGTAAATAGAGCTGCAATGAACATTTTGGTACATGACTCTCTTTGAATTTTGGTTTTCTCAGGGTATATGCCCAGTAGTGGGATTGCAGGGACATATGGTAGTTCTATTTGTAGTTTTTACGGAACCTCCATACTGTTCTCCACAGTGGCTGTATCAATTTACATTCCCACCAACAGTGTAAGAGGGTTGCCTTTTCTCCACACCCTCTCCAGCATTTATTGTTTCTAGATTTTTTGATGATGGCCATTCTGACTGGTGTGAGATGATATATCATTGTAGTTTTGATTTACATTTCTCTAATGATTAATGAAGTTGAGCATTCTTTCATGTGTTTGTTGCCAGCCTGTATATCTTCTTTGGAGAAATGTCTATTTAAGTCTTCTGCCCATTTTTGGATTGGGTTGTTTGTTTTTTTGTTATTGAGCTGCATGAGCTGCTTATAAATTTTGGAGATTAATCCTTTGTCAGTTGCTTCATTTGCAAATATTTTCTCCCATTCTGAGGGTTGTCTTTTCACCTTGTTTATGGTCTCCTTTGCTGTGCAAAAGCTTTGAAGTTTCATTAGGTCCAATTTGTTTATTTTTGTTTTTATTCCATTTCTCTAGTAGGTGAGTCAAAAAGGATCTTGCTGTGATTTATGTCATAGAGTGTTCTGCCTATGTTTTCCTCTAAGAGTTTGATAGTTTCTGGCCTTACATTTAGGTCTTTAATCCATTTTGAGCTTATTTTTGTGTATGGTGTTAGGGAGTGATCTAATCTCATACTTTTACATGTACCTGTCCAGTTTCCCCAGCACCACTTATTGAAGAGGCTGTCCTTTCTTGCTTTGGCTATTCAGGGCCTTTTGTGTTTCCATACAAATTGTGAAATTTTTTGTTCTAGTTCTGTGAAAAATGCCAGTGGTAGTTTGATAGGGATTGCATTGAATATGTAGATTGCTTTGGGTAGTAGAATCATTTTCACAATGTTGATTCTTCCAATCCAAAAACATGGTATATCTCTCCATCTATTTGTATCATCTTTGATTTCTTTCATCAGTGTCTTATAATTTTCTGCATACAGGTCTTTTGTCTCCTTAGGTAGGTTTATTCCTAGATATTTTATTCTTTTTGTTGCAGTGGTAAATGGGAGTGTTTTCTTGATTTCACTTTCAGATTTTTAATCATTAGTGTATAGGAATGCAAGAGATTTCTGTGCATTAATTTTGTATACTGCTACTTTACCAAATTCATTGATTAGCTGTAGTAGTTTTCTGGTAGCATCTTTAGGATTCTCTATGTATAGTATCATGTCATCTGCAAACGGTGACAGATTTACTTCTTCCTTTCTGATTTGGATTCCTTTTATTTCCTTTTCTTCTCTGACTGCTGTGGCTAAAACTTCCAAAACTATGTTGAATAAGAGTGGTGAGAGTGGGCAACCTTGTCTTGTTCCTGATCTTAGTGGAAATGCTTTCAGTTTTTCACCATTGAAGATGATATTGGCTGTGGGTTTGTCATATATGGCCTTTATTATGTTGAGGAAAGTTCCCTCTATGCCTACTTTTTGCAGGTTTTTTATCATAAATGGGTGTTGAATTTTGTCGAAAGCTTTCTCTGCATCTATTGTGATGATCATATGGTTTTTCTCCTTCAATTTGTTAATATGGTTTATCATATTGATTGATTTGCATATATTGAAGAATCCTTGCATTCCTGGAATAAACCCACTTGATCATGGTGTATGATCCTTTTAATGTGCTGTTGGATTCTGTTTGCTAGTTTTTTGTTGAGGATTTTTGCATCTATGTTCATCAGTGATATTGGCCTGTAGTTTTCTTTCTTTGTGACATCCTTGTCTGGTTTTGGTATCAGGGTGATGGTGGCCTCGTAGAATGAGTTTGGGAGTGTTCCTCCCTCTGCTATATTTTGGAAGAGTTTGAGAAGGATAGGTGTTAACTCTTCTCTAAGTGTTTGATAGAATTCGCCTTAAAGCCATCTGGTCCTGGGCTTTTGTTTGTTGGAAGATTTTTAATCACATTTTCAATTTCAGTGCTTGTGATTGGTCTGTTTATATTTTCTATTTCTTATTCAGTCTTGGCAGGTTGTGCATTTCTAAGAATTTGTCCATTTCTTCCAGGTTGTCCATTTTATTGGCATAGAGTTGCTTGTAGTAATCTCATGATCTTTTGTATTTCTGCAGTGTCAGTTGTTACTTCTCCTTTTTCATTTCTAATTCTATTGATTTGAGTCTTCTCCCTTTTTTCCTTGATGAATCTGGCTAATGGTTTATCAATTTTGCTTATCTTCTCAAAGAACCAGCTTTTAGTTTTATTGATATTTGCTATTGTTTCCTTCATTTCTTTTTCATTTATTTCTGATCTGATTTTTATGATTTCCTTCCTTCTGCTAACTTTGGGGTTTTTTTGTTCTTCTTTCTCTAATTGCTTTAGGTGCAAGGTTAGGTTGTTTATTCGAGATGTTTCCTGTTTCTTAAGGTAGGATTGTATTGCTATAAACTTCCCTCTTAGAATTGCTTTTGCTGCATCCCATAGGTTTTTGGTTATCATGTCTCCATTGTCATTTGTTTCTAGGTATTTTTTGATTTCCTCTTTGATTTCTTCAGTGATCACTTCGTTATTAAGTAGTGTATTGTTTAACCTCCATGTGTTTGTATTTTTACAGATCTTTTCCTGTAATTGATATCTAGTCTCATAGTGCTGTGGTCTGAAAAGATACTTGAAACAATTTCAGTTTTCTTAAATTTACCAAGGCTTGACTTGTGACCCAAGATATGATCTATCCTGGAGAATGTTCCATGAGTACTTGAGGAAAATGCGTATTCTGTTGTTTTTGGATGGAATGTCCTATAAATATCAGTTAAGTCCATCTTGTTTAATGTATCATTTAAAGCTTGTGTTTCCGTATTTATTTTCATTTTGGATGATCTGTCCATTGGTGAAAGTGGGGTGTTAAAGTCCTGTACTATGAATGTGTTACTGTTGATTTCCCCTTTTATGGCTGTTAGTATTTGCCTTATGTATTGATGTGCTCCTATGTTGGGTGCATAAATATTTACAATTGTTATATCTTCTTCTTGGATCGATCCCTTGATCATTATGTAGTGTCCTTCTTTGTCTCTTCTAATAGTCTTTATTTTAAAGTCTATTTTGTCTGATATGAGAATTGCTACTCCAGCTTTCTTTTGGTTTCCATTTGCATGAAATATCTTTTTCCATCCCCTTACTTTCAGTCTGTATGTGTCTCTAGGTCTGAAGTGGGTCTCTTGTAGACAGCAAATATATAGGTCTTGTTTTTGTATCCATTCAGCCAATCTGTGTCTTTTGGTGGGAGCATTTAGTCCAGTTACATTTAAGGTAATTATTGATATGTATGTTCCTATTCCCATTTTCTTAATTGTTTTGGGTTTGTTATTGTAGGTCTTTCCCTTCTCTTGTTTTTCTTGCCTAGAGAAGTTCCTTTAGCATTTGTTGTAAAGCTGGTTTTGTGGTGCTGAACTCTTTCAGCTTTTGCTTCTCTGTAAAGGTGTTAATTTCTCCAACAAATCTGAATGAGAACCTTGCTGGGTAGAGTAATCTTGGTTGCAGGTTTTTCTCCTTCATCACTTTGAATATGTCCTGCTAGCCCCTTGTGGCTTGCAGAGTTTCTGCTGAAAGATCAGCTGTTAACCTTATGGGGATTCCCTTGTGTGTTATTTGTTGTTTTTCTCTTTGCTGCTTTTAATATGTTTTCTTTGTATTTAATTTTTGACAGTTTGATTAATATGTGTCTTGGCATATTTCTCCTTGGATTTATCCTGTATGGGACTCTCTGTGCTTCCTGGACTTGATTAACTATTTCCTTTCCCATATTAGGGAAGCTTTCAACTATAGTTTCTTTAAATATCTTCTCAGTTCCTTTCTTTTTCTCTTCTTCTTCTGGAACCCCTATAATTCCAATGTTGGTGCGTTTAATGTTGTCCCAGAGGTCTCTGAGACTGTCCTCAGTTCTTTTCATTCTTTTTTCTTTATTTTGCTCTGCAGTAGTTATTTCCACTATTTTATGTTCCAGGTCACTTATCCGTTCTTCTGCCTCAGTTATTCTGCTATTGATCCCATCTAGAGTATTTTTAATTTCATTTATTGTGTTGTTCATCATTGTTTGTTTCATCTTTAGTTCTTCTAGGTCCTTGTTAAATGTTTCTTGCATTTTGTCCATTCTATTTCCAAGATTTTGGATCATCTTTACTATCATTATTCTGAATTCTTTTTCAAGTAGACTGCCTATTTCCTCTTCATTTGTTAGGTCTGCTGGGTTTTTATCTTGCTCCTTCATCTGCTGTGTGTTTTTATGTCTCCTCATTTTGCTTATCTTACTGTGTTTGGGGCCTCCTTTTCGAAGGCTGCAGGTTTGCAGTTTCCATTGTTTTTGGTGTCTGCCCCCAGTGGCTAAGGTTATTTCAGTGGGTGGTGTAGGCTTCCTGGTGGAGGGGACGAATGCCTGTGTTCCGTTGGATGAGGCTGGATCTTGTCTTTCTGGTGAAAAGGTCCACTTCTGGTGGTGTGTTTTGGGGTGTCTGTGGCCTTATTATGATTTTAGGCAGCCTCTCTGCTAATGGGTGGGGTTGTGTTCCTGTATTGCTAGTTGTTTGGCATAGGATGCCCAGCACTGTAGCTTGCTGGTCGTTGAGTGAAGCTGGGTGCTGGTGTTGAGATGGAGATCTCTGGGAGATTTTCGCCATTTGATATTATGTGGAGCTGGGAGGTCTCTTGTGGACCAGTGTCCTGAAGTTGGCTCTCCCACCTCAGAGGCACAGCACTGACTCCTGGCTGCAGCACCAAGAGCCTTTCATCCACACGGTTCAGAATGAAAGGGAGGAAAAAGTAGAAAGAAAGAATTAGTAGAAGTAGAAAGAAAGAAAGAAAGGGCGGAGGGAGGAAGGAAGGAAGGGAGAAGGGAAGGAAGGAAAAAAAGAAAGAAGTTAAAGTAAAATAAAATAAGATAAAATATAATAAAGTTATTAAAATAAAAAAATATTAAGAAAAAAAGAAAAAAATTAAACAAAAAAAAACGGACAGATAGAACCCTATGACAAATGGTGGAAGCAAAGCTGTACAGCATAAATCTTGCTCTCAAAGTCCACCTCCTCAATTTGGGATGATTCATTGTCTCTTCATGTATTCCACAGACTTTAAGTCGACTGTGGAGCTTTAATCCACTGCTTCTGAGGCTGCTGGGAGAGATTTCCCTTTCTCTTCTTTGTTCGCACAGCTCCCGGGGCTCAGCTTTGGATTTGGCCCCGCCTGTGCATGTAGGTCGCTGGAGGGCGTCTGTTCTTCGCTCAGACAGGACGGGGTTAAAGGAGCCGCTGATTTGGGGGCTCTGGCTCACTCAGGCTGCGGGGAGGGAGGGGTGCGCATGCGGGGTGGGCCTGCGGCGGCAGAGGCCGGCGTGACGTTGCACGAGCCTGAGGTGCGCCGTGCGTTCTCTTGGGGAAGTTGTCCCTGGATCCCGGGACCCTGGCCGTGGCGGGTTGCACAGGCTCCCCGGAAGGAGGGTGTGGATAGTGACCTGTGCTCGCACACAGGCTTCTTGGTGGCGGCGGCAGCAGCCTTAGCATCTCATGCCCGTCTCTGGGGTCCGCGCTTTTAGCCGAGGCTCGCGCCCATCTGTGGAGCTCCTTTAAGCAGCGCTCTTAATCCCCTCTCCTTGCGCACCAGGAAACAAAGAAGGAAGACAAAGTCTGTTGCCTCTTTGGCCTGTCCAGACTTTTCCCTGGACTCCCTCCCGGCTAGCCGTGGTGCATTAACCCCCTGCAGGCTGTGTTCACGCTGCCAACCCCAGTCCTCTCCCTGCGCTCTGACCGAAGCCGGAGCCTCAGCTCCCAGCCCCACCCGCCCCGGCGGGTGAGCAGACAAGCCTCTCCGGCTGGTGAGTTCCGGTTGGCCCTGATCCTCTGTGCGGGAATCTCCCCGCTTTGTCCCCCGCACCCCTGTTGCTGTGCTCTCCTCCGCGGCTCCGAAGCTTTCCCCTTCCGCCACCCGCAGTTTCCGCCCATGAAGGGGCTTCCTAGTGTGTGGAAACATTTCCTCCTTCACAGTTCCCTCCCACTGGTGCGGGTCCCGTCGCTATTCTTTTGTCTCTGTTTATTCTTTTTTCTTTTGCCCTACCCAGGTACGTGAGGGGTTTCTTGCCTTTTGGGAGGTCTGAGGACTTCTGCCAGCATTCAGTAGGTGTTCTGTAGGAGTTGTTCCACGTGTAGACGTATTTCTGGTGTATCTGTGGGGAGGAAGGTCTCCACTCTCTTCTTGTCTGTTCTCATGAAATAATCTCAACCTTCATTGCCCCCATCTATCCAACTACTATAGAAGATATACAAATAAAACCAGAGGAGCAAACTTTTTGTATCTCTGCCAAATGGGCAAAGCACTTTGGAATTTTAAATATATGCCATAACCTCTTCCCTTGGGCAGTTGTATTCTACAGGATGCTAGTTCCATATTTGGGAAGAAAATATGTTTGGAGTTGAATACAGTTGGTTAACACAGCATAATATATCACCCTCTTAAAAATATACAGTGTACACTAGCTTTGTGGCCTGAGTTGTCCTGTTTAACTTCATTTACCCAGAATTTTAACCAGCATCTTTAAAAATATTCAACCATGGTGATCATATTTATCTGCTTGGCTCACCTTACCCCCCTAAACTCTCTCCCTCTCCCAGAGCAGAGGGCATTTGGCAGCTTTTTGGATAATGTGACTCATTGCCTAGCAACACTTGATTAGACTGGAGATGGGTACCTCACTCAAACTGGGCAAATTGGCTACAGTGGTCCACCTTCAACCTGCAGTGTGCCCTGAAGCAGCAAAGAACATCAGTCTGTAGAGGAAGCCAGAGAAACAAAACAGATGATCAAAGAGGAACAGAGGTGAGAGTATCTGCATGGCATCCTTGATCCAGTTCATTCCTTAGGCCCAGCTGACTGAGGGTTCCTGGGATTCATCTGTATCCTTAAAATAGGTTTTTTTCTGCTCAAGCCACTGTGAGTGGTTTCTATGATAGGCTTAGTCAGGGAGTGCTCCAGGAGTGAGACCGGCATTATGGCAGAACTTCAGCATTTAGCTGGTTGGTATGTTGGTAAGTAGGTAGGAGGGTTTTGGTATAAGTCACCTCTCAGGACAAGTGATACAAAAGAAGCCTAAGTAAGCAGAGTTGTGTCAGACACAAGGGAGTGATCACTGTGACATGCAAGATGTTACTCTTCTGAAGGACAACAGGGGCTTGAAAGTGCATTAACCGCGTCTTTTATGATGTTTTGACACCTTGGCGGAGTGGGGGCTTTCTGGCTGGGAAGAAGCTGCCCCCTCCTAGGGCTAGCTAATCTAGAGATAGTACCTAACTTGCCCTTGAACACACCTTTTATATGCAAAGCAACCAATCTTGAGTCCATATCCCCAACTACCTCCTTTATTTAACTCTCACAAAATAAGTCAATATTCCCCTGCCCTAAATTACCCAGAACCAGGTACCATATAAGAAGCAGCATCCCTTATGCCCCAGAGCTCACTGGAATTATTCAAGCTAACCAACCTTAAAATGGTTACTCTGCCCTGTTTTGCTTTTCCTATGGAAACCTCAATAACAGTTGTTGTCTATACTTTCCCCTCACTGCTGCTTTTTTCTCCTGATGGACACTTGTACTTCCCCATGTGGCCCTGAGTGTCATGCCACTCATTTCTAAGAGAACTGAGAGTAACAGCCATTTCTTTCAATGGCATTGACCTCTCCATGTTGTTGCCTTCATAAACTAAGACCCAGGCACAAATTTAAAAGCATTAGAGAGAAGGAGCTAAGCTATGAGCTATTTTATTCAGTTTTCCATAAAAATCTTGAGGAACAGAGAATTATGTTCTTTAAAACCAAAGAAATAAAAGCTCAGAAAAGTTAAGTGACCTGCCCCCAGGTCAGATAGGCATTATCAATGTGGGCATATTCAAAACATGCCTCTCTTTGCTGAAGTAAGCATTCTTAATCACAACAAACACAGAGGGTCCCTGATCCACACTGTGCATATGGGGTAAACATGGCAGATATGGTCTCTATACTTATGGAGTTTACATTCATTTTAGTGAGGAGACAGACGTGGATAAAATGAGTCTACAAATAAATGTGTTATTTGAAACCAAGAAAGTTCTAAAGTATAGGGTAGCCAAGGAGATAACTAAGAGATTATCTTAAGTTAAAATAGTCTGAGGTTGGAGGAAGGCAGTGAATTTCAGTTACAGGAAGGAGATTAGTAGGAATGATTTTTAAAGTTTTAGAAAAGATATTTAGAGAGGGCAGACAGCAGAAACAAGAAGAACGACAGTCTTGGAGCTTGTGGAATGAAAACCACATTTGCAGAAAGATAGACAAAATGAAAAGGCAAAGGACTGTATACCACATGAGGGAACAAGATAAAGCCACAGAAAAAAAACTAAATGAAGTGGAGATAGGCAATCTTCCAGAAAGAGAATTCAGAATAATGAGAGTGAAGATGATTCAGGACCTCAGAAAAAGAATGGAGGCAAAGATTGAGAAGATGCAAGAAATGCTTAACAAAGACCTAGAAAAATTAAAGAACAAGCACCTGGAAGAGTTAAAGAACAAGCAAACATGAACAATACAATAACTGAAATGAAAAATACACTAGAAGGAATCAATAGCAGAATAATTAAGGCAGAAGAACGGATAAGTGACCTGGAAGACAGAATGGTGGAATTCACTGCCAATGGAACAGAATAGAGAAAAAAGAATGAAAAGAAATGAAGACAGCCTAAGAGACCTCTGGGACAACATTAGATGCACCAACATTCGAATTATAGGGGTCCCAGAATGAGAAGAGAGAGAGACAGGACCTGAGAAAATATTTGAAGGGATTATAGTCAAAAACTACCGTAACATGGGAAAGGAAGTAGCCACTGAAGTCCAGGAAGTGCAGAGAGTCCCAGGCAGGATAAACCCAAGGAGAAACATGCCAAACACGTAGTAATCAATTTGGCAAAAACTAAAAACAAAGAAAAATTATTTAAAGTAACAAGGGAAAAACAACATATAACTTACAAGGGAACTCCCATGAGGTTAACAGCTGATTTCTCAGCAAAAACTCTACCAGCCAGAAGGGAGTGGCATGATATATTTAAAGTGATGGAAGAACCTACAACGCAGGAAGGATCTCATTCAGATTTGACGGACAAATCAGAAGTTTTACAGACAAGCAAAAACTACGGGAACTCAGCACCTCTAAACCGGCTCTACAACAAATGCTAAAGGAAGTTCTCTACGTGGGAAACACAAGAGAACAAAAGGACCTACAAAAACAAACCCATGACAATTAAGAACATGGTAATAGGAACATACATGTCGATAATTACTTTGAAAGTGAATGGATTAAATGATCCAACCAAAAGACACAGGCTTGCTGAATGCATACAAAAACAAGACCCATATATATGATGTCTACAAGGGACCCACTTCAGACCTAGGGACACATACAGACTGAAAGTGAGGGGATGGACAAAGATATTCCATGAAAATGGAAATCAAAAGAAAGCTGGAGAAGCAATACTCATATCAGATAAAATAGACTTTAAAATAAAGACTGTTACAAGAGATAAGGAAGGACACTATATAATCATTAATGGATCAATCCAAGAAGAAGATATAACATTTATAAATATATATGCACCCAACATAGGAGCACCTCAATACATAAGGCAAATGCTAACAGGTATAAAAGAGGAAATCAATAGTAACACAATGACATTGGGGGACTTCAATACCTCAGTTATGCAAGTGGACAGATCATCCAGACAGAAAATTAATAAGGAAGCACAAGCTTTAAATGACACAATAAATCAGAGATTTAATTGATATTTATAGGATATTCCATCCAAAAACAGCAGATTACACTTTCTTAAGCACACATGGAACATTCTCCAGGGTAGATCACATCTTGGGTCACAAACCAAGCCTTGGAAAATATAAGAAAATTGAAGTCATATCAAGCATCTTTTCTGACCACAGTGCTATGAGATTAGAAATAAATTACAGGGAAAAAAATGTAAAAAACACAAACACATGGAGGCGAAACAATACATTACTAAATAATCAAGAGATCACTGAATAAATAAAAGAGGAAGTCAAAAAAATACCTAGAGATAAATGACAATGAAAACACAACAATCCAAAACCTATGGGATTCAGCAAAAGCAGTTCTAAGGGGGAAGTTTATAGCAATACAATCCTACCTCAAGAAACAAGAAACATCTCAAACTAATCTTACACCTAAAGGAACTAGAGAAAGGAAAAAAAAACAAAACCTAAAGTTAGTAGAAGGAAAGAAATCATAAAGATCAGAGCAGAAATAAATGAAATAGAAACAAAGAAAAAACTAAAACTAAAAGCTGGTCCTTTGGAAGATAAACAAAACTTTAGCCAGACTCATCAAGAAAAAGAGGGAGAGGACTCAAAACAATAAAATTAGAAATGAAAAAGGAGAAGTTACAACAGACACCGCAGAAATACAAAGCATCCTAAGAGACTACTACAAGCAATTCTATGCCAATAAAATGGACAACCTGGAAGAAATGAACAAATTCTCAGAAAGGAATAACATTCCAAGACTGTACCGAGAAGAGATAGAAAATGAGAACATACCAATCACAAGTAATAAAATTGAGACTGATTAAAAATCTTCCAACAAACAAATGTACAGGATCAAATGGGTCACAGGTGAATTCTATCAAACATTTAGAGAAGAGCTAACACCCATCCTTTTCAAATTCTTCCAAAGAATTGCAGAGGAAGGAACAATCCCAACCTCATTCTACGAGGCCAAAATCACCCTGATACCAAAAACCAGACAAAGATACTACAAAATAAGAAAATTACAGACTAATATAACTGATGACTGTAGATGCACAAGTACTCAACAAAATACTAGCAAACAGAATCCAACAACACATTAAAAGGATCATAACCATGATCAAGTGAGATTTATCCTAGGGATGCAAGGACCCTTCAATATATGCAAATCAATCAGTGTGATACACCATATTAACAAGTTGAAGAGTAAATACCATATGATCATCTCAGTAGATGCAGAAAAAGCTTTTAACAAAATTCAGCACCCATTTATGAGAATAGCTCTCCAGAAAATGGGCATAGAGGGAACCTAAGTCAACGTAATAAGGCCATATATGACAAACCCACAGCAAACATTCTCAGTGGTGAAAAACTGAAAGCATTTCCTTGAAGATCAGGAAGAAGACATGGATGTCCACTCTCACCACTATTACTCAACATAGTTTTGGAAGTCCTAGCTACAGCAATCAGAGAAGAAAAAGAACTAAAAGGAATCCAAACAGGAAAAGAAGTAAAAATTTCACTGCTGATGACATGAAGCTATACATAGAAAATCCTAAAGATGCTACGATAAATCTACAAGAGCTAATCAATGAAGTTAGTAAAGTTGCAAGATACAAAATTAACACACAGAAATGTCTTGCATTCCTATACACTAACAATGAAAGATCATAAAGAGAAATTAAGGAAACAATCCCATTCAACATTGCAACAAAAAGAATAAAATGCTTAGGAATAATCCTACCTAAGGAGGAAAAAAACTGTACTCAGGAAAATATAAGGCACTGATGAAGGAAATCAAAGATGACACAAACAGAGGTAGTGATATACCATGCTCTTGGATTGGAAGAATCAATATTGTGAAAATGATTATACAACCCAAAGCAATCTACAGATTCAGTGCAATCCCTATCAAATCACCAATGGCATTTCTACAGAACTAGAACAAAAAATCTTAAAGTTTGTATGCAGACAAAAAAGACCCCAAATAGCCAAAGCAAACTTGAGGGAAAAAAAACGGAGCTGGAGGAATCAAAATCCCTAACTTCAGACTATACTACAAAGCTACAGTAATCAAGACAATATGGTACTGGCACAAAAACAGAAATACAGATCAATGGAAAAGGATAGAAAACCCAGAGATAAACCCACACACCTCTGGTCAACTAATCTATGACAAAAGAAGCAAGGATACACAGCGGAGAAGAGACAATCTCTTCAATAAGCGGTGCTGGGAAAACTGGGCAGCTGCTTGTAAAAGAATGAAATTAGAACACTCCCTAACACCATACACAAAAAATAAACTCAAAATGGGTTAAAGACCTAAATGTAAGACCAGACACTCTAAAACTCTCAGAGGAAAACAAGGGAAGAACACTCTTTGACATAAATCAAAGGAATATCTATTTTGACCCACCTCCTAGAGTAATGGAAATAAAACCCAAAATGAACAAATTGGACCTAATGGAACTTAAAACCTTTTGCACAGCAAAAGGAAACTATAAACAAGATGAAAATATAACACTCACAGTGAGAGAAAATATTTGCAAATGAATCAACGGACAAAGGATTAATTTCCAAAATATATAAACAGCTCATACAGATCAATTTTAAAAAAGTAAACAACCTAATCAAAAAATGGACAGAAGACCTAAATAGAAATTTCTCCAAAGAAGATGTACAGATGGCCAAGAGGCAGGTGAAAAGCTACTCAACATCACTAATTATTAGAGAAATGAAAATCAAAACTACAAGGTATCACCTCACACCGGTCAGAATGGCCATGATTAAAAAGTGTACAAACAGGTCTTCCCTGGTGGCGCAGTGGTTGAGAGTCTGCCTGCTGATGCAGGGGACGTGGGTTCATGCCCCGGTCCGGGAGGATTCCACATGCCGAGGAGCAGCTGGGCCCATGGACCATGGCCGCTGGGCCTGCACGTCTGGAGCCTGTGCTCCACAATGGGAGAGGCCACACAGTGAGAGGCCTGCGTACCTCAAAAAAAAAAAAAAAGTGTACAAACAATAAATGTTGGAGAAGGTGTGGAGAAAAGGGAATCCTCTTGCACTGTTGTTGGGAATGTAAATTGATACAGCCACTATGGAGAACAGTATGGAGGTTCCTTAAAAAACTAAAAATAGAACTACCATATGAGCCAGCAATCCCACTACTGGGCATATACCCTGAGAAAACCATAATTCAAAACCAGTCATGTACCACAGTGTTCATTGTAGCTCTATTTACAATAACCGGGACATGGAAGCAACCTAAATGTCCATCAACAGATGAATGGATAAAAAAGATGTGGCAAGTATATAAAATGGAATATTACTCAGCCATAAAAAGGAACGAAATTGGGTCATTTGTAGAGACGTGGGTGGCACAGAGACTGTCATACAGAGTGAAATAGATCAGAAAGAGAAAAAGAAATATCGTATATTAACACATATATGTGGAATACAGAAAAATCGTGCAGATGAACCGGTTTGCAAGGCAGAAATAGAGATGTAGAGAACAAACATATGGACACCAAGGGGGGAAAGAGGAGAGGGGTGGTGGTGGGATGAATTGGGAAAATGGAATTGACAAGTATACACTAATGCATATAAAATAGATAACTAATAAGAACCTGCTGTATAAAAAAACAAAATTTAAAAAAAGGTGTATTTAACGTTAATACATTTTATTTAACTCAGTATATCCAAAATGCCATCAATTTAATATGCAATCAATATAAAATATTAAGAGATTTCTCATTCTTGTTTTCATAAGTCTTTGAAAACCAGAGTGTATTTTTTTAACAACTTTATTGGAGTATAATTGCTTTACAATGGTGTGTCACTTTCTGCTGTATAACAAAGTGAATAAGCTATACGTACACATATATCCTCATATTCCCTCCCTCTTGTATCTCCCTCCCACCCTCCCTATCCCACCACTCTACGTGGAAACGAAGCACAGAGCTGATCTCCCTGTGTTAGGCAGCTGTTTCCCACTAGCTATCTATTTTACATTCGGTAGTGTATATATGTCAATGCCACTCTCACTTCGTGCCAGCTTACCCTTCCCATCCCAACCAATGTCCTCATAGTCCATTCTTTACCTCTGCATCTTTATTCCTGGCCTGCCATTAGGTTCTTCGGAATCTTTTTTTTTTTTTAGATTCCATATATATGTGTTAGCATACAGTATATGTTTTTTTCTTTCTGACTTACTTCACTCTGTATGACAGTCTCTAGGTCCATCCACCTCACTACAAAAAATTCAATTTCATTTCTTTTTATGGCTGAGTAATATTCCATTGTATATATGTGCCACATTTTCTTTAGCATTCATCTGTCAGTGGACACTTAGGTTGCTTCCATGTCCTGGCTGTTGTAAATAGAGCTTCAATGAATAATGTGGTACATGACTCTTTTTGAATTACGGTTCTCTCAGTATACATGCCCAGTAGTGGGATTGTTGGGTCGTATGCTAGTTCTATTTTTAGTTTTTTAAGGAACCTCCATACTGTTCTCCACAGTGACTGTATCAATTTACATTCCCACCAACAGCGTAAGAGGGTTCCCTTTTATCCATATCCTCTTCAACATTTATTGTTTGTAGATTTTTTGATGATGGCCATTCTGACTGGTGTGACAAATACCTCATTTTAGTTTAGATTTGCATTTCTCTAACGATTAGTGATTTTGAGTGTCTTTTCATATGTTTGTTGGCAATCTGTATATATTCTTTTGCAGAAATGTTTATTTAGGTCAATGCCCATATTTGTATTGGGTTTTTGTTTTTGATATTGAGCTATATGAGCTGCTTGTATATTTTGGAGATTAATCCTTTGTCAGTTGCTTAATTTGCAAATATTTTCTCCTGTTCTGAGGGTTGTCTTTTCATCTTGTTTATGGTTTCCTCTGCTGTGCAAAAGCTTTTAAGTTTCATTAGGTCCCATTTGTTTTTTTGTTTTTATTTCCATTTCTCTAGGAGGTGGGTCAAAAAGGATCTTGCTGTTATTTATGTCACAGAGTGTTCTGCCTAGGTCTTCCTCTAAGAGTTTTAGAGTGTCTGGCCTTACATTTAGGTGTTTAATCCATTTTGAGTTTATTTTTGTGTATGGTGTTAGGGAGTGTCCTAATTTCATTCTTTTACAAGCAGCTGTCCAGTTTTCCCAGGACCACTTATTGAAGAGGCTGTCTTTTATCCATTGTATATTCTTGCCTCCTTTATCAAAAATAAGGTGACCATATGTGTATGGATTTATCTCTTGGCTTTCTATCCTGTTCCATTGATCTCTATTTCTGTTTTTGTGCCAGTACCATACTCACTTGATTACTGTAGCTTGTGTAGCTTCACTCATGTGAAGTCAGGAAGCCTGATGCCTCCAGCTCCATTTTTCGTTCTCAAGATTGCTTTGGCGATTCGGGGTCTTTCGTGTTTCCATACAAATTGTGGAATTTTTTTGTTCTAGTTCTGTGAAACATGCCAGTGGTAGTTTGATAGGGATTGCATTGAATCTGTAGATTGCTTTGTGTAGTATAGTCATTTTCACAGTGTTGATTCTTACAATCCAAGGACATGGTGTATCTCTCCATCTGTTTGTATCATATTTAATTTCTTTAATTAGTGTCTTATAGTTTTCGGCATACGGGTCTTTGTTTCCTTAGATAAGTTTATTTCTAGGTATCTTATTTTTTTGTTGGAATGGTAAATGGGAGTGGTTTCTTGATTTAACTTTCAGATTTTTCATCATTAGTGTATAGGAATGCAAGAGATTTCTGTGCATTAATTTTGTATCCTGCTACTTTACCAAATTCATTGATTAGCTCTAGTAGTTTTCTGGTAGCATCTTTAGGATTCTCTATGTATAGTATCATGTCATCTGCAAACAGTGACAGCTTTACTTCTTCTTTTCTAATTTGGATTCCTTTTATTTCTTTTTCTTCTCTGATTTCTGTGGCTAAAGCTTCCAAAACTATGTTGAATAATAGTGGTGAGTGTGGGCAACCTTGTCTTTTTCCTAATCTTAGTAGAAATGGTTTCAGTTTTTCACCATTGAGGATGATGTTGGCTATGAGCTTGTCACATATGGCCTTTATTATGTTGAGGTATATTCCTTCTATACCTACTTTCTGGAGGGATTTTTTAAAATCATAAATGGGTGTTGAATTTTGTCAAAAGCTTTCTCTGCATCTATTGAGATGATCATATGGTTTTTATCCTTCAATTTGTTAATATCATTTATCACATTTATTTGTGTATTTTGAAGAATCCTTGCATTCCTGGGATAAACCTCGCTTGATCATGGTGTATGATCTTATTAATGTACTGTTGGGTTATGTTTGTTAGTATTTTGTTCAGGATTCTTGCATCTATGTTCATCAGTGATATTGACTTGTTTTCTTTTTTTTGTGACATCATTGTCTGGTTTTGGTATCAGGGTGATGGTGCCCTCATAGAATGAGTCTGGGAGTGTTCCTCCCTCCGCTCTATTTTAGAAGAGTTTCAGAAGGTTAGGTGTTAGCTCTTCTCTGAATGATTGATAGAATTCGCCTGTGAAGCCATCTGTCCCGGGGCTTTTGTTTGTTGGAAGATTTTTAATCACAGTCTCAATTTCAGTGCTTGTGATTGGTCTGTTTATATTTTCTATTTCTTCTTGGATCACTCTCAGAAGGTTGTGCTTTCTAAGAATTCGTCCATTTCTTCCAGGTTGTCCATTTTATTGGCATATAGTAATATAATGTTTATAGCAATTGTAGTAATTTCTCATGATTCTTTGTATTTCTGCAGTGTCAGTTGTTACTTCTCCTTTTTCATTTCTAATTATATTGATTTGAGTGTTCTCCCTCTTTTTTTGATGAGTCTGTCTAATGTTTTCTCAGTTTGTTTATCTGCTCAAAGAACCAGCTTTTATTTTTATTGATTTTTGTTATCGTTTACTTCAATTCTTTTTCATTTATTTCTGATCTGATCTTTATGATTTTTTTCCTTCTGCTAACTTTGGGATTTTTTTGTTCTTCTTTCTCTAATTGCTTTAGGTGTAAGGTTGGGTTGTTTATTTGACATGTTTCTTGTTCCTTGAGATAGGATTGTATTGCTATAATCTTCTCTCTTAGAACTGTTTTTGATGCATCCCACAGATTTTGGGTCGTGCTTTCATTGTCATTTTTTTCTAGGTAGTTTTTTGATTTCCTCTTTGATATTTTCAGTGATCTCTTGATTATTAAATAGTGTATTTTTAGCCTCCATGTGTTTGTATTTTTTACAGATTTTTCTTATAATTGATATCTAGTCTCATAGCGTTGTGGTTGGAAATGATACCTGATACAATTTCAGTTTTCTTAAATTTACCAAGGCTTGATTTTTGACTCAAGATATGATCTATCCTGGAGAATGTTCCATGAGCACTTGAGAAGAAAGTGTATTCTATTGTTTTGGATGGAATGTCCTATAAATATCAATTAAGTCCACCTTTTTTAATGTATCATTTAAAACTTGTGTTTCCTTATTTATTTTCATTTTGGATGATCTGTCCATTGGTGAAACTAGGGTGTTAAATTCCATTACTATGATTGTTTTTCTATCGGTTTCCCCTTTTATGGCTGTTAGCAATTGCCTTATGTATTGAGGTGCTCCTATGTTGGTTGGTTAAATATTTACAATTGTTATATCTTCTTCTTGGATCAATCCCTTGATCATTATGTAGTGTCCTTCTTTGCCTCTTGTAATAGTCTCTATTTTAAAGTCTCTTTTTTCTGATATGAGAATGGCTACTCCAGCTTTCTTTTGCTTTCCATTTTCATGGAATATCTTTTTCCATCCCCTTACTTTCAGTCTGTATGTGTCCCTGCGTCTGAAGTGGGTCTCTTGTAGACAACGTATATATGGGTCTTGTTTTTGTATCCATTCAGCCAGTCTCTGTCTTTTGTTTGGAGCATTTAATCTATGTACGTTTAAGGTAGTTACCAATATGACAGTTCCTAATTTTCTTAATTGTTTGGGGTTTGTTATTGTAGGTCTTTTCCTTCTCTTGTGTTTCCTGCCTAGAGAAGTTCCTTTAGCATTTGTTGTAAAGCTGGTTTGGTGGTGCTGAATTTTCTTAGCTTTTGCTTGTCTGTAAAGGTTTTAATTTCTCCGTCGAATCTGAATGAGATCCTTGCTGGGTAGAGTAATATTTGTTGTAGATTTTTCCTTTTCATCACTGTAAATATGTCCTGCCACTCTTTTCTGGCTTGCAGAGTTTCTACTGAAAGTTCAGCTGTTAACCTTATGGGGATTCTTTTGAATGTTATTTTTGTTTTTCCCTTGTTGCTTTTAATATTTTTCTGTGTATTCAATTTTTGATAGTGTGATTAATAAGTGTATTGATGTGTTTCTCTTTGTATTTATCCTGTATGAGACTCTCTGTGCTTCCTTGACTTGATTAACTATTTCCTTTCCCAGAGTAGGGAAGTTTTCAACTATAATCTCTTCAAATATTTTCTCAATTCTTTGTTTTTCTCTTATTCTTCTGGAACCCCTATAATTCGGATGTTGGTGCATTTAATTTTGTTCCAGAGGTCTCTGAGACTGCCCTCAATTCTTTTCATTCTTTTTTCTTTATTCTGCTCTGCAGTAGTTACTTCCACCCTTTTATCTTCCAGGTCACTTATCTATTCTTCTACCTCAGTTATTCTGCTATTGATTCCTTGTAGAAAAATTTTAATTTCATTTATTGTGTGGTTCATCATTGTTTGTTTGCTCTTTAGTTCTTCTAGGTCCTTGTTAAACCTTTCTTGTATTTTCTCCATTCTATTTCCAAGATTTTGGATCGTCTTTACTATCATTAGTCTGAATTCTTTTTCAGGTAGGCTGTCTGTTTCCTCATTTGTTTGGTCTGGTGGGTTTTTACCTTGCTCCTTCATCTGCTGTGTATTTCTCTGTCTTTTCATTTTGCTTAACTTCCTGTGTTTGTGGTCTCCTTTTTGCAGGCTGCCTGTTCATAGTTCCCTTTGTTTTTGGTGTCTGCCCCCAGTGGGAAAGTTTTGTTCAGTGGGTTGTTTAGGCTTCCTGGTGGAAGGGACTTGTGCCTGTGTTCTGGTGGATGAGGCTAGATCTTGTCTTTCTGGTGGGCAGAACCACATCAAGTGGTGTGTTTTGTGGTGTCTGTGAACTTATTATGATTTTAAGCAGCTTCTCTGCTAATGGGTGGGGTTGGGTTCCTGTCTTGCTAGTTGTTTGGCCTGGGGTATCCAGCACTGGAGCTTGCTGGTGATTGAGTATAACTGGGTCTTAGCATTGAGATGGAGATCTCTGGGAGAGCTCTTGCCAATTGATATTACATATGTCTTGGAGGTGTCTGGTGGACCAGTGTCATAACTTCATCTCTCCCACCTCAGAGGCTCAGGCCTGACACCCAGCCATAGCACCAAGACCCTGTTAGCCATATGGCTCAGTAGATAAGGGAGAGAAAAAAAAAAGAAAGAGAAAATAATATAAATAATGTTTGTTATTAATATAAAAAATAAATATTAAAATAAAAAAAGTAATTAAAAATGAAAGAAGAGAGCAACCAAACCAATAAACACATCCACCAATGATAATGCGTGCTAAAAACTATACTAAAAAAAAAAAGATAAAAAAAGCCCGGACAGACAGAACCCTAGGAAAAATGGTAAAAGCAAAGCTATACAGACAAAATCACACAAAGAATCATCCACATACACTCTCACAAAAAGAGAAAAAGGGGAAAAAAACCTATATATATAAAAAAGGAAGAGAGCAGCAACCAAATCAATAAATAAATCTACCAATGATAATAAGCTCTAAATACTAAACTATGATAAACATAAAACCAGAAAAAAATTAGATGCAGAAAGCAAACCCCAAGTCTACAGTTGCTCCCAAAGTCCACCGCCTCAATTTTGTGATGATTCCTTGTCTTTTCAAATATTCCAGAGATGCAGCGTACATCATGTTGATTGTGGAGGTGAATCCATTGCTCTGGAGGCTGCACAGAGAACTTTCCCTTTTTTCTCTTTGTTCACACATCTCCTGAGGTTCAGCTTTAGATTTGTCCCACCTCTGCATGCAGGTTGCCCTCTGGCATCTGTTCTTCTCTCAGAAAGGAAGGGGTTAAAGGAGCAGCTGATTGGGGGGCTCTGGCTCACTCATACTGGGGTAGGGAAGGGGTATGGAATGCAGGTGAGCCTGCAGCGGCAGAGGCCAGGGTGATGTTGCACCAGCCTGAGGCACACCATGTGTTCCCTCAGGGAAGTTGTCCCTGGATCACGGGATCCTGGCAGTGGCGGGCTGCACAGGCTCCCAGGAGTGGAGGTGTGGATAGTGATCTGAACTTGCACACAGGCTTCTTGGTGGCTGCAGCAGCAGCCTTAGCATTTCATGCTCGTCTCTGGGGTCCATGCTGATAGCTGCGGCTCGCACCCACCTCTGGAACTCTTTTAGTTAGTGCTCTGAATTCCCTCTCCTCGTGCACCCCGAAAGAGTGGTCTCTTGACTCTTAGGCAGCTCCAGAATTTTTCCTGGACTCCCTCTCGGCTATCTGTGGTGCACTAGCCCCCTTCAGGCTGTGTTCACTCAACCAACCCCCAGTCCTCTCCTTGGGATCTGACCTCCAAAGCCCGAGCCTCAGATCCCAGTCCCACCTGCCCTGGCAGGTGAGCAGACAAGCCTCTCGGGCTGGTGAGTGCTGTTTGGCACCGATCCTCTGTGTGGGAATCTCTCTGCTTTGCCCTCCGCAGCCCTGTTGCTGAGCTTTCCTTCCATGGCTCCGAAGCTTCCCCCTCCCCACTCCCCATCTACACCAGTGAAAGTGTTTTCCTAGTGTGTGGAAACTTTTCCTCCTTCACAGCTCCCTCCCAGAGGTGCAGGTCCCATCCCTATTCTTTTGTCTCTGTTTTTTCTTTTGCTCTATCCAGGTAGGTGGGGAGTTTCTTGCCTTCTGGGAAGTCTGAGGTCTTCTGCCAGCGTTCAGTAGGTGTTCTGTAGGAGTTGTTCCACATGTAGATGTATTTTTGATGAATTTGTGGGGAAGAAGGTGATCTCCATGTCTTACTTCTCTGCTATCTTGAAGGTTCCCCCACCCCCGAGTTTATTTTACACTTACCGCCCACCTCAGTTTGGGCTAACTACATTGCATGTGCTCAGTAACCACATTTGACTAGTGGCTACCATATTCCATGTTGAACAACATTATGACAGATTATCTAGGTATAAAATTTTAGATTGATAGATTCCCCCAGCCGCTTGGGGATAAAATGCTGGCATATATTGATGCTAGTATAAAATACAGTGTCTGATTGCCATTGCTTTGTAGGTGATTTGTGACTTCTTTTCTTTTTTAGTTTTTAATATTTTTTTCCTCCAGTATTTTATACCTTCACTATAATGTTGCTGGAATGAATATTTCTATATTCTTCTGATGAATCTCTGTGCTGTTCAAAGTAAGAACCCGTGTCTTATTAAACTTGGGGACAATTTTCATCCATTTTTGTTCACTAAAACTTCTCTCCATTTTTTCAGTGTCTACTTCTAGAACTGGCATCACATAGATGTTTAATCTTATTCTTCATGTATTCTGATAGCTCTTTAATAATGTCCATCTCTTTTTTTTCTCTACGGTATTAGGAGTATTTCTTTAGTTCTTTCTTCTAGTTGACTTACTTTTCTCATCAGCTACATCTGTCTAATCTGCTTACTGAATATGCACTGGGATTTTCAATTTCAGTGACTAAGTTTTTAATTTCTAAAGCCCCATTAATTCTCTTTAAAATATGTCTTTCCAAAAATTCTGAACTATACTTTCATTATTGTTTTATTGCTTCTTCCATCTCCTTAATTCTTTTGCTTATTTTATAGCCTTTTTCAAACCGTCCTACTAGCTCTGATGCTCCAATTGATGTGTTTGTAGACCCACCCTCATTGTATTTCATTTTCCCATTGGACTTACTTTTATTGTGAATTTATCTCTAGTAGGGTTTTTTGCCTCTGTAATGGGTTGTGGAAGTGTCTATGTAGTGGGATTTTGGGTTTGCTTTAGCAAGTGTTCTGGGAGTTTCACTGGTTCAGGGCTAGATTTGTGTTCCTTTCTCAGCTTGGGGTTTCTTCATTATGTGGCTTAATTTTGGACTATGCACCCATCCATTTCTTACAGTTGACTCATTTTTATTTATCCCTGGACCCAGGAGGACAAGTATTTTTGCCCCTTTCTCAAGATTATGGGTGAAATTTTGTTGTCTTCTTTTAGAAGATGAAGTAGCTCTTATGGATCTAGGTGCAGGGGCTTATACCTAGCTCCCCAACTCCTAGGTTTGACACCTCTCATGGGTTTCAAAACCCTAACCCCTAGAATTTGTCTGGGTTCAGTGCCCATGGGAGCCATAGTCCATGAACCCCTCTTACTGTAGTCACTTAGCTTTGAAGGTTCTTTATCTCTGGAATCTCAGGTTTTCCGTTTCTTGTTTTGTTTTCAAGCTGAGTTTTATAATTTTTTGATAATCCTTTCCCACAATTTCTGTTTGTCACAGAAAGGGGAGCCCCCTATGTATTCTCAGTCTACTATAGAAGGCTTCCGTGTATCACTTTTGTAATCTAAATAAAAGGTAAGAAAAGTCTTTCTTCCAAGTTTTCCACACACTTCATATTCCCTCTGATAGTTTAAACAGTCTTTTCAAAAAGCGTTGTTGAGACAAAAAGTTTTTATAACCATGTTATTAGGTTGTGTTGACAGGTCTAAAAAGAAAACGATTTGTAGGCTTTCTTTGTTAGAGTAGAAAAGAAAAAGTGACAACTATTGGTTTAGAATCAGAGTCCAAATCTTATCCAGACTCTCCAGCTCTGTGACAATGAGCTTTGGGATGTAAGCTCCTGTGAGGGCAGACGTTGCTGTCCTGATCCCAACTTAATACTCTGTTCCTAGCACAAAGTAAGACAACAATAAATCCTTGTTGAATGGGTGAATAGGTAAATAACTTTAATCCTCTGAGCCTTGGTATCCTCATCTGTAAAATAAGAGTAACACTGCTAACATTATGTTGGTGTGCAGTTTAGAGGTGGTGTGTGTAAAGTGCCAGGCACATCATATATGCTAAAAACATATGTGGTTCTAGAAAAGGGAGGACTATGGTTTGATTCAGAGTGATCCATATGAATTATGAGAGATTTTATAACTAGGCTTTTTCACGTTATAGAATATGCTTTGTGAATTTCCCAGTCATTCAGATAGTTTTGTTCACTCTGCATAGCTTCTAATTTATCTACATCTTTTGGCTAAGAAGCCTGTCAAAATGGAATGTAGTTCTCATGGCCTGGTACACAGGGCTCTTATCTCCCTGTCCTTCATGTAATGCCCTTTCACATACTCCTTCCCTCACAATTAACGCTTGTTTTTCTTGTCATTCTTTCACTCTGTAAGGCAGCACCTAGCTTTCCTTCAGCATCCTCTGAATGCTGTATAAAGGTCAATTTGGAATACAATCTTACCCTCCCTCCTTCAGTCCCTCCCTTTTTCCTATAACTATATTGTCTCTGCAATTTGAGGTCATTGCTGAAATATTTTTTATCCTTCACGGGCTTCCAAATGGCTCAAACTCTGTTATTTGCCTTCTTTTTTAAAAGAATATAATTTTGGATCTACATGTAATTTGGACATCTTTGATGAGGGTGATTTATCTGGTCTAGGCTTTTTTTTTTTTTTTTTTTTCTGTACAGTACACGAGCCTCTCTCTGTTGTGGCCTCTCCCGTTGCGGAGCACAGGCTCCGGACGCGCAGGCTCAACAGCCATGGCTCATGGGCCTAGCTGCTCCACAGCATGTGGGATCTTCCCAAACCAGGGCACGAACCTTGTGTCCCCTGCATCGGCAGGTGGACTCTCAACCTCTGCGCCACCAGGGAAGCCCTAGGTTTTTTTTTCTTTTTAATCTATGTGCTGGTTTTCAACTTTTGAACAATCCAACTGCTCTTACACTGTCTACCATATGTCCATGCCTGTGCCAGGTACAGTGGGGGCAAACAACAAAGTTAAATTTTCAATTTCTGACTTTGAGAAGAGTATGGTTTTATTGGGGAACACACCATGGGAGGCATTATAAGACAGTGTCAAATGATGTGTAATAAAGTGGGATATTAGTGGCACATGAATTCAGAGATAAGAGAGATCTTTGGGGCTGGAGTCATCTAGAGTTTCATGAACTTCTTCATATAGAAGTTCTTCAACTGGGCCTTGAAGGAGAGGGAAGATTTGAACAGGCAGGAGGAAGTTACAGATGTGGGGCACAGGTAGCCTCAAGCATGGTGTCCCTGTGGCATAGAGAGGACACTTGCTATTACAGAGGGTCGTTATGGTGGGTGGATTATCGAAGGCCTTTTATAAGATGAGAGGCACTCTTCCCAGAAGAAATCATGTAAAGAAACATTGCAGAAGAAATACCTATGTGCCAGTTTGGATCACTTTTGGTTTTCTAAGTCTTTTATACATCCCAAACCCATATAAACTTCATGCCCACACCGGTTGCTTTGGACTGGCCAGTGTCAATTGGAGAGAATTCGTCCTCTCCATCCCAAGCTGCTCAGTATCCACACATTAAACAGATGCTTTGAATAATGGAGTTTCTGGAAGGGTCTCTACCCTCTCCTTTAACTTGTTCTGGCTACACCTGCTGCTTACACAGCCGTGACAACTGTCCTGAGGGGGCCTCATAGCCCTATGCTAGATTCTGTGTCTCTGGAACCAATTACGATGGTGGGAGCAATTTGAGACTTGTCATTTGGACTAGAGAAAAACTTCTGATAGGGTACAGAAACTGTGTGCTCCGTGGCATCCCCCATGAACCAAGCTCTGACGTGCCCTGGCAGCTCAAGGGTTTGCTGTCCATGGTCACATGGGCTCCTTGAGTCCTAGGAGTGACCAAGTGCAAGCCAGCCATTGGTTAAGAGTAGAACAGTGAAGAAAGATGAGCTCCTTTTCAGTAACAGCTGATTAAAAGAAATATAGCTATCAGTTCCTTAGATACTTTCTTGCTCTTACTGTTATCACTTCCTTGATCCTTCCTCCCCTTCATTCTTAGGAGGGACAAATTCAAGTATTACTTGCTTTTAAGAACTGCTAAAGTGTAAAGAATAGTTCCTACCTCTCAATACAGAGATATCTCAAGTGATTTTCATGAGCAAATGTGTCAGTTTAGGTTAGAACAGGCTAAGGTGAATCAGGAATATTTTACTTTTGGAATGAGTTTGACTTGCTGGGTTTTACTAAACTCTTATATTATCTGCAGGAGGAAGCAATGCTTCACCCAGACCAAGACTCTATGGGATATGAAGGTGCTCAAAGAGCTTTTCATAAAGTCCTTTGGTTTTCTGTCATTATAATGTTTTAAGAGAACTGACATTGACAGCAGGGAGTAGTGTGCTGGGATGAAGTTACTCTTGTTTGAGCTGGAGACCTTAGAAAAGGGGCTACCCTCTGTTTAACTTGAGCAGTCTACATGGTGTGATACAGGTTATTCATGCCCACACACTTGACCTGACCTTGCCCTGGTAACCAGGAAAACAGTGATACTCAGCTTCAAGAGATACTGGAAAGATGACTCAACATAAATCATTCAATTAATTAACAACAGCTGCGGCAATAATAATAAGGGACTTGTGGCTTCTCCAGACTTTCTGAACTTTCTATTATATATGCCATCAAAACTCTTTTGTTTTTCTCTGCCCACTCTGATAGCATAAATGGTGTAGTCGGTAGCTGACATCAGACTCATGCTGTGATATAAATCTAGACCCTGGCTGATTTCATTACTCCTTACTTTACTGCAAGTGATTGCGAGTGGAAAAACAATTGTGTCCATGTAAAAGCTGACCAATGACTAGGTGCCAGGGGCCATATTTGAGAGCCACACCCCTCCTCGAAATTATGCAGAAGTTGTGAATTGGCTACAGGCAATGAAACTTCCAGGACTACAGGAAGCTCACCACTGGAGTACCACCTCTGAGTTTCCAGTCATGGATGTGCTCTGGGACTAGATCCCTAACCATTGATGACAATGCAGTGGCAGCATAAAAATGAGGGTGCTTAGGAGACCCAGAGATGCTACCTGTACTGCTGTACCTTGAATCTTAGCTACTTGTGACAAGCAGCAAATCTCAGGGGCAGCAGTTTGCCTTTTGATTGGAAGTAAAGTTAATCCTTTTTGTGCAACAGATGGTTGTGATGGTTACTTTTGCTTTAGGCAAATCCTTAAGAAGAAAAATAAGCCCACCAGGCCTGGAAGGGAGAAAGTTGCATATTAAGATTTGAACATAATTCCTTAGAAACTGAGCAGGAATTAAGGAGAGATGACCTTTTTTTTAAAAAAAAAAATTGCTCTTGGTGTTTGTTTTGTTTCAGTTTTGTTTTCATTCTAAATAAAGATGACTCTAGGGATCATTACCATGTATTTGAGTGACACTGTTTTTTGGTTCTGTATTCCTGAGTACAGAGCCTACCGGACTGCAGTCCTTTGATTTGGGAATAGACTTAAATGGTATTTCTTTTTCAACCAAGTCCGCCTCTCCTCATCTCCTGGGTCCTGATTACACTTAAGACTGGTTAGGGGGAATGCATTTAAAAACTTTGGATAATACTGTGTTGATCAGAAGATAAATCTGTTTTTGTTGGAGGAAGGAAATATACCAAAAGTATCAAATGTAGCTGGTTAAAGGGCTTGTGGAGGTTTGATCCCACAGTTCTGTATGCTTCACTTATTTACTTACTGAGCATGCATTGGTCTAGGTACTAGCACTACTGCAGGTGCTTGGGATCCATCTGAGCAAAGACTTGGAGGAGGAGAGGGCATTATCCAGTGAAAAATCTGGACAAAGTGCTTCGGGCAGAAGAAACAGCTAGTGAGAAACCTCAAGGCTAGAGAATGCCTAACACGTTCCAAGGATCACTAAGAGACTGGCGTGGCTGGAGTTGGTACACAAGGGGCATGTGAAGTCCAGAGGCAGTGAGGGGCACCAAATCACAGTCTTGTAGGCCACTGAATGTCTTCAGTTTACTCTGGGGGAAGTAGGGAGCCATGCAGTGTTCTGAGCAGAGAAGTGATAGCATCTGACTTACATTTTAAAGGGATTAGTTTGGCTGCTCTGTTACAAAAAGACTGTTAGGGGGCAAAAGAAGCAGGAGAACCAGTTAGAAAGGTATAGCAGTAATCTGAGCCAGGGTGGTAGCACGGAGGCAATGGGAAGTGGCAGATTCTAGGCATATCCTGACGGTAGAACTAGCTTGGGCTCCTGATGTATTGGGTATGGGAAAAAGAGAGAAGAGGATGACTATGTTTTTGGCCTCACCGCCTGGAGTATGGAGTGGGCATCATTAAGAGAGGGGAAACTGAGATGAAATTAGGCTTTGGGGGAAAATGATCAGGAATTTGTTTTTGGATATGTTGTGTATGAGGTATCTATTAGACATGAAGATGAATGCCTGATTTGTAGGAGTTGGGTATGACTCTGGAGCTAGGGTGAGAGGCTGGGCTAGAGATATAAGTGTGAGAGTCATAAGCAAATGAATGGCATTAAATCCTTTGAACCAGCTTGGGTGGAGGAGACACAGGGGCCAAGGACTTGAGCCATGGGTCACTCCAACATTGAATGTTGGAAGAGGGGGAAGAGGAAGAAGTTGTGAAGGAGAATGAGACAGTACTGCTAGGGAGATAGGGAAGTAGGAGGAAAACTAAGCATGGTGTCCCAGAAGCTATATGAAGGAGAGAGTACTGCAGATACAAGAAGAGGACTGAGGGTAGAATCAGACAGCCGACATAGGCATCGATTTGTTCAGTTTTGGGTAAAGGAGAGCAAAGAAACAGGTTGACAGTCAGTAGAGGAGGAAGTTGGGTCAAGAAAAGGATTTTTTAAAGAAGAGAGAAAGAACCACAAGTTTGCATGTCAGTGACAATGATCCAATAAAGAGAAATTGTTGATGCAGAGGAGAGACAGGAAAGAATCACTGCAATGCTTTGAGTGTCCTGCTGGCCGGAATGTGGATTAGATGCTGAGCGATCTAGAAGCCATCTTGGGCCATGAGGTGTCAGAAGGAGCCTGGATTCCTAATCATAGATCTGCCATATAAGGTCTGGGCTGCCTATTTCTGGACCAACATTTTACGTTTATGAGAAATAAACCTCTTTTCTTCCAACATGTCCTTAAGAAAAATTTCAAATATATAGAACACTTGAAAGAATTGTATAGTAAATATCTAGCACCTACTTTCTATAATTAACATTTTTCTATACTTGTTCTACCACTTATCTATCTATCCATCCCTCTATCCACTGATCCATCTTATTTTTGGCACATTCCAAAGTAACTATCAGACATCAATACCTTCCACCCCTATATACCCCCTAAACATTGTGTACCACTACCCAGAGTTTAATATCTGTTTACAGTTCTTATTTTTCTTTTGAGATAAAATTGACATAAAATGATATACTCATATTTCACTGTAATATTTGATTTCGACAGATGTATACACCTGTATGAAACAAATCCTCATCAACATGTAGAAAACTATCATGATTCCAGAAAGTTTCCTCATGCCCTTACACAATAAACCCTTGCTTCCACCGCCCTCTTCAGAGGCAGCTATTGTTTTTTAATCATATATTAATTTTTCCTGTTTTAAAACATCATATAAATGGAATCATGTTGTATGTACTCTCTTGTATAGGACTGTCTTTCACGTGAAAAAATGTTTTCAGAGTAAGCCATGATGTTGCATTTACCAGTAGTTCACTCCTTTCTGTTGGTGAGCAATATTCTATTAGATGAATATATTAAAGTTTGTTTATCCATTCTCTGGATGGACACCTGGTTAAATTGCAGTTTTTGCCAACTATGAACAAACCTATTATGAACATTCTTTACAATTTATGGACATGTGTTTTCATTTTCTTGCATGAAATTTTGGGATCATAGAATAGGTATAAGCTTAGTTTCATAAGAAATTATCAGAACTTTTTTCAGAGTATTGCACTATTTTACATTCCTACCAACAATGTATGCAGGTTCCAGTTGCTCCACAACTTTTAAAAAATTTAATTTCTAATTTAATTTATTTGTTTCTCCACATCTTTACCAACATTAGGTTTTATCAGTCTTTTTAAATTTTAGCTACTCTAGTGAGTGTATAAGTGGTATTTGCACTTCCCTGATAGCTAATGATGTCAAGCATATTTTTATACGCTTATCAGCCATACATGTATCTTCCTTTGTGAAGTAGTTGTTCACATATTTTTCCCATTTATTTGGTGGCTTGACTTACTGAGTTTGTATTGAGTTGCTGCAGTTGTCAGATATTTGTTTTGTAAATATTTCTCTATCTACGGATTGTCCATAAATTTTCTTAATTATGTCTTTTGATATTAAAAGTTATTGATAAAGTCTAATTTATCAAATTTTTCTCGTTTATGGTTACTGCTCACTGTGTCACATCTAAAAAACTTTTGTCTACCCACAGGTTGCAAAGATATTCTAAGTTTTTCAAGAAGCTTTATAATTTCAGTTTTTACAGTTAGGTTTATGATGCATCTTGAATTAGTATTTGGGTATGATATGAGGTAGAGGGTCAAGATTCATTGTTTTTCATATGAATATTTAGTTGTTTTACCCCCAATAGTTGAAAATGGTGTATTACTTCACTTATTTACTTTTCAATTTCTCTCAGCAATGTTTTATAATTTTCAATATAGAGGTCTTCTGTGTCTTTTTATTTTATATTATAGTTCATTTACAATGTTGCATTCATTTCAGGTGTATGGCAAAGTGATTTAATTATCCATATACATATATCTATTCTTTTTCAGATTCTTTTTCCATATAGCTTATTACAGATTACTGAATAGAGTTCCCGGTGTTATACAGTAGGTCCTTGTTGATTATCTAATTTATATAAAGTAGTTTGTATATGTTAACTCCAGATTGCTAATTTATCCCTCCTCCCACCTTTCCCCTTTGGTAACCATAGCTTTGTTTTCAAACTCTGAGTCTCTTTCTGTCTTGTAAATAAGTTCATTTTTAAAGATTCTACATATAAGTGATATCAAATGATATTTGTCTTTCTCTGTCCAGCTTACTTCACTTAGTATGATAATCTCTAAGTCCATCCATGTTGCTGTAAATGGCATTATTTCATTCTTTTTTATGGCTGAGTAATAGCCCATTGTATATATGCAGCACATTTTCTTTATCCATTTTTCTGTCGATGGGCATTCAGGTTGCTTCCATGTCTTGACTATTGTACTTAGTGCTGCAATGAACATTGGGCATGTATCATTTCAAATTATGGTTTTCTCTGGATATATGCACAGGAGTGGGATTTCTGGATCATATGGTAGTTCTATTTTTAGTTTTTTCTTTTTTTTTTTTTTCAGTATGTGGGCCTCTCACTGTTGTGGCCTCTCCCGTTGCGGAACACAGACTCCAGGTGCGCAGGCTCAATGGCCATGGCTCACGGGCCTAGCTGCTCTGTGGCATGTGGGATCTTCCCGGACTGGGGCACAAACCCATGTCCCCTGCATCGGCAGGTGGACTCTCAACAACTGTGCCACCAGGAAAGCCCTATTTTTAGCTTTTGGATGAACCTTCATACTGTTCTCCATAATGGTTGTACCAATTTATAGTGTAGGAGGGTTCCCTTTTCTCCACATCCTCTCCAGCATTTGTTGTTTGTAGATATTTGACGATGGCTATTCTGACTGGTGTGAGGTGATACCTCGCTGGAGTTTTGGTTTGCATTTCTCTAATAGTTACCGATGTTGAGCATCTTTTCATGTGCTTTTTTGCCATCTGTATGTCTACTTTGGAGAAATGTCTACTTAGGTCTTCATACATTTTTTGATTGGGTTGTCTGAGCTACATGAGCTATTTGTAAATTTTGGAGGTTAATTTCTAGTTGGTAGCTTCGTTTGCAAATACTTTCTCCCATTCTGTGGGTTGTCTTTTCATTTTGTTTATGGTTTCCTTTGCTGTGCAAAAGCTTTTAAGTTTAATTAGGTCCCATTTGTTTATTTTTGTTTTTATTTCCATTACTCTAGGAGGTGGATCCAAAAAGAAATTGTTGCAATTTATGTCGAAGTGTGTTCTGCCTATTTTTTCCTCAAAGAGTTTTACAGGATCTGGTCTTACATTCAGGTCTTTAATCCATTTTGAGTTTATTTTTTGTGTATGGTGTTAGAGAATGTTCTAATTTCATTCTTTTACATGTAGCTGTCCAGTTTTCCCAGCACCACTTGTTGAAGAGACTGTCTTTTCTCCATTGTATATTCTTGCCTTCTTTGTTGTAGATTAATTGACCATAGGTGCATGTGCTTATTTCTGGGCTTTCTATCTTTTTCCATTGATCTATAAGTCTGTGTTTGTGCCATTCCCACACTGTTTTCATTACTGTAACTTTGTAGTAGTTTTTTAAGTCTGGGAGTCTGATTCCTCCAGCTCCATTTTTCTTAAGATTGCTTTGGCAATTTGAGCTCTTTTGCGTTTCTATACAAATTGTAAATGTTTTTGTTCTAGTTCTGTGAAAATTGCCATTGGTAATTTGATAGGGATTGCATTGAATCTGTAGATTGTTTTGGGTAGTATAGTCATTTTGATAATATTAATTCTTCCAATCCAAAAGCATGGTATATCTCTCCATCTGTTTGAGTCATCTTTGATTTCTTTACCAGTATCTTATAATTTTCAGAGTACAGGTCTTTTGCCTCCTTAGGTAGGTTTATTCCTAGGTATTTATTTCTTTTTGATGTGATGGTAAATGGATGGTAAATCCATTCCTTAATTTCTCTTTCTGATCTTTCATTGTTAGTGTATAGAAATGCAAGAGATTTCTATGTATTAATTTTATATCTTGCAACCTTACCAAACTCATTGATGAGCTGTAACAGTTTTCTGGTAGCATCTTTAGAATTTTCTATGTATAGTATCATGTTTTCTGCAAACAGTGACAGTTTTACTTCTTTTCCAAATTTGGATTCCCTTTATTTCTTTTTCTTCTGATTACCGTGGCTAGGACTTTCTAAACTATGTTGAATGAAAGTGATGAGGTTGGACATCCTTGTCCTATTCCTGATCTTAGAGGAAATGCTTTCAGTTTTTCACTGTTGAGTATGATGCTAGCTGTAGGTTTGTCATACTTGGCCTTTATTATGTTGAGGTAGATTTCCTCTATGTTCACTTTCTGGAGAGTTTTTGTCATAAATTGGTGTTGAATTTTGCCCAAAGCATTTTCTGCATCTATTGATGATCACATAGTTTTAATTCAATTTGTTAATGTGGTGTTTAACACTGACTGATTTGTGGATATTGAAAAATCTTTGCATCCCTGGGATTAAATCCCACTTGATCATGGTGTTTGATCCTTTTAATGTATTGTTGGATTCAGATTGCTAGTATTTTGTTGAGGATTTTTTCATCTATGTTCCTCAGACATATTGGATTATAACTTTCTTTTTTGTGGTATCTTTGGTTTTTGTATCAGGGTGATGGTGGCCTCATAGAATGGTTTGGCAGTGTTTCCTTCCTCTACAATTTTTTGGAATAGTTTCAGAAGGATAGGTGTTAACTCTTTTCTAAATGTTTGATAGCATTCGCCTGTGAAGCCATCTGGTCTTGGACTTTTGTGTGGAAGTTTTTTAATCACAGTTTCAATTTCTGTACTTGTGATTGTTTTGTTCATACTTTCTATTTCATCCTGGTTCAGTCTTGTAAGATTGTACCTTTCTAAGAATTTGTCCATTTCTTCTAGGCTGTCCATTTTATTGGCATATAGTTACTTGTAGTAGTGTCTTATGATCCTTTGTATTTCTGTGGTGTCAGTTGTAAACTTCTTTTTCATTTCTAATTTTATTGCTTTGAGCCCTCTTCCCTTTTTTCTTGATGAGTCCAGCTAAAGGTTCAGCAATTTCATTTATCTTCTCAAAGAACCAGCTTTTAGTTTCATTGGTTTTTCCTATTGCTCTCTTTGACTCTATTTCATTTATTTCTGCTCTTATTTCATGCTTTCTTTCTATCTACTAAGTTTGTATTTTGTTTGTTCTTCTTTCTGTAGTTGCTTTAGTGTAAGTTTAGGTTGTTTGAGATTTTTCTTATTTCCTGAGGTAAGGTTGCATTGCTATTAACTTCCCTGTTAGAATTACCTTTGCTGCATCCCATAGGTTTTGGATCATCATGTTTTCATTTTCATTTGTCTCTAGGTATTTTTTTAAATTTCCTGTTTGATTTCTTCAGTGATTCATTGGTTGTGTAGTGACATATTGTTTAGCCGCTATGTGTTTGTGTGTTGCTTTTTTATTTTTTTTTTTACAGTTTTTAAAATTGTAGTTGACTTCTAATCTCATAGTGCTCTAGTCAGAAAAGATGCTTGATATGATTTCAGTTTTCTTAAATTTACTGAGACTTGATTTGTGGCCCAGCATGTGATCCGTCCTGGAGAATGTTCCCTGTGCACTTGAGAAGAATGTGTATTCTGCCACTTTTGGATGGAATGTTATATAAATACAATACAATTAAGTCCACTGATCTGTCATTTAAGGCCTGTGTTTCCTCATTGATTTTCTGCCAGGATGATCTGTCCATTGATGAAAGTGGGGTGTTAAAGACTCCCACTATTATTGTGTTACTGTCGATTTCCCCTTTTATGTCTGTTAGCAGTGCCTTATATATTGAGGTGCTCCTATGTTGGGTGCAAATATATTTACCATTGGTATATCTTCTTGGATTGTTCCCTTGATCTTTTTGTAGTATCCTTCTTTGTCCCTTGTAACAGTCTTTATTTTAAAGTCTATTTTGTCTGATATAAGTATTGCTACTCCAGCTTTCTTTTGATTTCCATTTGCATGGAATATCTTTTTCTATCCCCTCACTTTTAGCATGTATGTGACCCTAGGTCTGAAGTGGTCTCTTGTAGACTGCATATATACAGGTCTTGTTTTTGTATCCATTCAGCTAGTCTATGTCTTTTGGTTGCAGCATTTAATCCATTTACATTTAAGGTAATTATTGATATGTACCTTCTTATTGCCATCTTTTTAATTCTTTTGGATTTGTTTTTGTAGGTCATTTTTCTTCCCTTCCTCTTGTGTTCTCTTGTGATTGATGACTATCTTTTTTTTTTTTTTTGCGGTACGCGGGCCTCTCACTGCTGTGGCCTCTCCTGTTGCAGAGCACAGGCTCCGGATGTGCAGGCTCAGCAGCCATGGCTCACGGGCCCAGCCACTTCACGGCATGTGATCTTCCTGGACTGGGGCACGAACCCGTGTCCCCTGCATCAGCAGGCGGACTTTCAACCACTGCGCCATCAGGGAAGCCCTTGATGACTATCTTTAGTGTTGTATTTTGATTGCTTTTTCTTTTTTGTGTGTGTATTGTAGATTTTTGTTTTGCAGTTACCATGAGGTTTTAATATAGCAGTCTATATCCATACAAGAGTGTTTTAATTTTCCAGTCTCTTAACTTCAAATGCATTTCATTATCCTGCATTTGTACTCTCCTCTTCTCTTGATTGCTCGTTTTGATATCATATTTGTGTGAGGATGATTTCCTACCTTTACTGTATGTTTGCCTTTACCAGTGAGCTTTCCCATTTGTACTTATTTCTGGTTGTGGCCTTTTGTTTTCCATCTAGAGAAGTTCCTTTAGCATTTGGTGTAAAGCTGGCTTTGTGGTGCTGAATTCTCTTAGCTTTTGTTTGTCTGTAAAGTTTTTGATTTCTCCAAATCTGAATGAGAGCCTTGCTGGGTAGAGTATTCTTGGTTATAGTTTTTCCCTTTCATCACTTTAAGTATATCATGCCACTCCCTTCTGGCCTGCAGAGTTTCTGCTGAAAAATCAGCTAATAACGTTATGGGGTTTCCCTTGCATGTTATTTGTTACTTTTCCCTTGTTGCTTTTAATATTTTCTCTTTGTTTTTAATTTTTGTCAATTTTATAGGTATCTTGGCATGTTCCTCCTTGGGTTTATCCTGTATGGGACTCTCTGTGTTTCCTGAAATTGAGTCAGTGTTTCCTTTCACATGTTAAGGAAGTTTTTGGCTATTATCTCTTCAAATATTTTCTCAGGCCCTTTCTCTCATGACCTTCTGGGTCCCCTGTAATGAGAATGGTAGTTTATTTAATGCTGTCCCAGGGGTCGCTGGACTGTCCTCATTTCTTTTCATTCTTTTTTCTTTGTTCTGCGCAGTGACTTCCACCAGTGTGTCTTCCAGCTCACTTATTTGTTCTTCTGCCTCATTTATTTGGCTATTGATTCCTTCTAGTGTATTTTTAATTTCAGTTATTGTTCATCTGTTTGTTTATTCTTGAAAGCTTCTAGCTCTTTATTAAACATTTCTTGTATCCTCTCGGTCTGTGCCTCCATTCTTTTCCAAGATCTTGGATCATCTTTACTATCATTCTGAATTCATTTTCAGGTAGATTGCCTATCTCAACCTCACTTAGTTCTTCTGTGGTTTTATCTTGTTTCTTCATCTGGAACATATTTCTCTGCCATCTCATTCTTCTAACTTTCTGTGTTTTGTGGTCTCCATTCCTCAAGCTGCAGAATCGTAATTCTTTGTCCTAGTGTCTGCCCCCTGGTGGGTGGGTTTGTTCCAGGGGCTCGTGAGTGGAGGTAGGTCTTGTCTCTCTGGTGGGCAGGGCCATGTCAGTGGGTGTGTTTATAGGTGGCTGTTGGCTCAGGATGAATTTAAGAAGCCTGTCCGCTGATGGGTGAGGATGTGTTCCCACCCTGTTGGTTGTTTGGCCTGGAGCATCCCAGCAATGGAGTCTGCAAGCTGTTGGGTGGGTCCATGTCTCAGTGCCCAAGTGGCAACCTCCAGGAGAGCTCATGCTGATGAGTATTCCCTGGGGCATCTGCCACCAGTGTCCTTGACCCCATGGTGAGCCACAGCCCACCCCTGCCAACCCCAGAGACCCTCCAAGATCCACAGGTAGGTCTGACCCAGGTCTGGGCCAGACCTACCTGTGGATCTTGGAGGGTGTCACTGGCCTTATGGTGTCACTGCTTTGCCCTGGGTCCGAGTGCATGTGAAGTCTTGTGTGCATGCTCCAAGAGTAGAGTCTCTGTTTCCCCCAGTCCTGTGGAGCTCCTAGACTCAAGCCCTACTGGCCTACAAAGCCATATGCTCTAGGGGCTCCTCTTCCCAATGCCAGACCCTCAGACTGGGGAGCCTGATGTGGGGCTCAGAACTCACTCCTGTGGGAGTAACTTGGCAATATAATTATGATCCAGTTTGTGGGTCACCCACCTGGTGGGTATGGGACTTTATTATATCATGAAAGTGTCCCTCCTACTGTCTCATTGTGGTTTCTTCTTTGTCTTTGAGTGTAGAATCTTTTTTTGGTAGGTTTAAGTTTTTTTTGTCGATGGTTGTTCAACAGTTAGTTGTGATATTGGTGTTTTCGTGACAGGAAGTGAGCTCAAGTCCTCTACTCCTCCATCTTGTCTCTCGTCCCTCTATCATGTGCCTTTTGTTTATAAACTAAATCCTAAGCATTTTGGATTTTTGATGCTATTAAAAATTCTTTCCGTTTTTCAATTGTTTGCACACTAGCATATATAATACAACTGATTTGCATATTTATATGGTTTGATCTTGCTAAATTCACTTATTCTAGTTGTTAGATTCCTTAGGATTTTCTATATAAACAATCATGTCATCTTCTAACAAAGACTATATATTTTTTAAACTTGTTACAATGAGGCTTTATGTTACTTGCAACAGTAATTAATCCTAATTACAGGAGTAGCACTAATTTAATTTGATAAAGAACCAGTGCCAAACACAATGAAGCTCATTTCAGTATTAGTTTCTAAAACTGCTTCTGATGAGGTGTTCAACAATAGAGGATTAGTTCAATAAATTTATGGTACATAAATTTATGATGAAATATTATTCAGCCGTTAAAAATCTTGTTCTTAGATGATCTTTAAGGGCATGGAAAAACGCTGATGTATTATGTGGAGAAAAAAGAAAACCCAAATACAAAATAATCAGAATGAACCATTATGTTGTATTCAAAAACAATTTCAAAATCTTTGCCTTTATACATCAAAGGTAGACTCATGTGGGTCTACAGTCAGTCTGGAATTCAGTCTGATTGTGTCCTACCATTTTGTGACTCCAGCATTTGAGATAGGTGGTTCCTGTAGTTGCTGCCATAGAGGAACAGAGACGAGAATAGCCAGAAAGTGATATAGTTAACTTCTCACAATTCATTTATGCAAACAAGTCCTGTGGCCCTTTCCAACTGCAAGGGGCTAAGATGGTCACTTTATCACCAGGAGAGGAAAAGACCCCAATAGTGGTGAATATCAGTCATGTCCTCTGCAGTATGATTCCAGTCTTTCATCCAAATGTATTATAAAGTTAATAATATTGTGCTAGACAGAAAATATATCTGCGACCACATTTGCACTACAGTCTACAAGCCTCCAATCCTTGACTTAGATGTAGAAATTTACACCAAATCAGTGTTCAAGATAAAAATTCTAGGTCAAGGCTTCTTTTGAAACAGACAAGTCTGTTCCCTATGTCTATGAGCCTGTTTCTGTTTCATAGATAAGTTCATTTGTGGCATGTTTTAGATTCCATATATAAGTGATATCATATGATATTTGTCTTGCTCTTTCTGACTTAATTCACTTAGTATGATCATTTCCAGGTCCATCCATGTTGCTATGAATGGCATTATTTCATTATTTTTTATGTCTGAGTAATATTCCATTGTATATATGTACCCATTTATCTTTACCTATTCATCTGTTGATGGACATTTATGTTGTTCCATGTCTTGGCCATTGTGAATAGTGCTGCTATGAACATAGGGGTACATGTATCTTTTGAATTATAGTTTTGTCTGGATATATTCCCAGGAGTGGGATTGCTGGATCATATGGTAATTCTCTTTTTAGTTTTCTGAGGAACCTCCATACTGTTTTCCATAGCAGCTGCACCAACTTACATTCCCACCAATGGTATAGGAGGGTTTCCTTTTCTCTACACTCTCTCCAGCATTTGTTATTTGTAGACTATTTTTTCTTTATTTTTCTTTTATTGGGGTATAGTTGTTTTACAGTGTTGTGTTAGTTTCTACTGTACAGTGAAGTGGAGTTCCCTGTGCTATACAGCAGTTTCTCATTAGTTGTCTATTTTATACATATTAGTGTATATATGTCAATCTCAATCTCCCAATTCATCCCACCCCACCCCTCTTTCCCTTCTTGGTGTCCATACATTTGTTCTCTACATCTGTGTCTCTATTTCTCCCTTGTAAACTGGTTCATCTGTACCATTTTTCTAGATTCCACATACATGTGTTAATATACAATATTTACTTTTCTCTTTCTGGCTTACTTCACTCTGTAAGACAGTCCTGAGGTCCATCCACATCTCTACAAATGACCCAATTTCATTCCTTTTTATGGCTGAGTAATATTCCATTGTATATATGTACCACATCTTCTTTATCCATTCATCTGTTGATGGACATCTAGGTTGCTGCCATGACCTGGCTATTGTAAATAGTACTGCAATGAATATTGGGGTGCATGTGTCTTTTTGCATTATGGTTTTCTCTGGGTATATTCCCAGTAGTGGGCTTGCTGGGTCATATGGTAATTCTATTTTTAGTTTTTTTAAGGAACCTCCATACTATCCTCCATAGTGATTGTATCAATTTACATCCCTACCAACAGTGCAAGAGGGTTCCCTTTTCTCCACACCTTCTCCAGCATTTATTGTTTGTAGACTTTTTAATGATGGCCATTCTGACTTGTGTGAGGTGGTACCTCATTGTAGTTTAGAATTGCATTTCTCTAATAATTGGTGACACTGAGCATCTTTTCATGTGCCTGTTGGCCATCTGTACGTCTTCTTTGGAGAAATGTTTATGTAGGTCTTCTGCCCATTTTTTGATTGGGTGGTTTGTTTTTTTTGTTGAGTTGTGTGAGCTGTTTGTATATTTTGGTAATTAAGCCCTTGTCAGTCCCCTCATTTGTAAATATTTTCTCCTGTTCCATAGGTTGTGTTTTCATTTTGTTTATGGTTTTCTTTGCTGTTCAAAAGCTTCTAAGTTTGATTAGGTCCCATTTGTTTATTTTTGTTTTTATTTCTATTTCCTTGGGAGACTGACCTGAGAAAACATTGGTAAAATTTATGTCAGAGAATGTTTTGCCTATGATCTCTTCTAGGAGTTTTATGGTATCATGTCTTATGTTTAAGTCTTTAAGCTATTTTGAGTTTATTTTCATGCAAGGTGTAAGGATGTGTTCTAACTTCATTGATTTACATGCATTTGTCCAACTTTCCCAGCACCACTTTCTGAAAAGACTGTCTTTTTCCCATTTTATATTCTTGCCTTCTTAATTGATTAATTGACCATAGGTGTGTGAGTTTATTTCTGGGATCTCTATTCTGTGCCATTGATCCGTATGTCTGGTTTTGTGCCAATGCCACACTATTTTGATTACTGTAGCTTTGTACTATTGTCTGAAGTCTGGGAGGGTTATGCCTCCTGCTTTGTTCTCTTTGTTCTTTTTCCTCAGGATTCCTTCAGCAATCCTGTGTCTTTTATGTTTCTATATAAATTTTAGGATTATTTGTTCTAATGCTGTGTAAAATGTCATGGGTAATTTGATAGAGATTGCATTAAATCTGTAGATTGCTTTAGGTAGTATATGGTCATTTTAACAATATTAATTCTTCCAATCCAAGAGCATGGGATATCATTCCATTTCTTTGAATTATTTTTAATTTCCTTTATTAATGTTTTATAGTTCTCAGCATGTTAAGTCTTTCACCTCCTCCTCATGTTTATTTTTAAGTATTTTATATTTTTTGTGTGACTTTACAAGGTTTTGTTCTTTTATATTCCCTTTCTGATATTTCAGTGTTATTATAAAGAAATGCAACTGATTTCTCTACATTAATCTTGTATCCTGCTACCTTGCTGAATTCATTTGTCAGTTCTAGTAGTTTTTGTGTGTAGTCTTTAGGGTTTTCTACATATAGTATCATGTCATCTGCATATAGTGACAATTTTATCTATTCCTTTCCAATTTGGATACGTTTTTGTCCAATTGCTGTTGTTAGGATTTTCAATACTATGTTGAATAGAATTGGTGAGAGTGGATATCCTTGTCTTGTTCCAGATTTTGCTAGGAAGGCTTTCAGCTTTTCACCATTGAGTATTATATTGGCTGTGGGTTTGTCATAAATAGCTTTTAATATGTTGAGATAATGTTCCCTGTATATCCACTTTGCTAAGAGTTTTTATCATGAATAGATATTGAATTTTGTCAAATGTTTTTCTGCATCTGTTGAGATGATCAAGTGGTTTTTGTCTTTTCTTTTGTTGATGTGGTGTATCACTTTGATTTTATATATGTTGAGCCATCCTTGTAAGCTTGGGATGAATCTAACTTGGTTGTAGTGAATGATCTTTTTTATGTGTTGTTGGATTTGGTTTGCTAGTATTTTGTTGAGAATTTTTGCATCTATGTTCATCAAAGATACTGGCCTGTAATTTTCTTTTTTTCGGTGGTATTTTATCTGGTTTTGGTATCAGGGTGATGTTGGCTTCATAGAATGTCTTTGAGAGTGTTCCTTCCTCTTCAACCTTTTGGAATAGTTTGAGAAGGATTGGTAAGTGTTCTTCTTTGTATGTTTGGTAGAATTCTCCTGTGAAGCCATGTGGTCCTGAACTTTTGTTTGTAGGGAGTTTTCCATTACAGTTTCTATTTCACTTCTAGTGATCGGTCTGTTCAAATTATTTTTTCTTCATTCAGTTTTGTGGGCTGCATGTTTCTAGAAAGTTGTCCGTTTCTTCTAGATTGTCAAAATTGTTGGCATATAATTCTTCCTAGTGTTCTTTTATGTATTTTTTTGTATTTCTGCAGTATTGTTTAATATTTCTCCTTTTTCATTTCTTATTTTTGTTTATTTGGGTTCTTTTTCTGTTCTTCTTGGTGAGTGTGGCCAGAGGTTTGTCAATTTTGTTTACCCTTTCAAGGAAGCAGTTCTTAGTTTTATTGACTTTTTAATCTCTATTTCCTCTCTGCTCTTTATTATTTCCTCCCTTCTGCTGACTTTAGTTTTGTTTGTTCCTCTTTCTCTATTCTTTTATGTGGTAGGTTAGGTTGTTTGAAATTTTTCTTGTTTTTTTGAGGAAGGCCTGTATTACTATGAACTTCCCTTAAGAACTGCTTTTTCTTCATCCCATAAATTTTTGTCTAGTTGTGTTTTCATTGTAATTTGCCTCAAGGTATTTTTTAATTTCCTTTTTGATTTCCTCATTGACCCATTGGTGTTTTTAGTAACATATTGTTTAGTCTCCATGTAATCTGTTTTTATCTCATTTCTTTTCCTGTGGTTGATATCTAGGCTCATGTTGTTGTGGTCAGAGAAGATGCTTGAAATAATTTCTGTACTCTTAAGTTTGTTGAGGTTTGTTTTGTGCCCTAGTATGTGGTCAGTACTAGAGAATGTTCCATGTACATTTGAAAAGAATGTATATTCTGGGGTTTTTTTGATGTAATGTCCCAAAAATATCAATTAAGTCTAACTGTTCTATTGTATCATTTAGGATATCTGTTGCCTTATTGATTTTTCTGTCTAGAAGATCTGTCCATTCATGCGAGTGAGGTGTTAAAGTCTCCTACTATTATTGTATTCCCATCAGTTTCACACTTTATGTCTGTTAGTATTTGTTTTATGTATTTGTGTACTCCTATATTAGGTGCATATATGTTGATAAATGTACAATCCTCTTCTTGTATTGATCCTTTTATCCTCATAAAGTATCCTTTATCTTTCTTCATGGCCTTTGTTTTAAAGTCTATTTTGTCTGATATGAGTATTGAGATCCCCCACTTTCTTGTCATTTCCTTTTGCATGAAATATCTTCTTCTACCCCGTCACTTTCAATCTATGTGTGTCCTTTGCATTAAAGTGGGTCTCCTTTAGGCAGCGTATTGTAGGTTCTTGTTTTTTAACCAACCTGCTATTCTGTCTTTTGATTGGAGCATTTAGTCCATTGACATTTAAGGTAATTATTGACATACGTATTTATTGCCATTTTAAACCTTGTTTTCCAGTTGATTCTATGTTTCTTTTTTGTTCCTTTCCTTTTCATTTTGTTTGCTTTTTTGTGGTTTGATGATTTCCATTTATTTTATGCTTGTGTTCTCGTCTTTTTGGTTTTTGTGAATCTATTGTATGTTTTTGATTTGTGGTTATCCTGTTTTTCAAGTATGTTAAGCCCTTTCTGTATCTGCTTACTTTAGACAGATAGTCATATAGGCTCAGACACATTCTTAAAAAAAAGAATCTACATTTTCTTACTCTCATCCCCAACATTTTATGATTTTGATGTCCTGTTTTACATCTTCATGTTTATCCTTTTGTTGTTCCTTGGGTTTATTATCACTTCACAAATAGATCTGTTTTTTTTGTAGATTCTTTTCTTTTTTTCTCACTTAAGTGATTTACTTTCCAATTGTGATATCCTCTTTCCTGTATCTTCTTGCTTCTTTTCTATTTAGAGAAGAACTTTCAATATTTATTTTAGGATAGGTTTAGTATTGCTGTATTCTTTTAGTTTTTGCTTGTCTGAGAAATTCTTTCTCCTTCTATTCTAAATGATAATCTTTCTGGGTAGAGTATTCTAGGTTGCAGATTTTTCCTTTCAAGATTTGAATATATTTTGCCACTCCCTTCTGACCAGTAGTGTTTCTGTAGAGAAATCAGGTGATAGCCTTATGGGGGTTCCCTTGTAATTAACTCTTTGTTTTTCTCTTGCTGCCTTTAGAATCTTTTCTTTAACTTTTGCCATTTTTATTATATGTCTTTGTGTAGGTCTGTTTAGGTTCATCTTGTTTGGGACCCTCTGTGCTACCTGTATCTGGACATCTGTTTCCTTCTCTAGGTTTGGAAAGTTTTCAGCCATAATTTCTTCAAATACACTTTCAATCCCCCTTTCTCTTTCTTCTTTTTCTGGAATCCCTGTTATGCATAGATTGGCAGGCTTTATATTATCCCATAAGTCTCTTATATTGCTTCCTTTTTTTAATCTGGCTTTCTGTCTGCTGTTCTGATTGGGTGATTTCCATTATTCTATCTTCCAGATCACTTATTCATTCTTCATTATTCATTCTGCTATTCATTGCCTTTAGCTCAGCTTTCATCTCGGCAAATGAATTTTCTAATTTTTCTTGTCTCCTCATAGTTTCTAGTTCTTTTTTTTTTTTACAGTAACCTGCATTTCTATCAACAGCCTTTCTTAATTCCTTCATTATTTTCATTACTTTCTTTTTGAACCCAGTGTCTGTTAGACTGAATAGGTCTGTTTCATTATTTGTTCCTTCAGGGAAATTCTCTTGGTCTTTTAATTGGGAGTGGTTCCTCTCCTTCTTCATTTTACCTACATTTCTCCTACTTTGTAAGTTTAGGAGAAACAATTTTCTACTGTAGTCTTGAAAGATTATCTGGGTTTTATATGAGTCAAATAAGCCTGTTAAATGGGACTGTGTTAAGAGCTACCACTCCTGTATCTCTAAAGTCTTTGATGGTGGACCTCTACATGTTGGAACTGGACAAAAAAATCCATGATGAGTCCCACTAGACTGATGGAAAGATGGATTCAGTCCAAAACTCCATGCGTCATATAATTTCCATAAGTCACCACTCTGAATTGCCAGATGGTCCACTAGTCAATCTCCGGGGCTTGACATCAGTTCAGAGACAGAATCTTATAAACTTTGGAAGATCTAGGTATTCTTTTTCCTAGGTATTTCCTTTCCCCTGGGGAAGGCCTGGAGGAAAATTCATAGTATATACCTGTGGCTGCATTGTAGGGCCCTTTCTCAAAGGATACAACCTACTCTGGGTCTGTGAACCAGCTTATGTCTGGGAAATGTATATGAGGCCATGAAAATCCATGGCAGTGATTTATATTAAGATTCTGTCCACCAGAACCAGAATGTTAAGTACATCTGATAAGCTGTCCATTTATTTCATTTCTAGAAATCCCATCATTAAGTTAGCCATTGTCACAGGTTCTGTGGGTCAAAATACTTCCATTTTCACAAAAGACAACATTGCTAATTTTAGAAACTGTGTTGTCTCTAACTGTTGAGTGCTGCCACACAGCCCCTGGACTACTCCTGGTACCAATTACTACGTCAGTCCAAGCCTGTCAAGAAACAGAACATTCAGAAGGGTGAATGGGAGAGTTAAAGGAATGGCCTCTACAGAGATGTGGGTTGGGTTGCAGGAGTCCACAAGGCATGGTGAAACATCCCAGGACTAGTAAGAGTGGAGAGCTGGTACCTGCATATTCCCTGCAACCCAAGGACTGAAGGGCAATAGGAGGGAATAGTTTCCAGAAACTGTGGAGTGGGGACATCTAACAGAAGCTGTGTTCTTTGGTAGAGAAGTGTGTCTACTGACAAGGCAATAGGGAGAATGCCAAGAGGGTGGATGTGCTGAGCTTCTCCCTCTTCCCCACCAACACCTCTTTAGATTTCTTTCTTCTTTTTTATTTTTTTACATCTTTATTGGAGTATTATTACTTTACAATGTTGTGTTAGTTTCTGCTGTAAAACAAAGTGAATCAGCTATATGTATACATATATCCCCATATCCCCTCCTTCTTGAGCCTCCCTCCCACCCTCCCTATCCCACCTCTCTAGGTGGTCACAAACCACCAAGCTGATCTCCCTGTGCTATGCAGCTGCTTCCCACTAGCTATCTATTTTACATCTGGTAGTGTATATATGTCAATGCTACTCTCTCACTTTGTCCCAGCTTATCCTTCCCCCACCACCAGTGTCCTCATAGTCCATTCTCTACATCTGTCTTTATTCCCATCCCACCACTAGGTTCATCAAAGCCTTTTTTTATAGATTCCATATATACATGTTAGCATACAGTATTTGTTTTTCTCTTTCTGACTTACTTCACTCTGTATGACAGACTCTAGGTCCAACCACCTCACTACAAATAAATCAATTTTGTTTATTTTTATGGCTGAGTAATATTCCATTGTATATATGTGCCACATCTTCTTTATCCATTCATCTGTCGATGGACACTTAGGTTGCTTCCATGTCCTGGCTATTGTAAATAGTGCTGCAATGAACATTGTGGTATATGTCTCTTTTTGACTTATAGTTTTCTCAGGTTATATGCCCAGTAGGGGGATTGCTGGGTCATATGGTAGTTCTAAGGAACCTCCATACAGAGCTCTGCAGTGGCTGTATCAGTATACATTCCCACCAACAGTGCAAGAGGGTTCCCTTTCCTCCACACCCTCTTCAGCATTTATTGTTTGTAGATTTTTTGATAATGGCCATTCTGACTGGTGTGAGGTGATACCTCACTGTGGTTTTGATTTGCATTTCTCTAATGATTAGTGATGTTGAGCATCCTTTCATGTGTTTGTTGGCATCTTTAGATTTCTTAAAAGTCCCTCCCACTGGCTGAACCCAGCCAATCGCCAGAGGGCAAGGCAAGCCCCCCTCCCCACACAGAGCAGGCTGGAAAAGGTGGATCAGAGTGCCCCACAGAGAGAGACTCAGAAAAGGAGCAGAGAACAAACACTGGATACAGTCCAGCACACATTCAAGAGCCAAACTATAACTATGAAGAAAGGGAAATTCCCTAACTTGAGTATGCCTAGCAGAAAACAAAAGCAAAGTTACACCTATTTGCAAAACATTAGAATTGCCCCTTAGAAGTATCAATTTATATAAACTCTTAAAAACACATATGCACATTTATGGGTCAAATTGTATTCCAATAGTTTATTCTAAAGTAATAATTACACCCACAAAATTGATAGTTCATTTTTGCTCATTGTAGGGTTCTTTATTAATGAAAAAAAACCACATCATGTGTTCAGTAATTAGAGGTTGATTAAATAAAGTATGGCCTATCCATACAATGGAATGCTGTCCAAAGAAAAACATTTCTTCTTTCTGTTGTTTTTCAGGTTTAAATTTGATTAGCTTTTCCTGTGCATCCAACTGTAGATAAGGCATTATCAGTCATTTTCTCAAAGTTCCATTTATTCTTCATTATTCTGCTTGGTTTAACATCAGGCATGTGTTTTTCAGTTAAAACTCTTTTATGAAAGGACTAGTCTTTGAAAGACGTCAAGATAGCTACTGTAGGATGTACAAAATGATTAAGATATAATCTCTCTCAACAAGGAACCCCCAGGCGAACAGGGTGAAGAAGACACATGTATTATAGCCCACAGTGTGGCAATTTGCCATAGGGAGTAAAAGTATTCCAGGAGCATAAAGGGACAGAGCTTTCTTTTGTCTGAAGTTGTAAGGAAGTCTTCATGGAGGAAGAGTTTCCTGCTCTGCATCTCGATAACGAGGAGGATTTGACAGGTGGGCATAAGCAAAGGACATCAGAGGAGACAGAGATGGGGATGCAGACTGTATTCAAGAATGGTTTAGCAGTACTGCTCTTCAGTTTAATTATGGGTTAATAGGATTTTATTGACTAGTCTGCGACCTTAGCCATCATCGTTTCTATCAAAAGGAAGGGTTCTATTTTTTTTTTTATACAATGCACTTTCAAGTGAAAATCTCTTCAGAAATTAGGGCTTAAAAAAACCTGAGTCTTTTGTGAGCACAGTTTAAATCTGCCAATAATAATAATGCTGATTTTCCTCAATATCCGGCTTGCTGTTAGATTTTATTGGCTCATTTCTAAAGGTGGGTGCCTCCTTACTGATTATGTCAGAGATTTGGTCACGGAATGTATGTTTCTCCCTGGGATCATCCCCATGGGGCCAGTGGTTCCTTATCAGCAACATGTCATTTTATTTGGGGTTGATTATATGTGTTTAACAAGGCATTCAGTTGGAAATATACCTCATAATTTTAATTGTTAATCACTCCTGGCAGAGGGTGTTCCTTTTACCATATGGAATACAGACGCGAAGAGGATTGACAGGACTGTTTGGGGCTGATGGAGGAGAGGGGTACTCTGAGTTTGTCTAAATGTTTGAATATGACAGCTGTTGGCTACAGGCAAGTTAGGATATAAGGGCAGTAAACACTGAGACATGGAAACATACTGGAATGAAAGGGCCTTCGGGAAAAACAGCATTTGGAGCCTGGCATTTCTCGGGAGGCACACATGGGATACTTTGTGCTCTTCTCAGCAGCCAAGGGCTTGGGGGCCACGTAGAAAATGCAGAAATGAAGCAGGTGCTGCTTTTCCACAACTGTTGCCCTGAATCTTCCAAGCAGAGGCCAGGACTATGACCACCTTTTGTAGTTAGTCATCCCAGGCTGCTCTGCTGCAGGTCTGTATCCTGGATCTTGATTGTGAATTTTGATGGGTCAGCCTTGGGAGGGTGGTGGTGGTTTTCTGAAATATGATGAGGGGAGGGGGGGCAGGTATAAAGCTACCAAGGGTGGAAATAGGGCAATTGCTCCTTTTGTGCAGTCAGTGGGAGGCTTGGCCAGGCACTCCAGCATCATGGGCACTTAAAGTGTGAATATGTGCTGTCAGTGGTCACAAGTGTTTGTCAGCCATGCTCACTCACCGCGCCCATCCTGCCCCAGTCCTCAGGGTGCCCCAGCCAGGCAGGATGGAATTCCTGGAGTTGGCAGAGAGCTGGCCCTCTAGACCTGCCATCACCTGATCCCAATAGGACTTTCCAATCTGCCTTCCTTTGGTTCCAACATCTGATTCATTTCAGGCACAACCCAACTGAACTTCTTTCTCTTTCCCATGTTTCCCTCCTCCCTACCTTGGGTCTTTCTGTTCCCTTTACCCTGGAATCCAAATCTTACCTCTCCTTCAAATGCCCCCTCCTCCACAAATCCACCTGTAGCCTTCCCAGCTGGGAGGGAGGGCACCTCTTCCAGTGGCTACATCTCTTGGCTCTTTATGTGCACGTATTTTGAGGCACCAATTTTGTCATTTGGGTGGACTTCTCTCACCGGTGGACTGACAGGTTCCCAAGAGCAAAGTGGCTTGCTACCAGCCCTTGCACAATGCCTAACAGAAAATCAGCCCTGACTGTGTGTTCAGGGTAAAATGACTTGTTTTCCCCCTAAAACAGTTCATGCTTGTTATTCTCTTTAAGGTCCCTTTTGTGGATTTCCCCAGCTGATTTTAATTGGCCAGGTTTTTGTGAACCCTAGGGCTCAGAGAGCAATAAAGGAGATTAGAGGAAGAAGGTTTGTACTAAAAATCTGCTTTGAGCTAGATCCCAATATGATCTCATTGTCTCAATCCCTTTGCAAGAAAGGTCTAAGCAAGCCTTCCACTTTTGTATATTAATTCCATAGAACCTATTGTTTTGTACATTGACAACCTTAGCAGCCTTTTATGCATCCAGTTATATACATTATCTGATGAACAAACATTTGTAGCTATCATGCTGAGGTCACAGCCACCAGCCAAATGTCTCTGAGCAGAGAGCGGGTAGGTTTAAGGGTATGGAGGCTGCCTCCACTCCCTTGGGTTCCACCCCAGTTCCCACATGGCCTCCACAGGACAGGATCCTTCCAGAATAAGAGGCAGCTCCAGGCATCCCGTAGGTACTAGATGCTCTGAGAGGAAAGGAATCCAAGAGAAAATAGCAGATTCTGAAGAAGAGGCCAATGAAAGGAATGCAAACAGTCAAGCCCAAGAGAATGTGACTACAGGCTGGACTTTGTCAAGCTCACTGCATTTACAGGGAAATCTCCATAACCAATGACACTGACCCAATCATGACCTGGGCTCTGACTGACATCAGCTCCCTGCTTCCTCCCCAAGATTAACAGGTGGGGGAGTCAGGCAGCTTTGAAGTGCACTACCAAGACAACATGCTTATAAAGCCCTTTATAACCCCTGCTGCACACCTGCCTCCCATTCTATTTATTCCCCCAGAGTTCTCTCTTATCCCTTTGCTCTTGTCCTGGCTGTTCTTTCTAGAAAGTTCTTCCCCTTCCACTCGCCCTCACCTTTGCCGGGTTAACTTCAACCTGTGCTTCCTTTCTCAGGATAGACATTGTTTCTTCCAGAAAGTCCTCTGTCCTTCTTTAACTCCTCACGTTGACCTCATGGAGGGCCTCCTCACATTCCACTCAACCTGCCTCTTTACTTCTGTCTCTGAATCTGGACCTTGAGCTCCTTGAGGGTGGCTGCTGTGTCTCACGCACCACTTACCTCTAGCACCTGGCATGCTATTTGCACACAGAAGACACTCAAGGAGTAGTTGTTGAATGAATGAGTGAATAAATGAATGAAATCCTGGGTCCTTTTGCATACTTTAGGGGAATGGTTTGCCATGTGACAGTCTGAACCATTAGAGAAAATTATTTGGAGACTGGCATGAACACATTTTAACATCTCAATGGGGTTCACAGTGTGAAAAAGAGTTCAGTTTCACCAAGATTACTGGCAAAATTCCTAGGACTTAATGTGAAAGGACCTTTTGTTTTCCTATGAGACCCTGAAAAGAGTCACCAAATGGTACCTTGACTGATAGACACGTGGCCCTCCTTGGGCATGGTTGGTTAGAAACAGGATTACTTCTCTCTACAAGTGGGTGCATGCTGAGCCCCAAATCTGTAGTCATATGAAGTTGCTATGTTACATAGCTGATGGGCACAGAGCCATGTTAGCCAGTGCCTATGGGAGTGAGGCTGCCAGGGACAGGATGCTGGTTCACAGGCATTGTGACCTCTCCTGAGGCCCTGAGAAGTGGAGCATGCTCCTCCGCTGGGCTCTCATCCAAGTGAAGAAAGCAGTGAGCTCTCTCACACGGCTGTCATGTGGGAGTCCAGGCTTAGGCATGGGGTGGCTGAGAGAGGCCAGGATATGTCCTCAGAGCTCCTCAACGAGAGAAACAAGCAAAGAGCAAGCTGTTGTTCAATTTCATTTTAAGTAGATGAGTCCACCAAATTTCAGGTGCTTCTTTGAGAAATCTCCTGTGCGTATATGAAGGGCAATGCTACTGACAAAAACATTCATTTTCTCATTATATTTTGCATTTATTTCATTCTAAAACCACACAATACATTTGGCAATTAGAGAATACCCCTCCTCCATTGCTCTAAATCCCAATAAAAACTATCACTGTTAACGCACTGACTTCTATTTTTTAACAGGTAGATATTTTAGCGTAACTGTAATTAGAGAGTAATAAATTCTTTTTACTCTTAATGTTATCAGCATTAAAATAAAATAATTTTAAAAGTCATAGTTTACAAAATGGTTCATTTTTCATGATAAGTTTAGTGCATACTTATTAAACAATGATTAGGGGGAAAAGGGAAAATTTGAAAGAATACTGCAAACACAAAATGCCTTCATTTTGAGATGTTTTTCTTTCAGGTGCTTCTTAGGCATGGAATTTCAAAAATACAGCAGTAATTAAGCTGTAGATGCAATATTGTATCCCTTTTTTCTCTTTTAACCTAACCTAGAAAATGTTTCTTGCCAAAATACAATAGTTATCCTTTGGTATTCACAGACATAATTTTTAATGGCTATATGATGTTTTGTTGACCAAATGCTGGGCAATAAGTTGTTGACAATCTGTCACTTTCTAAATAATTACAATGAATATCTCTTATTTTCTTAGGGTTATTCCATTATACCATATAAGATTTTAAAATTATGATGATTATTATAATTTGCCTTTGTTTCCCCCAATTCTGAAGCATCAGCTCTTTCTCAGGAGACGGGGTATCTGTCCTTTGAAATACAACAAACCTTTATAGGACATCCACTGGTTTGGAGTCGGGGGATGTTAGACCTTCTTAAATCTGAGGGCATTTACATTGAAGGGCTAGGGCCTGTGGAATTGGACCTGCCAGACTTTGTATGCTTGTACGTGCCCAGTGGAGATGCCTCTCTGCAAAGGACAGAGCCTAGATTACAGCTCCACTGGTGACAAAGGGTGATGATGGTGACTTGGTACTGCACTTCCTGTGCTATGGAGACAATATTCCCTAGCTCAACATCTTGAGGTTGATAAAGGCAGGATTCATTTTCAAAATATTTTAAAAACTTTTAGGAGCACAGTGGGACATAAATAAAAAACAAATCAAATGGTGAATATATGGACATATCCACCTTGCTGAATCTGTGAGGATGTCTAACCTTCAACATGCTCACCCATTTGTTCATTTATGCCTACATTTTAAGTCATTGCATCCCCTGTCCTTGTTAATCCTATTCCTTTTTCAATTCAACTCAACGTGTTTATCTCTAAAAGTCAACAGCCTCCTTGTATAACTGGAAAAGGTCAGGGGATAAGGAGAGCTGCTGCTTCTGGAACTGCAGCCTAGGAAGAAAGGGGTGATTTGAAGGGAGATTATCTTTTACTGTCAATTAAATTTGGCAAATAGAGAAATCCCCAAATTTCTCTTTAGTACCAATTCCTTCAAGCAATCTCTATTGTACATTTCCTTCTAAATTTTAACATGTACATTATTTATAACTAAAAATCATGCTGTACTAGCTTATTATCCTGCTTTTCCTGTTCTTGTAACAGTAATCTTTTATTTTTAACTTAAGTCTGTAGACCAATAATTCTCAAAATGTGATCCCTGGACCAGCAGCATGAGTATCACCTGGGAACTTGTTAGAAATGCAAATTTTGGATCCCACCCAGATCCACTAACTCAAAGCTCTGGGGGTGAGGCTTTAACAAGCCTTCCAGGTGATCCTGATGCACCCAGTTCGAGAACCAGTGCTTTAGGTGGTTGTATTAAGCACCTCCAATATGGCAGACAGTCTTTAAACCCTTGCTACCCAAATTGTGGCCCTTGGACCAGAGGCATTGGCGTCACCTGGGAGCTTGTTAGGAAGGCAGAACCTGAGTCTCTACCCCAGATATACTGCATGCAAATCAGCATTTTAAGAGCTAATCAGCATCACCTGACGCTTGTTAAAAGGCGGATTCCGATGAGGTAGGTTTGGAGTGACTCGCCAGAGTCTGCATTGCTAGTGAGCTTAAGGTGATGTGGGCGTTGTTGGTTTGTGGACCACACTGAAAACACTTTATTGGGCACTTTTAATACCTTTTAAAAACACCTAATGAGCTTTAAAAATACATATACCAGGTGCTTTATATAAGCATAAGTTATGCGCTAACCATAGCACTAATAATAGCTCCCTTTTGTAGGTGAGAAAAAATGAGGCCAAAAGAGGCGAAGTGACTTGCTCAAGGTTGCCCAGCTAGTTCCTGCAGAAGCCAAGTAAAAGGTATGTGACTCTTTACCTGCCTTCTACTTTATGGTTTTGACTGTTGAATAACTAAAACACACTCAAAAGTAGTAATAATAATGAAGCAAGCCCAAATCCAATCTCCTGGAGCCATCACCTTCTATTCCCTTAACATACCTAGCATCTGTATCTCTATTTTTTGACTGTCCTAATTTTTATATTGATCATATGTTTACATTATAGCAATAGAGGATGTTATTATTGATGCCTACAGGTAACATTGGTAACAAGTCTCACATCTCATACAGCATTCCCCCCAGAGACTACGTTTTAGCTCTAGTTTTTTGAGCTTTGCTAATATTTTACCATACAATTACCACTTTCTTCTTAAATATGTGAATCTAAAACTATTAGCTGCCTTATGAGATGTGACTTTGCTTTGAATGTGAAATTTTTCCAGAAGACTACACTTCTAGCCCCACCCAGTGCTGCCAATTCCTCATGTTACACCCCTTGAGGGATAATAAACACACCTGACACTGCCGATCTAACTGGCATCTTTTTGTGTCCTGGAAGGAAAGCATATCATTTTCTAAAGCAGGTGAGGGGAGGAAAAGGGAAAAGAATACGGATTGAGCTGCTTCTTGGTGTCTCATTTTGGAGTTAGCTGAATATACATGTGTTTGAAGGCTTTTCTTCACTGTGAACAAGGCTTTGTGTGGAGCCCAGAGTAAGGTATCGTGAACCAGTAGGGAGATGAGCTTGAGGCACAGGCAAAGTCTTCAAAGACCCGCTACATCCCTGCTTTCTGTCCAGCTCTCTCAGCAGACACTCATTTTCTGAAAGGAACAGGTTTCATTCCACACCTCTTACTGATGTGTCAGTCAGCTGCACACAGAGTCTGAAGCTATTACCAAGGGGAGGGAAAAGAAAAAAAGCCCCTTTGCACTTTTAAATTACATTTCATGTTAAACGATCTCATTACTTCCAAAGTAAGGTGAAATACAATATAATTTTAGCAAATGTCTTGGCTGCCTCTTCCTTTTCAATAGGGTGTGTTGGTGCTTAGGGGATGATGCATAAGTGGAGAGGAGAAGAGACCCAGCTTGCTCCATGTCATAAAGTTCCGTCAATATACAGTGATAAAGAGAAATAGATCACCTCACCAACCTCTGAGGCAGGTTGTTGCATTTATCTAGACTGATAGATGAGGGGGTCCACAATTCAAGCAATTTGAAAATCAGACTGAGGGGATGCATAAGAGGATTCTGTCTGACACAGCATCAAAAACCTGCTGCTTGTCTGGGAGAGAGGCTCCTTCCTTGGAGTTTACTGCCCAGGGAAGGCAAATCCATCCTCTAACGGGCATCACACTGATTCACACACCATGTGGCCGTGCAGATTCCTGCTATCTGTACCTTAAAAACAGGGTCCATGGGACTTGTGGACATGGATCCTGTGGTTATTCCTATAAAAGGGAATGTGCGTTTCCTAAGAATTGGTAATGACATCTCTCCTAGCATTATACCACCTAATTACCACTCCATTCAATTTATAATGGGCTGAGCAACGCAGAAATTTATTATTTGCCTTTGTACTTTAATCTGGACACTTCTGGTTAGTCACACTGAGTCCAACCAAATAAGGAAACCACACACTAAAGACCTGTTTCAGGGAAGCTGGAAAACTGTCCTGTTTCTTTACCCTGCTCCCTTGATTATGTTCTTTAGCTTCAACTGGGTTATGAGTCATGAGGGCCATGATCATATCTTAAGTCTCTTGGTTTCTTTGTAGCCTTCCCCACACCCCGTGCACACACACACGAAGTGCCTTGTCCCCAGTAAGTTCTCAAGATTAATTATTTACATCTTCCTAGAGAGGTCTCGTCATGTAAACATTCATTCAACAATTTTCAGTGGATTCTCATGCTCTAAAGAATAAAGATCTAACTCCTTAACATACCATCCTAACTCTGTGGGGCTACCTCAATCCAAGTTTGTCACCTACTCTTTTCCCCTGTGAACGAGTCAAACCAAAGTCCAAAAGCCCTATAATGTTCTCTCATGATGACATTTCCCTCTAAAGAGAATGTTCATTCTCTCATCTATCAAAATCCTACGCACTTTTCAAAGCCCCGTTCTGATGCTGCCTTCTGTCTGAAGCCTTTCCACAACCCCCAGCCAGAGTTCCCATCCCCCTTACTTGTTTCCTCTGGAGGACTCCGTTCCACAATTGTCAACATGTATACTTACAGCCTATACTTGTTTCCTCTGCCCAACACAGCATTCAGACTGTTCTGTTTTAGCTGTGCTAAAGGTGTTAGAGAACCACTCTACCTGCTCCGAAGATATCAAGGGCAAATTTGTGAAAGTAAAGCAGGCAAACTGAGGAGGGACTACTTTCTGCCGTGGCAGTGGTAGGGTGGGAGGACTTGATGAGTTCCCAGCCCATTATGCAAAATAGGGGAGGTAGTAGAGAGAAGTAATCTTGGGCAGGATGCAAAAATGGGTCCATGTGAAGCTGAGAGGATTTCTTTTGGACCATCCGTGCAAAGGGCTCCCGGAAGTTGCAGGGTACTCAAGAATATAACAATAGAGTTTACTTTTGTTTGTTTCTCAGGTTTTATGAAGTTTATTATATGTAATATAGAAAAGGTAATACATGTAATATAAACTATGAAACAATCATAAAGTAGACACTCGTAAGTCCACTTCCCAACTTAAGACAGAGAGCATTGCAGACTACATTGAAACTTTCCAATGCTGTCCTCCAATCTAAAGTCCCCATCTGCCCCCACAACCTCATCACCCACACGGTCCCACCAACTAGAGTAACCACTACTATTCTAAAATTTTTATCCTTCCATTGCTTTCATTATGGCTTTGTCACATATGGTTGTGTATTTAAATAGAATCTTTATTTCATTTTTCTTATTTTATACTTTGCATAAAATGGTATCATACTATATGTATTCTTCTGTGACTTCTTTTCACACAAATTTTATTTCAAAGGTTCATCCATGTTCATGAGTGTAGTTTTTTTCCCAAAGATTTCTATTTTTTTTTCTTAATTTTATATTGGAATATATTTGATTTACAATGTTGCATCAGTTTCAGGTGTACAGCAAAGTGATTTAGTTATACATATACATACATCTATTCTTTTTCAGATTATTTTCCCATATCAGTCATTAGAGTATTGAGTAGAGTTCCCTGTGCTATTCAGTAGGTCCTTGTTTATTATCTATTTTATATATATATATATATATATATATATATATATAGTAGTGTGTATATGTTAATCCCAACCTCCTAACTTATCCCTCCCCCACCACCCACCTTTCCCCTTTGGTAATCATAAGTTTGTTTTTGAAGTCTGTGAGTCCATTTCTGTTTTGTGAATAAATTCATTTGTATCATATTTTTTAAGATTCCACATATAAGTGATATATGATAGTTGTCTTTCTCTGTCTGGCTTACTTCACTTACTATGATAATCTCTATATCCAACCATGTTGCTACAAATGGTATTACTACTTTTTTTTTTTTTTTGACTGCATGCAGCATGCAGGATCTTAGTTCCCCAACCAGGGATTGAACCTGTACCCCCTTCAGTGGAAGTGTGGAGTCTTAACCACTGGACAGCCAGGGAAGTCCCATATTTCATTCATTTTTATGGCTGAGAAATATTCCATTGTATATATATACCACACTTCTTTATCAGTTCATCTGTTGCTGGACACCTAGGTTGCTTCCATGTCTTGGCTATTGTAAATAGTGCTGCAATGAACATTGGGGTGCATATATCTTTTCAAATTCTGGTTATCTCCGGATATATGCCTAGGAGTGGGATTGCTAGATCATATAGTAGTTCTATTTTTTAGTTTTTAAGGGAACCTCCATACTGTTCTCCATAATGGTTGTACCAATTTACATTCCCACCAACAGTGTAGGAGGGTTCCATTTTCTCCACACCCTCTCCAGATTTTATTGTTTGTAGACTTTTGATGATGGTCATTCTGACCAGCATGAGGTGATACATCATATTATATTTAGTTTTGATATGCATTTCTCAAATAATTAGTAATGTTGAGCATCTTTTCATGTGCCTGTAGGCCATCCATATGTCTTCTTTAGAAAAATGTCTATTTAGATCTTCTGACCATTTTGTGATTGGGCTGCTTGTTTTTTGATATTGAGCTGCATGAGCTTTTTGTATATATTGGAGATTAATCCCTTGTGAGTTGCATCATTTGTAAATATTTTCTCCCATTCTGAGGGCTGTCTTTTTGTTTATGGTTTCCTTTGCTGTGCAAAAGCTTTTAAGTTTAATTAGGTTCCATTTCCTTAGTTTTGTTTTTATTTTCATTACTTAGGAGGTGGATTGAAAAAGATCTTGCTGCAATTTATGTCAAAGAGTGTTCTGCCTATGTTTTCCCCTAAGAGTTTTATAGTATCTGGTCTTACATTTAGGTCCTTAGTCCATTTTGAGTTTATTTTTGTGTATGGTGCTAAAAAATGCTCTAATTTCATTCTTTTACATGTAGCTGTCCAGTTTTCCCAGCACCACTTATGGAAGAGACTGTCTTTTCTCTATTGTATATTCTTGCCTCCTTTGTCATAGATTAGGTGATCATAGGTGCATGGGTTTATCTCTGGGCTTTCTATCCTGTTCCATTGATCTATATTTCTGTTTTTGTGCCAGTACCATACTGTTTTGATTACTGTAGCTTTGTAGCATAATCTGAAGTCAGGGAGCCTGACTTGTCCAGCTCTTTTTCTCCTTCTCAAGATTGCTTTGGCTATTCAAGGTCTTTTGTGTCTCCATAAAAAATTAAAATTTTTTAATTCCAAATCTGCAATAAATGTCATTGGTAATTTGGTAGAGATTCCATTTAATCTGTAGATTAACTTGGGTAGTATAGTCATTTTCACAATATTGATTCTTCCAATCCAAGAACATGGTATATCTCTCCAACTGTTTGAGTCATCTTTGTTTTCTTTACCAGTATCTTATAGTTTTCTGAGTACAGGTTTTTGTCTCCTTAGGTAGGGTTATTCCTAGGTATTTTATTCTTTTTGATGCGATGTTAAATGGGATTGTTTCCTTAATTTCTCTTTCTGATCTTTTGTTATTAGTGTATAGGAATGCAAGAGATTTCTGTGTATTAATTTTGTATCCTGCAACTTCACCAAATTCATTGATTAGCTCTAGTAATTTTCTGGTTGCATCTTTAGGATTCTCTATGTATAGTATCATGTCATCTGCAAACAGTGACAGTTTTACTTCTTCTTTTCCAATTTGTAGTTCTTTTATTTCTTTTTCTTCTCTGATTGCCGTGGCTAGGACTTCCAAAACTATGTTGAATAATAGTGGTGAGAGTGGACATCCTCATCTTACTCCTGATCTTAGAGGAAATGCTTTCAGTTTTTCACCATTGAGAATTATGGTAGCTGTAGGTTTGTTGTATATGGCCTTTATTATGTTGCAGTAAGTTCCCTCTATGCCCACTTTCTGGAGAGTTTCTATCATAAATGGGTGTTGAATTTTGTCAAAAACTTTTTCTGCATTTATTGAGATGATCATATGGCTTTATTCTTCAGTTTGTGATGTGGTGTATCACACTGATTTATTTGCAGATATTGAAAAATCTTTCCTTCCCTGGGATAAATCCCACTTGATCATGGAGTGTGATCCTTTTAATGTGTTGTTGGATTTTGCTTGCTAGTATTTTGTTGAGGATGTTTGCGTCTATGTTCATCAGTGTCATTGGCCTGTAATTTTCTTTTTTGGTGATATCTTCCTCTGGTTTTGGTATCAGCGTGATGGTGGTCCCATAGAATGTGTTTGGGACTATTCTTTCCTCTGCAACTTTTTGGAAAAGTTTCAGAAGGTTAGGTGTTAATTTTTCTCTAAATGTTTGAGAGAATTCACCTGTGAAGCCATCTGGTCCTGGACTTTTGTTTGTTGGAAGATTTTTAATCACAGTTTCAATTTCATTACTTGTGATTAGTCTGTTCATATTTTCTATCTCTTCCTGGTTCAGTCTTGGAAGGTTGTATCTTTCTAAGAATGTGTCCATTTCTTCTAGGCTGTCCATTTTATTGGTATATGTTGCTTGTAGTTTCCTATGATCCTTTGTATTTCTATGGTGTTCATTGTAACTTTTTTCTCATTTCTAACTTTATTGATTTGAGCCTTCCCCCTTTTTTCCTTGATTTTGGCTAAGGGTGCATCAATTTTGTTTATCAATTCTGTTTAACTTCTAAAGAACCAGCTTTTAGTTCCATTGATCTTGCTATTGTTTTCTTTGTTTCTATTTCATTCATTTCTGCTCTGTTCTTTAAGAATCTTTCTTTCTCCTAACTTTAGCTCATTTCTTTTTATTTATTTTTTTATTCTGTTCTGTGGCAGTGATTTCTATCATTCTGGCTTCTAGCTCACTTATGCATTGCTCTGCCTCATTTATTCTGCTATTGATTCCTTCCAGTGTATTTTTCATTTCAATTATTGTGTTATTCATCTGTTTGTTCTTTAAATTTTCTAGCTCTTTGTTAAACATTTCTTGTATCTTCTCATTCTTTGCCTCCATTGTTTTTCTGAGATCTTGGATCATCTTTTTCTTTTTTTTTTTTAACATCTTTATTGGAGTATAATTACTTTAAGATTGTGTATTAGTTTCTGCTTTATAACAAAGTGAATCAGCTATACATATACATGTAGCCTCATATCTCTTCCCTCTTGCATCTCCTTCCCTCCCACCCACCCTATCCCACCCCTCTAGGTGGTCACAAAGCACCGAGCTGATCTCCCTGTGCTATGTGGCTGCTTTCCACTAGCTATTAGTTTTAATAGCTATTTGGTAGTGTATATACGTCCATGCCACTCTCTCAGTTTGTCCCAGCTTACCCTTCCCCCTCCACATGTCCTCAAGTCCATTCTCTAGTAAGTCTGTGTCTTTATTCCCATCCTGCCCCTAGGTTCTTCATGACCATTTTTTCCCCCTTAGATTCCATATATATGTGTTAGCATACGGTATTTGTTTTCTGACTTACTTCACTCTGTATGATAGACTCTGGGTCCATCCACCTCACTACAAATAACTCAGTTTCGTTTCTTTTTATGGCTGAGTAATATTCCATTTTATATATGTCCCACATCTTTTTTATCCACTCATCTGTCAATGGGAATCATCTTTACTATCATTATTCTGAATTCTTTTTCAGGTAGATTGCCTATCTCTACTTAGTTGTTCTTCTAGGGGTTTATCTTCTTCCTTATTCTGGAACATATTCCTTTGCTATCTCATTTTGTCTAACTTTTTATGTTTATAGTCCCACAGGCTGCAGGATTATAGTTCCTCTTACTTCTAGTGTCTGCCCCTGTCTTGTGGCTTCTTTTTATTTTGGAAGGAGAAAATCTTTTTTGGTATGTTCCATTCCTTTTTTGTCAATGGCTATTCAGCAGTTAGTTGTGATTTTGGTGTTTTCATGAGAGAATGTGAGCTAGGTCCTTCTACTCTGCCATCTTATCTGGGAATCAATGCTGGCTTTTATCTGACTGTAGTTTTCCTTCATTTATTTGTATCTCTGCATAGTATTCCCCTTGTGACTATACTACACTTATCTGTCCATTTTCTTATTGATGGATAATTTGATTATTTCTATCTTATTATGAACAATGCTGCTACTATTATTCTTGGACATATCTACCTGAGCCTAAGTGCAAGATTCATTACCATACCTGACTTTAATTTTTGTACATAGTACGAGGTAGGAATGAATTGACTTTTTCCAAGATTGGTAATAAATCCTACCATTATTTATTAAATAATTCATTCTTTCCCCAGAGCTACATTAAACCTGTATATACATGTGGATCTGTTTATTGTTTTTTTAAATTATTTTCATCCATTTACCACAACCAGACTGTCATAAAAACTATGTATTTATAAAAAGTCTTGATATCTAATAAGAAAATCTACCAACTTGGTGGTTCTTTTCAAGTGTATCTTGGTTACTCCTGGTCTTTTTCTTTTCCATATTCACTTAAAATTTGGTATGTCAGAGGAATGATAGAAGATAAGGGACTAGATTTACTCTCCTACATTAATACCAGAAAATGGGTCATGCTAAAAACTTAATGATGGTTTTCAGATATTGGACAACAGAGAACATGGCACAGTGATTTCTGAGAAAGCAAGGTGAGCCCTTTAAGTGCCATTGTTCATTGCTTAAGGAAAGTTTTCAGGCTACAGCACAAGGAGGGGAAACTCAAACAGAATCTAGCAGTTTGTTCTTAGTTCAGAAAAACCAAGGAAGCTAGAATTTTGGAGCAAAAGCCTGGAGAGGAGGCAATTGAAGAGACAGAGGTCCAAAGATCTTCTGATAGATCCTCTTGAGTCTTTGGCTGATTTCTGATCTGCAAATACATATAAGGAAACTACTGAGGCTGGGGAAAGGACCCCCATAAAAGAGTAAGAAAAACATTTTCTAAACTCACACAGGGCCCCAAATAGTTTCCATTCCCATCAGCTAGAATGGAAAGACTTCCTAATAGACATGGTATATGGTAGCGTCATAAAAAGGATAGTGCTGCAGTAGTGGAGTCAAAGTAGCCGAAACCTATAGATCATTTTTAATCTGCCATAAAATAACTTTAAAACAAAAGTGAAATGGATAAAAATGATTACAAATAATGTTACTTTTTCCCAAAAATAGCCCAACCATATTTAACAGAATGCCACAAAATCTATCTCCAAAAGTAAAAAAAGTCATAATGCCTAGCATCCAATAAAAAATTACCAGCTATTACTAATATCTTTTTTGACCCACCTCCTAGAGTAATGAAAATTAAAACAAAAATAATCAAATGAAACCTAATTAAACTTAAAAGCTTTTGCACACCAAAAGAAACCATAAACAAGTCAAAAAGAAAACCTTCAGAATGGGAGAAAATATTTGCAAATGAAGCAACTGACAAAAGACTAATCTCTAAAATATACAAGCAGCTCATACAGCTCAATATAAAAAATCAAACAACCCAATCAAAAAATGGGTAGAAGACCTAAATAGACACTTCTCCAAAGAAGACATACAGATGGCCAACGAACACATGAAAAGACACTCAACATCACTAATTATTAGAGAAATGTAAATCAAAATTACAATGAGGTATCACCTCACACAGGCCAGAATGCCCATCATCAAAAAAATCCACAAACAATATATGCTGGAGAGAGTGTCGTGAAAAGGGAACACACATACACTGTTGGTGGGAATATAAGTTGATACACCACTATGGAAAACAGTATGGAGGTTCCTTAAAAAACTAAAAATAGAACTACCATATGACCCAACATCCCACTACTGGGCATATACCCAGAGGGACCCATAATTCAAAAGAACACATGCACCCCAATGTTCAATGTAGCACTCTTTATAATAGCCAGGTCATGGAAGCAACCTAAATGCCCATCAACAGAGGAATGGATAAAGAAGATGTTGTACATATATACAATGGAATATTACTCAGCCTTATGAAGGAATGAAATTGGGTCATTTGTAGACACGTGGATGGACCTAGAGAGTTTCATACAGTGCAGTAACTCAAAGAGAAAAGCAAATATCATATAATAATGCATATATGTGGAATCTAGAAAAATGGTATAGATGATCTTATTTGCAAAGCAGAAATAGAGACACAGATGTAGAGAACAAACGTATGGATACCAAGGGGGAAAGGGTTGTGGTGGGATGAATTGGGAGACAGGTTGACCACAATCAGAAGCCCATGCACCACAATGAAGAGTAGCCCTCACTTGCCGCAACTAGAGAAAGCCCATGCACAGCAACGAATACCAAATGCAGCCAAAAATAAATAAATAAAATAAATAAATTTATAGAAAAAGGAAAGAAAACCTACACTATGGAAGAAATTTTTGCAACAACGTGACTGGCAAGGGGTTAATATTCAAAATATACAAAAACTCGACAGCCACATGTAAAAGAATGAAGTTAGAACACTCCCTAACACCATACACAAAAATAAACTCAAAATGGATTAAAGAACTAAATGTAAGGCCAGACACTATCAAACTCTTAGAGGAAAACATAGGCAGAACACTCTATGACATAAATCACAGCAAGATCCTTTATGACCCACCTCCTAAAGAAATGGAAATAAAAACAGAAATAAACAAATGGGACCTAGTGAAACTTAAAATCTTTTGCACAGCAAAGGAAACCATAAATAAGATGAAAAGAGAACCCTCAGAATGGGAGAAAATATTTGCAATGAAGCAACTGACAAAGGATTAATCTCCAAAATTTACAAGCAGCTCATGCAGCTCAATATCAAAAAAACAAACAACCCAATCCAAAAATGGGCAGAAGACCTAAATAGATATTTCTCCAAAGAATATATACATATTGCCAACAAACACATGAAAGAATGCTCAACATCATTAATCATTAGAGAAATGCAAAGCAAAACTACAATGTGATATCAACTAACACCAGCCAGAGAGGCCATCATCAAAAAATCTACAAACAATGAATGCTGGAGAGGGTGTGGAGAAAAGGGAACCCTCATACACTGTTCTAAAAAACGAACTACTGTATGACCCAGTAATCCCACTACTGGGCATATACCCTGAGAAAACCATAATTCAAAAAGAGTCATGTACCACAATGTTCATTGCAGCTGTATTGACAATAGTCAGGATGTGGAAGTAACCTAAGTGTCCATTGACAGATGAATGGATAAAATAGATGTAGCACATATATACAATGGAATATTACTCACTATAAAAAGATTGAAATTGAGTTATTTGTAGTGAGGTGGATGGACCTAGAGTCTGTCATACAGAGTGAAGTAAGACAGAAAGAGAAAAACAAATACCGTATGCTAACACATATATATGGAATCTAAAAAAGAAACAAGAAACAAAAATGGTCATGAAGAACCTAGGAGCAAGACAGGAATAAAGATGCAGACCTACTAGAAAATGGACTTAAGGTCATGGGGAGGGGGAAGGGTAAGCTGGGACAAAGTGAGAGAGTGGTAGTGTATATACAGACACATATACACTACCAAATGTGAAATAGATAGCTAGTGGGAGGCAGTCTCTTAGCACACAGAGATCAACTCGGTGCTTTGTGACCAGCTAGAATGGTGGCATATGGAGGATGAGAGGGAGGGAGATGCAAGAGGGAAGAGATATGGGGATATATGTATATGTACAACTGATTCATTTTGTTATAAAGCAGAAACTAACACACCATTGTAAAGCAATTATACTCCAATGAAAACGTTAAAAAAATATAGAAACTCAATATAAAAAACCTCAGTCAAAAAATGCATAATAACCTAAACAGAAAAGTATTTCTATTCTGGAAATGCTAATCCGATGTGTTAGGTGCAAGACTTTAGCACGCGACTTCTATAGACAAGAGAAACTAGACTAAGCACAAAAGAATGTAGACCTTATCACCTAGATTTCATCGTATTTTTCCCGGGGACCCCAGTGGGCTTTGCCGGTGACGTCATGGATGCTACAGATTCTCCTCTTTCTCACTGCCCTTGCCGCAGCAGAGGGGAACTGGAACACCATAATGACATCTACAGTCACACCATCTTCCTCTGGACTATGACACACAAGAGAAAGCTGTGTGACTGACAGGGCCTTGGTGCGCCGGCTGCATGTCAGACCTGTGCCTCTGAGATGGGAGAGCCAAGTTCAGGACGTTGGTCCACTAGAGACCTCCCGGCTCCATGTAATATCAAATGATGAAATCTCTCCCAGAGATCTCTGTCTCAACGTGAAAATCCAGCTCCATTCAATGATCAGCAATCTACAGTGCTGGACACCCTATGCCACACAACTAGCAAGACAGGAAATCAACCTCACCTATTAGGAGAGAGGCTGCCTAAAATCATAATAACATCACAGAAACTCCAAAACACACCAACAGACACGGTCCTACCCACCAGAAAGAAAAGATCCAGCCTAATCTACCAGAACACAGGCACCAGTGTTCCCCTCGATGAGGAAACCTACACAACTCCCCAAACCAACCTTACCCACTGGGGTCAGACACCAAAAAACAACAAGAACTACAAACCTGCAGCCTGCAAAAAGGAGACCCAAAACACAGTAAATTAAGCAAAATGAGAAGACAGAGAAACACACAGCATATAAAGGAGCATGGTAAAAACCCACCAGACGAAACAAATGAAGAAGAAATAGGCAGTCTATCGGAAGAAGATATAAGAGTAATGGTAGTAAAGATGATTCAAAATCTTCAAAATAGAATGGAGAAAATACAAGAAATGCTTAACAAGGACCTAGAAGAACTAAAGAGCAAGCAAACAATGATGAACAACACAATAAGTGAAATTAAAAATTCTCTATGAGGAACCAATAACAGAATAACTGAGGCGCAAGAACGGATAAGTGACCTGGAAGATAAAATAGTGGAAATAACTACCACAGAGCAGAATAAAGAAAAAAGAGTGAAAAGAATTGAGGACAGTCTTAAAGACCTCTGGGACAACATTAAACACCAACATTCAAATTATAGAGGTCCCTAAAGAAGAAGGGGAAAAGAAAGGGACTGAGAAAATATCTGAAGAGAATAGAGTTGAGAATTTCCCTAATATGGGAAAGGAAATTGTCAATCAAGTCCAGGAACCGCAGAGATCCCACACAGGATAAATTCAAGGAGAAACACTCCAAGACACATATTAATCAAACTATCAAAAATTAAAGAAAAATATTAAAAGCAGCAAGGGAAAAACAACTAACATACAAGGGAATCCCCATAAAGTTAACAGCTGATCTTTCAGCAGAAACTCTGCAAGCCAGAAGGGACTGGCAGGACATATTTAAAGTGATGAAAGGAAAAATCTACAACCAATATTACTCTACCCAGCAAGGATCTCATGCAGATTTGACAGAGAAATTAAAACCTTTACAGACAAGCAAAAGCTAAGAAAATTCAGCACCACCAAACCAGCTTTATAACAAATGCTAAAGGAACTTCTTTAGGCAGGAAACACAAGAGAAGGAAAAGACCTACAATAACAAACCCAAAACAATTAAGAAAATGGGAATAGGAACATACCTATTGATAATTACCTTAAATGTAAATGGATTAAATGCTCCCACCAAAAGACATAGACTGGCTGAATGGATACAAAAACAAGACCAATATATATGCTGTCTACAAGAGACCAGCTGCAGACCTAGGGACACATACAGACTGAAAGTGAGGGGATGGAAAAAGATTTTCCATGCAAATTGAAATCAAAAGAAAACTGGAGTAGCAATTCTCATATCAGATAGAAAAGACCTTAAAATAAAGATAATTATAAGAGACAAAGAAGGACAGTCCATAATGATCAAGGGATGAATCCAAGAAGAAGATATAACAATTGTAAATGTTTATGCACCCAACATATCATCTCAATATATAAGGCAATTGCCAACAGTAAGACAATCATAGTAGGGAGTTTAACACCCCATTTTCACCAATGGACAGATCATCCAAAATGAAAATAAATAAGGAAACACAAGCTTTAAATGATACGTTAAACAAAATGGACTTAATTGATATTTATAGGACCTTCTGTCCAAAAACAACAGAATAAACTTTCTTCTCAAGAGCTCATGGAACATTCTCCAGGATAGATCATATCTTGGGTCACAAATCAAGCCTTGGTAAACGGAAGAAAAATGAAAGCATATCAAGTATCTTTTGCCACCACAATCCTATGAGACTGGATGTCAATTACAGGAAAATATCTGAAAAAAATACAAACACATGGAGGATAAAGAATACACCACTTAATAACCAAGAAATCACTGAAGAAATCAAAGAGGAAATTTAAAAATACCTAGAAATGGGCTTCCCTGGTGGTGCAGTGGTTGAGAGTCCGCCTGCCGATGCAGGGGACACGGGTTTGTGCCCCGGTCCGGGAAGATCCCACATGCCATGGAGTGGCTGGGCCCGTAAGCCATGGCCACTGAGCCTGCACATCCAGAGCCTGTACTCCACAATGGGAGAGGCCACAACAGTGAGAGGCCTGCGTACCACAAAAAAAAAAAAAAAAAAACCTAGAAAGAAATGACAATGAAAACATGACAACCCAAACCCAATGTGATGCAGCAAAAGCAGTTCTAAGAGAGAAGTTTATAGCAATACAATCCTACCTCAAAAAATAAGAAACATCTCAAATAAACAACTTAAACTTACACCTAAAGCAATTAGAGAAGGAAGAAGATAAAAGCCCAAAGTCAACAGAAGGAAAGAAATCATAAAAATCAGAGCAGAAATAAATGACAAAGAAATGAAGGAAACAATAGCAAAGATCAATAAAACCAAAAGCTGGTTCCTTGAGAGAATAAACAAAATTGATAAACCATTAGCTAGACTCATCAAGAAAAAAAGGGAGAAGACTCGAATCAATAGCATTAAAAATGAAAAAGGAGAAGTAACAAGTGTCACTGCAAAAATACAATGGATCGTGAGAGATTACTACAAGCAACTATATGCCAATAAAATGGACAACCTGGAAGAAATGGAAATATTCTTAGAAATGCACAGTCTTCCAAGACTGAACCAGGAAGAAATAGAAAGTATAAACAGACTAAGCACAAGCACTGAAATTGAGGCTGTGATTAAAAATCTTCAAATAACAAAAGCCCAGGACCAGATGGCTTCACAGACGAATTCTACCAAACATTTAGAGAAGAGCTAATACCTATCCTTCTCAAACTCTTCCAAAATACAGCAGAGGGAGGAACACTCCCAATCTCATTCTACAAGGCCACTATCACCCTGATACCAAAACCAGACAAAGACGTCACTAAGAAAGAAAAATACAGGCCAAAATCACTGATGAACATAGATGGAAAAGTCCCCAACAAAATACTAGCAAACAAAATCCAACAGCACATTAAAAGGATCATACACCATAATCAAGTAGGGTTTATCACAGGAATGGAAGGATTCTTCAATATACGCAAATCAATTTATGTGATAAACCATATTAACAAATTGAAGGATAAAACCCATGATAAGCGCAATAGATGCAGAAAAAGCTTTCGACAAATTCAGTATCCATTTATGATCAAAACCCTCCAGAAAGTAGGCATAGAGGGCACTTACCTCAACATAATGAAGGTCATTATGACAAACCCACAGCCAACATCATTCTCAATGGTGAAAAACTGAAAACATTTCCTCTAAGATAGGGAACAAGACAAGGTTGTCCACTCTCATGACTATTATTCAACATAGTTTTCAAAGTTTTAGCCACAGCAATCAGAAAAGAAAAAGAAATAAGAGGAATCCAAATCAGAAGAGAAGAAGTAAAACTGTCACTGTTTGCAGATGACATGATACTACACATAGAGAATCCTAAAGATACTACCAGAAAAATTAGTAGAGCCAATCAATGAATTTGGTAAAGTAGCAGGATACAAAATTAATGCACAGAAATCTCTTGCATTCCTATACACTAATGATGAAATATCTTAAAGAGAAATTAAGGAAACACTCCCATTTACCATTGCAACAAAAAGAATAAAATATCTAGCAATAAACCTACCTAAGGAGACAAAAGAACTGTACGCAGAAAACTATAAGACAATGATGAAAGAAATTAAAGGTGATACAAACAGATGGAGAGATACACCATGTTCTTGGATTGGAAGAATGAACATTGTGAAAAAGACTATACTACCCAAAGGAATCTACAGATTCAATGCAATCCCTATGAAACTACCAATGGCATTTTACACAAAACTAGAACAAAAAATTTCACAATTTTATGGAGACCGAAAAGACCCTGAATAGCCAAAGATATCTTGAGGAAGAAAAACGGATCTGAAGGAATCAGGTTCCCTGACTCAGACTATACTACAAAGCTACAGTAATCAAGACAGTATGGTACTGGCACAAAAACAGAAATATAGGTCAATGGAACCAAGATAGAGAGCCCAGAGATAAACCCACACACATATGGTCACCTTATCTTTGATAAAGGAGACAAGAATATACAATGGAGAAAAGACAGCCTCTTCAAAAAGTGGTGCTGGAAAAACTGGACAGCTACATATAAAAGAATGAAATTTGCACACTCCCTAACACTATACACAAAAATAAACTCAAAATGGATTAAAGACCTAAACGTAAGGCCAGGCACTGTAAAACTCTTACAGGAAAACATAGGCAGAACACTCTGACATAAATCACAGCAAGATCCTTTTTGACCCACCTCCTAGAGAAATGGAAATAAAAACAGAAATAAACAAATCAGAGCTAATGAAACTTAAAAGCTTTTGCACAGAAGAGAAAACCATAAATAAGATGAAAAGACAGCCCTCAGAATGGGAGAAAATGTTTGCAAATGAAGTAACTGACAAAGGACTTATCTCTAAAATTTACAAGCAGCTCATGCAGCTCAATATCAGAAAAACAAACAACCCAATCTAAAAATGGGCAGAAGACCTAAATAGACATTTCTCCAAAGAAGATATACAGATTGCCAACAAACTCATGAAAGGAAGCTCAACATCATTAATCATTAGAGAAATGCAAATCAAAACTGCAATGAGGTATCAGCTCACACCAGTCAGAATGGCCATCATCAAAAAATCTAGAAACAATAAATACTGGAGAGGGTGTGGAGAAAAGGGAACACTCTTGCACTGCTGGTGGGAATGTAAATTGATGCAGTCAGTATGGAGAATATATGGAGGTTCCTTAAAAAACTACAAATAGAACTACCATATGACCCAGCAATCCCACTACTGGGCATATACCCTGAGAAAACCATAATTCAAAATGAGTCATGTACCAAAATGTTCATTGAAGCTCTATTTACAATAGCCCGGAGATGGAAACAACCTAAGTGTCCATCATCGGATGAATGGATGGAGAAGATGTGGCACGTTTATAGAATGGAATATTACTCAGCCATAAAAAGAAACGAAATTGAGCTATTTGTAATGAGGTGGATGGACCTAGAGTCTGTCATACAGAGTGAAGTAAGACAGAAAGAGTAAAACAAATACCGTATGCTAACACATATATATGGAACCTAAGAAAAGAAAAGTCATGAAGAACCTAGGGTTAAGATGGGAATAAAGACACAGACCTACTAGAGAATGGATTTGAGGATATGAGGAGGGGGAAGGGTAAGCTGTGACAAAGTGAGAGAGTGGCATGGAGATATATAGACTACCAAACGTAAAATAGATAGCTAGTGGGTAGCAGCCGTATAGCACACGGAGATCAGCTTGGTGCTTTGTGAATACCTAGAGGGGTGGGATAGGGAGGGTGTGAGGGAAGGAGATGCAAGAGGGAAGAGATATGGGAACACGTGTATGTGTATAACTGATTCACTTTGTTATAAAGCAGAAACTAACACACCATTGTAAAGCAGTTATATTCCAATAAGGATGTTAAAATAAACAAACAAATAAAAAAGTCGTGTAGCAGAATGTTCATTTCAGCTCAATTTGCAGTAGCCAGGACATGGAAGCAACCTAAATGTCCATCGACAGATGAATGTGTAAAGAAGATGTGGCACATAAATACAGTGGCATATTACTTAGCCCTAAAAAGAAATGAAATTGAGTTATTTGTACTGAGGTAGATGGACCTCGCATCTGTCATACAGAGTAAAGAAAGTCAGAAAGAGAAATACAAATACTGTATGCTAACACATATATATGGAGTCTAAAAAGAAAAAAGAAAAAAATGGTTCTGAAGAACCTATGGTCAGGACAGGAATAAGGATGCAGACATAGAGAATGGACTTGAGGACATGGGGAGGGGGAAGGGTAAGCTGGGATGAGGTAAGAGAGTGGCATGGACATATATACACTACCAAATGTAAAATAGATAGCTAGTGGGAAGCAGCCGCATAGCACATGTTGATCAGTTTGGTGCTTTTTGACCACCTAGAGAGGTGGGATAGAGAGGGTGGGAGGGAGTCACACAAGGGAGGGGATATGGTGATATATGTATACGTATAGCTGATTCATTTTGTTATACAGCAGAAACTTACACAATATTGTAAAGCAATTATACTCCAATAAAGTTGTTTAAAAAAAAAAAGCAGCCATGGAAAATAGACGTTACACACAAATGAACACAAATATGAATAATCGCAGATACCGTCAGAAACAGTGAAAGCCACGATACAGTGTAGTGACATTTTATAATACTGAAAGAAAAAAATTCCTTGAAGAATTTTATAGTCTGAAATCAGTATATCAAAAAGAAATATAAATCCTTTTCAGATATAAAAAACTAAAAGAATTCATTGCCAGAAGACCAGCACTAGAAAAATGTTAAATGAATTTCTTCGGGCAGACAGAAAATGATACCAGATGGGTATTTGGCTCTATACAAGGAGATGAAGAGGATTAGAAGTGGTACATATATAGAAAAATATAAAATCCTTTTTTCTTAATCTTAAAATTTTTAAAAATTACAATTCACTCTCTAAAGCAAGAATCAAAGTCATACAAATGAATATAATTCTATATATAAACATAAATATATATATATGTATAATCTATAACATTTGTTAAATTAGAATGCATGACAGCAATAACACAAAGGCCAACAGGGAAAATGGAAGAATATTTTTGCCATGTTCACACTATATGTGAGGTGACATATTATTTGTAAGAAAACTCTGGTAAGTAAAAATTGTATATTAAATGCCCTATGTAATCACTAAAAACATTATAGTGAATAAACCTATTATAGAAATAAAAGGAAATATAAAAATGCTCACTTAGTACAAAGCAGTCAGAGAAAGATGGAGAAAGGAAGAAAGGCCCTATGGGGCAAATAGAAAACAACTCTAAATATGATAGATTTAAACCAAACAATATTAATAACCATATTAAATGTAAATGTTCTAAACATCCAAATTAAAAGAAGATTGTCAAGTTGAACATAAAAAGCACAACTGAACCGTATGCTCATTGCAACACACCTATTGTAGAAACAGGATAGGTTAAAAACAAAAGAACTAGGGGATACCATGCCAGTACTAATCCAAAAAAAAGCTAGAGTGGCAATATCAATATTAAAGTAGATTTCAGAGCAACAGATATTACCAGGGGTCATTTTATAATGATAAGGGAGTAAAATCATCAAGATGACATAAAATTCCTAAATGTGTGTGCATCTAATAACAGATTCAAATTGCATAAAGCAAATACTGAAGAACCGAAAGGAGAAATAGAAACGCATAATTTTAGTTAGAGATTTAAATGTTCTTCTTTCAATAATTAATAGACCTAGTTAACAGGAAATCAGTATAGATACAGCACACTTGAACAATATTATTACCTGACAATTATAGAATACAGTACCCAACAACAGTATAATATACAATATTTTCAAGTGCACACAGAACATTTACCAATGAAGACCATTTTCTGTGCCATAAAACAAGTCTCAGTAGATTTTAAAGCACTGAAATCATATACAGTATGTTTTCTGATCACAAAGTACTTAAGTTATCCAGTTAACAGAAAAATGTTCATTTTTAAGTGTTTTTAGTTTTTAATTTTTTAACATCTTTATTGGAGTATAATTGCTTTATAATGGTGTGTTAGTTTCTGCTGTATAACAAAGTGAATCAGCTATACATATACATATATCCCTATATCTCCTTCCTCTTGCATCTCCCTCTCACCCTCCCTATCCCACCCCTCTAGGTGGTCACAAAGCACGAGCTGATCTCCCTGTGCTATGTGGCTGCTTCCCACTGGTGATCTATTTTACATTTGGTAGTGTATATATGTCCATGCCACTCTCTCACTTCATCCCAGCTTACCCTTCCCACTCCCTCTGTCCTCAAGTCCATTCTCTGTGTCTGCGTCTTTATTCCTATCCTGCCCCTAGGTTCTTCAGAACCGAAAAACATTTTTAAATTCTCCCAATGTTAGGAATTTCAACAACACTTCTAAATAACCACTGAGTCAGAGAGAAAAATCACTAGGGAAAGTAGAAAACATTTTGAACAGAATGAAAACGAAAACACAATTATTAAAACTTGTGGGGTTCACTGAAAAACAGAAAATAGAAGCAAATTTATAGCTTTAAATGTTCACAATAATTTTAAAAAGCCTTTTCTAAAAAAAAATATTTATTATTTTTGCCTGCTCTGGGTCTTAGTTATGGCACGTGGGATCTTTCCTTGTGATGCATGGACTCTTTGTTGCAGCAGCACAGGCTTCTCTCTAGTTGTGGCACATGGGCCTCTTTCTACTTGTGGTGCATGGGCCTCTTTCTACTTGTGGCATGTGGGTTTTCTCTCTCTAGTTGTGGCATCCAGCCTCCAGAGGGCATGGGCTCTGTAGTTTACGGCATGTGAGCTCTCTAGTTGAGGCACGCAGGCTCAGTAGTTGTGGCACATGGGCTTAGTTGCCCCGCAACATGTGGGATCTTAGTTCCCCAGCCAGGGATTGAACTCGCATCCTTTGCATTGGAAGGCAGATTCTTTACCACTGGACCATCAGGGAAGCCCCTAAAATGTCTTGAATCAGTGATCTGAGTTCTACCTGAAGAAACAAGAAAAAGAAGAGCAAATTAAACCCAAGTAAGCAGAATAAAGGACATTTTAAAGGTGAGAGCAGAATACACCTTTGTCCATAGCAGCATTATTTACAATAGTCAAAAGGTGGAAGCAACCCTAAGTGTCCACTGACAGATGAATGGATAAACAAAATGCTGTATATACATTCAGTGGAATATTATACAGCTTTAAAGAAAGGACATTCTGACCTAGGCTATAATGTGAATGAAACTTGAAGATGTGCTGTGAATGAAACTTGAAGGCATGCTAAGTGAAACAAGCCAGTCACAAAAGGCAAACAGTGTATGATTCTACTTATGTGAGATACCTAGAGTAGTCAAATTCATAGAGATGGGAAGTAGAATGATGGTGACCGGGGGAAGAGGGAATGGAGAATTGTTGTTTAATGTGTATAGGTTCAGTTTTGCATGATAAAGAGCTCTGGTTATAGTGGTAAATTTTAAGTTATGTATATTTTGCCACAATTAAAAATAACAATTGAAAGATAAGCACAGAAACAGAGAACAAAAAATATGTTATAGAGAAAAATAATGGAAACCAAAGCTTGGTTCTTTGAGAAAAGCAATGAAACGGTGAAACTCTGGTGCCCAGGATTTCTCAACATCAGCACTAGTGAAATGTGGGGCTGGAATATTCTTTGTTGTTGGGGATGTCCTGTGCATTGCACGATAGTTAGCAGCATTCCTGGCCTGTACTTATTAGATGCCAGCAACATTGACCCAGTTGTGACAACCAAAAATGTCTTAAGGCATTGCTAAATGCCCCCCAGATAGGGTAAAATTACTCCTGATTGAGAACCTGGTACAGCTAACAGATAATAATAAAAAGAAAGAAGATAAGAATTACCACTCTCAGTAATGAGAGAAGAGCCATCACTAGAAACATTAAAAGAATAGTTAAGAGTATATTATGAATAACTCTAAACATAGGGTATAAATTAGACAAATGAATTGAACAAATTCCTGAAAGATCAAATCTCAGTTTCTGAAAGAAAAAACAAATCTCAAGAAGAAAGAAGTACCATGATTTCTCTTAAATTTATTAAAGAGATCGAATTCATATTTTAAATTTTCTCACACGTAAATCACCAGGCTTATATAGCTTTACTAGTAGAATCTACCAAACATTTAAAAAATAGTAATACCATACAGATAATGGAAAGTCAAGGAGCATTTCTGACAAAGATGTTGGAAGAAAGCAGACCAGTATCTCTTATGAACATAAATGTAAAAATCCTTACCAAAGCATTAGCAAATTGAATACAGCAATGCATGAAAAGGATAGAACATCAAAATCATGTAAAGTTTATCCCAGGAATGCAAAGTTGCTTCAACATTTGAAAATCAAACAAATTCATATTAACAGACTAAAAAACAAACAAAAAACCTATGTCATAGTTGTAGAAGAAACATTTGATGAAATTCAGGTTACCTTCTATTCCTAATTTTTTGACAGTTTTTAATCACTGATCATTTAAAAAATTAATCATATATAAAAATTAAGTTGAAATAGACCACAGACATAAATGTAGCTGCTAAGATTATCAAATACCTAGAAAATAACACAGGAGAAAATCTTACTGATATTGACTTAGGCAATGATTTCTAAGATAAGGCACAAAAAAAATCACAATGACTTCCTCAAAATAGAAACATTTTGCTTTTTCAAAGACACTGGGTACTCTTATCACCCCCATTCAACATTGTTTTGGATATTTTAACTGTTACAGTAAATGAAGAAAAATAAATAAATAAAAAGCATCTGTATTGGAAGGTCTAAGTAAAACTGCATTTATATAACCTGATTGTTTATGTAGAAAATTTGATAGAATCTACAAAACTACTGGAACTAATAAGTAGGCTAATCAAGGTTTCAGGATAAAAGATCAACATACAAAATCATTGTATCTCTATATAACATCAATGAACAATTGAAAATTGTAACTGAAAAGAAATAGTATCTAGAACAGCATAAAAATTGTAAATACACAGGGAAAACCTTACAAAAGTTATTCTATGAAAATTAAAGGACTTAGAATAGTCACACAACTTTGAAAAAGAACAGAATTGGACTAATACTACTTGATTTCAAAACTTATTAAAAGGTTTCAGTTATCAAGAATATAGTATTGACATCAAGATAGAGAAATATGTTAATGGAACAGAATAGAGTCATGAAATAGACATATATATGACATACATGGGTAATTGATTTTGGACAAGGATACAAAAACAATTAGAACAAAGAACTGTCTTTTCAAAAAATGGTGCTGTGATGACTGCCTATATGCAATCATATATGCAAAGAATGCACTTCCATGCATGCCTCACACAATATGCAAAAATGGATTTAAAATGGATCATACACCTAAATGTGAATCTAAAACAATAAAAATTCTAGAAAAAATAAAAGTCTGTGAATTTGGAATGGGCAGCATTTTTTAGATATACCACCAAAGCACAATCTGTTTTTTTTTTTTAAAAAAAGGGACTTCATCAAAATTTACAACTTTTGATCTTCAAAAGACTCTATTAAGAGAATTTTTAAAAAGCCACAGACTGGGAGACAATATTTATAAATCATATATATCTGATAAAGGACTTGTATCTAGAATATGTAAAGTGTTCTCAAAATCCAATAATGAGAAAACAAACAATGAAACAAACAGGCAAATGATTTGAATAGACATTTCACTAAAGACTATGGATGGATTGCAATAAATACATAAAAAGATCTTCGACATCTTTAATCAATCTTTATTCTGTTTTTTTTTGTTGTTTAAGCTATTTTATTAGGTACTTACAAATTTAGATTCAATACATCTTCCCAGGGGATTAAAACTTTTATACTTCTAATTTTTACTAATGGTTTTTTACTAGTGATAAAATTCATTTGTTTGATATTAATAGAGCTACACCAGCTTTCATTTTTAGTATATACATGAATATTTTTTCTATAGTTTTTCAACTTTTCTCTATATATCTTAGGAATCTTTTATATACAGCTGGATTTTTCAAAAAATCAAGTCAGAAAATCATGAGTTTGAGCAGGAAATTTCACTTCATTCTCATTTATTGTGATGAAATACTTGGTTTTATTTATGTCAGCTTACTTTGTGCTTTTTATTAGGCTTTTCCTGTTTCCTTTTATGTCTTCTTTGCCTTAGTTTTAATTAATTAGATTCTTCGCTCATTCCATTTTTTCCCCTTGCATTAGTTTGGAAGATCTATTTCCAATTTTTTTCCATTTAGAAAAAATATCCTTATTTTATTTAATTAGATTCTTTGCTCATTCCATTTATCCCCTTGTACTAGTTTGAAAGATCTGTTTCCAATTTTATCCTTTTAAAATTCTCACATCCATAATTAAGTCTAAATTAATATATTTATCCTCCTACTGATCAGTATAAGAAATTTAGAATATTTTAACATCAATCTTTTTTTCCTAGCCTGGGTGCTATTATTGTCCAGATATTTGGTTTCACCTTGTTAGCATTTTAAATTCCATCAATGTTTGTTTAGATATCCACATGTTAACTATTTTCTTTACATTTCCAACTTTGTATTATGAAAGCACTTAAAATGCAGAGTGGTTGAAAGTACAGCACAAAGAAAAAATAGTATATATATATTTTTTAATAAAATTTTTTTTGCTGAACCATCTGAAAGTAAGACACATATATCATGACAGACTTTATTCTATATAACCACAGAATCATTAGTACACTGAAAAAAACTAACAATAATTCCATAATATCTAATATTTGGTACATATTCAAAATTTCTCAATTGCTCCCAAAATATATTAGTAGCTTATATTTCACCTTAACTTTACTGCCTTATAATCAGGTTCACATTATATTTGGTTGTTAAATCTCTTTAGCTTCTTTTAACGTAAAACTATCCCTTTATTTTTTTTTAATGAATTGACATTTTAAAATCTAGTTTTATAAAAAGTCTCACTTTCTGGATTTGTCTGGTGTCTTTTTTCATAGCATTAGAGATGCTAAATGTAATCACATGATTAAGGTTCAGCGTCGTTCTTGAAAGATTTTTTTTTTTTTGTAGTTACACAATAGGAAGGTATAATCCCTCCGCGCCCCGCCCCTGGACTTTGAAAACGCTTTTAAAATGCTTGCTTGCTCCCTTTGTAGCTGTGGAGATGTCTGGTAAGTCTTTTGTGTGTGTGTGTCCTTTTAAGGATTCTGCTTTTAAGAACTTCCAGCTGACTTTAAGATCTTCTCTTTCTCTTTGGTGTTCTGCAATTTAACTATATTGTATCTAGGTGTGGCGTTCTATTAATCTTGCATTGGGTTTCCTGAGCCTTACACTTTACATTTTTTTCCATTTTAGGAAATCTAAACCATCTTCCCTTTAAATATTGCCTCTCCTTCATTCTATCTCTTAGCGTCCGTTGTTTGTTGGGCCTTTTAACTCAGTCTTTCACACCTTGAATCTCATTTTCCCACCCTTAAATAGAAGCGTGCTGAAACGTTTAAGGGGGAAACATCATGACGTTTGCAGTTTACCTTCAAATGCTTCAGCAAAAAAAGTAGGTATATAAATTTACATATAAACATACTAGTTTTTAGCTTTGTGCTACTCTTCCAACCATTCTATATTTAAAATCTTTTCATGATAAAAAGTTGGAAATATAAAGAATGAGGATGAAATAGGATGTTTTCAAATTAAAAAACAAGTTTTTGGAATATAATTCTTTATTAAAGAAATACCTAAAATATTGTGCCTGATGTCTAAAAAGCAGTCCCTAAATGTACAGAGCTACCTGTCAGTTCACAAATAATTTCTTCATCTTACTGTGTGTGTTCATTAACTTTTCTACAGGGCTTTAAAAACTAAATTGTTATATATTTTATTCCCAGAAATTCTACTATTTTCAAATCTGCTTATTAATTTTAATACTCTTTTACTCATTTCTTAATTCTCTTTTGCTTCTTCAAGTACATTTAACATACCTAATTACACCATTTCTGATAAGTATATACTTATCCTATGTCTGACAATTCTGGTATCTGAAGTTTTTATAGATATGGTTTATCATTGTAGCTTTTTCTTTCTGCTTTCTCTTACTCAGGATGATTTTTTCATATGTTTGGTAATTTTTTTGTTTGGGAGCTTATACTTTGAGTGGATACTTTCTGTAATTTCTCTGAAACTTGGGTTGCATTTCTCCTGGGAGGATTTGTTTGTTTCTCTCAGGGACCTGGATTCATTCAGATGCAGGTCAACATTAAGTAGAACTTCTTTGCGAGGTTTTGAGCCCCAAATGAGTTGTGTGACTTCTGTCTAGGGCTAGTTTATGATTATAGAAGCTCAGGAAAGGCTGTTTTTAAATTTAATTTTTTTTTTTTTTTTTTTTTACTTTGTAACTAGAACCTAGACTTGGGAAGGGAAGGGAAGGATCCACAGAGGCCTTGATGGCAATGACTATGCTCACTTCTCTCCTTAGCCTCTGCTTTCTTTATATCTCCCTTTTCAATCATTACCTCAAGGGATTTCTCTCTTTTTAAATTAATTGTCCATTCATTTAAAAGTGTGTATGTGTGTGATGCAAAATTATTACCTACCTTGTGATCACAGAATTTCAGAATCTCTAGTCTCTCATATTGTCAGAGATAATAGTATTCTACTAAGAGTTGTGTTACACTGTGTCCTTGGATTCATGTTGTGTTCTTATAGGGTACACAATTAGAATTCTTTTGTGACCATTTCTTTTAATGCTATGCTGCTCTGGACTGAGACTTATGTATTGTTGTTTTAACATATGGATGTTAGCCCAGTTAATTGTGCCTTGTGTTTTGATCATTGTTGTACTTGCCTTATCCCTCAACAAGGAAGCAAGCTTCTGAGGACTCAGCATGCATTTCACTCATGACTGTGTTTCCAGTGGTGTGCTGGTAAACTGGCTCCCTGAAAGTTAAAAGCCCAGATTTGTAGTGTTTGACAATTTCTGCAGGGTAAATACTCCAACCACAGCCAATTTCAAACGACCAATGGACTAACAACTGGATCAAAAGTTTCCAGAAATTGTAAGTATCAGCTCTTGCCAGCTTACAGAGCTGGTTCCAGCACACCACTGCCACAGATCTGCATATGGCATGTAACACAGAGGATGCTCAACAGACACTTGTTAAATTAAAGTGCAAAATGAGTTTTTAGTACCTTGCGCAGTGCTAAGAATAGTAAGTAATTCCTCTCATTTTTCAGATTTTCCAAGTGGCTACTCAAGTAAAACTGCCTCTCTATACCTCCTGTCATTCTATTTTTCAAGTTCAGGCAATGAAACGACTAAATGCCTTTGTTCTTTAATGTTTCCTTTTAATTTCCTATAAGTCTGTAAGATAAAATGACTAGAATAGGAATGATAGCTTCGACATGATGTGGAAAACAAAGTTTGTCATAAGTAAGTTTCAATGTATTTAGTGCCTCTATAGGTAATAAAAAAAAGAAGAGTTGGCATCCAAAAGCAAATTTTCTGTGTTGCAAAAATGGAAGAAAAGAAAACCCCAGGTCAGAGTGAATTCTTCACAGTGAGATAATTGGTTTTATGACTGTAATATACACAGCATTCCTAACTCATTTAATTGGCCCAGTTAACTTGACTATTGAGTAAAAGGTATCCAGTAAATCCTTAAAAACATGTAAGTTTAGAGAAGGCAGAACTGCTTCCAGCTTTAGTGATAAAAACAGGCTTCATGAAAGAAGTAACATTTGACTTGAGCCTCAAAAGGTGTGAAAATCTATCCATGCCAAGTTGGGAACAGTTTCAGGAATAGAGGAAACATCTAAAAAACCATAGCAACTGTCTGCATTTCCCTGAATTCACATGCATACCTGAGGACTGTAAATGCTATAACAATTTATACATTTATGGGTATGAAGCTGTCTTAAATTTGAAGGATAGATAACTTGCTCATGAAAAAGGTGGGAAAAATTAAACTATGGGGCTTCCCTGGTGGCGCAGTGGTTGAGAGTCCTCCTGCCGATGCAGGGGACACGGGTTCATGCCCCGGTCCGGGAAGATCCCACATGCCGCGGAGCGGCTGGGCCTGTGAGCCATGGCCGCTGAGCCTGCGCATCCGGAGCCTGTGCTCCGCGACGGGAGAGGCCACAACAGTGAGAGACCCGTGTACCACAAAAAAAAAATAAAATAAAAATTAAACTATGAAAGTCTCTACTTCTCTCCCTTTTTTCAGTTAATTTAGGTTTTACGTTCAAAGTGACCAAGAATTAATTGAACTGGGTCCCTCCACCAGCTGCCCTACCCACAAGTGGACCAATAGAGCCCCAGGCCCAGGCCATGCCCACCAGCAGGCAACACCAATTCCAGACCCCCATGGCCCTGCTCACCAGCAGGTGGGCACCAGGACCAGGATCCTGCAGGCCCACAACCAGCTAACCTGTGACCTGACCCCTCTTTCCAGCAGGTGGGCGCCAGCACTGGGACATCCTGAGTTGTGCAGCCAGCCACCCGGGACCTGACCCTGCCTACCAGTGACTGGAAGCCTCCTTATTAGTCAGGGCCTGGCAGTGAACTGCACAAGGGTCCAGCCATGCCTACCAGCATCCCCACAATACGTGGCACCACCACAACAGAAGGGCTCATGCAGCCCACATAGAGGGAACCCCTAAAGCATATAGCTCTGTTGACCAGAGAGGAGCACGCTGCTGGGCCCCATAGGATATCTCATATACAAGGTCACTTCTCCAAGATTGGGAAACGTCACTGACCTACCTACTACATAGGGAAAAAAAGAGAATTCGGCAAAATGAGGCAACAGAGGAACCCCAGAAGAACAATTAAGCGAGGCGGAGATAAGCAATCTACCCAGTAAAGAGTTTAGAGCAGTGATCATAGAAATGCTCAAAGAACTTGAGGTAAGGATGAATGAACATTCTCTACATCTACGTCTTTACTCCTGTTCTGCCCCTAGGTTCTTCAGAACCTTTTTTTTTTCTTTTAGATTCCATATATATGTGTTAGCATACAGTATTCGTTTTTCTCTCTCTGACTTACTTCACTCTGTATGAAAGACTCTAGGTCCATCCACCTCACTACAAATAACTCAATTTCATTTCTTTTTATGGCTGAGTAATATTCCATTGTATATATGTGCCCAACCAAATGTCCAATAGATGGCGAGTGGGAAGCAGCTGCATAGCACAGGGAGATCAGCTCTGTGCTTTGTGACCACCTAGAGAAGTGGGAGGGAGACGCAAGAGGGAGGGGATATATGTATACGTATAGCTGATTTGCTTTGTTATACAGCAACAACTAACACAACAATGTAAAGCAATTATACTCCAATAAAGGTGTTAAAAATTTTTTTAAATAAAAATAGTAATTAAAAAAAGAATGAATGAACACAGTGATAAGTTTAGCAAGGAGTTAGAATATAAAAGAAGAACCAGAGCTGAAGAATATAACTGAAGTGAAAAATGAACTAGAAGGAATCAACGGTAGATTAGATAACACAGAGGAATGAAAAGATATTCAACATTGCTAATCATCAGAGAAATCCAAGTCAAAACCACAAGGAGATCGCACCTGACACCTGTCAGAAGTGTTACTATGAAAAACTTGTTATTAACAAATAATGTGTTGGCAAGATGTGAAGAAAAGGGACTGTTGATGGGAATGTAAATTGGTGCAGCCACTATGGAGTACGTTATGGAGATTCCTCAAGAATTAAAAATAGCACTATCCTGCAATTCAGCAATTCCACCCCTGCGTATTTATTCAAAGAAAATGAAAACACTAATTAAAAAGATATATGCACCCCTTTGTTCATTGCAGCATTATGTGCAGAAGCCAAGATTTGGAAGCAACCTAAGTGCCCATAGATGGATGAATGGAAAAAGATGTGATACATATATGTATATGTGTGTGTGTGTGTGTGTATATACACCAATGAAATCTTGCCATTTCCAGCAACGCGGATGGACCTAGAATATTATAATGCTAAGTGAAATAAGTCAGACAGAGAAAGACAAATACTGTATGATTTCACTTTTATGTGGAATCAAAAAAATAAATGAACAAACACAATAAAACAGAAACAGAACAAAGAGGTGGTTGCCAGAGGGGAGGTGGGTTGGATGATGAGAGAAGTAGGTGAAGGAGATTAAGAAATACAGACCTCTGGTTACAAAATAAATGAGTAATTTTTATGAAATGTACAGTGGGAAATATTCAATAATTATGTAATATCTTTGTATGTGGCAAATGAAAACTAGACTTATGATCATTTTGAAATGTATAGAAACATCGAATAACTATTATTGTGTACCAGGAACTAAATAGTGTTGCAGGTTAGTTAATTAATACTTCATTAATACTTCAATGATGAACAGACAAATTCATAGAAAAAAATCAAATTTGTGGTTACAAGAGGTGGGAAGTGGAGAGAGGAGAAATTGGATGAAGGTGATCAAAAGGTACAAACTTTCTCTTATAACATAAATAAGCACTAGGGATGTAATATAAAATATGGTTAATATAATTAACACTGCTGTATGTTATATATAAAAGTTAAGAGTGAATCCTTAGAGTTCTCTATTTTATATTGTATCTATATGAGATGATGGATGTTCACTAAACCTATTGTGGCAATCATTTATGACGTATGTTAGTCAAATCATCATGCTATATACACCTTAAACTTATGCAGTGCTGTATGTCAACTATATCTCAATAAAACTGGAAGAAAAAAAAACTTCAAAGGTTTTAGGGGTGGGATTTGATAAGATTGATTCCAAAGTTTGCTTAGAACCTTATGGAATTTATTATATGTTTTGTAGGGGGAGGGCATAGTTGAAAGTTGAGCAAAGATTTGACAGATTCTGAATTTTTGAGGATGTCTAAGTTTCAATGTCAAACATTTTGAAAGTTTGTTGTAACCGATAATGATCTGTCATCTCCATTGTCTGAAGCCAGAAAATTGGGACTTAAATTCCCCTTCCTCACCTGCCTCCAATCAATCACAAATCTTATTCATCATACCTCATTAATATTTCCCAAATCCATCCACTGTCCCTCATCCCCTTTACTACTGAGGGGAATCTACCACCTGTCTTTAGGGAGAAAACTGTCAATGTGTCTTTTTACTTCTAGCTTTGTTTTCCCTCTTTACCAGTTATGATTAAGTTTTGCTGCCTGTAATATAAAATACAAATCACAGCAACTTAAACAAAATAAAGGTGTATTTTTCTCTCAAACAAAGCGTTCTGCAGTTAAGCCAAATTCTAGGGCTGGTATGGCAGCTCCATAAACAACAGAACTGACTCCCTCTGTTTCTGCTTTGCCATTCTCAGCATACGCCTTCCATCTTCAAGGCTACCTTATGATAGATGGACATTATTGTTACTGCTATTACATCAACATTCCAGGTAGCAGCAAGAAGAAGGATGGCAAGGGCAAAATATTTTGCCTTCTGAACAGTCCCCCTTTAAAAAGAACAGTGGGGAACCTGATGGGGAGTTATGGCAGAGGAGTAAGAAGAATCAAGGGGACAGTGAAATGACCCATCAGAGTTGACTACTTTTAGTTCCATATTCCATAGTTTACATATAAATTTGATGGAAAACTTCAGAGTAAAGATGTGAAACATTTTTTGCATGGCCATCAGAAGATAAATCCATACCGTGAATTATCCAAGTAGAGTTTGAGATTAGTGGTGAGTCGTGAGGGCTGCCTGGCAGTCCTTGACCTGAACAAGGCCTGTGGGCTGGTCTCTTCACCTGAACATACTTGTCATACATAAATGATAATTTTACTAATAATGTTAAATAAACCATTGAGATTTCTTATGGAGCATATTATAGAAGAAATACCATTTTTCCTATTAATTCTGGTAAATTATGCTATCATAGAGTCCAGTCTTTGTTCAGGACTAAGGAGTTTGTGGAAGGTAGGTTCCTGGCACCCTCTGAAATCCGGGGCCTGTGTCAGGACCAAGGATAGAGAACAGTGAGTGTGGAGCGTCCCGCTGTGGACTGTGAAGGCATCACATCCTGCAGGACCTGTTGTTAATAGGGGAAGCGTTATGGGTTTCTTCCCTAGAGCCACATAATATTTGAGTTTTAGGTAAATATTTCTACTGAAGAAGATAAAGGGAAAAGAAATGGCTCTAACCATTGAAAGGGTGGAAGCAGAATGATATGGTATTTAAAAACCCACTAATATGACAGAAAGGCAGTGGAGCTGGGCATTCCTTGTTTCAGTGCCAAGCCCTGTGTCTGGCATAAAGTAAAAGTTCAAAACATACTTATTGACTGGAGAAATGAATGGTTTTTGTAGTACCAATTAGATGTTTTAATGAATGAATCACATAATCTTTCTCCTGCTGAAATGTCCCTAATCCAGGAAGTTTGGGAGTCCTGTGTCATCTAACAAGACCCAACTATGCCTGATTTCATACCTTGTCTCTTTTTTTTTGTATTATTGAGATGTAGTTGACATATAGCATTACATTCATTTCAGGTGTACACATAATGATTCAATATTTGTATACATTGAGAAATTATAACCACAGTAAGTCTAGTTAATATCAATCACCATACATAGTTGCAAATTATTTTCTAGTGATGAGGGCTTTTAAGATCTACTGTCTCAGCAACTTTCAAATACGCAGTATGGTATTATTCACTATAGTCACCATTATGTGCTTTATATCCCCATGAATTATTTATTTTATAACTGGACATTTGTACCTTTTGAGTCCTTTAACTTTTTCACCCACCCTACATGCCACCCCTGGCAACCGCCAATCTGTTCTCTGAATCTATGAGCTTGGCTTTTTTGTTTGTTTACATTCCTTATATAAGTGAGATCATATGGTATTTGTCTTTGACTGCTTTCACCTAGCATAATACCCTTGAGGTCTATCCATATTGTCAGGATTTCCTTCTTTTTATGGCTAAATAATATTTCAGTATAGATACACCACAACTTCTTTGTTTTATATCTTTGCATATTTTTATTATATAAGTTTCAGGTGTACAGCGTTACGATTTGACATCTGTATACACTACAGAATGATCCCCACCATAAGTCTAGTTATCATCCATCACTATACAGTTGATCCTGTTCACCCATTTTGCCTACCTCCAACCACCTGCCCCTCTGGTAACAATTACTAATCTGATCTTTGTATCTATGAATTTGTTTTTGTTTTATTTTGTTTTCCAAGATTTCACATATGAGTGAAATCGTATGGTATTTGTCTTTCTCCATCTGACTTATTTCACGTATCAAAATATCTCCAAAGTCCATCCATGTTGTTGCAAATGGCAGAATTTCATTATTTTTTTATGGCTGAGTAGTATTTATTTATATATATATCCATATATCTATATCTATTACACCTTTAACCACTCAGCCACCTCTGGACACTTAGGTTGTTTCTATATCTTGGTTATTGTAAACAATGCTGCAATGAACATAGGGTTCATATATCTTTTTGAATTAGTGTTTTAGTGTTTTTTGAATAAATACCCAGAAGTGGAATAACTGGGTCATATGGTAGTTCTACTGTTAATTTTTTGAGGAATCTCCATACTAAGAAAATATTTTATGATTTATATCTGAGAATATTTTGCCTGTGTTCTCTTTAGGAATTTTATGGTGTCATGTCTTATATTTATGTCTTTGAATAATTGTGAATTTATTTTTGTGTATGGTATGATGCAGTGTTCTACTTTCACTGAATTATATGTAACTGTCCAGCTTTCCCAACATCACTTGTTGAAGAGACTGTCTTTTCTCCATTGTATATTCTTGCTTCTTTACCAAAGATTAATTGTCTGTAGGTGTGTGGGTTTATTTCTGGGCTTTCTATTCTGTTTCATTGATCTATATGTGTGGGTTCTTGTGCTAATACCACACTGTTTTGATTACTATAACTATGTTGTACTGTCTGAAATCTGGAAGGGTTATGCCTCCAGCTTTGTTCTTTTTCCTCAGGATTGCTTTGGCAATTCTGGGTCATTTGTGGTTCCATATAAATTTTAGGATTATTTTTCTATTTCTGTGGGAAAATGTCATGGATATTTTGATAAGAATTGCATTAAATTTGTAGACATCTTCTGTTTCTCTTATCAATGTTTTATAGTCTTCAGCGTATAGGTCTTTCAACACCTTGGTTAAATTTATTCTTAGTTTTATTTTCTTTGAGGCAATTTTAAATGGGATTTTTTTACTTCCTCTTTCTGGTATTTCATTGTTAATGTAAAGAAATCAATAGGTTTCTGTATGTTAATCTTGTATCCTGCTATATTTGTGAATTCATTTTATTCTAATAGTTTTTGTGTGGAGTCTTTAGGGTTTTCTACATAGAGTATCATGTCATCTGCATAAAATGATAATTTTACCTCTTCACTTCCAATTTGGATACATTTTATTTATTTTTCTTGTCTGATTGCTGTGGCTAGGATTTCTAATACTGTGTTGAATAGAAGTGGTGAGAGTGGGCATCCTTGTCTTGTTCCAGATTTTAGTGGAAAGGCTTTTAGCTTTTCACCATTGAGTATTATGTTGGCTATCGGTTTGTCATAAATGGCTTTTATTATGTTGAGATATGTTCCCTCTATACTGACTTTGGTGAGAGTTTTTATCAAGAGTGGATGTTGAATTTTGTCAAATGCTTTTTCTGCATCTATTGAGATGATTATGTGACTTTTGTCTTTTATTTTGTTAATGTGGTGTATCACATTGATTTATGTATGTTGAAACATCCTTGTGATCCTGGAATGAATCCAATGTGATTATGGTGTATGATCCTTTTTATGTGCTGTTGGATTTGATTGGCTAATATTTTGTTGAGGATTTTTGCATCTATTTTCATCAAAGATACTGGCCTGTACTTTACTTTTGTGGTGGTATCTTTGTCTGGTTTTGATATCAGGGTGATGGTGGTTTCATAGAATGATGTTGGGGGTATTCCCTCCCCTCCATTCTTTTGGAAGGGTTTGAGAAGTATTGGTATAAGTTCTTCTTTGTTTGTTTGTTAGAACTCCCCGGTGAAGCTAACTGATCCTGGAATTTTATTTGCAAGGAGTTTTTATATTATAGGTTCTATTTCACTTCTAGTGATCAGTCTGCTCAAACAATTTATTTCTTCTTTTTTTTAAAATTTAACTATTATTTTATCTTAGAGTATATAGTTGATTTACAATGTTGAGTTAGTTTCAGGTGGACAGCAAAGAGATTCAGTTACACATATATCCAATCTTTTTCAGATTCTTTTCCCATACAGGTTATTACAGAATGTTGAATAGAGTTCCCTGTGCAATACAGTAGGTCCTTGTTGGTTATCTTTCTTTTATATAGTAGTGTGTGTATGTTAACCTCAAGCTCCTAACTTATCCATCTCCCCACCTTTCCCCTTTGGTATCCATAAGTTTGTTTTCGAAGTCTGTAAGTCTGTTTTTGTTTTGTATATAAGTTCATTTGTATCATTATTTTTGGATCCCACATATAAGCAATATCATATGACATTTGTCTTTCTCTGTCTGACTTATTTCACTTAGTAAGATAATCTCTAGGTCCATCCATGTTGCTGCAAATGGCATGATTTCCTTCTTTTTTATGCTGAGTAATATTCCATTGTATATGTGTACCTCATAATCCTTATCCATTCCTCTGTCAATGGACGTTTAGGTTGCTTCCACGTCTTGGCTATTGTAAATAGTGCTGCAGTGATCATTGGGGGGTGCATGTATCTTTTTGAATTATGGTTTTCTCTGGATATATGCCCAGGAGTGGGATTACTGGATTATATGGTAGTTCTATTTTTAGTTTTTTAAGGAACCTACATACTGTTCTCCATAATGGTTTTACCAATTTACATTCCCACCAACAGTGCAAGAGGGTTCCCTTTTCTCCACACCCTCTCCAGCATTTATTGGTTGCAGACTTTTTTTTTTTTAACATCTTTATTGGAGTATAGTTGCTTTACAATGGTGTGTTAGTTTCTGCCTTATAACAAAGTGAATCAGTTATACATATACATATGTTCCCATAACTTTTCCCTCTTGTGTCTCCCTCCCTCACACCCTCCCTATCCCACTCCTCTAGGTGGTCACAAAGCACCGAGATGATCGTCCTGTGCTATGCGGCTACTTCCCACTAGCTATCTGTTTTACGTTTGGTAGTGTATATATGTCCATGCCACTCTCTAACTTTGCCACAGCTTACCCTTCCCCCTCCCCATATCCTCAAGTCCATTCTCTAGTAAGTCTGTGTCTTTATTCCTGTCTTACCCCTAGGTTCTTCATGACATTTTTAAAAATCCATACATATGTGTTAGCATACGGTATTTGTCTTTCTCTTTCTGACTTACTTCACTCTGTATGACAGACTCTAGGTCCATCCACCTCATTACAAATAGCTCAATTTCATTTCTTTTTATGGCTGAGTGATATTCCATTGTATATATGTGTCACATCTTCTTTATCCATTCATCTGATGATGGACACTTAGGTTCTTTCCATCTCCGGGCTATTGTAAATAGAGCTGCAGTGAACATTTTGGTACATGACTCTTTTTGAATTTTGGTTTTCTCAGGGTATATGCCCAGTAGTGGGATTGCTGGGTCATATGGTAGTTCTATTTGTGGTTTTTTAAGGAACCTCCATACTGTTCTCCATAGTGGCTGAACCAAATCACATTCCCACCAGCAGTGCAAGAGTGTTCCCTTTTCTCCACACGCTTTCCAGCATTTATTGTTTCTAGAGTTTTTGATGATGGCCATTCTGACTGGTGTGAGCTGATATCCTATTGTAGTTTTTTTTTTTTTAACATCTTTATTGGGGTATAATTGCTTTACAATGGTGTGTTAGTTTCTGCTTTATAACAAAGTGAATCAGTTATACATATACATATGTTCCCATATGTCTTCCCTCTTGCGTCTCCCTCCCTCCCACTCTCCCTATCCCACCCCTCCAGGCTGTCACAAAGCACCGAGCTAATATCCCTGTGCCATGCGGCTGCTTCCCACTAGTTATCTACCTTACTACACTTGTTAGTGTGTATATGTCCATGACTCTCTCTCGCCCTGTCAAAGCTCACCCTTCCCCCTCCCCATATCCTCAAGTCCGTTCTCCAGTAGGTCTGCATCTTTATTCCTGTCTTACCCCTAGGTTATTCATGACATTTTTTTTTCTTAAATTCCATATATATGTGTTAGCATACGGTATTTGTCTTTTTCTTTCTGACTTACTTCACTCTGTATGACAGACTCTAGGTCTATCCATCTCATTACAAATAGTTCAATTTCGTTTCTTTTTAAGGCTGAGTAATATTCCATTGTATATATGTGCCACATCTTCTTTATCCATTCGTCCAATGATGGGCACTTAGGTTGTTTCCATCTCCGGGCTATTGTAAATAGAGCTGCAATGAACATTTTGGTACATGACTCTTTTTGAATTTTGGTTTTCTCAGTGTATATGCCCAGTAGTGGGATTGCTGGGTCATATGGTAATTCTATTTGTAGTTTTTTAAGGAACCTCCATACTGTTCTCCATAGTGGCTGAACCAAATCACATTCCCACCAGCAGTGCAAGAGTGTTCCCTTTTCTCCACACGCTTTCCAGCATTTATTGTTTCTAGATTTTTTGATGATGGCCATTCTGACTGGTGTGAGATGATATCTCATTGTAGTTTTGATTTGCATTTCTCTAATGATTAATGATGTTGAGCATTCTTTCATGTGTTTGTTGGCATTCTGTATATCTTCTTTGGAGAAATGTCTATTTAGGTCTTCTGCCCATTTTTGGATTGGGTTGTTTGTTTTTTTGTTATTGAGCTGCATGAGCTGCTTATAAATTTTGGAGATTAATCCTTTGTCAGTTGCTTCATTTGCAAATATTTTCTCCCATTCTGAGGGTTGTCTTTTGGTCTTGTTTATGGTTTCCTTTGCTGTGCAAAAGCTTTGAAGTTTCATTAGGTCCCATTTGTTTATTTTTGTTTTAATTTCCATTTTTCTAGGAAAATGGTCAGAAAGGATCTTACTGTGATTTGTGTCATAGAGTGTTCTATGTTTTCCTCTAAGAGTTTGATAGTTTCTGGCATACCTTTAGGTCTTTAATCCATTTTTAGCTTATTTTTGTGTATGGTGTTAGGGAGTGACCTAATCTCATACTTTTACATGAACCTGTCCAGTTTTCCCAGCACCACTTATTGAAGAGGCTGTCCTTTCTCCACTGTACATTCCTGCCTCCCTTATCAAACATAAGGTGACCATATGTGCGTGGGTTTATCTCTGGGCTTTCTATTCCTGTTCCATTGATCTGTCTTTCTGTTTTTGTGCCAGTACCATCTGTCTTGATTACTGTAGCTTTGTAGTATAGTCTGAGTCAGGGAACCTGATTCTGCCAGCTCCATTTTTCGTTTTCCAGATTGCTTTGGCTATTCATGGTCTTTTGTGTTTCCATATAAATTGTGAATTTTTTTGTTCTAGTTCTGTGAAAAATGCCAGTGGTAGTTTGATAGGGGTTGCATTGAATCTGTAGATTGTTTTGGGTAGTAGAATCATTTTCACAATGTTTATTCTTACAATCCAAGAACATGGTTATCTCTCCATCTATTTGTATCATCTTTAATTTCTTTCATCAGTGTCTTACAATTTTCTGCACACAGGTTTTTTGTGTCTCCTTAGGTAGGTTTATTCCTAGTTATTTAATTCTTTTTGTTGCAATGGTAAATGGGAGTGTTTTCTTGATTTCACTTTCAGATTTTTCATCATCAGTGTATAGGAATGCCAGAGATTTCTGTGCATTAATTTTGTATCCTGCTACTTTACCAAATTCATTGATTAGCTGTAGTAGTTTTCTGGTAGCATCTTTAGGATTCTCTATGTATAGTATCATGTCATCTGCAAACAGTGACAGCTCTACTTCCTCTTTTCTGATTTGGTTCCTTTTATTCCCTTTTCTTCTCTGATTGCTGTGGCTAAAACTTCCAAAACTATGTTGAATAAGAGTGGTGAGAGTGGGCAACCTTGTCTTGTTCCTGATCTTAGTGGAAATGCTTTCAGTTTTTCACCATTGAGGACGATGTTGGCTGTGGGTTTGTCATATATGGCCTTTATTATGTTGAGGAAAGTTCCCTCTATGCCTACTTTTTGCAGGGTTTTTATTATAAATGGGTGTTGAATTTTGTCAAAAGCTTTCTCTGCATCTATTGTGATGATCATATGGTTTTTCTCCTTCAATTTGTTAATATGGTGTATCACGGTGTTTGATTTGCATATATTGAAGAATCCATGCATTCCTGGAATAAACCCCACTTGATCATGGTGTATGATCCTTTTAATGTGCTGCTGGATTCTGTTTGCTAGTTTTTTGTTGAGGATTTTTGCATCTATGTTCATCAGTGATATTGGCCTGTAGTTTTCTTTCTTTGTGACATCCTTGTCTGGTTTTGGTATCAGTGTGATGGTGGCCTCGTAGAATGAGTTTGGGAGTGTTCCTCCCTCTGCTATATTTTGGAAGAGTTTGAGAAGTATAGGTTTTAGCTCTTCTCTAAATGTTTGATAGAATTCGCCTGTGAAGCCATCTGGTCCCGGGCTTTTGTTTGTTGGACGATTTTTAATCACATTTTCAATTTCAGTGCTTGTGATTGGTCTGTTCATATTTTCTATTTCTTCCTGATTCAGTCTTGGCACGTTGTGCATTTCTAAGAATTTGTCCATTTCTTCCAGGTTGTCCATTTTATTGACATAGAGTTGCTTGTAGTAATCTCTCATGATCTTTTGTATTTCTGCAGTGTCAGTCGTTACTTCTCCTTTTTCATTTCTAATTCTATTGATTTGAGTCTTCTCCATTTTTTTCTTGATGAGTCTGGCTAATGGTTTATCAATTTTGTTTGTCTTCTCAAAGAACCAGCTTTTAGTTTTATTGATCTTTGCTATCATTTCCTTCTTTTCTTTTTCATTTATTTATGATCTGATCTTTATGATTTCTTTCCTTCTGCTAACTTTGGGAGTTTTTTGTTCTTCTTTCTCTAATTGCTTTAGGTGCAAGGTTAGGTTGTTTATTCGAGATGTTTCCTGTTTCTTAAGGTAGGATTTTATTGCTATAAAATTCCCTCTTAGAACTGCTTTTGCTGCATCCCATAGGTTTTGGGTCATCGTGTCTCCATTGTCATTTGTTTCCCGGTATTTTTTGATTTCCTCTTTGATTTCTTCAGTGATCACTTCATTATTAAGTAGTGTATTGTTTAGCCTCCATGTGTTTGTATTTCTTACAGATCTTTTCACGTAATTGATATCTAGTCTCATAGCATTGTTGTCGAAAAAGATACTTGATACAATTTCAATTTTCTTAAATTTACCAAGGCTTGATTTGTGACCCAAGATATGATCTATCCTGGAGAATGTTCCATGAGCACTTGAGAAAAATATTTATTCTGTTGTTTTTGGATTGAATGACCTCTAAATATCAATTAAGTCCATCTTGTTTAATGTATCATTTAAAGCTTGTGTTTCCTTATTTATTTTCATTTTGGATGATCTGTCCATTGGTGAAAGTGGGGTGTTAAATTCCCCTGCTATGAATGTGTTACTGTCGATTTCCCCTTTTATGGCTGTTAGTATTTGCCTTATGTATTGAGGTGCTCCTTTGTTGGGTGCATAAATATTTACAATTGTTATGTCTTCTTCTTGGGTCGATCCCTTGATCATCATGTAGTGTCCTTTTTTGTCTCTTCTCATAGTCTTTATTTTAAAGTCTATTTTGTCTGATATGAGAATTGCTACTCCAGCTTTCTTTTGGTTTCCATTTGCATGGAATATCTTTTGCCATCCCCTCACTTTCAATCTGTATGTGTCTCTAGGTCTGAAGTGGGTCTCTTGTAGACAGCATATATATGGGTCTTGTTTTTGTATCCATTCAGCCAGTCTGTGTCTTTTAGTTGGAGCATTTAAACCATTTACATTTAAGTTAATTATCGATATTTATGTTCCTATTCCCATTTTCTTAATTGTTTTGGGTTTCTTATTATAGGTCTTTTCCTTCTCTTGTGTTTCTTGCCTAGAGAAGATCCTTTAGCATTTGTTGTAAAGCTGGTTTGGTGGTGCTGAACTCTCTCAGCTTTTGCTTGTCTGTAGATTTTAATTTCTCCATCAAATCTGAATGAGATCCTTGCTGGGTAGAGTAATCTTGGTTGTAGGTTTTTCTCCTTTATCACTTTAAATATGTCCTGCCAGTTCCTTCTGGCTTTCAGAGTTTCTGCTGAAAGATCAGCTGTTAACCTTATGGGGATTCCTTTGTGTTTTATTTGTTGTTTTTCCTTGCTGCTTTTAATATGTTTTCTTTGTATTTAATTTTTGACAGTTTGATTAATATGTGTCTTGGTGTGTTTCTCCTTGGATGTATCCTGTATGGGACTCTCTGTGCTTCCTGGACTTGATTAACTATTTCCTTTCCCATATTAGGGAAGTTTTCAACTATAATCTCTTCAAATATTTTCTTAGTCTCTTTCTTTTTCTCTTCTTCTTCTGGAACCCCTATAATTCCAATGTTTGTGTGTTTAATGTCGTCACAGAGGTCTCTGAGACTATCCTCAGTTCTTTTCATTTTTTTTTCTTTATTTTGCTCTGCAGTAGTTATTTCCACTACTTTATCTTCCAGGTCACTTATCCGTTCTTCTGCCTCAGTTATTCTGCTATTGATCCCATCTAGAGTATTTTTAATTTCATTTATTGTGTTGTTCATTGTTGTTTGTTTCATCTTTAGCTCTTCTAGGTCTTTGTTAAATGTTTCTCTATTATATTTCCAAGATTTTGGACCATCTTTACTATCATTATTCTGAATTCTTTTTCAGGTAGACTGCCTATTTCCACTTCATTTGTTAGGTCTGGTGGGTTTTTATCTTGCTCTTTAATCTGCTGTGTGTTTTTTTGTCTTCTCATTTTGCTTATCTTACTGTGTTTGGGGTCTCCTTTTTGCAGGCTGCAGGTTCATAGTTCCCGTTGTTTTTGGTGTCTGTCCTCAGTGGCTAAAGTTGGTTCAGTGGGTTGTGTATGCTTCCTGGTGGAGGGGACTAGTGCCTGTGTTCTGGTGGATGAGGCTGGATCTTGTCTCTCTGGTGGGCATGTCCACGTCTGGTGGTGTGTTTTGGGGTGTCTGTGGCCTTATTATGATTTTAGGCAGCCTCTCTGCTAATGGGTGGGGTTGTGCTCCTGTCTTGCTAGTTGTTTGGCATAGGGTGTCCAGCACTGTAGCTTGCTGGTTGTTGACTGAAGCTGGGTGTTGGTGTTGAGAGGATATCTCTAGGAGATTTTCGCCATTTGATATTATGTGGAGCTGGGAGGTCTCTTGTGGACCAGTGCTCTGAAGTTGTCTCTCCCACCTCAGAGGCACAGCACTGACTGCTGTCTGCAGCACCAAAAGCCTTTCATCCACATGGCTCAGAATAAAAGGGAGAAAAAGTAGAAAGAAAGAAATAAAGAGGATAAAATAAAATAAAATAAGGTAAAATAAAATAAAGTTATCAAAATTAAAAAATAATTATTCAGAAATTTTTTTTAAATAAAAAAAATAAAGGAAGGATAGCACCCTAGGACAAATGGTGAAAGCAAAGCTATACAGACAAAATCTCATACAGAAGCATACACATACACACTCACAAAAAGAGGAAAAGGGGAAAAAATAATAAATCTTTCTCTCAGAGTCCACCTCCTCAATTTGGGATGATTCGTTGTCTATTCAGGTATTCCACAGATGCAGGGTACATGAAGTTGATTGTGCAGTTTTAATCCGCTGCTCCTGAGCCTGCTGGCAGAGATTTCCCTTTCTCTTCTTTGTTTGCACAGCTCCCGGGGTTCAGCTTTGGATTTGGCCCCGCCTCTGCGTGTAGGTCGCCGGAGGGCTTCTGTTCTTCGTTCGGACAGTACGGGGTTAAAGAAGCCACTGATTCGGGGGCTCTGGCTCACTCAGGCCAGGGGGAGGGAGGGGTACGGAGTGCAGGATGAGCCTGCGGCAGCAGAGGCCGGCGTGACATCACACCAGCCTGAGGCGCCACCATGCATTCTCCCGGGGAAGTTGTCCCTGGATCTTGGGACCCTGGCAGTGGCGGGATGCACAGGCTCCCCTGACAGGGGTGTGGATGGTGACCTGTGCTTGCATGAAGGCTTCTTGGTGGCAGCAGCAGCAGCCTTAGTGTCTCATGCCCGTCCCTGGGGTCAGTGCTGTTAGCCGCAGCTCATGCCCATCTCTGGAGCTCCTTTAAGCAGCGCTCTTAATCCCCTCTCCTCGTACAGGAAACAAAGAGGGAAGAAAAAGTTCTTGCCTCTTCGGCAGGTCCAGACTTTTTCCCGGCCTCCCTCCCGGCTAGCCGTGGTGCACTAACCCCTTCAGGCTGTGTTCACGCCACCAGCCCTCTCCCTGTGCTCCAACCCGAAGCCCGAGTCTCAGCTCCCAGCCCCGCCCACCCCGGCGGTTGAGCAGACAAGCCTCTTCGGCTGTTGAGTTCTGGTTGGCACCAATCCTCTATGCGGGAATCTCTCTGCTTTGCCTTCTGCACCCCTGTTGCTGTGCTCTTCTCCATGGCGCCAAAGCTCCCCACCTCCACCACCCGCAGTCTCCACTCGCGAAGGGGCTTCTAATGTGTGGAAACACTTCCTCCTTCATGGCTCGCTCCCACTGTTGCAGGTCCCATCCCTATTCTTTTTTTTTTTTTCTTTTGCAGTACATGGGCCTCTCACTGTTGTGGCCTCCTGTTGCGGAGCACAGGCCCCAGAGGCGCAGGCTCAGCAGCCTTGGCTCACGGGCCCAGCCACTCCGCAGCATGTGGGATCTTCCCGGACTGGGGCATGAACCTGTGTCCCCTGCATCGGCAGGTGGACTCTCAACCACTGTGCCACCAGGGATGCCCCTGTCCCTATTCTTTTTTCTCTGTTTATTCTTTTTCCCTACCCAGGTACGTGGGGAGTTTCTTGCCTTTTGGGAGGTCTGAGATCTTCTGCCTGCATTCAGTATGTGTTCTGTAGGAGTTGTTCCACATGTAGACGTATTTCTGATGTATCTGCGGGGAGGAAGGTGATCTCTGTTTCTTACTCTTCCACCATCTTCCCCCTCTCTCTGTTTGTAGACTTTTTGATGATGGTCATTCTGACCAGTGTGAGGTGATACTTCATTGTAGCTTTGATTTTGCATTTCTCTGATAATTAGCGATGTTGAGCATCTTTTCATGTGCTTCTTGCCATCTTTATATCTTCTTTGGTTGTAATTGACTTATCTCATAATGTTGTGGTTGGATCAGATGCTTGATATTATTTCAATTTTCTTAAATTTACTGAGGCTTGCTTTTTGGCCCAGCAAGTGATCTATCCTGGAGGATGTTCCATGCACACTTGAGAAGAATGTGTATTCTGCTGATTTCAGATGTAATGTTCTATAAATATCAATTAAATCCATCTGGTCTAATGTGTCACTTAATACCTGTGTTTCCTTATTGATTTTCTGTCTGGATGATCAGTCCATTGAGGTAAGTGGGATGTTAAAGTCCCCCACTATTATTGTGTTACTATAGATTTCTCCTTTTATGTCTGTTAGTATTTGCCTTTTATATTGTCCTATGTTGGGTACATATATATTTACCATTGATGTATCTTCTTCGTGGATTGATCCCTTGATCATTATGTAGTGTTCTTCTTTGTCTCTTGTAACAGTCTTTATTTTAAAATTTATTTTGTCTAATATGAGTATTGCTACTCTAGCTTTTTTTTTTTTGGATTTCCATTTTCATGGAATACATTTTTCCATCTCCTCACTATCAATCTGTATGTGTCCCTAGATCTGAAGTGGTCTCTTGTAGACAACATGTATACAGGTCTTGTTTTGTATCCATTTAGCCAGTATGTGTCTTTTGTTTGGAGCTTTTAATCCATCTACATTTAAGGTAATTATTGATGTGTATGTGCTTATTGCCATCTTGTTCACTGTTTTGGATTTGTTTTTGTGTGCCTTTTTTTCTTCCCTTCCTCTTTTGTTCTTTTCCCTTGTGATTTGATGACTGTCTTTGTGTTGTGTTTCGATTGCTTTATCTTTTTGTGTGTGAATCTCTTGTAGATTTTTGGTTTGTGGTTACCATGTTTTGATAGACAGTATAAATGTGTACAAGATTATTTTAAGTTGCTGGTCCCTTAATTTCAAATGCATTTCCAATATCCTGCATTTGTACTCTCCTCACAATTGCTCATTTTGATATATATGTGTGTGGATGATTTCCTACCTTTACTGTATATTTGCCTTTACCAGTTAGCTTTTCCATTCATAATTTTCTTGTTTCTAGCATGGCCTTTTCTTTTCTGCCAAGAGATGTTCCTTTAGCATTTGTTGCACAGCTGGTCTGGTGATGCTGAATTCTTTTAGCTTTTGCTTGTCTATAAAGCTTTGGATTTCTCCACCAAATCTGAATGAGAGCCTTGCTGGGTTGAGTATTCTTGGTTTTAGGTATTTCCCTTTCAACACTTTAAATATATTGTGCCACTCTCTTCTGGCTTGCAGAGTTTCTGCTGAAAAAAATCAGCTGATAACCTTATGGTGATTTCCTTGTATGTTATTTGTTAATTTTTCTTATTGATTTTAATATTTTCTCTTTGTTGTTAAGTTTTTCAATTTGATTAATATGTGTTTCAGTGTGTTGCCCCTTGGGTGTATCCTGTATGGGACTATCTGAGCTTCCTGGACTTAGGTGACTGTTTTCCTTTCCCACGTTTGGGAAGTTTTCAGCTATTATCTCTTCAAATATTTTCTCTGGCCCTTTCTCTCTCTTTTCTTCTTTTGAGACCCCTAAAATGCAAATGTTATTGTGTTTAATGTTGTCCCAGAGGTCTCTTAGACTGTCCTCATTTCTTTCCATTTTTTTTTCTTTATTCTGCTTCATGGCAGTGATTTCCACCAATTTGTCTTCTAGCTCACTTATTCATTCTTCTGCCTCATTTTCTGCCATTGATTTCTTCTAGTGTATTTTTCATTTCAGTTTTTGTATTATTCGTCTCTGTTTGTTCTTTAAATATTCTAGCTCTTTGTTAAACATTTCTTGTATCTTCTCGGTCTGTGCTTTTGTTCTTTTTCCAATATTTTGGATCATCTTTACTATCATTACTCTGCATTCTTTTTCAGGTAGATTGCCTATCTTCACTTCACTTGTTCTTCTGGGGTTTTATCTTATTCCTCCATCTCGAACATAGTCCTCTCCCATCTCATTTTGTCTAACTTTCTATGTTTGTGGTCTCTGTTCCTCAGGCTGTAGGATTTTAATTCTTCTTGGTTCTGGTATCTGCCTCCTGGTGGTTGAGGTTGGTCCAGTGGCTTCTGCAGGATTCCTGGTGGGAGGGACTGGTGCCTGCCCACTGGTGGGTGGATATGAGCCTTGTCCCTCTGGTGGGCATGGGCATGGCCATGTCAAAGGGTGTCTTCATAGGTGGCTGTTGGCTGAGGATGAATTTAGCAGCCTGTCTGCTGCTGGGTGGGGCTGTGTTCCCACCCTGTTGGTTGTTTGGCCTGAGGCATCCCAGCACTGGAAGCCTGTAGGCTGTTGGGTGGGGCTAGGTTTCAGTGCCAAAATGCCAACCTCTGGGAGAGCTCACACTTATGGGTATTCCTTGGGGTGTCCACCATTGTCCTTGCCTCCACAGTGACCCTCGCCTTCCCAGGAGACCTTTCAAGACCCACAGGTAGGTCTGCGCCCACTCCTATGGAGTAACTGCTTTGCCCTGCGTCCCAGTACACATGAAAATTTGTTTGCAGTTTCCAAGAGTGGAGTCTCTGTTTCCCCAAGTCCTGTGGAGCTTCTGCACTCAAGCCCCACTGGCCTTCAAAGCCAAATGCTCTGGGGGCTCCTCCTCCCGATGCCAGACCCCCAGGCTGTGGAGCCTGACATGGGTCTCAGAACTCTCACTCCTATGGGAGAACCTCTACAGCATAATTATTTTCCAGTTTGTGGGTTGCTCCCCTGGTGGGTATGAGATTTGTTTATATTTTGACAGCACCCTTCCTACCACCTCATTGTGACTTCTTCTTTGGCTTTGGGTGTAGAATATCTTTTTTCAGTAGGTTGGAGTCTTTTTTGTTGATGGTTACTCAGCAGTTAGTTGCAGTTCTGGTGTTTTCATGCTAGGAGGTGAGCTCAAGTCATTCTACTCCATCATCTAGTCTCCAGCTTCTATCTGTTTCTTCTTGATTCAGTTTTGGTGGGTTATATGTTTCTAGAAACATGTCTGTGTCTTCTAGGTTGTCCAGTTTTAATTGTTCATAGTATTCTCTCATGTTTTTTTGTATTTCTGCAGTATTGGTTATTTCTCCTCTTTCATTTTTTACTTTGCTTATTTGGGTCATCTCTCTTTCCTTTTTGGTGAGCCTGGCTAGAGGTTTGTTGATTTTGTTTATCATTTTGAAAAACCAGCTCTTGGTTTATTGATCTTTCCTATTGTTTTTTTGATTTATATTTTATATATTTCCTCTCTGATCTTCATTATTTCCTTCCTTCTGCTGATTTGTTTGTTCTTTTTCTAATTCTTCTAGGTAGCAGTTTAGTTGTTATCTGAGATTTTTCTTGTTTCTTCAGGAAGGCTTTTATTGCTCTGAACTTCCCTCTTAGAACTGCTTTAGCTGCATCCCATAGATTTTATAAAGTTGCATTTTTATTGTCATTTGTCTTGAGGTATTTTCTAATTTCCTCTTTGATTTCATCATTGACCCATTTTGGGGGGGTGGTTTTTAGTAGCATGTTGTTTAGTCTCCACATGATCATATTTGTCCCATTTTATTTTTCTGTTGTTGATTCTAGTTTCATGCCATTGTGGTCAGGAAAGGTGCTTAAAATAATTTATCTTCTCTTGAATTTGCTGAGGCTTGTTTTGTGTCCTAATACATGGTGTATTCTAGAGAATGTTCCATGCACACTAGAAAAGAATGTGTATTCTGTTTGTTCGTCTGTTTTGTTTTTTTGGATGTAGTGTCCTATGTAGATATCAATGAAGTCCCCAACTGTTCTATTGCATCATTTGGGATTTCTGTTACCTTAATGATTTTCTTTCAGGAAGATCTGTCTGTTGATGTCAGAGTGGCATTAAAATCTCCTACTACAATTGTATTCTTGTCAATTTCTCCCTTTATGTCTGTTAGTATTTGTTTTATATATTTAGGTGTTCCTATATTGAGTGCATATATGTTAACAAGTGCAGTAGTCTCTTCTTATATTGATCCCTTTATCATTACATAGTGTCCTTCTTTGTCTTTCTTTATGGACTTTGTTTTAAACTCTATTTTGTCCAATGTAAGTATTGCTACCCCTGCTTTCTTGTTGTTCCCATTTGCATAAAATACCTTTTTCCATCCCCTCACTTTCAATCTATGTGTGTCTTTCACCCTAAAGTGAATCTCTTGTAGGCAGCATATTGTAGGTTCTTGGTTTTTTTCTTTTTTTTTAATCTAATCTGCCACTCTCTGTCTTTTGATCAGAGCATTTAGTCCATTAACATTTAAAGTAATTATTGATAATTGTGTATTTATTACCATTTTAATCCTTGTTTTCCAGTTGATTTAGTAGTTCTTCTTTATTCCTTTCTGTTGCTTTTTGTTTTCCTTTTGTGGTTTGATGGTTTTCTTTTGTATTATGCTTGAGTTCCTTTCTTTTTGGTTTTTGTCAATCTATTGTATATTTTTGATTTTTGATTTCCCTGGTTCTCAAGTATGTTAACCCATAACTATACCTACTTGCTCTAGACTGATAGTCATATAAGTTCAAACACATTCTAAAAGATCTACATTGTTTTACTCCCCTCCATCACATTCTGTGATTTTGATGTCCTATTTTACATTTTCGTGTTTATCCTTTATTCTATTCATAATAGTTATAATTCATTTTACAAAAAATTGTAGTTTTTAATTTTTGTTTGTTTTAAATTTAATTTTTAATTTGTTTTAAAAACAAAAACAAATTTTTGTTTTTAATCTATGTACTGGCTTATTTATGTGATCTTCAATCCTTTTATATATTTAACTTTCCTGTTGTGATTTTCCATTTTTTTTTAATAGACTTTTGCTTCTTTTCTATAGAGAAGGTGTTTCAATATTTCTTTTAGGATAGGTTTAGTATTGCTGATTCTTTTAGTTTTTGCTTGTCTAATAAATTATTTTTCTTTCTATTCTAAGTGATAATCTTGCTGAGTAGAGTGTCCTAGGTTGCAGGCTTTTCCCTCTCAGGACTTTGAATATGTCATGCCACTCCCTTCTCTCCTGCACAGTTTCTGTGGAGAAGTCACCTGATAGTCTTATGGGGCTTCCCTTATAACAGTCTTGCTGCCTTTAGAATCCTCTCTTTATCTTTAACTTTTGCCATTTTAATTATGTCTTGGTGTGAGTCTGTTTGGTTTCATCTTGTTTGGGGACCCTCTGTGCTTCCTTTACTTGGATATCTGTTTCCTTCTTTCAGTTTAGGAAGTTTTCAGCCGTGATTTCTTCAAATACATTTTTGATCCCCTTCTCTCTCTCTTCTCCTTCTGGAAGCCCTATTATGCATAGGTTGTCATGCTTTATATTATCCCATAGATTTCACATGTTGCTTTCATTTTTTAATTTGTCTTTCTGTCTGCTGTTATGATTGATTTCCATTATTCCATCTTCCAGATCACTTATTCATTCTGCATCATTTAGTCTGCTATTCATTGCTTTTAGATTGGTTTTTTATCTCGGCAATTGAGTTGTCTAATTTTAATTGATTCCTCTTTATGGTTTCTAGTTCCTTGTTGCAGTGATCTGCATTTCTATCGAAAGTCTTTCTTAATTCCTTTGGCATATTTATTACTCCTTTTTGAACTTGGGGTTTAGTAGATTGGAGAGGTCTGTTTCATTGTTTCTTTTTTCAGGGGATTTCTCTTGTTCTTTTAATTGGGAGTAGTTCCTCTCCATTTTCATTTTACTATGATTTCTCTGTCTCTATGAATTTAGGAGAAATATTTATCTACTGTGATCTTGAAGGGCTGTCCTTATGTGGGTGTTGGGAGGTTTTTGAACACTGATTCAATCTTTTTACTAGTAATTGGTCTGTTCAGATTGGTTACTGTTTATTTGTTGAACTTCTCATTTTGTTCATGCATTGTTTTTCTAATTTCATTTAGTTGTTTGCATGTTCTTGTAGTTCACTAAACTTTTGGAGAATTATTCTGAATGTTTTGTCAGACAGTTCATTGATATCCATTTCTTTATAGTCAGTTATTGGAGTTTTATTTGTTTCCTTTGGTGGTATCATATTTATCTGATTCTTTGTGATCCTTGATGCCTTGCATTGATATCTGCACATTTGAGTAAGTGATCTCCTTTTCCAGACTTTATAGATTTGTTTCATCAGGAAAATAACTTCAGCAGAGACCTCAGGTTGGGGTACCAAATGGGTCAGCTGGTGGCATCTGTGGGCACGTGGGGCTTGTTATTGGTGGTGTCTTGTTGGGTGAGGCCACTGCCCATGCTGTCAGGTCAGGGTGTGTTGCTGGCTGAGGTTCATGGTTGGATGGTAGCTGGCTGGGCTCTACATTCAAGTGGGGCCACTGGGTGATCTCCCTGGTTTGGCAGTGCTGCTGGATGTGTTATGTGGTCAGGTGAGGCCACTAGCTGGGCCCCACCTCTATTTAGGTTGGGTCTCAGGTTGTGTCCCCTGGCAGGGCAGTGCCATGGGTTGGATTCCCCAATTTGTCAGGGTCACAGGTCATTCTCTCCAACTGCTCCTGTTTGAGTGGGGCCTCAGGCTATCCCTCCTGACTGGATGGTGTCACTCCACATTGAGGTGGAACTGCAGGCTGGGCTTTGCAATCAGGTAGGCCATTAGCCGTCCTCCACTATTGCAAGAGGTTGCTGGTTGGGCTCTGTCATTTGGCTAGGTCTTCAGCTGACCCCACAGATTGGTGAGGCTGAGTATTGTGCTCTGTGGTCATGTGAAATTGCTGTCTAAGCTTTCTGGTCAGGTGGGGCCCCAGGCTACACAATTGGGCAGGATCACATGCTGGGATCTCTGACTGGGCCAAGCCGTAGCTATGTTCAGTAATTGGGCAAGGTCATGTGCTGTGCTCCATGTCTAGGCAGTGCCATAGGCTTTTCTCTGAGGGTGCTCAGGGCCACTGTTCAGTCTCCCTGGTTTTGTGGGGCCAGAGGCTATGCTCAACAGTTGGGCAGGGCTGCTGGCTTTGCTACCTGCCTGGACCAGCTGTAGGATGAGCTCCTCTGTGGCCATGTTTTCCAGAAGGATGGGACTGGATGAGAGTAGCTGGGCAGGACCAATAATTTGCTCCCCTGCCCAGTTGGGGCCATAAAATGGGCTCCATGGCTAGTACACATCATTGGCTGGGGATCCAAATCAGACAGAATTTCCAACTGAGCTGCCTGGCCCAACGTGGCCACTAGCTTGGCTTTGCAGATGGGAAGAACTGCTGGATGGGATCTCTTCTCAGCTACCACTGCAAGCAGGAGCATAGTCTGCCAAGATCTGAGTCCTGGTTGCTGTTAGCCCCACTCCCCTTCTCTGCATCTAACTGATTGCCAGTGGTTGAGCTCTGCAATATTCATCATATGAGACCTGAGTAGAACTCCCAGAAAGTGTCCCTTAATGCCAGGGAAGCTGTATGTCTGCTTGGGTTATCTTTTTCCCACTGAAGAAACTTTAAGCCCAGCGTGGCTTTCTCTGTGCAGCTCTGTGCTTACTTGGGGGAGGGGCAATGCAGTCAAAGTTAAACTGCTCCTTTTACCCTCCTAATGTGGTCCTTCTCAGTCTCTGTTGTCCAGAGGGGTGCTTCAGCCTCATCTCCAGGTTCTAAGGTTTTCACAATGGTATCTTGTCTATGGACAGTGGCTGGTTGGTCTTCTTGTGAGGGGAACTGAAATCAGGATTGATCTATGTTGCCATCTTGATGATGTCACTTCTGGGAATTTTAAAAATTACGTCTTTTATGATAACTTCTCTTCCATTTTCTCTGTTTTTTCTTTTTGGATTGTAAAGTCTTTTATTTGTTTACCAGTCACCTCAATCACTTTATCCTTTGCCTCTAAATCTTGCCATAGCTTCTCAAACTGAACTGCTAAATCGTTTAATTTTTTTGTAATATCTACTTAATTCTTATCTCTTCTTACATCTGTGACATCTATTTCTGTCCCTATCCCAAGCCCTTTGACTCTTCAGTTTTTCATTAGAAAGCAATCTAATGGTTGAACCATATAAAACTGCCAGTTTTCCAGCTCAAAAATGATCAAATATCAGCAGTTTCATGTAGTTCAACCTAATGTCTTGATTTCAGATTTTACTCTTTCCACAGATGTAATGCCCTCTTAAACTATGTTGGAAGAGTGATCTAGAGATGTGTACAAGTTTTCACATTTCCTAAAGGAGTCTTTTCATAGAGTGATATTTGTCTGATTCCTCAGGAGACCCTTCTGGAATACTGAGTTTATTGGGGTCTGGTTATTTGTCTTTTCTCATTATTTAAGAGGTAGGTCTTTTTCTTTTCAGTGTTATAATTTCTGATGGCTTTTTCCCTAAGATTGTGTGGGCTTTTGTTTAAATTTTTAAATCTCTGGCAGAGAGAAACAGGGAAAACTTTCATTTCCTCTCATTTTTTGTTTGTTTTTGCTACACCAGGGTTTTTAGGGGAGAGATGAAACTGCTACATGTGTTCCAGCTTTACTGAGCACTTTCTTCCCCTCACCTCCTTGAGCCCCGGTGGATGTTAGTCCCTAGAAGACTCAGTTCTTTGCAAGGTTGATCTTTTCCTTTTGCTGCCTGATCACTGACCCTTCTTCTCCTTTGACCACTGCCTTGGGAACATAGGAGTGCTTCTATCTGTCCAGAGCTGTACTTTCAAAGGGGATTATGAAGGAATCCTGAAGAAATGATTGTTAACCTAGGGGACATGACTCCCTCCTCATTTATATTTAGTTTGGCTCCTTCCTACAAGGGCAGGTAGACTCTCAAAATTCTGAGGAGAGGCTTAGGTCTTTAGGAGTTACTGTTAACAGAGAATCAATGAGACAAGCAGAATTTCTCCTGCTAATATTGCTTGTCCACCTATTGCATATCTTTAGAGTCATTATTATGATAAAAGACTTTGCAAATAAGACTTAGAAGGGAGGAAAAAAAGAAGGCAAAAGGAACCAACACACTCATCTTATCCCATTAAGTTAGCTTGGGTATTGAGTCACATCTGTATCTGACCATCCTCAGCCCTCCCTTATTTGGAGCCCTAAGCAGAGGTCGTGGTGGGAGCTGAGGCGAGCAGCTGCTTTATGTGCAGGGCTCCAGAGAAGTTCTCAAATTTCTCCCAAGTATATCCCAGGTTGCCCTCTCATCCAGTCTCTTCTGGTAGGATTTAGGCATATCAGTGTCTTGCCAGAGCTTTAGTAGGAAGTAAGAAAAATGAAGGATGTGGTCAGAGAATGTCCACTTAGTCTACATCAAGTAAATCTCAAGGACACATGCTGTGGCCAGAGCCACATGAAGTCCTTTATCTGGGCCCTGCCAATGGTACTCCCCCACCCCTACCACCACAACTGAGTTTAGTTGTGGAGTCATGTTCTGGGCATCATAGATCAGCATTTCTTTTTTAAAAAGTCTCATTTGCTTTGTGATAATTTTATGTGCCAAAATTTACTGGTCCAGATGTTTGCTCAAATATTATTCTGGCTGTTTCTGGGAAGGTGTTTCTGGATGATATTAACATAAATTTGTAGACTTAGTAAAGGGGATTGCCCTCCCTAATGTGGGTGGACCTCATTCAATCCATTGAAGACCTGGAGAGAACAAAAAGGCTGACCCTCTCGCAAATACGAGAGAATTCCCCCTGTTTGACTGCCTTCAGATTTGAACATAGTCTTTTCCCTGCCTTAGGACTGGAGTTGAAACTTTGGCTTTTCCTGGGTCTTGAGCCTGTCAGATTTCCAACTGGAACTACACCATTGGCTCTCCTGGGTCCACAGGTTGACTCACACTGTAGATCTTGTAACTTGTCTGTCTCCATAATTGAGTCAATTCCTCATAATCTCTCTTTCTCTCCCTCTTTTTTTCTCAGTCTTCCCCTCTCCTTTACCCTCTCTCTCCCTCTTTCTCTCCCCCCTTCCCTCTCTCCCTCCCTGCCCCCGCACTGTCTGTCTGTCTACCTACCTACCTATCTACCTATCTATCTCCAATTTGTTCTGTTTCTCTGAAGACCCCTAACATATGCTTCATATTATACAGAAGTCCCTCCAGGTTTCTTGTTATCTAATGTTTTTCCTTTCTTATTTTTAATGCTATTATAAATCTTTTTCTTATTTTTATATTTCCTCGGTCATTCTAATGAGTTTCTAGGAGGGAGGTGAGATAACTACATGAGCTCAACTCTCCATTTTGAAACACGAAGTCTACCAAAGTTTACAAAGCAGTGAAGAAATGTCCTTTGTCTTTATCCCTATTTGTTTCTTGTCCTTTTTCATGCCACCACACCTCCCTTCAACCTCCTCATCCTTTCCTCCTAAATCATGACACATTTTCTCTCTGTTCTCTTTCCTCCCAGTCCATACTCTGGGCATCTAAAAAAATACCTCCATTTCTGTGCTTTTTGGTAGTTAAATGCCAGCCATATGTCTCCTCAAAGGCTGTCATTTTCGGTTTTATTCCACTCACTGACCCTGTAAGTGACATTCGATGTACAAGAACTGGAACAGTCATTAGCTTAAATTTTCTATTTTTTAGGAAAAAAATCTCTCACAGCTCTAAATCATATCTAAAAGATTTTTTTAAAAAAGGCAACCAGCAGTAAGTCCTCTCAGTGTCCATACTTGGCCCTGCTGGGGATTGATTGCACAGGAAAGCAGACGAACATTAGGTAATGTGACTATGAGCAGGGTTAGGTGAATGACTGAATGTAGCTGCAACCCTAAGGAAGGCCCCTAGGAGCAATATTTTTTTTCTGGTTCCAGTAAAGTTAATCTTAATCCTTCCTCTGAAATTTCAAAAATCAAGCTTCTATATCTTTCCTGTTTATTCAGTTTAAGCAGCATCCTTGGTGGAATCCAACATAAGGGAATGTATATTTGAAGCCACATGTCTGCTGGAGTGAGTTGGGTTGCATCTTAGCATAACAGTATTGCTAACTAAATACAGTAGGAACGTTTTCCCCCAGCCTGGAGCCAGATATAAATACTTAGGTAAATGTTCATGTTGCATGATGTAAAAGAGTGATGACAATATGATTAGATAACCCTATTTCATGTTAGGGCCCATCTGGGTTACTTTGACTTGCACATTCTGTCAGGACTTAATAACATCTGCAAGTTAAAGTATCCTGAATGGACTCCCAAATGGAAGAGGGCCATCCTATCCCCTCTGTTCATATTTAGGCTGTACTAACAAGCCCCATTCGATTTCTAAATTATCATCCTTGAACATGTCTCCTACCCCTCTGGAGACCCAGAAGGCCCACAGAGCTCATGAGGTCCTAGGGAATTGCTCAGAACAGGGTTTACCTGACAACCAAACTATTGTCAAGGTGCATGGTGACCCCACACTAATGACCCAAGGTGTACGTAATGACAAGTTTTATTGAGAAGAACTAAGAGCAGGAAAGTGTAAAGCACACACTATCCCCGCAGTTGCAACATTATACCTTAGAGAGGTGTGCTTAGGCAGTAGAGCTGCATGTGCACTCCAATTGAAGAAAGTCTCCCTACCACCACTTTACATATTTACAGGCTAAATTAAGATGGGGTAGGGAATACCTAGTATTCTATGATACAAAGGGGATTCCTGGCCCAGAAGGTAACCTTATTACTCAGGTGTTCAGTGAGGGACTTTGAATACCAATGAGAAAATTTGCTGTCTTTTTTATGAGCTGACTCAGACCAGCTGAACCTACTCACTCCCTATCCATTGGAAAGGGCCATTGCACCCTGTGGCCATCAGAGAGCAAAGGTTTTTCTTTACTCAGTATCTCCTGACCTTTGGGATTCATTAAATGTATGCTTTTCTATCAGGAAAATAGTAAGACATTAAATGGAGCCTTCAAAGCTTGCTGACAATGTCAGGGGAGTCACTGTATGATGAGAGACTGTATGATGAGAGAGGTCTCAAAACATACTATAAAGCACATCACAGGGATCTGAAGAGCTCTTCTGAGCCAACCCAGCCTGGAGCCCAGGCTAAGCCAAAGGGAGAAAACCCCAAGGTGAAGACTGAGAAAGATCCTGGATCTTTTTGCTCGCTGATCCTGAGGTTGAGGGCAAGAGATGTTTTCCATCATGTATACTTCTCCCAGGGCTATGTGGTTATCCACATGACCTGGAAAAGGGATTCAAGGCTGCTCTGTTCAGGACTGAGATTCTGGTTGGCCCTGGGCAATGTGATTTACGGTAGCGAGTAGGTTTCCGATCATATCCTGGCCTTAGAAGTGCCAATCTAAGCCTGGAATGTTCACATAAACTGATCAAAGTTGCTTTCCTTGACTTTCTGAATGAGGCCCTAGTACCTGTCCCACAGAACTTAATGAGAGGTATCTGAAAGGGTTCTGAGCCACTATGAAGACTACAGAGTGAGAGAGGTGATATATCTAGGAAGAAGACAGTGTACAGCTGGCTGTCCACATAGAAAAACAAGTCCTGATATTGGATACGCAAAGGGTACCATTTATAGATTCAGGGTACATTCCATATCCAGTTGGCTATGACAGTTGTCCATTGGAGAAGATGATTTGTGTGCTTTTAGGGAATGGTGATAGGGTGGACTAGGCCTGGTTGTAGTGCTTGGGTGAAGAAGAGCACCACCAGGCCATTAGGGATTGTTTCCAAGATGACTGGGGAGTGAGACGGCAAAAGGAGAGCATCACTGCACACCTGATAGGATGAAGAGAGCTGAACTGATGAGCATGGCTAACTGGAAGAGCACTAAAGAGGGCAGAGCTAACAGGACCTCTGGATTCTGTCAGCCATGACTGATTTCCACAACATTCTCTGGGAATAGGATGCCTGTAAATTTATCTAAAACTCGATCAGATTGGGAATGACAAATTCAGCACCAAAATAAGTTTTCACTGTAGCCTGCTGCTTAGGACAATTAATGTAAGACTATTCAGGAATCTCTATCTATATCTCTTCCCTCATCTCTCTTCCCTGTTGCCTCTGTGTATACCTTTGACTTTCATAGGTCTGCCAGTCTGCTTAAATATCTTACATTATTTTGCAACTTGGCACCTGTTCAATTTCTGGGTTTTTTTCAGTCCCTCTATTCATGAGTCATAGTAATATATCTTTGCGGATGACCCCTAATACCTCCTGATATTTACTCCTTTGTGTAGTTCCCTCCTACATTGAATCCTTTGCCTCTTTTAAAACAAAATTCACTGGAAGCAATAGTATAAGCGTTCAATGCTAGGTAATAAAGTCATTCTGGCTTCCACCTGACTCCCTCTTAGATTTCTTACTCTGGGGGAAGCCAGAGCATTCAAGCATTCCTGTGAAGAAGACCACATAAAAAAGGACTGAGGCAAGTAATCATCATCAAAACCCAAGTTTCTGGCCAGATGAGTAAGCTACCTTAGAATTGGATTCTCCAGATTAGTTAAGCCTTCAGATGACTACATCCATAGACAGTATTTGACTGAAGTCTTCCAAAAGCCTTGAGCCAGAACCATCCAGATGCTCCTGTGTTCCTGATACCTAGAAATAGTGAGAGATAATAGTAATTATTGTTTTAAGTCACTAAGTTTGGGGATGACTTATTATGCAACAATAGTTAACTAATAGGAAAGATGACAAGAGCACATAGAGGAGGGCCAAGAGCCAAGGTGAATCACTGTAAGGCAGCAGGACTGAAACCCAATAGAGGAGCTGGGAATGTGTGCTTGCCTAGATTTCAGAATTGCTATGGACCACAGACTTCTGTGCACCTCCCATTTCCCCCTGTTAGTAGAAAAGTGGTCATCCTATGCCTCTCCTACTATCATGTTGGGTGAGTTGGAGCATAAAACTTGGCTATTTGGTTTATAGGTGTTCAACTCAAGGGATGCTGTACTTGAGCACCTGTACTTAAGGAACCACATCTGAAGTTTTTCATCCAGACTTAAACACAATTAAGATGAATGATGAGCCTGGGTCTGTTGTAATAAGTGAAATCTGTGAGGGATCTTGAGAGGGTTTGAGTGTATTTTGCATAGGGGAGAAACGTAGATGATTTGATGCCAATGGACAGATGCTAGTGGCTTTAAAACATATCCACAAGTAATTTGACTCCTTCCATAGAAACTGGCATCTAATTCTGCAAACTTTGGGCATATCAGCTTTAGGTATTTGCTTCTAATTAATAGAATGTAGTGGACGTAGCATATTATGACTTACAAAGCTAGATTAAAAAAGGGGATAGAATTCCCATTTGGCTCTCATTCTGTACTTTTGCCCTTGAAGTCCTTGAAACCCAGTCACCATGTTGTGAGGAAGCCCAGGCCACATGGAGAAATCACATGTAGTTTTCTGGGTAATAACCATAGATGTTCTAGTCAACATCTAGCAGCACCTTCCAGTCATGTGAGTGAGAAACATCTAGATGATCCCAGCCACCAGCTCTTAGCTCTCACAGTTGTTGTGAAGTGGAGCAGAGACTGAACTATTTCCACAAAGCCCTTCTCAAACTGTGGACTTCTGAGTAAAACAAAGGTTGTCATTGCTTTAAACACTAAGTTTAGGAGTGATCTGTTAGGAGATTGGTTCAAGATGGTGGAGTAGAAGGACTGGTGTTCACTTCCTCTTGCAAGAGCACCAGAATCACAACTAACTGCTGAATAATCATCGACAGGAAGACACTGGAACTCACCAAAAAAGATACCCCACATTCAAAGACAAAGGAGAAGCCACAATAAGGTGGTAGGAGGGGCGCAATCACAATAAAATCAAATCCCATAACTGCTGGGTGGGTGACTCACAAACTGGAGAATACTTATACCACAGAAGTCCACCCACTGGAGTGAAGATTCTGAGCCCAATGTCAGGCTACCCAACCTGGGGGTCTGGCAAAGTGTGGAGGAAGTCCTAGAGAATCAGACTTTGAAGACTAGAGGGATTTGATTGCAGGACTTTGATGGGACTGGGGGAAACAGAGACTCCACTCTTGGAGGGCACACACAAAATAGTGTGCACATTGGGACCCAGGGGAAGGAGCAGTGACCCCATAGGAGACTGAACCAGACTTACCTGCTAGTGTTGGAGGGTCTCCTGCAGAGGAGGGGGGTGGCTGTGGCTCACCGTGAGGACAAGAACACTGGTAGCAGAAGTTCTGGGAAGTACTCCTTGGCGTAAGCCCTCCCAGAGTCTGCCATTAGCCCCACCAAAGAGCCCAGGTAGGCTCCAGTGTTGGGTCACCTCAGGCCAGACAACCAAAAGGGAGGGAACACAGCCCCACCCATCAGCAGACAAGTGGATTAAAGTTTTACTGAGCTCTGCCAACCAGAGCAACAGCCAGCTCTACCCACCACCAGGGTCTCCCATCAGGAAACTTGCACAGGCCTCTTAGATAGCCTCATCAACCAGAGAGCAGACAGCAGAAGCAAGAAGAACTACAGTCCTGCATCCTGTGGAACAAAAACAACATTCACAGAAAGATAGACAAGATGAAAAGGCAGAGGGCTATGTACCAGATGAAGGAACAAGCTAAAACCACACACACACACAAAACAATGAAATGAAGTGGAGATAGGAAACCTTCCAGAAAAAGAATTCAGAATAATGATAGTGAAGATGATCCAGGACCTCAGAAAAATAATGGGAGCAAAGATTGAGAAGATACAAGAAATGATTAACAAAGACCTAGAAAAATTAAAGAACAAACAAACGGAGATGAACAAAAAAAAAAAAACTGAAATGAAAACTACACTAGAAGGAATCAATAGCAGAATACCTGAGGCAGAAGAACCGATAAGTGACCTGGAAGACAGAACGGTGGAATTCACTGCCGCAGAACAGAAAAAAGAATGAAAAGAAATGAACACAGCCTAAGAGACCTCTGGGACAACATTAAACACAACAACATTCACATCATAGGGGTCCCAGAAGGAGAAGAGAGAGAGACAGGACACAAGAAAATATTTGAAGAGATTATAGTTGAAAACTTCCTTAACATGGAAAAGGAAATAGCCACCCAAGTCCAGGAAGCACAGAGAGTCCCAGGCAGGATAAACTCAAGGAGAAATGCCGAGAAACATAGTAATCAAATTGGCAAAAATTAAAGACAAAGAAAAAATATTGAAAGCAACAAGAGAAAAATGACAAATAACATACAAGGGAACTCCCATAAGGTTAACAGCTGGTTTCTCAGCAGAAACTCTACAAGCCAGAAGGCAGTGGCATGATATACTTAACATGATGAACAGGAAGAACGTATAACCAATATTACTCTACCCCACAAGGATCTCATTCAGATTTGATGGAGAAATCAAAAGCTTTACAGACAAGCAAAAGCTTAGAGAATTCAGCACCACCAAACCAGCTCTACAACAAATGCTAAAGGAACTTCTCTAAGTGGGAAACAAAAGAGAAGAAAAGGAACTACAAAAACAAACCCCCAAACAATTAAGAAAATGATAATAGGAACTGACATATCGATAACTACCTTAAAAGTGAATGTATTAAATTCTCGAACCAAAGGACACAGGCTAGCTGAATGGATAGAAAAATAAGACCCATATATATGCTATCTATAAGAGAACCACTTCAGACCTAGGGAAGCATACAGACTGAAAGTGAGGGGATAGAAAAAGATATTCCATGCAAATGGAAATCAAAAGAAAGCTGGAGTAACAATACTCATATCAGATAAAATAGACTTTAAAATAAAGAATGTTACAAGAGACAAGAACACTAATAATGATCAGGAGATCAAGAAGAAGGTATAACAATTATAAATAATATGCACGCAACATAGGAGCACCTCAATACATAAGGCTAACAGCTATAAAAGAGGAAATTGACAGTAACATAATAATAGTGGGGCACTTTAATACCTCACTTACACCAATGGACAGATCATCCAAACAGAAAATTAATAAGGAAACACAAGCTTTAAATGACACAATAGACCAGATAGATTTAATTGATATTTATAGGACATTATACCCAAAAACAGCAGATTACACTTTCTTCTCTAGTGCACATGGAATATTCTCCAGGATAGATCACATCTTGTGTCACAAATCAAGCCTCAGTAAATTTAAGAAAATTGAAATCATATCAAGCATCTTTTCTGACCACAATGCTATGAGATTAGAAATCAATTACAGGGAAAAAATGTAAAAAACATAAACACATGGAGACTAAACAATATGTTACTAAGTAACCAAGAGACCACTGAAGAAATCAAAGAGGAAAACAAAAAATACCTATGGACAAATTGCAACAAAAACATGATGATCCAAAACCTATGGAATGCAGCAAATGCAGTTCTAAGAGGGAAGTTTATAGCAATACAAGCCTACCTCAAGAAACAAGGAGAATCTCAAATAAACAATGGAACCTTACACCTAAAGGAAATAGAGAAAGAAGAACAAACAAAACTCAAAGTTAGTAGAAGGAAAGAAATCATAAAAATCAGAGCAGAAATAAATGAAATAGAAACAAAGAAAAAATAGCAAAGATCAAACTAAAAGCATGTTGTTTGAGAAGATAAACAAAATTGATAAACCTTTAACCAGACTCATCAAGAAAAAGAGGGAGAGGACTCAAATCAATAAAATTAGAAATGAAAAAGGAGAAGTTACAACAGACACTGCAGAAATACAGAGCATCCTAAGAGACTACTACAAGCAAGTCTATGTCAATAAAATGGGCAACCTGGAAGAAATGGACAAATTCTTAGAAAGGTATAACCTTCCAAGACTGAAACAGGAGGAAATAGAAAATATGAACAGACCAATCAGAAGCAATGAAATTGAAACTGTGATTAAAAATCTTCCAACAAACAAAGTCCAGGACCAGATGGCTTCATCGGTGAATTCTTTCAAACACTTAGAGAAGAGCTAACACCCATCCTTCTCAAACTCTTCCAAAAAATTGCAGAGGAAGGAACATTCCCAAACTCATTCTATGAGGCAACCATCACCCTGTTACCAAAACCAGACAAACATACCACCACAAAAGAATGTACAGGACAATATAACTGATGAATATAGATGCAAAAATCCTCAACAAAATACTACCAAACAGAATCCAACAACATATTAAAAGGATCATACACCATGATCAAGTGGGATTTATCCCAGGGATGCAAGGATTCTTCAATATACGCAAATCAATCAATGTGATACACCATATTAACAAATTGAAGAATAAAAACCATATGATCATCTCAATAGATGCAGAGAAAGCTTTTGACAAAATTCAACACCCATTTATGATAAAACTCTCCAGAAAATGTGCATAGAGGGAACCTACCTCAACATGATAAAGGCCATATACGACAAACCCAGAGCAATCATTCTCAATGGTGAAAAACTGAAAGTATTTCCACTAAGATCAGGAACAAAACAAATATGTCCACTCTCACCACTCTTATTCAACATAGTTTTGGAAGTCCTAGCCACGGTAATCCAAGAAGAAAATGAACCCAAATTGGAAAAGAAGAAGTAAAACTGTCACTGTTTGCAGATGTCATGATACTATACATAGCGAATCCTAAAGGTGCTACCAGAAAACTACTAGAACTAATCAATGAATTTGGTAAAGTTTCAGGATAGAAAATTAATGCACAGAAATCTCTTGCATTCCTATACACTAATGATGAAAAATCTGAAAGAGAAATTAAGGAAACACTCCCATTTACCATTTCAATAAAAAGAATAAAATACCTAGGAATAAACCTACCATGGGAGACAACAGACCTGTACTCAGAAAACTATAAGACACTGATGAAAGAAATTAAAGGTGATACAAACAGATGGAGAGATATACTGTGTTCTTGGATTGGAAGAATCAGCATTTTGAAAATGACTCTACTACCCAAAGCAGTCTACAAATTCAGTGCACTCCCTATCAAATTACCAATGGCATTTTTTATGGAACTAGAACAAAAAATTTTTAAATTTGTATGGAGACACAAAAGATCCCGAATGGCCAAAGCAGTCTTGAGGGAAAAAAATCAGAGCTGGAGGAATCAGCCTCCCTGACTTCAGACTATATTATAAAGCTACAGTAATCAAGACAATATTGTACTGGCACAAAAACAGAAATATAAATCAATGGATCAGGATAGAAAGCCCAGAGATTAACTCATGCACCTATGGTCAACTAATCTATGACAAAGGAGGCAAGGGTATACAGTGGAGAAAAGGCAGTCTCTTCAGTACGTGGTGCTGGGAAAATTGGAGAGCTACATGTAAAAGAATGAAATTAGCACAATCCCTAACACCATACACAAAAATAAACTCAAAATGGATTAGAGACCTAAATGTAAGACTGGACAGTATAAAACTCTTAGAGGAAAATATAGGAAGAACCCTCTTTGTCATAAATCACAGCAAGATCTTTTTTGATCCACCTCCTATAGTAATGAAAATAAACTAACGGGACCTAATGAAACTTAAAAGCTTTTGCACGGCAAAGGAAACCATAAACAAGACGAAAAGACAACCCTCAGAATGGGATAAAATATTTGCAAATGAATCCACGGACAGAGATTAATCTCCAACATATATAAACTGAGCATGCAGCTCAATATTAAAAAAACAAACAACCCAATCCAAAAATGGGCAGAAGACCTAAATAGACATTTCTCCAAAGAAGACATACAGATGGTCAAGAAGCACATGAAAAGCTGCTCAACATCACTAATTATTAGAGAAATCCAAGTCAAAACTACAATGAGGTATCACCTCATCACCGGTTAGGATGGGCATCATCGGAAAATCTAACAAAAACAAATGCTGGAGAGGGTGTGGAGAAAAGGGAACCTTCTTGCAGTGTTGGTGGGAATGTTAATTGATACAGCCACTATGGAAAACAGTATGGATGTTCCTTAAGAAACTAAAAATAAAATTACCATATGACCCAGCAATCCTACTACTGGGCATATACCCCAAGAAAACCATAATTCAAAATGGAGTCCTGTACCATGATGTTAATTGCATCTTTATTTACAATAGCCAGGACATGGAAGCAACCTAAGTGTCCATCGACAGATGAATGGACAAAGAAGATGTGGCACATATATACAATGGAATATTACTCAGCCATAAAAAGGAACGAAATTGGGTCATTTTTAGAGACGTGGTTGGATCTAGAGCCTGTCATACAGAGTGAAGTAAGTCAGTAAGAGAAAAAACAAATACCATATATTAACGCATATATGTGGATCCTAGAAAAATGGTACAGATGAACTGGTTTGCAGGGCAGAAATAGAGACACAGATGTAGTGAATAAACATATGGACACCAAGAGGGGAAAGTGGTGGGGTGGGTGGTGGTGTGATGAACTGGTAAATTGGGATTGACATACATACACTAATATGTATAAAATGGATAATTAATAAGAATCTGCTGTGTAAAATATACATATATAATTCAAAATTTTTTTAGAAAAAGGAGTGATTTGTAACACAGCCACAGTAACTGGGACAAGGTCCTCTGTCTTTCCTTTCTTGATTTCCATAATTTTTCCATCCTGGGTAGAAACTTGAGACACATTCTGGGACCCCTTTTCATTTATTTTCTCATGCAAGTAGGGAAATATCAGTTTTCCCCAGTGAAAAGAGCAAATGCAAAGACATTGTCCACTTGGGAAGGACATGCCTATATTCAATTATCTTATATTTTTGTATCAAGGGTATATTGTTAGGTATCCACCATTGATGCCCAGTTCTCATATAACCATGCTAACACAGCAACTATCTCAAAGTGGCAACTGCCTCAGTGAGGTATTCCAGTTTATATTTAATCTCAGGGATATCTCCCAATGAGGGTATGTATTCCCACATCCACCATTTTCTTGATCAGGAATTGGATGGCAATAGTCTTCCCTAGCATTATTAATAAATCTATGCAATTAATTCTTGAGCCAGAGGTTGTATGTTATTTACCCTATTGCTTACTGTGCAACTTTATTCAATAAAACTGTCATCCCCTCTTCATGCAAAAGAACATCCTAGTCCTTGAAAAGACTCTCTGCATGCTGATGATAGCACTCCTGAAGTGTGATAGCTCTCATATATAACCTATAACTCCTCCCAATCATGGGCCTCCTCAGTCCTCTGTACAATGTGCCACATGTTAATTGGTTTCAAGCTGCCTCCGTTGCTTCAATATCAGCAGTTCTTTCCCTTCTGGAGAAAACTCCTCCTGTTTCTGATGTAGCATGTGACTGTCTTGTTGGCAACCCTGGAGGTGATGAATGGGGTCCTTGCCCATTCCATCTTCACGGAGACTGATTGGCTCCAGCAGTTGTCCTGGATGCAGCGAGCGGGTCCTTCCTGTTTTCTTCCTTCTCCTGAGGGCTCAAAACTACCTCCAGATGCAGAGAAACCAGAGCACAAATTCATGAACCGTGTCATCTCCCTTCACAGCCCTCTTACAGGTATAAAACCCAGATCCTGTGATAAAGTAAAACATTATTTTAAAATAATGTGGTTATATTATCTGATTATAAAAGTAGTGCAATTTTTTAATGTAAAAATGCCAGAAGATTTAAGAAAAAGTGTTAACTATTTAAAAAATAGAATCAAAGGGCTTCCCTGCTGGTGCAGTGGTTCCGCCTGCCAATGCAGGGGACACGGGTTTGAGCCCTTGTCCGGGAAGATCCCACATGCTGCAGAGCAGCTAAGCCCATGTGCCACAACTACTGAGCCTACGCTCTAGAGCCCACAAGCCACAACTTCTGAAGCCCGTGCGCCTAGAGCGTGTGCTCCACAATAAGAGAAGCCACTGCAATGAGAAGACCGCACACTGCAATGAAGAGTAGCCCCCACTCTCTGCAACTAGAGAAAAACTCACATGCAGCAATGAAGACCCAACACAGCCAAAAATAAATAAAATAAATATATATATTTTTTATAGGAAATATATTTATTATTGATCATGGCAATTAAAAAATATTCATTTTTTCTCAGGGTTGGTCCATCACACTCATCATACTCTTTCTCTGAGCAATTTTGTTTAACATTATAGAGAAACTTCTGTATGGTAAGCAAAACAGGAATTTCCAACAATGAAACAAGGTCTCTAGAACTTGCCAGTAAAACAAAGGAAGCATTTCCAGTGATAAGATGTAGGAACCCATGGATAAAATCTAACAGAGCACAGGCTGGAAAATGGGATCAGGAAATTTTATAATCCACCATCACTGAGTTTGCTCTGGGATGGTGCAAGCATGGCCTGTGAAAGGGGCTTAGAGGTATGATAGCTCCTGTCTGAAGAATGGGTCCTTTGGGCATGGGATTCATGTTACCTAAGTGTCCCAAAGCCAACTGTTTTTTCAACTTCTTGCCCACATAATCATGACTAGAGTTTCAAGGAGAAGACGAGTGCAAGTACTATTTAGCTCTGACTTTTGAGCAGATGTAACACCAGCTCTTCATCCTCAGCTAAAGACAGGCCTGTATCCAAAGGCTCTGAAGTTTCCAACTTGGTCTTCTTTCTGTCATGACTTGTGGGTCCCACGTCTTCCACTTCACTGTCGTTCTTTTTCCTCATTGCCTGCTTCTTCTTGGTATCACTAATTTTATTTTCCATATCTTCGTTATCTGATTCTTTGGAGCTTCTGTACTTATCTGGATTTGGGAGTGTGCTTGGATCAAATCCATCATTATCATCATAAAATAAATAAATTTATTAAAACAATAAAATAAAATCACAAAGTCCAGTCTGGCAGTCTTAATGGTTGTATTTCTTTGCAGTCATGCACATGCTATATATCCACATACAAATAATCCTAATCTTCTTAAAATTATACATATATATTTATAGATATATTACCAGGGTCATATTATGTACAGTTTTCTATCCTTTTTTTTACTTATCATTGCAGCAGAAGTATTTCCCATGTCATCCAAAATGCTTCATACATATTTTTATTGGCTGAATTGTGTATTAAGTTTGCTTCCAGTGTTCTGGTATTAAAATGACGTCATGATGAACTTCTTTATATATAAATCTTTGTCTTCATTTTTGATTACTTCCTTAGGATCCATTCAGGGGAGAAAAATTGCTGATTTGAAGAGGATGAAATTTTTTATAGCTTATGACAGATATTTACAAATCATGTTCTGGAGGGCTTTAACAAATTACATTGCCACCAATAGTTTATGAGAATATGTGTCTTACTGAATCTTTGCAAATATTTTAATATTTAAATATTAATATTTAAATATTAATATTTAAATATTAATAAATAAATATTTTGCAAATTATTTTAAAAATCCTTGTTGGTGGTGAATTGTAAAGACTAGTATCTCTCTGATATTTTACTTTTCATTTATTTGCTTAGCACTGGGCCTGAACTTTTCCCCACTTGTTTACGTGCCATTTGCATTTTGTTTTTTATGAGGTGCTTGACAATATATTTTCTTCTTTCTAATTTTTATAATTTTTGGTTTTCCAATGTGACTGTATCATTTTGCTTTCCCAACAGCAATGTGTGAAAGCTCCAATTGTTTTACCTCCTCGTTGGTGCTCGATATTTTCAGTTTTTAAAAAATATATTTTAGACATTCCGAAAGGTATATACTGGTAGCTCATTGTGGTTTCATTTGCATTTCCCTAATGCCTAATGAGGTTGAATATTTTTAAAGTGTTTATTTCCCATCTGTATCTTTGTTGAAGTGTTCATTGAAGTCTTTTGTCCATTTTTATTGGGTTGGTTATTTGCTTATTATTTTGTTTTGAGGCTTTGCTATTTATTTGGTATACAAGTTCTTAGATATGTGACATCCACATATTTTCTCCCAGTCTGTGGCTTGCATTATCATTCTCTCAACAGTATGTGCTGCAGAGTAGAAGTTTTTAATGTTGTAGAAGTATGATTTATTGTGTTTTTATTTAATGAATTATACCTTTGTGGTCGCACCTAAGAACTCCTTGATACAATGTTACAGTAATTATGTCATGTTTTTGTCTAGAGATTTTATAGTTGTAAGTTGTATACTTAAGTCTATAACTCGAGTCAAGTTTTTAATATGATGTGAAGTTTAGTTTGAGTTTTTTCTTTTTTTTTTTTTTGCCATATTCCACTTGTTCCAGGATCATTTGGAAACATCCTCCTTTCTCCACTGAGTTGCTTTGTGTCTTTGTTTAGAAAAAAATCGATTGATCATATCTGCGAGGCTCTATTTCTGGATTCTTTATTCTGTTTCTTTGATCTATGCATCTAACTTTTCAACAGTACTATACTGTCTTGATTATTGTAGCTTTAAAGTAGTCTTAAAACCAGGTGGTATAAGTCCTCTGACTTTGTTTTTCAACATTGTTTTGACTATTCTAGTTCTTTTGCCTTTCCATATAAGTAATAGATTAATTTTGAAATAAAAATCACGATCTAAAAATCGTGTTTGGATTTTGATAGGGATTGCATTAAATCTATGATCAGTTTGGGGAGAATCGATATCTTAAACACTATTGTTTCTTTAACCCATGAACGTAGTATATCTCTCTATTTATTTAGGTCTTTGATTTCTTTTATCTCTGTTGTGTTGCTTTCCAAATACAGACCTACACATATTTTATTATACCTAAGTATTTCGTGCATTTTTATGTAAGCAGTACTTTAATTTTTAAATAATTGTTCATTACTAATATATAGAAATATGATTGATTTTTGTTTGTTGATCTTGTATCTTGAGACTTTTAGTTCTAGAAGCTTGTTTGTAGATTCTTTAAAATTTTCTACATAAACCTTTTTTTTTATCAGTGAAAACAAAGTTATATTTCTTCCTTTCCAATCTACACTCCTTCAATTTCTTTTTCTTGCTTTATTGCACTGAGTAGGAATTCCAGTACAATGTTGGATAGGCGTGCTGATAGTGAACATCCTTTCTTTTTTCTTGATCTTAGAAGGAAAGCATGAAATCTTCCACCAGCAAGTATGATGTTTGCTACAGATATTTTGTAGATGTACTTTATCAGGTTAAAGAAGTTATCTTCTTTTATCTATTTTCTGAGAGGTTTTCTAAAAATCAAAAATGGATTTTGAAATTTGTCAATTTTTTACTTATCTGTTGATATGATCATAAGATTTTTCTTTTTAAATCTATTAATATTATAACTTACATTGATTTTCAAATGTTAAATCAATCTTGCATTCCCAGAATAAGCTACAGTTGATAGCAAGTTATTATTCTTCTCTTCATATATTGCTGGATTTGATTTACTAATGTTTTGTTGAGGAGTCTTGCGTTTATGTTCTTGGGAGATACTGGTTTGAAGTTTTTATTCTTTGTACTTCTTTTGTTGTTTAGTTTTCATATTAGGATAATGCTGCCTTCATAAATGCATTGGGAAGTCTCTGCTCTTCTATTTTCTGTAAGACAGTGTGTAGAATTGGTACCTTTTTCCCTTAAGTGTCTGGTATAACTTTCCAGTGAAGTCATCTGGGCCTGAAGTTTGTTTTGCTGCAGAGTTTTAAATTACATATTCATTTTCTATAATAGGTGCTATTTAGACTGTTTTTTTTCTGTAATGTTTTGATAGTTTTTGTCCTTCAATAAATTGGTCATTTTCATCTATGTTGTCAGATTTATGAGTATAGAGTTAATCAAGTATTCCTTTATTATATTTTTACTGTCTGTAGTGTTTGTGGTAATGTTCTCTCTTTTATTCCTGATACTGAAAATTTGTGTTTTATTTCTTTTTATTGTTCAGTATGGTTAGAGGCTAATTAATTTTATTGATCTTTTCAAAGAATCAGCTTTTGATTTTCTCTATTATTTTCTAATAATAATTTTATTGATTTCTGTTCTTTATTATTTTCATCATTCTCCTTTGTATTTTTTCTAAATGCTTAAGGTTAGAGCTTATATTATTGTTTTTACACTTTTTTAAGCATCAACATTTTTTGCTGTAAATTTTCTCTAAACACTGATTTAGCTGAATTCTGCAAATTTTGATATGTTGTAATTTTATTTTCATTCATTTCAAAATATTTCCTATTTTTTCCTTGAGATTCTTCTCTTTTGAAAGTGTATTATTTTGTTTCCAAGTATTTGTGAATTTTCCAGGTACATTTCTGCTATTGACATTCTAATTTTATTTTTATTATTATTATTATTATTATTTTGATCAGAGAAGATACTTTGTGTGAGTTTAGTTCTTTTAAATTTTCTAAGATTTGTTTACTGGCCCAGGATATGGTCTGTCGTAATGCAGGTTTCATGTGCACATAGAGAATTTGTATATTTAGCTGCCTGTAGTTGGCTGGGATGGTCTGTCCATATCTTTAGGTCAAGATGGTTGATAGTGTTGTTTAGGTCATCTATGTCATTGCTAATTTTCTGTCTACTGGTTTTATTGATTACTGAATTGGTATGTTGAAATTTTCAAGTACAGTTGTGGATTAAAAATTTTTTTCTCCTTTTATAGGTCTGTCAACTTCTGCTTTATACATGTTGAAGCTCATTTGCTAGGTACATACGCATTTAGAGTAGTTAATTCTTCTTGATGAAATTACACATGTATTAGTCTGCGAGGACTTCAGTAACAAAATATCACAGAGTGAAAGGCTTAAACAACAGACATTTAATTTCTCACAATTCTGTGTATTAGAAGTCTGAGGCCATGAAGCCATTAGTGTTGGTTTCTGTGGAATCCTTTCTTCCTGGCTTGTAGATGCCTGCTTTCTTGATGTGTCCTCACATGGACTTTCTTATGTCAGTACATTACATTTAATGTAATTATTACTATGGTTGGATTTAAGTTTACTATATTATTATTTATTTTCTGTTGATCCCTTCTGGTTTTTGTTCCTCTATTTCTCCTTTCCTGCCTTATTTTGAATTATTGAAAATTTTTTTTTTTTACTGTTCCATTGTAATGTATCTACTGGTTTCTAGGCTATATCTTTGTGCATTTTTGTCATTGTTGTTACTGTCATTGCTGTTGTTATTGCTCTAAGGATTTAATATGCACACCAAACTTTTCAAAGTCTACTTTGCTAGTGCAAGTAAAATGTAGAAGCCTTATAACTATATAGATCTTTTCACCCTCTCTTCTTCGTGATATATTTTTGCTTTCATACAGTAAAAGAATTTAGGATAGCCTTTTATATATTTCCAGATTTATGTTTTAAGCAATACTGGAAGTTTTGGTCATTATTTCTTCAAATATTTTTTTCTGCACAGATCTCTTTCTGTACTCTTATGGGGACCCAATTACATGAATGTTAGACTTTGTCATTATTCCACAGGTCCCTCAGACCCTGCTTATTTTTTTCCGTTTTTTTTCTTCCAGTTTTATTGAGACATGATTGATGTACAGCACTGTATAAATTTAAGGTATACATCATAACGATCATAACATCATAAAGTGATTATCAAAATAAATTTAGTGAACATCCATCATCTTATATAGATATGAAATTAAAAGAAAATATTTTCCTTGTGATGAGAAATCTTAGCATTTACTCTCAACAACTTTCACGTATAACATTAATATTAATTATATTTATCATGTTGTACATTATATGCCTAGTATTTATTTATCTTATAACTGGAAGTTTGTACATTTTGACTGCTTCATCCATTTTCCCCTCCTCTAAAACCTGCCTCTGGTAAGGACAAATCTGATCTTTTTTTTTTTTTTTTTTTTTTTTTTTGCGGTACACGGGCTTCTCACCGCTGTGGCCTCTCCCGTTGCGGAGCACAGGCTCCGGACGCGCTTGCTCAGCGGCCATGGCTCACGGGCCCAGCCGCTCCAAGGCATGTGGGATCTTCCTGGACCGGGGCACGAACCCGCATCCCCTGCATCGGCAGGCGGACTCTCAACCACTGTGCCACCAGGGAAGCCCCTGATCTCTTTTTTTATAGTTGGTTTGTTTTTGAAGTATAATTGACCTGCAACACTATCTTAGTTCCTGTTATACGACATAGTGATTTGATTTCAGTGTATTTCAAAATGATCACCGTGATAAGTCTAGTTATGATATGTCACCATACAAATATATTGCATAGTTATTGACTATATTCCCCACATGGTACATTTTATATCTGTGACTTATTTATTTTACAACTGGAAGTTTGTATCTCTTAATTTCCTTCACCTATTTCTTTCCTCCTTCCACCCGCCTCCCGCGTGGCAATCAACTGTTTGTTCTGTGTTTTCTGTTTTGTTGTGTTTGACCATTTGTTTTTTAGTGTCCACATATAAGCAAGATCATGCAGTATTTGTCTTTCTGTGTCTGACTTATTTCACTTAGAACTATATGTTCTAGGTCCATGTCCATGTGGTTGCAAATGGCAATATTTCATTCTTTTTTATGGCTGAGTTTATATATAGGTATGTATATATAACTTCTTTATCACATCTTCTTTATCCATCCACTGATGATGGGCACTTAGGTTGCTGCCAAATCTTGGCTACAGTAAAAATGCTATAATGAACATATCTTTTTGAATTAGTGCTTTCATTTTCTTTTATTTTTTCTTTCTGGTTTTCACTTTTAGAAAGAGACTATTTTTTGGAACAGTTTTAGATTTACAGAAAAATTGAGAAGATAGTACAGCGAGTTCTCAAATATCTTGCACCCAGTTTTCCATTTTAATATCTCACATTACTGTGGCACATTTATTATGATTAATGAACTAATATTGATACATTATTATTAACTAAAGCCCACAGGTACTGGCTTTTAGGTTACCTTAGTTTTTACCTAAGGGGTAATGTACCATTTTCATCACATCATATCAAGAGTATATGCTCTCGCATGATTTATCACTGTTGATGTTGACGTTGATCACCTAGCTAAGGTAGTGTTTGTAGGTTTCTCTATTGTAAACTTACTCTCCCATCCCTCCCCCTTTCCCTACTGCAGTCTTTGGGGAAAAAGCCACTATGCTCAGCCCATACTTAAACATGGAGAGTTATGCTCCCCCTTCTCAGAGAGGTAGTTTCTACATAAATTACTTGGAATTGTTCATGGGAGATACATTTACTATCCTCTCTTGAAACATCCATTCACTTCTTTTTATCAGTATGGAATCCTTTTTCTTTTTCTTTTTCTTTTTGTACTTTGGGTTATAATTCACTAGTACTTTGTATATTTTATTGTTCAGAAGAGGTTTGTCCATTGGGAGCTCTTTCAGTTAGGTTCTATGTCTTTTTGACATAGTCCCACTAATGCCTGGTTTGAGTACTTCGCACTTTCTAGCACTACAAGATGCTCTAGCCTCATCTTGTATATTTATAGCTCCAGTCCTAGAATCAGCCATTTCTTCAAAGGGTCTTGGTTCCTTTTATTGTAGAAAGATATTAGAAACCAACATCTGGGCAGTATGTGTGCTTCTTGCTTGGATGCTGTTATTGTCTTCAGGCCTTCTCAGCTGATAAAGGGGGAAAATGTATGTGTATATATTACCTCAGTGTGTGCATGTGTAATTTCTATATGTAGCCATCTGTATCCATATTAATTAAACATGTGTTCATACAGATGTCTCCAACTCTAATCCATTACTACAGGGATCATTCTAGCCCCCACCCCTTGATTAGCTATAAATTCCCACTCCAACGGTGAAAAACCTGGCTTCCACAATCTGCTATCCACTTAATTATTCAATTCCAGTCTATGTATAGAAGTATCAAAATTAACTGCTACCCACCTAAGAACTAAAGTGCAGTGCTTTTGTGTAGTCCTCATGCCTTTAGTTTTACAGACTCAGATCATTTCCAGAGTTGCTAAGGCCAGCACATTCCCTCCTCATCTCCTTTAGTAAGGATGTTTCATACAGTTGTAATACATCTTGTCATCGTCTGCCTTCCTTCCTGGGATTCCCCAACCTCCTAGATACTTTTTAAAATTTGTATACATTAAGGTTCACTTATGTGCTTTAAAATTTGATGAGTTTGACAAATGCATAATTTTATATCCAACATTACAATATTATACAGAATATTATCACTACCTAAAAAGTTCCTTGAGCTTCACCTATTAAATCTTCTCTTACTCAGAACCCCTAGAAACCACTGATCTTTTTGTCTCTGTAGTTTTGCATTTTCCAGAAGGTGGTATAATTGGAATCATATAGTATATACCTTTTTCAGACTGGCTTCTTTCACTTAAAAATATGCATTTAAGGTTCACCCATGTTTGTTCGTGGCCTGATAGCTCACTTCTATTTTATTGCTGAATAATGTTCCATTGTATGGATTAACGAATCTGTTTAACTATTCACCTATTGAAGGACATCTTCGTTAAATCCAGTGTTTGATGATTATGAATAAAGCTGCTATAAACATTTGTATGCATGTTTTTATGTAGATATAAGTTTTCAAATAATTTGGGTAGATACTCGGGAGAGTGACTACTGAATCATACAGCGAGTGTTTTGTAAAAGAACTGCAGCTTTCATTTTCTTTGAATAAATACCCAGCAGTGGAATTGCTGGATCATATAGTAGTTCTATTTTTAATTTTTTTATCTTTGTTTTTGATATAATTTATTTAATTGTAAGTTTATAGAATTTAACTTTTAATAGTGGCTGTGTTTAGTAATTGGCATGCAAAACTCTAGTAAATTCAAAAACTGAGTGCTGTCAGTGTGTACAACCTGGCTCTAGCATATCACTACATGTTTGTTTTTCTCTTCCTTGTGAATCTGGAATTTCAAACATTCAAAAAGAGTAACTGAGTACTTACATGTGATAGATGCTGAGGGTTCAGTGCTAGAGTCCCTGTTCTAATGGAGTTTACAGTCTTATTGAAAAACAAATAAATAGAGCAGTGATTAGAGCAGTTTTCTAAGTGTGTGTTTGTTTTTAAATTATGAGACAGAAAAATCCTGTTTTGTATTCAGGTGCATATTTGTCTCACTATTTCTCAGTTGCATTCTAGGCCTGGCTCTTTCTGTCATTTCTCCACAATATTCTGGCTAAAAATTCTTTCCCTTCTTTTTTTTTATTGAGGTATAATTGTACAATATTATATAAGTTACAGGTGTACAACATAGTGATTCACAATTTTTAAACATTATACTCCATTTATAGTTATTATAAAATATGGGCTATATTCCTTGTATTGTACAATATATCCCTGTAGCTTATTTATTTTATACATAGAAGTTCATATCTCTTAATACCCTATCCCTACCTTGCCCCATTTTTTTCTCCCCACTTGTAACCACTAGTTTGTTCTCTGTATCTGTGAGTCTACTGCTTTTTTTGTTATATTCACTAGTTTGTTTTATTTTTTTAGATTCCACGTATAAGTGATATCATACAGTATTTGTCCTTCCCTGTCTGACTTATTTCGTGTAGCATAATGCCCTCCAAGTCCATCCACGTTGCTGTAAATGGCAAAATTCCATTCTTTTTTATGGCTGAGTAGTATTCCATTGTATATATATACACCACATCTTCTTAACCATTCATCTGTTGATGGACACTTAGGCTGCTCCCATATCTCTGCAATTGTAAATAATTCTGCCATGAACATTGGGGTGCATGTATCTTTTCAAATTAGTGGTTTCATTTTTTTTCCCAGATATATACTGAAGAGTGGAATAGCTGAGTTATATGGTAGTTCTAGTTTTAGTTTTTTGAGAAACCTCCATACTGTTTTCCATAGTGGCTGCACCAATTTACATTCCCGCCAACATTTTAAGAGGCTTCCCTTTGTGCCACATCCTTGCCAACATTTGTTATTTGTGTTCTTTTTGGTGATAGTCATTCTGACAGGTGTGAAGTGATAGATCATTGTGGTTTTAATTTGCATTTCTCTGATGATTAATGATGCTGAGCACATTTTCTTGTGCCTGTTAGCCCCGTCTATAGGTCTTCTTTGGAAAAATGTCTATACAAGTCTTCTGCCCATTTTTAATCAGTTTTTTTTTGATGATTTGTATGAGCTTTTTATATATTTGGTCATATCACTTGCAAATATTTTCTCTCATTCAGTAGGTCATATTTTCATTTTGATGATGTTTTCTTTGCTGTGCAAAAGCTTTTAAGTTTAATTAGGCCCCATTTGTTTATTTTTGCTTTTATTTCCTTTGCTTTAGTAGACAGACCCAAAAAAAATCAGTATGATTTATGTCAAACAGTGTTCTGCCTAAGTTTTCTTCTAGGAGTTTTATGGTTCCTGGCCTTACAAGTAGGTCTTTAATCTATTTTGAGTTTATTTTTGTATTTAGTGTGTTAAAATGTTCTAATTTCATTCTTCTACATGTAGCTGTCCAGTTTTCTCAGCAAAACACTTATTGAAGAGACTGTATTTTCTCCATTGTATATTCTTGCCTCCTTTGTCATAGATTAATGGCCATGAGTGCATGGGCTTATTTCTGGGCTCTGTATTCTGTTTCACTGATCTATGTGTCGGTTTTTGTCTCAGTACCATATGTCAGTATCATGTGTTTTGATGACTGTAGCTTTGTAGTGTAGTCTGAAGTCAAGTAGCATGATTCCTCCAGCTCTGTTTCTCTTTCCAAGATGTTTTAACTATTTCAGGTCTTTTGTGTTTCCATACAAATTTTTAAATTATTTTGAGTTTTGTGAAAAATGCCCTTGGTATTTTATTAAGGATTGCATTGAATCTAGATTGCCTTGGGTAGTATGGTCATTTTAACAATATTAATTTCTTCTAATCCAAGAACACAGTGTATCTTTCCATATATTTGTGTAATTTTCAATTTCTTTCATTAGTGCCTTATAGTTTTCTGAGTACAGATCTTTTACCTCCTTAGGTAGGTTTATTCCTAGGTATTCTTATTCTTTATGACGTGATTTAAATGGGATTGTTTCCTTAATTTTTCTTTCTTATAGTTCATTGTTAGTATGTAGAAATGCAACAGATCTCTTTATATTAATTTTGTATCTTGCAACTTTACCAAATTCATTGATGAGCTCTAGTCATTTTCTGGTGAAGTCTTCGGTATTTTCTATGCATAGTGTCATGTCATCTGCAAAACTGGTGAGAGCGGGCATCCTTGTCTTGTTGCTGATCTTAGAGAATATGCTTTCAGATTTTCACCATTAAGTATTGGGGTGGCCAAAAAGTTCATTCGGGATTTTTGTAAGATGTTACAGGAAAACATGAATGAACTTTTTGGCCAACCCAGTATTATGTTATCTGTGAGTTTGTCAGATATGGTGTTTATTATGTTGACGTAGGTTCCCTCTGTGCCCAGTTTCTGGAGAGTTTTTATCATAAATGGGTGTTGAATTGTGTCAAAAGCTGCATCTATTAAAATGATCATATGATTTTTATTCAATTAGTTAATGTGGTATTTCATATTGTTTGATTTGTGGGTATTGAAAAATTCTAGCATCCCTGGGATAAATCCCACTTGATCATGGTGTATGATCCTTTTAATGTATTGTTGGATTTGTTTTGCTTACTTATTTATTTATTTAGGCTACGCCAGCCAGATCTTAGTTGTAGCATGTGGGCTCTTAGCTGTGGCATGCAGACTTCTTAGTTGTGGCATGCATATGGGATCTAGTTCCCCAACCAGGGATCAAACCCATGCCCCCTGCATTGGGAGCATGGAGTCTTACCCACTGGACCACCAGAGAAGTCCCTGGTTTGCTAATATTTTTTTGAGGATTTTTGCACCTATGTTCATCAGTGATATTATTCCCTTTTATGTAACTTGTTGATTTTAATATTCAATCTTTAATTTTTGCCATTTTAATTATGATGTGTCTTAGTGTGGTTTTGGATTGATTTGTTTTGGATTCTCTGTTCTTCCTGGACCTGGATGTCTGTTTTCTTTCCCAGGTTAGGGAAGTTTTCAGCTGTTTTCTCTTCAAATATGTTCTCTGCCCCTTTCTCTCTCTTCTCTTTCTGGGTACCTATACTGCAAATCTTATAGGGGTGGATGTCCCAGAGGTCTCTTAAACTGTCCTCATGTTGAAAATTTCTTTATTCTGTTCAGCTTCAGCGATTTCCAGTACTCTATCTTCCAGCTAGCCCTTCAGTTCCTCTAATCTACTTCTAGTGTATTTTTTTAATTTTAGCTATTGTGTTCTTCATCTCTATTTGGTTCTTACTAACTCTTTATTAAAAACTAAATGCTCACTCTGTGCATCCAATCTTCTCCTGAGTTCTTTGAACAGCTTTATGATCATTACCTTGAACACTTTATCTGGTAGATTGTTTATCTCCACTTCACTTTGTTCTTTTGGGGTTTTATCTTGTTCCTTTGTTTGGAATATATTCCTGTCATCTCATTTTACCTAATTTGCTGTTTTTAGTCTATGTATTTGGTGGGTTGGTTATGTTTCCCAACCTTGCAGATATGACCTTTTGTAGAGACATCCTATGCATCCCAGCAGTGCACTGTCTTCTGGTCACCAGAGCTCTATGCTCTAGGGGTGCCCCCTAGGTTGACTGTATGGATCCTTCTGCTGTGGCAGGCTGATATTGTGTGTGGTTGGTAGGCATGGCTGTCCCCTGGTCTGGTTGGTTGCCAGGCCCTGCCTTGTGTACAGACTACTGGCCACTGGTAGGTGGGGTTGGGTTCCTAACATGGCTGACCTTGAGGTCCATTGTGTCCCACAGCTGGTGTCAGTCTGCTCTTGGGCAGGGCCAGTGCCCAGGGGGTCCTGGAGCTGGTACTGGCCTGCTGGTAGGTGGGCTGGGTCCTGACATGGTAGGCTGTGGGGCTACCATGGTTCAGAGGCTGGTGCCGCTCCTCTAATGGGTGAGGCCAGGTCCTTGAGCTAGTGCTGGCCCACTAGCTAAGTTGTGTCCTGGAGTTTCTAGCTACAGGGCCTTGGGTGTCCCAGAGTTGGTGTTTTGGCTTTCTGGTGGGTGGGGCTGGAGCCCAGGGGTCCTGGGGCTGGTGCCTACACAGTGGTGGGTGAAGCTGGTTCTGGGCCTAATGCTGGCTGACTGGCGAGTGGAGCTGCATCCCAGGGTCTCTGGATACAGGACCCTGGGGGGTCCTAGGTCTAGTGCTGGTGCACTGGTGAGTAGAGTGACCACTCTGGCTGGCAGGGCTGAGCTCCAAGGTGGCTTTTGCTGAGGAAGTCTCAAAGCAGCCATCCTGCTGGTGGGTGGGGCTGTGTCTCAGCCTAGCTAGGTGCTTGGCTTGAGGTGTCCCCGTACTGGTTTCAATAGACTGGTGCATGGGGCTGGGTCCCATTGCTAATAAGCTAGGTGATTCCAAAATGTTGCTTGCCAGCACTGTGTCCCTGTGGTAAAATGAGCTTCCCAAAATGGTTGTCACCAGTATCTGTGTCCCCAGGGTGAGCTACAGTTGCCTCCTGCCTCTCAGGGAGGCTCTCCAAGGTCAGCAGATGGGTCTAACCCAGGCTTCTTTCAAATTACTGCTTCTTCCCTGGGTCCCAGATCATGTGAGATTTTATATGTGCCCTGTAAGAGTAGAGTCCCTATTTCCCACAGCCCCTGGATCTCCTGAAAGTAAGTCCCCCTGGCCCTCACAGCCTATCATTCTGGGGATTCATCTTCCCAGTACAGGACCCCCAGCCTGGCGAGCCTGATGTGGGGATGGGACCACTTGCTCCTTGGAGATAAGCTCTGCAACTATCATTACCCTCCCATTTGTGTCTTGCCCACTTGGGATATAGCTCTTGAGGATAACTTGTCTCCACCCCTGCTACATGTCTCATCCTGGTTCCTTCTTCATGTTTTTAGTTGTAGAAGATCTTTTCTGCTAGTCTTCCATTTTTTCTCATCAATAGTTGTTCTGTAAATAGTTGTAATTTTCGTGTTCCTGTGCGAAGAAGGTGAGCTCAGGATCTTCCTACTTTGCTGTCTTGGCCACCTCCCCTCTGTTTTTTTCTGATTGATTGATTTATATTAATCTATATTTAAGTCCAGGCTTTATTTCTCTTTCCTTTCCATTCTGCTATAGCATCATCCAGGAAAATATTAATTTCAGATATTCTATTTTTCAGTTAAAATTTTTCATTTGTTTTCTTTTATATAGTTTCCGTTGCTCTGTTAAGGACATACATCTTTTTATTCATTTCAGAAGTGTTTACCTCATGGAACATAGAAATAATAGCTGCTTTATATCTTTACCTGATAATTCCAACTTCTGAATCTTCTCAAGGACAGTATCTGTAAATTACCTTTTCCTTGAGAATTGGTCACATTTTCCCCAATCTTTATAAGTAGAGTAATTTTGGATTCTATTCTAGACACTTTAAATTTATATTATTTTTATTCTTATTTATTTTTTTTTTTAGGCCACACTGTGTGGCATGTGAGATCTTAGTTCCCTGACCAGGGATTGAATCCATGCCCCCCTGAATTGGGAGCATGGAGCCTTAACCACTGGACTGCCAGGGAAGTCCCTAAAATTATTTTAATAATTTTTAAAAAAATTTATCTTTAGCTGAGTTGGGTCTTCATTGCTGCACACAGGCTTTCTCTAGTTGCAGCGAGTGGGGACTACTCTTCTTTGGAGTGCGTGGGCTTCTCACTGTGGTGGCTTCTCTTGTTGTTGAGCACAGGCTCTAGGCGTGCGGGCTTCAGTAGTTGTGGCTTGCGGGCTCTAGAGTGCACGCTCAGTAGTTGTGGTGCATGGGCTTATTTGCTCTCCAGCATGTGGGATCCTCCTGGGCCAGGGCTTGAACCTGTGTCCCCTGCATTGGCAGGCAGATTCTTAACCACTGCACCACCAGGGAAGCCCCTATTTTTAAACTAAACTTTCTATAACTATCCTGAGGGAAAATCATCCCAATGTAAGTAAAGGTCAAGTAAATCATGGAAGAAAGTGAGAATTTGTTTACTTGCAACAAACATTTCCAGGAAAAAAAATTTTTTTTCATCCACCAGTATGCTGCTTTCCTTTCTCATTAAGAGAGCTGTAGGTGGGCATATGGCTAGAATGCATGACCAGCAAAATATAAGGCTTTTTAGAAGATCCCTGTATAATTCTCTCTGCTTCTACTAGGTGTATGCAGATGTTTACTAGATCCTAGCTGGGGGCAGAGTCACAAGGTGGAAGGTGCTGGGGTTCTTGAATCACTGTAAGCAAATCACTGCTAACCAGAAGTACTTGCCTTGGATTTCTGTGTTCATGAAAAGTAGATTTCTATTGTGTTTATAGCCCTTTTACATTTTAGTGTTTACTTTTACAATGGCTTATCATACCCTAACTAATGCAGTTGTGTGTTGCATAATATGGTGGTTGGAAGTAGGAAATTTCAGGAAGCACAGAACTTAACTCACTTAGAAACCTTTAAATCAATACCATTCTTCTTGTCTCTAACTCCTCCCCCCAACTGGGATATTAAAAAACAAACAAAATATTAAGTTCCTCAGAAATCAATATACTAAACTTTTAGAAAGTGATTTCTAAGCTTTGTAAATGAATGAGAGCAAAGACAGAAAAATTATAAGTAGTTCTGGAAGACACAATCCTGAGAGAGTGTGCTACGTGTAAGAACAAATAAGAAAGCCAGGAATGACCCTAACCAGGCTAACCTCATACACATTATTCACAGGAGAGTCCTTCCTGGAATGGTTTTTCTTAGTTAACCTGAGCTTTTTCTCTGCTCATGGCAACTGAGACATAGCAAATCAGAAGCAGAAGAGGGGCTGATAAAGATAGGCTCAATTACAGCAGAAAAGTAATATACAACAGTCTAATAGATAAGAAAACTGAGGATTAGAGATGATAATTTGCTTTAAATTACACAGTGGTAAATTGCTAAATAATGTTTTAAATTCATTTAGACCTAAATTTCTAAAGGATGGACATAAACAATTGTGAAAAGTGAAAAGAAGAATCCCTGAGGCATACTGGTCTTGGAGCCTTATGGTTGGGATAAATAGACCTATTAAATTGTTCATTAGACCAGAGATAGTATAATAGGTATAATAATGGATAGTTCCCATAATGAGCTAGAGTCATCCAATATAGGGGAACAACCTCCGTTCAAGAAGGCATGAACTTGTGATTCCAGAAAGATGAATAACTTTCCCTGTTCCTTTTCTAAGTACAACTGAAAATCCTAAACATTATATATAAAATAAATATAATAAGGCTCTGAAAAGTGGAGAGAAGTAGACAGACCTGTGAGAGACCTTGGGACTCAACAACATGATGATAACTACCTTTGGATTTAATTTTGCCTAATATATTTCAGACTTGGAGTAGAAGAAGGCAGCAACCTGGAAATGCCAAGTGAAAAAAATAAAAAATAAAGCACAAATAAAATCCTGGTCTCTCTAGCCAAAGGATCAGGAAAGGAGCAGCCTCTTAAAGAAATTCTGAACAATAACTACTCTAGTCAAATACCACAGCTCCACTTCCATCCATGCCAGTTACTGCTGAGTGGGGAGCCTAGATTTCTACCCTTACCAGGCTGTCCTGAGCCATCACAACATCCTCACTGGAATGGTGTCAAAGGAGGCCAAGTCAGGCAGCCAGGACTTTCATCCTTGCACGTGGTAACAAAGCTCCCCATCATGGTATCACTGGAGCCTACCTCCACTCCCATCTGGCAGTAATGAAGTGCCCTAATCTTCCTTGCTGAGGTGCTGTCAATAGAGGCCTAATAGGAAGTCAGGACTTTCATCACCACCCAGTGATAATGAGGCCACCCAAACCTGCATGGTGTCAGTGGAGGCCATGTGGGGAGCCTCTTCTTGTCCTTCCAGCATGGGAGGTATCAATGGAGGTTACTAAGGAGATGGAATTCTTACCTATAACCAGAATTAATGAGGAGCTCCCCCTTGAGTGTCAATGGAAGCCAATTGGAAAACCAAGACTTCTGCCTCTGCCTGATAGTAACAAGGCAGCATTCCTCCCCTTTTCACCCACAGGAATGGAATTCAGCTGAAACAGAATATTTAAATAAGATTCAGAGTCAAATAAGATAATGAACATAAAGTCCATGTTTAAATTGAAAATTACTTTTATACCAAGAACCTGGAAGATTTCAAGCAGAATGAAAAAAATCAATCAATACATGCCAATACCAAAATGATAGAAACATTAGAATCATGTGATAAAAAATTTAAGCAGTCATCATAAAAACGCATTAACAAGCAATTAGACACACTTGAAACAAAGGGAAAAAGCCTCAGCAAAGAAATAAAAGACATAGAGGAAAAATCAAATTGAAATTTTAAAACTGAAAAATACAACCACCAATATAAAAACCTCAATGGATTGGCTCAATAGCAGAATGGAAGGAACAGAAGGAAGAATAAGTGAGCCAAATGATAGAACAGTATAATTCACCCAGCCTGAACAACAGAGAGAAAACAGATTAAAGAAAATGAATAGAGCTTTAGGGACCTGTGGGACTGTAATGAAAGACCTAATATTTTGTCATCAGAATCTTAGAAGGAGGGGAGAAAGAGGGTGGGACTTAAAAAGCAGTCACGGAAATAATGGTGGAAAACTAACCAAATTTTGGTAAAAGGCATAAGCCTACGGGTTTAAGAAATGGAGAGAACCCAAAACAGAAGAAGCTCAAAGAAATACACACTGATCATATTGTATTCAAACTTTAGAATTCTAAAGACAAAGAAAAAATTTGAAATCAGTTTGAGAGAAAAACAACACCTTCCCTATAGGGGAAAAACAATTATGGCAACAGATTTTTCATCAGAAACCATGGAAGCTAAAAGGAAGTAGCAGAAAGGTTTTAAAATACTAACAGAAAAAGCTCTCAACCCAGAATTTTATATATAGTGAAAATATACTTTTAGAATTATCAAGACATTCTCAGATGAAAGGAAACTAAAAGAATTTGTCACCAGAAGGCATACCCTAAAAGAATAGATAAAGGAAGTTCTCTAAAAAGAAAGAAAACAGAATAAGGAAAGTTGAAACATCAGGAGGGAAGAATATGGTAAAATTAAGGCTAATTACAATAGGTTTTCCTTCTTCTCTTGAGTTTTGTAAATTATAGTTGATAATTGAAGGAAAAATTATAACACTGTCTGATGTGGTTCTAAATGTCTATAGAGGAAATAGTTAAATATAAATGTGGGAAGGTAAAGGGATGTAAAGGGACATCTGGTTTTTATATTTCATTGGTATAATAGTAAAATGATGACACCAGTAGACTGTGATAATTTGCATACATATAATGTAGTATCTGGAACAACCACTAAAAATGTTAAACCAAGAGATATACTCAAAACCAGTAGAGATGACTCAAAGTAAAATTCTAGAAAATATTCATGTAATCCACAAGAAAGTAAGATAAAAAAATAGAAACAAAAGCCAGAGAGAAGAAGCATAAAACAAAAAGTGATATGGCCTACTTTAGCCCTTACATATCAATAAATGTATTAACTGTAAATGATCTAACTACATCAATTAAAAGACAGAGATTAATAGAGTGGATAAAGAGTTACGACCCGATTATGTGTTGTCTACAGTTTCAAATATGACAGTTTAGGCATTTGGAATCAAAAGGATTGAAAAAGATATATCATGTACATATTAATCAAAAGAATGCAGAAGTGGCTATATGAATATCAGATAAAGCAGACTTCAGAGCAAAGAAAACTGCCAGAGACAAAGAGGGATATTATATCATGGTAAAAGCATTAATACACCAAAAAGGCATAGAAATTCTAAGTGTGTATGCATCAAAAAACAGAGCTGCAAAATATGTAAAGCAAAGACTGGTAGAACTGAAAGGAGAAATAGACAAATCCACAATTATGGTTGGAGACTTCAACACCCCATTCTCAACAATTGATAGATAACTAGATAAAAAATCAGGAAGGCTATAGAAGAACTCAACAGTACCATCAACCATCAGTAGCTAATCAATATTTATAGAACATTCCATCAAACATGAGGAGAATACACATTTGGTCCATGTGGTCCCCAGATATATACGAATATGAACCATATCCTGGGCCATAAAACAAAGCAAATTTTTAAATAATTAAAGTAATATAGAGTGTGTTCTCTGACCACAACAGAATCAAACTAGAAGTCAATAACAAAAAGGTAATGAGAAAATCCTAAGCATTTGGAAACCAAACAATGCACTTCTAAGTAATCCATAAGTCAAAGAGGAAATCTTAAGGAAAATTAAAAAATAAATTGAACAGAAAATAAAAAATACATCATATCAAAATTTGTGTGGCACAGTAAAGCTCTGCTGAGAATATTTATATCACTAAATTATATATCAGAAAAGAGGAAAAATCTCAAATCAAATAGTCTATGCTCTAGCCTTAAGAACTAAGAAAAAGAAAAGCAAAATAAACCCAAAGCAAGTGGAGGTATGAAAATAATGAAAGGGGGAGTGGAAGTCAATGAAAATGAAGTTAGGAAAACAATACAGAAAATAAATGAAACAAAGAGCTGGTTTTTTGAAAAGACCAATAAACTTGACAATTCTCTAGTGAGACTGACAACAAAAATATAGAGAAGGCACAAATCATCACTCTCAGGGATGAAATAGAGATGTTACTACAGATCCTACAGACATCAAAAAAGTATAAGGGAATACCACACTTCACACACGTAAATTCAACAACTTAGATGAAAAGAAATACTATCATAAGTCAGTATGAAGTAGATCATTTGAATTGCTCTATAACTTTTAAGGAGGTTTAATTTGTAAATTGAAACCTCCCCCCAAAGAAATCCAGATGCTTTCACTGGAGAATTTTTTAAAATAAGCACCAATTCCACAAAATCTCATCCACAAAATAGAAGAGAAGGGAAAATTTCCTAATTCATTTTATGAAGCTAATATTCCCTGATACCAAAACCAGACAAAGATGGTACAAAAGAAGAAAAAAGAAAACTACAAACCAGTATCACTAAAGAATAGATGCAAAAATCCTTAAAAAATATTAGCAAATAGAATGCAGCAATATACAAAAGGAATTGTATACCATAACCAAGGAGGGTTTATTCCAGGGATGGAAGCTTGTTCATAGTCAAAAGTCAGTCAATGACATACACCATATTAACAGGCTAATGAAGAAAACCTTATCATAACATCAATCATAATAAAAACTCTGAGAAAACTAGAAATAGAAGTGGAACTTACTCAACTTGATAAAGAACATCTACAAAAAGCCTATAGCTAACATTATATGTTAATGGTGAAAGACTAAATGAATTATTTTAAGTCAGAAACAAGGCAAGATGTCTTCTTTTGTTCCTGTCTCACCACTCTTTTCAACATAGTGATAGAAGTTACACCCAGCACAATAAGGCAGGAAAGAGAAATAAACAGCATGCTGCTCAAAAAGAAAGAAGAAAATTTTTCTCTATTTGCAGAAGACATGATTATCTATATAGAAAATCCCAAGGAATCTATAAAAAACTTCTAGAAATAATAATTATATCAGGAAGTTTGCAGGTTATGGTACTGTATATCAATTGTATTTCTATATACTATTGATGAATACATAAATACCAAAATTTAAAATGTAGTACCATTTACAATAACAAAAAGGAATACTTAAGTGAAAATTTTAAAAATATGTGCAGAACTTATATGCTAAAAACTACAAAATTTTGATGAAAGAAATAAAAAAAAAAATAAATGGAGAAATATACTGTGTTTGTGGATGGCATAGTAAGGGTGTCAATTCTCCCCAAATAGATATACAGATTTAAAGCTATGCCTATCAAATCTCAGCAAGATTTTTTGTCATTATAGACTATTTTAATCCAAAATATATACAAAAACTTAAAGAAACTAGAATAATCAAAAATAATTTTGAAAAATTTGAAATCAGTCTACATGATTTCAAGAGTTATTATATAGCTACAATAATCAACTGTGTGATATTTAGCAGATGGATAGACAAATAGATCAATGGAACAGAATAGAGAACCCAGTAATAAACCCATACACAGACCCAACTGATTTTTGACAAAATTGTGAAGCAGTTACATATAGGAAGAGTTGCCTTTCCTATTAATGATGCTGGAGCAATTGGAATCCCTATCCCAAACAAACAAACAAACAAACAAACAAAACACACACGCACACACAAACCTTGACTTAACTCAAAATGAATCATGCACTTAACTGTAAAATAAAAAAAAAATCTATAAAACTTTCAGGAAAAAACAGAAGAAAATCTTTGGGAGCTAGGGCGAGGCTAAGCTAGGCTAAGTGGAGCTTTTCCTTGTTAGATTTTTGATTACTGATTCAATTTCCTTGCTAGTAATTGGTGGCTTCAGATTTCCTATTTCTTCCTGATTCAGTCTTGGTAGGTTGTGTCTTTCTTTTCATAAATTTTAAAAATTGAGATATAGTTGATTTAAAATATATTAGTTTCAGATGTAAAGAATAATGATTCATTTATTTTATAGACCATACCCCATTTAAAGTTATTATAAAATATTGACTATATTTCCTGTGCTGCACAATATATCCTTGTACTTATTTATTTTATACATAGTAGTTTGTACCTCTTAATCTGCTACTCTTATCTTGCCCCACCCCCTTCCCTCTCCCCAGCTGGTAACCACGAGTTTGTTCTCTATATCTGTGAGTCTGTTTTGGTTTTGTTATATTCATTTACTTGTTTTGTATTTTTAGGTTCCACATATAAGTGCTAACATACAGTATTTGTCTTTCTCCACTGTCTGACTTATTTCACTAAGCATAATACCCTCCAGGTCCATCCATGGTGTTGCAAGTGGCAGAATTTCATTCTTTTTTATGGCTGAGTAGTATTCCACTGTATGTATATGTGTGTGTGTGTGTGTGTATCTATATATATATCACTTCTTTTATATCCATTCATCTTCAGATGGACACTTAGATGGCTTCCATATTTTGACAACTGTAAATAATGCTCAGAACACTGGAGTACATGTTTCATTTTGAATTAGTGTTTCATTTTCTTTGGATACATAGACAGGAGTGAAATGGCTTGGTCATATGGTAACTCTATTTTTAGTTTTTTGAGGAACCTCCCTACTTTTTTCCATGGTGGTTACACAAAGTTACATTCTTGCTGACAGTGTACAAGAGCACCCTTTTCTCTGTATCCTCTCCAACATTTATTATTTGTGGTCTTTTTGATGATAGCCATTCTGACGGGTGTGAGGAGATATTCCTCACGTTATGGATTTGATTTACATTTCTCTGATGAATAGCAATGTTAAGTATCTTTTCATGTGCCTGTTAACCATCTGTATGTCTTCTTCAGAAAAATGTCTATTCAGAACTTTTTCTCGTTTGAAAACTGGATTGTTTGGATTTTTTTTGTTTTTTCATATTGAGTTGTATGAGATGTTTATGTATTTTGGATTTTAAGCCCTTATCAGTCATATCATTTGCAAATATTTTCTCCTATTCAGTAGGTTGTCTTTTCATTTTGACACAGGTTTCCTTTGCTGGGCAAAAGCTTTTAAGTTTAATTAGGTCCCATTTGTTTATTTTTGCTTTTGTTTCATTTGCCTTGGGAGAGAGACTCAAAAATTATTACTACGATTTATGTCAAAGAGTGTTCTGCCTAAGTTTTCTTTAAGAAGTCTTATATGGCTTCCAGTCTTACATTTAGGTCTTTAATCCATTTTAATTTATTTTTTGTATATGGTGTGATAAAATGTTCTAATTTCATTCTTTCACATGGATCTGTCCAGTTTTCCTAGCACCATTTGTTGAAGAGACTCTCTTTTCCCCCATTGTATATTTTTGCCTCCTTTGTCATAGATTAATTGACCCATAAGTGCATGAGTTTATTTCTGAGCTCTGTATTCTGGTCCATTGATCTATGTGTCTGTTTTTGTGCCGGTACCATACCGTTTTGATGACTGTAGCTTTGTAGTGTAATCTGAAGTCGGCTCTGTTTTTCTTTCTCAAGATTGTTTTGGCTACTCTGAGTTATTTGTATTTCAATACAAATTATTAAATTACTTGTTCTAGTTTTGTGGAAAATGTCATTGGTATTTTGTTAGGGATTACATGACATCTGTAGATTGCTTGGGTAGTATGGTCATTTTAACAACATTAATTCTCCCAATCCACGAGCACAATATATCTTTCCATTTGTTTGTGTCATCTTCAATTTGTTTCATCAGTATCCTGTCCCAAGTACAGGTCTTTTACTTCCTTAGTTAGATTTATTCCTAGGTGTTTTATTCTTTTTGATGTGATTGTAAATGGAATTGTTTCCTTAATTTCTCTTTGCAACAGTTCATTGTTAGTGTATAGAAATGCAACAGAGTTTTGTATATTAATTTTCTATCCTGAAACTTTACTAAATTCATTGATGAGCTCTGGTAGGTTTTTGGTGACATCTTTAGGATTTTCTCTGTATAGTATCATGTTATCTGCAAACAGTGACATTTTAATTCTTCCTTTCTAGTTTGGATTCCTTTTCTTTTGCTTGTCTGCTGTGGCTAAGACTTCCAATACTATGTTGAATAAAAGTGGTGAGAGTGGACATCCTTGTAGTGCTCCTGATCTTAGAGGAAATGCTTCCAGCTTTTCACCATTGAGTATGATGTTAGTTGTGAGTTTGTCATATATGGCATTTATTACATTGAGGTATGTCCCCTCCTTACCCCTTTTGTAGAGAGTTTTTATCAGAAATTTGTGTTGAGTTCTGTCAAAAGCTTTTTCTGCATCTATTGGGATGATCATATGGTTTTATTCTTCAATTTGTTAATGCAGTATATCACAATGGTCAATTAACAGCATTGAAACATCCTGGCATCCCTGGGATAAATCCCACTTGACTATAGTGTATGATCCTTTTAATGTATTGCTGAATTCAGTTTGCTAATGGTTTGTTGAGGATTTTTGCATCTATGATCATCAGTGATATTGGCCTGTAATTTTTTTTGTGTGATATCTTTATGTGGTTTTGGTATCAGGGTGATGCTGGCTTTGTAGAATGAATTCAGAAGTGTTCTTTTCTCTGAAATTTTTTTGGAATTGTTTGAGGATAGTTGTTAACCCTTCTTTAAATATTTGGTAGAATTCACCTGTGAGTCCATCTGGTTCTGTACTTTCATTTGTTTGGAATTTTTTAAATTACTGATTGAATTTCATTACTGGTAATTAGTATATTTTCTATATATTCCTGGTTCAGTCTTGGGAGACTATACGTTTACATTTCTTGTAAAGCTGGTTTGGTGGTGCTGATCTCTTTTAGCTTTTTCTTATTTGTAAATCTATTGAGATCTCCATCAGATATGAATGAGAGCCTTGCTTTGTAGAGTATTCTTGATTGTAGGTTTTCCCCTTTCATCATTTTAAATATATCATGCCACTCTCTTCTGGCCTGTGGAGTTTCTGCTGAAAGTGAAGCTAACAGGGACTTTCCTGGTGGTCCAGTGGCTAGAGCTCAGCACTCCCAATGCAGGGGGCCTGGGTTTCATCCCTGGTCAGGGAACTGGATCCCACACGTTGCAACTAAGAGTTTGCATGCCATAGCTAAAGTTCCCGCATGCCACAACTAAAGATCCCACATGTGGCAATGAGGATCCCTCACGTGACAATGAGGATCCCACTTGCCAAAACTAGGACCTGGCACAGCCAAATAAATAAATAAATAAACATTAAACAAATTTTTTTCAATTCTTTAAAAAAAGAAAGGTCAGCTGATAGCCTTATGGGAATTCCCTTGTGTGTAACATGTTACTTTTTTTTTTCCTTGCTGCTTTTAATGTTTTCTCTTTATCTTTAAAATTTTTCCATTTTAATTATAATGTGTGTTGGTGCAATCCTCTTTGGGTTGATTCTGTTTGAGGCTCTCTGTGCTTCCCAAACTTGGATGTCTGTTTCCTTTCCCAGGTTAAGAAATTTTCAGTTACCATATTCAAATCTGTTCCCTGCCCCTTTCTTTCTCTTCTCCTTCTAGGTGTTATTATGCTTGATATTTTCTCAGACGTCTCTTAAAGTGTCCTCATTTCTTTTTATGCTTTTTTCTTTTCTTTCTTTTTTTTCTGTTCAACTTCAATGATTTCCAGTACTCTGTCTTCCAGCTTTCTGATCTGTTTCTCTGTATTATTTAATCTGCTGTTGATTACTTCTAGTTTATCTTTCATTTCAGTTATTGTATTTTTCATCTCTTTTTAGTTCTTCCTCATATTTTATAGCTCTTTGTTAAAAACTTCTAACTTTTCAGTCTGTTCTTCCATTCTTCTCCTGAGTTCTTTGATCACCTTTATGATCATTTCCTTGAAAACTTTATCTGGTTGATTGCCTATCTCCACTTCACTTAGTTTTTCTGTTTCTTCTTTATCTTGTTCCTTCTTTTGAAACATGTTCCTCTGTCACCTCTTTTTACCTAATTTTCTGGCTTTATTTCGATGTATCTGGTATGTTTGTTGTATTCCTGAACTTGTCCTTTTGTAGGAGACATCCTATGCATCCCAGTAGCACACACCTTTCTAGTCACCAGAGCTATATGTTCTATGGGTAACCCCTATGTTGACTGCACAGACCCTTCTGTTGTGGTGGGCTGACTACTGTGTGTGGACTGGTAGGTGTAACTGCCCCTCAGTCTAGTTGGTTGCCAAGCACTGCCTTGTGCAAGAGTGCCAGCCACTTGTTTGTGGAGCTGGGTCATAGCTTGACTGGCTGCAGAACACCAGTAGGTCCCGTGGCTGGCTGACTGGAGGGCAAAGGCAGGTTCTGGGGTGGGTGGTTACAGGGCCATGGTTCCTAGATCTAGTGTTAGCCTGCTGGTAGGTGGGGCCAGTTCATGACGTGGCTGGCTATGGTTTTTGAGTTATCCCATAGCTTGTATCAGCCCACTGGTGAGTGGGGCTGTATCCCAGGGCAACTTTCTGAGGTGTCCAGGGTATCTCAGAGTGGGTTTCGGCCTTCTGGTGGGTGGGGTTGGGACCTAGGGGGTCCCAGTGCTAATTCTGTCTCACTGGTGGGTGGTGCTGTGTCTCAGAGACTCTGACTGTAGGGCTTTGAGATCCTGAAGCTGGTGTCAGGCCACTGTTGTGTGGGGCTGGAACCCAGGGAATCCCAGGGCTGGTGCTGACCTGCTTATGTGTTGGCTGGGTCTTGACCAGGCAGGCTGAAGGGACACTGTGTTCCTGGGGCCAGTGCACACCTGCTGGCAGGTAAAGTCATGTCCTGGGGCTACTGCTGGTCCACCGACAGGCAGCGCCATGTCCTGGGGTCTATGGGCTCAGGGGTCCCAGAGCTGGTGTTGGACTGCTGGTGAATGGGGCTGATTCCTGACACAGCTGGCTCTGGTATCTCAGAGAAGGGGGGGTGGTTCCCAAAGCTTGTTTTGACCCATTAGTGAGTGGGGCTGGATCCAAGAGCAGCTGGCTGAGGGACCCAAGGCGTCTCACAGCTGATGTTCTGCTGGTGGGTGTACTGGGTCTGACAGGTCAGGCTGCAGAGCTGCAGTTGTCCTGGAGCTGGTGTCCACACACTGGTGGGTGGGACTGGGTCTAGGTGGTTCTGGGGCTGGTGTCTACCCACTGGTGGGCAGAGTTGTGTCCCTGGATCTCTGGCTGTAAGTCCCTGGGTGTCCCAGTTCTAGTGCCTATACCCTGATGTGTGGGGCCAGTTCCTGGGCCCTCTGGTGGACAAGGCTATGTCCAGGGGTGCTTGTGAGCTCAAGGGGTTTTACGGCCGCCGGACTGTTGGTGGGTAGATCTGTGTCTCCATCTGGCAAATTGGTTGGCCTGAGGCATCCCAGCAGTGCTGCATACAGTCTGGTGGGTGGAGGTGGGGCTGGGTCCTAAGGTTAACAAACTAGAGGGAAGACTCCAAAGTGGTGCTTAGTGGCACCAGTGTCCACGTGGTAGCAAAAGCTCCCAAAAAGGCTGTCGTCCATACCTGTGTCCCAAGGGTGAGCTCCAGTTGCCTCCTGCCTCTCCAGCATATTCTCCAAGATTAGCAGGTGGGTCTGACCCAGGCTCCTTTCAAATTTCTGCTTCTGCTCTGGGTCTCAGAGCATGTGAGATTTTGTGTGCACCCTTAAAGAGTGGAGTCCCTATTTCCCACAGTCCTCTGGGTCTCCACAAAAGAACCCCTGCTGACCTTCAAAGCCAAATGTTCTGTGGGCTTATCTTCCCAGTGCAGGACCCCCATGCTGGGGAGTCCAATATGGGACTCAGACCCCTTGTTTCTTGGGGAGAACCTCTGCAATTGTGATTATTCTACTATTTGTAGATTGCCTACCTGGGGGTGTAGGTCTTGACTGTACCATGAGTCCATCCCTCCTACTCATCTACTTGTGGTTCCTTCTTTATATCTTTGGTTGTAGAAGGTCTTTTATTGTAGATCCTGGTCTTTCTCATCAACAGTTTCTCTGTAAATAGTTGTAATTTTGGCATGACTGAAAGAGTCGTGGTCTTATTACTCCACCATCTTGGGAACTCTCTTCAGTAGTTTTTATGTATCAAAGAAATTTTCCATTTCTTGTAGATTGTCCTAGAAGTTTGATGGTATATTTTTGATCATAGTAGCCTCTAACATCCTTTCTTTTTCTGTGGTACCCATTGTAATATTTACTCTTTCATTTATTATCCTGTTGATTTGGGTTCTCTTTTTTCCCTTGGTTAGTCTAGCAAAGGGTTTGTCAACTTTATCTTTTCAAAGAACAAAACTCTTGTTAATCTTTTCTGTTGTTTTCCTGTTCTCTATTCATTTGTTTCTGCTCTAATCTTTATTATTTCCTTCCTTCTGCTAACTTTGGGCTGTTTGTTGTTCTTTTTCTAGTTCCTTTAGGTGAACAGTTAGGTTGTTTATTTGAGATCTTTCTTGTTCTTAATGTAGGCCTTCTTTTTTTCTTTTGGCTATAAACGTCCCTCTTAGAACTGCTTTTGCTTCATCTCATAAGTTTTGGTATATATTTTCATTTTTGTTTGTCACAAGATACTTTTTTCTTACCTCTTCAATCTATTCTTTAAGTTATTACTGGTTTAGGAGAGTGTTGTTTAATTTCCATGTATTCATGAGTTTTTGAGTCTTCCTTTTGTTACTGATTTCTAGTTTCATACTATTTTTGTCAGAGGAGATACTTGGTATGATTTCAACCTTCTTGAATTTGCTAACATTTGTTTTGTGGCATAATATATGTTCTATCCTAGAAAATACTCCATGTGAGTTTGAGAGGAATGTTTATTTTGCTGCTGTTGGATATAATGTTCTGTATATGTTTGTTAGTCCATTTGGTCTATAGTGTTATTCAAGTATAATGTCCCCTTATTGAGTCTCTGGACAATTTATCCATTGTTGAGAGTGGGGTATTAAAGACTCCATGTAATAATATAATGCTCTTTATTTCTCCTTTCAGCTATGTTAGTTTTTTTCTTTATCTGCTTAGGTGCACCAATGTTCGGTGCATAAATATTTAGAATTGTTGTATCTTCTGGATAGATTGACCCCCATTATCATTACATAATATCTTTCTTTGTCTCTTTTTACATTAAAGTCTATTTTGCCTGATATAAGTAGCTACCCCTGGTTTGTTTTTGTTTGTTTGTTTGTTAACACTTGCTTGAAATATGTTTTTCCATCCCTTTAATCTCAGTCTATGTGTATCTTTAAGGCTAAAGTTAGTCTCTTAAAGGCACCATATCATTGGATCTTGTTGTTTTCTTTTTAAACCTTTCAACCATTCTGTGTCTTTTGATTAGGAATTTAATTCATTTACATTTAAATAATGATTAATAAGTAAGAACTTATGATTGACATTTTGTTAATTGTTTTCTGGTTGTTTTGTAGATCTATTGTTCTTTCTTATCCTCCTCCCTTTTTTGATATCTTTTGGTATCAGTATGCTTTGACTTTTTTTTATCATGTTCTTTTTTGTGACTACTATAGGTATTTCCCGTGTGGTTACTATGAGGTTTATATCAGATACCTTAAAATTATAACACCCTATTTGAAACTGATAATAAATTAACTTCAATAGCATTTCTACACATTTACTTCTCCTTTCCCTCACATTTTAGGTTACTGATGTTATAATTTACACATTTTTATATTATATATCTAATAACAGATAATTCTAGTTATTTTTTAATTTTATTTTATATATTTTTTATAACCAGGTTTTATTAGTAATCCATTTTATACACATCAGTGTATACATGTCAATCCCAAACTCCCAATTCATCACACTACCACCCCCACCTGCTGCTGCTTTCCCCCCTTGGTGTCCATATGTTTGTTCTCTACATCTGTGTCTCAATTTCTGACCTGCAAACCAGTTCATCTGTGCCATTTTTCTAGGTTCCACATATATGGTTAATATGTGATATTTGTTTTTCTCTTTCTGACTTACTTCACTCTGTATGACAGTCTCTAGATTCACCCACGTTTCTACAAATGACCCAATTTCATTCCTTTTATGGCTGAGTAATATTCCATTGTATATATGTACCACATCATCTTTATCCATTCATCTGTCGATGGGCATTTAGGTTGATTCCATGACCTGGCTATTGTAAATAGTGCTGCAATGAACATTAGGGTGCATGTGTCTTTTTGAATTATGTTTTGCTCTGGGTATATGCCCAGTAGTGGGATGGCTGGGTCATATGGTAACTATTTTTAGATTTAAGGAACCTCCATACTGTTCTCCATAGTGACTGTATCAATTTACATTCCCACCAACAGTGCAAGAGGATTCCTTTTTCTCCACACCCTCTGCAGCATTTGTTGTTTGTAGATTTTCTGATGATGCCCATTCTAACTGGTGTGAGGTGATACCTCATTGTAGTTTTGACTTGCATTTCTCTAATAATTAGTGATGTTGAGCAGCTTTTCATGTGCTTCTTGGCCATCTGTGTGTCCTCTTTGGAGAAATGTTTATTTAGGTCTTCTGCCCACTTTTTCATTGGGTCATTTGTTTTTTTAATATCAAGCCGCATGAGCTGTTTATATAGTTTGGAGATTAATCCTTTGTCCATTGATTCATTTGCAAATATTTTCTCCCATTCTGAGGGTTGTCTTTTCATCTTGTTTGTAGTTTCCTTTGCTTTGCAAAAGCTTTTAAGTTTCATTAGGTCCTGTTTGTTTATTTTTGTTTTTATTTCCATTTCTGTAGGAGGTGGATCAAAAAGTATCTTGCTGTGATTTACGTCAAAGAGTGTTCTTCCTATGCTTTCCTCTAAGAGGTTTACAGTGTCCAGTCTTACATTTACGTCTCTAATCCATTTTGAGTTTATTTTTGTGTATGATATTAAGGAGTGTTCTAATTTCATTCTTTTACATGTAGCTGTCCAGTTTTCCCAGCACCACTTATTGAAAAGACTGTTTTTTCTCCATTGTATATCCTTGCCTCCTTTGTCATAGATTAGTTGACCTTAGGTACATGGGTTTATCTCTGGGCTTTCTATGCTGTTCCATTGATCTATATTTCGATTTTTGTGCCAGTACCGTATTGTCTTGATTACTGTAGCTTTGTAGTCTAGTCTGAAGTCAGGGAGTCTGATTCCTCCAGCTCTGTTTTTTTCCCCTCAAGACTGCTTTGGCTATTCAGGGTCTTTGTGTTTCCATACAAATTTTAAGATTTTTTGTTCTAGTTTTCTAAAACATGCCATGTGTAATTTGATAAGGATTCCATTGAATCTGTAGATTGCTTTGGGTACTATACTCATTTTCACAATGTTGATTCTTCCAATCCAAGAACATGGTATATCTCTCCATCTGTTGGTGTCATCTTTAATTTCTTTCATCAGTGTCTTATAGTTTTCTGTGTACAGTTCTTTTGTCTCCTTAGGTAGGTTTATTGCTAGATATTTTATTCTTTTTGTTGCAATGGTAAATGGGAGTGTTTCCTTAATTTCTCTTTAAGATATTTCATCATTAGTGTATAGGAATGCAAGAGATTTCTGTGCATTAATTTTGTATCCTGCAACTTTACCAAATTCATTGATTAGCTCTAGTAGTTTTCTGGTAGCATCTTAGGATTCTCTATGTATAGTATCATGTCATCTACAAAAGGTGACAGTTTTACTTTTTCTTTTCCAATTTGTATTCCTTTTATTTATTTTTCTTCTCTGATTGCCGTGGCTATGACTTCCAAAACTGTGTTGAATACTAGTGGCAAGAGTGGACATCCTTGTCTTGTTCCTGATCTTAGAGGAAATGCTTTCAGTTTTTCATCATTGGGAATGATGTTTGCTGTGGGTTTTTGTATATGGCCTTTATTATGTTGAGATAGCTTCCCTCTATGCCTACTTTCTGGAGAGTTTTTATCATAAATTGGTGTTGAATTTTGTCAAAAGATTTTTCTGCATCTATTGAAATGATCATATGGCTTTTATTCTTCAATTTGTTAATATGGTGTATCGCATTGATTGATTTGCATATATTGAAGAATCCTTGCATCCCTGGGATAAATCCCACTTGATCATGGTGTATGATCCTTTTAATGTGTTGTTGGAATCTGTTTGCTAGTATTTTGTTGAGGATTTTTGCATGTATATTCATCAGTGATACTGGTGTGTAATTTTCTTTTTTTGTCTTATCTTTGTCTGGTTTTGGTATTAGGGTGATGGTGGCCTCATAGAATGAGTTTGGAGTCTTCCTTCCTCTGCAGTTTTTTGGAAGAGTTTGAGAAGGATGGGTGTTAGCTCTTCTCTAAATGTTTGATAGAATTCACCTGTGAAGCTATCTGGTCCTAGACTTTTGTTTGTTGGAAGATTTTTTTTTTTTTTTTGCGGTACGTGGGCCTCCCACTGTTGTGGCCTCTCCCATTGTGGAGCACAGGCTCTGGATGCACACGCTTAGCAGCCATGGCCCACGGGCCCAGCCGCTCTGCAGCACGTGGGATCCTCCTGGACCGGGGCACGAACCTGTGTCCCCTGCATTGGCAGGTGGACTCTCAACCACTGCGCCACCAGGGGAGCCCTGTTGGAAGATTTTAAATCACAGTTTCAATTACATTACTGTGATTGGTCTGTTCATATTTTCTGTTTCTTCCAGGTTCAGTCTTGGAAGGTTATACGTTTCTAAGAATTTGTCCATTTCTTCCATGTTGTCAATTTTATTGGCATAGAATTGCTTCTAGTAGTCTCTTAGGATGCTTTGTATTTCTGCGGTGTCTGTTGTAACTTCTCCTTTTTCATTTCTAATTTTACTGATTTGAGTCCTCTCCCTCTTTCTCTTGATGAGTCTGGCTAATCAATTTTGTTTATCTTCTCAAAGAACCAGCTTTTAGTTTTATTGATCTTTGCTATTGGTTTCTTTGTTTCTATTTCATTTATTTCTGCTCTGATCTTTATGATTTCTTTCTTCCTGCTAACTTTGGGGGTTTTTTGTTCTTCTTTCTCTAGTTCCTTTAGAGGTAAGGTTAGATTGTTTATTTGAGGTTTTTCTTGTTTCTTGAGGTAGTGTTGTATAGCTATAAACTTCCCTCTTAGAGCTGCTTTTGCTGCATTCCATAGGTTTTGGATCATCGTGTTTTCATTATCATTTATCTCTAGGTATTTTTTGATTTCCTTTTTGAGTTCTTCAGTGATGTCTTGGTTATTTAGTAATGTATTGTTTAGTCTCCATGTGTTTGTGTTTTTTTTAACTTTTTTGACCCTGTAATTGATTTCTAATCTCATAGCGTTGTGGTCAGAATGGATGCTTGATATGATTTCAATTTTCTTAGATTTACTGAGGCTTGATTTGTGACCTAAGATGTGACCTATCCTGAAGAATGCTCCATGCGCATTTGAGAAGAAAGTGTAGTGTGCTGTTTTTGGATGGAGTGTCCTATAAATATCAATTAAATCTATCTGGTCTATTGTGTCATTTAAAGCTTGTGTTTCCTTATTAATTTTCTGTTCGGATAATCTGTCCATTGGTGTAAGTGAGGTGTTAAAGTGCCCCACTATTATTGTGTTACTGTCAATTTCTTCTTTTATAGCTTTTAGCAGTTGCCTTATGTATTGAGGTACTCCTATGTTGGGTGCATATATATTTATAATTGTTCTATCTTCTTCTTGGATTGATCCCTTGATCATTATGTAGTGTCCTACCTTGTCTCTTGTAACATTCTTTATTTTAAAGTCTATTTTATCTGATATGAGTATTGCTATTCCAGCTTTCTTTTGATTTCCCTTTGCATGGAATATCTTTTTCCATCCCTTCACTTTCAGTCTTTATGTGTCCCTAGGTATGAAGTGGGTCTCTTGTAGATAGCACATATATGGGTCTTGTTTTTCTATCCATTCAGCAAGCCTGTGTCTTTTGGTTGGAGCATTTAATCCATTCACATTTAAGGTAATTATTGATATGTGTGTTCCTATTACCATTTTCTTAATTGTTTTGGGGTTTGGTTTTGTAGGTCCTTTCCTTCTCTTGTGTTTCCCACTTAGAGAAGTTCCTTTTGCATTTGTTGTAGAGCTGGTTTGGTGGTGCTGAATTCTCTTAGCTTTTGCTTGTCTGTAAAGCTTTTGATTTCTCCATCAAATCTGAATGAGGTCCTGCTGGGTAGAGTAATCTTGGTTTTAGGTTCTTCCCTTTCATCACTTTAAATATAGCATGCCACTCCCTTCTGGCTTGTAGAGTTTCTGCTGAGAAATTGGCTGTTAACCTTATGGGAGTTCCCTTGTATATTATGTGTCATTTTTCTCTTGCTGCAGTCAATAATTTTTGTCTTTAATTTTTGCCAGTTTGATTACTATGTGTCTCGGCATGTTTCTCCTTGGGTTTATCCTGTATGGGACTCTCTGCACTTCCTGGACTTCAGTGGCTATTTCCTTTCCCATGTTAAGGAAGTTTTAGACTATAATCTATTCAAATATTTTCTCAGGTCCTTTCTCTCCTTCTTCTCCTCTGGGACCCCTATAATGTGAATGTTGTTGCATTTAATGTTGTCCCAGAGGTCTCTTAAGCTGTCTTCATTTCTTTTCATTCTTTTTTATTCTGTTCTGCAGCAGTAAATTCCACCATTTTGTCTTCCAGGTTACTTATCCGTTTTCTGTCTCAGTTATTCTGCTACTTATTCTTTCTAGTGTATTTCTCATTTCAGTTATTGTGTTGTTCATCTCTCTTTGTTCTTTAATTCTTCTAGATCTTTGTTAAACATTTCCTGCATCTTCTCGATCTTTGCCTCCATTCTTTTCCCGAGGTCCTGGATCATCTTCACTATCATTATTCTGAATTCTTTTTATGGAAGGTTGCCTATCTCCATTTAGTTGTTTTCCTGGGGTTTCCTCTTGTTCCCCCATCTGGTCCATAGCCCTCTGCCTTTTTATCTTGTCTATCTTTCTGTGAATGTGGTTTTTGTTCCACAGGCTGCAGGATTGTAGTTCTTCTTGCTTCTACTCTCTAGTTATTATTTTTTACTACATATGCTTTTAAAGTTTTAAACCAGAGTTGTAAGTGGATTATAAACCACCACCATTACTGTATTACGGAATCTAAATTTCACTATATATCTACCATTACCAGTAAGTTTTACACTACCTTCTTATATTTTTATTATGTTAATTGGCGTCCTTTTACTTCCACTCAAAGATCTCCCTTTAGCATTTCTTCTACAGCAGGTTTTGTGGTAATGAAACCTCTCTGCTCTTGTTTGTTTGGGAAAAGCTTTATCTCTGCTTCATTTCTGAAGGATAGTTTTGCCAGGCATAGAACTCTTGGTTGACATTTAAGAAAAATTTTTCTAAAATATCACTCCATTCTTTCCTGACCTGAAGTTTCTTATGGAAGTTTCCTTGTATGCAACTTCTCTCTTTTTCCTTGCTGCTTTCAAAATCTTTGTCTTTGACTTTTGACAATTTATTATAATGTATCTCAGTGTAGCCTTATTTTGGGACCTTCAGCCCTCATGGATCTTGATGTCCATTTCTCTCTCCAGGTTTGGAATGTTTTCAGCCATTATTGCTTTCAATATACTTTCTGTCCCTTTCTCTTCTGCTCCTGGAATTCCCATAATGTGGATATTTTTTCCTTTTATTGTGTCCCATAAGTCCTCTGGGCTTTCTTCACTCTTTTTCATTCTTTTTACTTTTTGCTACTCTGACATGATAATTTTATTTTCATTTTTAATTGAAGTATAGTTGATTTACAATGTTGTGCCAGTCTCTGCTGTATGGCAAAGTGACTCAGTTATACACATACATACATTCTTTTTTCATATTCTTTTCCATTATGGTTAATCCCAGGAGATTGCATATAGTTCCCTGTGCAATACATTAGGATCTTGTTGTTTATCCATTCTAAATGTAATAGATTGTATCTACCCACCCCAAACTCCCAGTCAATCCCTCTCCCTACCCCACTTCTCATTGTCAACCACAAGTTGGATCTCTATGTCTGTATGTTTCTGTTTTGTAGATAAGTTCATTTGTGCCATATTTTAGATTCCACATATAAGTTATATCATGTGGTATTTGTCTTTCTCTTTCTTACTTAGTTCACTTAGTATGATAATCTCTATTTGCACCCATGTTGCTGCAAATGACATTACTTCCTTCTTTTTTATGGCTGGCTAGTATTCCATTGTGTATGTGTACCACATCTTCTTTATCCATTCATCTGGCAATGGACATTTAGGTTGTTTCCATGTTTTGGCTATTCTGAATAGTGCTGCTATGAACATAGGGGTACATGTATCTTTTTGAATTATAGTTTTGTCCGGGTATATGCCCAGGAGTGAGATTGCTGGATCATATGGTAATTCTATTTTTAGTTTTCTGAGGAACCTCTATACAGTTTTCCACAGTGACTGCACCAACTTACATTTCCATCAATAGTGTAGGAGTGTGCTGTTTTCTCCACACCCTCTCCAGAATTTATCTGTAGACTTTTTAATGGTTGGCATTCTGACCAGCGTGAGGTGATACTTCATTGTAGTTTTGATTTCATTTCTCCAATAATTTGTGACATTGAGCACCTTTTCATGTGCCTATTGGCCGTCTGTAAGTCTCCTTAGGAGAAATGTCTCTTTAGGCCTTCTGCCCATTTTTCGATTGGTTTGTTTCTTTGTTGTTGAGTTGTATGAGCTGTTTGTATATTTTTGAGAATAAGCCCTTCTTGGTTTCATCATTTATAAATATTTTCTCCCATTCCATAAGTAGTCTTTTTGGTTCTTTTATGGTTGGTTTCCTTTGCTGTGCAAAAGCTTGTAAGTTTGATTAGGTTCCATTTGTTTACTTTTGTTTTTATTTCTATTGCCTTGGGAGATTGATCTAAGAAAACATTGGTACAGTTTATGTCAGAGAATGTTTTGCCTTTGCTCTCTTCTAGTTTTATGGTGTCATGTCTTATGTTTAAGTCTTTAAGCCATTTTGAATTTATTTTTGTTCATAGTGTGAAGGTATATTCTAACTTTCATTGTTTTCCATTCAGCTGTCCAACTTCCCCAGCACCACTTGCTTAAGAGACTGTCTTTATCCCATTTTACATTGCCTTCTTTGATGAAGATTAATTGACTATAGGTGTGTGGGTTTATTTCTGGGCTGTCTATTCTGTTCCATTGATCCATATGTCTGTTTTTGTACCAGTATCACACTGTTTTGATTACTGTAGCATTGCAGTATTGTCTGAAGTCTGGGAGGATTACGCCTCCATTTTTTTTCCCCCCTCAAGATTGCGTTGCCACTCCTGGGTCTTTTATGATTCCATTTACATTTTAGGATTATTTGTTCTAGTTCTATGAAAAATGTCATAGGTAATTTGATAGGGATTGCATTAAATCTGTAGATTGCTTTGGGTAGTATTGCCATTTTTAACAATATTAATTCTTCCAATGCAAGATTATGGGATATCTTTCCATTTCTTTGAATCCTCTTTTATTCCCTTTATTAATGTTTTTAAAGTTCTCAGCATATAAGTTTTTCACCTCCTTGGTCAGGTTTATTCCTAGGTATTTTAATTTTTTGGTGTGATTTTAAAATGTACTGTGTTTTTACATTCCCTTTCTGATATTTCATTGTTAGTGTAAAGAAACACAACCAATTTCTGAATTTAATTTGTATCCTTCTACTTTGCTGAATTCATTTATTAGATCGAGTAGTTTTGTGTGGAGTCCTTAGGGTTTTCTATATGTAGTATCATGTTATCTGCATTTAGTTACAGTTTTACCTCTTCCCTTCCAATTTGGATATTTTTATTTCTTTTTCTTGTCTGATTGCTGTAACCAGGACTTCCAATACTATGTTGAATAGAAGTGGTGAGCGTGCGTATCCTTGGCTGTTCCAGATTTTAGTGGGAAGGCTTTCAGCTTTTCATCACTGAGTATTAATATTGGCTGTGGGTTTGTCATAAATGGCTTTTATTATGTTGAGATTTTCCCCTATATGCCCACTTTGGTTAGAGTTTTTATCATAAATGCATGTTGAATTTTGTCAAATGCTTCTCTTTTTTTTTTGTATCTATTGAGATGATCATGTGGCTTTTTACTTTTCTTTTGTTAATGTGGTGTATTACATTGATTGATTTGCGTATACTGAACCATCCTTGTGAGCTTGGGATGAATCCCACTTGGTTGTGGTTTATGATCTTTTCTATGTGTTGTTGGATTTGGTTTGCTAATTTTTTTAATTAATTTTTATTGAACTATAGTTGCTTTACAGTATTGTTTATTTCTAATGTACAGCAAAATGAATCAGCTATACATATACATATATCTTCTCCCTTTTGGACTTCCTTCCCATTCAGGTCACCACAGTGCATTAAGTAGAGTTCCCTATGCTATACACTATTTTCTCATTAGTTATCTATTTTATACATAGTATCAATAGTGTATATGTGTCAATCCCAATCTCCCAATTTCTCCCAACCCCTCCTTTCCCCCTTGGTTTCCATACATTTTTTTTCTCTACGTCTGTGTCTCTATTTCACAAATAGGATCGTCTGTACCATTTTCTAGATTCCACATATACGTGTCAATATAAAATATTTGTTTTTCTCTTTCTGACTTACTTCACTCTGTATGACAGTCTCTAGGTCCATCAACATCTCTACAAATGACCCAATTTTGTTCCTCTTTATGCATGAGTAATATTCCATTGTGTATATATACCACATCTTGTTTATCCATTCCTCTGTTGATGGGCATTTAGGTTGCTTTCATGTTCTGGCTATTATAAATAGTACTGCTATGAACATTGGGGTACATGACTCTTTCTGAATTATGGTTTTCTCTGGGTATATGCCCAGTAGTGGGATTTCTGGGTCATATGGTAGTTCTATTTTTAGTTTTTTAAGGAACATCCATACTGTTTTCCATAGTGGTTGTATCAATTTACACTCCCACCAACAGTGCATGAGGGTTCCCTTTTCTCCACACCCTCTCCAGCATTTGTTGTTTGTAGATTTTTTGATGAGGGCCATTCTGACCCATGTGAGGTGGTACCTCATTGTAGTTTTGATTTTCATTTCTCTAATAATTAGTGATGTTGAGCATCTTTCCATGTGTTTGTTGGCAGTCTGTATGTCTTCTTTGGAGAAATGTCTATTTAGGTCTTCTGCCCATTTTTTGATTGGGTTGTTTATTTTTCTGATATTGAGCTGCATGAGCTGCTTGTATACTTTGGAGATTAATCCTTTGTCAGTTGCTTCATTTGCAAATATTTTCTCCCATTCTAGGGTTATCTTTTGGTCTTGTTTATGCTTTCCTTTCCTGTTCAAAAGCTTTGAAGTTTCATTAGGTCCCATTTGTTTATTTTTGTTTTTATTTCCATTTCAGTAGGAGGTGGGTCAAAAAGGATCTTGCTGTGATTTATGTCATAGAGTGTTCTACCTATGTGTTCCTCTAAGAGTTTTATAGTGTCTGGCCTTATATTCAGGTCTTTAATCATTTTGAGTTTATTTTTTGTGTATGATGTTAGGGAGTGTTCTAATTTCATTCTTTTACATGTAGCTGTCCAGTTTTCCCAGTACCGTTTATTGAAGAGACTCTCTTTTCTCCATTGTATATTCTTGCCTCCTTTGTCATAGATTAGGTGACCGTAGGTGTGTGGGTTTACCTCTGGGCTTTCTATCCTGTTCCATTGATCTATATTTCTATTTTCATGCCAGTACCATACTCTCTTGATTACTGTAGCTTTGTAATGTAGTCTGAGGTCAGGAAGCCTGATTCCTCCAGCTCCATTTTTCTTTCTCAAGATTGCTTTGGCTTTTAGGGGTCTTTTGTATTTCCATACAAATTGTAAAGTTTTTTTGTTCTAGTTCTGTGAAAAATGCCAGTGGTAGTTTGATAGGGATTGCATTGAATCTGTAGATTGCTTTGTGTAGTATACTCATTTTCACAATATTGATTTTTCCAATCCAAGAACATGGTATATCTCTCCATCTGTTAGTGTTATCTTTGATTTCTCTCATCAGTGTCTTATAGTTTTCTCTGTACAGGTCTTTTGTCTCCCTAGGTAGGTTTATTCCTAGGTATTTTATTCTTTTTATTGCAATGGTAAATGGGAGGGTTTCCTCAATTTCTCTTTCTGATCTTTCATTGTTAGCATATAGGGATGCAAGGGATTTCTCTGCATTTTTTTACATCCTGTGACCTTACTAAATTCACTGAATAGCTCTTGTAGTCTTCTGGTGGCATCTTTAGGATTTTCTATGTATAGTATCATGATATCTGCAAACAGTGACAGTTTTACTTCTTCTTTTCCAATTTGGATTCCTTTTATTACTTTTTCTTCTCTGCTGTGGCTAAGACTTCCAAGACCTTGTTGAATAATAGTGGTGAGAGTGGACACCCTTGTCTTGTTCCTGATCTTAGAGGAAATGCTTTCAGTTTTTCACCATTGAGAATAATGTCTGCTGTGGGTTTGTCATATATGGCCATTATTATGTTGAGGTTGGTTCCCTCTATGCCCACTTTCTGGAGAGTTTTTATCATAAATCAGTGTTCAATTTTGTGGAAAGCTTTTTCTTTGTCTGTTGAGATGATCATATGTTTTTATTCTTCAGTTTGTTAATACAGTGTATCACATTGGTTGATTTGTGTATATTGAAGAATCCTTGCAACCTTGAGATGATTCCCATCGTGTATGATCCTTTTAATGTGTTGTTGGATTCCGTTTGCTAGTATTTTGTTGAAGATTTTTCATGTAAGTCCATCAGTGATATTGGCCTGTAATTTTCTTTTTTTGTGATATCTTTTTCTGGTTTTGGTATCAGGGTTGATGGTAGCTTCACAGAATGTCTTTGGGAGTTTTCCTTTCTATTCAGCCTTTTGGAAAAGTTTGAGAAGAATCAGTATCTTCTTTGTATGTTTAGTAGAATTTTCCTGTGAAGACATCTGGTCCTGGACTTTTGTTCATAGGAAGTTTTTTGTTTTTCTATTACAGATACTATTTCACTTCTAGTGATCAGTCCATTCAAATTATCTGTTTCTTCTTGATTCAGTTTTGTTGGGCCATATGTTTCTAAAAACTTGTCCATTTCTTCTAGGTTGTCAAGTTGTTGACATATAATTGTTCATAGTGTTCTCTTTTGGTTTTCTGTATTTCTGTGGTGTCAGTTGAGATTTCTCATTTTTTCATTTCTTATATTGTTTACTTGGGTTCTCTCTCTTTTCTTCTTGGTGAGCCTGTCCAGATGTTTGTCAGTTTTGTTTATCATTTCAAAGAACCAGTTCTTGGTTTTATTGATTTTTTTCTATTGTTTTTTAAACCTCTATTTTATTTATTTCCTCCCTGATCTTTACTATTTCCTTCCACCTGTTGACTTTAGGTTTTGTTTATTCTTCTTTTTCTAATTTTTTTAGGTGATAGGTTAGGTTGTTTATTTGATATTTTTCTTGTTTTTTGAGGAAGGCCTGTATTACTATGAACTTCCCTCTAAGACCTGCTTTTGCTGCATCTTATTGATTTTGTATGGTTGTGTTTTCATTGTCATGTGTCTCAAGGGATTTTTAAATTGCCTTTTTATTAACTTGTTGATCCATTGGCTTTTTAGTAGCATGTTTCTTAGTCTCCATGTAATCATTTTTTTCTCAATTTTTTTCCTGTGGTTGTTTTCTAATTTCATGCCATTGTGGTCAGAGAAGATGCTTGAAATAATTTCTAACTCTTAAATTTGTTGAGGTTGGTTTTGTGCCCTAGTATGTGGTCAGTCCTAGAGAATGTTCCATGTGCATTTGAAAAGAATGTATATTCTGGGTTTTTTTGGATGTAATGTCCTGAAAATATCAATTAAGTCAACTGTTTTATTATATTATTTAGGGTCTCTGTTGCCTTTTTGGTTTTCTGTCAGAAGGTCTGTCCATTGATGTGAGTGGGGTGTTAATGTCTCCTACTATTATTATATTCCCATCAATTTCTCCCTTTGTGTCTGCTAGTATTTGTTTTATATATTTGGGTGCTCCTATAGTAGGTGCATATATGTTTACAAGTGTAAAATCCTCTTCTTGTATTGATCCTTTTGTTATTATATAGTGTTCTTCTTTACCTTTCTTTATAGCCTTTGAAGTCTGTTTTGTCTGATATGAGTATTGCAACTTCCACATTCTTGTCATTTCCATTTGCATGAAATACCTTTTTCCATCCCCTCACTTTCAATATATGTGTGTCCTTTGCCCTAAGGGGGTCTCTTGTAGGCAGCATATTATAGGCTCTTGTTCTTTTATCCAGTCTGTCACTCTATGACTTTTGATTGGAGGCTTCAGTCCATTGATATTTAAGGTAATTATTGATACATATGTTTCTATTACCATTTTAAACCCTGTTTTCCTGTTGATTCTTGCTCTCTTTTCTGTTCCTTTTTCTTTATTTATCTTTTTGTGGCTTGATAATTTCCTTTTATTTTATGTTTGTGTTCTCTTCCTTTTGGTTTTTGTAAATCTATTGTATGTTTTTGATTTCTGGTTGCCCTGTTTTTCAAGTATGTTAACCCCTTCCTATACCTGCTTGCTTTAGACCGATAGTCATATAAGCTCAAACACATTCTAAGAAAAAAAAAAAAGTATCTGCATTTTCTTACTCACCTTCCCCACATTTTGTGATTTTTTTGTCCTGTTTTACATCTTCATGTTTATCCTTTTGCTCTTCTTTGTGTTTATCATCACTGTCACAAATAGTTTTTTTTTCTTTTTGATCTGTATACTGGCTTATTTAAGAGATTTACTTTCCAACTGTGATTTCCTCCTTCTTATATTTTCTTGCTTCTTTTCTATTTAGAGAAGACCTTTCAGTACTTCTTTTAGAATAGGTTTAGTATTGCTGTATTCTTTCAGTTTTTGCTTGTCAGAGAAATTCTTTATCTCTTCTTCTATTCTAAATTATAATCTTGCTGGGTAGACTATTCTAGGTTGCAGATTTTTCCTTTTCAAGACTTTGGATATATTTTGCCACTCCCTTATGGCCTGTGGTGTTTCTATAAAGAAATAAGCTGATAGCCTTATGGGGATTCCCTTGTAATTTACTTCTTGCTTTTCTGTTGCTGCCTTTAGAATCCTCTCTTTAAGTTTTGCCATTTTTACAATAATATGTTCTTGATTGGTACCCTCTGTACTTTCTGTATCTGGATATCTGTTTACTTCCTTGGTTTGAAAAGTTTTCAACCATAATTTCTTCAAATACATTTTCAATCCCCTTTTCCCTTTCTTCTCCTTCTGGAATCCCTGTTATGCTTAGATTGGCATGCTTTATATTATCCCATAGGTCTCTTATATTGTTTTCATTTTCTTTTCATTTGGCTTTCTGTCTGCTGTTTTGATTGGATAATTTCCATTATTCTGTCTTCCAGATCACTTATTCTTTCTTCTGCATTTTTCATTCTGCTATTCATTACCTTTACCTCACCTTTTGTCTCAGCAAATGAATTTTCTAATTTTTCTTGGCTCCTCCTTATAGTTTCTAGTTCCTTTTTAGAGCAATCTGCATTTCTCCCAATAGCTTTTCTTAATTCCTTCAGTATTTTCATTACCTCTTTTTTGAACTCAGTGTCTATTAGATTAAAGAGGTCTGTTTCATTTTTTGTTCCTTCAGGGGAATTCTCTTGTTCTTTTAACTGGGAGTGATTCCTTTGCTTCTTTATTTTGCCTATATTTCTCTTACTCTGTGAGTTTAGGAGAAACAATTATCTACTGTAGTCTTGGAAGCCTATTTATGTGCAGGAGTGTCCCTGCGTGGCTTGTGTGGATTTAATTTATTTTTTTGGTGTGAGGGCTGTTTTTGATTTGGATGCTCGCCATCTCTTTCCTCAGAGTGTGCTGTCCATTATCCTCTTGATAGGGCATGTGCAGGTGTGCAGCCCATGCATGCTCCCGGGAAGGCTCGGGCAGCAGTAGGAAGCAGGTCATGGGACCCTTGACAGCGGCAGCAGGCTGCACGTGCTCCCGGGAGGGTGGGGCAGCGACCTGTGCCTGCTTGCAGGACCCTCAGCAGCGTCAGTAGCAGTCCCTGCCCACCTCTGGAGTCCAAGATGGCAGTGGCAGCTCATGCCCACCCCAGGAGCTTGTGTATGCAGTGTCCTGACACCTGAGAGCAAGCACAGGAAAAGAAGCTCCTATGGCAGTCTCTCTCCTCTCCTCACATGCCCCCCAACGATGGTGCTTTGCTTCACTGGCAGGCCCAGCCTTCTTCCCGTACTCTCTAGGTTTCTGTGCACCACAACCTAGCCCCCTCAGGCTGTCTCCACATAGTCAACCCCAGTCCTCTCCCCAAGGTCTGACCTCCGAAGCTCGAGCCTCAGCATGAAGCCCCCACCCACCCCAGTAGATAAGCATCTCAGGCTGGGGAGTTCCAGCCAGCACTGACCGTCTGTGCAGGTTACTCTCCAATTTGCCTCCCGCAAACCAGTTGCTGCACTCTCTCCTAGGCTCTGAAGCTCCCCCTCTATCCTGGCTGATTTCCCCAATAGTGAGGGGACTTCACAGCCAGGAACCTTTCCTCTTTCACAGCTCCCTCCCAGAGGTGCAGGTCCCATCCCAATTACTTTCCTTTTTTTTTTTCATTTTTCTTTTGCCCTACCCAGTTACGTGGAGATTTTCTTGCCCTTTTGGAAGTCTAAGGCCTTCTGCCAGCTTTCAGTAGATGTTCTGTGAGAATCATTCCACATGTCAGTGTATTTTTGATGTATTTGTGGGAGAAGGTGAGCTCCATGTTCTACTCCTCTGCCATCTTGATTTGATCACCTGACTTGATAATTTTAAATGTCCTGTTTTCTAGGTCACTGATTCTTTCCTCTGTATAGTCTAGTCTGCTTTTGAAGCTGTCTATTGAATTCTTCAGTTTAGTTGTATTTTTCAGCTGTAGGATGTCTGTTTTCACTTTTGTTTTTTGAATCATTTCTATTTCGTTGTTGGACTTCTCATTTTGTTCATGCACTTTCCCCTAATTTTGTTTAGTTGTCTGTATATTCTTGTAGTTCACTAAACTTATTTAAGAGAATTATTCTGAATTCTTTGTCTGTACTTAGGCTTTATTAGTTTCCTTTGTTGATATCATATTTACCTCATTTTTTTCTGATCATTGACTTCTTACATGGGTATCTAAGCATTTGAGTAAGTAACCTCCTCTTCTAGACTTCATAGGTTCACTTTGGCAAAGATAATAGTTCTTCACCAGTCAGTTCCATTTGGGTTTCTGGACAGGTCTGCTGGTAACATCCTTGGGCAAGTGGGGCTTGCTATCAGGGCCTATTTTTGGTAGAGGCCACTGCCTGAGCTCTGAGGTTAGGTGGTTGTGTCACTGGCTGAGAACAGTTAGATAGGACTGCTGGCATGGTTCCCTGCCCAAGTAAGTCTATTAGGTGATCTCCATGGTTGCCTGCATTCTCAGTGGTTGCCAGGCTTTCTGGACAGTTGGGAATGGGAACTATAGTTATCTGGGGCTCTGAATTGACTTCCCTGCCCTAGTGGGGCAGCAGGATGGGCCCCAGGGCCTGCATGGCTTTGTTTGGGGACTGAATCAGGCAAGACTGTGCATTGAATTCCCTGGCCAGATGAAGTGACTGATTTTGCTCTGCAGATGGAGGAAACCTCAAATTGTGCACTCTGTTCAATTGTGATTATAAGCAGGGCTGTTGGATAGCTACACAGCTTCCTGTGTGTTCTGGTTACGTTTCCTGGTCAGGCAGGCTAAAAGCTGTATTTACCAATGGATGAGGCTAGAAATTAGTTTTTCTGCCTAACAAAGCAGAAGACCCAGCTTCAAATCTGGCAAGGCTTTTTCTTTGTGGTCTTGACTCAAGCTGACCCATGACCCAAGTTTCCTGGCTAAATGCAGCCTCTGGCTTTCCTCTGCAGATGGTCAGCTCTGCCTGCTGTACACTCTGCTTGAACATTTCTGGGCTATGCAGCTTTCCAGGTGTTCTGGTCAGCCTTTGAGATTAGAGGGAGCTGGGAGCTACACTCAGCATAGGGTGGGGCTGTGATTTGCTCCCCTTCCTGGGTGAAATAGGAAGGCCAGCTCCAAGAAGCCTCCTAGGTGTTCCTGGTGAGGCTTGCTGGTCTGGAGGGGCGGGAAGCTAAATTCAGCAGTAGGTGGAGCTATGAATTAGCTACCCTTCCTGGGAAGTGGTAGACCAGGCTCCAGGGCCAGCAAGGCTCTTTATTTGAAGACCCAAATCAGGTAGACTTGCATTCTGCTGAGTTCTCTGGTCAGACTGTGCCACTGATTTGGTTCTACGGATTAGCAAAGCCACTGGTTTGGACTTCTGTGTGGGTGCTTCAGGTAAGAACCTCATCTGCCCAGATCTAAGAGCTGGTTGTTGCAAGCCCCTTCCCCCTTATCAGTCACAATCAGATTCATAGTGGTCAAGCTTCACAGATTCCCCCACAATTCCGGTGGGATGAGACTAGAGTGGGGACTCCCAAGAAGCACCCCACAATACTTCAGAACTCAACGTTCACCCCGGGCTCTTTTCCCACTGGAGGAACCATGGGGCTCAGGGGAGAGCTCCTGCTGTGTTGCTATGCCAACCTGGGGGAGGCGCAAAGCAATCAATGTGTAGCCACTCCTCCTACCCTCCTAATGCAGTCGGGTTTGACCTCTGTGGTACAGGGGTGTGCGTTGGGACACCCATGTGTTCCAGGATTTTCTCCATATGGTCTCGCCCATGAATAGTTGTTGTTCTTGTGAGGGAGAGCTAAGTCAGAAACAACATATGGTGCCTTTTTGGTGATGTCACTCCTACCACTTTAAAAAAAATCTATTCATCTGTGAGTGGACTTTAGGGTTGCTTTCATCTTTTAGCTATTGTGAATAATGCTGCTGGGAACATGCGTGTACAAATACCTGTTTGAGTCCTGCTTTTAATTCTTTTAAATATATACCCAGAAGAGGAATTGCTGATTCATATGATAATTCTCTTTTTAATTTTTTGAGGAACTGCCATACTGTCTTCCATAGTGGCTGAACTATTTTATATTCCCACTAGCAGTGAACAAGAGTTTCATTTCTACATCCTTGTCAACTCTTCTTTTTCTTTCTTTCACTCTTAATGAGAGTGAGGTTGTATCTCATTATGGCTTTGATTTGCATTTACCTAATGATCAGTGATGTTGAACATCTTTTCATCTGCTTTTTAGCCATTTGTGTATCTTGTATGGAGAAATGTCTATTCAAGTACTCTGCCCATTTTAAAATAGGGTTGTTTTCTTGTTGTTGAGTTGTAAGGGTTCTTTATATATTCTGGATATTGACCATTTTCAAGTATATGATTTGGAAATATTTCCTCCCATTCCATAGTTTGCCTTCTCACTCTGTTGATTATGTCCTTTGATGTACAAAGTTTTAAATTTTGATGTAGTTCAATTTGTATGTATTTTCTTTTGCCTGTGCTTTTGATGTCATATCCAAGAAATATTTGCAAAATCTGTGTCATGAAGATCCCCCCTGTGTTTTCTTCTAAGTTTCATAGCTTTAGTTCTATTTTTTTTCTTAACATCTTTATTGGAGTATAATTGCTTTACAATGATGTGTTCATTTCTGCTGTATAACAAAGTGAATCAGCTATACATATACATATTACCCATATCCCCTCCCTCTTGCACCTTGCTCCCACCCTCCCTATCCCACACCCCTAGGTGGACACAAAGCACCGAGCTAATCTCCCTGTGCTATGCAGCTACTTCCCACTAGCTCTCTATTTTATATTTGGTAGTATATATATATGTCCATGCACTCACTTTGTCCCAGCTTACCCTTCCCCCTCCCTGTGTCCTCAACTCCATTCTCTCCATCTTCCTGTCCTGCCCTTAGGTTCATCAGAAACTTTTTTTTTTTAGATTCCATATATGTATGTTAGCATATGATATTTGTTTTTCTCTTTCTGACTTACTTCACTCTGTATGAGAGCCACCTCACTACAAATAACTCAATTTCATTTCACTTTATGGCTGAGTAATATTCCATTGTATATATGTGCCACATTTTCTTTATCCATTCATCTCTCATTGGACACTTAGGTCACTTCCATGTCCTGGCTATTGTAAACAGAACTGCAGTGAGCATTGTGGTACATAACTCTTTTTGAATTATGGTTTTCTCAGGGTATATACCCAGTAGTGGGATTGCTGGGTCATATGGTAGTTCTATTTTTAGTTTTTCAAGGAACCTCCATACTGCTGTGCATAGCAGCTGTATCAATTTACATTCCCACCAACACTGCAAGAGTGTTCCCTTTTCTCCACACTCTCTCCAGAATCTATTGTTTGTAGATTTTTTGATAATGGCCATTCTGACTGGTGTGAGCTGATACCTCATTGCAGTTTTGATTTTCATTTCTCTAATGATTAGTGATATTGAGCACCCTTTCATGTGTCTGTTGGCAATCTGTATATCTTCTTTGGAGAAATGTCTATTTAGGTTTTCTGCCCATGTTTGAAATGGGTTGTTTGTTTTTTTGATACTGAGCTGCATGAGCTGCTTGTATATTTTGGAGATTAATCCTTTGTCAGTTGCTTCATTTGCAAATATTTTCTCCCATTCTGAGGGTTGTCTTTTGGTCTTGTTTATGGTTTCCTTTGCTGTTCAAAAGCTTTGAAGTTTCATTAGGTCCCATTTGTTTATTTTTGTTTTCATTTCCATTTCAGTAGGAGGTGGGTCAAAAAGGATCTTGCTGTGATTTATGTCATAGAGTGTTCTGCCTATGTTTACCTCTAAGAGTTTTATAGTGTCTGCCCTTACATTTAGGTGTTTAATCCATTTTGAGTTTATTTTTGTTTATGGTATTAGAGAGTGTTCTAATTTCATTCTTTTACATGTAGCTGTCCAGTTTTCCCAGCACCACTTATTGAAGAGGCTGTCTTTTCTCCATTGTATATCCTTGCTTCCTTTATCAAAAAGTAAGGTGACCATATGTGTGTGGGTTTATCTCTGGGATTTCTATCCTCTTCCATTCATCTGTATTTCTGTTTTTGTGCCAGTACCATACTGTCTTGATTACTGTAGCTTCATAGTATAGTCTGAAGCCCAGGGGCCTGATTCCTCACTCCGTTTTGGTTTCTCAAGATTGCTTTGGCTATTCAGGGTCTTTTGTGTTTCCCTCCAAATTGTGATATTTTTTGTTCTAGTTCTGTGAAAAATGCCTATGGTAGTTTGATAGGGATTGCATTGAATCTGTAGATTGCTTTGGGTAGTATAGTCACTTTCACAATGTTGATTCTTCCAATCCAAGAACATGGTATACCTCTCCATCTGTTTGTATTATCTTTAATTACTTTCATCAGTGTCTTATAGTTTTCTGCATACAGTTCCTTTGTCTCCTTAGGTAGGTTTATTGCTAGGTATTTTATTCTTTTTGTTGCAGTGGTAAATGGGAGTGTTTCCTTGATTTCTCTTTCAGATTTTTCATCTTTAGTGTATAGGAATGTAAGAGATTTCTGTGCATTAATTTTGTATCCTGCAACTTTACCAAATTCATTGATTAGCTCTAGTAGTTTTCTGCTAGCATCTTTAGGATTCTCTATGTATAGTATCATGTCATCTGCAAATAGTGACAGATTTACTTCTTCTTTTCCGATTTGGATTCCTTTTGTTTCTTTTCTTCTCTGATTGCTCTTGCAAAAACTTCCAAAACTATGTTGAATAATAGTGGTGAGAGTGGGCAACCCTTTGTCTTATTTGTCTTATTCCTGATCTTAGTGGAAATGGTTTCAGTTTTTCATCATTGGGGAAGGTGTTGGCTGTGGTTTGTCATATATGGCCTTTTAAGTTCCCTCTATGCCTACTTTCTGGAGAGTTTTTATCATAAATGAGTGTTGAATTTTGTCAAAAGATTTTTCTGCATCTATTGAGATTATCATATGGTTTTTATCCTTCAGTTTGTTAATATGGTGTATCACTTCATTGGTTTGCATATATTGAAGAAATCTTGGTTCTTGGGATAAACCCCACTTGATCATGGTGTATGATCCTTTTAATGTGCTGTTGGATTCTGTTTGATAGTATTTTGTTAAGGAGTTTTGCATCTATTTTCATCAGTGATATTGGCCTGTAGTTTTCTTTTTTTGTGACATCTTTGTCTGATTTTGGTTGCCAGGTGATGGTGGCCTCCTAGAATGAGTTTGGGAGTGTTCCTCCCTCTGCTATATTTTGGAAGAGTTTCAGAAGAATAGGTGTTTGGTCTTCTCTAAATGTTTGGTAGAATTCGGCTGTGAAACCACCTGGTTCTGGGATTTTGTTTGTTGAAAGATTTTTTTTTTTTTTTTGGTACGTGGGCCTCACACTGCTGTGGCCTCTCCCATTGCAGAGCACAGGCTCCCAACGCACAGGCTCAGCGGCCATGGCTCACAGGCCCAGCTGCTCCACGGCATGTGGGATCTTCCTTGACCGGGGCATGAACCCACGTCCCCTGCATCGGCAGGCAAGGAAGCCCTGTTGAAAGATATTTTATCACAGTTTCAACTTCAGTGCTTGTGATTAGTCTGTTTATATTTTCTATTTCTTCCTGCTCTGTCTCAGAAGGTTGTGCTTTTATAAGAATTTGTCCATTTCTTCCAGGTTGTCCATTTTATTGGCATATAGTTGCTTGTCGTAATCTCTCATGATCCTTTGTATTTCTCCAGTGTCAGTTGTTACTTATCCTTTTTCATTTCTAATTCTATTGATTTGAGTCTTCTCCCTCTTTTTTTTGATGAGTCTGGTTAATGGTTTATCAATTTTGTTTATCTTCTCAAAGAACCAGATTTTAGTTTTATTGATCTTTGCCATCATTTTCTTAATTTTCATTTATTTCTGATCTGATCTTTATGATTTCTTTCACTCTGCTAACTTTGTGGTTTTTTGTTCTTCTTTCTCTAATTGCTTTAGGTGTAAGGTTAGGTTGTTTATTTGAGATGTTTCTTGTTTCTTGAGGTAGGATTGTATTGCTATAAACTTCCCTTTTAGAACTGCACTTGCTGCATCCCATAGGTTTTGGGTCGTCCTGGTTTCATTGTCATTTGTTTGTAGGTATTGTTTGATTTCCTCTTTGAGTTCTTCAGTGATCTCTTGGTTATTTAGTAGTGTATTGTTTAACTTCTATGTGTTTGTATTTTTTACAATTTTTTTCCTGTAATTGATATGCCATTTCATAGTGCTGTGGTCAGAAAGGACACTTGATATGACTTCAGTTTTCTTAAATTTACCAACACTTGATTTGTGAACCAAGATATGATCTATCCTGGAGAATGTTCCATGAGCACTTGAGAAGAAAGTGTATTCTGTTGTTTTTGGATTGAATGTCCTATAAATATCAATTAGGTCCATCTTGTTTAATGTGTTATTTAAAGTTTGTGTTTCCTTATTTATTTTCATTTTGGATGATCTGTCCATTGGTGAAAGTGGGGCGTTAAAGTCACCTAATATGATTGTGTTACTGTTGATTTCCCCTTTTATGGCTGTTAGCATTTGCCTTATGTATTAAGGTGCTCCTATGTTGGGTGCATAAATATTTACAATTGTTATATCTTCTTCTTGGATTGCGCCCTTGATCATTATGTGGTACCCTTCTTTGTCTCTTGTAACAGTCTTTATTTTAAAGTCTATTTTGTCTGATATGAGAATTGCTTCTCCAGCTTTCTTTTGATTTCCATTGGCATAGAATATCTTTTTCCATCCCCTCACTTTCAGGCTCTATGTGTCCCTAGGTCTGTAGTGGGTCTCTTGTAGACAGCATATATACAGGTCTTGCTTTTGTATCCATTCAGCCAGTCTTTTGTTTCGAGCATTTAATCCATTTACATTTAAGGTAATTATTGATATGTATGTTCCTGTTACCATTTTCTTAATTGTTTTGAGTTCGTTATTATAGGTCTTTTCCTTCTCTTTCTTGTGTCTCCTGCCTAGCGAAGTTCCTTTAGCATTTGTTTTAAAGCTGGTTTGGTGGTGCTGAATTCTATCTTTTGCTTGTCTGCAAAGGTTTTAATTTCTCTGTCGAATTTGAATGAGACCCTTGCTGGGTAAAGTAATCTTGGTTGTAGGTTTTTCCATTTCATCACTTTAAATATGCCCTGCCACACCCTTCTGGCTTGCAGAGTTCCTGCTGAAAGATCAGCTGTTAACCTTATGGGGATTCCCTTGTATGTTATTTGTTGCTTTTCCCTTGATGCTTTTTAATATTTTTTCTTTGTATTTAATTTTTGATAGTTTGATTAATATGTGTCTTGGCGTGTTTCTCCTTGGATTTATCCTGTATGGGAGTTTCTGTGCTTCCTGGACTTGACTGACTATTTCCTTTCCCATATTAGGGAAGTTTTCAACTCTAATCTCTTCAAATATTTTCTCAGTCCCTTTCTTTTTCTCTTCTTCTGGGACCCCTATAATTTGAATTTTGGTGCATTTAATGTTGTCCCACAGGTGTTTGAGACTGTCCTCAATTCTTTTCATTCTTTTTCTTTATTTTGTTCTGTGATAGTTATTTCCACTATTTTATCTTCCAGGTCACTTATCCATTCTTCTGCCTCAGTTATTCTGCTATTGATTCCCTGTAGAGAATTTTAAATTTAATTTATTTTGTTGTTCATCACTGTCTGATTGCTTTTCAGTTCTTCTGGGTCCTTGTTAAAACTTTCTTGTATTTTCTCCATTCTCTTTCCAAGATTTTAGATCATCTTTACTATCATTACTCTGAATTCTTTTTCAGGTAGACTGCCTATTTCTTCTTCATTTGTGTGGCCTGGTGGGTTTTTACCTTACTCCTTCATGTGCTGTGTATTTCTCTGTCTTCTCATTTTGCTTAATTTACTGTATTTGGGTCTCCTTTTTGAAGGCTGCTGGTTGGTTTTTCCTGTTGTTTTTGGTGTCTGCCCTCAGTAGGTCAGGTTGGTTCAGTGGGTTTTGTAGGCTTCCTGGTGGAGGGGAGTGGTGCCTGTGTTCTGGTGGATGAAGCTGAATCTTATCTTTTTTGGGGTCAGGTCCACATCCGGTGGTGTGTTTTGGGGCGTCTGTGAACCTAAGATTTTAGGCAGTCTTTCTTGTAATGGGTGGGGTTTTGTTCCTGTCTTGCTAGTTGTTTGACATGGGGTGTCAAGCTCTGAGCTTGCTGGTCATTGAGTAGATCTGGGTCTTAGCATTGAGATGGAGATCTCTGAGAGAGCTTTCATCATTTGATATTACATTGAGCCAGGAGGTCTCTGGTGAACCAATGTCCTGAACTCGGCTCTGCCACCTCAGAGGCTTAGGCCCAACACCCAGCCAGATCACCAAGACCCTGTCAGCCACACCATTCAGAAGAAAAGGGAAATAAATAAATAAATAAAGTTATTAAAATAAAAATTATTTTTAAAAAGTAATAAAAAAGAAAGAAGAGAGCAACCAAACCAATAAACAAATCCACCAATGATAACAAGCACTAAAAACTATACTAAAAGTAAATGGACAGATAAAACCCTAGGAATAATTGTTAAAGCAAACCTATACAGACATAATCACACAAAGAAACATACACATACACACTCAGAAAAAGAGAAAAAGGAACTATATCTATATATACATGTAAAAAAAAAAGGAAGAGAGCAACAAAATCAATAAACAAATCTACCAATGATAATAAGCTCTAAATACTAAACTAAGATAAACATAAAACGGGAAACAAATTAGATTCAGAAAGCAAACCCCAATTCTACAGTTCCTCCCACAGTCCACTGCTTCAATTTTGGGATGATTCATTTTCTGTTCAGGTATTCCACAGATGCAGCGTATATCAAGTTGATTATGGAGATTTAATATGCTGCTCCTGAGGCTGCTGGGAGAAATTTCCCTCTCTCTTCTGTGTTCACACAGCTCCTGGGGTTCGGCTATGGATTTGGCCCTGACTCTGCATGTAGGTCACCCTCGGGCATCTGTTCTTCACCCAGACAGGAGGGTGTTAAAGGAGTCGCTGATTCGGGGGCTCTGGCTCACTCAGGCCGGGGAGAGGGAGGGGTTCAGAATGCAGGGTAAGCCTGTGGTGGCAGAGGCCGGCATGATATTGCACCAGCCTGAGGCATGCCATGTGTTCTCCTGGGGAAGTTGTCCCTGGATCACGGGACCCTGGCAGTGGCGGGCTGCACAGGATCCCAGGAAGGGAGGTGTGGATAGTGACCTGTGCTTGCACACGGGCTTCTTGGTGGCTGCAGTAGCATCCTTAGCACTTCATGCCCATCTCTGTTGTCTGCACTGATAGCTGGGGCTCGCACCTTTCTCTTGAGCTCATTTAGGCAGTGCTCTGAATTCCCTCTCCTCACGCGCCACGGAACAATGGTCTTCTGCCTCTTACACAGGTTCAGACTTTTCCCAGACTCCCTCCCGGCTAGCTGTGGTGCACCAGCCCCCTTCAGGCTGTATTCATGCAGCCAACCCCAGTCCTCTCCCTGGGATCTGACCTCCGAAGCCCGAGCCTCAGCTCCCAGCCCCTGAGCAGACAAGCCTCTCAGGCTGGTGAGTGCTGGTCGGCACTGATCCTCTGTCTGGGGATCTCTCCACTTTGCCCTCTGCACTCCTGTTTCTGCACTCTCCTCTGTGGCTCCAAAGCTCCCCGACCCCCCGTCTCCACCAGTGAAGGGGCTTCCTAGTGTGTGGAAACTTTTCCTCCTTCACAGCTCCCTCCCAGAGGTGCAGGTCCCATCCCTATTCTTTTGTCTCTGTTTTCTCTCTTTCTTTTGCCCTTCCCAGGTATGTGGGGAGTTTCTTGCCTTTTGGGAGGTCTGAGGTCTTCTGCCAGCGTTCAGTAGGTGTTCTGTAGGAGCTGTTCCACATGTAGATATATTTTTGATGTATTTGTGGGGAGGAAGGTGATCTCCCCATCTTACTCCTCTGCCATCTTGAAGGTACCCCCCCCTTAGCTTTTATTTTTAAGTCTTTGATATATTTTGAGTTAATTTTATTAAATGGTGTAAGATAAGAGTCCAGCTTCATTCTTGTGCATGTGTATATCCAGTTTTTCCAATGCTATTTTTTAAAAGACTCTCCTTTCCTCATTGAAGGGTCTTGACCCTTGTCAAACATCATTTGATCATAAATGCAAGGATTTTTCTGTATTCTGTATTCTATTGCTTTAGTCTCTCTTTTTGTCTTCATGCCAGAATCACACTGTTTTGATGACTGTACCTTTGTAATAAGTCTTAAAATCAGGAAGTGTGAGACCTCTAACTTTGTTCTTTCTCAAGATTAGTTTGGCTATTCATGGTCCCTTGAGATTCCATATGAATTTTTGGATGGATTTTTCTTTTTTTTTTTTTTCCACAAAAGAGTGTTGATATTTTGGTAGAAATTTGAATCTGTAGATCACTTTAGGTAGTATTGTCATCTTAACAATATTTAGTCTTCCAATTCATCAACACAGGTTGCCCATTTATTTGTGTGTTTTAAATTTCTATTAGCAATGTGCATGAGTTTTTACAGCAGCTTTATTCATAGTGGTAAAAAAAAAAAGGAAATCACCCAGATGTCCTTCAAGGGGTTAAACAAACTGTGGTACATCCACATGATGGAATATTACTCAGCAATAAAAAGGAATGAACTATTGATATACTCAACAGCCCAGATGAATCTCCAGAGAGTTATGCTGAGAAAAGCCAGTCTGGAATATTACATATTGTATGATTCCATTTATATAACTTTCTTGAAATAATAAAATTACAGAAATGAAGGACAGATTAATAGTTGCCAGGGAGGGAATGAGAGTGGGAGGGTGGTGGGTGTGGCTACCAGAGGTCAGGGGGAGGGATCCTTATGGTGATGGAAATATAGTTTATCTTGACTGTATCAACATCAGTATCCTGGTTGTGATGTACTGGAGTTTTGTGAGATGTTACAATTAGTAGAACCTGGGTAAAGTTTACATGGTATCTCTCTGTATTGTTTCTCACAACTGCACCTGAACTTATAATTATTTCAAATTAAAAAGTCTAATTTAATGGACAGAAAAAGGCAGGGAAATGTGCAATATCTTTTAGAAAGATTTCCATAAAATATTGTTAACAATAAAAGGCAATTTAATGCTATTTGGGAAACGATTGACTATAATGATTCACTTCGCAAGGTCTCTTGAGAACCAAGGGTTTTTGTTTTGCTTTGTTTTAATGATACTCAGAGTAAAAATATTTTGCTGCAGTCACAGTCCTGGATGACTTAGGAACACTGTTGTTATTAGAAACTAATTGTCACCAAAGATAAAATGGAGCATCTGTCTAGTAGAGAATGTGACGTGTTTTTTATCTAAGACAGATAATCATGATTGGTAGCCTGGCAGCATTACCTAAAGGTTGGCACCTTGCTTGCAGTATGTACTTACATGACCCCAGAGTGAGTTTCTCCTTAAATGTTGAGCCCTAGGCACCTCACTTGCCCCATCCCAGTCCTGGTCCTACTTCTAGCCTTAAAAGCTAGACAATCTAAACAAACCAGTTTCTCAGCTGTAAATTGGATGAGCGACTCAAGATTATCTCTAGAGTTCTAATTCTAAGATTAATAATAATAGCTACTGAGCATGGACTTCTGTTTTAGCATTAGGCATCTTATCTATTAACTTATTTAATCCCCACCAAAACCTTTTGGGGAACATCTTATTATCATTCTCATTTTACAAATAAGAAAATCAAGTGTCAGAAAAGCAAAAGATATTTCCCAAGAACACAGAGCAAGAGGATGAGGAAGCTGGGACGAGGATGACCAGTCATCCTGGTTTGCCCAAGAACTGAAGGTTTCCCCCAGCTGGGGAACTTTCAGTGCTAAAACTGGCCAAGTTCCAGGCAAAATGAGATGAGTTGTTCACCCTTGATAGGAGACCAATCCTAGATTCCCTTGACTCTGGAGTCTGTATTCCTACGGCTGTACCACACCACCTCTCAGTTTCTTAGAGACCCCCCTGAGGATAGTAACTATTAAAGCAAGCAAGAAAAATCATGTGTTTTCAAGGGGAAGTAGGAATAAAGATGCTGCCTGGAAGAACAGGAGAAAGTTGTAGGCAAGGAAACCTGTATTTATGTTCTATATTGTTCAGTTTCAGAAATAATTGGTGAATAGAAAGAATGGCAGACAAGCAATTAAACCTGAAAGACATTAAAATGAGAAAATAAGGGAGAGGAGCATGGAATTTATATATATTTTAAACATCTTACAGAAGTTTTAATAAATAATGTATGCTCCTTAGAAACAAATGCTAACAAAATAAATCTAGGTGGATGGTTTTCAGTAGGATTTGAGATCAACAGATGCAGAACATTAATCCAAAGATTGACAGAGTTAATGGCCCCACACGCAGAGAGCTTGCTTTCTCAGAATTACAACTTGCACTGATTTAACCTCCCTTCTCTCCATAACCCTGCCTTTTGAATAAGTGTTCCTTTGCTGAAAAGGTGTGATGCATTCCTCGGGGAGCAGAGGAGCACATCAGGCAAAACACAGAACCAGCAACAGCTTGGAGTATGCCAAACCCAGTGACCGCTGGAGCAGAGTTGGGTAGCAGATGTTGTGTTACCATGGCAACCACTGGGCAGCTCCAAATGAATAAGGGACTCAATTTCCAAGAACTGAGACCTGAAGGAGACTTTGACCCTGCCTTTCCTCAAAGCTCTGTGGCTTTGGAAATGTGGGGGGCAAAGGAAGAAATAAAGGAGGGGCTATCACAATTTTCTGTCCTCACTGATATTGTACTGTTGGTAAGAGAGAAAGACACTTAAAAAAATATCAACCTTTGACAGGAAACATCTTGCCAGCTGTGAATTAATGAGTTGTCTTGCCTCCAGGAGACTTGATAATCCCCCTCTCAGCTGAACTGGTATCTCCTCCCACAATCTTCCTCCACTGCCCTCTGCTCCCTGGCTAAGTAATCCTACAGAATGACTGCTTGTAGACAAAAAGGAGGTTTGCAGGCCACTTCCCTCCCTGTTCTCTGGCTCTCATGTTCTGCCCCAAAGCACAGGTGTCCACTGGTCCATCTCTCCATTAGCCCAGTGTCCATTTAGCATGACTCACACACCCACCAGGGCCTCAACCGCCATTGCCAAGCGCGGTTGTGCACACACCTGCCAAGAGACTGCACTGAACCGAGACGTTAAGACACCAGCCTCGAATTGTTCTCCTTAACTGTTCCACTGCCTCCGTGTGCTCTCAGTTTTTCCCAGAGAAACTCTAATTATCTTGTAAATAGCACAATAATATTGCATTCTGTTTTTTATGTCACAAAGTCTTCATTTTTTTCAAATGTAAACAATTAAAAATTATTTCTTGATATGTTAACTCTGTTTTGGCATTTCTTTGTTTTCCAGTACTACTTTGTGAACATCAAAAAATATAGCAGTGCTCCCTGGCCTTCCTCAACCTCCAGGAGGCCCTAGAATCTGCATTCTGTACTAGGAAGGGCAAAGGCTCTGTGAGCAGGCAGGTTCTGCAGCCTTTCTGAACCTCTGCTTCTAGAGCAGGGGGTCTCCAAAAGCAATCCATTGGGTCACAGACAGAAAATATTAAAACCTCTATTATTTTTCATCTCATCCTATACAAATATAGTTTCTGTATTTGTTTTATAGTGTATATAATATGTTAATGCAATGGTGTGTGTGTGTATAATTTTAAATTTAGTAAATATTTATGGAGGTTGTATCTGGTAATTTTTAAAACAGCTTTAAATCACATATCATACAATTCATCCATTTCAAGTATACAATTCAGTAAGTTTTAGTGTGTTCAGTTGTACACCTATCACCAAGATCAATTTTAGAACATTTTCTTTACCCCAAAAAAGAAATTCCACTCCTGTTAGCTATCGCCTCTCCCAATCCCACCCCTCCCAACCCGCCAGTCCCTGGAAAACACTCATGTACTTTTTGTCTCTATACATCTTCCTATTCTTGGTATTTTATGTAAACAGAATCACATTAATGTGGCCTTTTGGGTCTGGATTCTTTCACTCAGTACCATGTTTTCAAGGTTCATCCATGTTCTAGGATGGAGCAATTCTTTATTCCTTTTTATGGCTGAATACTATTCTAATATGGATAGTATTATCATTGCTTATCATTGCTATTATGGTTAAGCAACCAAACTTTGTCATAGACCCCTCATCTGTCTAATCTATGTGTTATAGGCACTATGCACCAATGATTATATTTGAAATATTCAATAACAGGTATTAATGAACAACAAGAGATATTGTAAGTGCTGGAACTGGTTTCTGGAAGTCCACTTAGTGCTCAGGTACACCCTTCATTTGCTGAGACCCAGGGTGTTGGGGGCAAGGAATTCAGGGGGCTCAGGGCAGGCTGTTTACCAATTGTCATGGAAGTATTTCAATATTTTAACAACTGAGGTGGCCATGTGTGTGCTTTCAAGCTGACATCTCCCTGGCAGATCAGCTGTGAGGGTTAAATGAGGCCAGGCACGTGCAGGACCTGGGGGTTTTTGTTTGGAAACGTGTAGTACCCTGCCACATGTAGCAGGCACAGCTGTCAGCCTAAAGTTGCCACTCCTCGTTCCCTTCTATCTAGGACTGCTCCCTGCAGCTGAGCGAGTCCCTCTCCTAGAAGCCTACTTTGTTATTCATGTAAAGGGAGTTGTAAGGTCCTGGGCAAGCCCATTCCACTCAGACATCAAAGGGAAAATCTCTTGCCTGGTCCCCATGATCCCTTCCCTGGAAAAAGAGGAGGGCAAACCTGGCTGGAGTCTGATGGAACAGCCTGGATGGGAGGTCACTGGGAGGCAGGAAAGAAAAAAGTTCAAACAAAATCCTACCCTTTCAGGTCCCTGCTTGCCTTGCATTGACCTGTATCTCCAGAATATTCCCTGATTCCACCCAGAGACTATGGATCACCGCTCATTTTTGCCATTAAAATCTCAGAATTTAGGAGGAAAGCGAGGCCCAGGTAGAAAAAGTTACTTGTTGAAGATCACACACAGATAGCTCACTTGTGGAGAGCTGAGTTGAGGGCAGAGGTTTCCTGATTATAGGCTAGAGCTTCTTTCAATTCACCAGCCCTGCGAGAAAAGCCAGTTTAAGAGCATTGGCTGAAATGACTTCAGTTCAGTACAACAAATGATGAGCTTCATTGAATGACTTCTCCATCCATAACGGTGTACTGTGCTCAGTTTATACTCATAAAGAGATTTCACACGCCAGGGCACTTTCAGGCCTCCTTGTAACCATGTACAGCTGAAGGAGTTAGCTAGATTGGAACCAAATAATAGTTAAAGTTAGAAAATAATACTTATGAGAATGGACTCAAAGAATTTGGTCTGAAGAAGAGAAAGATGAAGGGGCACATTGATGACATTTTAGGCGTTCTAGATAACAAAGATTCGCTACAAAGGAAAGAGAGGGCAGCTGCTCGTTGCCCCAAGTTGGTGGAGGAAGAGATTGCAGCAGGGTACAGGTGGCATGTAAGTGAAAGTATGACCCTAGCAGATGAAATTTCACTGGTCGATTAGGACTTATCTTCCCAGGGGTATTTGTCATAATCTCTTTTGGTTATTTGAATGCACTGACCTGTTTGGCAGTGTTTTCTTGAAAGGAGAGGCAGGAATTGGATGCAAAGAGCAGGAGTTCCTGCTGAACGGTGTGAAGGAAGTCACAGGTCACCTGGGCCAGGGCACAGTGTCCCCTGCTCTACCCCTCTCACCTCTGTGTCATTAACTGGAATCCTGTAGGGCAGCAGTTCCCAACCTTTTTGGCACCAGGGACTGGTTTCATGGAAGACAATTTTTCCATGGATGGGGGGTGGGGGGATGGTTCAAGCGGTAATGGGAGCAATGGGGAGCGGCAGATGAAGCTTCGCTTACTTGCAGGCCGCTCACCTCCTGCTGTGCGGTCTGGTTCCTAACAGGCTGTGGATTGGTACCCGGCCTGGGGGTTGGGGACCCCTGCTGTAGGGTATCCGGCCCCTCTGGGACTCCTCAAAGTATCCAGAATCATAGGGGCTTTGAGCTACAGGGAGGAGATACCCCAGCTCCAGCTGGCTTAACCAATAAGGAGAGACATTATCTCCCATAACAGGGCATGGAGAGATAGGTCAGGACCTCAGCATGGAATGGTGAACTGCTTGTCAACACCATCCGGGCTCTGGGCTCTTCATCTCTCTGTGCAGGGTGTCTTCAGCTTTGCCTTCATCCTAAAACTTTCCTTGATGGTTGTAAGGCAGAAACCTGGAGCCATTGAGGTCACATGAGTTCTTATTCACAGAAGAGAGAAAAAATAGCCACTAGCTTCTCAGTCATGACATAAAAGCCTTTCCTTTTCACTTGATTGGGTGAAGTTAGGTCTCACACACCCTCCCTTTTTGGCCAAAATCAGTCACCAGGGAAATGCCATGAGTCAATTGGCTCTTGGCTTTTAGAGCAAAACAAGTGTGGTTGTAAGTGTGGGAATTAACTGGGATGCCCACTCTACTTCTATTCCATCAGGACAAACCTTCACACACAGTGCCTGTCTGAGTGAGGACCAAGGCTGGGGCCACAGGCTCTTGCAGTCACCACTTGAGGATGAGGTCGTTTCTGAATCCAAAATCTGTCTTCTTTCTACTAACATTTATGACATACACTGAAACTTCTATCATTCAAATAAGACCTTCACATTATTTTTTTTGCTATATCAGCACACCATCTGTGGTATTCCTTACTATTTTTCTTTAAACAAGCTCACTTTTTTTCATAAGTTTGTTTAAAAATGAAACCTTATCACCATTGGAAATAGGAAACCTGTGTCTCTTGCCAAAATTATAAGTTTGTCGTTAAAACAAATACAATGTTAATTAATTTTATCTAGATACAGATGCCTGCAAAGTTACTAAAACAGCTTCTTTTAAAAGGGAGGTTAGCAGGTGTTTGAAAGTGTTAAAGACACACCAGCACCCACAGAGATTTTCTCTTTATTCTAAGCAGATGAATGGAAAGAAATTTGAAATTAGAATAGCTTTCCCACTATATGACTGCATGTTATTTAATGACATATCTGTGTATCACATTTTAATAACCAACATGATTAACCAATAACCAAAGTAAATAACAATTTTACTTCCTCCTTCTATTTGGGTGATACTAGACCTAACTGCATCTCATGTACCATTAGTGACCTGTGCCCTACTTTTGGGGAAATGATCTATTATAGTCTGCTGCTTTCCTTCAATATTCTTCCCTCCTCTTTGGTACTCAGGTGGTAAGAGCAACTGGGAAGGTATTGACCTTGTTTGCTACACATGGGCCCATTATCAGTGATCCAACTATACATGTATTTCTTGAGCAGTTACTGTGATTCTAGAGAGTATTAGGCAGAGACCCTCCCCTCAATGTACTTGTGATCTAGGTAAAGAAAGAGGACCCAACAATTGGAATGAAGAAGGGGAAAACATGGGTCGGGTTGAGAGAGCAGTGTCTGCCCTCCCCTCCTGTAACTCAGAGGCAGTCCGAGGTGCCTGGTACACTTTGGCCCCGGGCTGATGTCCAGGGGATGAGGGGCAGGGACCTGGGTCACTACTTGGCTTCCCTGATCTGGAATGGATTTTACACCCCAGTGAAGACAGAGTCAAGAGCCCAGCACTGTCTGCTCCTCCTTCCAGCTACACTGGGATGCCAGCCAAGCCCTGAGGAGAGAGATGCTGCCTTTTCTTCTAAAACACCCTTTAATGACTGGCATAGCTAGGGGACTTTAAAGGAGCTGCGTGCTCAAGTCTCCCTGCAAAGTTCAGGAAGGCTGGCCTTTCACGGGAGCTCAGACAGACCCTGGAAGCAGGAGGAAAAGGCAGGATGTGCCTTCTGCCTTGGGTGAGCGGAGGCCTGGGGCGCCCTCTCTGTGCCTGGGAGGAAGCAGTTCATGCAGAAAGACTGTATGGAAGGGCAGTTTCATTTGCTTAGTTTTAGAAGATTCCACGGGCTGGTCCTTAGCTGGGATTGACTCCTTTGTGCTGGCATTGGTTGGTGCTCTGTGCTCATCGCAGTGGGAGGGATGCCTTTCAGAGGAGGCAAGGCAGGGCGGGGGAGTGAGTGCATACCCTGCCTGAATAATGATGAAAGTTTCAGGCTCTCTCAGAGAGTTCTTTCTCTAGGCCATCTGCAGGGACATGGGTGCCCTTTTATCCTAATGTCATTCATGTTCTAAGGCTTATTGACAGCTGACCCAGTCATGCTCAGGCCCCACACAGAACATCCACTGCTTGAATCCCACTGAATCTTCCCCTTCCTCCTACATGGGGCCATGGCCATGTTCCCCTCTCTTGGTCCCTGACCTCCTGCTTTTACATTCCCTCTGCCATCAGTTGGATTAATGATCTCTCCTTCTTGCCCCTCTGTCAGACTCAGCTTTTAAATTAGTTAGCAAAACCTGACCAGCTCAGAAGAGGGCTTCTCAGCTCTCTGTTTAGTCTTTTTATTACCTTATTAGGTAAGGAGTATGGGAGCTTCTTATTGATTTGGGTTGGGACTTGGGAAAATGTTCTACATCTTTGTGGCTGGCACCTGCCTTGGGCCCTGCTCCCCACCTCCAGTACAGCCACCCCCAACATCGGTTCTGCCTACGTGGTGAAAAGAGCACGGATCAGGGAGTTGGTAGACAGTGTGAGATTCTTGGATAAGGCAACCTCTCCAACCTTCCTGTTTCTCATCTGCTGTGTAGATGTAAATTTCACAAACTCAGGTGCACAATATGTGTAACTTAATTTTTCTATGAGAATTTGTGTTTTGAGTCCCTATTCTGCATGGTGGAAGAAATGTACTGCAAAATAATTTGGGATTTCTTGTCCTTTCACCAGGTTTGCATTTATGTTCTGGGGGACTTATCTAAAAACACCATGATTCCAAGGGCCCAATCACTCATCGAAGTCATTTGGGCATCTGCTGACCAATGACATCTGTCCTCCCCATGTGGGTCTCTGTTGTCTATACATGCAATTTCCAGAGACAGTCTGCTATCTGGAGGGTCCCTCCATCTGGAGCACTCTCCTCTCCTTCTCAGCAATTTTTGGGAGCACAGGTATCATTCTCTGACACTGTATAAGGCTTCCTCCACCCCTCCAGTGGTGTGCTGGTAAATGTTTAACAACTACCTCTGGGGGTGGGGGGTTGGAGGGTGGATGGAAGGAGGTCCTGATTTGTAGTGTTTGCCAATTTCTGGGGTGTAAACACTCCCACTATGGCTGATTTCAAGCTACTGATGATTTAACAATCAGCTCGCAAAATTCCTGTAAATGTAACAGTCAATTCTAGCTAACCAGCTCCAGCACGCCACTGTGTGACACATCTTGTAACCAGGTCTCTGAAGATGAACTGCCTCCTGGCCACAACACCAGCAGTTAAAACAGACATCTTCTTGCTCTCACACCCCTGAAATGAATCTGAGATTTTCCTACCTGCTCAGGTGCCCAGGGAGAGGGCATAGGGCCAATTTTTTTTTTTTTTTTGTGGTATGAGGGCCTCTCACTGCTGTGGCCTCTCCCGTTGCGGAGCACAGGCTCCAGACGTGAAGGCTCAGCGGCCATGGCTCACGGGCCCATCCGCTCCAAGGCATGTGGGATCTTCCTGGACCGGGGCACAAAGCCGTGTCCCCTGCATCGGCAGGCAGACTCTCAACCACTGCGCCACCAGGGAAGCCCGATAGGGCCACTTTTGCAAGGGACTCCCTATTATCAATGCTCATTGTTTCTTTTCTGACTCCTCCTTCTTCCAGCCTAGGGAACAGTTTTCTAGTTGGCAGGATGGCTTTGAGTTGGAGGTAGTAACTTCTGTTACTCAGTCCAACTCTTAAGCTTGAGTGACTTCCATTGCCAAAGGGTGCTGGCTTTTGAAATGGCTCTTTTCTCTGCTCTTTGTTACCACATCCCTCCCCTAAGCAATTAACACAAAGTAGCCTAATGATTGAGGGGAGAAAAAAGTGCCAAGAGAGAAAAGTAGTTACAAAAAAGAAAAATTCACCAGCATCTCAAAAGCATTGTTCTATTGCATCAATATAGTAGTACTTCACTATTGGGAGGAAGTCGGGAGGAATAACTGAGAAAGGATATGAGAAGAGCTTCCGGCAGAGTATGACAGAGAAGGAATTCCATGATGTGGGTTATCCTTCTCTTTCCCCTCCAGCTGAAGGAATCACAATTTCCACTGGTTTGCATTATATTGAGTCAAGCATGGCTCCTGTGGCATCAACAGCCCCATCTCCTTCCCCTCCTTCACCCCGAGGATATGGCACTACTTGGGGTCAGAATGGACATTGTGCCTTTCCACTTGGAAGTTAAGGAAGAAACACCCATCTTCTCAAGTATTTACAGATCTCGTGTACAGCATATTTTAGCTAAAGAAATTAAGGAGTAAGTGACAATGCCATAGAGGGGTTAGTACATGTTTAAATTGTTTAAGACTCTATTTTAGATCTCATTGAATGCTAGAGTGAAAGGTATGTTAATGAGGACACCATCCATTTTAAAGGACTTGCCACCGTCTTGCTTTCTGTCTGGTTAACTGGGTTTTATTTGTTTGTTTGTTATTTTTACATCTTTATTGAAGTGTAATTGCTTTACAATGGTGTGTTAGTTTCTGCTTTATAACAAAGTGAATGAGTTATACATATACATATGTTCCCATATCTCTTCCCTCCTGCGTCTCCCTCCCTCCCACCCTCCCTATCCCACCCCTCTAGGTGGTCACAAAGCACCGAGCTGATCTCCCTGTGCTATGTGGCTTCTTCCCATTAGCTATCTATTTTACGTTTGGTAGTGTATATATGTCCATACCACACTCTCACTTTGTCACAGCTTGCCCTTCCCCTTCCCCATATCCTCAAGTCCATTCTATAGTAGGTCTGTGTCTTTATTCCTGTCTTACCCGTAGGTTCTTCATGACACTTTTTAAAATTAAATTCCATATATATGTGTTAGCATACAGTATTTGTCTCTCTCTTTCTGACTTACTTCACTCTGTATGACAGACTCTAGGTTCATCCACCTCATTACAAATAACTCAATTTCATTTCTTTTTATGGCTGAGTAATATTCCATTGCATATATGTGCCACATCTTCTTTATCCATTCATCTGTTGATGGACACTTAGGTTGCTTCTATGTCCTAGCTGTTGTAAATAGAGCTGCAATGAACATTTTGGTACATGCCTCTTTTTGAATTATGCTTTTCTCAGGGTATCTGCCCAGTAGTGGGATTGCTGGGTCATATGGTAGTTCTATTTGTAGTTTTTTAAGGAACCTCCATACTGTTCTCCATAGTGGCTGAGCCAATTCACATTCCCACCAGCAGTGCAAGAGTGTTCCCTTTTCTCCACACCCTCTCCAGCATTTATTGTTTCTAGATTTTTTGATGATGACCATTCTGACTGGTGTGAGATGATATGTCATTGTAGTTTTGATTTGCATTTCTCTAATGATTAATGATGTTGAGCATTCTTTCATGTGTTTGCTGGCAGTCTGTATATCTTCTTTGGAGAAATGTCTATTTAGGTCTTCTGCCCATTTTTGGATTGGGTTGTTTGGTTTTTTGTTACTGAACTGCTTGTAAATTTTGGAGATTAATCCTTTGTCAGTTGCTTCATTTGCAAATATTTTCTCCCATTCTGAGGGTTGTCTTTTGGTCTTGTTTATGGTTTCCTTTGCTGTTCAAAAGCTTTGAAGTTTCATTAGGTCCCATTTGTTTATTTTTGTTCTTATTTCCATTTCTCTAGGAGGTTGGTCAAAAAGGATCTTGCTGTGATTTATGTCATAGAGTGTTCTGCCTATGTTTTCCTCTAAGAGTTTGATAGTTTCTGGCCTTACATTTAGGTGTTTAATCCATTTTAAGCTTATTTTTGTGTATGGTGTTAGGGAGTGACCTAATCTCATACTTTTACTTGTACCTGTCCAGTTTTCCCAGCACCACATATTGAAGAGGCTGTCCTTTCTCCACTGCATATTCCTGCCTCCCTTATCAAAGATAAGGTGACCATATGTGCGTGGGTTTATCTCTGGGCTTTCTATCCTGTTCCTTTTATCTGTATTTCTGTTTTTGTGCCAGTACCATACTGTCTTGATTACTGTAGCTTTGTAGTATAGTCCGAAGTCAGGGAGCCTGATCCTCCACCTGCATTTTTCGTTCTCAAGATTGCTTTGGCTATTCGGGGTCTTTTGTGTTTCCATACAAATTGTAAAATGTTTTGTTCTAGTTCTGTGAAAAATGCCAGTGGTAGTTTGATAGGGATTGCATTGAATCTGTAGATTGCTTTGGGTAGTATAGTCACTTTCACAATGTTGATTCTTCCAATCCAAGAACATGGTATATCTCTCCATCTATTTGTATCATCTTTAATTTGTTTCATCATTGTCTTATAATTTTCTGCATACAGGTCTTTTGTCTCCTTATGTAGGTTTATTCCTAGATACTTTATTCTTTTTGTTGCAATGGTAAATGGGAATGTTTTCTTGATTTCACTTTCAGATTTTTCATCATTAATGTATAGGAATGCCAGAGATTTCTGTGCATTAATTTTGTATCTTGCTACTTTACCAAATTCATTGATTAGCTCTAGTAGCTTTCTGGTAGCATCTTTAGGATTCTCTATGTATAGTATCATGTCATCTGCAAACAGTGACAGATTTACTTATTTTCTGATTTGGATTCCTTTTATTTCCTTTTCTTCTCTGATTGCTGTGGCTAAAACTTCCAAAACTATGTTGAATAAGAGTGGTGAGAGTGGGCAACCTTGTCTTGTTCCTGATCTTAGTGGAAACGCTTTCAGTTTTTCACCATTGAGGACGATGTTGGCTGTGGGTTTGTCATATATGGCCTTTATTATGTTGAGGAAAGTTCCCTCTATGCCTACTTTGTGCAGGGTTTTTATCATAAATGGGTGTTGAATTTTGTCGAAAGCTTTCTCTGCATCTATTGAGATGATCATATGGTTTTTATTCTTCAATTTGTTAATATGGTGTATCACATTGATTGATTTGCGTATATTGAAGAATCCTTGCATTCCTGGAATAAACCCCACTTGATCATGGTGTATGATCCTTTTAATGTGCTGCTGGATTCTGTTTGCTAGTATTTTGTTGAGGATTTTTGCATCTATGTTCATCAGTGATATTGGCCTGTAGTTTTATTTCTTTGTGACATCCTTGTCTGGTTTTGGTATCAGAGTGATTGTGGCCTTGTAGAATGAGTTTGGGAGTGTTCCTCCCTCTGCTATATTTTGGAAGAGTTTGAGAAGGATAGGTGTTAGCTCTTCTCTAAATGTTTGATAGAATTCGCCTGTGAAGCCACCTGGTCCTGGGCTTTTGTTTGTTGGAAGATTTTTAATCACAGTTTCAATTTCAGTGCTTGTGATTGGTCTGTTCATATTTTCTATTTCTTCCTGATTCAGTCTTGGCAGCTTGTGTATTTCAAAGAATTTGTCCATTTCTTCCAGGTTGTCCATTTTATTGGCATAGAGTTGCTTGTAGTAATCTCTCATGATCTTTTGTATTTCTGCAGTGTCAGTTGATACTTCTCCTTTTTCACTTCTAATTCTACAGATTTGAATCTTCTCCCTTGTTTTCTTGATGAGTCTGGCTAATAGTTTATCAATTTTGTTTATCTTCTCAAAGAACCAGCTTTTAGTTTTATTGATCTTTGCTATCATTTCCTTTATTTCTTTTTCTTTTGTTTCTGATCTGATCTTTATGATTTCTTTCCTTATGTGAACTTTGGGGTATTTTTTGTTCTTCTTTCTCTAATTGCTTTAGGTGCAAGGTTAGGTTGTTTATTCCAGATGTTTCCTGTTTCTTAAGGTAGGATTGTATTGCTATAAAATTCCCTCTTAGAACTGCTTTTGCTGCATCCCATAGGTTTTGGGTCATCGTGTCTCCATTGTCATTTGTTTCTCGGTATTTTTTGATTTCCTCTTTGATTTCTTCAGTGATCACTTCATTATTAAGTAGTGTATTGTTTAGCCTCCACGTGTTTGTATTTCTTACAAATCTTTTCACGTAATTGATATCTACTCTCATAGCATTGTGGTCGGAAAATATACTTGATACAATTTCAATTTTCTTAAATTTACCAAGGCTTGATTTGTGACCCAAGATATGATCTATCCTGGAGAATGTTCCATGAGCACTTGAGAAAAATATTTATTCTGTTGTTTTTGGATTGAATGACCTCTAAATATCAATTAAGTCCATCTTGTTTAATGTATCATTTAAAGCTTGTGTTTCCTTATTTATTTTCATTTTGGATGATCTGTCCATTGGTGAAAGTGGGGTGTTAAATTCCCCTGCTATGAATGTGTTACTGTCTATTTCCCCTTTTATGGCTGTTAGTATTTGCCTTATGTATTGAGGTGCTCCTTTGTTGGGTGCATAAATATTTACAATTGTTATATCTTCTTCTTGGATTGATCCCTTGATCATCATGCAGTGTCCTTTTTTGTCTCTTCTCATAGTCTTTATTTTAAAGTCTATTTTGTCTGATATGAAAATTGCTACTCCAGCTTTCTTTTGGTTTCCATTTGCATGGAATATCTTTTTCTATCCCCTCACTTTCAATCTGTATGTGTCTCTAGGTCTGAAGTGGGTCTCTTGTAGACAGCATATATATGGGTCTTGTTTTTGTATCCATTCAGCCAGTCTGTGTCTTTTAGTTGGAGCATTTAAACCATTTACATTTAAGTTAATTATCGATATTTATGTTCCTATTCCCATTTTCTTAATTGTTTTGGGTTTCTTATTATAGGTCTTTTCCTTCTCTTGTGTTTCTTGCCTAGAGAAGATCCTTTAGCATTTGTTGTAAAGCTGGTTTGGTGGTGCTGAACTCTCTCAGCTTTTGCTTGTCTGTAGATTTTAATTTCTCCATCAAATCTGAATGAGATCCTTGCTGGGTAGAGTAATCTTGGTTGTAGGTTTTTCTCCTTTATCACTTTAAATATGTCCTGCCAGTTCCTTCTGGCTTTCAGAGTTTCTGCTGAAAGATCAGCTGTTAACCTTATGGGGATTCCTTTGTGTTTTATTTGTTGTTTTTCCTTGCTGCTTTTAATATGTTTTCTTTGTATTTAATTTTTGACAGTTTGATTAATATGTGTCTTGGTGTGTTTCTCCTTGGATGTATCCTGTATGGGACTCTCTGTGCTTCCTGGACTTGATTAACTATTTCCTTTCCCATATTAGGGAAGTTTTCAACTATAATCTCTTCAAATATTTTCTTAGTCCCTTTTTCTCTTCTTCTTCTGGAACCCCTATAATTCCAATGTTTGTGTGTTTAATGTCGTCACAGAGGTCTCTGAGACTATCCTCAGTTCTTTTCATTTTTTTTTCTTTATTTTGCTCTGCAGTAGTTATTTCCACTACTTTATCTTCCAGGTCACTTATCCGTTCTTCTGCCTCAGTTATTCTGCTATTGATCCCATCTAGAGTATTTTTAATTTCATTTATTGTGTTGTTCATTGTTGTTTGTTTCATCTTTAGCTCTTCTAGGTCCTTGTTAAATGTTTCTTGCATTTTCTCTATCATAGTTCCAAGATTTTGGATCATCTTTACTATCATTATTCTGAATTCTTTTTCAGGTAGACTGCCTATTTCCTCTTCATTTGTTAGGTCTGGTGGGTTTTTATCTTGCTCTTTAATCTGCTGTGTGTTTTTCTGTCTTCTCATTTTGCTTATCTTACTGTGTTTGGGGTCTCCTTTTTGCAGGCTGCAGGTTCATAGTTCCCGTTGTTTTTGGTGTCTGTCCTCAGTGGCTAAAGTTGGTTCAGTGGCTTGTGTATGCTTCCTGGTGGAGGGGACTAGTGCCTGTGTTCTGGTGGATGAGGCTGGATCTTGTCTCTCTGGTGGGCATGTCCACGTCTGGTGGTGTGTTTTGGGGTGTCTGTGGCCTTATTATGATTTTAGGCAGCCTCTCTGCTAATGGGTGGGGTTGTGTTCCTGCCTTGCTCGTTGTTTGGCATAGGGTGTCCAGCACTGTAGCTTGCTGGTCATTGAGTGAAGCTGGGTGTTGGTGTTGAGATGGAGATCTCTGGGAGATTTTCACCATTTGATATTATGTGGAGCTGGGAGGTCTCTAGTGGACCAGTGTCCTGAAGTTGGCTCTCTCACCTCAGAGGCACAGCACTGACTGCTGGCTGCAGCACCAAGAGCCTTTCATCCGCATGGCTCACAATAAAAGGGAGAAAGAGTAGAAAGAAAGAAAGAAGAAGAGAGAGAGAGAGAGGAAGAAAGAAAGAAAGAAAGAAAGAAAGAGGATAATAGAAAATAAAGTAAGGTAAAATAAAATAAAGTTATTAAAATAAAAAATAAGTATTAAAACTTTTTTTAAAAAAGTAAAAAAAAAAAAAAAACAGACAGAACCCTAGGACAAATGGTGAACGCAAAGCTATACAGACAAAATCTCACACAGAAGCATACACATACACACTCACAAAAACAGGAAGAGAGGAAAAATAATAAATCTTGTTCTCAAAGTCCACCTTCTCAATTTGGGATGATTCGTTGTCTATTCAGGTATTCCACAGATGCAGGGCACATCAAGTTGATTGGGGATATTTAATCCACTGCTTCTGAGGCTTCTGGGAGAGATTTCCCTTTCTCTTCTTTGTTCGCACAGCTCCCGGGGTTCAGCTTTGGATTTGGCCCCACCTCTGCGTGTAGGTCACCTGAGGGCGTCTGTTCTCTCAGACAGGACGGGGTTAAAGGAGCTGCTGATTCGGAGGCTCTGGCTCACTCGGGCCACGGGGAGGGAGGGGTACGGAGTGCAGGGCGAGCCTGTGGCGTCAGAGGCCGACGTGACGTTGCACCAGCCTGAGGCGCGCTGTGCGTTCTCCCGGGGAAGTTGTCCCTGGATCCCGGGACCCTGGCAGTGGCGGGCTGCATAGGCTTCCCAGAAGCGGGGTGTGGATAGTGACCTGTGCTCGCACACAGGCTTCTTGGTGGCGGCAGCAACAGCCTTAGCGTCTCTTGCCTGTCTCTGGGGTCCGCGCTGTTAGCCGCGGCTCACGCCCGTCTCTGGAGCTCCTTTAAGCAGCGCTCTTAATCCCCTCTCCTCGCGCACCAGGAAACAAAGAGGGAAGAAAAAATCTGTTGCCTCTTTGGCAGGTGCAGACTTTTCCCTGGACTCCCTCCCGGCTAGCCGTGGCACACTAGCCCCTTCAGGCTGTGTTCACGCCGCCAACCCCAGTCCTCTCCCTGCGCTCCGACCGAAGCCGGAGCCTCAGCTCCCAGCCCTGCCCACCCCGGCGGGTGAGCAGACAAGCCTCTCAGGCTGGTGAGTGCTGGTCGGCACCGATCCTCTGTGCGGGAATCTCTACGCTTTGTTCTCCGCACCCCTGTTGCTGCGCTCTCCTCCGCGGCTCCTGGTTAACTGGGTTTTTGACCTCAGCCTCCCTGCTAGATGCACATCCCTGAGGACAGGACTAGCACAGAACTGTGTTAGTGGTTAGAAAATGGCTGCTGAGTTATTTTCTTGATTCCTGGGTTTCATTATGGATTCCCCCTATAAGAAGCTACCCACTCAAGAAAGAGGTGGAAAATGTATATTTCCTCAATATCGCATTGCTTGACTCTTGGCGTATATCTATCAGGATCTATCATTTCTACAGATTCTAGTCTAAATGATCTGTACAGGGAATGCTAATTGCTCTTTGGGGGAAGGGATTGGAACATGATATCCCATTCTGGCTTCATTCAGAGTCTTTGAACATGGAGATGCCTTTCAAATTCCATAGAACGTGGCTACCTTTAGAAACAGAGGTGGTCCTTGGAAGCCCACGGGGCCTTTCTTTACCCTAGCATGGGAAAGAAGTGAGATTTCAGTTTGTCTCATCCCCTGCAACACAGACACTCAGCATGGCTTCTTTTGATCTTGGGAAGATGGAAGTGAGGAGGAAAACTAGGCAGAGTGAATTGGAGATCATTGGTTGGCAATGAGCTCCACCACATCAACATTCATGTTCGATTTTGTGAGTACCAGCTGACTGCAACCCGGGGTAGGTCCTTGAGGAAAATAGCATGGCCAGATTCCAGCCTGCAACTCAGATCAAATGCAAGACCAGGATCTTGGCATGGGGAAATAACCAAAGGGGCTCTCAATACTAACCTTTTTTTCCTTTCAAGAAAAACTGACTGGATATCTTTTCAGCTATGAGATATCTGGAGACTGGAATGGAAGAAGCAGGCTCTGTAAATCTTGCTGCAGATTCTATCAGAGTTTTGAGTCTCAATCTCTATGACTGTGGTGGTATGAAAAGATTTTGCAGGATTCACAAACAGCATGTTTCTAGTTATCCTGCCCCTCCCACTCCCCTTAAGAAACTTTTTAGTCCTTTCCCATTTAAACTAACCTGTGAGGCATCTATTGCCTTAATAAGGGGTTGGTAGGGCAGAAAAGCAGAGGGAAAAGTTTAAAAGCTTGGATTTTTGAGTATCAAAATTCAAGGCCTTGGAGGATGATTGATTACCAGAAGCAATTCCCCCCACCCCCCGACTAAATAAAAATCCTATGAGTTGGAAGAGGGAAAAGAGAGAATCAAAGAGTGGGTGAAACACAGAGGTAAACTCTAGTGTGGGTTCTAAGAAGGTATCTTGAGTTCCCGTCAATCATTCCAGGGTGGGGTAACATCATTATGGAACCCCAGGTAGGTTAGAGGATGCTTCAAGAACAATTGTTTCTTACTGCTAGACTGGAGCCTGGGGAATTGGCAAGTCTGTAGAATCCCCTTGAGGCCAGTGTGGCATGGAAAGGAGTAGATTAGAAATGGCTGCTTGGCATTTCTTTAGGCAGAAACATCCTGGATCAGTCTTAGAGTTTTACTTAGACTCTAATCTTAGAGTCTAGAGTCTCTTAGAGCTTCCAGGAATGGTAGACAGCAGCTGAAATTCCTTAGAGCCCCAGAAAAGAGTGTGGAAGTAGCTGAGAGCCAGCCTTGAAGAACCCAGTGATGGGGATGAGGGAATGTAAGATGACCTTACTTCAGTCTCTACCTTGCAGCAGATGTGTTTTCCTTGTAGAAGATTAAGAAGTGGTGACTGCAATTTCTTGAAAAATCCAGACTAATCTTTGCCCAGGGACACTTTCCAGCCCTTTGACTTGTGACCTTCTCCTGGTAGAATTTCCACCTCTTAACCCCTTCATCCTCAGAAAGCGTGTAGTGTGATGTTCTAGGTCTGCACTGTGCGGTGTAGTAGCCACTAGATGCAAGTGACCATTTAAGTTAATTATAATCAAATTAAATTAAAAATTTAGTTCCTCACTTGCACTAGCCACATTCTGAGTGCTCAAAACCCACATGTGGCTAGTGGCTACTATATTGAACCGCACAGTATAGAGCTGTTTCCAGCTCTATACTGTGCTGTTCACTGTGCTATATCACTGGAAGTTCTATTGATCAGTGCTATGGCCTTTGTCACTACTTCTGCTAAGACAATGACCACTAACGACCTCCTTTGCCCCCGACACCCATACACCCACCCACAAGCGGGTTGAGTCCAGAGAATTCTGTCACCAGCCTCTGAGCTGGCATTTTCCTGGATGTGGCCATGTTCAATTAGTGGTGTTCTTTTGCTGACACTTCCTAGTCTCCATGCTGCTCTCACCACCATCACCACCAGAGCCCACAGAGTTGTGAGTGACATGATGTTAAGAGATCCTCCCAGAGGCTGGTTGTCCTGGTCAAACAGGAATAGGAGGCTCCCCATTCAGAATCTAGATTTTCATCAATTTCAAGAATCCGCCATTCCCATCAAAACTATCAACTGGTATCAAGTCTCCTAAGACTAGAAAAGGAGAGGCCAGCACCCTCCGTTGGAGACAGAAGTCACAGAGGATGGTGCTTGGACCCCGGCCCCACCCATTCTTAGCAGGGGCTGTGAACACCTCCTTTCTTTTCTGAAAAATGAGATAACTATACCCGCCTTATAAAATTGATTGTGGGGATAAATGTAAAATACCGAGGACAATGGCTGTGATATAATTGAGCCTCAGTAAATAACAGCTGCTATTTTTATTTCTCAGCTGCCCTCTGGGATAATCTGTACTTTTAGGGTAGAGCAGTAAGAGGGAGGAAATACAGCAGTAGCTCCCTGCACCACAGGTCACTCGATCTTGCCATCTGGCATAATGAGAAATCATCCTGCTTAATTTATGAAAACTGCCTCATGCTTCAGGCTCCACCTGGTTTACTCTGGTGGGTGTTGGGCTTTTTTCAGGTGTGGTGGTGGCCTCATGTGCCTGGATGGGTGCATTTAAAAGCAATCCTTGGGGTCTGCCTTGAGGGTCTTTTGGAGAAGGAAACCCAAATGTCTTTTCAGAAGAGTTGAACACAGGGTACATGTATACAATGGGATATTACTCAGCCATCAAAAAGAATGAAATAATGCCATTTTTTAGCAACATGGATAGATCTAGAGATTATCATACTAAGTGAAGTCAGACAGAGAAAGACAAATATTATGATATCACTTATATGTGGAATCTAAAAAATAGTACAAATGAACTTATTTACAAAGCAGAAATAGACTCATAGACATAGAAAACTAATTTATGGTTACCAAAGGGAAAGGGGAAGGAAGGGTAAATTGAGAGTATGGGATTAACAGAGCACACTACCATATATAAAATAAATAAACAACAAGGATTTATTGTATAGCACAGAGAACTATATTCAGTATCTTGTAATAAACTATAATGGAAAAGAATAAAGAAGAATATAGGTAAATACATATATGTATGTATAACCGAATCACTTTGGTGTCCACTTGAAACTAACACAATATTGTAAATTAACTATACTTCAATTAAAAAAATTATCAGCCCAGAGTGACTTATGTAGATTAGGCTAAAAGGAGATGGCAGAATAATAAGACACTTTCAGTTCTAGTCTTCCTTATGTAATCTTAGGCGCAATTTGGTCAATCCTAGATGATGTGTATTGTTAGAGTGACTCTGAGTATCAGACCTTCCCCCGGCAATGTTGTCTCCCTTTTTAGGCTACTGGACAGGTAATTGACTTAATGCATTAAAAAAATTTAATGTACTTTTTATGTATAAGATGTTATCTTAAGCACTGTCAGGACTAAAGAATTAAAAAAGATATTGTCTGTAAGGAATATATCTGAATAAAGAATATAACATATGGACCCAAACATGATTAATACAGTGAGTATAAGTGCTGTGAGAGCAAAGGATTGTGGAATCTAGTGAGAAACCATCACTCCTGGTGAAGTAGTGGAGGAAATGTGGATCAGTGGACTCTCCACTGACTCACCACTGAACTTGCTAGTGCATTAAGCCCCTCCCAGCCCAGCGTCTGCCTGTGAGGCCCCAGTGGAGGGGCCAACCTGGATTTGAAAGATGCTTTAATATGATCATCCCGGGGATAACAGGGATTGGTAAGACATCACATGGGAACTATTATGTGAACTAGATATTGAGCCATTGGCAAAAAGCCAAGCTTAATGAACTAATCATAGAGAGCACCAAGGTTTCTATAATATTTGTGCTTGATGTTAAAAGATGGGTGGGATTTAAACCAAGGGAGGCAGTGACGTTATAACAGGGATGTCAGGTCAAAAGAATTGAAGCTAAGTGCCCAACCATGTTCTATATGCAGGTCATGATGGGGAAAAGATTAGAGGTTGGCCAAGAACTTAATTTCTGATCACCAGGGATCCTGAAGGCCCAAACCCTGCCATGTGATGGTATTAAATACCTCGTTCCTTTGTTTGCACCACACCCCTTTATTTAGGGTAGAGGTTAAGAAATGTAATTTCTGGATCATACTATATGAGCATTTAAAATTTTAATAGACATTGGCAAATTGTCTTCTGGAATGACCATACTAATTTATACCCTAGCAGCATATGAGAAAGCCAGTTACCCTATGCCCTCACACGAAATAATATCAAAAAAAATATTTACCATCCTGATAGGTCAAGATGGTCTTTGATTTTTTTTTTTTTTTTTTGCAGTACGCGGGCCTCTCACTGTTGTGGCCTCTCCCATTGCGGAGCAACAGGCTCCGGACGCGCAGGCTCAGTGGCCATGGCTCACGGGCCCAGCCGCTCCATGGCATGTGGGATCTTCCCGGACTGGGGCACGAACCCGTGTCCCCTGCATTGGCAGGTGGACTCTCAACCACTGTGCCACCAGGGAAGCCCAGTCTTTGATTTTTAAAAGATTTTTATTTCCTTGACTACTAGTGAGATTGAACACTTATAGGACATTTGTGTTTCCTCTTTTATGAACTTCCCATTCATGTTATTTGCTTGGTTTTCTATCAGGTTTACTGAGACAAGGATGGGAATGGCAGCCCCTGTATTTGCGTAATTCAGCAGTTCTGGTTGTTTCTCTTTTTTGTGTCAATAGGTAGGGATTCATTATATATTCTGACAGTAATTCTTTGTCATTTATAGCTATTTCAAATATTCTATTCTCTTTAGATTTTGTATATGCTGTTTTAGATTGCACAGATACTTTAATTTTGAAATAGTTAAATCTATCAATTTTTTTTTTTTTTTTTGCGGTATGCGGGCCTCTCACTGTTGTGGCCTCTCCCATTGCGGAGCACAGGCTGCGGACACGCAGGCTCAGCGGCCATGGCTCACGGGACCAGCCGCTCCATGGCATGTGGGATCTTCCCGGACCGGGGCACGAACCCGCATCCCCTGCATCTGCAGGCGGACTCTCAACCACTGCGCCACCAGGGAAGCCCTATCAATTTTTTTATTTACAGATTTTTGCATTTCGGATCTTTTAAGGAAATCCCCAAACCATGAGTCTGTTCTCCTGTTTTATCTTCATAGTTTTTTTAACAGTTTTAACTATGTAAACCATGTAGGGTATGTATTCTTCACTGGTGAGAGGCAGTGAGTCAAATTCATTTCCAGATTGTCTCCTCAAACCATTAGTTGAATAGTCAAGCATTTCCCCAGTCATTTGCAATACTCTTCTTTAATATAGTCTAAGTCCCCCAATATATTCCAGTGTCTGTATATAGTTGCTCTTCTGAGTCTTTGATCTATTTATCTGGTCCTGTACAAATGCTGCACCTTTTTAAGTACTAGAGCTTTATTAACATGTTGATTTTTGAGAAGGCTACTCTTCCTGCATTGCAGTTTTAAATTTTTATGTTCAGAATTACCATGGCTATTCTTGAGCACTCCCATTTGAATTTTGTAATCAGTTTTTGAATTTCCATAAAAACTCCTATTGAGATTTTCTTGGTGATTGCATTGCAATCATTTCAGGAAAAACATCACATTTTTCAAGTAGTTAGTCATCCAATCTTGGAATATGGTAGGACTCTCTATTTTTCAAGTTATTATCTTTGTCTTTGAAGATGGCTTTACAGTTTTTCTTTAAATAAATAATAGACATTTCTGTTAGGCATTTTTATGGATTATGTGTGTTGCTGCCATGAATGAGACAGCATCATTATTATTGTGATTTTTATTAAGTGTGAAATAATAAAACCCTTGTAAATGAACTCAGCTGAGTATAGCCTTCTCTGTAGCTATGACTTTGCATTTTGCTCTTTTAGAAATTTGAAAGCTAAGCAGGTAGGAATTTTCTATTCATCAGGACTCAAGCAACAGACCCATGTCCCTGTACTCAATGTGCCCCAGATAGAAGGATGTACAGATTTCTATCAGTAAGGGATGACTTATCAGATGTGATTCTGAGCCTACACAGGCAGAAAAGTGGTGAACATCAACTTACCACATTATTAATTTATACACACAACTACTGATGCTCTAATCACCATGATGAGCCATCTACTCACACTAGTCTCTAGAAAAGATGACTTTATATTTAAAAAAAAAAATAGGAAAAAGACAGTACAAGAATCTTTCTAATACCAAAAGTTTCAGGTAAATGTTTAGAAAGATCATTAAATGTTCTTCCAAAGAGTTGAGGATAGCACCAATTTGGTTGTATTTCAGCTTTAGTCTTATCGGGTTAGATAATTCATGAACTTGGTTTGATCTGAGGGTACATTTCTATTTTTTTTTTTTTTTTTCTTGTGGTACGCGGGCCTCTCACTGTTGTGGCCTCTCCCGTTGCGGAGCAAAGGCTCCGGACGCGCAGGCTCAGTGGCCATGGCTCACGGACCTAGCCGCTCCGCGGCATGTGGGATCTTCCCGGACCAGGGCATGAACCCGTGTCCCCTGCATTGGCAGGCGGACTCCCAACCACTGCGCCACCAGGGAAGCCCCTGAGGGTATATTTCAATGTATCTTGAAATTCTCAAAGCTAACCATGGTCTAGACTCTGAGGGCATTTTTAAGTGTGCAGTAGATATTGGATATATCCATTTTTACTTCTGCAAGAGCTTTGAGTGAAAATTTCTTTTTCATGTGTGAAAATGTGAAACTGTTTTTCCAGGCCGGTAACAGCTTGTGGTCCTCTCTGGCAACCATCTTGTAATTCAGTAACAAGATGGTTTTAATTTTCCTCTGTGACAAAAGTGAAGTGAGCACTCCTGGGAAGTTACCTGTCGTCTTCTGGATTTTTCTGGTAGTAAAATAAAGTTTTATGCCTTTCTTATCTCTACCTCACAGAAGTATTTCAAGCACCTAAAAAAATATGCCAATGTAGACTGCCACCAAAACTCATAAATGAAGAGCTGCATATAAACTCATGTAACTAACAGATACCAATTACCTGGAGGCTTTGGGGGTGATAAACAGTAGACAAAGATTGAGAAATAAAAACTTAGACCTGTGTTCATAACTATAAGAGCAAATAGAGTATTGGGCCACCCCAAAAAGGGAAAGGAAACATCCCTTATCACTCAGGATCCAAAAATCTGGACCCTAATAATCGATTCTAGTTTGTTGTGAAATTGATGAGAATTAAATAAAGTGTTTGTAAACTCAATTTTTAGAGCCATTTTGAGCCAGATCTGCATATGACTATTCGATAGCTTGGAGAGTTTAAGCACAAAAAATTGTTTAAATTTGCAAAGTGACTACATGATATCACATATTTGCCCACTATTTAAAATAAAATCCTCAAACCAGGAAATGTATTATTCACTTGAAATACTTGCAGGATTGACTTTACCACGAAATCCTATGTCTTTTATAGATCTATTCTTATACAAAGATCAAGAGGATTGGTGTCTGTGTGGTTTATAAAACTATCTTAGTTGTAGCTTCTCGGAAGTACATGATGTTTATAAGGGTTGGATGCATGCTGATTTTGGAAAGGAATTAATACATAATTTGAATTCAGAGTACAAGCTTTTAAAAAATATGATCCAATTTAGAGAAGCATTTCTGAAATACCTCTGGGGAAAAATTTCTTTTATTAATCCAATCAGCCATTGGATGTCATTCTTCCAATAAAATTATGTTTATCTGCCAATGGGTGACTCTGCTTCTTATGCATGTAATTTCAGTGGGTGCAAACGGTGATGGTAAATAATTGTCCTCAGGGAGATAATTGCTCTTATAATTATTTACCCATGCAAGTTAGCTCAGTTAAAAATTTAATCCTCTGGGCTCCCCTGGTGGCGCAGTGGTTGAGAGTCCGCCTGCCGATGCAGGGGACACGGGTTCGTGCCCCGGTCCGGGAGGATCCCACGTGCCGCGGAGTGGCTGGGCCCGTGAGCCATGGCCGCTGAGCCTGCGCGTCCGGAGCCTGTGCTCTGCAACAGGAGAGGCCACAACAGTGAGAGGCCTGCGTACCGCAAAAAAAAAAAAAAAAAATGTAATCCTCTGTCAGATGACCTGGCAACATGAGAGAACGTGTTTTCTATGTACTCAAGTGGAGGAAGAGACCTTGCATTTCTTAGACATTTTCTGGGTGCCAGGCGCAGTGCTAAGTGCCTTATATACACTGTTCCACTGAATCCCACAATCTTCCTATGAAGTGGGCATGATTATCTTCACTTTATTTACGAGAACCCCTCGGTCCTGTAGATGGCAAGTAGAGGAACCTAGATTGAAACCCAGGCTAACAGGCTGGTATGAAATAAATCCTATTTCACAGAGTGTTTGCAAGGCTTAAATGAGGAGGCAGAACTTGTAAAGAATTTAGCCCAGTGCTTGGTACATTGTTATATTTATCCTCATGTCTGTCATAGAGACTTTACTTCTGTGATCGCTGCCTGCTTCCTTCCAGAAACCCATTCCAATGGACAGGGCAAAACCTCATACCTGGATCCTAAATGAGAGAGAGAGTTCTTCGGAGGCCTTTGCATGCCCTACCTCCTTGAGAATGCTTTATCTGTCTGCTCTGGTCCTTAAGGATTCTCTCCTCTCCGAATTCCCATCACTGTCATGTCTCCGTTTCTTAATAGCACCTGGATGTAGAGTGTATTGTAGAGTTCATTTTATTATATGGAGGCTTGCTTTTCCTCAATCCAGATTGTAGTTTTATTGTGTACAGGGCTTCCTTGGATCTCTCCACAGGGTCTCCTAGGGTACAGGGCTCCATACCAGACCCTGGATCGATACTCTTTGATCAAGTGTGAAACCTACAAGTCATGAGCTACCTGAAGCCTAGAAGGTGCTGAGGGCTCAGGCTCAAGGCATCTGTTTGTTTTGAAAAGGTGGGAGACTCCTTTTGAGGAACTGTCATCTAACATCAGTGTCACCCATTGGCTGGCCTTCCTCTTTTGATGATCTTTGCATAATGTGGTGACGTGGCATGCCAGGCGAGATCTTTGGGGTTTTTCCCTCTTCAGAGTAACTGGCACTGACAGCTCCTCCCTCCTTACCCACATCCCATCTGTGCCCCCGCCAAAAGGCTGGAGAAGGGGGTGAGAGGTCACCATTTTGCAGGGAGAAGTGATGTTTACGAAGAGTGACATTGACTGGTTTTCTGTCCCAATGTTAAGGGAATGGGGTCCCCAAAGCAATTGCTGGTAAAATTTGCAGTTACATTAAGAAGGGGAGGCTGACATCTTGCACACGGGGTGCCGGGGCTTGCAGCCTTGTCCTGCCGCTATCAGAGCAGGCTGGGGAGAGGTGAGGGAGTACACTGGCAAGATGGGGCCAGGGAGGAGGGAGGCAACGACAGACCTTGGAACCAATCTGTTACAGAGAGCTGGGGATGATGGCCCTGCTCCTACCCTAGGCCTGAGCTCAGGTGAGGTGGTAGGCTGAGGGTTTCCTAGGGAGTCACAGAGCCCAGGGGAGTTCCTGGGATGGGCTCCTTCTTTAGTTGGGCTTCCTGGGGCCTGTCTGCTTCCACACCAGTACTTTTCAGAAGGGGTTCGGGCAGCAAGGACAGCCAGTGATGGCAGCAAGCTTAGCCACGGGCAGTCTGGTAAGCAAACCACCCTGGATCCGAGTGTGGGCAGAGAAGAGGAAGGCAGTTGCGGGGAGAGAGCAGAACAAGCTTCCCCTCGCTCCAGGCCCCCAGAGCCACAGGTCCATCTGGCCTGCCCTTGTGGGGGAGGGCTTGAATGGAAGATGTGTCAGGAGTTCTCAAACGGCCAGGACCAGGGCTTAAGAAGTGAAGCGAAGCGAAGCTATTTTAATAAGTAAAAATGACTCAAAAAATTAAGGAATTGACTGATTAAGTCAATTCAGGAGCAGTACACAGCAGAAGAGAGGGTTTCCCAAAAGCAAAGTGGTAGCAAATGTTGGTAAATGGAAGCTGGTTTGTATTTAAATGGCTGAGGATGAGATTTCTCAATGAAACTCATCACTTCTTGAGCCCCACCAGGGATAGACGATGGGCTGTGTGTACACTGAATTCTCGTGATGTCTCTGCCAAGGAGGCTGAAACCTTCCCATCTCAGAGCCACATGCAGCCGAAGTTCAGAGGGGTGACTTGACATGCTAACCTGGCAAGGTTAGTAAGCAGCTGAGCTGAGATGCAGACCTGTTACCTGCTCTTTCCACCAAGCCATCCTCCCTTCCTACTGCCCCCAGCTGTAGAGGGCCTACTATGTGCAGAGGACCTCACAGGGTCCTGTCTGTACTAACTGAAAATCACAGCCTTGCTTTAAACATAACATACGTCAGTTTGAAATATGGAATGGATGCAGGAACAGCAGTCATCTCCCGCAGCATTCATATTCCCAAGAATTGTGGGATGCCGTGAAGGACAGGGTGGGACCAAGTCGGACTGAGGGCCTCCAAGTGTTTTTAAGCCCTGTCCTCACCCACATGGTCTGAATTCTGTATCTCTCCTCCCTGCCTCAGTCATGTTTTCAGGATTGATCTGCTGATACCATCTGAGGAAATGACTGACAATGATATGCTTCTTCAAGGGTCACGTTCACAGAGACAGTCGCCATTTAAATAAAATCTCACCTCCAGTGTCCTGCTCAAGACATACATCTCCCCAATGTTCATTACAGTACTATTTATAATAGCCAAGATGTGGAAGCAACCTAAGTGTCCATCAACAGACGAATGGATAAAGAAAATGTAGTATACATAAGCAATGGAATATCAGTCACCCATAAAAAAAAGAATGAAATAATGCCATTTTCAGCAACATGGATGGACCTAGAGATTATCATACTAAGTGAAGTAAGCCAGAGAAAGACAAATAGCATATGATATCGCTTATATGTGGAATCTAAAAAAAAAAGAAAAAAGATACAAAGAAACTTATTTACAAAATAGAAATAGACCTAGAGACATAGAAAACAAACTTATGGTTACCAAACGGGAAAGGGAGGGGAGGGATAAATTAGGAGTTTGGGATTAATAGTTACATACTACTATATATAAAATAGATAAATAAGGACCCACTGTATAGCACAGGGAACTATACTTAATATTTTGTAATAACCTATAAGGGAAAAGAATCTGAAAAAAAATATAACTGAATCTCTTTGCTATACACCTGAAACTAACACAACATTGTAAATCAACTACACTTCAGTAAAGAAAGTAAAAAAAAAAAAATGGCATATGTCTCCCTTTCTAGCATTGCATTGTAATGCCTAATTATTTGCATTGAACTTAAAGAGCTAGGCAATGATTATTTTAGAAACAACAGAAGGAACAGCCATTTTCTTTGGGCTCTTTTCTTTTTTTGTTTTTGTATTTTCTTTTTACCTATATCAAGCACTGATTTTACTATGAAAATTTAGTTACCTTCCTACAGAGTAATTCCCCAAAGAAATGGAAGGATCAGCATGGGAGCAAGTTAAGCTTCCGGGGTAAGAAAGGAACCTGTTGCTAAGCTGGGGGTATAAAGCCTGAGGACAGAGAGGTTCCCACCTCCTTTTCACTGGGAGACGTTTCAGTTGCTCCTGGGGATTGTGGGCAAGTTCTCAGTGACAGGTGATGGAGAGAGCCTCACAGGAGAATGTCTCCTTTCCAAAGGAGGCTGCTGGCTTCTGCCATGTCATGTTTGAGTCCCTGAGCCTGTTTCTTTTATATTGCTGGTCAACTGAACTCATGCATTTATTACCCTGCCTTTGTGTTCCAGGTTGATTGTCTTCTGTATTTCACCCCTTAATTACCTTAGGAGGAAGAGGGAAGTGAGACTGCCCATTGAAACACTCTTGAAGATCTGCAAAGCTCTCCTTTGGGGATCTGATAACTACGTGTTTATGCATTTTATACATGGGAACACTAGAACTCAGAAAGGTTAAGACACTTTCAAAAATGCTTTCTGGAAAGCAAAAGCTAGTCTCTGCCCTCTGCATTAATTAGACATTTCTCTGCACAGTTATGGTAACAGTGTTATAGCAGGAGTTCCTGAAGTAACAAAGCCTGAAAAGAAAAAAAAAAGTGCAGCTCTTTGTAAAGTGGATGTGATCATGGTGGTTCTGAATCCACGTTCAAGGCCACAGAAACAGCTTGTTTTTATATCAGTTTTGCCAAACGTTTGGGTGCATGACTAGCCCTTTCACAAAGACTGAGAAAAGGGTCAAGTTGGATTTTCAGATCTAGATCAAGATGGACCAAATATATATGTAGTTGAAAGCCCCAGTGGCCCATGGTAGCTGACAGGACGTCTGGAGGAAATGGCATTTGGATTAATCTAAGCAGTCTATTCTCCCTGAGTTGGTTGAACAACCTGTGCGCACAGCTCTCTCACGGACCTGCTTAGATATTGAAGGATGAATCTCCTGATCCCCCAAAATAAGTAAGACATCTTTGTGAAGTTCAGATAAAATAGATGGGAGTGTAAGTTTTCCATAAATCGACTGCCTTTATGGCGGAAAATATAGCAAAAGAAGAGAAATTGGACTGTAGGTGAAAAACAAATGTGAAATTTTGGACTGAGAGCATGGATGCCATAAGCAACACCCTCCCCTGCTTCCTTCTTCTGCCTCCAACTGAATTTCCAGTGCAAATGCAGCTCAGCTTCCGTGAGGAATCACTAACCACTTTTTCAGCTGTTTCAGCACCTTTTCACATCATGATGGAAAATGTTGAAATTGCATTTTCTTGGGATTTTTATGCTGGAGAGAATAAATCATGTTGTTTTGTTGCAAAAAAGAAACAATCCCATGAATAATAGGGTCAGGCTGAAAAGAAGTCCTCGAGACACCAATGGGCCAGGTAATAGGGCCTCAGAGAAGGTAACTCGCCCAAGCATACTCTTTTCTGAGTCCACGGATACCAGAGTGAAAATATCAGGCAGGGCTGAGGGAGGGTGAAGTCTTCAAGGAATATTAGCTTGACAAGCGTTGATTTCAAGTGAGCTCAACTGCAAACGATGGGGCTGTAGGAGGGCAAGATCCAGGCTGTAAGGGGATCTGAGAGCATAGGTCAGTTATCAGGGTTAGCCCCACACGAGGACTGGGGCCATGCTGGGTCTTTTGTTCAGATGACAGAGAGTAAGCGTTAGCTCCCGGAGCTCCTGTCTGGCCAGGGACGTAATGACTCTAGTGAGGACTCTCAGATGCACACCAGCGGCAGGCATCAACTTGATTGTCCATAGGAGGTAGGAGTCCTGTCAGTGGATTAAGGATGTAGTGGAGAAGCTAGCCAATTAGGAAGCGGCCTCACAATGGCAGCCTAACAATGACTGGGAAGGCAATGGAGCTCCAGCCAGGCAGTGAGGCTTGTGGGAGGGTCTATGGACCTAGAGAAGGGAAGGCAAATGCTGCCCTTGCCTCAGAGGGGTGGGACTAAAGTCAAAGCCCCAGAGGTTGATGATTCTGAGGTTGTTTGTTCATCATTCATTCATTCAATTATACAATGAGCATCCACCAAATGTCACACACTATTCTAGGCACTGTATCCCAAGAGGAAGCCGTTACCTGCTCTCCCAGGGTTTACGGACAATGGGAGAACCAGAAAGGAAAACCAGATGGTGACATTACAGTACTATGGAATGTATCAGTAGGAGCCATGACAGTGTTGTGGAGCATCTAATTCCAGCCAGAGGCTGGGAAGCAATGAACAAGTACCATTTCTCCGTGCCCATTCTCTGTGAGACATGGTGCTTCCTTCACACTGGATTTCACTGAAGCCTTACCACGACTGTGTAAAGCAGGCGACAGTATTCCCATTTTACAGGTGATGAAACTGGGGCTCAGAGGAGTCAGATCACTTCCCCAGTACCACACCAGTAAGCGAGTGCTGGGGTGACGATTTGAACCCAGGTCTGTTTCGGCTCCAACGACTGTGCTCTTTTGAACTATTCAAAGCCCGTAAATATAGAACACACACAGCCAGAAACACTCTCCTCAAGAGTCTTTGAGGATTGTCCTACCCAAGACACAAGAGAGAAAGATAATAGAGATTACAGCGTGAGACTGAGGAAGAATTAAAATAGTGCTTTTAATATAATTCTCAGCAAACGTACAGTATGTACTTTACATCACATATTTCTAGACTGCTCATCTGGAAAATAGAAGCTGCAAAAATACAGAATACCACACTCAAAATCTATTGAGTATGTGCTTTTTTTCCCCCTCTGTTCTATGAAACAGGGGAATTTTTACCCCCTCCTATTAGAATCCAGACTCAGCTGCTTTTGGAAGAACTGTTGGAGCCCTCGGTCAGAGAAGCATTCCCAAGAGGGAGTTTTCTAAAGCGTGTCAGCAGACCATCCCCACAGGAGCCAAAGGAGGGAATGGGCAGAAGGAAATTTGCACGTCTGGTCAATATTACTCTTTAGTGATCCAGGAAAATGCCTACTCCAAGGGTTTGGAGGACTCCTGGCCACAGACACCTGCTTAGTCCTCGTCACAGGCCTGTGCTTGGGGCCTCAAAGGACCACATGCTGGCCGGAGAGTCCTCCCAGGGACCCTTGGGTTCTCGGGCAGGGCAGAGCACGCTAAGTCAGGCCCGCGAGGTCTGTGGGCGGTGGCGGGCTGTTCTGTGAGGCCAGGCCCTCAGCTTCTCACAAAGGAGTCTTCTGAAGGTGATTGTGACTCGGGACAGGTTTTCTCAGTCTCAATGTCTTGGTACTCTGTGCCTAAAGGGGGAGGGGGGAAGAGAGCCAAGAGGAAAAAGAGATCGGTCTTTTCTGGTTTTCCTACTTATTTTTTAGGCTTATATAACAGCATACTGGCCTTCCAGTGGAATGGATAAGAGCAGGAAGTCATGTCAATAAAATGCTACGTTTTGCTCCACGTCACCCCAAGGAACCAGACTCCAAGCCCAAAGAGCTTTATGTAGGCCAAATTTTTCTGAGAAGCGCGTATCTATACATGTCTGTACCAACACCTACGTGGATGTTTACTCTATGGGAAGGAATAAGCTGCATCCCAGTCATTAACTTATCTTCATCCTCGTAAGTCACCAGTGACAGACACTGTCACTGCAATCTCTGTTGAACAGGTGGCTGTGTACCAGAGAGAACCTCCTGGCATTCTAATGTCATGCTTTCTCCTCCAGCATTTGGGACCAGTTTGCTTTTCATTCAGCCACAGAGGGTCACCACATGCTGAGTGAAAGAATCTCCTCGTTGGAGCAAGGTTTTTAAGCCCCCACAACACTTCTGAAATAGATGCTGCAGCTTCATTTAAAAGGCACGAAAAACCCAGCTTCGTCCCTGTGATGATTTACAAGTTGTGTAGGTCTCCATGACCGTGACATGCAGCTTTCCTGTTCGATGATAGCCAGAGCGGTACCATGGAAATCCCCACTCATTTCCTTGTCCTCTCTAGACTCTGACCGGGTAGTACAAAAGATGACAACGTGGAAATGTCACTCCTTTCCTCAGGATTTTGCAGCTGAGACCTGGCTTATAGGAGATGCAGCTCACATGTTCTGGACAGTTTGGGGAATCCTTCTCAACTTTCACAAGGTTCAAGTTCTTTTGGTCTTGGGTGCTCTGTTAGAAGCCATGGGGGCAGGGAGCTGGGGAAGGTGGGACAGAAGTGAGAGAGACGCGGTTGGTTCTTGTGCACAGAATGAATCGGGCAGAGAATGATGGGGAGATGGTCAACTTCTGCTGACGTGGCTAAGGTGGAAAAAGGAAGGAGTGTTTCTAAAGGTCTCCAGTGTTTACTGAAGGAAAAAAAGAGCTCTTCTCATGTTAGATCTCTGCGGCGGAAGGCCAAATTTGGCAGAGGTTTTCGCCGCCAGCTCTTGCCTCATTTCTCTATGGAGTTATAGACTCTTGTAGGGGTTTCTGACAGTAGATGCCTTCCTGGCTTCATCAAAGCTTCCTGAGGAGCCAGCCAGATCTGCGTTCTCACTTTGGTGGCGTTTGTGGTGTCATGGAGAGAGCACTGGTTCAGGAGTCAGACAGACCCGGCACTGGCTCCTGGTGACTTTCTAACTAGCTGTGTGACCTGGGGAAGCTTTGGTTTACTAAGCCTTAGTTTTCTGATCTGTAAAGTGGAAACAATGATACTTACCTCATAGGGCAGGTGTGAGAAAGCTGCTGAGAATATTACCTGGGATCAGGCCTTATGGCCCCTGGCACGTGGGTAGCAGCCTCATAATAAACATGAGCTTCCAGCCCCTTTCCTCCTTTAAGGGGCTGGGCTAGAGCACAACTGATGTGTTAGCTGGGTTCCTCTTATAATGAAACTTCCTACGTTGCATACTTCCACTTCATTTTATGGTCTTCGATTATAAACTCCAACAGTCTTGACAAACCCATCTCCACGAGAGTTACCTTCTATTAAGTTAGCATGAATTTAAGAGGAACATTATTTTCCGGGATGTAATGGGATGGTAAAATCTCACCCTACAGGATGTTAAACCTCCAGAAAATTTACTAGGGTTGTTCCATCTGCTCCTGGTAAGAGAACATAATCACTTTACCTTACAGAAAAATATTCAGAATCGGTGCTAGTCATCAATTACTGATTGTTGGCCTGAGTCGTTAATACAAAAATCAGAACATCTAGAAACTCTGTTCCTAAAAGTCTAGTATTTGATAATAGAGCAAGACATATCTCCAACCAGTGACCAGCATCGGTGTGTCTGAGGCCCTGGCCTGGAGCCGAGCTCCTGAGGTTGATGCTGAGGACTGCAGGGGTGCCAGGTGGGAGGGGTGTCCGGGGTCTCTCCCACTGGAGCTGATGACCAGTGCTGAGGACTGTCTCCCTGGCATTTCAGCACTTTGAAATTGCATTTCAAAATGCGTTAGAGTGGAGGCATCATCTCCTGTTTCCTCTTACCTCCCTGCTTCTGGTAGGACATCCCCAATAAGTTATCACTGGGCTCTGTGGTTAAGACTGGGAACAACACAGGAAGAGCAGATGTCCCCAGAATACAGCTGTTGCCATGTCCCCGTTGTTATGATAGGGGGCATGCGAGAGCGTGGGGGGCATCCATAGTCCATTTGAGTTGGAGTCTTCTGAATAGGACGTCCCTACAGGTGGGAAGGGTCTCTCATTTCTTGCCCAGGATGGAGGGAGTACCCATAAAGGCAAAGAACACGAGCTTTGGATTTGTTGACCTGGGTTTGAAACTCGGCTTTGTGACCTTGAGCCAATTCTGGAAGCTTTCCCAGACTCATTTTCCTTTCGTGTAAACTGAAGTTTAATAACTGCTTCTGCCTCACAGGACTATGGTTGAGATTAAACGAGCTAATACATGTGATAAGCTGGTTCATACTAAGTGCTTAGTAGATGTCAGCTACTATTATTATTAGTTATTATTCATGCTTACCAATTATTCCACTGGGCATATCTACTAGCTTTCTAGTGCCAAGGTTTCGTCTTGGAGGGAAGAAACTTGAGACACTATTCGGTATCTGGACTCAATCTTCTTTGTCTTGTTCCTGCATTCTCCCCTCCCACGTCCACTTCCATCACTTAAGAAAAACACATAATTACTCTGGTAGAGCTCGGAAGTGAGTGTCAGGGCTGGAAGAGACTGTAGATTGTATAGCTCCAATTCCCCTCGTTACACAGGAGAAAGATAATGTTGCCTTCATTGCAAACCCTGACGACAATGGGATACTTACCTCATTCTTGGAAAATGGGATACCCGAATTAGATTTTTAAGGCTGAAGGACCCTTCCAATCCATGACTCAGCCCAGGCTACAGTAGCCTCTGCTGCTACAGTCCATCAGACTGTATGCCATGCTGCTTCAGACCTCGTTGTTTTCCAGAGCAGAGATCAGCACGCTACAGCCCTCCCTCAGCCAAACCCAGAGACTGCCTGTCTTTGTAAATAAAGCTTTATTGGAGCACAGCCCGCTCATTTGTTTACACATTGTCTCGGGCTGCTTCCCTGCTATGACAAAAGAGTAGTGGCCACAAAGACTCAGTGATCCTCAAAGCCTAAGATGGTTACAACCTGGCCCTTTATGGAAGGTTTGTGAACTTGCTCTGCTGGTCCTGTCGATGGAGGGTCTCTTCCCCTGGCTCCCTGGCAGACATCCACTGCTCTTTAGTTCTTGTTTTCTAGACCACTGGCTCTCTGAAGCCTTCCTGATTCTTGATGCCATGATGCAGAACTTCCCAGCTCCCTGAAACAGCCCTCATTGCTCCCAGACAAAGACAGACAGACAGACAGATCCTGGCTCTTAAAATGGCTATTCTATTGCTTTTATTTGTGTTCAGGTCTGTTTCAATCATTAAACTTTGAGTTCTTGGAGGGTGGGACCATGTCTTCTTTACCTTTGTACCTGGTTCGGAGCCTGGCACACAGTCAACATTTTAATGAAGTAGTGAGTGAATAAACACATCACTGGAAATTATCAAGCTCATACAATGCTCCCCTAAATGGCACTAATCCTGCCAAGGAAAACTGTGCTACCATGTGGAGGGTCCCTGAGAAGCATGAGCTCTGTCCTAATCTCCATGGCAGTCACAGATTTCTAATGTGCTGGGGAATCCTGGCTTTTCTGAATTCCCCATTTCAGGCTTTTTAACTCATGTCCTCCCTGCCATGATAACCAAGCACTCTGAGGTCACCTACAAGCGTGAGGGAGGGGAGACACAAGTGGGTGGCTGTGTGCAGACAGTGTAAATTCCCGTGTGATCCTAGCAACAGGCCCCGAAAGAGGCATCTGAACAATGTCTTTCTTGCATGTTCTGCCAGTTAGAGATTCCTCTGTCTTACCAGCTTATTCCTGAGCAACCATAATACCCCAGGGGGGCTAGGTCCAAAGGCTATCGGTAGGGCTGGTCACTCAGAGATTAAGTCCACACAGCTGTTCAGAACTCAAGCATTCGAACTGAGTTGGGAGAGGTGAATAAGGAGGAAACAAGGAGGGACGGGCAGAGAGGAGGAAAAGGACTCTGTTTATGCCTCAGACTAATTTCCAGGCTCAATTTAATTTCACTAGCACCCTCTCTTGGAAAATGTCGCACCTCTGAGGGATTTGATCTGGATTCTAACCGAAAGGGAAACACAGACCATGGCTCAAAGGAGGCTGTTGAGAGGCACTGACATGAGCTCAGTGGAGTAATTAAGCCCCTACTATGTATCCGGCACCTTCTCCTGGACAGAGACTGGTTCTCCATCGAAACAGGTAAGAACAGCACAAGACAGCAAATATTCTGTTAGACTGAAAAACCGCTTGTCTGTTTTTCTCCCCTCATCCAAACCGAACCAAACACACGAACAACAGAACAACAGGGTGAACACCACCGAAACGTACAACAGAACCGTAGGGTGAACACCACCAAACGGGACGGAAGCTTACCCTGTCCTGTCCCTCTGCTCTTGGTTGCATAATCAGTTGCATTGGCTTCTACAGGTGGGACTTTACTGCTTCACGTTGCTCAGGAGTACAAGTCAGCACTCCCAGACAGGGCTTAGAACACAGGCCTGGTGGGCCTGACTGGGTGGAGAAGAAACCACACTTCCCATGACCTGAACAGCGGGCAGCAAGGAAAACAGCCTTGTAGGCTCATGCGGAACCAACAGCTTCTTCTCCTCAGAGGGTTTCCCTGTGAGCATATATATGTTTCCATTTTACGTGCTCCTCGTGAACGGCCTGCTTTGGAAGTGTGGAAGATAATCTATTAGCAACCACGGCAGAATCTTTTTCCTGAGAAACTTCCTCAGGAGTGGTGTGGCTATCATCCCAGGGACCAGCTGGCCGCCCTGAATGGAATATTTCTGTGGGTCACCTTGGGCCTGCGTGCAAGGCATGGGAAATGTTGCCACGCCCGAGCGAGGGGATTGCTCTAGGTTATTGTTGGAGATGGGGAAGTGGAATCAGGGATTTGAATGTAGAGACACCACTTAACCAAACTCTACGAATCATCCCTAGGGGAAGCTATTCCACTGGAGGGTGGGGAGAAAGAAGCGATTTTTATGGAGAAGCACGTTCCTTCCTGCTCGGAAGACATTAGGAAGTCTGTCAAAGGATTCCTTAGAAGCTCTTGGTTTCCCCTTATTACTTTGCCTGTTAAGGGCTGCTAGCAAACTCCTTAGGGGACTCGTGAGCAGAAGCATCTCTGGCTCCTTCGTTAGCTGTGAGGGAAGCCCACATGCTGTGGCCTCCTGGAGTGGCAGTGTCCCTGGGGTGCCTGGGAGCTTCACAGCCTTCCTCTGTGGAGGCGTGCAGAAGGCAGCAAAGCTGCTGGGCTTCCCTGACAGCGCACAGCCTCAGCAGGAGGAAGACAGCAAACTCCGTCCCCCAGAGACAGAGACTCTAGAAAATGTGTTCACTTCATATGCAGGAATATTACTGGTAGAAACCTTTTTGGTCTATATGTAGGAGTTACAAAAACCTGTCGCAAGTTGCAGCAAAGAGAGCCTTTCCATCCATCCCTGGGCACCTTCCACTAAGGTGGTGGAGGGCTTTGTAGCAGAAGAGAGAGAACGTTAGCATTCACCTTCTAGGTTTATTCCGTCCCTTACATTTTTGTTTTCCGTAAGTCCAATGAAGATCTCCGAAGGAAATCTTTCCATTCAAAATCCTGCTCAAAACCAAGCAAATAATCAAGGGGCTGGATTGGGAAGGGTATGTACAACGGTTCCTTGTAGCACAAAAGGAAAATTAAAGCTAGACTAGGTTTTCTGTTCTGGAGTATGGGAGAGAAATTAAAATTTTTAAAGGTGACAACAACACATGTTAGAGCCATCTTACAAGAGGGGACTTTAAATTTCGATCCAGTTGTTGATAAAACTGAGCCCTGGAGTTGTTGTCCTTTGTCATCCTAATCTCTTATTCAGCCTAAAATCTTAGGAAAAATAGCCAAAATGCAAAGAGTTTTCAAAAATCTTTTTTAAAAAACAAAAACAAAAACACAAATAGCCCCATGAAACACGAGGTTCTGCAGCCTCAGTGGGTGTGGACTGATTTGGGGGAGCTACACGATCATATACAAGAGGGCAGTGATCTATTAGCAATACATTTTCAAGACAAAACCAACCCAACACCTATACAGGATGGAATCACAGCCTCGGGAGCCACAGAGTGTACACAGTTTATGAATTGTTGGAGAACAATCCCACCTTTAACTAGTTAACATATTGATGAGCGTCCCCACTTTCAGGAACAAGGACAGACTCAAGCAAAACACAGGAGAAAGCTCTTCCGGAAGCATCCTGTCCCGAGGATGCATCTCATCACGGTGGCTCCGCACCGCGACACAAGCTTCTTTTGGGCATCCTTGCTCCGTGGGGCTTTTCTCTGGTTTGGGGCTGTAACTCAAACTGCCCCATTTACAGCGTTTGTTAAAAATTCATCACAATGCCCCTCTCCCCCCGCCCCACTCTTTTCTTTCTTGATTCTCTTGTTGCCTTCTAGATGACCTGAAAATACGTGTCTGTCTGAGGTGAAAAAGCCAACCAACCAACCCATCCTTGGGGTCTTTCCAGGCCCAGGAGTGGCCTAGATCAAGGTCACTGCAATAGCATGAAAGGTGGGTTAACTGGACCCTGTGCGTGCATGTGCGCGTGCTCTCTCTCTCTCATAAGCTCTGCCCCTTCTGCAAACGGCCTCACCAGGCCGAGTCAGCTGGATGCAAGAGGTTTTCCTGTGATTCTTACCCCAAACAACGGTAGGTTCGCTTCCAGCTGTTTGAGGTTCAGCCACTTTCAAAACACATACAGACAAAGGCCTCTTAGTTCAAGACTGACCCTGAAAATATCAGACATTTTCAGGCAGTGAACGTGCAGTAGCTTCCAGGAGCTTGTGGGTCTGTTAACCCAGACACTACATGCTGCTCAAAGCTTGTGCTAGGGAACTGTTCTTTTTTCCGTCTCCTCTCCCCAGAAGCCCTGCACCCATACACACAACCCACAGCTGAGCGTGTCTCTGCTGCAGGTTGAAAAGAACACCTCTTGGCCTGTGAAGCAGGCATATGAAAGGGCTTCCCGTGACAGTGATCGCTGAATCATGGGGAATAAATGGAGAAGGCAAATTTGCAATTCATCACGTTATCCCCTGTTGCCTCAAATGTGATCCTTTTAAAGGCAGGGTGCATATACACTCTCTTTTTTAAGCTTTTTTTTTTTCCTTTTTTCTTTTAACACACTGCATATTCTTATTTTCACAGACTATCCAAATGAGGATAAAATGATAAAAAAATTACAATAGATTAATTGCATCCCTTGAATAACATTATATTTTTGGTGCATTAAAAAAGGAGAAAAGTAAAAGCAACCAGCGTAATAAATTCGGCCTAGAGAACTGTGTTAGTGACTGAAGGGTTAACACAGATTTGAGAAGTAGTTAAAAATAGTATCAGAGGATTACACATACAACAGTTTGAAATTCATATGCATTGCATTTTTTTCCTTAAAAATGGCATAATGTTTGGCAAATGTAAGCAAATGACTTGGACTAGGTTGGGTTTCACCGGCTCTGAGCGAAGTCAGTCATAGCCAGGCGAGGCCCACTGCTTCCTGAGGTCACTCTGCGGGGCTGGGGGACGCACCCCAATGGGAGGTGCTGCAGGGAAGGGGAGGTGCTGGCCCCCCCATGTCCGGCTCCCCCTGGGGCCCTCAGTCTTGAGAAATGGAAATGGAGCTGGTGAGAGGTGTCAATTACAGTCTCCAGCACAGATCACCCTTTAGCATCGCTGAGAGAACTCTGGGGCCTTGAACCACATGTGTAGACTGGGTGAGTCGTCTACACAGCGACCCATATTGCAAAAGTTAGAGAAGTGGGCCTCCACTCCTCTGACTTGGGTGCCCCTCCACCCCCGTGTGGGTGGGGAGGGTGGCATGGGGTGTGTCACTAGTGCTTATCCTGGCAAATGTTGTCAGCTTGGGTTTTTTAGTAGACTTCTTTTTTTTTAATATATATATATATTTTTGTTTTGTATGTGTATATATATCCAGAAAGGTCCGTCCTCCAAGCCGGCCACCACTGTTCCCTGAATTTGGCAGTGCCTGTTGCTTGCAGCTGTCGGCATCCTGAAAAACCATGAGGTGCCTTCAAAGAGTAGACTCTGAGCCCCAGGAGGTTGCATGTCAACCATGTGATCCCACGCTCTCCTTATTTTGAATCCTGTCTGGCTCTGATTTTGAGAAAAAGGACAAAGGTGCTGTGTGTACATGTGTGTGTGTGTCTCTGTGTGTACTGAGTTTTTTTTTTAAACTTTTTTTTTTTTCTTTTTTTAGGAAAACTGACCCTTGGATGACTAATACAGAGTTCAACCCTCCTTCAGTCACTATAAAACAGACTCCATGTTCTCACACCACTCATGATCTTCAAGGTTATAGATAAATTTTGTCCTATGTGTCTGGTTGGCGGGCACAGGGTCCCTCCCCAGATTGTCTAGGGTCAGAGTAGAGGCAAAGAACTCACTGGTGCTCAGCCCGCCCTCGTGGTTTTTGATGTATCGTTTATAGTTTTTCCTCAGGCACTGCCACGTGGTGGTGTAGAGGAGGAAGGCAAAGGACTTGAGCGCGATGGCGATGCTGACGTACAGGTATCTGTAGGCCACGTTGTCGTAGAGGACGCAGGCGCCTTGCTCCCCACAGAATGTGCTCCAGAACAGGCAGGTGGAGTCGATGCCGGCCCCGAAGATGAGTGGTGGGGGGATGAAGCCTGTCAGAGGGAAACGGACAGTTAACGTTTGGGCTCGAACGGCTGGTTTGATGGAGAGAAGGGCTCCCCTGTCCCCGTACGTATCTCTTCCGACAGGACTGCAGGGCTCGTGGACCATATTCAGTGGTTCTATAGCACAGTGGGGTAAAGGCCCTGTCCGGAGGTCGAACTGCTTGGGTTCGAATCTCAGCTCTGCCTCTTACTGCACAAGGCTGTGCAAGTTATTTAAGCCCTCTGTGCCTTAGTTTCCCCATCTGCAAAATGGGGTTAATAACATCAGTCCTTCTCAGATCACTGTGAAGGTTGGCTCATTGAATACATGGAAAGCATTTAGAACAGTGCGTGGCACAGAGTAAACACAAATGACATCTGGGATCATCATCCACTGAGAGTCTGAGAAGGAAGAGAGTCTTCCCCGAAGGCAGACATTCTTGGTGTCACTCAAAGAAGTGCACCCTTGTAGAGGAAACTGCTAAGAGGCATCATACTTTGCGTGCTGCTCTTTTGCATGGAGCGTCTGAGGCTTTGTGTGCTCTTGAGAGGAGGGAGTTGGAACCAGAGGGGACCAGAGGTTGAAAATCAGTACACCACACCTTCTGTGTGTGTATATATAATACGCACACACACATATACATATGAAGGATGTGTTCTCATATATGTACATATACAAAGATAGATATGTAAATATACATGTGTGTATGGTTTAATAGCTGGAAAATATCTGACACATACTGACAACTTTCCTTCCCCTAAATATTACCACTGGAGCAGAATACTTTTCATTCTGAACCAGGAACCGGTTTTCAAACCTTCACAATAGATCATTTCACGCACCTACAATCAGTCATCGAAAAAGGCAGACGAGACGGAAACTATTCATCGTCCTTAATTCAGTTCTCTGTTACTCTCTGCGTTCACGTGCCTGCTGCTGCCCCCGAGCTCAAAGGTTATCAGGCCTGGCTGCACATTAAAATCCCCTGAGGTGTCCTACCCGAGACCAATTAAATCGGAATATTGGGTATGTGGCCTGGTCATCAGCATTGTTAAAATAAAACATTCCCAGGCGATTCTGCCCTACTGGGGGAAAAATGTTTCATCTGTATTATGCGAAAGCAATGGATGGGCCATTAATACAAATTAATTGCTTCGGAAGAAACAGTGTCCCCAAGGCCAGAATATGGTACCAATCATCTTCGGTGAGAAGCAGGAAGTGATCCCTGGAAGCAGGTGCTGACAATTCCCATATCCCAGTGCCGAGGTACCCTGATACCCTGAGCATTCTTTTCAGCCCTGGACTGAGTTTCACTTTTTTTTTTTTGGCGGTACGCGGACCTCTCACAGCCATGGCCTCTCCCATTGCGGAGCACAGGCTCCGGACGCGCAGGCTCAGTGGCCATGGCTCACGCGCAGCCGCTCCGCGGCATGTGGGATCTTCCCGGACCGGGGCACGAACCCGTGTCCCCTGCATCGGCAGGCGGACTCTCAACCACTGCGCCACCAGGGAGGCCCGAGTTTCACTTTTGTATTAAGGAAAATCCCACTGACAATTTGACGAGATATCGACCTTTCCTTCAGAAAAATACATCTACCCACAAAATCGCATCCACATTTCAGGGGTTTCATGGACCCCTGAAGTCCATCCATGATCACCAGAATAAGAATGGCTATGTTATATCCACAGCAGAGCCTCCTTTCTGAGGGGCCCTCAGAGGGCAGCCTGGAAGAGGGGGGCTTAATGAAGGAAGCAGCACTTCCTTGGTTTGTTTTTTTAATGCAAGTCTAGTTGATTAACAACGTTATGTTAGTTTCAGGTGTACAGCAGTGATTCAATTACACATATCTATCCTTTTTCAGATTCTTTTCCATTATAGGTTATTACAAGATATTGAATACTTCCCAGGCTATACGGTAGGTCCTTGTTTATCTATTTTATATGTATAAGTGTGAATCTGTTAATCCCAAACTCCTAATTTATCCCTTCCCTCCCTTCCCCTTCGTTAACCATAAGTTTGTTTTCTAGTCTATGTCTGTGAGTCTGTTTCCTTGTTTGTTTGTTTTTTTAACATCTTTATTGGAGTATAATCGCTTTACTTAGTTTCTGCTGTATAACAAAGTGAATCAGCTATATGTATACATATCTCCCCATGTCTTCTCCCTCTTGCGTCCCCCTCCCACCCTCCCTGTCCCACCCCTCTAGGGTGGTCACAAAGCACCGAGCTGATCTCCCTGTGCTATGTGGCTGCTCCCCACTAGCTATCTATTTTACATTTGGTAGTGTATATATGTCCATGCCACTCTCTCACTTCGTCCCAGCTTGCCCTTCCCCCTCCCCGTGTCCTCAAGTCCATTCTCAACGTCTGCGTCTTTATTCCTGTCCTGCCCCTAGGTTCATCAGAACCATTTTTTCTTTTCTTTTTTTTTTTTTTTTACATTCTATACATATGTGTTAGAGTCTGAGTCTGTCATACAGTGTTTCCTTGGTTTTAATGACTGGCCTGGGATGGCATGGGGAGAGAACTGCATGATCCTATCAGTGCTGATGTGGTTGGCAGGGCTTCCTCCTGGGCCCAGATGCCTCAGCACTTATCCTTAGCACTGTCCAACTCTGTCGCTTGTTACCCCAAAGAGAAACCGCCCCCACCCCCAGGAAGAAATTTTCATTGAAACTGCAATTAAATCTCTCTGGCAGCTCGAGCTAATAAACTCCAAACTCAAATTCCCAATACAACCTGCTCCCTCTTTGCAGCTCCCAGGTCAGGTTGGTCTTGGTGGGTGGAAACTCACATTCCCAGCATTCTCTGCCCCAAAGGCTGCCCAGGTGTTTGAGACCTTTCTCACTAACCAGTGTGTCTTCTCCTGACCCCCAACAGACACCTTTCTTCATTTAACTGAAAAAGAGCCAACTGGAGGAACTGCCATGGCAACCACCGATAGACACTAAGCTACACTCCACATTACTTAGGTAAAGAAATGGCGATCTGGAGCCAGTTTAGATTGTGGATAGACTTGGGGATCAATGGGACAGATCTGGCCTGTTCCTGTGGCCCAGTGGGAGAATGCAGATCCATTCACTTGTCTATTTGTCAGAGTTTTACTAGGTTGTAATTAGCTCCCATGCTCCTCCTTCCTTTTCCTTCTGCCTCTCTTGTCCTAGCCCCACCCACCACGAGGCAATGGGAAGCCAAGACTATGACACCTCTGGTATAAGCTCTGCCAGGGGAAGGAACTGATGGTACAGGGCCCCTCGCTCCACAATGCCCGGGTGCCTGAAGAGTTGTATGCAAATCCAAGTTGGGCAAATCAGGTCATATTTTAAGCACATTGCAGGAAATGTACAGTATCATGGAACCATTCATTAATGCTTGCTTAAATTAAAAAAAAAAAAATCCCTCTAAAGTGCCAATATGTAACCCTTTCACATACCCGATCTGAGTGAGGGTTTTTATAACATGGAGTTGTCTTAAAGTAGGGCATATTTGTATGTGCTAACGATGTCCGTTTTATCCTTGTCAAGCTTTACTATTGGATGACAAGGCCCTGGAAAGTACCAGAAAAAGCCTTCAAACAGAAATTAGAAAGCTAAGTGCCTAGCAAAGTTTTTCATGTTATACTCGATATTTTGGAGAGCACTTGTGGTCAAGATGAAAGACCCTCTCACTTAAGGAGCTGAAAGGTTGGGGTAAGTTACTTTCGGTGCCTCAGTTTCTTGATCTTTTAGGAAATAATATGGCCTGGTTGGTCACACTCAAGGTGAGCACTCTGGTACAAATGAGGGGAGTGTTATGCAAGGGTCTGGTCCTTCCATATGGCCAGAACTTTTGCCACCTTATTTATCTTGTACAGGGGACTTGGGGTTGATAGTTTAGAATAAACTCTGGATTGGGTACCTTACGAGTCGTACCTCATAACCTTTGTGAAATCCCTTTTACATTTCTGAACAGAGGAAATATTAGCTTTCTTCTCTGCCAAGTTCATCTTTTCCTTTTTGACTTAAAATGCTTTTCCAAAGGGGAGCTCCAGCTCTCAGGTCCTGAATTCCAGGTGTGCAGAGAATGTTAGAGACGAAGCACTTGTTAGATCTCTTATTTAGAGGCCTTTGCCATTCTAGAACTCATCTGATTAGTGACAGAAGGGAGGTAAGTTGGGTAAGGTGTATGTTAGTACCTACTTCTGCTGTTATGTCCTCAGTTACCTGAGGAAGAAGGAGGCAAGCGATGATAATGAAGTACTTCTTTAGAAACCGTGTGTTTTAAAAGAATGCTCTCCTCCCCGGAGCCCGCAGGAACCGTCCTCTCCCTTTTGAGCTCTTTTCTTCCCAAGGTTTCCTTGGGAGAAACTCACGGATGAAGTAGGCATTAACTAAGGTCCCATCACAGGGACACTGGGAACCCACCATATGTTGGGGAGGGTATCCGGAAAGCTCAAAGCTGTTACTTGCTATTACAGAGAATATTAAAAGGATTAAATCTTACTTCCTATTACACTCAGGCCCAAATTGCAGCTATATTTCAATGCAAAAATTGCAGTGCCGCTTAAGGAAATTGTCTCTGTTTTCCTGAAATCTATTAACAAAGATTAAACCTCGGTGTCTTGTATCTTGGTTACTTAATTTACTCTCTGGGTTGAAAAGGCCAGGCCTATTTATATTCTTTGGTCTAAACTTAAAAGGTGAACAAAGGCTTTTGTAAGAAAAATAAATTCACATTCCTTTATGGGACAAGATGGAAGCTGCAAATTACTCTTGCATTTACATTTCAAAAGATATCCATTCCTCTCCCAGCTTACCTGCCAAGACTTGAATTCACCACGGAATCTCTATTCAACCTGATGGAATTACTGTTACCTCCAGCGCAAGCTAGAAAGGGATGTCAAAGTATGTTCTCCTGAAAGGGTTAATGAGTTTCTCTGTTTCAGCAATGCCAAGAAAGAGACTGGACTGTCAACATCGTCCAGCATTGTCCACGGGCACCTGACATTCACTTTTCTTAAATCTGAGAAGTTGGGAGGAGCTACTCTATTCTCATTTCATTCCTGGCTGCCTTGTTAAACTCACTGAGGCTCAAAGACCTTAAATAACCTGCCAAAGGCCTCATGACCAGTAATGGCAGAGCTGGACTCAAACCCGGGTATGCCTGACTGCAGTGGGGTCCATGGCAAGTATCCGATAACACCTTAGAACAGGGCCAGGATGTAGATCGTGGGTGGTTCAGGTCCTTCAGGAGGTCAGATAAATCACTGGTGCTTAGTAAATGTTTGCTGAATAAACAACTAAATGCAGAGGTGAGTGGAAGGGGCCTCCCCCACATTCCAGACCCTATATCCTGCGTCCCACCATCCCATGGCTGGGGGCAACGGCCGCTCATCTGGGGGTCTCTGGCTGGCTGCGCTTACTCCTTACGCGCTCATTTTACGTGTTCATTTCTCCCACTTGCTGTAGAACTTCTTTATATTCAAGACTTCACAGTGGGAGCTCAACAAGTGTTTGATGAACCACATCAGGAGCTTCTAAGACGTACCTCTCCTAGACCAGCTCACCAATGACCCAAGACCCAAGGACAGTCTGCTCAGGAATGACACCTGTGTACAGAGGTGCACCTTGAGGTTCCCAATGCTCTTTGCCCAGCAGATTGCTCTGGAAAACTAAGAGCAGGCATTTGTGGCAGGTGGTGAGTCAGCCCAAGTCATCCCTCACAATTCCCTTGAGACCCCTGTGTCTGTTACCTTATCCTATTAAAGGCTTCTCTGTAGGCCCAGTCCCAGAGGCTCAGATCCTCAGCTTTATCTTGTGCTTCTGCTGTTTCTCTCTTGCTTTCATCTAGTCCCGGGGGGGGGGGGGGCGCTCAACAGACATTACCTCCACAATATGGCTTCCATCTGTCCTTGCCTTTTAATCCCACTGCCTTACCCTGGTCACCTTCTCTTTTTCTCCGTGCTTTAGTTATCCTGCATCCTGCTGAACCACCTAGCACCTTTCTCCCAGGTTGATCTTCCTAACTCAGAATTCTGTATACTTCCATCTCATACCATCATTTGCTCCACACTGGCAATGACTCAGCCAAGTAAAATCTTTTTTCCCTTGAAATTCAAGGTCCAAACTCTTCTAGCCCTTTACGTTACCCATACTTGCTTCATTCTCCTACTGGAGAGGGCAGGCTCTGGCTCCCACTTATTTTTATATCCTTTGAAGCATCAAGTACAGTGCTTTTGACATAGCATGATCTCAGTGTATATTTGTTTCCATTCATTTAATTTGGTGTAACATCTACGGCATGCAGTAGACCTCCAGGAGCAAGATTCTGGATCAGACCTTCGAGTGGACGTTATGCCCACACCCAGAGAGAAAAGCGGTGATCAGGCCATTTGCAAAAGGATGAAGAAGGATGGATTTGATTACATCAGGCATTCTGCTTTGAGTAGGTCATTCAGTTTTCTCTGTATTTCCTGACCTTTATCCAGCTCGGTCTTCTCTCCCACTCAACTTCTACTGCTGTCCTGGGTGACCTGAACTTCTCCATGGACATGGGCGTCCACACTTTCGCCTTTCAACAGCTCACCCTCAATGTCAAGGATGTTCCCGTCCTCTCTAGTCATGCCACACACTGGGTTTTGTCACTTCACAGACACCAAAGCTTTGGCCACAGATTCTAATTCTTTTTTACATGAATTACTACATCCAGTTCCTACGTTCCTTTCTCTCTCTCCCCTCTCCTAGCTCACCTCTTCCTTATCCAGCCCAGGTACCATGGTCAATTGCTTTAGCCTCACTGTGACCACCGTCCTTAATCTCTTTGCTTCACACTCCTTCCACGGCACCTACCACTGATATCACCAATGGCATTCCTAGGCTGCCACGGGCTGCTTGGGAAGCTCTTGGTGCCACACTGACCTGGGCCAATGCATTCTCTGCCCCTGCCCTTTCTAACACCTCCTTTCCATTGGCATTTAAAGCAACAAGGGGAAAATAACCTTGTCTTCACTTCTGGATCTTGCTCTCTATACTCCTCACAGCCAAGTATCCGCAAAGAGTGGTCTCCCCTCACTGCCCCCACTTCCTCAAGCTCCGACCCACCAATGATGGTGAATCGAAGACTGAGCCTTGAGACCAGCACTGTCCAGTATGACAGCTACTGGCCACATGCAGCTACTTAAATGAAAACCAATAAAAATGAAGTGAAACTAGTTTATGGAAGCCACCTTTCAAGTGCTCCATAGCTCCATGTGGTACAGATTTGGAGTATTTCCACCATCACAGAAAGTTCTGTTGGACAGTGTTGGTCTATACCACTCCCAACTTGCTCCTCATACTGGTCTTCCTGTTTTAATAAATAATATCCCCATGCACCACATGATCCAAATCTTTCATAAGGAGCTGTCACTGTGGATTCCTCCTTCTCAGATACTCCAGTCTGTACACTTCCATTCAGAGACTAAGCCTTGACAATCCTTCCTCTACCCACATCTCCCCATCTTGGTAGCCAGCATCTCAGCTTGGCTGGAGACAGCAGCTACTCTGTTATACCAGTGGCTTGTTACTCAGTTCCCACATTCTCTACATGGTAGACAGTGGGCCTTTCTAAAAATGCACAATGGCTCTTCAATGACTTCTTCTGCCTTAGGGATAAAGGTCAAACTTGTCAAAAGGGCAGCAGCCCTTCCCTGACAGCCACCCTCCCTAGCCCCATCTTCTGCCAGTCCCCCCAGCCCTACGGCCTTCCTGCAGCCCCCAAACATGCTTCAGCCTTTGTTCACTTCCAGGCTTTTACTCCTTTAAGTCTCTCTGTCTAAAGCACTCTCTCCTTTTTGCTCAGCTGTGTAACTCTTCCTCGTTCTTTCTTCACGTCTTAGGTAGATAGCACAGCCTTTCAAACCCACACCCCTGTCCCCATCCCCAGGCCAGGCTAGGTGGCTCTCCCACATGTCCCCCTGTCACTTGTTCTGACTGCATCTCAGATCTCATCACACTGAACTGCGACGTCCTCATTGTATCCCCATTACCTACGTGGGGGCCAAGCACAAAGGTTGACAATGTCATGAAATCTGATTTCTCGGTTGGCCCTGCATAAACAGTAAAGGTGGTTAATCTTATTGGGTGCTGCAGGAAATGGAACCAGGCCAAGTGCAAAGACTTCTTTGATAAGCCACTTTTAATTAAAAGATGAAACTGTCTCATATCTTTCTAGAGCCATTTTCTAAACTGTGATGTGTGACCCATATGGGTAATACGATCAGTATGGTTGGTCATGACCCACTACTTAAAAAGGACGGAATGGAATAGAAAGTAGCAGAGGACATCAATGCATATTAAGGGTGAATATTTTTCATGAAATCTTTGCTTCAGCTATATTTGTGATATGTGTGTATGTACTGGGCCATACACTGTAAACCTTATCTCTTGCTGTGGCTCACAGAGGTTGAAAAATACTCTTCTAGATAATGCTTGGTTGATTATTCCTGGAGCAGACATACAAATAGAGAACCAGCTTTAGAAACAGCATGTCACATTACACATGCTCTATAATTTTCAGTTCTGTCTTCAAGTGTCCTATAATTTTCATTAACTTTTCAAAACTAGCTTGCAAATTTTCTTTCATTTTGTGCTATCAAAATTATTCTGAAGGCTAATTTTTACCAGCTATACTGAGTCCTCAGCATCTGTTTAGAGATACAGAGACCTCTGCAGCAACTCCATAGATGGAGGGCTTTCATCTTCCCTAGTCAGCTTCTGAAAGAACTCCCTAAGAGCAGCGCTGAGCTCACTTACCCGGGTATGGTCCACGGAGCTCTGAACACATTAGGTGCTCAATAAATGTTAGTCTGAACACATTCATTCAACATTTTCAGAAATAAGGGTCCCCTACTTGCTACCTGATATTACACATTCATCTGTCCATCCACCCAAACCAGGGTGAAGTGGGGGAGCATCACCACACATGCATTTTCTATCCTCCCAATGATAAGAGAAAAAAAATCAGCATAATTGGTACCCTGTGTAGTTAGAGAGCTCTAAAAGCCACTACAACTTCCAGGAAGGCCTAAATGTTTTAGTCTGAATTACTGCTGAACTTGTTTGAACTAGGTATTATTATACCTAGAACATTTCTATTTCCCATGAACCAGAAATAAGACAAAGATGCCATTTAAGTTTCTCCATATGTACCAACAGATGTGGATTGATAGTGATTGAGAAGATTCTGAGGTCTTGTCCTGGGCATGGCAAAAGTGATCACAGCAATTGATTGAAAGTTATTTGCTATAGACAGAGATAGGGCATGTGTCATGTATTTGCCATTCCCCAGGGAAAACCTTACCTTATTAATGGATTTAAGGGTGAATAATTTTCTTTCACTTATCAATTATATAGGAAGTAATCTCATTATGCAAGTAATAAAATCTATATTCATTCAAATTTTAAAAACAAATTTAGAAAATATCATTTATAGCCTCACTATTCAATGATAATAGCTGATAACCATTTTCACATCTAGCTTTCCAGTATTTTTCCATATTTATATATACTTTAAAAACATCTGCAAATATATTATAGACCTCTTTTTCCCCCTCCACATATCATGTGCCTTTTCCAAGTCTATGAATATTCTTCTTTCCAGAACTTTAAAGGGGAACATAAATCCTACTGGAATTAGAGCTCATAATGGATTTAACTAATTCCCTGCTCTTGGGTATTTAGGCTGTTGCCAATTTTTAACTTTTATAGACATTTTTATAAACATTTCTATAGTTAATTCTTTATGCTCATCCAGATTATATACTATTTGGAATGAGAAACTTTATTTTTACTCTGAAGATATAGGCCATGGTTACTTCCCTTTCCACATCTATTTACCATTTAATGTCCATTAAAGAAGACCACAGCTTTATTATCCAAGAAAAAAAGTTGTCCTATCTTGACCTTGGCCTTGACAAAGGGAGTTCATAAAGCAACAGTGTGGTCTAGAGGGAGAAGGGTTACCTTGTTGGCCTTTCCAGCTTCTCCCCAGCCAGTCCCAGCACCCTGGAAGAACCATGGGCTATTCCCATCCTGTTTTCCCATCTTAAACATTGGGGGGCGTTAGACTTAATTCCTTCTATCCATACCAAACCTTGGAATGTAGGGTCTATAGCATGAAGGTCATATTTGCCCCATCCAGGAAACCCAAGGTAAATAAACTAAATCAGTTTGGAAAAATTTAAAGGGTGCAAAGTTTCCATCTGCGAAGCATCGTGAGAATACCTCTCTCCTCGAGCTGGAAGCCCCATAAGTGAAGCATTTCACAAGCTGCTCATGGGTTGCTTAATGAGGGCTCCAAATGACACCATCAAATTTCTTTCCCTTTGGTGCCATCGCTTTTCCTCCTTATGCCAATAAGAATTAAGGGTGGTACAAAGGCATAGTTGATATCAACAAAAACTCTGCAATATCCAGGGAGTGTGTGAGTTTAGGTCTAAACCCTGAGCAAAATTAACAGACTTGATGTTTCCCTTGTTTACCAAAAAACCTCATAGGAAAAATGACAAACTCAAGAAAGGGGATGATTCCACTGATGTGTACTCACCTGGTTATAAGCATCCAATTCATTATTGAGGAAACAAAGAGATAATACGTACCCAACAAACGGAGGAGGAGAAAAAGAACTCCCAGGGCGTAGGATTTGAGTTCAGGGCTGACTGTCCTACATGCAAAGAAGAGAAGAGGGAAAAAGAAAAGATGCTTATCACTCCACTTTAATTAACAGACCCCAGAGTCATCCGCGGCTGTCCGTCAGAGTCCTTCTGTAGAAAATTATTAATGGTTTTGTGCTTTTGTTTTTCTTTTTCACTTTCCCTGCCTAAACTCTGAAAAATCCCTGCAAGTGCAGTGACATAAGTTTAGGAATTTAACAGTGTTTTTTTTAACTAAAACTAATCTTGTTATTTGAAGGATGGAATGCAAATTTGGTCCACAAGGTCTTTCATCTTCCCTGGTCAGCTTCTGAAAGAACTCCCTAAGAGCAGCGCTGAGCTCACTTACGTGGGTATGGTCCACGGAGCTCTGAACACATTAGGTGCTCAATAAATGTCAGTTTGAACACATTCATTCAACATTTTCAGAAATAAGGGTCCCCTACTTGCTACCTGATATTACACATTCATCTGTCCATCCACCCAAACCAGGGTGAAGTGGGGGAGCATCACCACACATGCATTTTCTATCCTCCCAATGATAAGAGAAAAAAAATCAGCATAATTGGTACTCTGTGCAGTTAAAGGCACTTCACTTTTGCTGGGACAGGGAAACATCTTACACTGGTGGGTATATGTATCTGGGGAAAATACTGACAGGAAAGACAGTTCCCCTTATGCTATACAAACAGGCAAGAACCATAAACACCTCTGTCATTCTAGCACCATTTTGTGAAATCAACCAGACTAGCATGGGTCGATTCCCTAGATGGACCACTTGTGAAATAATCCACTCATCTATATCCAGTTTCGGTACCTTTTAAATGGAAAGGTACCTTCATATATAGTTGCATCACTTTGTTTTGAACCGACTCAATGTTCTGGGCTTTGGTTTACCCACAACAGTCCCTGAGCATGATCTTTTCACACATTTTCTAGCACAGTCTCAGAGGGTACACTTTCTGGGATAAGAGTGACAGTAGAGGGGGTTTGGAAATGGTGACCGATTCCAGATAGAGAGGCCCTCACAGCTGGTCATAGATCGCCTGCGTTATGCCTCTTACTCTTGAAACTAGTATTTACTCAATGCTTGTCTTCTCTCCTTGAGGCCAAGGACTGTTTGCATCTCGTTCATCATCAGTGTGGTGTGTGACACATAGCACACGCTGAGTGGATGTATAAGTGGATAGGTGGGTGGGCACATGTCTCCCACTGAGGCCCGGGCAGCCCTGTCTCTGGTGTGCTGGTAGAGGGGGAGGCATCTGACTGACCACATGCGCTCCAGGTCATCCTGAACACCACCAGCAGAGAAACCTCCTCTTGTCCCGTCCCCATTAGGAGTCTCTAGGGAAGACGGGGAGGTAAGTGCACTACTCTTCCCCCTGGAAGGACCAGGCTAGACCTAGAGACAGTCCTGTGTGGCTGAGCCTCAGGAAACACCAGGAGCATTTCAGTGTGGCCGAAAGGCCAGGAAGACTCATGTGGTGCAGGAAGGACCTAGGCAAGCAATTCTGCAGAAAATAAGCATTAGAAATAAAGTTACCAATGGGACATCTAAATCCGGTGGGATACCTAGTACACAAGATGTATAACCCATCTCTGGACTTGGTAGCTAGAATACTATTCTTAACCGACCCCAGGGGTCATTCCTCCAATCATCCAGTGGCAAGCATCCAATGACCTACCACCTGGTTTGAGCATCAGATGGGCATGCCTTTGGCTTCTTGGTATATAAGGCCAAAAGACACTGTCACGCCAAAAAGGACATGGATGTTGTTTCCACAATCTTTGCCCTATTTCTGAGATTTTTCAGAGAAAACTAAAAATGTGTTATTCTTGGGGACATACACGTTCCTTTTCAATTGCAAAGAGTCCAGTATAAGTAAGCAGTCCCAGGGCGGCAGGTCAAGACTTTCCATTGAATGACAGGGAAACCACTCTCTGGCTGATCAAGCCAGATTCCTGTACAACATCAAAGATGAGATCAGTGTTTCTGGACAGAAACATGGTCAGTTCTCTTTCGAATGTGCACGGAACAAAATCCAAGCTCTCTGGAGTTAATACTGGCGCACATTCACTTGAGGGTACTGACTTGAAAGACACAAAGATAAAGGCAAGTTCTCCTTATCAAGAAAACATGCTGGCATAATGAGCCAGAGTACTTATCACTTGAAGTTTGATTTCCTTTTAGCTATCATGTCACTAGGAATAAAGTGAACAAGATGCTAAGATCTGCCTTCATATCCTGTTGGGAAACTGGCTCCCACAGGAGCAATAATCCTTCTCGGCTTTAGTTACGGAGAAATGGAGGGTTTGGGTCAACATTACTGAAAGCGTCAGGCCAGGCCAGGGAGAGGGCCTTAGCTCCACAACTTACTAGCTACGTGACCTTGAGGGTCCTGCTTAATCACTCTCTGAGCCTCTGGCGTCTCCCCATCTGAGTGCTAATAAAGATGCAAACACAGGAAGTTAAAACAAGAGCCCGGTGCGGGCACCTAAGTGACTGCTAGTTGGTATCCTCCCCTGCGGATGTCCTGAGCACTGTTGTTGGCAAGTATGTTTCTGTCTGGAGTAAGAGTGGGAATGGGTCTATTGCTCTGGCACGTGACGAGGGCTGGTGCTCATCTGGGCTGTGGCTCAGACTGTTGGTGCCCTTGTAACCTCCCTAGAACATCTGTGATGGCAAATTGGAGTGGATGGTGATGGAGGATGGTTTACCCTGGACCCCTCAAAAGGCAAGTGGGCACATACCTCCAGCTATGAGGTAGACAAGGCCCAGCCTGGGTCATCCAGGCCATCTGTTGCTGGTGCATCGAAAAGGAATCAAAGATTTCCTGAAAATCTCCTAGAGCTATCTATCAAGCTGAGATTTGGAAGTGATTAAGATTTCAAATGACTTTCTGTGTTTGGTCTGCCAGCTACAACTACTGAGCTGGGTTTTTGCAGAGGAGTCAAGGGGAGAGAAAAAAGGGGACCAGTCATTGCTAATGCCTGTAAAGGTCATTTTTCCTGCTTCTTGGTGCCTTTTGTGTGTGAATGGCACAATATAACTTCAAAGGAATTTCTAATAACAAAAAGTAATGCAGCCACCCTAAACCCATACCTGAGATCTGATGGGTTTTGTCCATGTGCATATTATATATAACCATCTTCCATATATAATTGCAATAGTTCATTTCATAAACACTTTTCACATTTTTAAGAATTTTCATTATTCCACCGAGCTGTGGTACCATAATTTAACTCACTATTCCAATTCAGATTTTTCTGCTATTATAGTTAACATTGTAATAAAAATCTGTCTCCACTGAACTATTCTTCTTGTAGAGAAGTATTTTCTTAAGACAAGTAGCAATAGGTAGGGTTACCACATAAAAAATATGAACATTTTTGTGGCTGTTGACTTACATTTGCCATACTGCTTTTTGAAAGAAGTGATACGCTTCTCAAAGCCACCAGCAATATGTGATTTTACCCGTTTTGCTACAGCCTTGCTTACAGGGCTGGGTGTGAATTTTTTTAATTTATTTTTCAAATTTAATAAGTATAAAATGGTAATTTGCTATTGCACCCTTAATGCTTCTGCACATGAAAAGTGCTTTACTAATGACTTTCTAACATAAGTACTTTGTGTAAATTCTTTTCCTCGTGAATTCATAGCCAAGATCAGGAAGCGTGGTAGGCACAGTGAGAAAAAGAGATAGGCCAGATAAAGCAGCTGGTGACGTACATTTGTACAGGCTGCATCCAAGCATTTCATTCCTACTTTTATCCCTAGCCCTTGGGATTGAACTGGTTTGTTTAGATAACTCCATCCTGGTGAGATGGATCTGTGTTTGCTGCCACTTCTTCTGGTTCAGATGGATGCCAGAGCATGGAGCATTCTGCTTCTAGGTTCCTCAAACAGTCTAGATAACTTTGTAATTGTGTAAGTTACTCAGAATATTACTCAGTAATTCACCTTTGAGGCACCTCATCTGCCCCCAGGACAGGTCCTGAGAGATGGGGAAACAGAATTACGGGGGGCTCTCTCCAACCATCCACTTATACAAAAGCAGTCACTGCTTGCCTTCCATTAGCCACTCAGCCCTGCATCACACTTTGTCAATGACCCCTCACATCTTCACGGCATTTGCACATACATGGTCTCGGCAGGACCCACACCACGGCAGGAGGCAGGCAGGACCCATGACATCACCTCTAGTTCCAGATTCAGAAACAAGTCTGAGGGAAAATGGGCCCAAGGTCATACAGCTAATCAGTGCCCGGACAGGAGCCAGACACAGGGACTTGGCTAGTCCAATGTCATTTTCATTTTACTCCAACAATGTGGCTCTTTGCAAATATCAATAAGGGACCACGGTCCCTTTCCAAATCACCTGTAGCGTCTATTCTTGGGATGACATGAAAGTGTAGTGTTCTCTCTTGGGCCGTGCTTTCTACTTTTGGTGTGAGGTCTCTATCAAACGTAACCGATTCCTACCAGCCTAGGGAAGCTGGCTTGTAAGACTCATATAGTCCCCGGAGTTCTGATTTCCAGGAGAACTGCAGACACACAGCAGGTGGGGAGGGGGAGACGGGAGGCTGGCTCTCGGGTCCGGGTTCCAGGGGCTAAGCTTACCTGATAAGGATAATGACTGAGGGAGTCTGAGCCATTGCCCCAATCATGCTGCAGACACACATCACACACAGGAAGGTGAGGAAGGCCTCTTGGCAGCCAGGACTGGGGCATTTTCCAGGGACCACAGTCGCATTCTCAGGCGGGACGGTCGTGAGGCACGCACAGCTGGTGAGATTCTGAAAGGGAAGCATTCAGCCCTTTTAACTGGGGGTATCTCCAGTTTCCCAATCCAAAGCCATCCAGCAGCTGGAACTGTCATACCCTTATTATACATTCTGCAGCATTTCATTAATTAGGCCTGAATAAACGAGTTAGATTTTTTTAAAGAGGCTGCAAAACACATGTAAATAAAGGAATATTTATGGGGAGGAGAGCTGATTTCCCCGTCTCCTGTGTATTTCATATCTATGCTCAAGAATCCCTCAATAAGCCGAAATGCAAACAAACGTGTCCCCCCCACCAATACAATTAGAGAGGAAATTGTGCTTCCACAATGTGATAAAACATTGCCAAATTAACGATGTAAGCACTTGCCAATTTGTCCTCTCTTTTATGGGGTTATAATAACACTGAAGTATATTAAAAGAAGTAAATCAGGTAACCCGCATATGGTTGCTGGTTCAGGGCCCAAGGTGGCACTTGGAACAAAGGATGTGCACCGTCATGCGTGAAGTTGCTGAGCTCGTCGGGCTGTGAGAGGCGCCAGCTAATGGGAAAGTTCTCGAGTGGCTGAGAAAGCAAAGAGGGTGCAGAGATGCCAGAGAGTTTAGAGCGGATCGTGGGAAGAGAGCTGGAGCCCAGCGAGATACATTTATTAATATATGATCAGAGAGGAGAAAGACAAGCGGCTGCATTCCGTTTGATCTTCGGGGGGGATTCTTGCCCAGCCAGCCCTGCTCCCCAGCACGGTCCTGGCTCACGCTTGAGGAATTTCTGATGGCAAAGGGAAGAGCGGGGACTCGGAGAGGCAGTGCCGTGCCGAGCCAGCAGCCGAGCCAATTAAAGTTCGATAATAATAGTGCAGAGGCCTTTAATGAATACAAAGTGAAAACAATCATAAATGATTCATTGCTTTTCTTTCCAGGACTGCTCGGCTCTCAGGGCACATGCCGAGGTAAATCCTAGTGAGAGTCAAACAAATCCCCTTTGGCTTTTACATTTATTCTCCTCAGTCCGTCTCCCCTCATCTTTGTTCCTCTCCTCTTCTTTCCCCAGAGGACATACACATTGGAGCTTTTCTTATGCCTTTAAGCTACATGGGATGCTTTCAGGGGTGTCCAAAGCCTGCTGCCTCCATCCTGTGCGGCTGTGTCCTGCCGAGGAGCTTTTACCCATGCGAAGTCGGGGAGACCTTGGGTGGGGCTGGACCCTTCCTCCTAAGCCATCTGGCACGGCAGGTGCCCTTGTGTAAATGGCCCCATCTCTGCACCCAGGGTTGTTTACTGTCGCGCCCTGAGAAGTGCTGAGGCCCTACCCCTCTGTCCCTTTCCATACACCTCTGCCTGGAGACATAACTAGCTCTTCTCCAAAACCCCGTGTTGATGTCTCCTCCAGCTGCAAGGCCCCTCCGCAAGTCGGCCCCCATGTGAGCTGGTACTTCCCTCCATGAGGGTACACTCCACACCCCACAGCAGAGACCCTCGCTGCCCTCCTGGAGGAGACCTTGCGCTCTTGGGATCAGAACGTGTATTACCTGTGATTTACTGAGCATCGTCTCACAGCACAGCGCTGAGACACGGCAGGGGGAACTCAGCAGACGGTTTTAGAATGCCTGCGTGAACAGACCTTCCTCTGCTTTCATTAGGAAGCAGGCCTTCTCCCCAAGTCTAACTGAAAATGCCTCTTCTCTGCCTTCCGGGGAGAGGGAACTCCTCCTCTCCCCCGACCCCGACTTCACAGCTAAACGTTTCTAGCTATTCACACTCACCACCTCTGCGCCCTCACCTCCCACGCTCTCAACTCACTCAAGCCGACTTGGGTCCCCACCCGCAGTAATCGGATCAGCTAAGCTCGCCAGTGGCTTCCATAGCCTGACGCCGCCATCCACTTCTCTCCTCCTGGAGGTCTCCCTCCCCACCCCCAGCACGTGCCTGTGACCCACTTCCTCGACTTCCACAGCTTGCTCTCTGGTTTCCTTCCTCCCTCTCTGGTCGCTCCTTTTGCATCTTCCTTGCTGGCACCTTCCCCCGACCCCACTTTAAAATGCTGGAGCTCCTCGGGGTTCTGGTCCAGGTTTTCTTCCCTTCTCGTGCTGCACTCTTCCCTAGATTGTTTTACATCTACACGCTTTCCGATAACTCTCCTAAATTTAATCCCTAGCCCATATCCCTCCCAGACCCACTCGGGATGCCCCTTCCTAAGCCTCTGAGCCTGTTGAGATATCAACACCGACTCCGGGATGAGTGTCCTGCGTGGGATTCCGTGCCGGCATCTTGGCACTACTTTGCCATCCACAGCGGGAACTATTTCCCTAGGATTCCCTTCCCTGCACGGATGAAGCTGGACCGGAGGGAAACACAGACGAGATCTGGAAGTGAAGCAGAGGCCGTTACTCTCAGATGGTCAGACACGGGGACAGACACACACAGAGGTGCCCGGAAGGAGCTGGCTGGTCCTAGCATCCTGTGTGCATCCGCCTTCTTTACTGACTACCCTGCCGACAACAGAGGGCCCATGGCCACCTCTACTGACCTGGACGCAGGCTTGCTGATGTGCTTCCCCAGACCCTTCCCGGAACGCCCCCTTCATCTCACTGAGCAGCCACCTGGGAATTTCCCATATGCCTCGACTTGCCCACCTGAGCTGGAACTTCTGGGGATGTAGTGAGTGACTGTTCTCCAGTCCTTCATCTCACTTCTTCCAGATCTTAATTTGCCAACTCCTCCACATTCACGTTAGCTCTATTTCCTATACTAAACACTTTATTTCCAAAAGACTTGTGGGTGCTGTTTTCCTGACCAAACCCTGACAGATACACATACCCCTGGCCCCAATCTCCTTTCCCTCCACATCTCTTGCCTTAGAAATGACACCCTGTTAACTCTATAGAGACCTGGTGGAACTCCCCCACCCCTTACTCCTATGTCAAATCCATCTTCCTTGTCACCATAATGCTAATAAGGACAGAAACCACTGTGGTTTTGATCCCTGACTTATCCCCAGCTCTAGAGTATGGTATTTATTGAATGAGTGAATGAATGAATGAACCCTCAAGTCCTGTTCATTTTATCATATCCTAAACACCTCTCAAACCCTGCCCTAGTTCAAACCACTCCCATCCTTTTCTCTCTTTTTTTTTTTTTTGCGGTACGCGGGCCTCTCACTGTTGTGGCCTTTCCCGTTGCGGAGCACAGGCTCCGGACGCGCAGGCTCAGCGGCCATGGCTCACGGGCCCAGCCGTTCCGCGGCATGTGGGATCTTCCTGGACTGTGGCACGAGCCCGTGTCCCCTGCATCGGCAGGCGGACTCTCAACCACTGCGCCACCAGGGAAGCCCACATCCTCCTCTCTTTGATCCCTGCTGTAGCCTGCGAGGAAAAAGAGATTTGGGACTGGGGTCCTTAGGAACACGTGGACTTGGAGAGTGCTCAGGTATAAACAGGGAACAGGCCCCTGGTGGATGCCTGTGGTCTTGTTTTGCCAAGTACCCCAGGAACTGAGTTCTCACTCACGTAGCCCCATAGGATGTGATGTCATCAGAACCCTTTGAATGAACTGTGTGACTGGTGAGCTCTGTTTAGTTTAATAAGTAATCTGTAATTGGAACCTACACCCAGTCTTAGATTTCTGCCCTGTACCTAGGCTATGGCTCAACTGTATTACGTATACCGTAAGAGAAAACTGCCCGGCCCCCCCTCTGCTCTGATAAGTAAAAAACTCCTTCTGAAATTCTCTGGATTAGGCCTGTGATCAAGGCCCTAATGGAATGGGTCAGAAATAAGATGCCTTTATCTCAGTGATTATACAGTCCTTCTCGTCCGGGTGAGGTGAACGTGTCCAGGAAGGCAACATCCTGTGAATGGCGTGAGCGAACAGTGGGGCTGAGCCACCCTGGGATTTGCAGCCAAGGCAAAGGGGACAGGTGAGAGCACAAAGCCAGGGGGTGGAATGGGACAAGAATGGGCCCAGGGCAGTACAGGCTGATTGGACAGGAATAAGCACTTGTAGGGTATAGATGCCAGGAGAGGAGAAGCAGGAAACTGGTACAGGACCAGTGATCATACTGGCTTGCTGGTGCCGAGGAGAGAAGCTGGAAATGGATGGGTCCCTCTCAAATGCTCTAGGCAACTCTGTACTAATTTATTCGGATTTAATGTATTTGAGAGGAGCTGTGAAAAGAGGCTGGGGAGGAGGTAAGCCGAGTGACCTGAGTGGGGACTTGGATAGGTTTCCTTTTTAGTTAAATGAGTCAATGTGACAGAATGAACAGAAAGTGCTGGGTGGTCCCGAGGGCTGGGGCGCAGGCTGGGACATTCCTAGGACCCTTCCCACAGAGAATCCAAGGAAAAGTGCTAAGCCTAAGTCCTATGGCAAGGGATGGGAAATGTCCTTTATTCGGGCTCAGGTGACAGAAGAGAGCACAGATCGCCCTGGCCATTGTGCTAAAGGACCTGTGGGGCTCTCGGCGCACAAGGCCAGGTTAGGGAGAAACTTCCACCCTGACGTCCCAGTGTGTTGGGAATAATCATCCCAGGGTGCTTAATTGGAAGAGAGGACTTTGCACCAATGAGGCTTCACACTACAATTCCAAGTGAGAAGGGAGAGCAGACAGCCTTTCAGCTGATATTAACTTGGCATGTAAGTGGGAACACTGAGACCTGCAAAAGCCCCAAGCAGTAGGAAGTTTGAAAATATAGGGATAACCTGGGTGTGAGGGAAGGAGATGATAGAGGTTGGGATACTAATTCTCACCCTGTTTGTATACAACAGCCCCGTGGGTGGCGCCAGCCCAGAATGCAGATGGACCTGGACAACGGCCTACAGATGATCATGGCCTGAATGAAGTGGTACCCCCCTAGTGCTGTCCACAGCAGCCCCCAATATATTTAACTGTGAAGGAAGTGCACTAGGCTCCAGGAGATTAGTCTACTGCTCCTGACCTGGCAAATGTCCAGTTTTCCATCCCGTGGCAAAGGAACGTCTTCCCAGTTTGCCGTTCTCTGGGGAGGAATGTGGTCCCCACTGCCTCCAGGAGAGTTGGAGTCTCTGTCTGGTGCCAGGCGTGGGGTGGCAGGAACTAGCTTTACTGCCCTGAGAGATCATGTTGATAATCAGATGACCACGGTGCTCACGGAGGAACTGACCTGACCACATTTGGAAGCAGTGGTGACCTGGCGGACAGAGTGGGACTGGCTTGGAAATTCTACAAGAACTTATCTTACAGACAGACTTGCCCAGGCACAAAATGATGTCAGTATACAATTCAAGTCACAACACAGTCTGCAGGAGCTAAAGTTTTGCAGCCCTGAATGCCCATCAACAGGAATTGGTTAGATGCATTCCATTAGGTCCACACACGGAATATTATGTAGCAGTAAAAAAGGTATCAGAGTGCTCTTTATGTACCAATATGAAAAAAACTCCAAGATAAATTATTAACAACAAAAAAACCCCACAAGTAACAAGCTACAGTATAAAATAGATAACCAACAAGGATCTACTGTATAGCACAGGGATCTACATATACGTATAACTGAATCACTTTGCTGTACACTTTGCTGAAAATAACACATTATAAATCAACTATACTTCAATTAAAAAAATAAATAAACAAGCTACAGAATAATACCTTTTGGTGCATTAAAACCCAGTAGGATATACAAGAAACTAATAATAGTAATTACCTGTTGGGCAGAGTAGTGGGTTGAAAAGTGGGTGAACAGGAGACTGAGGTAGAAAGGAGTTTCCACTCCTTCCTTTTTGGTTTTTGAACCACACACATGTATCATCTATTTAAAAAAATTTAAAACTCCAGAAGAAGAAATCAACAAAAGAAGAACAGAGTCACTAAAAATTGTACTCTTGTTCTACATTCAGCCATTAATTTAAATTGAGAAATGTTTCTATTCACATGCAATGATGGAATAAATAACTACGATAAAGCTGGAGAGCATAAAAATAGAAAAATGACTCTCTCAAATCTAGGTTTCATTTTCTCTTGATGAAGGAAATAATAAGCATGCTATTTTGACAGCTCATATTATAAGAACAAAATACTCCTCCGCAGTGTTTCAAAAGTATCTGGCAAATAAAGTTGTTTTTGTTTTTTTCCCCCAATAGTCAATACTGATGGATCGATTCTATTAATTGCACAAATAAAACTAATCTCTAGGTTGAAAAATGACTTTTCTAAGGGGACAGGCATGGGGGTGATGATGTTCTTTGTATTAAGAGCCTGTGAAAACTTGAAAGTTTCATTCTCAGCATCCTGGAATACTGTTTTTGGTTTTCTTTCTGAAATATGTTCGGTTACCAGGAAGAAATGACAATCTCTATTAAAGGTCGGGCCCTAGTGCTATAATTCAGAAAGGGGGTTGGCCAGAGGGAGTGCTGACACATGCAGTGTTCTGTCCGGCTTCTGCCTGATGACCGAAATGGCAAAGGACTGAGATTGTACCACAACAGCTGGGACGTCTTCCTTTGAATGACAACATACTCGTATGTGTCCTAGACTTTTATGGGATCCCTTCATGATTCACTGAAGTTCCTCAGACATTCTCCTGTCATTTATTACTGTCTTTTTGTAGCTTAGAATCTCTTCACCTCACTGGCCCAACCCTAGTTGGTTTTTCCAGGTGAAGACCTCAGAGCTCGTCATAAAGAGCATCACGGGCAACCCACGTGCCTCAAGGCAAAGGGGAGATTGAAACACTGCAAGAAGAAATGCGCTCTCTTGTTCCCTGGCAGGGTCACTAGCTGAAGGATAATGGCCAGGGAGAAAAACCCTGCGATGAAACCAAGACCTCCATCCACCCTTCACCTCTGTAACCTGCATCCTGTCAGAGCCTTAATTATCTCCTGCTGAGGGGAAGGAAAGGGCCGTTCTTTGGGAAGCGTCGGGCTTACTCTCTGCTCCAGCCATCTCAGGTGGAAAGTGTGGGCAGAGCACAGAGGAGAAGGATGTGGCTGCAGCTCAGAATGAACACTGGGCCCTTCCCTTTACCTTCCTCCTTCCAGACTCCAAACCAAAGCCTTGCCCTTGTCATGAGGTTCAAGCCTCCCCACCACCCCATGCTCACACACATTCCATGCCGGGATGTCCTTCCATCCTATCCACCGGGCAATTCTCCGTGGATGAAGCCTGGCCCTGCCCCTTGCTCTTTCTCCAGGAAATAACATCCACACTCTCTCCTTCGAGCCCCGCCCCACCCTGAACCAATTCCTACCCAAGCAGGCAGAAGGCTCCAAGTTCACCAATTTCTCTACATACCTGTTTCCTTCCATTAGACTGTAACCACCCAACCTTTAATGCTGGATCTTTTTTTTTAATACCAATGTTTTTCCTTATTGGAAAAGGGATGCATGTTCATTTTAGGTTTTTTAGAAATATACAGAAAAATGTAAAGAAATATATAAAAATTAAGTTTTTAGTCCTAGCCAGAGATAATGTTCTGTGACAGGCTTATCCTTCCAATCTTTTCCCATGCAGAGATAGACAAATCTTTAGATTTTTCTTTACCTTTACTAAAAGGGATCATAATCTAGTTATTGTTCTATAATGTGCTCTTTTTACTTAATACCATATTATAAACATATAAGGCCTGGTCAGCTGCTGCTCTTGGGTGTTCCCTTGTAACGTAACTCTATTAATATATTACATCTTAACTTATAGTAAACATGATCTCCTTGCCTTATTCATCTCTATATTTCTAATGTCTAGCCCAGGGCCTGAGATATATTAGATGCCCTGGGTGGCAATGCCCTCATTGGGCTTGACTTCAGAATATTCCCAATATTCAGAATATTCCCAAGTCCCTCTGACAAGCCATCACCAGGATGAGGACAGACTTTTAAATCAGTTCTGGCAAATGGGGTCAGGCCATACAAGAGGATTTGCAAACTCCAGACCTTTGGGGACCACTAGGAAACAGATAAGAAAAATGGTCCGGTGTCCGGGGTGACCAGTGGTGGGGACCATGGCTAAGTGGAGATCAAATGTCTTGTCTAAAGCGTCAGTCTCCTCTTAGCTCCAGCCACTGCTGCCCCATCGGGGTGCAGGTGCCATGTTAATTCTCATCCACCTTTCTGGCCTTTCAGAGAGGCCAGAAATCTAGATCTGTATATGAAATCCCCAGGCTGTTAAACCTTGGTTCAGCCACTGTAGTCACCCCTGCTGGCAGATATAGCATTTAATCGACTAGTTTGTTTCTTCTGCTGGAAGATGCCGACATGGCACCTCTAACCTCCAGCTTGGTTTCTACAGTGGGTGAACCCAGTAATGGTGAGATGGAAAAGGAGACTGAAGGATGAATGCTCAGTGTCAGCCCAGATGCTGCCCTGTTTCTAGAAAATTTTAAGAACTCATTCCTTTGACTACAGCAGTGGTTCCCAACTGGGGGGTATTCTGTCCCCCCACTCAGGGACCTATGGAACTATCTGGAGGCATTGGTGGTTTCACAAATGGCAGAGGGTGCAGGGGGTAGTGCTGCTATTGGCATCCGGTGGGTAGAGCCCCAGGGATGCTGCTAAACATCCTCGAGTCCCACAGCAAAGGGTGATGCAGCCCAAACCGTCAACAGTGCCCAGTGGTTCTCAACCTTGGTTACATATCAAAAACACTTGTGTGTGTGTGGGGGGGGGAGTGTTTAAAAAACTGACGGCAGGTAGGGCAATTAAGCCCGTGCACCACAACTACTGAGCCTGCACTCTAGAGCCCACGAGCCACAACTACTGAGCCCGTGTGCCACAACTACTGAAGCCCACGCGCCTAGAGCCCATGCTCCGCAACAAGAGAAGCCACCACGATGAGAAGCCCACGTACCGCCACGAAGAGTAGCCCCCGCTCGCCCCAACTAGAGAAAGCCCGCACACAGCAATGAAGACCTAATGCAGCCAAAAAATAAACAAATAAATTAAATCTTAAAAAAAAAACTGATGGCAGGGTCCCACTCCAGAAAGAGGGAAGCAGAATCTCTGAGGACAGGTCTCAGGCCTCATGTTTTAAAAGCTCCCAAGCAATTCTAATGTGCAGCCAGGACCGAGACCCATGATATTGAAGGAGCAGCACCCTGCACGCATCCAAAATGGGGCTGCCCCCTCCCCTCCCCGCCATAGCACCTACTCAGGGCTCTACTCAAACAGGCGCTTGATAAATCCTTGTTGCCTGGATGGGGGAGCAGATTAGTTGTCTATCATTAGCCCCCTACAAACTGCTGTGCTGGACTTGTACTGATTTTCAACATTCCATTGGTGGCTGATAGAAGCTTTTTTTAAGTCAATTATTCAGTACATCAAAAGGATACAACTTCCAGCAGTCAATCAGCAGCTACCAACATGCTTTCTGTTAGAATAATTACCTCTGAGAGTGAAAGGTACAGAAACAATCCGGACAATATATTCATGCCAAAGGAAGCTTACAGAATTAGCTTGCTATCTTTTTCGTCACTCTTCCTGGTCATATGCAATGAGAAGAATTAGAAGTTGTATATTAAATGCAATTCTGGAAACTTCCATCACTATCACTCAAGGAGAAATGAGATCAGAAAATGAAAAACAAAACCCCAAAGCAGGGCAGGAAGGGCAGTCTAATAACAGGAAACCGCTAATGTGAACCAGATCTCCTAAGAATCAGAATGATGTCCTCAGTGACTTATTCGCATCTAATCAAGTTAGGGGAAATTTTCACAAGTCTGGGTGGAAGCTATCAAGTGGGGAGAGATGAGCTTGCAAGAGGTGTTTAGGATTGAAATCTGCACCAGCCAACCAACCTGCCTGCCAGTTGTGGTATTACCGCCCATGGCGCCCTGGGGCTTGCTGAGCTTGGCATAGACCCTCCAGCCGGGTGTGCAGAAAGCCTAGGACCTTTATCCAGAGCCATGGCTAATACTGGGAATGCAATGGCCCACAGCAGAACCCCATCCCTGGATACTGGAGCCTAGTGATGGACTGGTGATGGAGATGCAGGTGAACATGGACCATTCAGTCCAGTGGAGGGGGCCACAGTAAGAGCCTTGCTGGGAGGGCAGGTGCTGAGGCCTCTGCAGGAGGGGTGCCAATGCAGCCCTGGAAGCAGTGAGGAAGTGGGAGGAGGCGTCTCAGCTGCGCATAAGGAGGTGTTAGGGATGTGAAGGGCTTAGGGGAAGACTAGCCCCGATGAAAGAAACAGCATGGACAAAGGTCTGGAGGTAAGAGAGAACTGGGTGTGCTGGGGGCACCCCAAGAAGTCTGACACAGCTAGTGGCTCCTCAGAAGGTGGGCAGAGCGGGGGAGGTTGAGGCTGGAAAGGCAGCAGGGCCAGATCGTGAAAGCACAATGTCCCGACTGTGGGGGGCACGCACGGAGAGCTTCTTTCTGGTGGAAAAAATGGAGGGATCCTAAAGAGGGAAGTCACAGGGTCAGAGGAAGACACTGGGATTGGCATCAGACAGACCCTGCGTTCCCGCGCCAACGCCACCATGTTCTGTGTGACCTTGGGCAAGGGACTAATCTGTAATCGGGGAATAAGTAGAACACATCCTCGCCAAGGTTGTTACGAGGGTGAGTGAGATACTGGGCTGGCCAAAAAGTTCATTCGGTTTTAAGTAAAGACATTTTTCATTTTCACCAAAAACTCTAATGTAGTCACGAACCGAATGAACTTTTCGGCCAACCCAATATATGCGGGGCTGGGGGTATAGGTGAAAGAATGGTTGCATTGACACTGGGAAAGGACTCCAGTGGATGCAGAAGGAATAAATACAAAAAAGGGAAAGAGGGAAGAGAGATGAAGAAGACCGTAGTCTGCGGAAGAGTTTTTTGGGGGAGCTTGGAGACAAGAAAGGAAGAGGTAGAGGAGGAGGGAGTAAACATACCAGGAATCTAATCCACTGTTTTGGCATTTTCTCAAAATACTGATATTCCTCTGACTCTGGGCCAAGCTGCCACGGGCCATGAGGAACACGTGGAAGGCCCCATCACCCGGCCCGCACCGGCTCTCGGAAAAACTTGCTGCTGTTGCAAGTTTTATGGTTGTGGTTGTTTTTAGGGCTCGACCATCACAAAGGCCCCTTTCCAGGATACACGTGGCTCTGTGGCCCCAAAGCCCTCATCCACCCATTGGAAGGCAGGGCCTCCAGAGATCTGCCTCCACGGGGTGGAGCGTTATTCCCACCCCAGCCCTGGGGTTTTCTCAATCTCTTGAGAAAGAGATTGTAATTGTGGGGGGATATCACCTCTCTGCTTTGCCTGCACCCCAGCAGACAACATGAGGCCTCTGGTACTGTGAAGAAAAGGCAGGTGTCTGGGGAATAAACCATATGTCCAGAGGGAAGCGGAGAAGCTTGCCCTCTGATGCTAATTGCATTCCACAGCTTGCTGTTTCAGCAGCTAGAAGCAAACCCGGGCCTGATTGGGCTCTTATTCAGTAAGACTCTAGTCCATGCAAGATCAGGAGACATGGATTTTTCTAGACTATTTTTTGGTCAGAAAATGCTCTGGAATAGACTGCTTTGGTCTCAGGACACTAGCCTATACTGAGTCAATGTCATTCTTATAACAGCACAGTAACCAAAACTGATTTATAATATAACTTTTTGGACATTAAAATGTTAATGAAATTGCTGTCATGAAAAAGAATAGCTCGGATTTTTATTTTAACCATTCTCAAGGTCCCATCTCTTTTTAAAAATTCATTTCCTCTCACTTGAAGAAACTGCTTTATCATCTAATTTAAAAAATCAGTTCCCCTCCCCCCAAGGTGATTTACTTTCTCTATAGAAAAATGGTAGTAACCGGCCAAGAACCTAAATGTTAAATGCAAGGAAAAATGAGACCTTTGGAAATGAAAATAAATGATCAATTTTTCTTCCTTCGGAGAATTCACTACTCCCAAAAGATACGGGATGTGGAAAGGAGAGGAAACAAATGATTTCAACTCTAAGTTCCTTGAAAGCAGCCACTCAGCCTTCTTATCTTTCTTTCCATCTATACACTTCTGGACATTTCTGGAGCACTTGTGGATGCCAGCTCTCAATTAGGAAACTCACAGGTCAGGGCAAATGAAAAACAGATCACTGCAGTGAAACAAGAGAAATGCCTCCAGGAGAGACAGGTACTAAGATTGCAGGGTCAAGAACCCCAAAGATAAAGGAGGGCAGGGGTGGTATCACGGAGCAGGGGGCATTTGAGTAGGGTATTGACAGGTGAGTAGGAGTTGTCCAATTGGAGGGAGAAGCAGGAAAAGACACATGTTTGTGTGGGGGAAAGCTGAATACCACCAACTGAAAGGAAGCACAGCTGAAGAGCATGGCGGAGGAAAGACACATGCTGAAGACACACACAAACCCAATTCAGTGCCTAGATCTTATCTTCTAGCTGACAGTAGCATTAGAAAGGATCCTATACAGTATTACAGAAATCATTCTGGCTTCAGTGTAGAAGACAGACCAGCAGGGGGTGATCCTGAGTTGTGAGGCCAGGGAGGCGACTACTATGCTGGTCCAAGCAAGAGATGAGGAAGACCTGCACCAGGGCAGTGGTGGTGTGGATGCAGAAGGGCAGGTGCAAGAGACGCCTGCAAGGTGGGATCAGCAGGACTGGGTGAGCAGTCCCTTAGCCTCAAGTTTTCATGCAGAGAATGTGGAAAGCTGCAGGCTGACAGCAAATTGTATAATTCATGCTGAGAAGGAAAGAGCCAAGAAAAAATGATAGTGGGAGGATGGAAAAAGGTGGGAGGCATCTAGCTAAGAAGAAAAGGGCAAAGGAAACTGAGCAGAGAACAGGTTGGATTAGTGCCACATAACCTCAGGTTTGGAAGAGGCCTTCCCTGATAAGTGGCTTTCTAGCCTTTCTTTACATACTTCTGTTGATGGGGAGCTCATTACCTGTAGAGTCATCCCATTCCATTGATACCTTTTGTGAGTTCTTTGAACCACAATCTTTTCCTCTGGCTCCACAGAGCTACCTTTGAATTTTTACTTTCAGTTGCTCAAAGACACTTTTTGGAAACCTATTTGATTTAGCAAGAAGCAGCTGGATGGCCTGGCAGGCCTCCCATCCTGCCGATGGAGAATCCTCCACTAGAGCAGGGCAGAGGCTGAGATAAATTCACAGTGCAGGAACACAAAGTTGAGGACACGTGTGGTTGCCCACTCTTGCCCTTGCCCTTGGGTTTTAAGCTACTTTAGCTGTCTGAGTCCCCTGCCCCATCCCACCCCATCAGAAAATCACCAATACCGTGCTGTTGCAGCCAGCAAAGCAGGCAGACAGGTAGGTGATGCCATCTGCTCCACACACTGGAGTGAAGGAATCCGTTTGGCATTCACAGTTTTTATTGCAGGACGAGTAGGGGTCCAGGGCCGAGCCAGGTGATGAGCTGGAAAAGACAGGAAACGTGGAACCCATCAGAGAAAGGTCAACTTCTGTTGGATTCCCCCAGTGACAGCCCTCTGCCCTCTGTGGTCATGGTCGCCAATGTGGTCATGGTTCAGGGAAGGAGGGCCACCAGTGCTTGGGCTGTGCATGGATATACAGAAGCTGCCTCTGCCCGTGTGCTCCCATTCTGCCTGTTTGACCTCGCAGGGTGGCAGATAAGCCCGGCCCTACTTCTCCTGACTTAACTTTAGGAGAAGGCCTGGTGGCCTGCTCAGAGGAGGAGACTGGTGTGGAGAGGAACTGGTACCCTGCAGGCCAACCATGCTGCAGCCCTGATGCTCCAAACTGGATTCCCAAGGCAGCTGCAGAGTCTCACGTAGAAAAGGGGACTGCTATTGGCACTGGATATGTAAGGACTCTCTGTAATTCCCTCTAAGGGCAAGTCTGATTGGACTTTAGTTCAAAGTCTTGGGATAATAACTAGGAAGTAAGTTGTCCTATAAGAGCTAACTTCTTTCCATTCTTCTCTCCTTTTTTCCCCTCCATCTCTCCCTCCCACACTTATCAATACCTACTATGGCTCATACCCTGTAATTACTATGTGAGTCTAATGATAGCTTCTGATGGTTTAAGGAATTGTTGGGACTTCCCTGGTGATTCAGTGGTTAAGACTCCGTGCTTCCATTGCAGGGGGTGTAGGTTTGATCCCTGGTCAGGGAACTAAGATCCCTCATGCCATGCATGCGGCCAAAAAAAAAAAAAAGGAATTGTTGAAGTCTCTTATTTTAAGCTGAATTTGAAAATAAAACTTATTTTTAATTTTCTATCTTCACGTCATTCCTAAAATCAAATGACAAAAATTGGCATTTGAGTCCTCTGGGGAGTGAATGTCTGACTGTCTCCCCAGTGCTCCCTTGGCCGCCCTGGGAGAGAGCCTTTAAGTGGAAGTCAGCCCTCTCTGCCCAGAAGGTTCACATAGATTCTTCAACCCTGGGAGGAAGATGCAGAGGCACCATCGACTTTGCAGCTCATGGTCACTAGGGACAAAACTGGCTCCATTAACCTACCCAGGAGAGAGGGTCCTGGCATCCTGGGCAGGCAGGGGTGGCGAGACCTTTCTGGGACTTACGTGTTTCCATAGGGAACAGTAACCCCAGCCACAGGGCCCGTGTCACAGCCCAGGAAGAGGAAGGAGACGTAACAAGCGGTGGACACCAGGTTGACGAGCATGGCCATCCGAATGGCCCCGAGGGCAGACAGGCTGAGTTTCTTCACCAGGAGACCGCCCAGGAAGATGCCCAGACAGGCACATGGGATCGCAGTCATCCCTGGAGGAGAGCAGAGGGGCAGGGACCATTAGCCAGGGAAGAGGGGCCAATCAATGCAGACACTGGGTGCCAGGCCCGAGGCTGAGCCCTGCATGGACAGGATTCCCTGTGACACCACTGTGGTGCCACTTGCTCCACTGTGCCCCAAAGTGTCTGTTAATGGCCTCATTTCTACCCTCAAGGAGCTCACGAAAATTGGGGAAGGCAGACACATAAAAACTCAATGATTACGAGTCTAAGTCATACACCTGGCATGCTAAGTGGGGAACCCTCGTGGGAAACACACCCAGCTGGTGTGGGAACAACCGAGAGACAAGTCAGACCAGCTGGGAACACGCACGCGCATTTGACAAAAGTATCAGGGAGCAGTGATGTGCCCTCTGTGCGTTTTCCAGGTGGTGTGAGAAAGGGGATCAAATTGGGGATTTTCTCCCACTCTTCAGGCAAGGAAGGGTCTGGAGGCTGTTTAAACAAAGGTCCCAGAACTCACCAGCCTGTGGAGACAGTGTTTTAACCAGCCCCGTGACCTCTCAGGAAGCAGCATCAATCAAATTAATATGTTTCGTAGCTCCTGGTGAGTAATTGGCATGTATTTTTTTCCCCTTTCTTATAAACAGAGCTATCTGCAAGGCAGCAGGACCATAAACCTGTTATTTCTGATTCTCAGAGACTCAGGGCATCTTAGGAGGACCAAAGGATCCTAGGGTTCCAATCTCCTGTTTGGTTTTGTTCTGTTCTGATTCACTTCATCTAAACTCAGCTTTAAATTACTGTGTGTCATTTATCTACCGTGTAGATTGGGCATGGCTAATTTTCCAGTTTAGGCTGCCTCTTCCTTGCCAATCAACAGACCTCTAGGTCAACTGACTACATCAATCAGCTGGTATGTGCTAAAGGAATGCAAATTAATTTTAATATTCTGGTGAGAAAAACAATCAGGGAGGCTGAGCTCTGCAAAGGAAATAGCACAAGTTACACTTCTTGAAAAACATAGTATCTCTGTATTATTTGATGCTCTTGGACGAGCTGTGCTTGGTTCTCTCTCGTCCTGGTATAGATGATCCTCAGGACCTCGCCCCTATTTGCCTGTCTAAACCCCATGCCACTCCGCTCCCCCAACTATGCCCAATCCTCCTCCCCTCTCTCCCTGGAATAGGCCAAATCCGTTCAAGCCCCCAGTCTCTGCACTTGCTGTTTCCTGTTCTAGGACATTCTTACCCTCTATCTTTACTTGGCTGGGCCCTATGGAGGGCCTTCCCAGACCACCCCATCTAGAGTGGTCCTGCAGCCCATTTGGGATTTCCTACTGTTTCTTGCCCTGTTCTATTGTTGGCATGGCTCTCCCCAGTATCTGAAGCTGCCTCAGGTATTTCTGGTTTTCTCGTTTCTTGTTCTCTCTCCCCCTCCTGAAATGCAGCTTCCCTGAGGACAAGAACCGTTCCATCCTGTTCAGTCCCGGCTCCCTGTGCCTAGCACGGTGCCCAGCACAGAGTGGGCGCCTGGGGATTATTTTCAAGATGAACGGAACAGCGAGCAGATGGGATCTGTGTGAGTGAATACCGATGGCCAGAGCCCACGCCCGGAGAGCAGGTTGCATTTTGTTCCATCTTCCATCAGCGGCAGCAGGGAGCGGCCCCCGGTGATGATGGTAACTATGGCAATAACAGGCTTCCAGCACCTTTTCTCCAAGCCATCATCAGCCTTCCGTCTCCCTCCCTGACGTGTGTGCAGCCTTAGCTTGCGGGCAGTCATCAGAACTTCCTCCCAACTCCATCCTCATTAGCTTCACCTACGCAGATTGAGTCCTTTTTATCTTCACGCATAAATCGATGCCATCAGCCCTTAATCATCTGTGTTGCTCTTTTCTGAACTCTGCCCCATCTGCTGATGACTTCGTGGGTGGCCCAGAGCCAGCGCTGATGGCCCAGGATGACTGCAGGGGTCCATCCCCTAGGTTTGCGGGGGCTACTGATGAAGCATTTTTGGACACGAGCCCTGCCTTACGCTTCTGCTGCCTCTCTCTGTCCCCTAAAGGCCCCCTGCCATCCCCTCCTGCAGCCAGCCTTCCAGAGTCCATGCTAACAGACTGATGCTATGGGTAGGGCACAGGGAGAGGGCACGTGTCCTGCCTGCCTGGGCTGCCAGCCGGATGGACGGACTGACAGATGGGCCACCAGGCTGCTTCTCCACATGGCGGGAGAGGGTCTCCCTGTGCAAGCGCTCTAACAGACAGAGTCCCTGGGACAGAAACAGGTGCAGGAAGGTGAGATTGTTTTTGACCTTCTGCCCTGAAGACTACTGATTTGTTTGTTGATAGAAAACTTTGGAAATCTGTCCTGAAATAGAACAGAGCCCCAACTTTGAAGCAAATGTAATCAAAATGTAAGGAGCTGCTGCAAAGAAATCAGGAAGTGAGAGATAAACTCTTTGGGTGCTGGAGGGCAAAACCTGAGAGATTGTAGGTATAATGAAGAAGTTATAACTTTAATTATAGAGAGACACATTTTACCCTATCTCTGTCAGACAGGTACTAAAGGGCTGACTGCATCTTGCTAATACCTCTTGGAAGAAATACTTATAAAATAGTGGATGGTAGAGAGTTATTAGTAAAAAAGAAAAACACAAGGCTTGTGCTGCCCTCGCAGCTCCCAGGGAGAGGTGCTGGGATCTGGCCACATCATTGCTGGTAGGGTTTTAATTGTTTTTAACTTGATACCTTACGTCCTGTGACGTGCATAAGCTTAAGGGAACACAGATGAATTTTTGCCCCTTTATACACCCCTGTATTAAAACATTTCCAGCAGCCCCAGGGGCTCCCTGGTGCCTCCATTCCCTCCACCCTCAAGGGTAACTATCATTCTGGCCTCTATCACTGTAATTAACTTTTCTTCTTTTTAACTCATAAATACGTACTCTTTTTTTGTCTGACGTCTTTCAACTCTGTCAGATCCATCCACACTGAGGCATGTATACAAGCTCTTGCTTTCTCATGCTGTATGACAGTTCACTGTATGAATATTCTATAATTTATTTACCCATTCTAGTATCGATAGATATTTGGGTTGTTTCCAGTTTGGGGCTGTTATGTATAAAGCTGTTTTGGATACTGTACCTACGCATATATAAACGAGTGGACCTAAACACTCACTTCTGTTGGATTTATGCCCAGAAGTGGAATGCCTGGATCCCAGCGTAAGCATATGCTTTTAGCTTTCATGGGTACTGCCAAACAGTTTTCCAAAGCGCCTGCACCATTGTGCACTCCCACCAGCAGTGTATGAGAGTTCCAGTGGCTCCACATCCTCGCCAACACTTGGTACTATCAGTCTGGCAGACATGGACTAGTATTTCATCGTGGTGTTCGTATGTGTTTTCCGGGTGACTCATGATGGGTCAGCACCTTTACATGGGTTTATTGGCCATTTTGTGAAGGAAATGCTAAGGAGAAGATCAGAAAATATCACCTCGCCCATTTCTCTCAGGACATGATCTACTTCTACTTAACAGAGAAGAGAATTCCACGGGGCTGGAGCCCTCTCGACTGCCAGGCCGGACTTGTCACATTCTCAGGGGCCATCCTTGTGTCTCTCTCCTTCTCTGCACTTTCAGAACAGATGAGCTCTTCTGTCAAAGGCTGTCCACTATACTCCCTCTCTTTTCTGCACATCGCCTCTGCTGGTTCTTTCCCCTCTGCTTAGACACCTGCTCAAGTCCTTCCTGTCACAATAGCAACTGTCTCTTAGCAACAGCACCGTCACTACTCCAATCCCTTGACTGCAATACACACTGCCCACCATGTCTTCTCTCCGTCCCTCCACCACTAAGCTCTGGAAAGTGTCCTGCAGTCACTGGCTGTTCCTTCCCTCTTGTGGGCTGCTCCCCTGCTGCTGTTTCATGGACACAGCCCTGACACAGGCTGAAAGACGTCCTGGCTGTTGAAGGGACCAGAGACATGTGAGGCCGCATCACGCGTGGGCACTCATGCTGCTGACAGCTTCCTTCTTGGTATCATCTCTTCCTTGACTCCCGTGATCCACGGATTTCTCTCAGGAGTTGCTTCTTGAACTTCTCTATGGCCTCCTGTATTTCCTATGAGCAGTGTTTCACCCCCTCTATTCTAATTCTACACATTTTCCTTCTGCAAATTCCACTCCTGTGTCCTCAACTACCATGCACAAACGGATGCAACCCACATCTTCTTCTTCAGCCCTCAACCATGCACAGGACATCATGTAGATATACCACGGCCATCTCACACTCAGCAACTTCAACTCTGAACTCACAACCTTCCCTACAGATCTGATTCTTTTCTGCTATTTCCAGGTTTCACAAATGGTACCACCCTTTGTCTGAGCCAGAAACCTGGAAGTCATTCTTGACCCTTCATTCTCCTTCCTCCGCCATGAGACCACTTTCCCTACTGCGTATAAGAAATGCTCCTTCTCATGAGGGCAAACACGTTTTCTTTAGCATGTCAGCTCCAAAGGACTGGAAGCAGATTCCTGTAGTCTACTGCTGAGAAGACTGGTAAGATCACGCTTGAGCTTGGGGAGAAGGAGTGTCATGATCCATTAATTACACATCTGCCATGGGCACAGGGATAGAGGGGAGCATATGGCTTCCAACCTCTGTATTTGCTGACCGTGGGTTTTATGCTGCCAAGAATATCCTTGCTTTTTTATGTTCTTGACCAAAGCCTACTAAACTTTCAAGATCCATCTTGATTCCCCTCTTCCTTCCTCACATCTTCCCCCCAATTCTCCAGTTCACACTGATTTATAGACTTCCTGGCCTGTCACAATGCTTCCTATGCACACTTTACATTTTAGCTCTTTATTATCACATACTTTTAGCAATTGTCTCAGGCAAGTAAATCTTACTCCAAGAAAATACTTTGAAATTCTTCTGCACGCTGACCACATGTATACGCTTCTGCAGGGGCAGCTCAGTCTGGGCTGTTTGGTGGGTTTCAGTCAATTCTTATAGTATTACAAGCAGTGACGGCCTCTCTCCACCCTCCTGGGAGGCTGAGAAACAGACTCACCGAGCAGCTGGTTGGCAGAAGAGGTGGTGAGGTTAAATTGCTGCTCCAGATACTTCCCCAAGAAGGCAGCGAAGCCAGCCACCACTGCAATCTCCATGCAGGCGGCCAGGATGATGCAGGTAAACACAGGGTTTGAGAGCAGGTGCTTTGTGACCTTCGGGATCACTGCAGGGAGAGAAGCAGAGGACCAAGGTCACACACTGCACCCCCAGGCCTTCTGCCCCCAAGGCCCCAATTTGACCCATCTCAGTAAACAGCATCAGGAATCACCTGGTTGCTCAGGCCAAAGCCTATAACCTGTTAAGTCAGCCATAATTGTGAAAACTCTGGCTTCAAAATATATGCTGATGTCTTGTCAACTAAACTGACAACTACTAAAGCAGGAGAAACTACACCATGACTTTTCTTTTTTTTTTACAGCACACTTGAAACACTATTTTATAAGCCATCACAAGTTATTTCCATCCAAAAAAAAGAGGAGTTTGGGGTTTGTTTCTCAAAAGGGAAAATATAACTTAATCGTATTATAATTATAAATGTATTAATTATATTAATACATCTAAGTATATATTATCAATATACCTGTGATGAATATTTATAATGGTGTGTGTTAAGAAAATATATTTACTCTTTTTTTTCAGCAACTTTTTTTTTTTTTATATTGGAATATAGTTGATCAACAATGTTGTGTTAGTTTCAGGTGTACAGCAAAGTGATTCATGTATACATATACATGTATCTATTCTTTTAAGAAAATATATTTCATCTTAACAGTTTCAAGAAAGAAATGATAGTGTATGTATATGCATACACACATACACACGCACACACAATACATACATAATCCAGCCTCCACCCACCCACCCCGCTTCCTTCTCACAACCACATTCGCCTGGCCAAGCTTCCATGAGCTTTCACTTGGGGAAGACTAGGGTCTTGGTTTTCACTCTTGATCCAATATAATCCTCTCCTATGCAGTAGTCAATGGGATCAGCTCAAATCAGCTTCCTACTCAAACTCCACAATGGCCAAAATCCACACTTGGTACGATGGCCCACAGTCTACCCCTTGGCTATCCGATCGCACTTCTGATCACTCTCCATCCTCCCTCTGCTCCAGCCCCACCTGCACCTGGTCCTCCCCTCCCAGCTCTTTGCACCAGGGCTCTTCCCTCCATTAAATGCTCTGAACCCAGATCTTTGCTCCATCTCTTCCTTATTCCTCAGGTGGTCTTTCCTCAACACCCAAGGCAACCTAGAAGCTGCTGCCCACCCAGCCCTGATGCTCAGGGCTCAGATGAGAGTTGACGGTGGGCAAAAGTGCTTTGTGGCTTGTGTACCGCTTTAATTACCACTGGAGCCAAAGCAGGCTTTGTTGAGGTGATGCATTTCAATCTTATTTTATTTTACTCTGTTTTTCCTAAAGTAGGTGGTTTCATAAACCACTCAGGTTTCCTTTTAATTTGGTGCTTTTACAAATGAGAGATTTGGGTTTCTTAAAATCCTTTGAATGTAATCACATTATTTGGCTCTTTCCAGCCATTAGAATCCTTTGTACGTGGTCTTTGACCAGATCTCCTCAGCTATGGAGTGATGACATATCCTGGCAGTAGGCAAGGGGTCTGGGGGTATCAGGACAACCCCATCATTTCAATACTTATGCCATTATTTTGATGTGCACTTAGTAAAAAAAAAAAAAAAATTAACTAAAATAAAACTGATACATCAAATGCATGGTTTCATGGCTACCATAGCTTAAGATGACGCTAGGTTAAATAAAACAAGTAGATTTAAAGTTATTTAAAGAGAACGTTATGTAAATGACGGTACAGGTGGTAAGGAAATAGGCAAAAATGTGTAAAAGTGGTGCACCAGTGATAAGTTAGCGGACCTCTGTTCTGCTATACTCACAATAATGTGGAACATTTGGCATGTGCTGTACTTGTTTCCACCTGTGTAAATAGAAAAAGATAAAACAGAGTCCCAGATGTAGCAAGTACTCTTCCAAGTCTAGGAAAAACCAATCAGTGCCCATGGTCATACAAAATAAACAGGTGAGCAATGTCTAACACTGCATTCCAAGGTAATGAATTAGCCAGCTGTCCTAAAGAAGAGAGCTAATTACACAGGCTCAATCTCATTTCCTAGGAGATGAAACCTCTAAATGGCCCAACTAATTAGAATAAAATAATAATAGGAGATACATAAGTTTTTAATAATGTTAACAGACAAGCTCAATAAATCAAAATAACAGAACAATGGGTCAGGAACTGGCAGATACACACAACATAAAATTTATCATTTCTGGGAAAGATACCAAGTTTCAAAAATGAAAATCTCTATATAAGACAGGGACTTAAGGATCCTTTGACGTACTAAAAGGAACTTAGCTATGGGAATGGACTGAGCCAGATGACTGGAGGCTCAGAATCACTGTGGGCTGAGCAATCTGATTCTGCATCCCAACCGAGAAACAACCAGACAATAACCAGAGCTGGTGGCCTCAGCTGTTCCACGGTGGTTTCTCGTTAAACTACTAAAATCTTAGGAAGGTAACTCTTGGATTAAATAAATGCGTGTGCACACATGCACAAAATAAAACAAAAACTTTAAAAATGGTAGGAATAAGAATAAAGATGGTGAGAAAACAACTTTAAATCCATGGTATTTATATATTTATACCTGCTTTATTGCAAGGGACTGGCCTTTATGCGTGTGTTCTGTTCATTTTTTACACGGTTTCGAGCATTTATAATAATCTGACTTTTTTAGAAATGTCATCTCAAATATTTGTCTAGAAGAGGTTACACTTAAAACCTATGCTTAGGGGCTTCCCTGCTGGCACAGGGGTTAAGAATCCGCCTGCCAATGCAGGGGACATGGGTTCGAGCCCTGGTCTGGGAAGATCCCACATGCTGCGGAGCAACTAAGCCCGTGTGCCACAACTACTGAAGCCCGCGTGCCTAGAGCCCGTGCTCTGCAACAAGAGAAGCCACCGTGATGAGAAGCCTGCACACCGCAACAAGGAGTAGCCCCCGCTTGCCACAGCTAGAGAAAGCCCGCGCACAGGAACGAAGACCCAATGCAGCCAAAAATAAAATAAATAAAATAAGTAATAAATTTAAAAATAAATAAATAAATAAATAAAATCTATGTTTAAATGTTGGAAAATTTTCCTGTGTTAAATTCACATTATTAAGTATTGTAAAACTATTTAGAGGAATGTTGACTGTGTAATGTTCAAAAATGTGTCCTGTTTGACAAATACAGAAGATGAATACATTGGGCATAAACAGAAGGTAATGAAGTATTTGTCTTCATAAACAAAAACCCCTTGGATGTTAAGACTCCATTGTCATAAATCACCGCTAATGAGCAAAGGCTGATTTGCTATAGTGTTTGGCACATTGTGATGGTATAATGTACCTGTGACAAGGGACTGGCTGATTATGTCACAAAACACCAAGCTTCACAGAGAGTGGTATGGATTTACATGGGCAACCACAGCACTTCCTTGTAATAAATGAATTTGAAAGCCCCCAGCTATTCATGTTTTGGCGGGTAATAACACTGTTGCTCCATCATTGTAGTCTTTTGGCATTAAGATATCTAAACTTTGGAAACACTGTTGACAAACAGCCAGCACCTTGGGGACATTCTAGGAAAACCATCCTGTACCATACTTTTATTGTAGGCTTCATTTACTTTGTTACAGTGCAGACTCTTTAGATCTGGGGACTTCAGTAGGAGAAAGCACCACAGCCACACTTGCTTGCAAATAAAACTGCTGCTGAGCTGACACCACCAGCATCCTCCAATTAGGAACTATGTTCTCTGGCTCAGAAATGATGCCAATGAGGAGTTGAGTTTGATCACATTAACTGTTTGGGCCTCGGTACCTCCTTGTCCTTGATCATGGCCATCGTGGTTTATTTGGGGATGACGAGGGCACTTCTCAACAAAGGCAACTCCAGCTAATGGAACATTTTCATACTTCAGCAAGCATTTTAATTATTCCAGAGATAATTCCATTTCAGTTGGAAGGATTCCTTGTCAAGATAGGAGCCTGCCTGCTTTTGTTTGAATATCTAATGACTAATTTTGCCTTGGATTAGATGTGAAAATCATTAGGTTTGAGAATTATCTGACTGAAGGCCCAGGGAAGACTCAGTGGGCCTCATCTGCATGAAGAGCATTCTTTTTTTCCGCCTATACCCAGCCGATTCGCCTCCAGAAATGACAGCTTCCTCTTGTGTTCAGCTATTTTCCTCCCAGTTTCTTCCTCCCATCCTGGGTTTTATTGCAATGACTTGTAGTACTGTCAAAGAAGATTCCTTTCCAAAGGTTCAATCTACCCTCCAAAGCCCCAATTTGAAAAGGGGTATTAATTAGCTTGACCCTAGGGTTGGCTATCCCAGTGTTCCAAGCTTTTTCATGCAAATGGATTGTTAAGCCCATAAAATGCTAACTTTCCAAGGTGGCAGTAGCTAATGAGGCAGCCCAGACAGACAGAAATTGGTGAACCAAGGCCACACCAGGCTACCAAACACCTACAGTCTCCCAGAGCTATTTGCCTCTCACCTTCTGATTTAGCCTCAGAAGTTGGGAGCTGGGGTAGGAGGCAGGCGGGCTTGTACCATGCAGCTTCACAGCTAGGGAAACCTTTTCACCTCTCATCAGGAGCACGGTGCTGCTACTAGCGGAATGGTACAAAGTTGGGAGCGATCTCCAGGGAAAACAAGTTTGCTACTGCTAGTCTTTGGAAGGCAGTCCTGTAGGATGCAGTTTCTTGGAAAACTGTGGGTTCTCCAAGAGGGAGAGAGGCAGGTTTAGAGAAGTCGTGAGGATTAACCCTGACAGCATTTCCTGTGGGCCAGGTACCATTCTAACTGCTTACACATCCACTCGCATCATCCTCACAACAAACTGTGTTCCTGGGATGATCAAAATCCTCCATTTACAGATGAGAAGACGGAGGCAGACAGTGGCCCCATGGTCAAGGAAGCAAAGCACCTGCTACCACACGCTGTGCTCATAACCACCGTGCTGTTCTGCCCTGGGTCCTGAGAGGTGCTGTTGTTGGCTTGAGGACTAAGCATGCAGGCTGCCCCTGGTAACCAAGCTGCGGCTTAATTCTTAGAATGAAGAATAATAAAACATTCCCACTGGGGTTAGGGAAAATGAACAGATCTGACATGACTAAGGGCTTAGTCCATGTCGTTTGAAGGCAGAGAAGTAGGAAAGGAAGGGAGGGGGACAGAGGAATGAAAGAAAGGATTGGAGAGCCTACAGAAGAGCCCTGTACCACAGAAAAGGTTTCACTGAATAAGGTTGTATAAAATAATGGCTAAGAACCTGGTCTAAGGAGCCAGGTCATTGGGATTTGAATTCTGGCTTCAAGACGGACCAGAGCACATGACTCCATCCCATGGATTGCCACAAACATGAAATGGGACCCACTGCATGTAAAGCATGTGGCCCAGGGCTTCTAGTCTAGAATACAGGTAAGAGTCTGATGGGATTAGCGGCAAAGATTGACTGTCTAGCACAGGGAACTGTATTCAATATCCTGCAATAAACCATAATGGAAAAGACTAGAAAAAAAAATATATATGCATAACAATCACTTTTCCGTACATCTAAAACTAACACGATATTGTAAGTCAACTATACTTCAGTAAAAAAGAGTCCGATAGGATTAATAGTAATCGATATAACAGAAGTAATCCTTGGCTATGTTAGGGAGAGAGCGCTTGGGCTGGGAGGAGGACATCAGGCTTCCTACAGGAATGCCTACGTGATCAGATGTGATGAGTAGAGTGGGGAAGAGGCCGGAGCAGATGAACTGAGCTCCTGGGAGCCAAGGGCTTTCCAAGAAGATCCCCCTTCTGCAGGGGGCTGTTCAGCAGGCCAGGGGGTCAGGAGGCACAAGTCCTTGTCCACTGCCCTTCCTGGGAATTGGAGGTACTCTGGGAAGTGCTCAAGGTGGGGCTCAGTTATACTCCCCTTGACCCTCAGATCTCTCTGCCTTCAGTCTCTCTACTGAAGTTGGCCTTGACTTTCTTTCTCTTTAATAACACTTCTGTCAATACAGCATGGTTAACATCTCCCAAGATGGGAGATGGAGCCAGTCTATGCAACTGCTCAGGAATCATGACAATGACCGCCAAAGCCTGCCTCGCAACCAGTGTTGGATGGGCACCGTGGCAAGGTTTCTCATTTTTAACTCTCACAACTATTACAACAGGGGGTGGTCCTACCATCCTCATTTTAGACCCAAGGAAACCAAGGCTCCCTTGAGAGGCTGAAACCCAACAGTCCGCATCCCAGAATACAAAACAGAGAAGCGAAGGAGGGTGGATTTGAACTCAGTTCTGCCTGCACTCTGGGACTCATCTCTAAATCTTCAGGTTTCTGGGTGGGGCCTCGAATCAACAGAAAAGTACTTTCCTGAAAGGTGAGCCACCATGAAGTGCTTCCCAACATAGGAGACCCATGACCAGAAGAGAACAGAGGTGGGGGGGATCTGGGTGAGATAAATAACAGTATTCAAGTCATGACCAAAAAAAAAAAAAAAATGAAAGAGGAAGGAAGAAATAATGGAGTGGAAAAACACACCATCATGGAGGCACAAGAGTGAAGCCAAGGTAGAGCAGATCCTGGGAAAAACGAAGTTTCAGGGGGTAGCGTGAATGTTCACCAGCCACCAAGTTGGTTCCCACATGCCCAGGGCAGGCTGTCATCCTGGCACCACCGACCCCACTGGGCGCCCTTGTCTGGGTCCTCCCGTCTGTCTCACAGGAGGAGCCAGGTGCTCTCAGGTAGAGCAGAGATGGAGCAGCTCCATCCCCAGACATGGGCGTTGTGCCTGGGAAGGGCAGATGCTTCATACACGCAAGGTAGATTAAAGAATCCAGTAAAGAAACAAATGAATCGCGTAGCCTTGAAAGGTAACTGTCACAGTCTCTTAAGGAACATTAGCTGTAGAAACAGAGACCAATTTATGATCACACCATTCGAGATGTTCTGCAGGTTCATGGGCTGTGAGGAAAGTGGGAATAATTAGCTAATACGGTCATTTCCATCACTGATTCTGGAGGTGCCCAAACCATCCCTTGAGTAGGTAGGGGTGAGGGAAATCCCAGTGGGAGGGGAGGCCCGTGGTGCCTCCCGGAAGCGAGCGCCTACCATGAACTTGGCCCCAGACCAGCAGCCTTGGGCCCCCTGTGGCCTCATCACTATAGAGGAGCCCATCCCCCAGTCTCTGCCCGGGGCATCCAGGGGAGCTTCTAGCACCCTCTCACGGCTAACTTTGAAAGCAGTAACTACCAGGCTTCTGTCTGCCCATCTTCAGTAAGGTAATAGGCAGACAGTAACACCTCCCTTGTATGGAGAAGGTCATGGTTTGAAAGAACAAACAAGAAGCCATCAGCACAGGAAATGAGCATCTACAGCGAAATACAAGTGTCAGATGGGTGTGGATTGGTTAGGACAACCCAGAGCCCATCAGTTCCACCGACTCTTGAAAAGTCACCACCTCCTTATAGCCACACCAAGGAGGAGCAGTGTGGTTGCCCACTAGCCAGTTTAAAGCAAGAACTAAGTGTCCACAGAGGCATGTCTAGCATCTGCAAGCTGCTGCTCTAAACTGGGGTCATCCCAGTCACTTCCTGGCATCAGCAGTGTGAAGTCAGAAACATGATCCCCACATGATTTCAGAGGTGGAGGAAGGAGCTTGGGAAGCAGCAGGCTCTTATTCAGACCCCAATATTGCATCTTCCCATGTTGGCCGCAGACAGAAAATGACTAAGGAAATCAAGAGTCTTTCGTAAGCGAACGGCCACTTTTATAACTTCATGCCAGCCCCTAGAACCTTCTCTGGGAGCAGGGCGCCCCACCTCAGCGGTGGCCGGGCTCACTGCGTCTGACATTCACAAAAATGCTAACGATGGGAGAATTCATCCCTGGGAAGTCTGGAAAGGGAAACAGCAGTGTCCAGAAAAGAAACGGTGAAGCCAAGCACCCAAGCTGACGTACGTGCCCATCTCTAAACCTAGGCTTCCTAATGCTACTTCCGGAAGTGCTGGGTTTACAGCAGGTCTTCTCAGAGCCTTCAATATGCTAACGTCAACCTCCAAGAGTCATGTCACAGACTGTCCCAAGCTTATTTCATCAGCGGGTCACCTCCCCCATTTTATCTTCTATGCAACTGCCAGAGAAGTTAGCCCCTGGTGGAGACCCCTCAAGGGACCCCCACCAGCTCTGACATTTGTTTTCTCCTGGGAGCTCACTTAGAATCTTCTGGGGAGCTTTAAAGACACCCAGATGCCTGGGTCACCTCTCCCCCATCCCCCTTGCCCACCACAGACTCAGAGAATCATAATTCGTAGGGATGCGGCCCCTGAATATGCGTGTTTCAAGAAAGCCCACATGCAGTGCTGACTCAAATCCCTAGTTGGGAAACAATGGCTCATAAAATAAAGTCCAGTCTCATTAGAAGGGCAATGAGAAGGCCCTCAATAATTCATTCATAATTTTACCAAAGACTTATTGCGCAGCTTTGGATACCAGGAACTCTGCTGGATGTGGAAGCTGAGACCAGCCTGCCTTCTATCATGACCTTCCCTAAAACCTCTTCCCAAAACCAGATGTCTCTCTTCCATGCACATCTCAGGCATCCCAGCCCGGAAGCCTTTGCCCTCCCCTCCATCCACGGGAATCCTGCTCGTCCTTCAAGATCAGGCTGAAATGCTGCATCTTTCACGCACCTGTCTTCAAATCCTCCCTCTGTGGTCCTCACTATATCCCTTTGAACCTCCCATAATCCTCACCACCTTCTATCCTGTATCATAGCAACACATCATAAGTGCCGGAAGAGTGAGCATGAATAAAAGAGTCCTGGGATCCCATAAGTCTGAGAAATATAAACTAAAGCAAAGCCAGACAGCTTTCCTTAGAGCTGGCCTTCTCAGAGCCTTTAACACAAACATATTCTATGACTCTCCAAGAGCGTCATAGTATACATATGGTTTCCCAACTTATTTGGCCATGTAACCACTACTCCTGGTTATTTCTGTTGATCTGTTTTTCTCTGAGCATCTCAGAGGACTCACGTTCCAAGGAACTCCCGTTGGGAAATGCTGTCTTCTAGTTTTTTCCCTCCTTCCTTCCTTCCTTCCTCCCTTCCTTCCTTCCTCCCTTTTTTCCTCCCTCCCTCCCTTCCTTCCAAAACCACAAGGAGCATCCACAGTGTGCCAGGCAGCATCGTGCTAGGTGCCCTCACCTATGTTCATCTCAGGCGCTTTGCTGAAATAACTTGAGATGGGGAGTCGTGACTGAGGCACAGATATAACCCCCAGCGCATCCTCCATCGACACTGATACGAACACGATGAAACCACTGACCAGTCTGGACCCTGGGGACCTGTAAAAATGACACCTGTGACGTGGCAGCCTCTGAACCACAGCTTGGCATAGAATTCCAAGTGGTTGGGAAGGCAGATGGTTTCCTTGGCCACAGAATCAAGAAAGAAGACTTTAACAGGAAACCCACACGAGGGGAAAGCACAGTTCTGAAGATGAATCCCACGATAAAAAACACTCAGCCGTTTGGCCTGCAGAACAAGGACTCTCAGATCACCAGGCCGCTCACAATAACACTGTGCTGAAAGGCAACAGGCCCTTACTTAAGAAAGATGCAGCAGAAACCGACTGCTGGCTGGCAGACGATGGAGGTGGCCTGGCAGAGATGCGGAAGCCGGAGGCACGAGCTGGGTCCCACGGCCAGGCCGACGCACGTGGGGCCCCCGCGGGAACAGTGGGTGGCACAGAGGTGGGGGGCGAGTATGCACCCTGCCCAAGCAGCAAGACGCCCGCTAGGAAGATGGGCAAGTAAAGACACGCACCCAAAGGCACAGTGCAGGTCAGCCTGAGCCACTGGGCTGGCAGACCCTCTGATTTGGTGGCTGAAGCACCAGGAGCAGATCTTCCTTCCCACACAGGTAAGTCACCTGGGAGCCAGCCGTGACACTCAACACAGGTGGAGCTCCTGCTAAGCCAGTGTCTGCGGGTGGGTCAAACACAGGTCAGAACTCTGGGAGGGGGCTGTGTGTGAGGACGGCTTTAGGGAAAGCAGCAAACCGTGCTGGGCTGGGCAGCGCCTGTCCAACGATCCATGCATCCCCCCATTTATCAGATGTGTACTGAGCACCGGCCATGTACAAGGGCATGGGCAAAGCCGGATGTGGTCCCTGACCTCATGGAGCTTATGGAGGGAGTGATCACTCCTACAGAGGTCACATTCTGACCATGACACAGAGAGCAACATGCCGTGGAGGGGGTGTCATCAGGAGGTCAGGGAAATGTCCTTGGGGAAATGATGTGTGAGCTGATGTCTGAAGATGGGATCAGAATTCCAGGGGTGGGAACAGCAAATGCAAAGTCCATTGAGCCTGGGGAATATGAAGGACTAAAAAGAGGCCAGCAAGGTGAGACTGGTATGGTGGGAACAGGGCGGCAGGTGTGAGAAGAGGCTGGAGGGGCAGAATCTCACTGGGCTGGTGGCCACGTGAAGGGCTCGGCCTCTATCTCTCAGGATCAGACATATTCTGAACACATCCCAGTGTGGATGACAGCCTGGAGGGGTAGGGCAGACTGGAGTACAGGACAGACCATGAGCGGGAGGGAGAGATATTTAGGTGCTAAAGTCAGCAGAACCGGGTGATGGATGGCATTAGGGGTGTGGGTGGGGAGAGGCGTGGGGAAGGTACCAGCCCAGGCAGATTTCATTTCCCCTAGAAATGAAGGTCCTCTAGAGTCGGGCTCTGCATTTCCTCTTTTGAAGAGGGAGAAAGTGGACATTAAGAGTGGAAGTTTCTCCAACACAGTAAAGGCTTTTGTTCCATCCACCCCAGACCGATCCCTTTTTCCTTCTCGGTCGGTTCATTAATAGTTGAGTGGATCTTTGTGGGAAATAGAGGAACAGAGGAAAGAGTTCGGGTTTGGGAGTCTCAGACCCAAGTCTGGTCCCAGCTGCATCCTTCACAGCTGCGGGAACCTGGGTGCACGGTTTAATCCCCCAGAGCTCCGTGTCCCCATGGGTGGCATGGAGATTGGTAAAGACACGCACGTTATCAGCCGTACTGTGGGGGTCAAGTGGGAGGTCTATGCAAGTGCTTTGGGAGTCATCAGCAGTACTCCATATTTTGGGCGCGGTTTTTAAGATTCTGAGCCTGAAGGCCCACCCCCACCTTGCCAGCTCAGCCATCACCCGCTGTCACCTGGTGCTACTATCTTTTCTGGGACAGGAAGAGGCCACTTGGCAGTCAGCATGAAGGGCGCAGAGACAAGAGCGCTCAGCTTTTGACTTCTCTGCTCACTCAGTGATCAAAGGTGGGCTCTCCCTTCAGGTTTTAAGCTGCTGGTACAGTGACACTCATCCCCGCTGGGAAGTCCATCAGAGGGTCAGGAAACGCCAATGCTTGCAGGAAGCTGTCCTTCCCTCCCTTTTTAGCTGGACCCTTGCCTAGAAGACTCATTGTTTTAGGACACGTCTGCAGCCACAGTCGCAGTTTTAGTACCCGCTGTTGAAAAGTCACTTAGCACCTTGCTGACGCCACTTTTTCTTTAAGAGAGTTTGTTTATTGCCCGAAGATGCAGCACAATGTCGTGGTTAAGAAGACAGACACTGAGGCCCTCCACGGTTCAAATGCCTTTCCTTTCCATCTGTAAGCCTCAATTTCCTGGTCTGTAAAATGGCACCAATGTCTCATGGGGTTGGGGGGGGGATTAAATATGATGGTGTAGGAAAAACAAACGTTAGCTGCTATTACGTGTGTATGTGCGTACGTGTGCGCACTGGCAAGAAAGTGTTCATTTGTTTACCCATTCATTCATTCAATCCATATTACCTACATGCCAGGCACTAAGCTAGGCAGTGGGAACAAAAAAGATGAATGAGAGCTTCGTGTCCTTGGAGAAGCCACAAGCTTTGGGAAGATGCAGGCAAACAGATGGGCCACTGTGTAGTGGGGGTTACCCCAAGTGCTTTGCGGGGCCTTTGAGGGCAACAGAGGAATGCAGCTAATCTAGTACTGAGCAGACAGGGGCATGCGCACAGAGGGGCTATAGGGAAGGACTTCTTGGGAAGGTAGGGACCGAGACCAGCCCAGAAGTGGATCAAGGGAAGTAGGGCGTTCCAGGCAGAAACAGCAGCAAAGAGAAGAGTGCGTGAGGTGTTCTGAAAACTGTACAGAACGTGATGGGGAAGGTTGGACACACCCGTGGCTGCAGGAACCCGTGGCTGCAGAAAGGGCCCGGGTCCTAACCATCAAGGCCCCTCCACTGTACCCTGGCTCCTGGGGATTCTTCTAGACATGCTGCCTTCCTTTCCTGCTTGGACATCCTTTAGGTCCATTAATGGACCTGATGCCTCTGGGAATTGCTAATTCTAAATTAAAAATCATTAACTATCCAAGTGGAGCCCATGTACACACAGGCCATAACTTGTGATGGCTCTGATCTAGTGAGCCTCAGACCCATCTACCCAACTGTGTACTTGTCAGCTCAGACACAGCAAGTTCAGCACTCATCTTGTCACTGGTTCGACTTTGCCCACTGCGTGCCTCCCCTGCTACTATACTTGCTCCAGAATCTAAGCTGCCTTGGTGACCCCTGTGTCCCCGGAGCCTGGCGGGATCTCAGTAAATGCTGACTGAATTAACAAATGGGTTAACCAGTAATTGAATCAGAGCCCGAGAATTCTGAAACCATGGCATCCCTCAAGACTCAGCTCAGCTCTGCACTGGACCCAAGAGGTGGGCTTTCGCTGCCTGTTGACTGTATTTCCATAACCTACGGTGCTGCCCGGTACTGCAGTTCTCATCACATTAGACCACCTTTCTGACTTGCTGGCCTGTCGCTACATTGGACAGTGAGTTCTCTGATGGCACAATTGTATCATTTTCACCTGTGTCTCCCCAGAGGTGAAAGATGAGTGATTACAGGTATAGCTCTTACCATCAGAGGCTTAGGAAAGCAGGGCCATCATCCTGGGAAGGGGACAAATCTGGAAAGGCTGCCACCACCCAGGTCCAAGGTGCCCTCTGCAAGGCCCGCTCTCAAGCCAGCCCCATCTATTGCCGTGGATCTGGTCCCTGGGACACTGTGTGGCCAGCTGTGCTATCAGAGGGTCAGCAGGCATCACCCTCCAGCCACCTTGGGGGCTCCTGAAGGGGGCCCATTTGGGGAGCCTATTTTAAGAAGCACATACTCCTGAGGGTCCAGACCAGGGCAACCTCAGAGGACACAAAGCACGGGGCCTTCTCATCTAACAGAGCATTCTCACCCTTAGAGATCATCTACAATTCCACATGACGACTTTGGTAGAAGCCATCCCGGAACATGGAGTCAAACATGACATTAGGTTCTTAAATTAGTCTCTTCTGGGAATTAGCACACGTTCTTTGAATTCCTCGCTGGCTAACAGGTGGTATTAACTGACAATCTTCCAAGGGAATTCTCACGACCACGGTGTCACCGAGGAACGGTGTTACAACTTTATACTTGCGGAGAAAAGCGCGGAGAAGTTAATGATCGCAGAGCCGGTGAAGGGCAGAGCGGGGATCTGAGTGCAAGGTCACCCGAGGTTCTCTCCGTGGTTCTCAAGCATCTCCACAGAAAGTGCACCTCATTAGACAGAGCTCAGTAAAGAGACTCTCATCGAATCTCTAAATCGAGCACTGCTAGCCTGAGGCGGCAGCTGCGGAAAGTGGGCCTGGCTGTGTGCCCGGTTCCTGCAGAGGTAACGGTCCACCTGTTTCCCACCCCAGCCTCCCTGAGAAGTAACACCTCAGCCTTGCTCCTGCCCACTTCCAAAATCCAGCAAGTCCTTCAGGGGACCCAGCAGGAAGAGGTCCTTGAATTAGGGGGCACCGTGCATACCTCTCAGTGGGGAGGGGGCCAGGATAGACCCCGAGCAGCTTTGAGGCTGTCTGGTCGTCATCCTCACCTCTTAAGAGACTGTGGCAAATGTGGAAATAACCAGGGGCTGTTGACGGGGTTCCCCATCCTCATTCTGCATCGCTGTTCGTGTCTCGCCATTTCGTCAGAAAAGATGCACTTGTTTCCTCTAAAAATGACGATGAGCGCTCTGCTGCATTCTAAAGTGCGACTCTGCTCTCAAGACTGAGTTAACCTTTCTTTCCAGAGGAACACAGCTCTCATCTCTAATGGAGGGGATGGAAGGACAGAGTGAATCTAAGGAAATGCTCTTTGGATGTGGCTTTTCCAGAACGCCTGCATCAGGCAAAGGGAGCCAACTTCAAAGTCTTACACTGCTTCAATGCGCTTGTAAGTGGCCTGAAAGAGTTCAAAGGAGGGCCATGAAACGTCCAGCTCCCTCCTTTCCTCGCTCCCTTTCTTCCTTCTACGCACATTTATGTGTATCGTACATCAGGTGCTATGTTAGCCACTGGGCTCTCGGCCTGGGGGGGGGGTTCGTCTGCTGCCCCTTCGCTAAATGGTAGTAACTTTGTGTTTGCTTTATGAAGTGCATTTACTTCTCAGGGATCAGTTAAGCACAGGGCCAGGGAAGGCAAATCACGCAAAACCAGTGTGATTCTATTTCAGGTCCCCCAGCATCCGGTTCTGAGTGCCACCTGCCAATGAGGCGCCCTTACCTCTCAGCTGCTGGAAGCAGGAGGCACTGCTGTCCGGCTCCAGGGGGTGCCTCAGGACCCCGTTGCTGGGCTTGGGTCTCTCGTACTCTCTTTCGGGGAGCATGGCCTGTTCGCTCTCCAGGGCGGAGTCTGAGTGCGGGGGCAGAGACTGTGGAAACCCAAACATCCAGACGGAAGAAAAGAAGAGTAAGGCACCGCAGAGCAGAAACCCACCCCACCAGGCTCCGATCCAGCGGGGGTCGTCCGGGGTGATGTCCAGGTTACCTGCAATCGGAAAGAGCACGGTTAGCGGGAGGGGACCTGGCGGGGCCTGGCATTTGGTGGAGGTTTGCAATCAGTTCTACAGGTAGGCCGAGGGCTCTGGAAACGGCCTGGGGCGGGGAAGACTGGCCCATGGGCAAAGCAGCCTAGGGCTTCACAGCCGTGCTTCTGGTTTTCCTCAAGCTGAAGGCTGATGGCTTTCCCTCCTTCATCTTCTTGTCTACCCTGTGCTTGCATCGGTCTAAACAAAAACAGTCACCCTCTGAATTTAGGCTGGAATTGACTGTCCTGGCAGAGCTGCGAAGGTCTGCTAACAAACACACAGGGAAACAGAAACGTTTATTGCTCAAGGGTATAGTTTTCCATGTATATTCGCTCGCACCCCCTACGAAGCAGCTAACCTGAGATCCCGTTCCACACCCCACCCCCGTCTTAAATCAGTTCACAGATCACACGGGGCGGCGCAGAATGGAAATCAAGAGCCAGGATGCCTGGACTGAAATCCTGCCCACTTCTCGCTGTGCGACCTCAGGCCAGCAATTTTGAACTCTTCATGCCTCGGCTGACTGATGTGTATAACCCTGATGTTATGATGGTACTTACCCTTATCGAGTTGGGAAGATCAAATGAGCACCACCAGACACAAAGTGTTCAGGATAAGTGCTCAAGCACTTAAATGATGTTAGCTTAATATTTATGCTGACGGTCGTGTTTCCAAGCTGCTAGGGGATGGGTTAATTCAAACCTTGGTTGTGGCCTGTGGTGTGGGGGGCCAGTCCTCTTTTAGAAAGCTCTGCCGCCAAGGTCCATGCTTTAAGGCAACATGCATGTGGTTTGGCTCTCTTGTCTGTGACTACTTTGATCTGCCAGCTGAGGTCAAGAAGATGTAAGCTACCGCTTACCCCTTGGGAGATGTTTTTCCCTCTCTCTACAACTGCCTTTCGGAGCAGGGCGCTCCTGCATGAGCTGCTTAGAGATGTCTCTTTGATGATGATTCCATATACCTGGAGCATGGAAGGAAATTCTTGGAGGTCTGGACCACAGCATATGAGCTAAGAACTAATAGGGCTGCAGGCCTGGACCAGATAGATGGATGGGCTTGGCAAGAGAAGCGACCACAGTCATTAGATGAGCACTCCCCCATTTGTAAAGTGCTCTCCCTGAAGACTCTTCAGCTAACAGTAATGAAAACACCAGCCGTCACTGACTGAGGGCTTACTCTGCGCAAGGCACCACGCGGAGCGCATTCTTAACTGTTCCAATCAACCCTCCCCGCAACACTACGAAGTAGGGCCTTTTACTGTCCCTATTTCATATAGATGGAGAAATCGAGGCTTAGAAAGGCTGGGTGCCTTGTCTACATCCACAGAGCTGAAGACTGGAACACAGGCATCCAGTCGCCAAAGGCTACACTCTTTCCCTCTTGACCGGCAGGTCTTTGTTTTGGGCTCCCTGGAGGGCCCTCAGTGGATAATTCCTGTGCTTTGTGCCATGGGTAAGACCACCAGCTCTCCTGACAGTTGGCAAGTTGGCCTTTGCGACATCGGTAGTCTCTGTCCCGGAGACCCTGACATGAGCCCAGCAGCAATAACCAGGGCACCTGAACGGGCCAGTTGCCTTTGTGCGGCTTCATGCCAGAGAGGAGTGTATACTCTATAGAGTGTATACTCTAGTGGGCCTGGGGTTGAATCCCAGCGTTGTTACTTACAAGCATGTGATGCCGGGCAGGTTACTCGCCCTCCCTGACCCTTAGTTTCAGCATCTGTGAAATACAGATGATAGTCATGGACAGTGGTTTCCAGGATGAGAGGTAATGAAAAAGCGTCACCTGACACAGGGTCGGCTCTTATCTATGGGAGCTCTTAATGTTTCACTTTTAGGGATATATTTATATAAATGGGAGTTTTAAGGTACAGACTTTTTTTAAAAGGAGTATGGCATGGGAAAACACAGGGTGATCTGGAAAGCATCTTTATGCAAACAAGAGAAGAGAAAAGGAAGTCACACCACCTTGGGTAGCTAAGCAAGACTGTTTGCACCAATCGCTTACTGGGTTTTTTTTTGACATCTTTATTGGAGGATAATTGCTTTACAATGGTGTGTTAGTTTCTGCTTTATAATAAAGTGAATCAGTTATACATATACATACGTTCCCATATCTCTTCGCTTACTGTTTTTCCTCACCTACTGCCAAGCAATGAACGAAAACAAAAGACGGGAAAAGGGAGCTACAGTATTTCCCTCCTTTGTCTTTGGGCCCCATAAATCCGGCAGATGTGAGCCAGTGGGGAGAGAGAAATCCTGGCAGTTGTTTGGCAGAACAAAATCAGTAGCACATAGAAAGTCATATTTTAGATAGGAAGTCAGCGACTGTTCTATGTGTGAGAAAACATCCCCGCGAGAGGGGCTGCGCTGGGGGAGGTGGATGTTTATGTGAATTTGGCAACTCGCTCCCTGTAGGCCTGTGCCTGTGGGTGGAAAGCCGACACGCACTCGCGATCCCTAAGACAGGGGAGGGTACCCGATCTGTGTCAGCCTCAGAGCACACCTGCCGCTGGGGAAGGGGCGGGGGACGGGTCTGGAGGGAGATGCGCGGAGGGCAGGGATCTGCAGAGCCAGGAAAATCACCGTTGACTATTCTGGGAAGTATTGATTTTTTTCCTCTCCATTTCAATTATCCAGAGGATGGTGGCAGGGAGAGAAATAACAGGCTAAGAAGAAACCACTCAGCTTTGGAGCGTGCTGCCCTCAGGACTGGTCAGCCTCGTGAGTGGAGCTTCAGCCCAATTTTGGTGGCTCTTGGGAAGACAACGAATGCTTGACACCAGCCTGAGAAATGTCTTTTCTGAGGCACTTCTTTTCTCTACCCATCTCTACAATGAATAGTATTTTCAGGAGGCATCTTGGCCATTTAAGAGGAATATCCACCCCCACCCCCCACCCCCTGCCTGGCAACTGTCATCGCTCAGCAGATATTGTTCTAGCATTACCTACGCTGAAGGGGAGTTCTCTACGTGGCCTGGCAAAGCATGTCTGCTAGACATTACCCGTGTCTGCATTTGGGTCTCCTCCTCTGAGAACGAGGAGGGTTTCACCTCCCTTACTGTGGAGTTAGGTGTGGCCACGCACCACAGAATTTTGCCAATGAAACGCGAGAGAGGAGACACATGTCTCTTCCGTGTGGAGAAGTGTATGAGCTGGTGCATGATTCCCCCTGCTCTTTTTTCCTGCCTGATCATGAAGCATGCGGAATTCTCCCTAAGATGATGCCTGAGAAGCTACAATGAACAAAATGTGCCTGCTGACCTGCATCAGGTATATAACACAAGCAGGAAATAAACCTTTAGTATTTCCAAGTCACTGACATGTTGGGGGTGTTTGTTACTGCGGCATAACTCAGCCTACCCTGACTAGTACAAAAGGCTTAGGAAATAAAAAAATCATACCCTTTGGGCTTCCCTGCTGGCGCAGTGGTTGAGAGTCCGCCTGCCGGTGCAGGGGACACAAGTTTGTGCCCCGGTCCAGGAAGATCCCACATGCCGCGGAGTGGCTGGGCCCGTGAGCCATGGCCGCTAAGCCTGCGTGTCCGGAGCCTGTGCTCCGCAACGGGAGAGGCCACAACAGTGAGAGGCCCGCGTACCGCAAAAAAATAAAAATAAAAATCATACCCTTTAAGAAAAGTGGTCCCAGGCAGGCTTAGAATAGCAATGGTATTCTTTTAGGTCCAGGTAGGGGACCAGGCATGAAAATCTCTCTACTTCTCTTTCTATCTGGTTCTAGTTAGTGTCTTGATCTTAAAAAATGACTGCAGTTTCAGCCTTTTGGCGAAGGCTGCTGTCAGGAAGATGCCCAGAACACAACTGAAGAGCACCAATCTGTCCCATTTACTTAGAATGCATCAAATTGCCAATGAAGCTAGAACCGTGGATAAGGAAAGATGTTGAGAAGGACAGGGTGGAGACAGTATCTTGGGCTGTGGGAACAGTCGAGCAAAGGCCTGGCATCCTCAGGGGACTCTGTGAGTGTCCTGGGTAAGCTCCCTCCAGTCACTTGCCTGCCCCTTGGTCATTCCAGGCACTGAGGAAAAATGCTGGGAAGGGAGCAGAGGGGAGCAGGGAGAGCCACCCCCTGGGTCACCACGAGGTCGGCACAGGGTGGGTCTACCTTTGCATATGTGTCTGTAGGCTTGTTAAGATTTCTGCTTTATAAAAGCTATTGTTCTGACTCTTGCATTCTTGGAATCCAACATTTAGAGGGCTTCATAGTTTCCTTGGGTGAGTTGAGCAAGCTTTGACAGCTGTTCGTTCCCTCTGTTGAAGGTCATATAAACATACGGCCTTCGTTGAGATTTCCCTCCATTTCCAAGGACCACTACCATTGTTGGTTCAAACAAAAGAAATCCCCAGGAACGGGGTTAAACCAGTTTAAAACTAACCAACCAAGCCACCCATGAGGATACCCAAGACTGCGAGAAGAAGAGATCAAAGCAAATTGGGAACACTGACTAAGTCCGGATACCCAAGGCTGCGAGAAGAAGAGATCAAAGCAAACTGGGAACACTGACTAAGTCCCAGGCCATACTGATGCGTAAGCGATACTATGGCTCTCTGCGCAGTTTTGCTTCGTTTTCCTCAGTCCATTTACCTATTTTTCTAACCTACTTCGTAAAACTTTTGCTATGAGACTCAAGAAGTCCAAGAGTATCGTTAAGTTCCAGACCTAATTAGAAACTGGAGACAGGGAGGGGGTGGGGATGGAGGACAGCGTGGATGGTTCAGAATCCCAGCCACTGGACTAATTATTCCAACGTGAAGGAATCTGGCGGCGGCAGCCAGCCCCAGGGTGGCAGAGCTGGATGCTCTCTGCTTGTCGACCTTTTCTGTGAAGCCAATGGATGGACGTATCTTGCTGCAGCTGTAGCAGAGCGGGCTGGTGTGCCTTAGGGCCAGTCTGTACAGAAGTGTTGGCAGTCAGGGCATCTCAGCAAGGCCTCTGTCCATGGAAGGGGGCAGGCTTCTGGCTAAACTCCTGGAGAGGTTTCAGGGAAGTGAGCTGCCCAGTTGGGGTCAGATAGGCCTGGGCTGTGCAGTGAGTTAACCTCTCTGTTCCTCATTACACCTAATTTTACTGTGTGTTTACTATTCCCCAGGCACTGTATTAACTGCTTTGTATGATTAACATGATCATGTCATCCACACATAGACCCATGAGGAGAAATGGCCCCAGGATCACACAGCGCGTTAGGGGTGTGGTTGGGATGTGAACGGAGGTCTGGTCTGATGTTTGAACTCAGAACTCATAATCACTGCAGGAGGACGCATCATCTGTGAGGTTCCCAAGGGGCATTCTATGTGTTTAAAAAGGGGTCAATTCACGGCTGCCATTGTCATCAATTTGTTAACCCCACACTGCGAAGCTTGGTCAGTCCAGTGCTCAGGGGTCTACTCTGCTACCAGGCCCTTCTTCTTCCTACGTCCTGCTCTTGACTGGTCTCAGCTTTACAAAGATGTTCTAGAAAAGAAATTCTGCAGGCACCATCATTCCTTCCCCAGGCTATCAGAGGAGGCATCTATCCTCCCTAAGAGGGGCCGAAGGAGCCACAGGGGGCTCAGACACGGATGAAAGGCAGCAGCAGCAGAATCCCTGTGTCTGAGCGCCGCCAGGGCAGCCCTCCTGGGGAGCTGCCCGTGGGGTCTTGCAGCCCCATAGCTGGCCTGTCCCTACAACCAACCACCTCCCCTGCAGCCCCAGCTTCACTGACACACAGATTCCAACCAGACTCCCTCACCGGTCTCTGCCTTTCCGCCCTGTTCCCTCAGCCGCTGCTAGGCTGCCTGGTGAAAGGCACATGCCCTCCTCCAACTACCCCATAACAAGGGCCTCCCAGGGACCTGCCTTGCCCACCTCGCACAATTCCCAGGCCACTGCTTTTCCCAGTCCCCCGCCCAACTCTCAGCTGGAATTTCAGAAACATATGGCTGTGTGCGTGGCCCCTGTACATTCATGCTTAAGGGCACATTCCCATAGGCTGGACAGCCCGAAAGAGGGGCTCTGTCTTAGTCGGTGAGGAAAAGACAGGGAAGGGTCATCCTGAAAGAACTGAGAACCGGCTCCTCGAAATACAGCCCCAATCCACTCACAGACAGAATGACAAGTCTCAGTCACAAGATTAGAAAACTGCTGGCAACTATGGAATTCTGTGACTGGCTCCTGAATAGAATAAATTATATTTTTCTGCCCTCTGCTGGTAAAGGGTGGCACCAGCCCTCCGGGGGCCTTCAGAAGGGATGCAAACAAAGAGGGCGACTCACAACACATCCTTCAGTCCTTCGAGACTCATCAGATAGGAAGTCCGCTATTAACTCATTTTGGGGAAAGGCGGCCATCAGCAGGGTGCCCAGACGGAACGGAAACGCGCCCATCTGTCTCAGGTATGGGAGGCTTCAAACTGCCAATGAGTCTAGAACCGTAGATGACGCTCCCCTGGGCCTTGAAAGGTGAGGACAGATGTGGAGCGGAATGGCTGGGGACGGCACTCCAGACTGAGCGGATGGCCTGAGCAAGGGAATGGCATACAGAGGGGGCTGCGAGTGGATGGGCTAAGCCCCCTCCAGCCACCCGTCTCCCTCTTGGCCATTCGAGTCACTGAGAAAAAGATGCTATTTAATTCCCAAGAGGAATCTTGGCGAGGGGTGTCTCCACATGCTTGCTCCGAGACCTGGGTTTTATATAGATACACCCCTTGGATTGGGTACATCCCTTTACCTCTCTAGGCATCAGTTTTCTTATCTACATAATGCAAGAGTTGGAAGAGAACGATGTCTGAGGTTCTTTCCGGCTCAGGGATTCTGGTACTCCACAAGCTTTGATTCAAGGGGGCCCTGCTAATACACTGAGGGCAGGATAGGCTGCCTGGACACTTGCCTTCTCCCCGCAGGCAGCCTTCCCCATGCACTGGGAGGGTGCCCCCTTTCCTCCCCTCCTTTGCTACTCCTGTCCTGTACTGCCTTTGGTGCAGTGGCGGAAGCCGGCTTTCTGTCCGTAGAAGCAAGATGGCAGCTGACCGTCCCCATGGGTTGTTTCTCTGACCAGGCCACCAGTCATCCCACCCGCTAGGAATAGGGTTCAAAGGGCCAACCAAGGGCTACAAAACAGCGGCATTCAATCACCTCCTGAACAGACCCAGCACTTTAAAACGAACAAACAAATAAGGCTGCATTTGATTTTTCTCCCCCGTTTGGAAATCTGTAACATCATTAGCTACAAGTAAATATATCACTGGGATTAATGGAGTGAATCACAAAGTGACTTGATTGGATTTAAAACCAGATTATGTCTTTGGGGTGAATTAGTAAATTTAGCCCTGTCAAGAGATGATGAATTGAACACCAGGGGACTGAGAGTCCTTATTGATCCTGGGAATAGATCGGGATGAGACAGAGAAGCTGGAAAGGCTTCCTGCACTGTTTTCAGAGAGAAAGGAAACATGGCTTCTCAACTCGCTAAGCTGCACAGGAACACGGCGTCCTCTTTCGGGCACGCAGTTGAGTCGTGACCGAGACGGCCTCCAACGATCCCCACCCCTGGAATTCACGTCCTTACGAAATGATCCCTTCTTCCAAGTGTACAGAAACAAGTGGCTTGCTTCTAACACAAAAAACGCAGCAGAAGCAATGAGGTGTCACTTGTGAGACTAGGTTATAAAAGGCTGCGGCTTTGTCTCAGGTGCTCTTACCCTCTCTTGGGTTGTTTGCTCCAGGGAGGCCATGCCGAGGTTAGCCCTGTACAGAGATCCATGGGAGCCAGCCTGAGAGCCCATCTGCCAAGGACTGCCAACAGCCGTGGGGTGAGTTTGGAAGTGGAGCCCCTCCAGGTGGGCTTTCAGATGATTTGATACCAGCTCAACACCTTGACTGCAGCCTCATGAGAGACCCTGAGTCAGAACCATCCAGCTAAGCTGCTCCTGGGTTCCAGACCCAGAGAAATAAACTGTGAGAAAATACCTATTGTTTAAAGTCACGAAGTTTGGGGTAATTTGTCACAAAGCAACAGATTAATACGCCAGGTGGCTTGCTGTGGTCATTGAAATGTAAGTAGAAGCAATGCGTGTCATTTCTGAACAGGAGCTGGTTTCCTGCCTCGGCGACTGGGCAGGCAGGAGTCAGATGAAACTTCTGTGAGCCTGGGTCCTGGAGGGACTACAGTAGGCAAGTCTCACCCTCCACCCCCCAAATACCATCAACCTGCACTGGATATGCAGTATGGCTGAGAAATAAACTTTGGTTGCATAAAATCACTTTGATTTGGGAATTGTCTGTTACTACTGCATAGCCTAGCACATCTCAACTAGCACGCTGTTCAATCCAGGTATGCTAGGGATGGGGGGGCCCAGAGCAGGCTGAGACATACGCTTGCTCTTCCTGCTAAGAACACAAGACATGCCGCTTAAAATGGGTTCGAGGTATGGTATATTTCCTTATAAAGCCCACCACGACAGTGTCTTACAGAAACAATTTTCAAATATTCTGTCTCCTTGACCCCATGTGTACATTTGCGCTTGAACACGTGCTCCGACTTTTAGTTTAAGAAATAGGGTCCTCATGTGGTTCATGGACCAACATTCAATGAGTATGTGTGTATGCCAGGCATTTCCACATCTGTCCCCTCATTTATCTTACAAAAGCCCTTCAAGGCAGATATAAGTTTTGTTACCTTGAGTTTACAGATGAGGAAAATTCAGATTTGAGGAGTGAAATCAACCTTAGGGGGCTATTCAGTCTCCAGGTAGACGCGAGCAGAACACATGCTTCAAGCCAGACCCTCTGTACCAAATTCATGACCCGATCTTTCCTCCAATCTCAAGGGGGCCACCAGCTAGAGAGGGGGATGCATTAGGGCTGCTGTTTAGTAGGAAGGTTTCAGAACCCAGAGGCTGGGGCTCCTTTATGATGGAGGAAGGGCTTGTGGGCGGCGCTTGGAAATTGAGATAAATTCCTTACTTGTGTCAATGAAGACTGCATCCACATAGATTTTGGTACAGAAAGAGCCCAGGATAAATCCACAGGCTGGTCCAAACACCAGCATCGTGAACAGGATTCCTGAAAGAAGAAGACGAAAGCAAGATTAGATTAAAAGCCGAAGCCATTTATTGAGCAAAATTGCCAAAGCTCAAGAAAACTGTTTTACATTGATCAGATGAGAGGTCTCATTAGACAAATGACATTAGAGGAATGAGTCTAAAAATCCTAGAGGGGAAAGCTAGTATTTCTAAGTTTTGGAAACTCTGTTGAAGCACTGTCATGCAGGAATTCTATAGTTTCAGTAGGTTGCTCTGAAATATTTGTGGGCTCCAAGTACAGTTACTTTTAGAGGACTCCACCCCATATCATACTAAACCTATTAAAATACGTCCATGTCTATCATGAAATATTTTTTCTTCCATAAACGTTTTTGGAAGGATTTTTATAATTTTGCTTTCGCGTTTATTTGGCTTTATGTAATTCAATTAATTTACGGTTGGCAAAGATTTCTCAGCACTCATTGTGCAAACTCAGGGATTCTTGTGAAGTGAGAAAAGTTGAAGCCACAAATTATTCTCAAATGTAATGAAATGTTTACAGGCATTAAATTTAGCAAACAACAAAGCTGACATAATGGTATGCCCTGAGCACATTTAATTAAACATTCTATTAATTTCAGTTTTGCAGTCCCCCCCCCGCCCCCATATTTTTGGAATTGCTCTCTGTTGTTGTAACAGCTGTTCAGACCTCAAGCTCTTCTGTAGGACTTGAGAAGGTGGTACTAGGGTACGTGATTAAGTAACGTATCTGACGGATATAGTATCTGGAATTTTGCACAAACCTTTTGGTCATTCTGGAAAAGCACTGAGCCCAAACTAAAAACTCACAGGCTGTCTGTATTTAACTAAATTTCAGCTTGAGCACTGATAACTCACAAGGCCCTGGGAATAAAAAATAAGAGTAAAGAAGTGGCGTTTTCTTAGGAAGCTGGCTGCCTGTGGGGACAATCAATACATGGGTCAATTCAACCTAAGCAGACAGCCTGGAGTGTGGGTACTAACAGGCCCATGTGGGCACATGAGGAACAAGGTAGGAAATGGATTCAACCAGAGGGAAGCTGAGCTCAGTGGAGGATAGTTCTGGTCTGTTCGCAGGGTAGACTAACTCAGCTTGAAATCGCCCAGTGACGTCATCACGGAACTGCTCAAATATTCATCCACTCAGTCAATACTTATTGAGTTCCTTCTACGTGCCAAGAAGCCTTCTCAGGGATGGGGACTCAGCACTGAAGTAAAGAGTTAACAATCCAGGCCTTCCTGGAGCTCACGGACTTGCAGAGGAAACTATAGACACCTTAACTGTTTTTTAGATACCTGGCGAAGGAGCCACGTCTTCCTCATTTACAGACAAGGACCCAGAACCCCGAAGCAATCACTTAAAGATGGCTTATAAGGAACGCTGTTTAATGAAGGACAGGATGAAAAGAGGATGGCTTCTATAACACGAATGGGGCTGAATCCACCCTCAGTGAAATCCTACTCTGATATGGAGCCATCTAGAAGCTCAAGGGCCTCAAAATTGCTGCTCCTGTACCCAGCCGATGACCTCCAGTCTCACAGTTATTCCTGTTTATAGGAATCTGGAGAGCAGCAGAATCCACTTTGTTAAAACACTGGCTCCGGTTTGTCACAACTCAGGTTGAGATAACCGACCAGAGAAAATTGAGAAAGGTGGGGTGTTTTTGGAAAAGTCTAGAACGTGGTGCTCTTTCAAGTATGGGCTAGAATTAGGAGGGATTAGGCCTTAGCTGGGCAGAGTTAGGGAGCAGAGCTAGTCTTGGCTTCGGTCCTCTTTGGTAGATGGGGGAAAGCGAAGCAGGAAGTGATGCTGAGAAAGACACAGGGGCAGGGTTGTGGACAGGGGGTGTCCAAGGCAAGAGCTGTACCTCAGGTAGACTGAAGGGCTTTCTGCTTCAGGGCAAAATCATGAAGCCAGCTCTATCCTTCTGTCCAGGCTGCAGGCTGAGGGGAGCCACTGGTCAGCCACTGGCACTCTAAAGATGCCTCAGCAAGTAAACTAACTACTCAGCCTGTCCCAAAAGAAAGGGGCACAGAGATAGAACACAAGTCTCTTGCCAGGGGTGCTGCAGCTACTCTTCTGACGCCCCTTCCATAGTCCTAGCCATCACTCTGACCCCCAGCAGCGCCCCCATGATAACATGCCTCCTTTCATGCAAATTAAATACCCCCCCATTCAATGTAATAATCACTGCTCCACCCCCTACAGATTGAACAATGAAAATGATAATTAATACTGAATAGGTCAAAGGACCAAGCTTTTAGTATCACTGGAAAGAAACAACCAATGAGCTTTAAAGCTTGTGTTGGGACTTAACCACTGGTGGTGCAGTGGTTAAGAATCTGCCTGACAGTGCAGGGAACAAGGGTTCGATCTCTGGTCCGGGAAGATCCCACATGCCGCGGAGCAACTAAGCTTGTACGCCACAACTACTGAGCCCATGTGCTGCAACTACTGAAGCCCGTGTGCTCTAGGGCCCGTGTGCCACAAGTACCGAGCTCGCGTGCTGCAACTACTGAAGCTCGCGTGCCTAGAGCCCGTGCTCTGCAACAAGAGAGGCCACCGCGATGAGAAGCCCGCGCACCGCAACGAAGAGTAGCCCCCACTCGCCACAACTAGAGAAAGCCCGCGCACAGCAACGAAGACCCAACTCAGCCAAAAATAAAATTAAAAAAAAAAACAAAAAACGTGCGTTGAGAGTGTTCTGTTACCCCTCCCCCACATGGGGGCAGTGGAGAGTGTGGGAGTGTGGGCCAGCCAGCATCATGGGACAGCTGGAGACTCCAGGCCCTGGGTGTCCTGCCCTTGTGCAAGTTATGACACAAAAGGAAGGGCATCCCTCAAGCTCAGCTGCCCACAAGAGCCCCACCAGGCCCAGACAGGCCAGCCATCCGTTCTGGCAGCTCGGATGGGCAGAGGCCACTGCAGAGAAGCCACGTGCCAAGGTGGTCTCTCCATCTGGTTACTTTAGGACAGGGCACGGGTCACCAAAACGCTGGATTGTGGCTTTCCATTTGAACAGGACAGAATTCTCCCCCAAAGAAACCTGGTAGGGCCCCATTCCAAAAACCAAAGAAGGATGTAGGGGGACTTCCCTGGTGGTCTAGTGGTTAGGATTCGGCGCTTTCACTGCCGTGGCCCGGGTTCAATCCCTGGTCAGGGAACTGAGATCCTGCAAGCTTCGTGGCCAAAAGAAAAGAAAAGAAAAAAAGACATAGGATGCGTATTATTTCTGTGAAGGACATGTTTTCCCCTCAGTTGAAGTGAGGGAATATTCTTAAAGCAGCTCCTCCTCGGAGAGATGCCAAGTAAACCTCTAGCAGCAATGGGTTCTCGAGTATTTTCCAAGGGACAATCCAGTAGTGGGGGTGGTGTGGGGTGGGATGGGAGGCTCATGCATCAGGAAGCACCCTTTTTCACTTCAGAAATATCTTAGGATAACAGCTCAAATCAAGCAGCATCGGTGAGCACAGCCCTGGGTCTTTAGAGGATGCTGTTCCCCTGAGAGCACACAAGGCAGGCTGTGATCTTACAGAAAGGTACTTCTGAACTTGCTTCTTCACTCTCTTTTCGATTCAGCCCACCAGGCTGTGATTTTGTTCTTGTTTAGCAAACCCCCCTCAAAATGTTCTGCCAAAATAGACAAGAAACAGATGGTCCGGCCCTAAAATCCAGAATCCTTGTGTTGAATGGTGAGTGCCTCCAGGTCCAGGAGAAAAGGTTCTTCAGCGGCCCAGTGCTGCCCCCTGCTGTCTGCCAGATTGTGTACACGGGAGGGGAGGCGAGCCCGGGACGCAGAGATCAGAGAGAGAAGGGCCCCTCCTGTGCTGCTACCGTGAGCCTGGTGCTTTACAAGCACGATCTGCTGTAATTCTTTCAATGGCCCTGACGGGGAGTCTACTGCGCCCATTTCACAGCGGAAGGAAGGAAAGGTTTAGTGCCTCACTTCCCAACAGTGAGTCAGAAAGCAGCACAGCGGGCTCTGAAGCCAGGTTTCTCTCATCCCCTTAGGGGAAAAGCATCCTTCAAGCAGGTCTGGAGAGAGTATGGGCCACTTGGGTTCAAATCCCAGCTCCACCACTTCCTAGCTCTGGGAACCTTGGGAAAGGTCTATTTAACTTCCTTGTGCCTCAGCTTTCTCATCTGTAAAATGGGAATGATATTAGGCCTATTCCACGGGACTACAGGGAGGATTTAATGACCTCGCATTTGTAAAGCTCTTAGAACAGAGTCTGGCACCCAGAAAGAGCCATGAGTGCTTGTTAAATGGATGACGCCTGTGTCTCTGATGCTGGGAGCAGGCCAAGCTCCAGAGAGGGTTCCTCGGGGGAAGCAGCCGCAATCCCAAGCATCACAAGGGTCCAGACGGACTGGCGGACCAGAGTCCAGACTCCACCCCCTTGCTCTGACTGCCCACCTGCCAAGCACATTCTGATGCTAACCTGGCTTCCCAGGGATGTGAGGACTGAACAAAGGGAGAGAGAATGGCACGACCCCCATGGTGATCTAACTCCGGCATCCTGGTTTGAAGAGAGGCCTTCTGTAAATTAGGTTAGTGTAAATCTGCAGTTCCCAAACTGTGTGTCGAGGCACCCTGGGGTACCACAGTGAACTCACAGGGGTACAGCAAAATGTTTTAAGTTTTGGAGGGAAACCCAGTGATAGCTAACATCTGTCAGATGTTACTCATACAACTACTTACAACTACTCACTCTAGGTGGCTGATGGTTTCAGCACTGGATCAAGCAATATTCCTTTCAAATACATCCTGCCTTTGGGAACTGAGTTTTCAGTACCTGCTGTGATAAAAAGCAAACGTGGTGTGGAAATCAATGCAGAACACAGGAAATGAAGGTGGTGGAGTCCAATCTGATTCCAAGGTTTGAGAATCTATGTAGTCCCCAGCAGGGACACACAACCCATTAGTAAGTAATCATACATATTTAAAAATAAAATAGAAATATCTTTTTCTTTCAATTTATGTGTGTTATTTTTTTCAAACGTGTATTAAGTAATTTGAACCTAACTGCTTGATAAACACAATTGCTGGGTAATATCCTGCAGACTCAGGGCTCTGTGAAAGATAAGACACTAAGGGTACAAGGAACCCAGAAAGTTTGAGAACCTCTGGTGTAAATCTGCCACCCATGCTATACAGTCTTCCTACTTAGCACCAGCCATCTCTGGACGCAGGGGAAGGACAGACGAACTGGGTGAGGATCTTGCCCTCAAGAAGCTTGCTGTCTTATTGGAGAGACCTCCAACCATTCGCCATCATTCAAAATATATAATGGCACCTACAGGTGCCAGGCTCTGTGCAAGGAGCTGAGATACGGCTGTGGACAAAACAGACAAAATCCCTGCTTTTTTGTGGAGTTGGTATTTGGGAAGAAGAAAGGCCATAAACAAATCAACCTACCATATGATGTCAGCACCAAAGAGGACAGTGCATGATGGAGTGGGGCTAGAGAAAGACCTCCCACTGTACCGTGTGCTGTAAAGAACACACAGAGCAATGCACTACATGCGCTATCAAGCTGGGGTGAGTGCACTCGCAGGCTAAGGGTTCCACCGTATAGGACGTTAAATAATGGTCCCCAAAGATGTCCATGTCCTAATCCCCGGAACCTGTGTCTGTTACTGTAACTGACCAAAGAGAACGAAGGCTCCAGATGGAATTAAGGTCACTAATCAATTGACTTGAAAATAAAGAGATCATGCTGATTATCCTTGTGGGCCAATGTAATCTTGAAGGACCTGTAGATGTAGAAGGAGGAGGAATACAACTCAGAGTCAGAGAAGGAGATGAGACCACAGAACCAGGGCGATGGCATCATGAGAAAGCCTTGGTTAGTCGCTGCTGGCTTTGAAGACAGAGGACGGGGCCTTGAGGCCAAGAATGTGGGTGGCTTCTAGGAGCTGGGAAAAGCAAGAAAGTGGATTCTCCCCTCCAGAAAGGATCCTCCAGAAGAAAGGCAGCCCTGCTGGCACCTGGATTTTTAGCTCAGGGAGACCCATTATGGACTTCTGACCTCCACAATGTAAGATAATACACTTATATTATCTTAAGCCACTAAGCTTGCGGTAACTTACTACAGCAGTGATAGGAAACCAACACAATTGTTAAGCAAATTTGAGGACAGTCTCAGATCTTATATCTGCTACATGTGAATCTCTAAGAACAGGATGTTGCATGAAGCTGCTTGTTAATTATTTGACCATGGGACATTTTTTTTGTGGGTCATTTTTCAGACCTGGCATTGACTGGGGCTCAGTCCCAGACATGCTGGAGGAGACTTGAAGCCCTGTGAGGCAGAGGTGGTGCGTTATTCTTCTTTCTGTCCCCAGTTTGGCCCAGGACAGTTAGCTCACAATCTGTTGAAAGGGCGTGTGAATGAGAATACTCGTTACCGCAGTGACACAAAATGGGGAGGGAGAAACTCTTCTTGGCCATGGTCTGCCCAGCTTCAGCCAGCTGGGGAGGGGCAGAGCTGGGACTCAGCCCCCGCCTGCTCTTTCCCTGGACAGGGTTCTCTGCATGTGTCACTCAGCGCTGGGAATGTGCCTCCTTCTAGATGCAATGTGTCAAGGGGACTGACGCGACAGCCTCTAGAAAGGGATCAGGTCACACACATAGAACCAGAACTAAGACCAGCCTGGATACCTTGGAAGAAGAAGAAGAATTGTCAAGACATACCCTACTGGACTCCTTTTTTTTTTTTTTTCTTGCGGTACGCAGGCCTCTCACTGCTGTGGCCTTTCCCGTTGCGGAGCACAGGCTCCGGACGCGCAGGCTCAGCGGCCATGGCTCACGGGCCCAGCCGCTCCGCGGCATATGGGATCCTCCCGGACTGGGACAGGAACCCGTGTCCTGTGCATCGGCAAGCAGACTCTCAACCGCCGCGCCACCAGGGAAGCCCCCTACTGGACTCCTTTTAAAGCTGTAATGATGAAGACAGTGTGTTTCTGGCACAAGAAGCAGCAAACGTACAAGTAAAGCAGAAGAGAAAGCCGAGAAACAGATCCATACTTGCGTGGACGCCTGATTTATGACAAAGTGTGCCTACAAAGCGGTGGGGGGAAGGATGAATTTTTCCATGAATGGTGCTAGGACAACTTGAAATTATAGGAAAAAAAAGTCGGCTGCACAACACATGTAAAAATCAATTCCAGGCATATCGGAGGCCTGTGTGAAAAGCAAAACAATAAAGCTTCTGGAAGATAATAGACAAAAGTACTGTCACAACGTTGGGGGCAGGGAGAGATTTTTTAAACCAAACAAAGAAAGCATGAAGCATTAAAAGAAGAGCTTGACAAATTGGTCTACATTAAAATTAAGGTCATTCCTTAGATTCATCAAAAGAGCCCACTAGGAAAGCAAAGATGTGGGAAAACATACATGTAACATACATCCTTAAAAACACACATACAAGAATCGGAGGGCTCATATCGAGACTATGTAAAAACTACTATAAGTCCATGAGAAAAAGACAAACCGGTGGAAAGGGGGCAGAAACCTTAATAGGTGCTTCACAAAAGAGGAGGTTCAAAGGAACAATGGAATGGGACAAGATGCTTAACCTCATTAGAATTCAGGGACATGTAAATTACAAGCCCAGTGAAATGTCATTAGATTTTTAGCTGATTGAAGAGCTTGATAATACCCAGTGTTGGCAAGGATGTAGGGAATCTGGACTCTTGCATACTGCGGGTAGGAGTGTAAATTAGACAACCACTCTGGCAAAACTTTGGCAGTGTCTGTAAAACCAAAGAGGAACTCACCCAATGACCCACAGTCCTAATTCCTAGGTAAATACTCTACAGAAAGTCTGAAACCCACTGGGAGACACATCCAGGAATGCTCATCCCAATCTTGTAAGATCCTCAAACTGGAAACAACCCAAATGCCCAACAACAGAACAACAGAGAAACAAACGGTGACATCTTCATACATTGGAATTCCTATACAGCAGAGAAAACAAATCATCAATAACGTGGATTAATCTTAAATGATGTAATTCCAAAAGAACACAGACAGGCAAGAATACATACTGGTGTGATTCCACTTACGCAGAATTGAAAGCGGCAAAATTAAACCATGTAGTGATATATAACTAGGTAGTCAAGCTATAAAGAAAAACAGGGGAATGAATAGCAGAGAAGTCAGAGTTGTGATCACTGCTGCCCATGAGGGAGGGAGGGGTCACAGTGAAGGAGGCACGGGTTGGGTGGGGGGGTTCTCAGGTGCTGGTTTTGTATTTGGTCTATTTGCAGGCTACGTGGGTGTCTGTTTTGCAACAATTCGTTAAGCTGGAATATGTTTTCTGCACAAACACATGATTATCACATTTTCACGTATACATACATGTGTGATATAAGTGCCTATAGAAAAATGGCCATTGGCTATTTATCGAGTGCTTATTGTATGGTGCCAGAGTCTGGACTATGTGGTTTATGCATGTTATTTCATGATTCCTTCTAACAATGCGATGAGGCAGGTGCCGTCATGCCAGCTGTATCCCAGAAGGACTTGAGGCTCACAGAGGTTAAGCAACTTGCTCCAGGGCCCCTGGGGGGCAGCTGACCCCTGGTGCCCTCTGCAGGACTGGGTCTCCAGTGAGCTCAAGCACAAATAAGCAAACTTAAAGAATAACAACCAAACCCAACCCCAAACCCCGCCGCTCACAGGTAGCCACCTGCTTCTCACGCCTTGCACCACAACGAGGATGTGGATAGAAACCATCTGGCTTCAGAGGTGGGTGTGGTGAGTGGGGTTAACAGTGGGTTCTAGAGCCGGGCTGGGTGTGAATCCTGGCGCTGCCACTTAATTGCCAGCAGCCCTGGGCAAGTCCCTCACCTCTGTTAGTTTCCACATCTGAAAAGGGGAGATGCTAATAAGATGTATTTCATAGCGCTTGCAGGGAGGGATAAATGAAAGCAGATGTAAGGGCCCGGCGTGACCCCTGGTCCAGATAAAGTACTTCATAGATGTTTGTTTCCACTGATGCTCCTTGGCTTTGCTGGGTGCTAGAAGAGCTAGAAGAGCCAGGGGAAGGGAAATACGCTGTGGGTGCCCGCTTTTCCTCCTCTCGGTGGGCCCTGAGTCTTCTGCAGCCAGCCCCACCTGAAGGCCTGCTATTTCCTGCCCCCTAGTGGACAAGCAGGAGGAGGCCAGTCACTGGGCAGGCTACAGCTGCACATGTGGTATCCTGTGAAGGAGAAAATGCTGACCCTTCCCTCCAAGCCTTTATTCTTCTCTTTGCTGGAGTGTGACACGGGGCCTGGCTTCTATACCAACAGCCCATCAGGGCAGGGACACAGTGGCGAAGCCTGTCACTGAGGAGCTGAAAGCACAAACTCTTTACGTGGCTGAAAGCAAAAGCAAAAAGGCCATCCAGAAACTCAGGGGCTTCTCCCAGTGCCTCTCCTCACTCTAAAATCAGGCAAATCCATTAGTATTTCTGAGGGTCACTGGTGGAATAGGACAGGGATGATTCCTGCCTTGAGTGGGGGTTAGGACACTACAGGAAGGGCAGCGTCAGGCTCCGCTGCACCCTGTGTGTCTGTGGTCACAGCACAAGTGCTCCCTGTACCTCAGTTCCTGACTCTGTAAAATGGGCTGACAACAACCCCTACGTTCTTGGGAGCCTTTGAGGAGCAAATGTATGAGTGCCCAAAAGAGGCTTCAGATAATTTCCTAGAACACAGGCGTTCTCAAAAAACATTAGCTGTTAGTTATTCTCCTTGCTGGTACTTCTAGTAGCAGGATTTTCTTTTTTGCCTTACAAGTTTTAGTTTTTTGGTTACTTAAGTGAGAGATGCTTATTTCAAAGATACGGATGATACAGAATCATATAAAGAAATACCGACCAGAGGGCAGACAGCAGAAGCAAGAACTATAATTCTGCAGCCTGTGGAAGGAAAACCATGTTCACAAAAAGATAGACAAAATGAAAAGGCAGAGGACTTTGTACCAGATAAAGGAACAAGATAAAACCCCAGAAAAACAACTAAATTAAGTGGAGATAGGCAACCTTCCAGAAAAAGAATTCAGAATAATGATAGCGAAGATGATGCAGGACCTAGGAAAAAGAATGGAGGCAAAGATCGAGAAGATTCAAGAAATGAATCTTGAAGAAATGCATATTTCATTCATTTCATCAGAAATGAATATCATATCAGATAAAACAGACTTTAAAATAAAGAATGTTACAAGAGACAGCAAAGACCTATAAGAATTAAAGAACAAATACCGAGAGGAATTAAAGAACAAACAAACAGAAATGAACAATACCATAACTTAAATGAAAAATACACTAGAAGGAATCAATAGCAGAATAACTGAGGCAGAAGAACAGATAAGTGACCTGGAAGACAGAATGGTGGAATTCACTGCCGTAGAACAGAATAAAGAAAAAAGAATGAAAAGAAATGAAGACAGCCTAAGAGACCTCTGGGACAACGTTAAACACAACAACATTCACGTTACAGGGGTCCCAGATGCAGAAGAGAGAGAGGAAGGACCTGAGAAAATATTTGAAGAGATTATAGTCGAAAACTTCCCTAAAACGGGAAAGGAAATAGCCACCCAAGTCCAGGAAGCGCAGAGACTCCCAGGCAGGATAAACGCAGGGAGAAAGACACCGAGACACATAGTAATCAAACTGACAAAAATTAAAGACAAACAAAAATTATTGAAAACAAGGAAAAAATGACAAATAATATACAAGGGAACTCCCATAAGGTTAAGAGCTGATTTCTCAGCAGAAACTCTAACAAGCCAGAAGGGAGTGGCATGACATATTTAAAGTGATGAAAGGGAAGAACCTACAACCAAGATTACTCTACCCAGCAAGGATCTCATTCAGATTCGATGGAGAGCTTTACAGACAAGCAAAAGCTAAGAAAATTCAGCACCACCAAACTAGCTCTACAACAAATGCTAAAGGAACTTCTTTAAGTGGGAAACACAAGAGAAGAAAAGGACCTACAAAAACAAACCGGTAACAATTAAGAAAATGGTAACAGGAACACACATATCAATGATTACCTAAAACACAAATGGATTAAATGCTCCAACCAAAAGACACAGCCTTGCTGAATGGATAGAAAAACAAGACCCATATATATGCTGTCTACAAGAGACCCACTTCAGACCTAGGGACACATACAGACTGAAAGTGAGGGGATAGAAAAAGATATTCCATGCAAATGGAAATCAAAAGAAAGCTGCAGGAGCAATACTCATATCAGATAAAACAGACTTTAAAATAAAGAATGTTACAAGAGACAAGGAAGGACACTACATAATGATCAAGGGATCAATCCAAGAAGAAAATATAACAATTATAAATATATATGCATCCAACATAGGAGCACCTCAATACATAAGGCAACTACTAACAGCTCTAAAAGAGGAAATCGACAGTAACACAGTAATAGTGGGGGACTTTAACACCTCACATACACCAATGGACAGATCATCCAAACAGAAAATTAATAAGGAAACACAAGCTTTAAATGACACAATAGACCAGATAGATTTAATTGATAATTATAGGACATTCCATCCAAAAACAGCAGATTACACTTTCTTCTCAAGTGCACACAGAACATTCTCCAGGATAGATCACATCTTGGGTCACAAATGAAGCCTCAGTAAATTTAAGAAAACTGAAATCATATCAAGCATCTTTTCTGACCACAATGCTATGAGATTAGAAATCAATTACAGGGAAAAAAACGTAAAAAACACAAACACATGGAGGCTAACCAATACGTTACTAAATAACCAAGAGACCACTGAAGAAATCAAAAAATACCTAGAGACAAATGACAATGAAAACACAACGATACAAAACCTATGGGATGCAGCAAAAGCAGTTCTAAGAGGGAAGTTTATAGCAATACAAGCCTACCTCAAGAAACAAGAAATATCTCAAATAAACAATCTAACCTTACACCTAAAGGAACTAGAGAAAGAAGAACAAACAAAACCCAAAGTTAGCAGAATGAAAGAAATCATAAAGATCAGAGCAGACATAAATGAAATAGAAACAAAGAAAACAATAGCAAAGATCAATAAAACTAAAAGCTGGTTCTTTGAGAAGATAAACAAAATTGATAAACCTTTAGCCAGACTCATCAAGAAAAAGAAGGACGGGATTCAAATCAATAAAATTAGAAATGAAAAAGGAGAAGTTACAACAGGCACTGTAAAAATACAGAGCATCCTAAGAGACTATTACAATCAACTCCATGCCAATAAAATGGACAACCTGGAAGAAATGGACAAATTCTTAGAAAGGTATAACCTTCCAAGACTGAACCAGGAAGAAATAGAAAATATGGACAGTCACAAGCACTGAAATTGAAACTGTGATTAAAAATCTTCCAACAAACAAAGTCTAAGACCAGATGGCTTCACAAGTGAATTCTATCAAACATTTAGAGAAGAGCTAACACCTATCCTTCTCAAACTCTTCCAAAAAATTGCAGAGGAAGGATGACTCCCAAACTCATTCTATGAGGCCATCATCACCCTGATACCAAAACCAGACAAAGATACTACGAAAAAAGAAAATTACAGACCAATATCACTGATGAATATAGATGCAAAAATCCTCAACAAAATACTAGCAAACAGAATCCAACAACACATTAAAAGGATCATACACCATGATCAAGTGGGATTTATCCCAGGGATGCAAGGATTCTTCAATATATGCAAATCAATCAATCAATGTTAACACCATGTTAACAAATTGAAGAATAAAAACCATATGATCATCTCAATAGATGCAGAAAAAGCTTTTGACAAAATTCCAAAAACCCTCCAGAAAGTGGGCATAGAGGGAAATTAGCTCAACATAATAAAGGCCATATACGACAAACCCACAACAAACATCATTCTCAATGGTGAAAAACTGAAAGCATTTCCTCTAAGATCAGGAACGAGACAAGGAGGTCCAGTCTCGCCACTATTATTCAACATAGTTTTGGAAGTCCTAGCCATGGCAATCTGAGAAGAAAAAGAAATAAAAGAAATACAAATTGTAAAAGAAGAAGTAAAACTGTCAGTGTTTGCAGAGGACATGATAGTATACATAGAGAATCCTAAAGATGGCACCAGAAAAGTACTAGAGCTAATCAACGAATCTGGTAAAGTTGCAGGATACAGAATTAATGCACAGAAATCTCTTGCATTCCTATACACTAATGACGAAAAATCTGAAAGAGAAATTAAGGAAACACTCCCATTTACCATTTCAACAAAAAGAATAAAATACCTAGGAATGAACTTACCTAGGGAGACAAAAGACCTGTATGCAGAAAACTGTAAGACACTGATGAAAGAAATTAAAGGTGATACCAACAGATGGAGAGATATACCATGTTCTTGGATTGGAAGAATCAATATTGTGAAAATGACTATCCTACCCACAGCAATCTACAGATTCGATGCAATCACTATCAAATTACCAATGGCGTTTTTTACAGAACTAGAACAAAAAATCTTAAAATGTGTATGGAGACACAAAAGACCCCGAATAACCAAACCAGCCTTGAGGGAAAAAAATGGAGCTGGAGGAATCAGATTCCCTGACTTCAGACCATACTACAAAGCTACAGTAACCAAGACAATATGGTACTGGCACAAAAACAGAAATATAGATCAATGGAACAGGATAGAAAGCCCAGAGATAAACCCACGCACCTGTGGTCAACTAATCTATGACAAAGGAGACAAGTATAGAATGAAATTAGAACACTCCCTAACACCATACACAAAAATAAACTCAAAATGGATTAGAGACCTAAATGTAAGACTGGACAGTATACAACTCTCTGAGGAAAACATAGGGAGAACACTCTTTGTCATAAATCACAGCAAGATCTTTTTTGATCCACCTCCTAAAGAAATGGAAACAAAAACAAAAATAAACTAATGGGACCTAATGAAACTTAAAAGCTTTTGCAAAGCAAAGGAAACTACAAACAATACGAAAAGACAACCCTCAGAATGGGAGAAAATATTTGCAAACGAATCAATGGACAAAGGATTAATCTCCAAAATATACAAACAGCTCATGCAGCTCAATATTAAAAAAAAAACAAAAAACAACCCAATCAATAAATGGGCAGAAGACCTAAATAGACATTTCTGCAAAGAAGACACACAGATGGCCAAGAAGCACATGAAAAGCTGTTCAACATCACTGATTATTAGAGAAATTCAAATCAAAACTACAATGAGGTATCACCTCACACCAGTTAGAATCAGCATCATCAGAAAACCTACAAACAACAAATGCTGGAGAGGGTGTGGAGAAAAGGAAACCCTCTCGCACTGTTGGTGGGAATGTAAATTGATACAGCCACTATGGAGAACAGTAATGGAGGTTCCTTAAAAAACTAAAAATAGAATTACCACATGACCCAGCCATCCCACTACTGGGCATATATACCCTGAAGAAACCATAATTCAAAAAGACACATGCACCCCAATGTTCAATGCAGCACTATTTACAATAGCCAGGTCATGGAAGCAACATAAATGCCCATCAACAGACGAATGGATAAAGAAGATGTGGTACATATATACAATGGAATATTACTCAGACAAAAAAGGAACGAAATTGGGTCATTTGTAGAGATGTGGTTGGATCTAGAGACTGTCATACAGAGTGAAGTAAGTCAGAAAGAGAAAAACAAATATCGTATATTAATGCATATATGTGGAACCTAGAAAAATGGTACAGATGAACCAGTTTGCAGGGCAGAAATAGAGACACAGATGTAGAGAAAAAACATATGGACACCAAGGGGGGAAAGTGGCGGGGGGTGGTGGTGGTGGTGTGATGAATTGGGAGATTGGGATTGACATGTATACACTAATATGTATAAAACAGATAACTAATAAGAACCTGCTGTATAAAAAAAAATTTAATTCAAAAAAAAATACCATCATTTCCGTATTTCCTTTGGGCGTTACTGTATTTGCACTGTATTTTTTCCATGTGTTTTTGCATTGATGGAACCAGATAAATTCACTTGAAAACAAAAACTCTTTCCCTCATCTTAAAAGAAACACATGCTTACTGAAGAATGATCTGAGAAGAAAGCAAGGATGGAGAGGCACCACAACGCAGAGGCCAAGAACACAGACCCGGAGCTGGCCGGCGTCTGTACTCACTAGCTGTGTGACCTTGGGAAAAGTTATTTACTTCCTCTGGGCCGCCACGCTCTCACCTGAGAGTGGGGATGCTAACAGTTCCTACCTTGCAAGGTTGTTTCAAGGTTGAAGTGATTAATGCACGTCATGGGCTCTCCACAGTGCCTGGCATACAGTAAGTATTTAATAAATTTTACCTGTTATTATTACAAGGAAGACGGCACAAATCACCATCTTTCACCACCCAGAGAGAAACACTCCTATTCATTTAGATATTCCCTTCCGGTCTGTCCCTATAGATAAGGTTATTTTTTTCTAAGAGCAATTTAAAAAAAAGTATGCAACACAGCCTGGAAACAAATGATAAGATTTTCTAAAGAATATATTTTTAAAGAATGGAATTCTCTATTGCAGTAGAATTTAAGGTGCTGATAAAAGGGAATTTCAGGGGCCAGGAGTTTCCCGGATGCCCTCAGGGCAGGGGTAAAGGAAGAAGCTAATACAATTCGGAACCACAATTCAAAGCACCCAAGGCCCAGATCTGGATCCCTTCCTGACTGTTGGGAGGGCAGGCACCCCAGGACACTGGGTGACATGTGACAGCCCTGACTTCTTAGCAATGACTGAGACAGCACTGAGCTGGCAGGGAAAGGGTGGAGCTGAGGCTTCTGTGCTTGACAAGATGAAAGATCCCTTCAGGGGAAGTCTGTGATTTTCTTGGGAGGGGCCCTGAGATTTGCTAGTTACTGCTTCCGGAAAATGAGACAACATTCTCTTCAACGGTATCTCACTGGGCTGGTACATGGGTGGGTGAGTGCTTTGACTGCTTTTCAAAGGAAAGTGGTCTAGTGAATCCTTTGTTTTTGTCTGATTATAAAAGTAATGCATTCAGGTATTTCATTATTAGTGTACATAAAATAGATAAGCAACAAGGATTTACTGTATATCACAGGGAATCAGACCCAATATCTTATAGTAACGTATAATGGAATATAAACTGCAAAAAAAAATCATATGCTGTACCCCTGAAACTAACACAATACTATAAACCAACTATACTTCAATAAAAAAGGAATACATTCAGAAAAGGGGACAACTTGCTATTATCCTACCATCCTGAGACAATCGCTTTCAAGTCTTTTTCCCTTCTGACGTGCTTGAGGGCAAACAAAAATTCTCATAACCACTCGATAAGGTGCATGCTGTGAAACTCTTTTTGCAGATGCGGAAACAGAAGCTCAGAGAGGTTAACTGATTGTCCCGAGGCCACACAGCTTGTACGTGGTGGAGGTGGATTTGAACTCAGGCCTGTAGGACCACCTAGGTTCTTAGAGAAAGAACAGACAGGACATTACGGTACAGCGGTGAAGCCTTTGGAATCAGGCAGACCTAGGCTGGGACGCTGATTACAATTCTCGATTTCCAAATGGCTCATCTGCCAACACTGAGTCTAGAATCATCTGCCTTGCAGAACAGTGAGAATTAGAGGCAACGCGTGCGAAGCTACCTAGAATGCAGACGCTTTCTAGAACTTTCTTTATTTCTCAGGGATGATGAGTCCGAGACGGGTGGCCTGCCGGGCTGGTCTCCCCTAGGCATGTGTCTCTGCTTCTTTTGCTGGTCTCAGAGTGATTCTGACCCTGGAGGGTCCACCTCAAGCGGATGGAGTGAGGAGGAAGCTGGGGTGGGTGACGGTTCTTCCCCACTAGAGGGCAGCACCGGCCCAGAAGAGAGTCCTGGTTGTAAAATATCCTTTGTCCTCAGCTTCTAACTCCCCACCAAACCCTCATCAAAGCACTGCTTCTCTCATCTCTCACTGGCCTTCCGTGCCCTCAATTTATACAAATGTATTCTTCCGTCTTGAAATCTGCAGGCTGAAATTGCTCCCCTAAGAAGGAACACTCGGCATCATAAGTGCATGAATAAAAACACGATGCATGAACAGCAGGAAGCCTGCAAAACATGCAATACCTGTTTATCCGGTGCCCGCTGCCAACAGCCTGACAGCCTTACGTAACTGACCTCTGAGGGGGAAGTGGTGGGGGGAGAGGATGAGGGGGCGACCATTCGCTGAACACAGATTATGGGCCAGACACTGCACGCCATCTGTGTAATAGAATTATCCCCATTGCAAAGTTTATAAACAAAACATTAAAGTTGCTAAGGCTGCATGGTACGTGCCAGAGCGTACGTGCCAGAGCTTATGTGCCAGAGCTTACATGCCCGACCTTACATGTCCATCCCCACAGGATCATAATTGTTGCCTCCAAGGTCAGTTATATCCCTGGGTCTCAAAGTTGGGTGTGTACTGGAATCACCTGGGAAACTGAAAATACTAATGCCTAGGTCCTGCCCCACAAGATCTGATGTAGCTGGTCTGGGGCGCAGCCCAGGCACTGGGATTTTTCCAAGTTCTCCAGGTGATTCTATGTGCAGCCAAGCTGAGAACCTCTGGGCTCTGCCCCTGCTGACCATGCTCAAGGAACCAGCTGGGACCCAAAAATGCATCTGGACATGTGGGAAAAAGGAAGGATGTGAGCGCTCTCTGATGTCAGGCCTGCAGGGGGCAGTCGGAAACCTAGCATGTCCAGACTGAGGTCATGCAGCATGGTGGCCAAACCAGAGTCTCTCTTGTACAGCCAGCTAGGGTGGCCTCGCAGGCCGCCACAACTGTGCACCCAACTACAGAACGCTGCCTAGCATACCTGGTCCCAGTGCTGTCTGGTTTCCAGGCCTTACTCATACTGGTCCTCAACACGGTTTCACCCTCTCCTCCAGGCCCGGGGCAGTGCATCAAAGCTCTACCCTCGCCTATGTGCGAAAAGAATCTAAAAAAGAGTGGATATATGTATACGTATAACCGATTCACTTTGCTGTACACCTGAAACTAACACAACATTGGAAATCAACTATACTCCAATTAAAAAAAAAAAAAGCTCTACCCTCCATTCAAAGCCTGCCTCGAATACCACCTCCTCCAAGGGGCCTTCCTAGATTTTCTTTATTTTTCCTTCCCCTTCCCTCTTCTGCCACAGCACCTAGACTGAGACTTTTCTTATAGTTCTGCTTATAGTCTGCCTGGATGCAAAAATAAAGTTCCATGTAGTAGGCATGCCACCATAAATGCAGTCTCAGGGAAGGCAGAGACCTTGTTCAAAAAAAATAAATACATAAAAATAGAAACTCCTGTTTTCCAGAGTGTGGATGCAGCCCTTTGCCTGGACGAGACACCCCATGTTTGGGGTCTGTTGAATTGATCACTACCCAGGCCTGGCAGAGGTAGCAAGCCCCAGCATTACGGAGAACCACGCATCTAATGAAGGTCATCCCACAAGGCAAGGCTTCTTGGAATGCTCGGGAAGCCTCTGCAATTGGTCAAAGTTGTAGTTGTTGCTAGTCTTATTTCTCAGCCCAGCTGACAGAAGCTTCTCTCCCCACCCTCCTGCCCAGCAGGGCCTTACCAGGGTAAGGGTATGTGCCCCTCTGGCTGGCTGGCTGGTGGGCATCTGGACGTCAGGCTCACTGTCGGCAAGGGCTAAGCCACGTCTCCCCATTCAGTGCCCCCGTGGGAGTGACGTATCACGGATGGAGCTACCATCAAATTCTCCTGTAGCTTTCTTTGTACGTGGCAGGTACCAAGGGGCACGGCTGGAGCTGGCTGACTCTCCTCAAAGCAAGGAAGAGCACACCCTCCCTCCCCCATCCTCCATGAAAGCCCCTGGAAAACCCTGGGTCCAAGAGTGCCGAGACCACAATGGCTGATGAAATGAGAAAATGCGGCGAGCAGGGTGAGGGCTAGGAAGCCACGAGCCATACAGGCAGGAAATCCACTCAAATAAACAGCAGGTTGCACCTTCCTGAAGGGCCCACATCCTGTTTGCGAGCTGAGTAGGGTCTTCTCAGAAGCTCTCTCTGAGCTCACAGGGGGACGAAGTTCATGGTTTCCTGTTGTTCCTGCAGCCAGCCTCCAGCAGGGGGCAGTGGAGAGATGGGGGGGGCAGGAGCCCAGGGTCTGGCCTCCCAGTCTCAGCTTGGGTGCAGAGCCGTGGAGGTAGGAGGCCGTGCTCAAGGCACTCACCCTCTCTCAGCCTTGGCAGTTCCAGCTGTAAAATGGACAGGGACCTGCCCTGCTTACCTCCTATTACGGGCTGAATTGTGCACCCACCCCTCCATCCGGGTGGAGAACCACGCATCTAATGGATGCGCATCTCTGCGCATGTGCCCCCATCCATTTGTTGATGCTCTAACCCCCGAGTCCCTCAGAATGGCACTGTATTTAGAGACAGTGCCTTTAAGGAGGTGACTAAGTTAAAATGAGGCCCTTAGGATGAACCCTAATCTACCAGGACTAGTGACCTTATAAGAAGAGAAAGAGACCTCAGGAGGACACATGCACAGAGAAAATGCACATGACACACAGGGAGAAGGCAGCCATCTACAAGCCTAGGAGAGAGGCCTCAGGAGAAGCCAACCCTGAAGACACCTTGACCTTGGGCTTCCAGCCTCTAGAACAGTGAGAAATAAATGTCTGTCGTTTAAGTCACCCGGTCTGTGGTATTTTGTTATAGCAGCCCTAGCAAACAATACACCTCCCAAGACAGGTGTGAGGATCACGTGACAATTCGTGAGAAGGGTTACTAGGAAACTCAGAGTGGCATGCCACCCAAGTGGCATGGAACGTTAGATGCAGAAGTCGAGCCAATAAACATGTCTGAAACCATCCGAGGACGCCCAGGCATCAGGACAGAATCAACAGACAGCTGCTTGCAAGGGTGTTACTCCCTGGGGACGGCTGGCAGGATGTAAAACCAGCAGGGGGCTCTCTCTGCCTGTGTGGGACCCTTGCCTTATTTATCATGTCTGAACCTCTCCCTGCACCCACGGAAGTACGTTTGCTGAATGTTGTACCCAAGACCCGTGGTTCTCAGGCAGGATGTGAGCTTCAGTGTGATAGAGCTGCAGAAAATCAGATGAGGGGAACAACCCATTCACAGCCGAGCACCCGAGTCAGGTTCATGAACAAGGACGATTACGAGTGATGATAATGCGGTGGTGATGGGCAACAGAGGGCAAAGGAGCAGGGAGGCCAGTGGAGATTCAGAGAGGGGGTGAGGGGCAGGGCTGTGGATGGGATGAACTAAACTCCACTGAAGGTGCAGGGATCTCCGATTGACTGGGAGTGAGATGCATGTCCCCCACCCTCCCCGAGGGGCGCTGCATCTAGGACCCCAGCATCAGAAGTGGGTCACTGCCTGGTGGACTTGCTGGACTTATAGAAGACCCCGTAGCAGCTTCTCCTGGCCTCTGCCAGCTGCTTCTTGAAGAGAATTGAATTGCTGAAGAGGTCCTGCCTGTCTTGTGATCTGCCGGCACAGCTTGTATCTTCAAAGGACTTTGGAATCTTAATGAATTTTCTCAGTGGCCCCAGAGAGGCTGCCTGATGGAGGGGACAGTGCTGTGGAGGTCACTGAGGCTCAGAGAAGTGGAGTGATGGGCCCAGGCCTCAGGGAGGCGGCAGGACCCCAGGTCAGAGGTCAGGCCCAACCCCGCGGGGCGGGGGTCATGGCGGCTCTCCTGCAGGTCATTTCTTAGACCTTAGTAAGCACTTCCCATTCTCATTCCCCAAAGTACTCAGGTGTCCACGTGAGGTGACCTCATTTGGTCTTTACTGCCCAGGGACGGAAAGCCCACTGCTATTTCTATCTTCTATCTCGTCACACCGCCGCCATTGCTAGTTACAATGACAAGATAATTTTTCATTAAGGACCTCTCAGTGTCAGGTGCTTTAGACCTGGTGTACAATTAAACCCTTATGATAACTCTGAGACTTGGACCTCTTCACCTCCAGTTTACAAATGAAGAAATCAAGGCACAGAGAAATTAGGTTACCAGCCTTCTCCACACAAGCAGAGAGGGGCCCAGGTTCTGTGGGTTCCCAATCCTACACTTCCTCCCACTTACCATTGGGCAGGAAGAAAGGGCAGCAGAAAAGGTCATGGGTTGTGGAAATCCTTCCAGGAGTTCTAAAGGAACTGCTGTTTGCTGGGAGGCCTGAGAGAGACAGAACTGGACCCAGGCACAGATACACATGTACTCAGCCTGGGGTGTGGGTCCCTGGGAGCCCTTAGTTTACCCGTCCTCCACTCAGCAGGCGTGCTTTCCACTAGCAGTGGAAACGGGAGGCTCCCAGGCAATTCCTCGTCACCAGAGGGAGCCAGACACCTGCTCAAACCCGGGACGGATGCTTTGGGAGAGGCGGGTTTGCTGTGCAAGGGAGGACGGTCCCCCACCTGCTCCTCTGAGGGTGGCTTCCCTTCCTGTAGGAGGACACGCTGGGGCAAACAACTCAGCAGGTCTGCGGTCATCAGCGAAGGTTCTCATGCTGTGTCGTCAAGGAAACGACTGTCTCCAAAACGCTGGGGCAGCGGGAGGGAGGCCTTTGGGATCATAACCGGTTACCCCGCAACCGCGGTACCTTGAATTCCCCAACCCGCAGAGTCTGTACTTGACTCGATTCATCTTCCTAAAGCTTATGGAATCATACCTCTCCCCTGCTTGAAACTATAAAGCAGGGGCTCCCTACTTTATAACATAAAGTCCAAATGTGGGGCGGGCAGTGTCACGGGTAGGGGCAGGGCCGCGGTGCCAGCCTGCATAACCACACATGGTGCTGCGTGGACTGGCCTCTGAGAGCAGGCTGGGGACACTGAGGTGAGCAGGTGGGGACCTGGTGGGTCTCCTACTGAGGGCACACGGAAGGGCGGGGCTGGCTGGGCTCTGAGCTGACGGGAGAGGTACGCACATGAGCAGCAAGCTTGGTGCCCAGGAAGGCCGGTGAGCCCTGAGCTAGCGTGAGCACAGCGTCAGAAGCAGGCTTTGGGGGCGGGGGTCCCACGGCTTTGTCCATCAGGCTACCAGTGGACTCAGGCCCAGGTCTCCGAACAGGATGCCCTCCACATAAGCAGAAGCCCAGCTGGCATTCATGGGGCACAAGATGGGGACAGGAGCTGGGATTCTGGGATAAAGCAGCAATCCCACTATCAAAACTGTGTCCTACGGCCAGGAAAACGGACTGCACCGTAGCCTTGAAAGGTGCCCCAGAACAGAAATCTCTCCATCTAGAGGCAGGGCTGGGTGTTCTGAGGTCCCATATGGGGCAAGATAGGCAGACCGCAAAGGTGACAGCTAGTGGGACCCGATGGCTGCATTCTGCCATTTCCAACCTCATCTCCAGCGGTGTCCCTGAACCAGGGGTTCTGTTTGATGAACCGTGGAAAATCGTTGAAGAGTGAATGAAATGCCAATTTCATCCTGATTCATCACTAAGGGGGCCCGGCTGCTTGCTGAAATGATGGTCTGGAGATTTTGAAGCTGGACAGAATTTCAAGGATAGGGTATTCAGCACTGGGTTTACACGTTCTCAGAGAAGAGAGCCGTTGCTGTCAGAGTGGGCAGAACGCCCCAGGAACGGGTGTGCCCCACTAACTTCATTTCCTCTTCGGTTTTCCTATAGGGTCAGGAGGCTTATTAGATTGGGGGACATCATCAACACATGATACCGTGAGGCAAGCACAGACGGGCCGAAAGTGCTCGCTCACAGTGCGAGACAGGGAAGCCACACCGGTGCTGGGAGCCGGAGCTGGCAGAACCTTTGCGGCCACCAGAGCAGGTGCGGAGAGTCTCGTGGGACAGGAGGGAGTCTCACTCCTACCCTGTTGGTACATACACGATGGTGCATTGGCACATTATGCCCATTTGAAATACTGGAGGTAGATTAAAGACTCGAGATGGATGAAATGTGCTGTATCCACGGACCCAAAGTACCAGGATGAAACGTAGCCAGCATTCATGGACGGGAAACTTGGGGATAGGCTGGGAAAGGTGTGGTAGGTCACCTGTTCAAGGCAGGGAGTCCCAGAATGAGCCCTCGCTAGCGAAGCACTTGTCCCAAATGCCAGCGCTCCCTCAGCGGCATCAACAGAGTCTGGGATGCAAGGGGGACGTCCCCTTCAGCTCACATGTCAGCCCCAGTGTGGTCAGTCCAGAATAAGACATCTGGAAAGGGCCATGCCGTGCTGGATTATCTCCTGAAGGGCACCTGGGGGAGGGAGGGATCTAGAAGCCATTTCATGAAATGACTACAGGACTGCAAAGGAAGAATGAGTCTCAAAAAGAGGAATGAGCCAGTGGTATGATTGATGCACTGTCATGGGGAAGAGGGGCTCCACCACTGTGTGTCTTTCCAGGAGCCAGAACCAGATTCGGGATGCTGCTGTAAGGAAGCAGGTGACCGGGAATGTCGGGCACAGGTGGACTAGCTGTCTTAGGAGGTAGTGAGCTCCTTGCCACTGGGGGTGTTCAAGTGGAGGCCAAGGTGTCGGGGTTGAAGGGAGGGCTTTCCTGCTGGGTGGTCGGAAGGCTGACTAGACAGATTCTAAGATTTTAGGATTTTCATCTGGGCCAGGAATTCCTCAAGTCTCTCCACCATGCCGGGCACACAGAGGATTGGGGGTCTTTCCCATCAACTGCTCCAGAAGCACAGGTGTGACGTCCCTTCCCCAAAGAGGCAGGGGAAGCAGGGCGTGGAGGTGCCAACCAGAAAGCCATGTCACCCCAGCCATCCCTCTGCTGCCCTGCTGTCCGCTCTCTCAAGATTCTGAGGCTCAATCAACACCAGCTGCTTGATTTTCCTGCATCTCAGCCCCAGAAGATGGGTTTTCTGGAAAACTCATTTATGCAGACATTGAATTTCTCTAGGGAAATTTGAGAGGGGGGATTTCAATTCACAGACTGGAGAATGGGGGAGATGAGTTGCTGAGGGATGTCCACTTTAAAAAGTGCAACAGGACAGGACTTCCCTGGTGGCGCAGTGGTTGAGAGTCCGCCTGCCGATGCAGGGGACGTGGGTTCGTGCCCTGGTCCGGGAAGATCCCACATGCCACGGAGCGGCTGGGCCCGTGAGCCATGGCCGCTGAGGCTGCGCGTCCGGAGCCTGTGCTCTGCAACGGGAGAGGCCACAACAGTGAGAGGCCCGCGTACCGCAAAAAAAAAAAAAAAGTGCAACAGGACAGATGGACAGATGGAGAACAGGTTTGGGAAGCACACGCCCACCAGGGCAGGTCGCTGGGTGCGGTCCTCAAGGCCCTTCTGAGAACACAGCTGGGGAAACTATCCAATAATTGGTCCAAACACTGTGAGCCTCCTTTTCCCGGAAAATCACTTCTGGTTCTGCTTGGAGATGAGGGAGGGGGCATTTAGTCAGAGCAAGAAAACCAAGTCTGATTCTGGCTGCATATTTTGGTTTGGGGTTAACTGAAGCGATCAAACTCCTCCCACCGGAAGCACTGGGCACGCAGCAACTTGTGTTGCTGTTTGTTACTTTTTACAAAGAGAATGATTCTCTCAGTTCTGACACCTGACAAGTTGGCTTAGAAGAGGGCAGTTTCTCTAAAGCAGTGGTTTTTCACCAGGGGCAATCTTGCCCCGCCCCGGGGAAGCCCTGCCTGGGGACATTTTTGGTTGTCACAAGCCAGTAGGGAGCGTTACTGGCATCTAGTGGGTAGAGGCCAGGAATGCTGTTGAAAAGCCTATCCTATGATGCACAGGACAGCCCTCACGGTAAAGAATGATGCAGCCTAAAAAAAGTCCTTTCCGGAGCTCCTATCTCTCTAGAAGTGCTTTGTCATACAGAGGTAGAAGCACCAAACTCGTAAGTTCAACATTCTGCCTAAAGTTTTCCTTAGCCAGATCTGTAACTTCTTTATGCTACAGAAGCCCTACTCTGTAGCAGCCAAGCTGCAGCAGATCTCAGCTCAGCCCACCTCCAACCTATGGTGCAAGCAGACAGGGGTGGTGCGGGGTGTGGAGAGATCACGTCCAGTGAACACGGATTGTCATCTGGCACTTAGAACTGAATAAGCTTGAGGCGCACCCTTGTTTCTGCCAGGGAAAAAGCAAAAACCTCGATCCCTACAATTCTAGAAGCTCTTGATTACCCCTGAACGCCACTGACCACCTTGTCCACTGGTTCCTGACAACACTGCTGTGCAGTCAGATGTGTCCCCATAACCCCACTGTCATGTTTCCATGGGGCAGGGTGTCATGGGGTGAGACAAGAGGACACTGACACCTGAGGATGGTCAAGTTCATTGAGACCGCGCGTCAACACCGCAGTGTAGACACGAACGCCTCACTTTTCACGGATGACACCGAGAGGTCAAGTTGTCTTGCCCAAGCCCTCGGCTCGTTTCCCAGCCTATGATTTGACTCCAAAGTCCCCCAAGCTCTCTCTCTACTACAGTTTTGGCTCCCAAACTCGTCTCCTTGGTGCCAACGGCTGCCGGGTGGAGGGCACTGAACGTGAGGTTGAGGTCATGATGGCGATGTATCTAGGGCCCCCTCTTTCTCCAGTCTGCCCTGTGGACGTCTGTGTAAGGTTTCATAGTGGGCTGAATGATGGCCTCCCAAAAGGTATGTCCACATCCCAGAACTGGTGAACACAATTTGGAAAAAGGGGTTTTGCAGATGTAATTAATTAAGGATCTCAAGAAGTGATTATCCTGGGTCACCCTGGTGGGCCCATAAATCCAAGTGTCCTTATAACATACACAAGATGGAGAAGAGAAGGCCATGTGAAGCCAGAGACTGGAGTGACACAGTCACAAACCAAGGAATGCCCGAAGCCACCAGAAACTGGAAGAAGCAAGGGGGGGATTCTCCCCTAGAGCTTTTGGAGGGAGCGTGGCACTGCCAACACCTTGATTTCAGACTCCTGGCCTCCAGAACCATGAGAACAAACATTTCTGTTGTTTTAAGCCACCAAGTTTATGGTAATTTGTGACCACCCCAGGAAATGAATATAATTTTCTTTAAAATAAGAGCCCCATGGCCTGAAGTCTGAAGATCACTACCTCCCTTGGATCATCTCCCCTGGGTCTTCTATCAAGTGCAGTCCAGGGACTCAGAAAACAACTGTTGAGTGGAAGTTGAGTGAACAATGCTTTGAGGTTGGGTTGGTCCAAATCTCCTTGTAAATATATGATTCAACATCTCGTGTGTATGTGTATGTGTTTGTGGTGAGTGGTGGGGGGAGGATTAAGGCGGGCTATGCTTATTGGGCTTGGAACTTCTCAGTTCTTTCCCAAAGTCTCCATTTTGCACCATCCTGAATCCTTTGAAACCTATTAACTAACTGAGAAGTTATCCATGAGGGAAAAATCAAAGTCTGAGCACTATCTTTGCTACCCAGGCGTCTCACACAGCGCACATCGTAGGGAAGAATTGATTAGCGCCATTAATTGCACTCTCAGTGACAGTGGAAGAAAGACAGGGCCCTGCTTTAGAGACCTCTGTGGTGCAGGTTCCTCAGCAGAAGGAACAGGAGCGCATCACGTCCAGACTCCCAGATCATGACGAAAACATGTGCTGTGTGATTTGCCTGCAGGGACCACCCTACAATGGCCGGTCTGCATAAACTCAGCCACAGAGCGGACGATCAGGGTCGTCAGAGATGGCCCCGCTCATTTCATAGGTGGTGACACTGAGAGCCCCAGAGATGAAGTGACGTGTCCCCAGGTGTCACAACTGAAGAATCAGGACCAGAAGAGAGGCCACAGCCCGCCCAAGGCCCTCTGCTCTGTCTCAGTGCCCCTCACTTGCACTTCCATTGATGGGTTAGCATCATCCATCGGGAAGAGTGCTCTGGGCCACCCAACATTTTGTAAACCCAAAGGCTGGAGGAAAATGGTTCCCAGACAGGTGACACTTAGCTTCAAAGGACTCTGTCTCTGACCTGTATTTTTTAAAAGGCTAGAAAGGGAGTGATGGTAGCTCCGACTTCATCCATTCCGGAGTCCAAATTACTCAGTCGAGCTCGCAGAGTGCCCCATGCTGTCCTCTGAATGCCTTCCATCTCTACTGCATCATGGCCAAATGGGAGGACTTGGCGTTCTCTGAACCGCTTCACCTGCAGACCATGAGCCTCCCCAAGCAGGGAGCCAGGCCACCTGCGTCCTCATACTCCCAGGGAAGGATCATGGGGGCTCGGCCCCTCCTCCCTCTTCCTCACACCCCCCTCTCACTCCTCGAGGTCCAGCTGGGGCTAGCCACCCCAGGATGGCATTGCCAAAGCTCATCTCCCACCTCCATTCCCCACCAGGGGAGAAGCCTTCCTTTCATCTGTTCCTAGACTCCCAGGGCAGAGCTGCACCCTCTTCACCCCACCTTTCTTCTCTCTGATCTTTGCCGTCTTTGTATGCACCCTCTGCCCCAAACATACTAATCTGAAAAATTAACTTTAAAAGATATCCATCAATACTTAAAGCGGTGGTAAAATTCACATAACATGAAATTGACCATCTTTACCCACTTTGAAGTCTACAGTGCAGAAGGGTTAAATGTATTTACACTGTTGTGCGATCAACCTCCAAAACTTGTTTCTAAAATACTTTCTAAATATTTTTAAAGAATGGAAAATTTTAAATATAAAAGTAGAGAGTGCAGGCTAGAATAATGAAAATCCAGATTACCCATCACTAGCCCCAACCTTCATCAACTCATGGTCCACTTTCCATGTGTATCCCACCTATGTCTCCCGCTTCTGTGTTACTCTAAAGCAAACCCCAGACCTCATTTTGTCCATAACTATTTCAGGATCTATCTTTAAAAGATAAAGACAAAGCCACAATGCTATCATCAGACCCCTGGCATTTAACAATAACCACAGAAGGCTGTTTAACTTTCAAAGCCCGCTCACATGCCCTAACTCCTTTATCCCCCAAACAAGGGTTTCAGCTGCCATTAAGACCCATTGTGCAGACCAGAGAATGGATGCTCAGAGGCTGAGTGACTTCCTAAGAACACTGACCTTGAGACCGAGATTCTCTGAATCAGAGGCTCCTGTTCTCTCCCCTCCCCGCTTGCCTCTTTGGGAGGATGACTTGCTTGGAGAAGCCAGTTCCAAATAGGCCCGATGCCCACGCAATGGAAGAAAATTCTCACCATGCTCTGACCTTCCCGAATTCTCATTTGGGGAGCTTCCCAGTTTGGCCCCTTTAAACATTTCTGCTTTCTTTTCTTAGTATAAAAGTATTAAAGTTATTGCAGGAAGTCATCAAAACTATTTTACATTTTATTTTTAGTCTCTGTGGGGAGAGGCAATAAAGGAACCGGGAAAGCGGATTTATGTCACCTGGGTGGGTGCTCAGCCACCACCCTCAGGGAGGGCTTTCCCCAGTGAGTCACTCGGTGACTCATTTATAATTTTGCCTGGAAGAGCTCTGTCAAGGGCTGGGAGCCTTTAGATGAGAAAGAAAGAAGAAAGCAAAGGCATACTCATTGCTGAAAGCCTCTTCCTGGCTCCATTCTGGGTTCCCTCAGTCCCTGGGGCCTTGGGGACCTGTTGATGGGGGTGGCATTTGACGGAGCTGGAACCCAGAGTCAGAAAAGCACAGGGTCCCACGAGCTGGACTCCTATCAACTGGAGGTACGCTTCCCTCATGCAGCAAATGCGAAGACTACTTTCTTGCTCTCGGTGTTTGTTGCCAGCCCGAGTCCTTGCACAAGTACCACACTGCATGAAGGATGACAAAGGACAACCTTCTACCGAGAACCATCAAATCTAGGCCGCTGTATGCAGTCTTTGATTTCATTCTCATCACTCCCACCACAGTGCACTGCCATGTTTTTCTTGTACACCTGGGCTGGTCTACTTAGACCAGAGTTTCTCAACCTCAGCACTACTGCCATGACTGGGTGAATAACTCTTTTTCTGGAGGGCCGTCCTGTGCGTCATATGATGTTTAGCACTCCCCCTGGCGTCTACCTATTAGATGCCCCCAGGCTTGACAACGAAAAGTGTCTCCAGGCAAGGATATACAATGGAGAAAAGGCAGTCTCTTCAATAAGTGGTGCTGGGAAAACCGGACAGCTACGTGTAAAAAAAATGAAATTAGAACACTCCCTAACACCATACACAAAAATAAACTCAAAATGGATTAGAGACCTAAATGTAAGACCGGATACTATAAAACACTTAGAGGAAAACATAGGAAGAACACTCTTTGACACAAGTCACAGCAAGATCTTTTTTGATCCACCTCCTAGAGTAATGGAAATAAACACAAAAATAAACAAATGGGACCTAATGAAACTTAAAAGCTTTTGCACAGCAAGGGAAACTGTAAACAAGACGAAAAGACAACCCTCAGAATGGGAGAAAATATTTGCAAACGAATCAACGGACAAAGGATTAATCTCCAAAATATATAAACAGTTCATGCAGCTCAATATTAAAAAAACAAACAACCCAACCCAAAAATGGGCAGAAGACCTAAATAGACATTTCTCCAAAGAAGACATACAGATGGCCAAGAAGCACATGAAAAGCTGCTCTACATCACGGATTATTAGAGAAATGCAAATCAAAACTACAATGAGGTATCACCTCACACCAGTTAGAATGGGCTTCATCAGAAAATCTACAAACAACAAATGCTGGAGAGGGTGTGGAGTAAAGGAAACCCTCTTGCACTGTTGGTGGGAATGTAAACTGATACAGCCACTATGGAGAACAGTATGGAGCTTCCTTAAAAAACTAAAAATAGAATTACCATATGATCCAGCAATCCCACTACTGGGCATATACCCAGAGAAAACCACAATTCAAAAAGACACACGCACCCCAATGTTCATTGCAGCACTATTTACAACAGCCAGGTCATGGAAGCAACCTAAATGCCCATCGACAGACGAATGGATAAAGAAGATGTGGTACATATATACAATGGAATATTACGCAGCCATAAAAAGGAATGAAACTGGGTCATTTGTTGAGATGTGGATGGATCTAGAGACTGTCATACGGAGTGAAGTAAGTCAGAAAGAGAAAAACAAATATCGTATATTAACGCATATATGTGGAACCTAGAAAAATGGTACAGATGAACCGGTTTGCAGGGCAGAAATTGAGACGCAGATGTAGAGAACCAACGTATGGACACCAAAGGGGGAAAGCCACGGGGGTTGGGCGGTGGGGGTGGGATGAACTGGGCGATTGGGATTGACATGTATACACTGATGTGTATAAAATTGATGACTCATAAGAACCTGCTGTATAAAAAAGTTTTTTTTTACAATTAAAAAAAAAAGAAAAGTGTCTCAAGCTATTGCCAAATGTCCCCTGGGGATAAGAGTACCCTTCATTGAGAACCACCAATTTAGGGCATGGACTTACTAAGGGCAAGACCCTCTGTCTTATTTCTCTTTACCTCCCTAGAGCCTACCTAGTACAGTACTGACACAGAGTAGGAATCCCCAAATATTTGTGGATCTCCAAGAATCACCCTGTGGAACAGATATGTGATCCAGCACATTATAGAGGCAACTGAGGCCCAGAGAGGGTCTGGATCTCCTGGGTCACATGATGAGTGAGTAACAGGACTGGTAACTGCATAGCTGCACTGCTTCCGAACCCTGCTTAGCAGGTGGGAGCCAGCAGGTAGCTCCAAAGAGGAGCTCCGTTTGGGATCCTTCTGCTTTCCAGCTCCGGCTGCCAAACTCGCGAGGCTGTTCATGCCATTTGGACAGAACATTCCAAGTGCCTGCAGTTGTTAATGAGGAGTGTGTTTCGAGATCTCCTTTTCTCTGGAACTTCTGTGCTGACCGGGATCAAAGGCACTGGGGCCGTGTGGCCCCACCAAGCATGAGAAGAGCAGTGTTCATTTAAAAAAAAAAAAAAAATCTCTCTAATAGCTTAACCCTGAATAAATGATACTGATTTGAATCAGGTTTGCAATAGGAGATGGCCAGAGGAATCTCGGCACTCCAGTGCCCCAGTTGGGCTGTGAATGAATTTAGTTACAGACTCAAGGTGCTACATTAATTAGGTTTGGAATCTGCTTCCCTTTTTTTTTTTTTTAAACATCTTTATTGGAGTATAATTGCTTTCCAATGGTGTGTTAGTTTCTGCTTTATAACAAAGTGAATCAGCTATACATATACGTATATCCCCATATCTCCTCCCTCTTGCGTCTCCCTCCCACCCTCCCTAGCCCACCCCTCTAGGTGGTCACAAAGCACCTACCTGATCTCCCTGTGCTATGTGGCTGCTTCCCACTAGCTATCTATTTTGTATTTGGTAGTGATATATGTCCATGCCACTCTCTCACTTCATCCCAGCTTACCCTTCCCCCTCCCCGTGTCACACTCTATGATATAAATCACAGCAAGATCCCTTTTGACCCACCTCCTAGACAAATGGAAATAAAAACAAAAATAAACAAATGGGACCTAAAGAAACTTAAAAGCTTTTGTACAGCAAAGGAAACCATAAACAAGACGAAAGAAAAGACAATCCTCAGAATGGGAGAAAATATTTGCAAACGAAGCAACTGACAAAGGATTAATCTCCAAAATTTACAAGCAGCTCATGCAGCTCAATATCAAAAACACAAACAACCCAATCCAAAAATGGGCAGAAGACCTAAGTAGACATTTCTCCAAAGAAGATATACAGATTGCCAACAAACATGAAAAGATGCTCAACATCACTAATCATTAGAGAAATGCTTTCCTTTTGGAAGAGGAAAGCAGACCAGAGTAAACCATCTGATTCATATTTAAAAGTGGGAGCCAGGTGGGGGTGGGGGATGGGCTCACGTGGTTTGCAATCTCGTATGTGATTCGAGGAACAGAGAGAGTCTAATTCCTAACTCCATCACCGCAGGCTGATTGCGAATTTTGCCTTTCAAAGCATGCCAATTAGGAAGAACAAAAATAGCTTCTTGAATCTCTACCCTGGAGCTCAGGCATGCCTGCATCCCCTGATGTCCCCAGGCTGGGTGTCCTTAGGAGGTAGCCCACCCGAGCCAGGTGTCACTAGTGCCAAGCGGTCAAGTGATTGCAAAGGAAAATAGTCTGCACCGATCCTGGTTCTAGAAAGCTGGTCCCAAAAGATGCATGCGGTCCTCTTGCAGTAAGGCAATGCTTAGTAAGTCTTATTTAATGACTCCGTTGTTGACATCTGACACCAAGTTAATGCCTTAACCACACTAGGTTTGTAGGTTTCGCTACCGCCAATGTGTGAAGTCCCTTGTATCTGTGTTAGCAGAGAAAAAGAGAAGCCAGTGAATACCATAGTGACATCCCCTGCCAGCGTACTGTTCTGTAAGAGTTCTCTCACTCTCCCCTCAAGGGTGCAGGACATATGGCATGGGACCTGGGTACTGGGGTGCTGGTGGGCTGAGGTGAGGGGACGCCAACCCCAGGCTGTGGAAACCACCTGGGAAGCAGAGGGAGGTGGGAATGAGATTTGGCCTAGAGCAGAGGGCAGTGAAAGCAGGTCTGGGCTGCATCGTGGAGCACCCCGAATGCCAGGCTCACAGCTGTGGTCCCAGAGCAAACAGCTGTGGTGTGGGAGGACAGGAAGGTTTCCAGGCACAAGAGCCATACTCTGGGAAGATGACCCTGGCAGCTCTTTGGTGTGTGTAGGGAGGATTTAAAAAGACGAGGGCTTCCCTGGTGGCGCAGTGGTTGAGAGTCCGCCTGCCGATGCAGGGAACGCGGGTTTGTGCCCCGGTCCGGGAAGATCCCACATGCTGCGGAGCGGCTGGGCCCATGAGCCATGGCCGCTGAGCCTGCGCGTCCGGAGCCTGTGCTCCGCAACGGGAGAGGCCACAACAGTGAGAGGCCCGCGTAACGCAAAAAAGAAAAAGAAAAAGACGAAAGACTCAGATGAACACATGGTGCCTTGTGGAACCCACTGGACCCCACTAGGTGATGAGAACCCCAAGAGGAGGGTCCTTTTAACCACCCTTCCTTCCCATCCTTAGTGTACTGCCTACAACGTATCAAGCTCTTCCCAAAAGATCTGCTGAGTTGATTCAACAGGGCATGTGTTTACTGCCATTCTCAACTGTTTTTTTTTTTTTTTCTTCCCACTTTGGATGAGTCTGCTTGCAAAGAAAACCATGTTCTCAAGTTGCTGGTTAAGTGGCAGAAGTGGAGACCCGGGCCAGTACTGAAGTCCCTGGGGGAGCACAGCGCCCCTATGAACACAGGCTCCGGTGGGGTCTTCTTCGTGGTAGCCTCAGAAACCCTCAGCAAGCGATTATTTGAAATGTGAACAAGCTGGAGCTCCCAAAACTAGAAGTGACCCCAAAGAGGAGTCTTCAAGCGGGTCAGACGTGACCACTCAGGAGCTCACGTCTGATTTGGAAACGCTGGCGTGGAAAAGCCTTTCTACGGAAGGCCACGAGGTGGGCTGTGAGTGATGAAGAGGCTGGAGGGGGCGGCCTCCCCTTCTTGAGGACTTCGTTTGCTCTGCTCTCCGGCGGTTAAGAGTCTGCAGAGAAAGTCCAGATGTGGAGGGAAAAGCTCTCTTTTCTCGACCCTGATCCCCCATAGGCGTTTTCCCTAAAAGAGCACCTTTGCCACACGAAGCACAAAGACAGTAACACGTGCATGGCTCCTGGGGAAATGGACAGGGCTACTCTCTCCTGCGGTGACCAGCCCAGGGCTCAACCCTCCCCAGGCCCTTCCCAGCCACCTGGGGCTGGGGGATCACATCTTGCTACGCCCAGAAAACCTCTGCCTAGGGGCGGGGAGGCTCTTCCCTGGAGAGAGGTGTCCAAGAACCACAAGGTTTTAGGAAACTTGGAGATACTCTAGCCCAGCACCTGTCCAACTTGTCTTTTTTCTCTTCTTGTAGTGAAACCCTTTCTTCAAATGGAAGCTCACGTTGACTCTGATTGTAGGGGGTGGGGTGACCCCCTCCTCCCAGCTCTTCCATGGCTCCAGAGGCTCCTTGGTGAACCCTTGGGCTCCACAGAAAGTAATGTCAAATTCAAGGCTCTCCTCTAGTCCAACCTCTTTATTTTACAAAAAGAAAGAGCAGCCCTGAGATGCGGGGTGTGTGTGTCCCCACAGGGTCATTGCTAGGACTCCATAGCGCTTCCTAATGAGAAGCTGGAGCAAGCAGCCTGGCACCATGCATGGGGCAAAGGGCTCTGGGGCCCCTTCCCATGGCCTGTAGGGTGGGGACGTGACTGTGGTGATCTGGCCACCATGGGACACACTAGTGGGCATTACTGCACACAAACACACATGCCCTGGCTGCCACCAGTGGGACTGATCCTCAATGTTTTTCTAGTTAAGCTCCAGCTTCCTCTCTCTCTCTCTTCCTCTCTCCCCCAGTATTTACATCCAAGGTGTAAACAAGCAAAGCGGAGGCGCCCCAGAACGGAATCTGGAATCTCATCAGGTCCTTAATAGCATCTTTCAAGGGTTCACCCATTCATCGAGACATTGACTTTGATGTGAACTGAAGAACTGGGAGGTTGCCATCCACAGAGAACAGCCAGCCCTGATGGGACTTTTGGCAGGTGCCAGGCCCTGGCTAAGCTCTACATGCATTATCTCATCTGATCCTCTCCCCAACTTGAAAAGGTAGGCATATCCTTAGGCCCACTTTACAGATAAGGAAACTGAGGCTCAGAGAAGTCAAGCAGCCTGTCCAGAACCAGACAAACACAGTAAATAGAAGAACGTGGCCTTGAACCTGCCACATGATGCACACCCCTCGCCTTTCCCCAAGGAAGCAGCTATGTCTCCACAGCATGTTCAAGGTTTGCATCTCACAGAAACTGCTTTTTTGGTTAGTAATAATAACTACAAATGCTTCTATTTATTGAGCCCTTGTTACATCCTAGACCGTTTGTGTGCATAGTCTCATTTCACAAAAAAAGTCAGAGATGGGAGCAGGTATTTTCACCAATTTCGAGATGAGGGTGCTGAGGCTTAGAGCTGGTCATTGGTGAAGCCATGGTGGGAACTGATCTCTGCTGGTTCTCCCCATTGGCCCATCTCACCTCTGAGAAGCCGGAGGACATCCCATGACACTGGCCCTGTGGCACAGTACTGATTCCCCTCCGGAATCTGGACTTGGGCTGGCCTTTTCCTTCCCACTTCCTTCCAGAGGGATTCATGAGGTCAGGACTCTGGAAGCTGTTCATGTCCTCCCAGAGACTCTGCCCATCACTGAGGACGTGGCCTCCCCAGGGACTCTGAGCATGGCCCCAACACCTGGGCCCCCCACAGGCAGAATCGAGGATGCCTGGTCTTCACTCTTCCTCTGGCTCCACCTCTGTGACTGTCGCCCATAAAAAGCTTCCCAGCTCCTGAGCTGCCTTCTTCCTTCCTTCCCTAAGAGGCCAGGGAACCTTCCGGCCTTCTAATGCAGAGCTTCCTCGTTTGAAACTTCCCAGTCAAGGGCTCAACAGGACCAGCATGTAACTTTTTATCCACTTTCAAATAGAAATAGCAGGGGAGTTGTAAATGCTTCCATATTAGATTGTGGTGATGGCTGAACACCTCTGTAAACTGTGCATGTAAAACAAGCAAGTTTTATGGTATATAAATTATATCTCAACAACATTGTTTTTAAAAAAAGGAAAGAAATAAGAAGGTTTTTAAAAAGAGCTACAAAGGCGTTTGAGCACACAGATCCTCCTTAGTTACTGCAGGAAGCAGGGGCTACATGGGAAAGGCTGGCCACATATGTATGGCAACTCAACTGAATGATCTAGCCCACTCCCTTTATCTCCTTGCAGAAAAACTGGAATGGAGATTCGAATTCATCCAACCGACCTTTAAGCTCTGGTGAAGGTTCAGTGCGGGGTGGGAATGGGGGTGGATGCTGAAGCAGAGTTTAGCATTAGGTGCGTTCCTGGTGGGGCTCATCTATCCAGTTCCTGAAGGCCCAGTCTGGTAGGAAACTGAGGCAGGACCCATGGCTTGAACAACTGCAAGATCAGCCCTTTGGAGAGGTTAACTGGTCCCCAGTCTCTAGTAAACGCAGAGTAAACACATCCCTAAGACTCATCTCATCGATAAAATTTATAAAATTCGATGAAATTAAATGTAGTACCTCCTTCATAAGGTTACCCTAAGGGTTAAACAAGATAATCCATGGAAAATGCAAAAACTTAGAACATGCCTGGCTGGCTGACTGATTTTTTTTTTTAATTTAATATACTACTTAAAGGAACAAGTCTAGGCCAGAGTCCCCACCTTGCACCTGGCAGTGAGTTATATGATCTCATTCAGTCTTCACAATAATCGTGTGCAATGGCTCTTACTGTTCCTATTTTACAGACAGGGAAAGAGAGCCTCCCAGAAACAAAGACACTGGCCCAAGTCACCCAGCGAATAGGTAGCAGAGCTGGGATTTGAACTCAGGCCTGCCTGGCTTTGAAGCAGTTGTCACTCTACTACGTTATGACAAGGATCTCACCCATGCTTCCGGGGTGTGGACTGAAATGGATTTCACTGACTGTCTACACACAGGAGGGGTCCCATTCAGCAACTGTCACATTAACGAGAGCCCCCTCTTCTCTGAGGTCCACACTCCCAGTTGTCATGGCTACATCCTCAAAACAGGCCCAACCGAAACATCACAGCCCATGAGGCTCCCAGATGGTTAACCTGCCCTCTGGCTTGGCGCTCAGTACTTAAAAGCAGAACCTGAAGGGGCCCTAAGGTGCTATTTTTAGCTCCCCATTTTTGTTGTCCTTTTTGGGTGATCTGATAACACAGGCTGAACTAACGTTTCCTGTTCCGGTGTTTTCTTCTCACCAAATCCTACCTTGAGAAATGCTGAGACTCCAAAGGCCTGGCCGAGTTACAGAGCTGCAGCCTCTGATTTCTCAAAAGGGACCTGCAGGAGGCTGGCAGGGAGGCCCTGATCTAGGCACCCTCCCAGGGCTGCCTGGGGTAGGAGAGAGGCTGGATGGGAGCCAATGGCTTCCAGACACTGATTTCGAGGGAAAGCCTTAATGAGCCTCCAGAAGAGGGGTCATAATGACAATTCCAGTGGCCACGCTCCAAGCCGTGGACAGGTCACATGAGCAGAAGCCCAATGCAGTGGCTTGGCTTGTCAGAGACTGCCTCTGGGGCTATGGCTCTGGATGTCACCCCCTCCACCCACCCCCCCGTCACTCCCCTACCAGCCTGCTGGTGTCCAACAGTCCACAATTAGAAATTCACTCCTTGGGCCAAGTGGTCACCCTGTTGCCAAGCCCTGCCCTTTCCAAGTTCTCTCTGGCACTGCCAACAGAGTTGCATTCTCCAGGACACAAGTGTGACCACACCAACCCCTCTCAAAACTCATCAGGGATCCTTCATTGCCTTCCAGATGAAATTCACACATCCTCGCCTGGTTCACAAGACACTCCAGCCCCTTCGCTACACACCATACTCCCAGCTGCTGCGTCCCTGCACTTCTCAGGAAGGCTGATTTGACTTGGACAGGGTCTGGCTGCTCCCAGAGCCACCCCTGTGAAATTCATACGACACTCAAATGTCACCTCCCCCTATAAAGCTGCCCCTACCTACCCCACTGAGCTCTCAAAATCTTATTCCTTTGAGCATAATAAATGCTCAACCCAAGTTTGCTGCATTGAATTAACTCAAGGCATCTGCCTTCAATTAAAATATGCAAATTCATCTGGAAAAGGAAGCATTCCTTAGTCACTGGCACTTCTGTGCCAACATGCTTGCTGGGCGCTTCCCTGAGTGCAGAATCTGATGGTGGAGGGATAACTGGGGGGCCAGATGCAGGGAGAAAGGGGAAGGGTGTAGAGGTAACGCTGGGAAGGCCTTGCCCCCTGCCTGGGACTGATGGAGGAGAGATCTGGGGGCAGACAACTGGCAGTCTGTGACCCGTCTTTCCACCCACCCCCCAGATCCTGCTGAGAGTGTGTTTCCAAATCTTATTTTTCATAATGGTACGATGGAACGTCATTAATTCAACCACATAAGACTCGCCAAAAAAAGGTTTCTGCTAAATGACAGAAATTCGTATTCTGTTATTTTGTTCCTGCTGTGCTTCTCGTGAAACTGGTGGAATCAAGGAGCTCACAGTCTGACGGAAGAGACCGGGCTGGGAACTGATCCTTCTGGAACAGACTGTGCCCTGCTGAGGGAAGAGGAGTTTCCGGGTAACTGTAACCGTCTGCTGCAGTCAAGGGAGTGTCCTGTCTCAGCTACAGATGGAGAGTGTGAGCCTGAGAATGTGTGATCTGCCCAAGATCTCTGTCGCCCCCCCACTCACTGGAAGTCTGACCACGTGGCATGAAGGCCGGGGTAGCTAAGCACTGGTCCTATGCCAGGTGGCACCGGGTACAGGGGGATTGGGCCCCTCTCCCCATCTAGACAGAAATTCAACCTCAGCCTCGGGGCTGACACAAATGATATTCAGGGTAATTCGCGGGCTTCCCTGGTGGCGCAGCGGTTGGGAGTCCGCCTGCCGATGCAGGGGACACGGGTTCGTGCCCCGGTCCGGGACGATCCCACATGCCGCGGAGCGGCTGGGCCCGTGAGCCATGGCCGCTGAGCCTGCGCGTCTGGAGCCTGTGCCCCGCAACGGAAGAGGCTACAATGGTGAGAGGCCCGTGTAACGCAAAAAAAAAAAAAAGTATTCGCATACAGAAAGGAAGAGGATGGATGGACCCTGGAATCTCTCTGATTTCCAGGCCTGGGGCTGAATGCGGTCAAAGGCTGATGTAAGCTAGTGTCATTTAATTTCCTCTGTGGTGTCCGAGGAGGCTTCCACTTCCAGGCACACAGACGGCACATGTGCAGCCCTCTGGCCATGCAGAGACCTCAGAATGGGCTGCACAGGATGGTTCCCGGGGACATCGGAAGGATTCATACCCAACAGTCCCCTCCAAACAATCTATTAAGAACTAACCTTTATCAAGTGCTTACCCAGTGATAAGTGCTTTTATCTTATCTAAGATACTAACCAAAAGGTCAACCTAAGATAGGTTATTTTCATTCACATTTTACAGGTGAAGAAGTTGAACATCAGAGAAGTTAAGCCACTTACTGATGGTCACACAGGAACTCATGGTGGGGTCAGAATTTGAACCCAGAAAAGGTTGACTTCAAAATCAGCTCATTTTACTGCTGTACCACACAGATACGAAGCAGAAACTGGGCTTCATATCTCCTTCATACCCATCTCAGAGCCTGGATCCCAGTTAAGTGCCTAAGGGATTATTTATGAATGAGTGATCAAATGAACTCATGTTTGTAAACTCAAGGTGTGTATTACCTTGGGGGATTCTCTGCCCCTTACCTAGAATTCCCAGAGCCCTGGTAGCCAGGGGTCAGAAAGTAAAGAACTGTTCGAAAAAAACAAACCCAAAACCTCACCTAAATGGGGGTATGTCAGAAGGACGCAGGAGCTGCTGAAAGAGCACCCAATGGCTACAGCTGGAACAATTTAAATGATAAAATAAATTAAGGAGCATTGGATTATAACTGAAAGTATGAAATAAATATTCATGAGTCCATAGTGATATAAATCAATAACTGAATAAATAAACAAATGGGGGGGGAAATGGACAGAACCTCCCATGCAGAAGAATTCCAAATCATTTATGGAGATGCTCCACCCTCAAGGAAGTGGAGAATAACTCCTTACTCCTTAACTGTGGGCTGCACGTGGTGTTGTCTTTCCCAAGAGGACACAGCACGGAGAAGAGGAAAAAAGAGTCACTTTGCAGTGGCGAAAACTGACAAGCCCTCCCTCAGCCAGGTGATCAAGGTCAACATCAGCAGTAATCAGTCTTGTTGGATGCGAATGGCACTTTCCCCTGTGGTCTTCTGCCCCAGAAACCATCTCCCCTGTGTAATCACGAGAAAAAGCAGCAGACGAATCACAACTGAGAGAGGCCTTGCAAAATACCTGACCCCCCATCCTCATGCTGTCAAGGTCATCAAAAACAAGGAAAGTCTGAGATAAACTGTCAGAGCCAAGAGGAGCCTAAGGAGGCAGGACATGTAACATGATCTGGGGTCCTGGATAGCATCCGGGACATAAAAAGGACCTGCACTTTCTAGGACCAAGGACCTGTGAATAAAGTGTGGACTTTAGTTAATCATGATGTATCCTTATTGGTTCATTAATTGTGACAAACGTACTATACTATTATAAGACATTAGTAACAGGGGAAAGTGGGTGAGGGGTTCGTGGGAACTCTCTTCATAACTTTCCTGCAAATGTAAATCTATTGTAAAACAAAAAGTGTATTAAAAAAGAGCAAAATGGGGCTTTGAGAGGCCACCTGTGGAAGCACAGCCCCGTCTTGCTTCCCAGGAACCACCATCCTGCTTGTGAGACTTCTGATTGACATCCATCTCCCCCATCAAACTGCAACTCCAGGAGTACAAGGACCCAGCTGGTTTTGTTCATCATCGCATCCCAGCTCAGCGCCTGACACGGTGCCTAGCACAGAGCACGTGCTTCGTGAATACCTGTCAATAACTGAGAAGACAAGACTTAGGGGATATCTTAAAATATGTGAAGGGCTGTTAGAAAAAGGACTGAGTCCAGTTTATTGTGTACATAATTCTAAAGCAGCACTGTCCAATAAAAGAATAATGTGAGCCATAGATATAATTTAAATTCCTCCAGTCTCCACATTAGAAAAGTAAAAGCAAGCAGGTGAAATTTGCTTTATTATTATATTTAATATTATCATTGCAACATATAAAAGATAAAAAGTAAAATAAAATGGATTAATATAAATATACATGCATTTTATATCTGTATACATTTATTCAGGAAATTTTATACTCCTTTTTTCCTAGTAGGTTTTTGCTACCCAGTGTGTGTTTTACACGGACAGCACACCTCAGTTTGGACCTGCCACACCTCAAGTGCTCACCGCTACATGCAGAGTGGTTTCCATCCTGGAAAGCATGGCTCTAGAATGCTTGGAAAGCAGAACTTGCAAAGTACAGGGAGCCAGGCTCCTCGTAAGGGAAGGCACTGAGCACTGCAACCTGTATGGGGCTGGAAGAGGGAAAAGACCTGGGAGAAGAGACACCTCACCCAGGCAAGAGGAATCCAAGCGGAGGCCAGTGACTTCCCACTGGAGACCCCTGAGAAAGAGCTCTTTCACTGGCTTAGAGTTTAGACTGGATAAACCACTGAGGTTCCATCCAATTCTTACACAGCCCTGAGTCTAGGACTGATGCGCCAGGAGCCTGCTGCCATGATAACTAACGTGCCTGTGATGCCTTACAGAATGCAACCTGCCACAGCATACATGATCTCACCCCATTCTCGTCCAGCTCATCCAGATAGGTATAACTATCCTTTTTTTTTTTTTTTTAAAGATAAGGAAACAGAGGCTCAGAGAGGTTAACAGCCTGCCTCAGTCACACAGGTTTGACCCCTTCCCAAGGTGGAAGAGAGGAACCTGGCATACCCACCTGGGTGTAGGTACTATGTCCAAAGAAAATTCTCTCAAAGGCCCCAGGTCAATCACACAAGCTCTAAACTCACTCAGCAGCTTGGGTTGAGGACAGGTTGAGGATATGTCAGCGGTGGCCCCAGTTAGGGGCACTGTGACACGGAGAAGACTGCTTTTGCTCTGACTTCAGGGCCGTGCGATACAGGGACCAGGAGAGCAGAGACTGGCTTTACTCACAGCAGCCGTGTCATTTGGTCTTTCAAGTCACACCCTGGCGAGGTCATCACCAACCGCTCTCCAGAACATCTGCCCAAAATAGCACTGACATCTGGATGTTACAACAAAGACTCATCACTGTGTAATTACCGACAGCATCTGACCCTCATCATGCAGCACTTCTGTTTCTGTCTGGCTTGAGCCAGCAGTGGAGGGAGAAAGCCAGCAGTGGAAAATGTGTGTCTTCTTGGCACAGTGAATCTGCTGGTTTTATGGCCGTTCCCCCTTGCCCTGGCTGATCTCTCAAAGACCAGCACGGACCCACCCCACAAGGGAATGCCACATGGTTGTTCAGTTCCAGATGGGTTCAGAAAACAAGATCTCATCACTCCAGAGCTTTTCCTCGAGTTTCACTCCAAGCTGAAGCTCCTGATCTCAGCACACTCTCCTCCCTTGATAAGCTTGGCTCCCAGTGACTCCTGCCTACTAAAAACAACTCCACTTCACTTTCAAACTTTGACTATTTGGTTCCATTAAGCAAATCCAGGAGGTCTAGGGTACCACTCACTATGCATTGCTGACACCCTCACTGCCCACTGGATGAAGTCCAAATGTTCTGTCATTGAGTTTCTGCCCCAATCGGCTCCCATTCAGCTTTCCTGTGCAGTTGGGCTACAGGCACACTACCCAAAAGCTGTTTCCTGAGGGTGACACACTCACTGGCCTCTGTGCCTTCACTTACGCTGCTCTCTCTTCTGAAATCCCTTCCATCCACTGCTTGACCTGGCAAGTCACACCTCTGCTTCAAGTTCCAGCTCAAATGTCACCTCCCCCTCGGCCCTGAGCGTGATGCGTTTCTTACCTAGTTCTGACTATTTGCATCTCTATCACAGCAAAACAAACAAACAAGATAATTCCTGAAACTATGAAGAAAACACAACAGGAAACTGTGACAGAGGGTCAGGGGGTGGGAGGCAAGGTGGAAGGGTGGTCAGAGAGGTCTGCTCCGAGGAGGTGGACTTGAGCTGGGGCCTGAGAGACGAGAAGGAGGCAGTTTCTGGGGGCCGACAGTTCCACGTGGAGGGAAGAGGGAGTGTGAAAGCTTGAGGTGGCCATGAACTCGAGGGATCTCAGGAACAGCAAGAGGAGACAGGAGGCTGCTTCACGACAAGCAGGGGCAGAGTAGGACACAGGTCACGGAGGAAGGCAGGTTCTTTTTCATGGTTCAAGATAAGCAGTCTGGGGGACTTCCCTCCTGGCGGTCCAGTGGTTAAAACTCCGTGCTTCCACTGCAGGGGGCGCGGGTTCGATCCCTGCTCAGGGAGCTAAGATTCTGCCTGCCACGAGGCGTGTTCCCCTTCCCCGCCAAAAAGATAAGCAGTCTGTGTTTATCCACTGGACCATTTTACGCAGGAACATGGCATAAAGACAATTCTGGTTGCTGAGTGAGTAATGGGTTGCAGGAGATGGTGGGGCTGAGAGTGTGCCGGACCAGCCCAGTGGACAGGGGATGAGAGAGGTGATGGGCTGAGATGTAATTTGGAGAAAGAGCTGAGAGCATTTATTGATGGATGAGACGCAGGGAATGAAGGCCAGGGATTTTGACCACCTCCCCCCACCCGTACCCAGGGTGAGCTTCTAAACGGCAAGAGCCAGTTTTATGAATCTCTGGATGGCGCACCATGCCTCTGTGGATGCTGGCTCTATATAGTAACACTGTGTCCGCGGCAACAAGCCTTAGAAAGTGTTTCCCCTGTACATTGTTTCTACTTCCGTTGGAGCTCACAGCATACTGCATTGTCATCTTTGCTGTCAAATCAGTCATCCCTCTGTGCCCCCTGACACCCCAAGGGCAAGGGCAAGGGCCAGGCAGAGTGGGTGGCCCACGATGGCTGCACTATCACGCTCACAGTGTGTTGGTTAGAGATCAGTCACAATGACTTTTAGTCGTCGCATCACGGGGCAGGGAGAGGACCAGAAGCCCTGGAAACAGCCTCAGTGACACCAAGGAGTTCTGGGTCTCTGGGGGTCTGTTGGGTTTCATCTGAGCTCGAGGAAATGCTGCCCAGAGTCACTGCTCCTTCTGTCCTTAACTCTCCTATAAGTAAAAGGCTCGGGACTTCCCTGGTGGTGCAGTGGTTAAGAATTCGCCTGCCAATGCAGGGGACACGGGTTTGAGCCCTGGTCCGGGAAGATCCCACATGCCACAGAGCAACTAAGCCCGTGCGCCACAACTACTGAGCCTGTGCTCTGGAGCCCATGAGCCACAACTACTGAGCCCACATGCCACAACTACTGAAGCCCGCACGCCTAGAGCCCATACTCCACCACAAGAGAAGCCATGGCAATGAGAAGCCCGCGCACCGCAACGAAGAGTAGCCCCCCACTCGCCGCAACTAGAGAAAGCCTGCACGCAGCAAGGAAGACCCAACGCAGGCAAAAATAAATAAATAAAATAAAATAAATTTATTTAAAAAAAAAAGGCTCCACAAACAACTTGTGCTCTTGCCAGAGATGCCAATGTCACTGTACATCGCCAAGCTACCACTTAGGCTTCTCCCTCCGCCCTCCCTCTCCATGCCCAAAACTGCTCTGTGACTATTCCCTCCCAGATATCTTCCTGAATGGCCCTGAAGGTCAGTAATCTCTTGGAAATTGGCCACTGCTGCTGTTAATGTCTAGGTTGTCAGACCCCTAACAGCCTTTGGATTTGTCATGGGCTATTAACCAGCTAACTTCATTAAGTGTTGGTAAAGATCAATTTCATTAAGTGTTAAGATCAATTTCTGGGGGGCTCCACTTGTTTGCTAAAGACAGATGTGTCTGCTCTCATCTCCTGTGGCTTCACTTTGTAGGACACGGTGGCCTGTCCTGGTCAGTAAAATCCTTGCCTTCCAGGTGTTGGGCAGATTGGCCTCTGTTGTCATGGTGACAGCCGAGCAAGGGCAGCGAAGGGGCAGTGGCAAGAGCTCAGGGTGTCAGGGAGGCCAATCGTTTTCTCCCCTCACCTACCCTGCCCTCAACACACACAGCTGATTGGACCAGGAACAAACCACTCAGCCTGGCTGAGCCAATCACACTGTTTCTCCTGGGAATCTGGATTTCCAACAGGGATTGAGTGAGGCATTTTAGCAAGGTTGGGGACTTGGCACCGAAGCAGAGGCCAGGAGAGGAAGCCACCATGTGGAAATATGCCGGCATAAACGCAGTCATGGAGCACTGAGAGACAAGACCGTAAACTTGGCTCTCAACTTTCCAATTTTATTTCTGTGAGGCTCAGTCAAACCTCACTTCCTATCTTGAACTGCCTGTGAAATATCCCATTGTGTCCTTAAAATAAACCCTGCCAGGGAGCTTTCTTTTCCTTGCAACCATACATCTCTAAGATAATGGGCTCTGACATTAGAGCAACTTGGATTCAAGTTCTGGTCCTGGCACTTACTATGTCATCCTATCTATCACATTTAACCCCTCGAGGCCTCAGTTTCTTCATCTATAAAATGGGGCTAATGTCACTCACCTCATGGGGTTATCGTGAGGATTAAATCAGTTGATATAGGTGAAACCACCAGCTTCCCAGTAATATCTGTTGACTGGCTCTCAGTTTGGGCAGAAAGAGCAGTTACATATGGCAATGTCTGAAGACATTTGTGATTATCACATCTGCCAGGGGTGAGGGGGCTACTTACAGCTAGAGGCCAGGGATGCTGCTAAACATCCTGCAATGCACAGGGCAGCCCCACAGCAAAGGATTATCCAGCCCCAAATGTCAATGGTGCCAAAATGAAGAAGCTCTGTTATAAAGTCTGGTACATTGTTGTGAACTAGGGCCAGGGACCCACGGCCACGTTTCACACCAGCTACAGCACTTTTAAAGCGACCCCTTCTGAGACCCTCTGTCTGCCCCGCAACTCCTCCTCTGTCTCCCTGCGCCCATCCCACCGCCTCCCTCCCTCCCCTCCCCTCCCCTCCCTTTCTTGAGGGGAATCGAGGTGCCTTGAGCCATGCTCTGGTCAGGACTCTCCTTTCTCCGGGAGAAGCCCATGGGGACCAGATAATGAGAGCCTAGAGGTGAAGGCTTCACACATACTTGCTCACGGCTTTGGCTTGAGAAGGAGGAGGGAAAGCACTGGGTGGTGGCACACGGAACCCACCAAGTGTGCTAGCAGCCAACAAGGGAGCCAGGAAGGCCAGGTGGCAGGCACGGCAGAAGCCCTACTCCCAGCCTCTGCCTCTCATCAGTCTCAGCTCATGGGACCTATTCCTCTCACACTAGTTCAGCTGTGTCCGGGGCTGTTCTTCCGAAGACCCATTAGATGCTCCAGCTTTACATGGAGGGTCTCATAATCATCCTGCTGGGTAGATGCACACCTGCAGCCACAGAGAAGTCAACATCGCTGGGGAAAGGGGGGGTGGTTTTAGATCTTGTAATCAAAGGAGACAACATGATCGTACTCAGGGTGGCTTTGGCCATGAGTACTTGGGACACTTCACAAGGATGGTCAGAGTAAGGGAAATGAGTGGGAGGGGGTACTAGGACTAGGGGGCTTCTGGGACTTCCCCAGGAGAAGAGGCGGGGTGGCAGTCCTATTTCAGAGTCAAATGGGGTAAGGCAAACTCAACTCCATCAGAACTGGCTGCCCGTTCCCGGGTCTGATGGAGGGGCAGGATGGCTGCAGAAGCTCCAGACAGCGGTGAAATGTAGGTGTTTGGGGGTTAGATGTTGGGGTTCTGGGGAGGTTTGCGTCAGTTCAAAGAGACCTCAGAGTCCACTTAGGGACAGATCAGGGAAGCAGTTCCTGTAAGAAGAGATGGTCCAAGGCTGGCAAAGGTGGCAGACAAGGGCCACAGGTAAATGGCTGGGATCCGTTAAGGGCACAGGTGGGTGACCACGGGTACCGTAACTCAGAGAGCACACTTTTCTTGTGGACCAAACCCCAGTTCTTGAGATCCCAGGCTCTGGACAGCAAGGTTGAGTTCAACCTCCACCGTCTGCTCAGATGTGGGGTCTGATACACTGCCAGACTTGGGGAGGATTCAGGCATGGGGTGGGGCTGAAACTTTAGCAGGAGGGCCTGAAGCTGAGCAGAATGCCAAAAGCACTTTGGGCTTCGAAAGACGTATGGAAGTGAATGATTTGAATCACGCGGCGTTTTGCCATTTTAAGTAGAAAGGCTAACGATGTGATAGTTAATTGCATGACCTGCCCTCCAGTATCTTTTTAAAGGCCTAAGGCTGTGGCTTTTAAAGTGTGGTCCCCCAGCAGCTGCATCGGCATCCGCCTGGGAGTGTGTTCGAAAAAAATATGTTCAGGCCCCACCTCAGCCCTGCAGAATTAGAAACTCTGGGAAGGGGGTACGGCCAGCCTCCAGGCGACTGACAACCTGAGAACCACTTGCTTAAAGAAAAGAGACCCCAGCAAATGGGCAGCTGAAACCCGGATTTTAATACTACGGGAAATGAAATTCTAGGCTGGGGTCATACTCTCCTCATGCCTCTGTTCTACCTGGAGTAAATCAAGGCATTTGCAGCTGAGGAATTGCAGGGCTCAGCACTGACTCTCCCGTATTGATGTGGTACGGTGGCTGCAGCCACTGCTGCATTTTACAAGACCGCCTCTTTCACATGTCACAATAGCTACAGATTCTGGTACATGAGCACAGGAAAGATAAGTCTACATAATAAAGACAATAACTCTTTAAAGATCAGTTTTTATGTGTCTACCATAGGCTATCCAACACAGCTGACACCCCGACACTGGGGATGCCTGTTACGCCTCTCAGCGTCTTCATTTTTAAGATGAGAAAGTCCCTTCTGGCTCTAATTAGATCTAAGATTAAGCCTAGAGGTGTGCGCCAGACATCTAAGAGCATCTTATAATCCAGCTGGGAAATGATGGTAAAATCCATGAGGCTGTCCACTGCCTTCATTAAGACTTATTGTTTGCACACAAATGCACATGGCTATGCATTCTGAACATCACTGCAGAGGGCAGAGCAACGGGGGTTGCGTGTGGGATCAAAGGCTGGGCCTGAATCTGGACCTCATCACCAACTAAGTGGGTGACTTCAGTCAAGTTACTTGAGATCTTGAGGATATCTGCTTTGCAAGGCGGCCCTGAGGCTTTCTTACTGAAAGGAAAAGCACTAAGCATAGAGGCTGACACCCCGCAGTAGCTCAATAAATGCAACTGGCCTCTGCATTATTAAAAAATGCTACATCATATGATACAGGAAACAAATGGCTAGAGTTAGGGGACAAGGATGTTTGTTATTTATAATACTGGAAAGCTGGAAGCCAGGACCTGACCTACAGAAGGAGACAAGCTAAATAAATCAACGGCACATCCATATGATGGGCTATTATACGGCTTTTAAAAATGCTGCTTAAATATAAATTAGTGGAATGGGAAAATTCTATTAACAATTAGCAAATAAAGAAAGAGAACATGTATAAATAGCACAATATCAATGACGTAAAAATAATATATACCTTTACATATGCACGTGCATTTCATCTTTGGAAGAGACATGCAAATTATAATCTTAATATCTGGGTGGTGAAATTTTAAGGTTTTTTCATCTCTTCTGTATACTTCTCTGTACAGTAAGTCCTCACATATGAACCTTCAAGTTGCGAACTTTCAAAGATGTGAATGTGAGACCTAAATAGACATTTCTCCAAAGAACATATACAGACTGCCAACAAACACATAAAAGAATGCTCAACATCATTAATCATTAGAGAAATGCAAATCAAAACTACAATGAGATATCATCTCACACCAGTCAGAATGGCCATCATCAAAAAATCTAGAAACAATAAATGCTGGAGAGGGTGTGGAGAAAAGGGAACCCTCTTGCACTGCTGGTGGGAATGTGAATTGGCTCAGCCACTGTGGAGAACAGTATGGAGGTTCCTTAAAAAACTACAAATAGAATTACCATATGACCCAGCAATCCCACTACTGGGCATATACCCTGAGAAAACCATAATTCAAAAAGAGTCATGTACCAAAATGTTCACTGCAGCTCTATTTACAATAGCCCGGAGATGGAAACAACCTAAGTGCCCATCATCGGATGAATGGATAAAGAAGATGTGGGACATATATACAATGGAATATTACTCAGCCATAAAAAGAAACGAAATTGAGCTATTTGTAATGAGGTGGATAGACCTAGAGTCTGTCATACAGAGTGAAGTAAGTCAGAAAGAGAAAGACAAATACCGTATGCTAACACATATATGTGGAATTTAAGAAAAAAAAATGTCATGAAGAACCTAGCGGTAAGACAGGAATAAAGACACAGACCTACTGGAGAACGGACTTGAGGATATGGGGAGGGGGAAGGGTGAGCTATGACAAAGCGAGAGAGAGGCATAGACATATATACACTACCAAACGTAAGGTAGATAGCTAGTGGGAAGCAGCTGCATGGCACAGGGATATCAGCTCGGTGCTTTGTGACCCCCTGGAGGGGTGGGATAGGGAGGGTGGGAGGGAGGGAGACGCAAGACGGAAGAGATATGGGAACATACGTATATGTATAACTGATTCACTCTGTTATAGAGCAGAAACTAGCACACCATTGTAAAGCAATTATACCCCAATAAAGATGTTAAAAAAAAAAACAGATGTGAATGTGTGTTTGCTGGCTCAGTGCCAGCCCCTATATGCCAGCTGTTTTATTTCTTGTGTGAGTTCATTTTTTATGTATTACTTGTGTGAAAAGTATTATAAACCTATTACAGTAGAGTACTATATAGCCAATTGTGTCAGTTGGGTACCTAGGCTAACTTTATTGGACTTACGAACAGATCGGACTTATGAACGCGCTCTTGGAACGGAACTCGTTTGTATGTAGGGAACTTACTGCACTTTAAAACACATTTTACAGTGAGTATCGTTATTCTAAGAGTGGATACATTTTCTTTGTGTTAGAAATAAGAGGAAGCAGGGTTGGAGGCAAGGTTTGGTGGATGGCTACGAGGCACAAAGGAAGCAGAGAAGAGGTTCCGGCCAGAGAGGAGCAGATGGAAGCACAGAGCAGGTGTGGGGAGGGTGGGATTGGGGGCTCGGGGACCTACTTGTCTTCAGCCAAAGAGCACGCTGGGAGCCAGGGGAGAAATGTCTCAATGGACAGACTGAGTGGCAGTTTGGGAAGAAGCTGGAGTGTCGGGCAGGCTGGACAGGATGCGATAGCTGGCAGAGGAGCCGTGGCAGGTTCTCGAGTAGGGGGACAATGTAATGCAGACGCAGCTCCTGAGTTCAGGATGGCCTGAAGACATGGGGGCCTAGATGGAGGGAGAGGAGGAACCACTGACAGTAATGGGATACAGAGGACAGAGATCTGGGGCTGGGAGGCCTCTGGGAATGAAGATCCAGCGGGACATCCTGTCTGTTCCGTTAAGAAGGGAAAGGCTAGGACCAGCCAGAGGTGCCCCCCATTTGCTGGCCTAAGAGACTGAGCACGTGCGTGGCCGGGCTGCCACTGAAATCCACCAAGGAGGAGATCTATCTGATCTAGTGGTCCAACAGACAGAGCCTGCCTGGAGCTGGGCTTACCTGGATGGGGGAAGGGATGAGTTCCCAGAGAGACAAAAGCAGGGGTCCAGGAAACTGGCCTCATCCTTTGAGGGCTGGAGGAGAAAGAGGGTGAGAAAGCAGGAGTCTGAGAGAGAGGAAGGAAGCCTGCTGCCCCCTCCCAGAAGGCCAAGAGAGGATAGCGTGTCAGGGAGGGTGATGGCAGTGATGAGACAGGGGTCACCTTTGACAGGTGGGGCTGAATGTCATCCTAAGAGGCCAAGAATTTGTACCCTGAGCCATGGAGCCACTGGGTATGGTGATGGGACGAGAAACAGAGACCCAGACCGAAGCTGGAAGGAGCAGCTGAATCAAGACTAAAGTTCCTTTTAAAAGACGGGAGATTCGATAAACAACAAGGTTCTCCTGTACAGCACAGGGAACTGTATTTAATATCCTGTGATAAACCATAATGGAAAAGAATATGAAAAAGAATGTATATATTTGTATAACTGAGTTACTTTGTTGTACAGCAGTAATTAGCACAACACTGTAACTGAACTACACTTCAGTAAAAAATAAATTAAAAAATAAAAAAGGGGAGGTGGGGGGCTTCCCTGGTGGCGCAGTGGTTGAGAGTCCGCCTGCCGATGCAGGGGACGCGGGTTCGTGCCCCGGTCCGGGAAGATCCCACATGCCACGGAGCGGCTGGGCCCGTGAGCCATGGCCGCTGAGCCTGTGCGTCCGGAGCCTGTGCTCCGCAACGGGAGAGGCCACAACAGTGAGAGGCCCGCGTACCGCAAAAAAAGAAAAAAAAAAGGGGGGCAGGTGGAAGTGATAGAAGTGTCTCTGAAGGCACAAAGGAAGAAGGCTCTCAGCAGGAATGGCAAAAACTACCGAGACAAAGAGGAGAGAGGGGGAGACAGGCACCAAGAGCTGCTTAAGCTTCTCTTGAGCTTCCCCGGACTGATCTCCAGAAGCAGGGTTGTAATTCTCACCTCTCCGAGTTCTGAGTTAACACGTGTAAAATGCCTGGCAGAGGAGACAGACAGTGTGTGGAAGTGGTTGTCACTACATGGAAATAACTAGAGAAAATGATAGAGAAGGTGGTAGATCAGAAAGTGAATCGGGAACCAGGTGAGACCCTCACCTAGGAAAAGAATGCAAATGAAACTAAGTTTGTCTGTGCATGGAGCCCATTTACCACCTGGCATTCAAATCTGGGCACCACTGAACAAAAAGGTATCAGAGGTTTTGTGTATGTGACACCGAGCTCTCTGCCGGGGGCTGGACAGGGTGGCCCCTTATTCTTCTGATTTTCAAAAAACTTGGGTCTACTCACGCCCAGATGAATCAAAATCCTCTTCCTGAGTTTGGACTCAAAAGCAAGCAATGCTGATACATAATGAATGCATGAAGGATGCTGGGTATCTGTCAGGAGATGGCTATTTGGAGGCTGTTTGTTTCCATGACCTGAACTGGGGAGACGAAGAATAGCTATAATCCCATGGGTGATGGTCTCCTCCTAGGCCAAGCACTACCTCCCATCACTGGTCCCTGGGGTAAGGCCTCGCTAGGTCCAGGAGGCTGGTTCCGACCAAGGAAAAGAGTCAAGTTGAATGGCACCTATGGAAAGCCAACACATGCCTCTGGCCGATTACTAACATCTCAGCCCAAACAACGGGGCCAGTGACTCTCAGCTGATCAGGCAGCCATGGCTGTGATGACTGCACAGAGGCAGGTCACAAGAAAGAGCTCTTCCTGGCCATCTTGTTTCTAGAATCTCTTCCCTATCTTATCACTCTGTGGCTACCTCGGTCATCCTCCTAAAACATAAATCCTAAAACCTGCTGATGACTTCCTATGGCCAAGACCACCCGAGCCCCTTGGGTGGATACGCTCCCCATAATATGGCATCAACTTTTTAATTCTCCTTGACCTTGCCCTCTGCTTGCTGGTTTCTCAAGGGGCATTGCTCTTTCATCCATCTACACTTTTGCATCTTGGCACACACTGTCCCCCCTGCACGGGACATCTGTCCTCCTCCCTTGTCCAACTGGTGATCTCCTAGTCACCCTCCAAGGCTCAGGTGAAGTTGCGCCCTCTCTGTGAAGCATCCTCTGACCCCCTCCCCACAGACCCCTATTGCTCCAGTCCAAGGTCAGCAATCTGTGCTCTCACTAGGCACAGGCAATGCTGGGTTCATCTGTGGGCTCCTCTGAAGCAGGAGGTGTCTCCTGCGTCTCGCCACAAGGCTCATAAGTGTTCCGAGGTGCATGAACAAGTCGAGACCGCCTTAAAGCCTCTCCCCCACGTGAACTGGCTCGATGTCTCTGTGCCCCAGAAAGCATTTTCCAGGTGCCACAGCAAAACAGTCACACCTCACCCCTTAAGTCATCCTCCACTATTGTCTCCAATACTCAACATCTTCTCACTTTTGAAATTAATTTTAGGTTCGCTAGGCAAAATGATACGAGGAGGATGCCTGGCACATTTTTGACACCATGTGAATGTTAAATGGTAACCGTCAAAAGAAGACTAGAGTGTTTGCTTCAGGACATATGCCAACAGTGTGGCTGAGATGGGAAACAGCATGTCCTCCTGCAACCGTCTGGCTGAGAAAGGGGCCGGGGCGAGGAAGCAGCTCCGGGGAGAGTCATCTAAGGAACCCCAAGCTCCTTAGGGCTCAACTGAGAGAGGAAACAGCTCGCCCACTCCAACCCACTCTCTGCAGAAGGTGAATTCTGCTCACAGCTTAGTCTGAAGCTGAGCCTCAGGGCTATTAAATTAAATGAACCTCCCCATTCCTTCCTGCCAACCCACCAATTAAATGATTAGAAAGTGTTCAGCATCACTTAGCTAGGAATCTGTGGCACACAGATTTTCTAAAAGATTCAAATTAAATATTTCAACACCATTTCAATTACTCTCTGTGTTTATACGCTTCAAGTTCTTCGTCCCTTTTAGTACCTAAGACACCTTAGCTCCTTGGGCTGCTGGGGTTCCGCCTTCTAACACTAGGCACGTGTGGCAAGGATGGGAAGGGGTGGCGGTGCCTCTAGATGAGTGTGGTAGCCCTTCAGATTCTGAAACTCTGATTCTAATCACATATATACATATAACTTCAGAGAAACCTGACTGTCTCCATCTGCATTCAAAATATACCTGTCGAAAGGTGATACAGTTCATCTTGGAAGCAAGGGCAGACATTCAGAGCACGGAAACCTACCACTGCTTCCCCCTTTCTCTGAATTCCTAGCGTACAAAAGACTGTACGATTTACTCTGCTGCTCTATTTCAGCTGATTTCCTAAGAGTTCTGCCCATTTAGCAAACATGATTTGGCTCAAGTGCTGACGTCTCCCCTCCAGAAACAGGGCTTCCAATCCATGGTGCCGGCAACTATTTTTCACACATCATTTGTGTCTCCCTCCCTGGCCCTGCAAGGCCCGCTGAGCAAGATGGACGCCTGGGATAGACACCTGCCGAGTGAAGGAAGTACGCCTACATGACACATGCATCAGCAAAAAGGCTGCTGGGAACCAAGAGCTGTCACACATCCTAGGGAACCTGAAATAAATTCAGTTCTCTTTCTTGTTCAGGGCTGCTATGTAGAAAGGGCTAGCACTAACATTTACTGAGCCCCTCTGTAGGCTGGACATCCCATTCAATTTAATGCGCCCTGCAGCCCTGTGAGATGGGCACTGCCAAGGAGGAAGCAGGCGGTCGAGGACAGCCGGGCCCAGGCCCGACGGCATGTGGGGACAAGTCAGGTCACACACCCAAAGGTCTAGGGTTGCACTGGAATCAATTCTGCTGTCTGCCAAAAATGCAGATTCCCAGGCCCCATCCCAGACCATGTCCATCTGACTTTCTAAAAGTGGGATCTGGAAATGGCCATTTTAAAAGGCTCCCCCTGACACTTCTGATGCACACTGATGCTTAAGACCCACAGCCAAAGGGCGGAGATTAAAGAAGGTTGATGCCCACTCTGCTCTTCCTGAGAGCCCCCCACCTGCCATTATCAGCGGTAATTACCCTACTCTCCTGAGTAGTTAAGATCAAGGCACAGGCAGTGGTGGAGGCGGGTAGCACTGTCCAGGCACCACCACGCCCTCTTTGAACATCACTGCACAGGAGGGGGACCATGCACGTCCGTGGGGGAGGATGGCGCCAGTGTCATTGTGGTCACTGCTCTTAGGACACAGCGGCTTTGCGGTTCATTATTTACCCACTGTATGGCCAGATCCCAGGAAGGAGGCTTCCAGGTGAGGAGACTGACTCACGTGGGCTTTCTCCTTCTGGACTGCCTGCCTTTCGCACTACCTTCCTCTTTGGAACTTGAGGCAGATATGTGCTTACTCGCGTCTCACACTGGAATATTTCCTGGTGCTACAAATTCAAACGCCCGTTAGCAATCAGAGCACCAAAATCCACCAACCTAGCAGGATAACCAACACCTGGATGGAGCCTGAACTATTCAAAAAACCGACCTGTTTGCTTTCATGAGTACATGTCTTCTTTCGAGGCTGTAATAATTGTTATTTTTGCAAAGATTAAGGCATATGGAGATGTAATACTAATATTAGCGAGGCTGGGTATCAAAACTGCATACATCCTTCCAGCTTCTACATCCCCACGCGTTTTCCTCTTCCACAGATCACTTCTTTCTGTTTGCAGAAGATGAGTAATGATCTCTCACATTTGTACGAAACTTCATCATTTGCCAAGTACTTTTATTCACATTAGTTCATATATTTTCTACTGGCCAGCCAGGGAGGTTGCTCTGACTGGGATCATTATCTCCACTTTAGAGATGACATAGGATTGGAGAGATAAGGTAGCACATCCGTACACCCAGCTCTACCTGTTCCCAGAGAGAAAGCAGCCCCTGAACCCAGGTCTTCTAGCTCCAATACACTTTTCTATGCTGTGGCTGACCCTCATGGGAGGCTCGTACTCATCTCCAAATAATTTTTGCAGTGAGCAGAGGATGCCTTCAGGTCCCATTACTGAATGTGTGAGGTTAACTGCTCTTCTCACTACTTGGGACACTAGTGGTCCAGGGGCCATGGTTAAGGATGGACCATCCTGTCATTAAACAGAGACCCAGGTGATAGTGTTGAAGTCAAGACTGCTGGAATGCTCACCACCAGGCTGCTATGCTGGAAAGTAGTGGTGGAAATAAAAAACAAAAGCTGAGAGAAAGGAAGCCTTGTACATCAGTAGGTCCAGGAAGCCTGATAATGTTCTAGCAACTGAATGAACTGCTGGAGCAGGGCGGTGTGAGCTGCGAAGTTCAGGTCTCAGGCTGTGTCTTCCAGTCAGTTTCACACCGAGAGTAAGAATTCATGAATGAGAATGAAGTGACATGATGGCATGCATTCTGGCAACTCAAAACAGTTGTCGTAGCAATGTCAGGACAGCTTCAGAAATCTGTTAGGAATTTGACACTGGGGGTGGAGGGTTGAGGTTGGCAAACAGGACCCGTGCAATAAGTTCTAGGTTTAGCGGTCTAGAAACTGACTCCCTACATATGAAAACATGACTTTATTATTGAGATTTTAGTTGAAGGAAGCCTGGATTTAGAATTAATAATTTGGGTTGGATAGCTAGCTTGACCATTTCTTAAAAATGTCACCATGTACCAGCCTCTGAGCCTTGGGTTCCTATCTACTCACAAATGAGTCATTTGGGGGGTCTAATGAATAATGCATGAATTTCCCCCAACTCAGGCCAAAAAAGAAAAGACAGTTTGGCAGTAAAATACATCATTTGGCATAGACATGATTACCAAAACAACATGTGGGTGAAAATGTCTGTGGATCTTAAAGAGGATGGTTGTAAGCAACGGACAGATCACAGATAATCAGGCTCCGAGGCTTATAGGATACAATCAAGCATCCCAGGTCACGTTGCTACAGTACAAGCTCCGTGGGTACGGGTTTTGTTTTTTTGTTTCATTTACTGCTGTGTCCTCAGCACTCAGAACAGTGGGTGGCCCCTAGAAGGCATTCGGTCATTATTTGTTGGAAGGTGCAGCCTGCCTCCAGTAGACCTGTCTTCTTAGAGGTCAAGTTCTAATGCTCTGGTGAAGGAAGACTGTAATTTCACCATGAAATCTGGGCACCTCCCAGCACAGCAAAGTGCAAAGTTACCAACCCACACAATCACAAGGGCTGGAGGAAATCTCACAGGCTGCCTGATCTCATCCTTTCAGAGAGGATGAGGCCAGGGTGGTGAGTTCCCAGTTACATAACTGTTTAGCAGCAAAGCTACTACTTGGAACCAGGGAGTGGTAACTGAAGCAATGCTATTTTTTTTTTAATTAAAAAAATGAACTTTGGCTTTGAACAAGGCATATGGCTCCCTATCAAGGTAAGTGAAAAGGCTGGATTAATTAATGCCTCTACCCAGATGGGAAGGATACAGGGCTGTCATTTTCTCAACCCATGGACAGTCCTCAGGAGCTGAAGCCTCTTAATTCTTGGCACAGTGGAATTTTTAGTGAGAGGAGAAGAAATACTTGAACAGAATCATTTAAAAGCCCCAGAAGGTTTCTCGGATACTAAACAGCCTTTCTTCAACAATAGGCTGGCAGAGGAAGTGCACAGATTAGATTTCCTGGAACAAACTCTCAGATTGGCTTTAAAAATTAGAGAAAAATGCTCATCAGGCAAGACCCATTTGGGGTTTCATGAAACCCAGCTGACTAGAAGGATTGTCAGACGCGCAGGAGAAATCCAGAAAACAGATGGGTGTCTTCCTCTAATTGCAACATGGCCGGGGGAGGTTCTACAGTTAGCGGTGCTGGTCCAAGCCTCAGGCAGTGGCCCTGCCCCTGTTACACCCTAGGAGACAGTGTTTCAGCAGAGGCCTCAGACACACCTGGCTGACACCACAGGCTGAACTAAGCACTGCATGAGCATCTCTCCCTGACAATGAGCTCAGGCTGGGGACCAGCTTCCAGGACCTCAAACTGTGATGTCACTGGAAACTCTTGTCCTCTCCCACCATCAGCCCCTATATCCCACAGGCTCTGCCGACAGCACTGAGCTACAGCCCCACCCCGGGGTAAGGAAGGAAGCAGACCGAAGACTCTTTGACTCTTTTTTTTTTAAGTAATTTCTTCACTTTTTTAAAACGTTAATTATTTCCATTTATTTATTTATTAGGCCATGCGGCATGTGGGATCTTAGTTCCCTGACCAGGGATCGAACCCATGCCCCCTGCAGTGGAAGCGTGGAGTCTTAACCACTGGACCACCAGGGAAGTCCCCAGACCAAGGACTTTTATGGGTCAGGAAGGGACCCTGGATGAAGGCAGGCACTCATGCTGTCAGGAACCTCTCACGGATGGGACTTCTCGTGGATGGGCCTCTGCAAGTGGGGGGACCCTGGCGGTCTGGGGCTCCATGCGTGTTAGAACTCACTTCCCATGGTACTTCCGAGCTGTCCTGGACTGAGCTCCCCAGGGGCTGGCAGAACACAGCCCTCTGGCCTCCACCAGGTGCCAGTGGGAGCTAAAACCAGACAGCGGGCAGACTGGTTCCTGGTTCTCCCACAGATCACTCCGCCCGACTGAGAGTCTTCTTAGAATGCACAGTTCTGTATATTAACTTGAGTTTGTATGTTTTACATTTAAACAGATCTGGGTTTCGAGATCCCTTGGGGCCACACAACAGGGATTTTTACCAAACGTAATTCTGACAAGGGAAAAAGCAAAGGAAAAGAGTGACGTTTCTCTCTGGCAAAGTTTACCTTGCATCACCATCAACATAACATATACAGCACAGATGGAGCTTTATTGGCGCCATTACCAAGCTGGTCTTACTTCTTTACACAACTTCATCAAAGGGCCTCCAGGGACTTTTGAGATCCCCTGCGTGGCCAGCTCAGGTATGGGAGCCTAGTGGATGGCACCCTTTGGGGCTGTTCCATGCCCACAGGACTAACTGGCCCAGTCTGAAAAACCATGTGCCTGGGAGCCCATCCTGGATCCTCGGTCCCGTTCTGCACCTTTAACTCTGACCTTGGACAAGCCACTGAACCTCTCTGAACCTCAGTTCCCTGGGCTGTAAAATGTGGTGACCTCATTGCACTGTGGTGGGGACTAAATGAGAGAGTGGATGTAGATCACGTGACACATCACAGGCCATCCAGAAGTGACAGTTAGGGCTATTGGTATTAAAGCAGAGATGTAATTGATCAACGGAGGCCTTATTCTCACTGGACCTTTTAACAACAAACAGCCACGTGCCACTGCTGGAGGGACCAGGGAGATGAGACCTCCTCAGGTTTGAAAATGGATGAATCCAAAGGCCACTGTCATCCTACCTGCTCCCCCCATCCCCTGCCACCTTAGACCCCGGTGACCCCTTCCTCCTCTTGGAAGAACTTTCCTCCCTTGGCTGCCAGGATCCTGCATGTCCCAGCCTCCCCAGCTGTCCCCTCTGATCTCTGGCCCAGGTTCTCCTCTTCTGCCCACTCAGCTAGGGAGTGCCCCAGGCTCCCTTTTTCACCCATACCCACTCCCCGGGTCACCTCATCCAGCCTCGCAGTTTTAAGCACCATGTCTACACCGATGATTCCCAAATTGGTGGTGGAAAAAAACGAGGAGAACACAGCAGTGCTGGGCGGGTACAGTTTTGGTGTAGGTGGAGCGGGTCTCATGGAGATTGGGACATGTGAGTAAGGACTTCAAGGGAGTGCGGATAAGCCATGAGGTTATCTGGCGAAGAGCATTCCAGACAGGGCAGCAAGGGCCCAGGCCTGGAGCACACCTGCACACCTAGGAGCAGAGAGGCTGGGGCCTGGCTCGGACACCGTGAGGGACGGAGAGGGGTGCAGAGTCAGTGGGGCTGCAGTGGGTCGCATAGAGTCTTGTCAACTGCTGGGATGAACGTGGCCTTTGTGCAGAAGGAGGGAGAGCCATGGCAGGGTGCTGAGTGGAAAAGCGATGGGATCTGATGGCTCCTGTGTACCCTGTTGACAGTGGGCTGTGAAGAGACAAGGAGGATGGGGGTGGGAGGCTCCATGCAGGAATGCGGAGGGATCCTTGGGGGCTGGGAGCAGGGGACAGCAGACTGCTCTAAAGGGAACACTGACAAAGTGTTCTGATAACTTCTCCGTGGAGACTGGGGGATGGGAGAAGTCAAGGGCCCACCCACCCACCCCGAGCAACTGAACGGGCGGGGCCGCCCTTAAGATGCGCAGCGCTGCCGAGACAGCAAGCATGGCGGTGGGGGTCAGGCGCTTCTGTGTGGACATGCTAAAGTATGAGATGCTTCCAGGACACCCGGATGAGTACTTCCCCCGACACCTCAAAGCCAAAATGCTCAGGCATGACTTTTCTCTCGTCTCCCCATCTTTCCCCACCCTGACTTCCTATCACAGCCCGCCAGCTACACTGACTCGAAATCGCAGAGTAATTGTCACCACTTCCCCGTCCCTTAGAAGCCCAATCCAACCAGGCTCCCAATCTTTTATGTACAGCTGCTGTGATGTTCCTCAAAGCTGTCTCCTCGTCGCCTCTCTGATTTGGTCTACATCCTCCTGATGGCTTGCCAGGAGTATCACAAAAACCTTCCAAGGGGCCCCCGCATCTGCAGCTGTTTCCCACTCCAGCCCACCCAATCACGACCAATCACGACAGCCAGAGCTTTCCGCCAAAAACCCAGAGCATCTCTGCTACTCAAAAGCTTCCAGTGGTTTGCCCATCATATACATAGTAAAATCTGAAAACCCACAGCCTTCTCCGAAATCCCTCCCTTCCAGCTTCAGTTCTCTTCATGCCCTCACTGACCCTTTATTTATTCCAGGGTGGTGGAAGCACAGCACAGCCCTGAGACTCTCAACCTCAACCTCTCAGCGTTCCCTGTGGCTACTCCCTCCACCGAGGACACCACGCTGAAGCCCCCTCTGGCTTTAGGACTCTGGAGTCCCACACGCTCAAGGAGCACCCCAGATGCTCATGATGAGATTCAGCTTTCATCCTCACACCTGGCCCCTGCTGTTCCCCCTTCTCTCCCCTGGTCACATGCCTGCACATGCCCTGGTCCTCTGGGTTTGAGACAATTTTGGACAAAGTGTAACACCAGCCCTCTCTAAGGGAACTATTTGGGGCCCTAGAAAGTGTTTATCGTCAGATGGCCGCTTCCAACCAAGCAAAACAGGCTCCTGTTCCACTGTGTGCTACACAAGTTCTTAAAGGTTAGCATAATTAAACACTTTTTCTTTCTTTTCAAATTCTTTTTATACTGCTATTATTTCTCCCCTGACTCATCTCTTTGAAAACCAGCCCCCCCCTCGCATTTAGCTCCTTTAATTTTTGTCTTATTCAAGGCTCCATTGACTTCCTCTGTCTTCCTCTTCCTTGCCCCTGGCTTTCATCTGGGGCCCTGGCACAAGCAAATGAGGCCCCAGCGGATCCTGGGACTCCTCTGTGCAGAACATTTCTTTAAGAACGTAACGGACATTCGCGATGTTCGTAAAATGCTGTCCTCACGTCCCTCCCTCACAGGGCGTGACCCAGCTTGGACCAGATGCCAAAGTGCTGCTAGGGGTGCGTGTACCTAATTCCACAGGCACTCACTCCAGTTATTCACAAAGCAGAATTCCATAGGTTGGCATCTCTTTTTCAAAGTAATCAGATCCCTGAGCAAAGGATCGCATTTCCATGGTACCATTCAATACGTCTCCAGCGTCCTTGGAACGTGGGCGTGGAGAGGTCCCAGTGGTAGCACAGGAGAGGCATGGCTTGGGTTTCAGGAGATGTGGGTTCTAACCTTCCTCTGCTGTGGTGGGTGTGACTCACTGCATGATGCTTCACCCTGGCAGAGCCTCCGTTTCCTCACCCGTAAATCCAAGGTCTGGGAAGAGATGACCTCGCATACCCTATTAGATCTAAAATTTCCTAAATTTTTTACCCCTGAGGGCAGAGCTCTTCAAAGTTCACATTGGGTTCCTTGGTTCAATCAGCAGTTGAGGTTGTTAAATCTTTTCTTTTTTTAATTGAAGTATAGTAATTTGCAATGTTGTGTTAGTTTCAAGTGTATGACAAAGCGATTCAGATTCTTTTTCATTTATTTTCCATTCTTTTTCAGATTCCTTTCCATTATAGGTTATTACAAGACATTGGCTATAGTTCCCTGTGCTATACAGTAGGTCCTTGTTAAATCTTTTTCAGGTGGGATGGTATCGAACATGCTATCTACTGTGTCTCTGGCCTGGAGTGCAATCACACTGGCCTAGGCCCCGCCCACTGCCACGCCCCCCTCCTCCCAGACTATGGAGCTCCTGCTAGAGGCGCTCCGAAAGGTGAGGAATCCTCCACTGTGCGTCCCCAGGATGAAATTTTGTATTTTGCAAAGGTCTTTCCCCCCAGTATTTGTCTAAGAAAAGGATCCATGCATAAATCTCAAGGCCAGAGAAGGAAAAAAAATATCCAACTGTGTCTAACACACGGCTTTTGAAGACCAACTAACCCTTTGGGACATTTTGCAGAATAAAATACACAGAAAAGACTCAACAGGCGATGGCATTTAAATTATTCAAAGGAACATCATTAAAGAAAACTTTGCTATGCGGGTGGGGGCCTGGGCACAGGCCGTGTTCAAGATAAATGCCCAATTCCTCTGGGACTCCTATTACCAACTGCTACAAAATTATAGCCAAGAACATTTTATTAGCGCAATAATGCACCTTGAGAAGTGTGACTGAGCATTCAAGCTGCAATCCTGAACCGCTCTGGGGTAATTGACCTGTGGCCTTTCAGCTCCCAGAACTCTTCACCTGAGCCATGAATGTGCCTGATTGAACCATAGCTCTTTTTACCTTTCATGACTGCAGATGGAAGAGTTCTATTAAAATGTATGAAGGCAGGTGAGCAGGCCTCAGCTAGAAGAGGAACCCAGCTCCTTGGGGTAGAGACCATTCACCTTTCCTTTTAACAAAATCTATAAAATAATTCTCTTATACAGTGTCAGCTCGACTGCATCTATGTGGTTGAGGGAAAATAAAATACTGGAAAACAACAGACAAAAATGTACTTTATCCCTGGGGTGTGGGAAAATGAATGATTCTTATTTTGCTTCTTAGCCTTTATGATGTTTCCCCATTGTCGATGGGGAGTATGTATTCTTTTATGTGAAAATATAAACATTTTTCAAAAACAAGTATTCACACAGGTCTTTGCCCAGGCAAATGAGTACGTTTAAGCAGGTAAAAGATGCAAAATGGAGAGTTTGTATACCAACACTTACCAAGCCCGGTATAATGCCTGCCTTCGTCCAGTGCAAATACCTTTAATCCCCAGAGCACAGGGACCCTGCTCACTGCAGTGTAAGGGCCTGGCCGGAGGCAAAACAGTCCCTGACGGCTGTTCCCACATCGCCAGAGATGAATCCTAAACTTGGCATCCTCTGAAAGTGAACAAGGTTTCTTTCTTTCTCCTGGTCAGAGACCTGAGATGTAAATATTTTAGGCTGTGGAGAGTTTGCAAATAAACATCTTCCTCTTGAAGAAAGCCATCCAGCGATTACAGCATAACCTTCCCAGAAGGGATTCCATTTACTGCCTCCTTAAGAAATTACTTGGCAACAGGATGTAACTTAATTATTTACTTAAATGTATGCCCTCTGGGGCCTGAAGGAAACACAGTATTTTTTAAGCAACAGACAGTTTGGGGAGGTGGTTTGACCGTAGGTCAGGCTTTGATGTTGAAACACACACACACACACACACACACACACACACACACACACACACACACACACACACACACACACACACACACACACACCCTGAAGCAAGAAGTCAAGATCTCCTAGTCGATATGCCAGCAAAAAGCAAAACTCTCTCATGTCCAGATCCTACAAAAATCCCTGGGAACGCCAAACTTCTGGCATTCTGCACTTGGCCTGGGGAGAGATGGAAAAAGCCCCAGTTGCAGCATGTTCTCGACAAAAATTAGAAGCAGTGACTTCTTTGTGGAATAAAATCCGCTCGTAAAAAAAAAAAAAATCGCTCAAGTCCTGACCATTCTAGACTAAAAATTTTATTGCCTACTTGAGCTGTTTGAATATTGCATTACATCAAATAGCCCAACCATCTTCTTTCTGGGTTAGAACATTTCCCAATTTTGAGGGCTGGTATTTGTGTCTTTTCCTCTTTTTCTTTCCTTTTCTTTTCTCTCTTTATTTTTATTTTACTAAAAATGTTTGGACTTCCCTGGTGGCGCAGTCGTTAAGAATCCACCTGCCAACGCAGAGGACACGGGTTCGAGCCCTGGTCCAGGAAGTTCCCACATGCCACGGAGCAACTAAGCCCGTACGCCACAACTACTCAGTCTGCGCTCTAGAGTCCACATGCCACAACTACTGAGCCCACGTGCTGCAACTACTAAAGCCCATGTGCCTAGAGCCCATGCTCTGCAACAAGAGAAGCCACCGCGATGAGAAGCCCGTGCACCACAACGAGAGAAAGCCCGCACGCAGCAATGAAGACCCAATGCAGCCAAAAATAAATTAAAAAAAAAAAAAAAAAAGGTTCCCAGGGCCTAGAACATTGTCTGATGCTGTCGGCTGCCAGTAACCATTTATCAAATAAATACATTTGCTGAGTGGAGCGTGGCAGGAAGGGTCCCGTTGAGTGTCAAGGAATGGAGACGTATACCTGTTCTGGGAGCCAGAATCCCAAAGCCAGGTTGGAGAGACAGATGTCAGCACTGCGGCTTCCCCATGGTACTAACGGGGTCCAGAGGCCTGGGTTCTGGTTCTGACTTCACCAACTCCCTCCTTGGAGACTTGAAGCAAATCACTGAGATTCCTTGGATGCCTGCACTGTTACTCCTCTCATTCTGACTCCATCATCACCTGACGTGAGATTGGTCAGCTTCCCACACCTTGAGCTTTCTTTCCTCCTTCCACTGGGCACTCTGCATCAACCTTTCCTTGGTGGCACCCGGCGTCAACAGCGACAAGTCCGCAGAATGGACTGGTCTTCTGCCCACTTTTAATCCTCGGCAGAAATTCCCCGGAAGATAGGTGGTTTGTGCAGGTTGAGAAGAAGGCTGTGATGGGAGGAGCCAGTAAAGGTTCTTCAATGTCCTCATTCCCTTCATGGACTCCACTCTCCAGTGTCCCTCTTGCCAAGGTGTGGCTTACCTGAAAATTTGACTAAAAGCCAAGATGCAGAAATGTACACTTTGGCTCTTGTGGTTTCCACCCACTGTTGGGACAGGTGAGGTTATTTCTCGCCATCCTGTGCATGATCTGTTCCTCCAGCCTGGGCCAATGATTTAGCTTATATGGAAAAGTGTGCCTTTCTGTTTTCACTTGGGTCATGCGTAGAAAGGCTGAAGAACGCAAAGCAAAAGGAGACTCCTGTGGCATTCCACACCAGAGGTCTTTCCAGACCCGTGTCAACCCATTAATGAATGCTTCAAGGGCAAATTCTGCAGCTACTGTAGCCCCTGGGAGGCAGTGTAGCATCATGGTCAAGAGCATGGGTGGTGGGGAGGCAGAGAATTTGGGGTGACACTCCTACTCTGCCCTCGCAGGCTGTGCGACCTTGGGCAAGTTGCTTAATCTCTCTGAGCCCCAAACTGAGCAAACACGATATTGGAAAAACAATGATAGCAACTTCTTCAGATGTGCGACCTGAGGATTATGGGAGACCAGCTCCAAAAAAAAAAAGGCCTTAGCCTGTGTCTAACACACAACTTCTCTCTCAAGAAATCGAAACACAGTACTGTTGTTTAACAAGCTCGTAAGGCTATTATGGGAAAATTTGTTAGATGTCTCCAGGAAATCATATCTTGGGCATCTATCTGACATAACAGCAACCTTATCAAAAACGTAAAGCATTTATTTGACTTTGCTTGTTTTTAGAGAGCTCGTGACAACTCCCAGTAATCGTCTATCAAAGCTCCCATCTGTTTACTAATCCACTCCAGACATTTGCAGGGAGCGCTGCCACTCTCTCGTGTGTATTGTCTGCTTTCAGATCCATCTTTTCCTGCTTAATAAAAACCATGACAGCTTTCCCACCTCCTTTGCCCACCTCCCTTTCCTCATTCCTCCTGACTCTTTTTAAAGAACCAGGGAGCGGACCTATGTGTTCACATCTCCAAATTCTCTAAAAGGAAACAGCAAGCAGAGCTCAGAGAGCCCCAAGGTTCCTGTTGCTCTTTTTGTAATCGCCATGGACTCCGGCTGCTTTGTGAACCTGTCTGCCCCACCCTTTTCACGTTAAGCTGTCCTAATCAATGGGAAAATAAAAATGAAGCAGGAGCGTGCAAGCTCCACTTTCTCTCTGACACATGTTAAACCTACTGCCTGCTCTGGTCATTCCTGTGCACTTAGAAACTTCTTAAAGACTCAGAAGGGGAAGAACCCAGTCAAAGAACCAACCAACGAACAAAAATAAACAAACCCCTCTTCTTCTTCCTTAACCCCATTTTGCAGACGAGAAAACCAAGGCTCTCGTCCATTGCCAAATCTATTAAATCCATCACATCGAGAGGTGCCCCTACTCAGGCTGTAGTTCCTCTGCTCAAATTTCCTAATGATACTAACTCAAAGAGTCACTGGAGCCAGAGTCCCCATCCCCATATATGGTGACTAGTGGTGGACACTGGCTTGGGCGTGAGCATGGCAGAGAACTACATCAAACCCTCCTCTGCTGGACACGGGGCAGAGCTTCCCAGAGATGCACTGGCTAGGGCAGAAGGAACAGGCAGAAGGACTGAGACATGCAAACAGTCAGTGCAAATAACAGATCACGCTAGCCCAATAAAACACCATTATGAAGTAATTAGCGCTTCATAAAATCTGTTCAGTAACTTAGAAACCTCTGTCCCACTCTTTTAAGCCTTTTCTTCTGCTAAAGGGCCCTTGGGAAAAATTAGCTCCTACTCTGCAATGAATCACACGGCAACGACAAGGTGGCTAGCAGCCACTCACTTAGACATCCTTCCTGCTTTTCAGACTGAGAAGACGGGCTCAAGTCACCCCAGTTTAAGGGGAACATTAACAGAAGACCATGAGAGGATGGGCAGTGAAAAGAAGAGAACTGACAGTGGCCTGAACTACAGCCTTATTTCCCTCCCACGTGCAATGGGATGGACCTGCCTTTCAGAATTAGGTCAAAAATTAGAAACCAAGAATGTACAGGGCCTGGCCCAGTGCCTAGCACTGTTCCTAAACCATTGGTGGCCTCCATCAATGTTTGCCGGTCATAGTAGCATTGTTGTTTATAATTCTCATGCATTCATTGCCTACAACGTCTCCCTCTATTCTTCAGAAGAACCCTATGAAGTATCATCTGTGGCATTAAAATAAGAGCCTAAGATGTAAGGACTTGGCTTACCTATAAGCTCATGACCTTAAGTCCTTCTTGAATTCTAACATCTCTTGGAAGACAAAAAAATCACTCTTATAACACAACAAAAACACAAAAGAAAACTCTTATAGCTAAAAAAGCTCTGAAGAAACGTAACTTTCAGTTGGGCAGCATTAATATTTTCATAAACATCCCAATGGATCTGAGGCCTAATTTCCTTTGAAGACTAAGACCTGGTGGTCGTGAAGAGCAGGGGAGCCAGTCTCAGCCAGGCACTTCTAATCACAAGACTGTAATTAGTAGTAGGCATGAGTAGAAAGAGAGATTCTGCTTAAAGAAATCACTGTGGGGTTTCCCTGGTGGCACAGTGGTTAAGAATCCGCCTGCCAATGAAGGGGACACGGGTTCGTGCCCTGGTCGGGGGAGATCCCACATGCCGTGGAGCAAATAAGCCCGTGCGCCACAACTACTGAAGCCCGCACAGCTAGAGCCCGTGCACCCCAATGAAGAGTAGCCCCCGCTTGCTGCAACAAGAGAAAGCCCATGCACAGCAACAAAGACCCAACGTAGCCAAAAAAAAAAAAAAAGAAATCACTGAGGTGAACTCTGCCCATGATATGTAGAGCGGCGGGGTTACATCATTTTCTTTCATTTTTTTTTTTCATTCATTTTTCTCACCCATCACGGGACAGACCCATGCTCTGTTCGGGGTCCTGCAGCCTGGTAGACTCACACAAACTGCTAACCAGGCATGGCGGTATGCTCTGGGAGCCCACGAGGCAGAGGTACCACCAGGGAACAGGCTACCCAACTGATTCACTAGATGATTCCGAATACTGTACACTAGGCTCTACAGAAAACACATCCTCCCCGCCACCACTGTGAACGCAAAGAAAAAGGTTTCGGCCCCAAAAGACAGAGCTCAAAAGCCATTCAGGGTAAGGATCAAGGGATACAGATCCAGCTTTCGTAGGATGACTTCCTGACGGAGGAGGGTAAGATCTGTCTCCACTTTCAAGGTTGTTTATTAAACATCAGTCTAGCTCCTTCACAGCTCTACTTTCTGAAAGCTTCAGTTTTCTTCTCATATAGATTAACAAAAGATGAAAAAGAGGAAGAATTTTTTTTTTTAAATGCAGTGAATTTCAATCCCCTCATCTTGAAAACAGGACCAGGCTCTCAGTTTGGCACAAATGTGGCCATTTAGGATACAAAGGGCTACTCAACTTTTTCATTGTATGTTCTGTAAATAACTGTAGATTCTCTTTAAGCTGAGTCTTATTCTCGGGAAGCTGCAGAGAAGCACCAAGAAACCCTTGAGAGGCCTTAGCATACTTACCTCCCAAGCCCTCATGTCACACTTGAAGAAGCCGAGCCCCAAAGGGCACATCCAGGTCCTGGTTCAGATTCTTCCCTATAGTTTGTGTGACCCTGGGCAAGCTACCCAATGGCCCTGAGTCCCCTCTCCTATAAAATGAGCAGGTTTGCTGGGATAACCACCCACTCAGCGATTCCATGATTTCTGGCTATTTCCTGCAATCAGATCCTCTCTCTCTCTCAGCTCTGCTCCAGGACCTACAACTCCAAGCTTCCCTTGAAGGCAGGTCAGCACTGCACGTTTCCCACTGCCCAGCATCCTTCCTTCTTTGGCAACCTCCTGGCAATTCTTGAAGCCCTGATTCCCATGTCATCAGCAATTTAAAAGATACACTCCCTGGCTGACCATGCAGTTAGTCTCTCCCATCCTGTCTATACTGTTCATGTACTTATCACACTGTTTATCAAAGCAGCTTTTAACTGTATGTTTGCAGTCCTGGCTGTGGCCCCTGAGAGCAAGAGACCCAGTTCAAAGAGAGAGGAAGTGAGTAAATCCTTGATGGATGAATTCAGAAACAAAAGAACACATTTATTTAATTTTATGTCTTCTCTCACAGGCACCTAGTAATAAGGCAAAAATAACACATTTTGAGAAAATTACCACTTCGACAAGGCGTGAGCTTTTTCCTCCATCCCAGAACTTCCCACACTTTAGAGCAAGTGGGCTAAGGCCATCAACGTCCTTAAGAGTTTTATTAGTGACTATTTACTACTGACTATTACCCTGGACCATTACTTTGCCCCCACCCCCCTCCCCAAGGTGCTACCCTTTTGAGATAATCACATGCACAGGCCTTAAAACATCCCGACACTTTAACAGGAGGATGTTGCTTGTTTTTGTTCCCCAAACACAATCGGTCTAATCGGCAAGAAAAACTATATAGCTGGAGGCTAAAAATAATTTTGGAAAAAAAAAAAAGCACCTCTGAATATCCAACTTCCTTTGCTAAAAATCTCATCCTTTTAAAGTCAGGAATTTCTCAGCATCATTTGAATATTACTAGACTTTTTTTTTCCCTTCCCCTTAAGGGCTCATCAGGATTTTATGCCAACGGATGGGAAGCTTGGTTTCAGACAGGATTTCCTGCTTCATCTCTACACCTTCTGGTTCAGTCTAGTCCCAAAGCAATAAAATGAATTGACTTTGCCTTCCTGCCACTCCCAACAAGTGTGAGGCTCTCATTGTAAATTGGCTTTGGCCGATTATAAAAATCCAGGTGTTACTCTAATAGATGGCATGGAAGGACGAGGAAAGGGGACTCTGACACTCTGCCTTCCACTGACTCCCTCCCTTTCCCTGGGTTCCCAATGTCCCCAGCGCCTGCTTCCCTCGGAGTCATCGTTAGAGTGAAAAATGATGTATCTGCTTATGTGACCATCTCTCCGGAGGGGAAGCTGCTTCAGGGCCGGGCTGTGTCTCATTCATTTTTGTGGCCTTAATCCCTGGCACGTGTAGGAGTTCAATAACTCTCTGATGAATGAATGAATAAAGACCATGCCTTTGATGCTGCACCACCCAAGGTACAGTACACTTGGGCCACCCCAAAATGTGAGGATGCGATGAGGACAACAGGCACCCCAATCATGTTGACGACCACGGGATCGTGGCTGCCCTAGGTTGAGTGCTTGCTATGTGTCTAGGAAAACTCATGTATTACCTCATTTAATCCTCACAAATTATTCTCTGGGGTAGGTAACATTTTTAGCATCCCCTTAACAGGCAAGGGCTATAGTTTGGAGAGAATATGCAATTCAGGTGATGTCACACATCCATGGAGCCAGTATTTTTTTTTTTTTTTTAACTGTCATTAAAATCACTTCTGATCATATATGCCAGAAATAATGAAATGACTAAAAATGGTTCTAAGGTGGCTTGAGAGAATATATATTTTTGGAAAATGCTGCCCTGTGCACGATACTACCTTCTGGGTTTGCTAAATTCTCCCCTGTTGAACACAGTGATAAGATGTGGAAACAGGTCTCTTCTGAGCACTGATGTCAAAGAGGAGGCAGCTGGGCTCATGTCACCGGCCCGCTGGGCCAGCTTTCTCTCTGTTCGTGAGTGTTGGGTAGGGCATGAACTGGACCAACCCTCCCTTCTTCCTGTCGACCCTGCTCGCTTCCTTTATCAACATCACCCCCACAGAATACAACAGGAAAGCCAACGGTGGACACAGTACAAATAATAAGAAAAATAAAAATAAAACTTGACTGCTTTTCAAAGCAAGTTAGCCCACAGAATCTGCAATGTATTTTTTTTGTTTTTCTTTTTTCACTCTCCCAGGGCAGGGCTCATGCCGGCCAGCCCACACGGTTTCTGGAATTTAGCATTTCTGCCAAATCAATCTGCTGAGATGGGAGTGTTAATCATGGAGCTGACAGATTTCAACACTGTTTCAAACCAGGAGCTTCAGGACATGACAAAGGTGTGTGCTATGGGGAGAAAGAAATACCGTCTGAAGTTATTAGTCTACATAGCTGGTAAAAACGATGTAATTAGAGAGTAGCTCATGTCCCGGACATACAACAGCTGGGAAAATCCGTCCCTGCCCTTGGACCCTGCCCATTGTTTTCCCCAGGGATGTATCCTGGGGGAAACAATGATAATTGGGCAGCAGCTCTTTGGGTGCATGCTCTCTCAGGGTCCCTGCATCCACTCTCTTCTCCCACAGGATCTCGTGTGACCTGTAGAGAGAGGGCACAGTCCTCACTGCCCTGCCGTGAAGACCACTATGACCCCTGTTTCTCTTCCACACCTGGGCCCGGCACCACTGGGACCTCAGGCCTGCCCCACAAGACACCTGATAGAGCCACCAGGCAAAGCAGAGCCATCCCACGACGAGCAGCAGGGGTGCATCCTCCCAGACAACAAGGGCAGGCTTTCCAGGGGCTGCTGATGGGCTCTGTGTGGAGCTGACTCAGACAGGGGCTGGAGGCCACCCTCATGGAAAGGGACAAAGGCCTCCCTTTCCTGCCTGCCCAGAGAAAAAGGAGGATGCTGTCACGAGAGAATCGTCCTCTCTGACCCCAACCCCGAATCTCTTCCAGCAAACTCACGGTCATCCCTCAAGGCTCAGCTCAAACTCTTCTTGCTGCCCTGTGAACCCTTCAAACTCCATCAGCACACCTGCACCTTGGGATGGGCTTGGCCACAGCAGTGACTAACAAAGTTTATAAATGAAAAGAAGCCTCTAAGGAAAAAAAAAGAGAGGGTGGGTTGGTGGGGCTCCGATCAACGAAGAGCTTCGTTGACCACCGATCAACGAAGAGCTAGATGCCTCACCTGATCTGACTCTCCCATGAATTTCATGAAATCCGTCCTCTCATTATCCCAAGTTACAGATGAGTAAACTGAGGTTCAAGACCGGTCAAGTACAGAGCTTGCCCAAGATCACAGAGCTGTTAAGTGGCAAAGCCAAGGCTTGAAGGTTTGAATCTCACACCTGGTGATACAACTTCCACTGTATCTAGTGAGATATAGTAAGCAAGGCCACCGTGGCAGCGCCCAAAGAGCGGCCAGCAGATGCCCATCCCGTTAGGAACGGCGTCAGCCCCTCCCAGGACACGCACACCTGCAGCCTCGTTAATGACGCACACTTTCCTACTGAAGATATACAGTTCCCAGCAGCAGTTCAGCTGGAGCACTCTAAATATAGCTTCCTGGGAAAAAAATGTCCCTGCGCAGCGCCTTGTCCCCAGGCCGGGCGCAAGGGGAGCGCCGGAAGCGGCATCAGGTGCTACAGTCACGATGTTGCACCTGAGGGGCACCCAGGTAGCACCCAACAGCAGCAGTGGCTGAGCACACAGGATCACAGACCTGTGCAGTAGGAATGGCGAGGATGCTGGGGGGCACCCTTGCCCTCGGACTCCCCGGTCATCAGGCTCTTCTTTGTGTTCGCCCAATCAGGTGCGCCCACAGGTGAGAACCAGGCTGCCCCTCCAGGTGCTCCTCTCTCCTGCCTCACTTTTCCTGCTTCACTCTGGCGGCCCTGGCTTACCTGCCAGAGTGAGGTCGGGCTGCCAGGAGGCTGGTGAGGGTACCGATTTAAACCCTGCTGTGAAATTCAGAGCTGCCAATTCTTGCAGAAGGGGAGTGGCCGTACCACAAGGGGCTGGCATCCTGCTGTTGCCCCTGACACCACAAGCAAGGCTTGTGAGGGCAGGAACGTAAAACAGGCTGGAAGGAGGTGCCAAGCCTGTGAAGAGCACCCATGGCCGCTGCTCTGAATCCCCTCCAGGGTCCCTGCTGTCCTGCTAGACCACCTTGCACAGTACCGATGTAAGGAATGATGCTGACAGGAGCCCCTCATCCAGCAAACGCAAGGGACCTGCTCAAGGTCCCACAGCTACTTAGCAGCAGAGATAGTAAAACTGAAGCTCTGACTCCCAGCCAGCACCCTCCCGACGACACCGCCCACACCCCGTCCTCAGGCCTGGCCTCGCACCTGTCAGCGTTGGCCTGTGCCTCTTGGTTCCCCAGAGGCTTTGATCCCTGCCACTTGGCTCTGCGTTGGCCCTGATACAGCCCTGACCCACATCACCTCTCCGCTCCACCTCTGTGGTCTCGGTTTGGAGGCCCCCTCCCCTGCACATCAGCCCCCCAACCCGGCTTCCCCACTCATCACCTGCTTAGCTTCCCTCCTTCAAGAAGCTCCCATTCAGCTTCTCCAAACCTTGCACTGTCAGGGCATCCCTCGGTGTTTCAGCTAGTTCACGTGTGTCCCGGGCTCACCCACCCTGCTGGAAGCCTCCAGCCCTCCAGCTTGGTCTGGTGGAACGAAACCCACTTCAGCATCCCCTGTGGACTCTCTCCAGACCATCCATCGAGGAGCATTATGCATCCCCATGGCTCGCTTCACCCTTCACTCTCCCCTGATTCCTGAGCCAATGCTCCACGAGGGTCCCTTCGGGGACTTCCCTCCCCAGACTCCCACTTGCCTTCTCTCACCCTCCCCCACCAACCGCAGCCACCGCCCTCTCATTGCCTGTTTCTAAGAAGACAGTGGCCCTTTGGTGCAAGCACCCCTTCTCCGGTCCTTTGCACCCCCAAATATTCACCTTTATGCCCATTTCTTCTACTGCCCTGTCTCTGAAAATGACAATGCCTTTGCCCTTCAAAGGATAAGCTCCCTGCTCACAAGCATCTTCTCCAGAACACACTTCCTACAGGACCCCCTTTCTCTCCAACCTGTTCAACACCAGCTTCTTCCCCATTGGGGAACATAATTTGGTCTCACTTCCAGCTTTGGAAGTTTGGTGACCCCTCTGCATCCTTTTCTAGACTTTTTTCACCGCCACCCATTCTTTCCCCATCCCCTTAACCTCTGCTCCTCTGACTCTATGGAAACAGCATCCTTGAACATCCTTTAGACCTTTGAGGGGTCAGTTCCAGTAACTAGATATGAACCCTCATTTTATCTAATCCCCCTGCAGCAGCTGAAACTGCCCTTTTTTTTTTTTTTTGCAGTACGCGGGCCTCTCACTGTTGCAGCCTCTCCCGTTGTGGAGCACAGGCTCCGGACGCGCAGGCTCAGCGGCCATGGCTCACGGGCCCAGCCACTCCACGGCATGTGGGATCTTCCCGGACCTGGGCACGAACCCGTGTCCCCTGCATCGGCAGGCGGACTCTCAACCACTGTGCCACCAGGGAAGCCCAGAAACTGCCCATGTTTGATGTTTTCTTCTTTGGATGCTCTCTCTCCTTTGCAAATGGCACCTCACTGCTTGCGTGGCTCCCTCTTAACCTTGGATTTTCCCTTTAGCTGCTCCTTTTCCTTCTTCAGCCCATCACACCTGGTGTTGAGTAGCTGACCCTCTGCATCCCTTCCCTCTACTCTCTTCAAGGAAGTGTTCTCCACTGTGACTATGTAAGATCCACACTACAGAGGAGATTTTCAAATACACACCTCAGTCTAACCTTCCCTGTTGCTTAACTTCACTTACCTCTCCTTGAGATATCAACATTCAGATGCCTGTTGCCATCTCAAATCCACCCGCTCAAAGCTCATCCACTATCTTCTCCTATCTTCTCCTCCTCCTTTTATGACTGTGACTCCCTGTCACACAGTCTCTGTGGGCTTTGCCCTCAGTCCCACCCTCTCTTGCTCTGATAAATCTCTGGAATCCATTCCTTCTCCTCCATTTCCACTGTGACCATCCTGATTCGGGCCCTTGTTGATTCATCCTTTTAGCCATGCAGTAGTTCTTCCCATTGGTCTCTCTGCTTCCCAAGTCTCTGTCACATGCTGCAAACTACTGCCATGTCCACCTGCAAATGCCATAGAATCCCACTGCCTAAATCCCACGAGGTCAGGACCAGGTCTTTTGCTTGGCCTTCAAAGGCTTTCCTAGTCGCATCCCACAAACCTGCAACATCAGAACGTGGTTTGCCGTCTCCCAGCCTTCCACGCCTGGGCCTCTTCCACACCGTATTCCTGTCCAGAATGTTCACCTCCCTCCTTCGGGCCAGATAAAATCTTTTAAGGCCCAGCAGAAACTTCCTCCCTGGAACTACCTCAGCCTGAAATCCTTTCCTGCCATCCTTCAACCCTCTAACAAGCAGTGTCATTTCAATTCACTTGGTCATCACTCACGTGCCAACTTATCATAGCTCTGCCAGCAGCCCTTCGCTTACATTTTATTTCTCCAACTGAACTATCAGCTCCTGCCTTCACTACTTTTCACGGCCACTGTTACAGAAGCCATCCCGCCACGAGCTCCGCCCCCACCCCCATTCATGGGCAGAAGTGATCAGGCACCCCAGGCCCACCAGCGAGCAGGGACTAGACTCAGTCTTACAGCTGGAATGCAGGGGCAATGCCCCAACGGCACATGGCACCCTGTTTACCCACTACCTCATGGCTGAGTAGAAACCCGGGCTTCTTCAACTTCCTGCTCACTTAGCATTCTGGCTCTCCCCTGAGGATGGAAGCTGCCCTGGACCCCAGCCTACTGGCATGACATGTGGAAGACTCCATTTAATGGCATTACATTTACCAAAATGCTCATCCCCTGGCCCAGCCCCCTTGAGGATAGACCGTGCTTGTCCTATGCCACTCCAGGTAGCTCTCTAACCTGGAACTAGACATTATTGCTCCCCCGACTTTTGAGTATCTCCTGCTCTCTGAGGCATCTGTCTGTCAAACCTGGTTAGATACGGAACCAAGATGGAGTGCATCAACCCTTTTGGGGCCTGCACCATGGACAGTGGGCCTTTTCTCCGAGGAACCTACCACCCATCAGCCAGGTCTGTTTCCTCCATATCGGCTCCTGGCCGCCTCCTCCTCCCTCTTCACCAGGTCATGCTGCTGAATTCCCAGCATGCTTTGGGCCTGAACCCCTCCCACCTTCTCCCTCTACAAAGAAGGACAATGTCCTGTAAGTTTCCATTTCCCTCTCTGCCTCCAGCACAGAGCCTGGCACACTAGGCATTCAGTAACTTTTGTAGATTTGATTTTTTTTTTTTTTTTGGCTGCGTTGGGTCTTTGTTGCTGCACCCAGGCTTTCTCTAGTTGTGGCAAGCGGGGGATACTCTTCGTTGTGGTGCACAGAGTGCGCGGGCTTCTCACTGCAGTGGCTTCTCTTGCTGTGGAGCCTGGGCTCTAGGCACGCGCGCTTCGGTAGTTGTGGCTCACGGGCTCTAGAGCGCAGTCTCTGTAGTTGTGGCGCACGGGCTTAGGTGCTTCACGGCATGCAGGATCTTCCCGGACCAAGGCTGAACCCGTGTTCCCTGCATTGGCCGGCGGATTCTTAACCACTGCCCCACCAGAGAAGCCCTGCAGATTTGATTTTTGAAGGAAAGTGTCTGAGGCGCAAATGGAGCAGACAAGGTAGACGCTTCAGTGCCCAGGATGGAGGAGAGGGCAGGTTTGCGTTCTCCCACTGCTCTTGAACCATTAAGCCTCTTTTACTTAGAGCTGCTTGAACACCACTTAAATAGGCCTGGCTGACTTCCTGTTTACAGAGCCCAGGGCAAGTACAGTTCAGTGCCCATAATAACAGTAAATTATGGCTGTAATTTAAACTTCAGGCCTGGAAGGAAACCCTAATCGTAGGGCCTTCTCACCCCTGGAGCCCTCCAAAGAGTGGCAGTTTTCATTCCAGTGCTTTCCCGGCCTCTTTGCACCCACGCTTCATATCCGTGCCTATGTGTTTGGCTCACACCAGGGCTGCGCTCAGAAGAGCCAGCAGGTGGCCAGTTGTCCACACCACCCGTGAACTGTGGGAGCTGGAGGAAAGCTGCCCAACAGCTTCTTATTTCCCTTCCTTTTGCTTGGGAGGCAACAAAGACCTCCCTCCTTTGGGCCAGACAAAATCTTCTAAGGCCCAGCAGAAACTTCCTCCCTGGAACTACCCCAGCCTGAAATCCTTTCCTGCCATCCTTCAACTCTCTATCAAGCAGTGTCATTTCAATTCACTTGGTCAACACTCACGTGCCAACTTATCATAGCTCTGCCAGCAGCCCTTCGCTTACATTTTATTTCTCCAACTGAACTATCAGCTCCTGCCTTCACCACTTTTCACGGCCTCCCTCATAGGTTTCTCCCTTGCCAGGTCCGAAGGGCAACATGCTGAAGCGTTTGCCTGGATTGGGGGAGATGAGGACACCTCAGCCTGACTCTTTGGAGCAGGTGACGAAAAGATGGAGCAGGGGTACCAAACGAGGCTTCCGCATCACTGTTTCTATTTGGAGGGAGCACCTTCAGCGGCCAAGCCTTTTACGTGCAGTATCCAGCTCAATCTCTGCCAAGTCTCTGTCACCCATTAGGAGAGCACTATTCTTATGCCATTCGACAAGGTGAGAAACTAAGGCTCAGAGAGGCTCAGCATCCTGCCTAAGGTCACAGAGCTGTGTGGGGCAGGTCCAGGAATTAAACCCAGTGTGTCTGACAAAGTCCAGGCCCTCCCCTAACATCCTCCTGCCAGCAGGATCTTTGAAGGTCCTTTTGGGTGCCTCAATTTTATGATGGGTCTACGTCTCGGCTGGATTTAAAACCAAGTAATGAAGTTTGATTATGAGTGGCATTTTCTGTCTCACTGGAAAATGACCTTTCTCCTATTCTTAATAGTTTAGGTCCTCGGCTGGCAAGTACAATCCCACTCAGATGGTGGCCCGGGCTTGCCTCACCAATTAAGGGCTCCCTGGAGCACACTGGATCATAGGAACCAAACACATCCTCCGGCCTTTTGCCACAGCGGGGTCTCTGCCCTAGAAGGCCTGCAGGGCTGGGATCGGATCTCACTTCCCTTTCCATCATGGCAACAGCCAACACAGCCCCTGGCCAGAGCACAGGCCACGCATCTTGGAAATATCAGAGGAGTGCAATACACTTGCTCTCTAGCAGCGGCGTTTGTGTAACACAAGCCTCACATCCGTGAGCCTCTACATTCCCATCTGTGAAATGGGAATAACCACACCAAACCCACTGCATTGCTGAGAGAGCTGAGTTAATGATGTGAAAGAATTTCAATCTAACACAGAACCAGAGGATATAAAATGCAGAACCTCATGCCTGTGTCCTCAGGAAAACAAAACTGAAGGACTAAGAGACTGATTTCACGTAAATGCCTGATTTACAGAAAAACGATAGCGTTGGAATTTTCTCGATGACCATTACTTGTCTCCTATCAACCTTGGGAAGTCCTGCCAGAGCCGTGAACGAGAGATGACCAAGGGCGGGCTGGCCTCACCAAGTGGGCTGAATTGAGAGCTTTGTTTGTGCTGCTGGAATGGTTCTGTCTCCTCGGGAAGTTTTCAAGGCTGGTCTCTGTTTCTTTTTGATTTTAACTGACTCGAACTTGAACTCTCCCCTCTTTACTTTCTCTGCCCGTCAATATAATCTACCCCAAACCCTCAGTGACTGGCCTGTCGCTTGCTTCAGTTTGCTTGTCCCGAACTGCAATTCCCCCACTAATCCCGAATAAACTCATCTCTTGGAACTTGCCTTGGTTTACCGCTTTACTGAGGTCAACAGTGGAATCCAGAATTGGAATTCACACTCCCTTGGTATTGAGCCAGGCCCCATCTTGCCCCCTTGAGGAGTCTGGAAAAGCTGTCCTCTCCTCTAGCTTCAGGGTCTGCTGGGCAGGAACCCCCTATCTGTATAGGCTCCCTCTCTTTCCAGGCTGGTAGGGGCACTAGTCCCTCAGGAAGCTCTGTCATCAGAACTGCTGGGCCACTGGCTGGGTTCCTGCCAGGTCACGTGACCCAGAATGGTCCAGCGTCCAGCTTACAGTCTGTGACAGCTTTGGTCAATGAGCTGCTACCAGGGTTGTACTTTTACCTTCAGCAAATGGCATCTTCTTTCTCTTAAAGGCCTTCTCCGAAATTCTTCAGCCGTATTTTTGTCTGTGATTCATTTGTACTTTCTCCGGCAACCTGGGGATTCTCTGAATTTGCTCGTACTTCAATCCGGCAGGGTTGAGAGTGGAACCTGCTGCCCTGCCTGAGCTCAGACGTGTCCTCATCACAGGAGGCCCCTTCTACCTGGATGAGGTTCTTCAGCGCAGCCCACATGTCTCGGAGCTGAACCATTTCTAGAGCCAAACAGGCAGTGGCAGGAAGGGGACTCTCTCCCCAAGGCCACCAGCACCTTTGGACACAGCTGCCGTTTCTTAAGGGATGGCTAGGCTGAGCCATGGCATGAATGACACACGTGGTCCCATGGCTTCACAGAGACTTGATTCCTAGAATAAAGGAACTTTGGGGACAGGAAGGGGCCTTTACAGCCTTCACTTCTTTTTTGTTCATTCCACCGCAAGGAAATTAAGGGCCGGGAAGACTGAGCCCTTTTCTGCTCTGTCGACCAAAGTGACCCCTCAGCGGTGAGCTGTTTGCCCAAGTACAAACCACCACAATCTCAGAGGCTGGTAACTGAGAAGATTAAAATACACCGGCAAGTGTAAGAGGCTATGAGGATGGACCCTGGCCACAAAGCACCCCTGCAACAAGCGATCATTATTATTACAGGAAAGCCACCTAAAGGGATGGGGAGGCGCTGGCATCATGGCCAGCGGTTCTGCAGCCTCTGCGCTCAGCTTCCTCTCCTCGGGGTCACCTCTGCTCCACATGCCCTCCTCCGCTGAGGCTCAGTCCCTGACCACGTGCTGCTGAGGCTCTGGCTCTCACCTTCAGCTGTGACAACTTGACTCAGAAGCAGCAGCCTCTGAACCTGGGAAAATCTGCCAGGCCGAGCAGCTGCAAATAACACTGCAGACTGAAAAGTGCCCTGACGTTCACAACCCCGTGCGTGTAACTCGTCCTGGTCGCGTCACTAGCGAGGGATGGGGACTGCTGTTACTCATCCCTTGAACCACTAGATCCTGAGGTCTGCCTACGTGACAAGGTGACAAGCACGGTGCTTGGAGCTGGGGAATAAGACCCTGCCCTGAGTCAGCTGACATCCCCGAGGGGAGAGGAGACAATAAACAAACAACTGATAAATATATCACACCTCAGGCATTGATGGGTGTTGCCGGGGCAAAAAAGCAGGGAAGAGGATAGAGGTTAACTACTGGGGAAGCGGATGCGGTGGGGGAGGGCTGCTGTTTTATATAGGACAGTACACGCAGGCCTCTCCACTAACATGAGATTTGACAGACACCGGAAGTAAGTGAGGAGGCAAGCCATTTGGTTATCACAGGGAAGAGGCTAGGTGCTTTATAGATGTAAACTCACTTGGTGCAACGCCTAACGCCAGAAACTGTATTACATGAGGTGGGGACCCTGCCAGGAGCATTCTAGGAAGAGCAAGGAGTCTGGGGTGGCTGGCAGAGCAGGGGATGGGGAGGGCGGCAGGGACCCTGGTCACGTACTGCCTCACGGGCCATTGTCAGGACGCTGGTGTTTCCAGGGTATCGGGATGACTTGATCTGACTTGTGTGTTTGCAGGATCCCCTGGGCTGCTGTGTTGCGAACAGCCTCCTTAGGCAGCTACTGTGATGGTCCAAGCGAGACAGAATGATAGTCAGCAGGCGGACGGGTGAGGAAGGTAGGGAGAGGTAGAGGACATCCTGGATGTATCTCCTCAGCAGAGTTGATTGGATTATAGGAATAGCTGTCAAAATCATCAGGGTCTCTCTGGGACCACCCAGTGAGTCTTGTCCCATCATTTACAACTGACTTTGAGGCTTAAGACAGCTAACGTGCCATCATGCAAAGAGATCAGCCGGGCTTCTGAAGTGGAAAAATGAGTCTAGCCAAACATTCAATCCCCACTGACATCTGCAACAAAGCATGGGGGGAAAGTTACACGAAGTTCATTTTGCAGCCAGGCGAGGACAATAGACCACAAAGGAAGCTAATATCTACACAGAAGTCTAGCAATTACAGGTAAATGTATGAGGATGGAGGATTTTAGACTAATTCCAATCAATATGCCATTGATGAGTGGTTCCCAATGTGCATGTGCTGGGAACAAGTGAAAGAAAGTTTCCCAGATCAAAATGAAGCTGAGGAACACTGGGTTGAATGACACTGAACTTGTTTCTTTGTACAGGACTTTTCAGGGCCTTTAATATGTTAATGTGCATCACCAGTTTCCAAAAGAGATCTTTATCAAGCTCATGCACTTTGTTGCTGTTGGTGTTGTTTTAATGGAGCCCCTTCCTAGAGTAAATATTATTTGAAACACTTTGGGGAAACCCTCAACAGACAGACCATATCACCTGAGCATCCCATAACTCAAAAGAGTTTTCTGGGGTCCTGTGCTGAGTGCTGGGGGTACAAAGAAAAGTAAGGACACCAAGCATCATGTGGTGGTTTGCAGGCTCAGGGGCACCTGCTCCCTCAGCTACCATCTGCCTGTCCAAGGCTGCCAGGTATGGGGTGAGGCTGCAAGGTGAAAGCAAAGCCTGGAGGAATCTAGCATGCAGGGCGCTTCTCCTCCACAAGACTCCTTGGCCCCATGTCCCTCTCCGTGAGCACAAGGATTTGGGAAAGGCCTCTGTCAAATGCACATTTTTTAAAGCACACTCCTCTTTTCACATTACTTTGTCACCTGAACTAATTAGAAGGGAACGAAGGAAAGAACACATGTAGAATAAGCTTCTGTGGCCCCTTTTATCAATACATAGAGCCCTTCCCTTTAGTCCTCATTACAGCTCCACAACAACGGAGCTAACATTTAGGAAATTTCGAGGAGCCTTTTGGGAAGCCTTTCCCTGTCCATCCATTTAGAGCTCAGAAGATCCCTTTGAAGGAGGTGGGTAATTGTTATTCAAACTGGAGGAAAGTGAGACCTGCAGACATCTGGTGACCTGCCCCAGGTCACACAGATCACAGCAGCAGAGCCCAATCCAAAGGTGGGTCTGTATCAAAGTCTGCTCTCTTCCTGATACACCAGTGCCTGGTTTATTCACTGCACAGCTGTCCAACAGGCAGACGCCCTACTGGAAACCTTAGCAAATGAACTTACAAAGCCCAGAGACTGAGTAAGCTGGAGGAATTTAACCCAGGGCACTGCTCAGAGCCTGAGCCGTCTAACCAGACCCCGAAGTGGTAGAAAGATGGAGACATGGCAGAGCCCAGGGCACCTTGTACATGTTCTGCCAAGACTGTGCTGTGTGTCCCGGTCTATGGCCCGGATAGAACTGGCTCTTGCCTATTTCAATTCCAGAGTTGTTCCTCTAGAGAACATTCTCATGGTGAAGCTTAAAGGTTCACCGACTTCCCAACCGTAACTCAGCAGATGGCTCAGCAGAGCACAAAATTCGGGGCAACAGGCAGCCCTTGACCTGCACTTGGATGATGGCTGGGGTCACTGAGAAGGAACACAAGTTGGGGCAGAGAAATGTCACGGTATACACATGTCACTTCAAAAAATAAAAGATGTCAGAAGGAGTACCTTTTTCATTCTCCTTACAAATGACTCCATCTATGTCATGGTACACACTCATTTTACACATCAGAAATTCATAAAATCTCTCCAAATAGCCTCTGTAACTGTAGCATTGCTTTCCTGGATAGGCAGGGAGTTTATCTGCCTTCCTTGACCACGAGTGATGTGATCCAAAGCAGGTCTGTTTTATGAAAAGATTCACTTTTAGATTCAATTTTACATTTGCACTTATCATATAAATGCTCATATTATTGTTTTCTATGCATAATAATCAATTTGCTAATTTTCACTGAAACATATCATTGAGACAACAACCTATACCTATTATAGATGTATGTATGTGTGTGTGTATGTGTGTGCTTGTGTATATATACGCTCCTTATGTTCTACCAATTTGAACACAGAATTTTAAACCCACCTCATTATTTTAGTATCAACGTTGAATCTCCAAAACCTGTGTATTTTACATTACTTTAATAAACTAGCTCAGAAAGGAGGTCGTGGGTCAAAGTATTTAAAGTGAAAAATCTTAACTATAATATTTTTAGCCCATTGTATGTGCCGTTCAGCTAGATACTTCATAAATATTACCTTACCATCACAAACCCATACAAAACGAGTGTTAGTATTGTGATTTTAAAGAAGAACAAACTGGAGTTCAGAAAGGAAACTTGACTTGCTCTCAGGGCGCTGCCACTCAGGTGGGAAAGCTGGGATGTGAACCACAGCCTGTGTTCCTCTAAACACTGAGCTCCAAGGATTCCAAGGCTCTGAATTGTGTGCACGTGTGTGTGCATGCACATGCACGTGTTTACAAGGAGGGGAAAAAAAGTCTCCTCATTTTGCACATGGGCCATCTGGGGACCAAGTCTAGGGTTGCCCAGTTCATTCAAGAAACGATGTCAGCAATGGGATGCTCTGGTTCACTGAGCTGACTTCTTTATCAAAGACAACCTCTCTGGTCCCACTGGAGACCAAAGCGCGGCCCACAGATCCAGGAACGGCAAGTCCCCCTAAGGCTGTCAATCTGGCGCTTAAGAGAGATTCTTTCAAAGATTTAGAAAATAGGGCTTCCCTGGTGGCGCAGTGGTTGAGAGTCCACCTGCCGATGCAGGGGACACGGCTTCGTGCCCCGGCCTGGGAAGATCCCACATGCCGCGGAGTGGCTGGGCCCGTGAGCCATGGCCGCTGAGCCTGCGCGTCTGGAGCCTGTGCTCCGCAACGGCAGAGGCCACAACAGTGAGAGGCCCGCGTACCGCAAAAAAATAAATAAATAAAAAAGATTTAGAAAATTAAACAAACTTGCACTCTTTTTGAGCTAGTATCCTGCATACCAGGAGAGCTTGAATCTCCATCCTATGGGTAAAACACTCATATCGACTTCAGGACACCCTTGTTTTATACTTTGGGGGTTATTTTATAACATTTAACTTGTGATGCCTCAAAAATTACAGAACAGGAAAAACAAATGTAGTACTCTCCCTCCCTCCACACCCCTCCCCCTTTCAGTTCTTATTTTCAGAAGAGCCTACTGACCCTAATGCTTCCAAAAACCTATGACAGGTTCTTACCACCAGTTAAAATAATCCACTTCTCTCGCGCCTCCCTGAAGAGGTTCTGTGACTCATCACAAGGCACACCCTCGCCGCAGTCTCCCCATTCAGAAAGATGCCCCTTCCTTTGTGTTGGCCTTAAACTACATCTGACAGCCTCTCTTCTTCTCTCACATACTTCCTCCCTGGGGTCTTCATGGATTCAGTGTAAGAGAGGCCCACCTCCAACCTCACATCACAGCCATGTACCCTACATGCCTGTCAGCTCAAGCTTGGAGTCTGCAATGACTGAACGCTGTTGTCCTTTCCCTACAGAACAATGCCTGCCTAATTAGTGTTTGCATGTTATCCAACCGACTTTAACATGAATCACACAGGCTTTGGAGAACAAACAGTCTCTCCCTCATTCTTAGCAGCATTTGACATGAATCAGGCCTTTACCTGGACAAGAACGCACAGGTAATGACGTTAGCCCGAATGTTTCACCACAGATACACTCTAGCCGTCCTGGGTATCGGCTGGAAGGTGGCTTATTTCGTGTATAAACGCTTGGACAACGTGCACGAGTGCTTTATCAGTATTTTACATGGAAAGTTATATAACTCAAGGTAACACAATTCCCAAACTACCGCTGAATGGGCCTTTCTGCTCCTTCCTTTAGAAATTACTTCATCTAAGTAAAGGGCTCCAGCCTTTTGAAACAGATCAAATAAAAGGGAGATATTGCTAAGAGGGTAAATGTGGGAGCTTAAACAGGCATCTTAATTAGCATCTTCTCTAGAGGGAAACTCCATTTCTGGATGTGGTAATTAATGAACATTTAGTCAATACAGAGATGACTGACTCATCCCAGATACATCCATCCTTTTTATTAAGTTCACTATGTTTTGCCTTTGGGGCTCTGGGACTCAAGTTTTGAAAAGAGTCAAGTCTTTATCAACAACTGCCGTCACTTTAATGAACAGAAAATTGGTTTTTAGGGGTTTTTTTCCTGCTGGATTTTTTTTAAAACTCAGCATACTTTAAAATACTTGACAGACAGGAGTGTTGGGAGTAGGAAAGGCAGGATTGGGCAGAAATATGTCTGATCTGAACAGAAGACAGTCGCCAGCAAGAACCTCAGAACTTTTTTTTCTTTAACGGAAAAGCATCTTTCCTCTTGACCTTAGTAGCTGTGCTAAGTCCAGTAAACCTCATTCATATTTGAGAAAGAAACTGTATTATCCGGTTTACATGGACGTTTTAGCTCGTATCACAGATCTTTAGCTATTGTCACCTCTTCGCTTATCTTGGTAAGGCAAGACCATCTATTCTTACAACTAGGATGGGGAGAAGCTTTGCCTTTTCTCCAAGTGCAGAAGGAAGAGAGAATGGCAACATTCTTAGGCAACTCTGATCTTGGGCGGCCTCGGCCTGCAGTGGCTTGAAGCAGGATTTCGGTTCCCAGCCAAAGATCCAAGTCAGGCCACGGCAGTGAGAGCGCTGAACCTTAGCCACTAGATCCATGGCCAGTGACAAGGCCCTGGCCTGTCAGCTGTGTAGAAATGAGTTTCCACAGAGAGACAGAAAGTAGTGAAACAAGTAAAGTGTTTATTAGGAGGAAAAAGGCTACGTGTGGATAGACACATGGGCGAGCTCAGAGAGAGAGTCGCACACTCGTGGTAGGTTGCATCACTTTTATGGGGCATTTCTTCCAGGTTTCCTTTGGCCAGTCATCTTGCTTTGGCTGGTTCTGAGTCCGTATTTGGTTTATCTCAGGGCCCTCCCCTGTGTACACGTGCAACTCTTAGCCAAGATGGTTACCAGCAAAGAGACCTATGGGTAGGTTGACATCATTTACTATGGGGTGGCACCCCTCCCTTTTTGACCTCCAAGGAGCATTTCTGCACATGTGTAGTTGGGAAGGTCTCCTTGACTTCGAGAATGAGGAATATGTGGTCTCTTTATCTCTTATCTGGGCAGGGCTCAGCCTCTCCTCCTCTTCATCTTGGATTATCTGTCCACAGGGGACAGACTCCAACTGTTCAGCCTGGGGCCCATCTATCTCCTGCCTCAACTCCAGCACAAGCAGGAATATGAGAGATCTAATTAACCTGTGAATTGAACATTTTCTCATTGTTTCTTCCTAGGCTTTATAAAAAATAGATTAGCAGGTTACCCAATCACAGACACCATGAAGCATTCAGCAGCACACCAGGCACTGCCGGTACTGCGGTACCTAATTTCACCTATAAGCTATCTTCTTTAATCCTCGCTAGGGCCAATTAACCAATTTATTCCTCAGGGGACACTTAGAAGGACTAAGGTTCAGAGAGGCTTTTACTGAGCCCCCAGCTCAGTCTGCAACAGATTCAGGAGTGGAATTCAGATCCACCTGCTTCCATGGCTTGTGTTCTTTCTCCCACATGGAAAGGCGGCCCTTACAGAGGCAAAGGTGTAACGAGCACAAGAGGATTATCCGGTGAGTGAGGCTGGGAACTCTCTGGCTTGCCTGGAAGTGAGCTAGCTAGAACGGGCTCCCCGGTGAGCAGGACTGAACCCCAGCATCACTCCGCACAGGACAGGAGCCCCCCAACTTTCCAGGCACAGGGCAGCTGGCATTTCTGAGCACTCCTTTAAAAAGGTAGCAACAAAGCTCAGACAGGTGCTTGACCCTAATGTGTACTCCTCTGTGCAGGTCACTCTCAGCCCAACAGGACAGGGGCTCTCACCTACACCCCAGACCCACTGTGAGTCCAACTATACCCACACTGAGCCACACAGGATGTCAAGATGACGGGGCCCATGTGCCTGCTCATGACAGGGACAGGCAGGCCATCAAATTCTGGATGGTCCTGAAGCGACCACATGTGGCCATCCCTGCACTTCCATACAAGCTGAGTGCTGGACTAGCAGCCGTGCCAAGCCAGGAGTATTAACCCACAGATGGGTTAATTTCCACGTACAAATGCCGAACTTGTAAAGCGACCTTGGTGGCTTTCTACTGATTTTTCAAAGGCTAATCACATTTCAGAGGCCCACTTCCCCAAGTAAGTTCCAATGCAACAAATCTCTATCAGGTTTTTTGGGTTTTTTTTTGCGGTACGTGGGCCTCTCACTGCTGTGGCCTCTCCTGTTGCGGAGTACAGGCTCCGGACGCGCAGGCTCAGCGGCCATGGCTCACGGGCCCAGCCGCTCCACGGCACGTGGGATCTTCCCGGACTGGGGCACGAACCCGCATCCCCTGCATCGGCAGGCGGACTCTCAACCACTGCGCCACCAGGGAAGCCCATCTATCAGGTTTTATATACCGCTCTCTCAACACAGCTAGGAGAAAACTGGCCTATTTATTGAACTAGGCTGTATTTAAAATAAATAGAATGCAAACATCATGAACTTTTCCTTTCACCAATGCACTGCTCCTTAGTGAGTTGTAGCAAATTAAGGCACTGCCTTTCAATAAAGGAGTTTCGGAGATTTTTATGGCTTAGAGCCAAACAGCATGCTATCTTACTTACTGCCAGATACCACTGCTTTAGGGAAGCGCTCAAATGTAAGCCTTGAATTCATCTAGAACCTGGTTTTCCCAGAGCATAATATAAAAGAAAGATGTTTTAACATAAGAAAAATCATCACAGTTCAGCTGGGACTAATGCATTTAAGGAGCAACGGAGAGGAAGCTCCTATGATTGCTTCTGCGGCTACATCTGCTTTATATTCCCAAATCACTCACCGGTGTCCATCCTCTGCTAAACTCAGTTATAAGGCTTCCCTGAAAATTGCTTTGGGGAGTTTGCCGACACAGAGACAACAGTGACAGCTAATCCTGGAGGGAGTTGATGTCTCTGGTCTTTAGTGTTCAGGCTGTCAAGAAGTGGCCCGTAATTCATTCTGTGTTCAACCCCGCTCAAGCATCTCCTCTGTGCTGGAGCAGAATTACGGAAACTCCATGCCCAGGGTGGTCATCACGGTCACGTCACCACTGCATTACCAACTAACACTCATATGTGCTTGCCGCAGGGCAGACATGTGGACGGTACTTCACACGCACTAACTCACTTAATCCTAGCAATTCTGTGAGACAGACACCATCATCATCACCCCTATCATACTGAGGAGGACACAGAGGTCCAGCAGGGTTGCATGCCACGAGCCACACAGCTGGCAGGTAGCAGAGCTTGGACTCACACCCAGGTCTGTCCAGCTCTGAAAGCCAGACTCCCCTCTACTCCAGCATAACTCTCAACCTCTCCAATGAATCAGAACCCACTGGAGCTTGTTAAAGCTGGCGCTCGCCAAGCCTCTCTACCCCACTCCCCCAGAGCCTCTCCCAGAAGGTCTGGGTGGGATCCAGGAACCTGAGACGATCCAGGTACCACATTCCCCATCTTGCACATTTCAGCAAATATGGACGATCAGCAGGAATCTGAGATAGAGGCTGACAGCTCCAGCTGTGGAGCAGGTGAGAGCATGACTTCCCGTGGGAACCGAGTTCCCACGGTTCTGCATGGGAACCGTGCGGCTGGCTGGTCCCCAGCCCACCTGTGCAGTGCTGATGGGTAGGCCGGCCAAGAGACGCCAACCCCAGTGTCACCCCACCCAAGCCAACTGGTAAGGGCTGTGATCTGACCAGGTGTCACCCCCTGGCCCTCTATCCATGAATCCCAGCGGGGAGCTGGCTGTTGTGTGCACCTGGCTTGTTCACTGTTGTCGCTCAGGGCACACGTGGTAGCAGGTGCTACAAGAGTCACACAAGAGGACTACTGCTTGTCACTACTGGATTTGGTCTTGCTCTCACTTGCCAATCCCTGGCCTTTCCCACAACCTCTGGGATTCCGTATCAATACAGCAGAGAAAATAACAGAGCATCGGCTGAAGGAGTAATGAGAGGGCCACCAATGACCAATGGTGCTTAATGCCAGGAGGCAGAAGCACTAGGTTTGTGGGTGGACGCCAAGACCAATGTATGATGGGCCAGTTGATGGAAACTGAGCAAAAGGCATGTATACTCTCTAGAGCCAAGGACACTTATTGACGCTAACCACTGCAGATGAGACAGGGTGTGTGTACATTATTTCAGCAAATCACTATCCAAGCATCAAGTAACATGAATCGAACCCCTATCATGCATGCATGCATTCATTCATTGAATAAACATTTACACCATGCCTACCCTATACCAGGCACCATTCCAGGCACAGAGATGTAGCCGTGAACAGTGTGACAGAATATCCCTTTCCATTAGGAAGTTACAGGACATGCACTGGGGGTTGGAGGAGATGAAGGTAATAAACATGATGCATTTCCTAGTCTCCAGGTGTACACAATCTGGAGCGAGTCCGGCAATGTAATTTAAATGCAGGAAGAGTGATATACATGCCTCATCTCACCTTTATGACACACTGTGACGATAAGCAAGTGTCCTACCCCCATTTTACAGATGTGAGAACTGAGACTCAGAGCATTTAAGTAACTGGTTCCATCATAAAGCTGGTTAGTGTACGAATAGGGATGTGGTGACGCAGATGCAATACTGCATCTATTACTATTTAGTACAAGCAGTATTCTTTGTGTTCTACAACAAAAGATGCGTCTCCCAGACGCATAGCACAGGGAGATCAGCTTGGTGCTTTGTGACCACCTGGAAGGGTGGGATAGGGAGGGTGGGAGGGAGGGAGACGCAAGAGGGAAGAGATATGGGAACATATGTATATGTATAACTGATTCACTTTGTTATAAAGTAGAAACTAACACACCATTGTAAAGCAATTATACTCCAATAAAGATGTAAAAAAAAAAAAAAAAGAAAATTGTATGCCTTGGGGGAAAATTTAATTCAAATACAACAAAGATATTCAATAAAAATTAAGTCTCTTGCCCAGCCCAGACCCTTCCAGAGAAACGATCACTATTATCAATTTCTGGAAATTACTTTACTATGAAGCTCTTCTTTTACCCTGTGTGTATCAAGCAAGTAAGACTGTTTGGAAAGGCTAGAAGCAGTAAGAAGAAAAAATTCTCAGAATGTCAGATAGGAGCCAATAGACCCAAATTCCACATTAAGAGTGGTTTTCCTCAATAAAAAAGAGAAAAAGCATTAAATATGTTCACGCAATGCTGCTCCCAGCACCTGGGCTTTAAAGAATTTTAAGAACTGTCACCAGACCCATAAAATGCATTACTTTGTCCAGACAGGGAATAAGTACTTTGTTCAAGTGCCTTTTCAGAGTAAAACCCATTGGGAGGCTTCTCCCTCCTTGGTGTCTTGCACCAGAGCTGAGGTCTGGATACCGCCTGCCTGGGGACAGGGTCAGACCAATTATCAGGGACAATCAACACCTGCAGTGGTGACAGGGTGGTGCCTTCTTGCCCTATGAATGTGCACCTGCACTGAGATTGATGGGAAAACCACACATCGACTCCACCGGTTAAGAATGTTCGTATCCTTACTGGACTAAGATCCTGAGTCCCAAGAGCTAAGGGCTCAATATTGACTCATCAATTCCTTACCCAAGGGCTCTATAGAATGGTCTCAGAAGTGTGGTTGGAAAAGAGGACGCTCTGATGACCCTGATCAGCAGGATGGAGGGGGGCTGTGTTGACTGGGTGCCTGTCTGGGGGAGATGCCAACTTAGCTAACAGAAAAGAATTCATGCAGCCTCCCTGGGCTTGGATCTTCCCATGTTTAAAGGCAGATCGAAAGAACCCAGTAAACATTGGTTGGATGGATGGTTAGGTTAGACCAGAAATCCTTCACATGACCAGCTTTAACACTCTAAGAATTTGAACCCTTCTGCGTTGATAAAAGGTACACTTATTTGGTGTCCCTTTATGCAGCCTTCAACTCACTAAGAAGTTTCCCTGGGGGTGTATCTGAGACCAAGAGCTTAACCAGCATTCAGGCATCCTTCTCACATCACATCCTTCTGTCCTTCAGCTCCTAGCATGGGGCTCAATCGCTCCAAATGACAGGCAGGAAGAATGGCACACACAGCAGGCCAGTGCACCCAGGAGGCGGGGCAGGAAGTGCTGGCATGTTCCCCAAAGAAGTCCAGGCTGGATAAGGAGCAAGTCAGGGGGTTCTCATGGACCACAGTGACGAGAGGCAGGAATCTATTCCATAGCACTCCTCCTATTCCTGCTGTCACAGGCAGCATCCTGTGACATGTGCTGGTACTGAGTCCCACAGCCCTACCCACCCCCACCCCCCGTGGTACTCCCAGTGGTGGGAAAAGAGGGTCTACGGTGCAAATACAGCATCTTTCCCCCCGGGTCTTTAAAGCATGTTAACTGCTTATTTAGAGAAAATGGTTTAAGATGGTAAAAGGTAAATTTGGCTTGTTTTTGATTAGACATTCACAGTTATATCTTAGGAACGGCTGAAAATGAGATATATGAGCTGGAAGAATAGCTAAAAGATGATGAAGACAAGGTGAACTGCATATTTAGAAGACAGAGAGACAAAGACAGACTGATCACCCTTGTTTCAGATTACATTCCTCTGAGGGAAATGAACAGCCAATGTGCAAAGCCACTCACCTTCCCCCGATTCAGCAGATGTTGGGGCATTCCAAGTTGCCAAGGCAACACCAGCTGAGCAAGAGATGAATACAAGCCTGTACACATGTGGGCACAGGCACCCATGCATAACACCTCCCTGTAAGCAGGGACACACCTATAGAGAATGCTCTCTACCAGCAAGGGACTCATTTCCACATTGCTCCTTTGGGCAAATCTGAAAGGTGCTGATGGCTACTGCTTCCAGAAGGATTTTAAACATACAAATATAGCAAATAATTTAATAACCCTAACCAAGCTTAGATTTAACAAATATTACCGTTTTGTACTACTGATTTCAGCTCCCTCTTTTTCATTCTGATACTGATTTCAGCTCCCTCTTTTTCATTCTGATTCTATTTGTGTTTGTAAAGAAATAAAACTTTACAGAGTGGAAGCCTCCTTTTTACTCCAGCTCAATCCAACTTTCCCACCTTTCCTTCCCAGAGGACACTGCTCTTCTAACCTTCTACGTGTCTTTCCCATGCATGATTTTATAATTTTGGTACTTATGTATTACCATAAACTATGTAAAAGTGCTATTTAAAAAAATTTACATAAATGGAATACTACTTGACTGTAACTTTGCTGGTTCAACAGTAAGCTATCCATATTTATCTAATCCATTCATTTAATTGCTATGGAGTATTCGATCTTATACATATAAAATACTTTATTCATCCATTCCCTAAATGATGGACATTTGATTGGTCTCAGCTTCTAACTCTTACAAAGAACACTACAGCCAACACTCTTATACAAATATGTTTCCTCATGCATACATGCTGGATTTCCTCTGGAGCCTATCTGTAGATGGATTTTCTCTAGAGTGTACTGTAAATGTAGAACTGCTGATTTGTATTAGAAACTGCCACTTACTCTCCAAAGTGATTTTACCAATTTTTATCCCCAGCAGCACTGTATGAAAATCTCCACATTTTTTTTTTTTTTTGCGGTACGCAGGCCTCTCACCGCCGCAGCCTCTCCCGTTGCAGAGTACAGGCTCCGGACACGCAGGCTCAGCGGCCGGCCATGGCTCACAGGCCCAGCTGCTCCGTGGCACGTGGGATCCTCCCGGACCGGGGCACGATCCTGCGTCCCCTGCATCGGCAGGCGGACTCCCAACCACTGCACCACCAGGGAAGCCCGAAAATCTCCACATTTTTGCCAACTCTTAGTGTTGTCAGATTTTAATTTTTGCCAGTCTGAGAAGTGTGGGATTATATCTCACTGTGTTGTTTTTAATTTGCATTTCCCTGACTACTGGTGAGTTTGACCATCTTTTATGCTTATTGTCCATTCAGTTTTCTTGCCTCTGATTTCTCCCTATTCCCAACCTGTACCCATTATTCTGTGGCATAGCCTTTTCTTCTTACTGATTTGTAGAAACTCTTTAAATATTCTGGATATTAATCCCTGACTGATTCTGCAGACTATTATTATAGTATGCCTTTTAATTCAGTTTATGGTGTCCTATTATTAATAAGATTTTAATTTTAATGTAATCCATTTCTTTTTAAAGGTTTGCTCTTTTCTTCCTAAAAGGTCTAAATTTGGGGCTTTTCATATTTAGGTCTTTAATCATCTTTTTTAAATTAATTAAAATGTAATCAATTTTTTAATAAAGTGTGAAGTAAGGATCTGATTTTCTTTTTGTTCCTTTTAGTTTGCTGGCAGTTTAGGCATTCACTGAATAAATGGGTTTTCCTCACTTATTATAACATCGCTGCTCTCATTTACATGCCCAGACACGCATACACTGACTTCTGGTCACAGCAGGCAGTTTAAATGGTATATATTTCTATACCCCTGTGCCAATGCAACATACCCAAATTACTACAAGTTATAATCCAGATAACTATTAGGGCAATTTCCCTTCCTATATAATCCCCTTATATAAAACTATGTTCATTATTCTTGATCAATTACTTTTATACATGGATTTTAGGAGTATCTTGTATTGTTATATATATATATATTTATTTATACACACACACACTTGCACACACACACCTGCACACACCACCTGTTTTCTTTTTATTGCAATGGCATTGCAATTACAGATTATATTGGGGGAGAAATAATATCTTTTGATACTGAATCATTCTATCCATGAACATAGTATGTTTTACCCTTCGTTTAAAAGTCTTCTTTTATACCCTTCAATAAGGGTTTTATAATATTGTCCATAAAGGTCTTGCTTATTTTTTCAATTTCTTTTCCTTACATACTTTATGGTTTTTGTTGCTGGTGTAAACATTCTTTTTTTTTTTTAACTTTTTCGTTTCTACTTGGTTTTGTTTCTCTATAGGAACACTACTGATTTTTGTACATAGATCTTGTATCCACCAAACCTGAATTCTTACTAATAGTTTATAGATTTTCCTTTTTGACATTGATAATCATATCATCTGTGAATATGGGCAATTTTGTTTGTTCTTTCCTGATTTTACACCCCTTTTATTTTCTTGTCTTACTAAGTAGCTAGGACATCCAGTGTGATAGTGAATGGAAGAAATGAAAGCATCCTGAAATCATTCCTAAAGTTTCACAGTGAAGTATCATGCTCACCATAGTGTTTTTGTTTTTTGGGGGTTTTTTGGGTAGATATTTTTTTTTTTTTTTTTTTTTTTTTTTGCGGTACGTGGGCCTCTCACTGTTGTGGCCTCTCCCGTTGCGGAGCACAGGCTCCGGACGTGCAGGCTCAGTGGCCATGGCTCACGGGCCCAGCTGCTCCGTGGCATGTGGGATCTTCCCAGACCGGGGCACGAACCCATGTCCCCTGCATCGGCAGGCGGACTCTCAACCACTACGCCACCAGGGAAACCCGGTAGACATTTTTTATCAGAATAAGGAAGTTCCCTTCTATTTCTAAATTGTTCAGATTTTTCTAATTTGTTTTTTCTTGTTTTGTGTTTTTAAACATGAATGCATATTATACTTTGTGAAAAGCTTTTTTTCCCACTTACCTTATGTAAGAGATGTACAAGATTTTTAAAGAAAAGCTGTCAGGGTGCATAACTACTTTTCTCCTCCAGGGTCAGAAACAGACTTGAAAAGACTAAATCTCTAGTCCGCCAGCCAGGCTAGGTCTATGCATCCGAGTCTGACCTCCCACTAGGTACCTCCATGGACCACACAGGTCAGCAGCTCTTCTGTGGTTGCCCGTTGGAATGCCTCAATACTGTTTCGGTCTGAAATTATCCTTAAATTTCCTTTGGGGGGAGGGGGAATTCTTGGGTGAGCTTTTGTGTGTGTGTGTGTGTGTGTGTGTGTGTGTGTGTGTGGTTTTTTTTGTGGTACGCGGGCCTCTCACTGTTGTGGCCTCTCCCGTTGCGGAGCACAGGCTCCGGACGCACAGGCTCAGCAGCCATGGCTCACGGGCCTAGCCGCTCCGCAGCATGTGGGATCTTCCCGGACCGGGGCACGAACCCATATCCCCTGCATCGGCAGGCGGACTCTCAACCACTGCGCCACCAGGGAAGCTCTTGTGTGAGCTTTTAACTCCTAACCATTAGCTGTTTATGACACTAGCTCTCCAATACGGTCATTATGAAGAGGAAGGAAACTCGTCCTGATGCAGGGCACCCACATTATCCTACGGTATCCTCACAAGGAATCAATGAGGTCAGCATCATTATCCTCCTTTTCTACTCAACGAACCTCGGGGAGGTTAAATAACTTGTCCAAAGTCTCATATCGAAAAGTGATGGAACTGGGATTAGAAACCCCATGTGTGTGACTTCCTTTCACACCCTGCACTTTACACTGCTTGTGGCACTGTCCCCAAATCTCCAAGTACAGTGGGTCCCCTGTATCTGCCAATTCCACACCTGTGGATTCAACCAACCTCAACCAACATCGGATAGATTGTGTACTATGTTTACAATCTGCTGACGGTTGAATCTGCAGATGTGGAACCATGGATACAGAGGGTCATCTAAGGGACTTGAGCATCATCAGAATTTAGTATCCATAGGGGGTTCTGGACCCAATCCCCTGTGGATATCGAGGAATGACTGCACACCCAAAGAACTACCTCTGGCTTCATAATGTACAACTCACAGAGCCAGCAAAGCCATTCTCCTTTCTTTGTTTTATTTTTGTCTTTCCAACTACTTTGTGAATTAGTGGCTGTGGTTCCAGCACTCTGCATAGTGCTGTGAATAATGTAATTAAGCACAGGAAATGATTTCCTGTTGTTAGTTTGCATCCTAGCAATGAAGGTCAGGGCATGCTCAGGAAGTTGGCTTTTCCTATGTGAGAATTCAGGGCAGCATCCCAAATGGGAGTCTCCTTTAGAGAGCTGGGATCACATGGGCTGGGACACCAGGGCTCAGAGAACAGGGAGTATCCAAGCACAGTGCATGGCTTCAGGACCCAAGGCAGAGAGCAGGACCCTTCCAGATGAATGAGTCAGTCCCCCTTTAGCAGTAGCAAACAAAAGGTGCTGGGCAAGGGAAGGGAACTCAGGTGTGCTGACCGTGCCCCCACCCCCAGCTATAGACCTTTCATGCCTTATCTCATTTAACCCTAAAAAAATCCCCAAAGAATTGCTATTATCTTAGCTTTACAATTGAGTGGACAGAGGCCCACCTGATTTTAGAACTGATGTCCTAAAGCATGTTCCTCTTAAAGGACAACACAAAGTACTTGTTGAGAACATGGACCCTGGCTAGACTGCTTAATTTAAGTCCCAGTTCAGCCTTTCACAAATTCTGTGACTTTGGGCAAGTCATCTCTGGGCCTCAGTTTCCACATGTATCAAATGGGTATAACAACAACAGTACCTCCTTCAAAGGGTTGTTGTGAGGGTTAATAGTTTAATATTTGCAAAGGTCTGGCACAGGTGGGCTATGTATTAGTTCTCTATCGCTGCATAGCAAATTGCCTCAAAACCTAGAGGCTTAAAGCAGTAATAAGCATTTCTCATCTAAGTACAGGGCATATATACAATGGACTATTACTCAGCCATAAAAAAAGAACAAAATAATGCCATTTGCAGCAACATGGATGGACCCAGAAATTGTCATACTGAGTGAAGTAAGTCAGACACAGAAAGACAAATATCATATGACATTGCTTATATGTGGAATCTAAAAAAAAAGGGTACAAATGAACTTATTTACAAACCAGAAGTAGAGTCACAGATGTAGAAAACAAACTTATGGGTACCAGGGGATAAGGGTGGGAGGGATAAATTGGGAGACTGGGACTGACATATACACACTACTATATATAAAATAGTAACTAATAAGAAAATGCTGTATAGCACAGGGAACTCCACTCAATACTCTGTAATAGCCTATATGGGAAAAAATCTAAAAATAAAAAGTGGATATATGTATATGTATAACTGATTCGCTTTGCTGTATTCCTGAAACTAACACAACATTGTAAATCGACTATACTCCAATAAAAAATTGTTTTTTAAATGTGCAGAAATTTGAGTGGTTCTGGCTTTTGGTCTCTTGTGAGGCTTTAATCAAGACATCAGCTGGGGCTGCAGGCATCTAAAGGCTTGACTGGAGCTGCAAGATCTGCTTCCGAGATGGCTCGTTCACATGGCTGGCAAGTTGGTGCTGGCAGCTGGCAGGAGGCCTCAGTTCTCCATGGGGGAGAGTCCTCCCAACATGTGGCCAGCTTCGCCCCAGAGCAAGTGATCCGAGAGCAAGGGGGAAGCAGCAATATCTTTTATGACCTAGCCTTGGAAGTCACACATCACTTCCCCATCATCATACTGGTTACAGCACTATTCACCATGGGAGGGTATGAATACCAGGAGACAAGGATTATTGGAGGCCAACCTAGCAGGCTGCTTACCATAGGACCAGGTCCATTAAATGAAGAAAGGCCTTGGATCTTGCATTCTACATACCCGGCATCTGGTGAGATAATCACTACACATTTATCAGAAGAATGGACGTATGAATGAAAAGAAGAAATGCCCAAGTCACGCAGCCAAGTTCCATTTTTGTTCTCTGTTGTTTTACTACGCGTTTTCTGAGCCATTTCTAAGGAAGGACCTATTAGCTCGCAATTTCTACTCTAAATCATCATCTCTATAAATTAGTTCTCAGATTTCATCTTCCTATAAAAGTGTTTGGAGAGGTGACCTCAAACCCAAAGTGCTCTGTAACTTTCTCCTTCACCAAAGATCGACAGTGTGAAGCCTGGAGCTGCTACAGCTATCTTGTGTCCAGGAAGGGAGCTCGTCTATGGATGAGTCTGATGCACTCAGGATGGAAAAGTAGAAAGATAGAAAGAAACTTGACTTTGATGACTTAATGAAGGTGCAGTTAACCCATCCCTGAATTATCCTACTTTGGGGCTTCTTGTTATATAAAGTAATAAATTTCTTATTCTTAAAATAAGAAAAAAAAAGATATATCACTATGAATACTCTCTCTAGAAATCAGAAGACTCGAAACAAAGTTGACTGAAATTGTATGCCTTGGTTGACACGTCTGCACTAAAATGATTTTGGAGAGACCAGTATGTGTCCGCAGACAATCGTGGGAAAGTTCCTCCCTGCACAAAGGCAGACTATCTGATTCCTTCTCTCCCCACCAAAGCTGTACCCGAGAGATTAGCCTGGCTGAAACCCAGAGGAGGCTGCTCACTGAAGCCAGAGAGCCCAGGAGCAGGGAGGGACGGAGTGCCTAAGGAAGGGGAAACACCACCTCTCCGAGGGTCTGGGCTCTCCTTCAAGGTCCCTGACTCCTGCTTCTTAGCAGCTGAGAAAACGTGAGAACGTCAGATCCATGCCAGGGATTTTAGACCTGGGGACATGTCACAGTAATGATGGCCCCCCTCGGCCATAGGATGGCCTTCCCAACAGTGTCGGCAGTTCAACCCAGAATGATATTCTCAACTTTCGCCACTGCGCTAACTCACCAGAGATGCAACCATTCGCTCCTGGAAAGCACTGATGGTAAGTATCTCCTACAATACTAACGTATCTGAGGACATTACACTCAGATCAAACTGGTGCGGCTGACCGTCCTGAGAGGCTTTCATACTGTCCCTGGTTCCCTCCAGTAACAAAGGAGCATAAATGACCAAATTTGGTCTTTACTAGGCGTATAGAGGCCTAGTGAGAGCACAGCATGTCCAGCGTATGTTTCACTCTGTGCCAGGCTGTTGAGACCTTACTCTTGGAAGATGCCCATGTTTGACCAGCATGACCTCCATGTTTGCAGCCTCAAAAGATTTTTGAATGTACCATGGATGGAGTTATAAGAAAACATAAAAAACATGGAGCTGGGAGTCAAGAAAGGGGTCACTGATGGTCACAATCTTCACAAGGTTAAAGCTGACAACAGCTCCTGGGCTCTGCTCCCCAGTAGGAAAATACAGTGAAACTAGGTAAATATTGGGTGGAAATGCTCATTTTTAGCAGTGAGTATATTTGCTAAATCTTGATTGAATGACGTCATCACTGAATTCAGAGCATTCTTCCCCATTTTACACTGGCTTCTATGACATTCAATTTGTATTAAATGCTTAAGGACAAATGCTCACCTTGACATTTCAGAAGGGCAACAGCATAGTAACAAAGCAAAGTGTAACCCCACCTCAAAGTGTGAATTAAAACATCAGCTGTGAACTCCTGTGAGACAAGTAGAGCTCCAAGTAGAAAAGTCTGATAAAAAACTCCGACCATTCATGCTTGAGGGGCTTTTGAAAGTCTGTAGTTGATCACTCTGGTGTCACCCAGAACTTTTTTCCATGCACTTCTTTGTGTCATTTTTAGACACATCATTCTCAGAGTTGCTACCTTCTCCTTTGGTTTATGCTAGATTCAAATTACCTAGCTTTATGCAAGCATAATGAATAAAATCTCGCCTGATTTGGTGTGTATATAATTAATTCTTGTTCTTCATCATCAGAGTGCTGATGACCGATAGTCAGTAGCCACATGGGGCTCATCCAGATTGAGATGGGCCAAAAGTGTGTAAAGCACACACCAGACTTCAAAGACTTAGTGTGCAAAAACGGAATGGAAGTATCTCTCACTAGCAACTTTTTTCTATTGATTCCATGTTGAAATATTTTAGAAACATTGGGTGAAATGAAATATATTAACAAAATTAATTGCCCCTGTTCCTTTTTATATTTTTTTACCTAAAATTTTATTTATTTATTTTTATATAGCAGGTTCTTATTATTTATCTATTTTATACATTTTAGTGTATATATACCAATCCCAATCTCCCAATTCACCCCCCCCACCCGCTTCCTCCCTTGGTGTCCATATGTTTGTTCTCTACATTCGTGTCTCTATCTCTGCCCTGCAAACAGGTTCATCTGTACGATTTTTCTAGGTTCCACATATGTGCGTTAATATACGATATCTGTTTCTCTCTTTCTGACTTACTTCACTCTGTATGACAGTCTCTAGATCCATCCACGTCTCTACAAATGACCCAATTTCATTCCTTTTTATGGCTGAGTAATATTCCATTGTATATATGTGCCACATCTTCTTTATCCATTCGTCTGTCAGTGGGCATTTAGGTTGCTTCCACGTCCTGGCTATTGTAAATAGTGCTGCAATGAATATTGGGGTGCATGGGTCTTTTTGAATTACGGTTTTCTCAGGGTATATGCCCAGTAGTGGGATTGCTGGGTCATATGGTAATTCTATTTTTAGCTCTTTAAGGAACCTCCATACTATTCTCCATAGTGGCTGTATCAATTTACATTCCCACCAACAGTGCAAGAGGGTTCCCTTTCTCCACACCCTCTCCAGCATTTGTTGTCTGTAGATTTTCTGATGATGCCCATTCTAACTGGTGTGAGGTGATACCTCACTGTAGTTTTGATTTGCATTTCTCTAATAATTAGTGATGTTGAACCCTTTTTACTTTTTAAAATGTGACTCCCAGACAATTTTAGACACTGCATATGGTTTGCATCTGTTTACCGGACAGCACTGGGTATCTCTAAACTAGAGATTGCAAACTGGCAGCTGAGGTCCACACAGGACTAACAGACACAGTTTATATGAGCTATATGATGTTAGGTCAAAGGATGATTTTATTTTATTTTATTTTAATTTTATATTGGAGTATAGTTGATTAACAATGTTAATTTTAGGTGTACAGCAAAGTGATTCAGTTATACATATACATGTATCTATTCTTTTTCAAATTCTTTTCCCATTTAGGTTATTACAGAATATTGAGCTATACAGTAGGTATATGTTTTAAATATTATAAGTATTACAAATATTGAGCTATACAGTTGGTTATATATTTTAAATTTAGCAGTGTGTACATGTCAATCCCAAGGATGCTTTTAAATTCAAACAACTGCTATCATTTATAAAATCAGGTGATTCAAAACAAAGAAATGGACTCTGCATCCTCTCTAAAAACAAAGAAATCTGGTAACACTGGGTCCAAGATGGCACATTCTTAGATGGCAAGGATGGCCAGGAGCTGCCCCGCTTGGGCAGGGCCCTCCACTGCTCCACTGTCCCCACAAGGCTGTACTGCTCCCCAACACTGAAGTGAATGTCAGCTGCCATTTTTCACCGCACCCCTGCCAGCATCACACACTCACTCAAATTCCCTTCCTGGTTTCTACAGGCAGGAAGAATCCTGTATTTGAGGGCCCCATTCCAGACTGGGGCTGGGAGGCATTTCAGGCAAGAGCAAAAGCAGTTGGGAGAGACTGATCAAGGCATGTCTGCCTAAGAGAAAAGATCTAGAAAGAGAGGTGGGTTTAAGCATATGTGTTTAGTTGAGGGATCTTTTTCTTTTCTTTTGAGGCTGGACATCCAAATGGAGATGCCCAGGACATTTGGAAATATATAACTGTATATATATATATATATATATATATATATATATATATATATATATAGGAAAGAGCCAGAGGTAAGAACAGTGCCTTAGGGACACCCAGAGTCAAGAGGAAGAAAGATGAAAAAAAAAGGCTCAAGAGTTTAAGAAGAGGCAGATTGGTTCAAGATGGCGGAGCAGAAGGACATGCCTGGAATCACAGCTAACTGCTGAACAATCATCAACAGGAAGGCACTGGAACTCACCAGAAAAGATACCCCACATTCAAAGACAAAGGAGAAACCACAATGAGACTGTAGGAGGGGCGCTATCACAACAAAATCAAATCCCATAACTGCTGGGTGGGTGACTCACAAACTGGAGAACACTTATACCACAGAAGTTCACCCACTGGAGTGAAGGTTCTGAACCACACGTCAGGCGTCCCAACCTGGAGGCCTGGCATCGGGAGAAGGAATTCCTAGAGAATCAGACTTTGAAGGCTAGTGGCATTTGATTGCAGGAGTTCGGCAGGACTGGGGGAAACAGAGACTCCATTCTTGGAGGGCACACACAAAGTAGTGTGTGCATCGGGGCCCAGGGGAAGGAGAAGTGACCCCATAGGAGACTGAACCCGACCTACCTGCTGGGGTTGGAGGGCCTCCTTCGGAGGCAGGGGGCAGCTGTGGCTCACCAAGGGACAAGCACACTTGCAGTGGAAGTTCTGGGAAGTACTCCTTGGTGTGAGCCCTCCCAGAGTCTACCATTAGCCCCACCAAAGAGCCTAGGTAGGCTCCAGCGTTGGGTCACCTCAAGCCAAACAACCAAGAGGAAGGGAACTCAGCCCCACCCATCAGCGGACAGGATTAAAGTTTTACTGAGCTCTTCCCACCAGATCAACACCCAGCTCTACCCACCACCATTCCGTCCCATCAGGAAGCTTGCACAAGCCTCTTAGATAGCCACATCCACAAGAGGGCAGACAGCAGAAGCACAAAGAACTACAATCCTGCAGCCTGTGGAACAAAAACCACATTCACAGAAAGACAGACAAGATGAAAAGGCACAGGACTATGTACCAGATGAAGGAACAAGAAAAAACCACAGAAAAACAACTAAATGAAATGGACATAGGCAACCTTCCAGAAAAAGAATTCAGAATAATGATACTGAAGATGATCCAGGACCTTGGAAAAAGAATAGAGGCAAAGATCAAAAAGATGCAAGAAATGTTTAACGAAGATCTAGAAAAATTAAAGAACAAACAAACAGAGATGAACAATACAATAACTGAAATGAAAAATATAGAAGAAGGAATCAACAGTAGAATAACTGAGGCAGAAGAAAGGATAAGTGACCTGGAAGACAGAATGGTGGAATTCACTGCTGTGGAAGAGAATAAAAAAAAAAGAATGAAAAGAAGTGAAGACAGCCTAAGAGACCTCTGGGTCAACATTAAACACAACAATATTTTGCATTATAGGGATCACAGAAGGAAAAGAGAGAAAGGACCTGAGAAAATATTTGAAGAGATGACAGTGGAAAACTTCCCTAACATGGGAAAGGAAATAGCTACCCAAGTCCAGGAAGTGCAGAGGGTCCCATACAGGATAAACCCAAGGAGAAACACAACAAGACACACAGTAATCAAATTGGGAAGAATTAAAGACAAAGAAAAATTATTGAAAGCAGCAAGGGCAAAATGACAAATAACATACAAGGGAACTCCCATAAGGTTAACAGCTGATTTCTCAGCAGAAACTCTACAAGCCAGAAGGGAGTGGCATGATATACTTAAAGGGATGAAAGGGAAGAACCTAAAACCAAGATTACTCTACCATGCAAGGAACTCATTCAGATTTGATGGAGAAATCAATAGCTTTTCAGACAAGCAAAAGCTAAGAGAATTCAACACCACCCAACCAGCTCTACAACAAATGCTAAATGAACTTCTCTAAGTGGGAAACACAAGAGAAGAAAAGGACCTACAAAAACAAACCCCCAAAATTAAGAAGATGGTAACAGGAACATACATATCAATAATTACCTTAAATGTGAATGGATTAAATGTTCCAACCAAAAGACACAGGCTTAATGAATGGATACAAAAACAAGACCCATCTATATGCTGTCTACAAGAGACCCACTAGGGACACATACAGACTGAAAGTGAGGGGATGGAAAAAGATATTCCATGCAAATGTAAATCAAAAGAAAGCTGGAGTAGCAATACTCATATCAGATAAAATAGACTTTAAAATAAAGAATGTTACAAGAGACAAGGAAGGACACTACGTAATGATAAAGAGATCAATCCAAGAAGACGATATAACAATTATAAACATATATGCACCCAATATAGGAGCACCTCAATACATACGGCAACTGCTAACAGCTCTAAAAGAGGAAATCGACAGTAACACAATAATAGTGGGGGACTTTAACACCTCACTTACACCAATGGACAGATCATCCAAAGTGAAAATAAATAAGGAAACAGAAGCTTTAAATGACACAGTAGACCAGATAGATTTAATTGATATTTAGAGGCCATTCCATCCAAAAACAGCAGATTACACTTTCTTCTCAAGTGCACATGGAACATTCTCCAGCATAGATCACATCTTGGGTCACAAATAAAGCCTTAGTAAATTTAACAAAATGGAAATCATATCAAGCATCTTTTCTGACCACAATGCTATGAGATTAGAAATCAATTACAGGGAAAAAAATCATAAAAAACACAAACACATGGAGGCCAAACAATACATTACTAAATAACCAAGAGATCACTGAAGATATCAAAGAGGAAATCAAAAAATACCTAGAAACAAATGACAATGAAAACACGATGATCCAAAACCTACGGGATGCAGCAAAAGCAGTTCTAAGAGGGAAGTTTACAGCTGTACAAGCCTACCTCAAAAAACAAGAAAAATCACAAATAAACAATCTAGCATTACACCTAAAAGAACTAGAGGAAGAACAAACAAAACCCAAAGTTAGCAGAAGGAAAGAAATCATAAATATCAAAGCAGACATAAATGAAATAGAAACAAAGAAAACAATAGCAAAGATCAATAAAACTAAAAGCTGGTTCTTCGAGAAGATAAACAAAAAAACTGATAAACCATTAACCAGATTCACCAAGAAAAAGAGGGAGAGGACTAAAATCATAAAATTAGAAATGAAAAAGAAGTTACAGCAGAGACTGCAAAAATACAAAGCATCCTAAGAGACTACTACAAGCAACTCTATGCCAATAAAATAGACAACCTGGAAGAAATGGACAAATTCTTAGAAAAGTACAACCTTCTGAGGCAGGGCAGAAAGAAATAGAAAATATGAACAGACCAGTCACAAGCACTGAAATTGAAACTGTGATTAAAAATCTTCCAACAAGCAAAAGTCCAGGACCAGATGGCTTCACAGGTGAATTCTATCAAACATTTAGAAAAGAGCTAACACCCATCCTTCTCAAACTCTTCCAAAAAATTCTGGAAGAAGGAACACTCCCAAACTCATTCTATGAGGCAACCATCACCCTGATACCAAAACCAGACAACGACACTACAAAAAAAGAAAATTACAGACCAATATCACCGATGAATATAGATGCAAAAATCCTCAACAAAATACTAGCGAACAGAATCCAACAACACATTAAAAGGATCATACACCATGATCAAGTGGGATTTATCCCAGAGATGCAAGGATTCTTCAATATATGTAAATCAATCAATGTGATACACCTTATTAACAAATTGAAGAATAAAAACCATATGATCATCTCAATAGATGCTGAAAATGCTTCTGACAAAATTCCACACCCATATTTTTCCACACCCATTTATGATAAAAACTCTCCAGAAAGTGGGCATAGAGGGAACCTACTTCAACATAATAAAGGCCATATATGACAAACCCACAGCAAACATCATTCTCAATGGTGAAAACCTGAAAGCATTTCCTCTAGGAGCAGGAACAAGACAAGGATGTCCAATCTCACCAATATTATTCAACATAGTTTTGGAAATCCTAGCCATGGCAATCAGAGAAGAAAAAGAAATAAAAGGAATACAAATTGGAAAAGAAGAAATAAAACTGTCACTGTCTGCAGATGACATGATTCTATACATAGAGAATCCTAAAGATGACACCAGAAAACTACTAGAGCTAATCAATAAATTTGGTAAAGTTGCAGGATACAAAATTAATGCACAGAAATCTCTTGCATTCCTATACACAAATGGTGAAAAATCTGAAAGAGAAATTAAGGAAACACTCCCATTTACCGCTGCAACAAAAAGAATAAAATACCTAGGAATAAACGTACATATCATTAAAGATGATACCAACAGATGGAGAGATATACCATGTTCTTGGATTGGAAGAATCAATATTGTGAAAATGACTATACTACCCAAAGCAATCTACAGATTCAATGCAATCCCTATCAAATTACCAATGGCGTTTTTTACAGAACTAGAAGAAAACATCTTAAAATGTGTATGGAGACACAAAAGACCCCAAATAGCCAAAGCAGTCTTGAGGGAAAACAACGGAGCTGGAGGCATCAGACTCCCTGACTTCAGACTAGACTCCCTGACTTCAGACTAGACTACAAAGCTACAGTAATCAAGAGAATATGGTACTGGCACAAAAACAGAAATATAGATCAATGGAACAGAATAGAAGGCCCAGAGATAAACCCACATACCTATAGTCAACTAATCTATGAGAAAGCAGGCAAGGATATACAATGGAGAAAAGACAGTCTCTTCAATAAGTGGTGCTGGGAAAACTGGACAGCTACATGTAAAAGAATGAAATTAGAACACTCCCTAACACCATACACAAAAATAAACTCAAAATGGATTAGAGACCTAAATGTAAGACTGGGCAGTATAAAACTCTTAGAGGAAAACATAGGAAGAACACTCTTTGACATAAATCACAGCAAGATATTTTTTGATCCACCTCCTAGGGTATTGGAAATAAAAAGAAAAATAAACAAATGGGACCTAATGAAACTTAAGAGCTTTTGCATAGCAAAGGAAACAATAAACAAGAAGAAAAGAAAACCCTCAGAATGGGAGAAAATATTTGCAAATGAATCAGCGGACAAATGATTTATCTCCCAAATATATAAACAGCTCATGCAGCTCAATATTAAAAAAACAAACAACCCAATCCAAAAATGGGCAGAAGACCTAAATAGACATTTCTCCATAGAAGACATACAGATGGCCAAGAGGCACATGAAAAGCTGCTCCACATCACTAATTATTAGAGAAATGCAAATCAAAACTACGATGGGGTATCACTCACACCAGTTAGAATGGGCATCATCAGAAAATCTACAGACAACAAATGCTGGAGAGGGTGTGGAGAAAAGGGAACCCTCTTGCACTGTTGGTGGGAATGTAAATTGATACAGCCACTATGGAGAACAGTATGGAGGTTCCTTAAAGAACTAAAAATAGAATTACCATATGACCCAGCAATCCCACTACTGGGCATATACCCTGAGAAAACCGTAATTCAAAAAGACCCATGCACCCCAATATTCATTGCAGCACTATTTACAATAGCCAGGAGGTGGAAGCAACCTAAATGCCCACTGACAGACGAATGGATAAAGAAGATGTGGCACATATATACAATGGAATATTACTCAGCCATAAAAAGGAATGAAATTGGGTCATTTGTAGAGACGTGGATGGATATAGAGACTGTCATACAGAGTGAAGTTAAGTCAGAAAGAGAAAAACAAATACCGTATATTAATGCATATATGTGGAACCTACAAAATGGTACAGATGAACCGGTTTGCAGAGAAGAAATTGAGACACGGATGTAGAGAACAAACGTATGGACACCAAGGGGGGAAAGCGGCAGGGGGTGGGATGGTGGTGGGATGAATTTGGAGATTGGGATTGACGTGTATACACTGATGTGTATAAAATGGATAACTAATAAGAAAAACAAACAACAAAAAACAAAATTACCTTGTGAAATTACCTCACTGTACTTCTGAGAGCTGAAAATCATTAAGAAAATTTGTGTATGGCAAGCTCTTTACCAAGAAAGCTTAAAAAATAATCATAGCAGTTAAAATTAATGTGTAATAAAAAAAGTTTAAGTCAAACAACAACAACAACAACAAAAGTTTAAGAAGAATGGGTGAGTCAAGAGGGAGGTACATGGAGAGTGGTGCGCAGGAAAACGAGCTTGCTGCGGGGCAGCCAATAGGAGGCACTGCCTTGCCTAGTCCTGGGACAGACTGCCATGATAGCCCTGCCGTCCTCCACTTTTAATAAAAGCTATTGCTTTATCTCAGGCAATGGACTAGAAAAGAAGGCAAAACTTATCCAAGCAATTTCACAAAACTCTAGCACACCACAATTTCTTCAAAACAAACTCTGCCTTTGCCTGCCAACACTGTAAATAATCCCCTGTCCAGTCTCTAAAAAAGCTCCCCCTTTCCTTCAGCTTAAATTTCTGTCCTCCCCACCCCCATGGCTTTTTAAAAGTCTTGTATGTGTAGCACAGAAGTGATAAACACCATAATAGAAAATACACAGAAGAGATCATGAACCCTCTGGTAGTGGATTTTGAAATATTCTAGATGATTACAATTCTGCAGCTACATTTTTGAAGAAATTTTCACTCTCATAATCTTTTTACTATCTCATCAAGTATTTTCCCAAGTGATTATGTTACAGCCGAGGCTTCAGACACTGGTCCTCTGATTCATTTGATAACCTATCATTGTGACCAAAATATAAAGGAGATTACAGATGCTTATGGATAACGATTTTGTAATATTCACTCATATCCCTGGGCTGGTATCAGCAAATTGCTTTTTGTTCGTACATAAATAACACTTTGGTTCTTCCATGAAAAAATTAATATAAGCAGAGTTAGATTCAGACTTGACTGTGACGCACAGCGACATAATGAAAGTCTGAGGAATTCTCATTATTATCTTATTTGCACCATGAGTCTGCAACTCTTTTCCAAATATCAGTTATTTGAACTCTCTGCATTCCATTTATTGATTGTGATTTCATTCTATTTATTTTTATAGCCTGAGAAATCTGGGATGCTTTCACTAAAGCATCCAATCATGCAGTCCATAAATATTTACTGTGTGTCGCTACGTGTTGTCCGGGAGTGGGGGTTATGACACTAAAGAAGCTATGTCTCATGCCCCTGAAGAGCTCCCACCAAGTAAGCAGGCTATATACATTACAAAGTATAATATAATAAGTGCTGTAGCAGGAGTCCATATAAGGCACAGAAAGAGCACGGATGGAGAAAGACAGAGGTGGCAGCTGCACAAGGTCCTTGAGGAAGAATAAAACCTTGCAGTGGGTTAACACAGGGGTGGAGTTTACGCAAGGGCCCAGCTGGATGCACAGCAACACGGTGGGTCTGGGAAACCACGACCGCTGGTTCCAGCAGCCTCTGCAGAAGGGCGGTGTCAGGATTTGAGCTGAAGGGAAGGGCCAGATTACTGAGAGCCTAATTTTAATATCCCCACAGGGAAACACAGAGAGACTGGGTGACTTAGTCAAAGACACCAAGGGTCAGCCTAAGGCAGTAATGAAAACATATACAGAAGTTACTGTGTTTTTCCCCTAATTCTTGTTGCAGCCATGATTAGACAGAATTCTACCTCTTTCTGCATTATAGGGTGTGTGGCTCCAGCTTGCATTAACCACGTGAAACCGAAGCACGAAGCACTGTGTGTGTCTAACAACCATAATGAAATGAAACAGACTAGACGCAGAGTGTGATTCCTGGACCTGCAGCAGTAGCACCTGGGAACCTGTCAGAAACGCAGATTTCCTTGCCCCGCCCCAGACATACAAACTACAAACTCTGCGGGTAGGGACCAGCAACATGTGTTGGAATGCGTCCCCCAGGTGACTCTGACTTCAGGCACGTCTGAAAGCCACCAGCATAGACACAAAGCCTCTCGCTCTTTTCCTAACTGAGCTCCACGTTTCCTTTTCCTTCTGACTCCTTGCGTTGAACCATTCCATGGAACAAAATGTTTCCGCAGCTACTTGATTTTTAATTTTTTAAATACTATGTTTTTCAATGTGAATTTATTCACTTAGTTTTTTCAGTCGTCATTTGACTGAGGATGCCAGACTTCTGATCTATGCCATCTTTCTAATTTGTATCTCCTTCCCATCAGCCCCCAGAAAACCCCTCATGTGTAAATGAGAAAGGACTATTTGTCAGGTCACAGATAACAGCCCAGAAACAGGCTTATGGGCCAAACTTGATGTACGGCAAGTGTTCTTAAACGGATCCCCTTAATCTCTTCCAGCCAAACCTCACATCCCCCAAGTGTGACCAGCGGAACACCTCAAATAGACGCTCTGCATAGCTGTTGTGTCTGCTAACTAATTATATCTTCTAAGGCTCAAGATAATTACTATTTTTTTCCTGAGTGCTTTCACCATAAGTCACATGTCAGATTGTCATTTGAGCTATGTCAACTATTGGTCGTGGCACTATTATTATTATTACTATTAACAACAACCAAGAAGGCTTCTCATCAATGACACAGATTCTAAGAGAGCAGGAACTCTGTCTTTTCACCACTGTATCCTCAGAGTCTAGAACAGCACCAGGCACCCAACACATAATGGGTGCTCAATTAACACACGCTGAATGAACGAGGTAATACATTAGCCTCTCTAGGAATACATGGGAAGAATAAGGCAGATCTAATTTCTTTCTTCATAAAGCACCTACTACGTGCGAAAAGCAAAGAACTAGATGCTGGGGGCCCCATAGATGCATAAGAAATGGTCCCTGCCTGTGTCTGGGAATGGACACACGGAGATGGACAGGGCGGGATTGCCTCAGCTGACCACGGCTGCCTCAAGCCACCCTCACTCTTTATATTCACCACTCGGGGCATCTACGGGCAAAAGTTCAAATGGAGACACGCTTACCATATGCCTTAATGTTAAACATTTAACAGACTCACAGACATAGAGAATAGACTTGTTGTCAAGGGGGAGGGAGGAGTGGGGTAGGGATGGATTGGGAGTTTGGGTTTAGCAGATGCACTCTACTACATTTAGAATGGATAAACAAGGTCCTACTGTATAGCACAGGGATATGCAATACCCTGTGACAAACCATAATGGAAAAGAACATGAAAAAGAATGTATATATAGGTATAACTGAATCACTTTGCCGTACAGCAGAAATTAACACAACATTGTAAATCAACTATACTTCAATAAAATAATTTTTTTTAAAGTTTAAAATCAAGCTAACAAATGGCTAAATTAAATGTCCTAAATGTCCTAGCCTCCTCATTTTACAAATATACCTTTATAACAACAAAATTAAAACTATACAGAAGCAACAGTTCACATCAAATAATATGGACAGTTCAAAACCAAATTAATTTCACTTCCCACCACAGGGCTGCACTATCTAGTAGGGGAGACAAAGCCACTGGTCTGACCTGAGATACGCTCCACACACATTTACACAGCAGATTTCACCACTTAGCACACACAAAAATGTAAATATCTTGTCAATAACTGTTATATGTTGATTGCTTGTTGAAATTAAAATATTTTGGCTATACTGGGTTAAAATACATTAAAATTCATTTCACCTGTTTCTGTATATTCTTTTTTAAAAATGCGTTCACCCACTAGAAAAGTAATATTACACCTGTGGCCCACAATGAATATTTCTGCGGGACTGCACAGCTCTAGGAAGACGCAGCTCAGGAGGCGCAGCAGGATCGGGGGGAGGGACAGGACACCGCTGCCAGTGTTCAGCTGCGTCCTCAGCTGCCTATGCTGAAAGCTCTGCAAATCCACAGGATAAAGGTCCCACTTTCTGGTCCTCTTTACTGTGGGGCTCAGGGAGGCTCTACATCTCCCGGCCAAGGCCCAGCTGCCTGCATGCCATCACACACCCTCGAGCCCCGACCTGGACACCCAGCGAAGATGGAGCACAGAAGCTGAGAGGCCCCCTTACCCCACGCAGCCTCTGCCCACAGGTGCTCCCAGCGGCCACCTCCACCGGCTTTGGCCTTCCACGCTCCTCAAAGGAACCTGAACTTGGAAGACCAGGTCCAAACTTGGAATTCTCAGCCGTGGCAGCACGGGGAGCTGGTTAGGAGTGGGGGGGAGCTGGCTCGGGGTCCTGGTGGTCCCCCTCCCCCCACCCTGGGCTCCGTTCTCTCCCGTGTGCACAGAGACCCAGGAGCCCACAGGTGCAAGCTCCATGCACTCACTCCCCCTTCCACCCCACCGCAGCCAAGAGCATCTCCTGGCCACACCTTGGGTCACTCCCTGTGGGACGTGCAGGCTCTGGGAGTGGTCCCTTGGTCTTCGGCACAGGGGACTCCAGGGCCCCTAGTAACTAGAACTCTAGCGAGTAACCCTCTCGAGTCCTCGGCCTTCTGAGGAGAAGGAGCCTTGTAAAAGCCCAGGGCCTAGGGGACCCCTTGTCTGACCAAAGGACCGTGCTTCACCAGAACAGCGCAAGTTCAAAAGACAAAAGAAGATGTGGCATATATATATATATATATATACACAGACATATATATACACACACACATATATATATATACACACAGCAACATGGATGGACTTGGAAGGTATTATACTAAGTGAAACAAGTCAGACAGAGAAAGACAAATACTGTCTGATATCACTTATATGTGGAACCTAAAAAATACAACAAACTAGCGAATATAACAAAAAAGAAGCAGACTCACAGATATAGAGAACAAACGAGTGGTTACCAGTGGGGAGGAGGGGGCAATCTGGGGAGGAGAGGGGGGCACAAACTGTTGGGTGTAAGATAGGCTTGAGGATGTATTGTACGGCATGGGAATATAGCCAATGTTCTGCAATGACTGTTAATGGAGTAACCTTTAAAAATTGTATAAAAGGGCTTCCCTGGTGGTGCAGTGGTTGAGAGTCCGCCTGCCAATGCAGGGGACACGGGTTCATGCCCCGGTCCGGGAGGATCCCACATGCCGCGGAGCGGCTGGGCCCGTGGGCCATGGCCGCTGAGCCTGCACGTCCAGAGCCTGTGCTCCGCAATGGGAGAGGCCGCAGCAGTGAGAGGCCTGGGTACCGCAAAAAAAAAAATTGTATAAAGAAATAAAAATTTTTAAAAAGACAATAATACCAAGGGTTTGTAAAGACGGGAAAATGCTCCTCAGCCCCTGCTCACTTGGAAATGCAATTGGTCCAACCACTCTGGAAAACCTTTGTGCAGGATCTACTAAAGATGAAGATGCCTGTGACCCAGGAATTCCACCCCAAGGTACACATCCAACAGAAACACATGCATACCTTCACCAAAACTTAAGCATGATAATGCCCACAGAGGCAGTACTCATGACAGCCCCAAACTGGACGCTGCACACATGTCCACCAAGGGCAGAATGGATGGAGTGGATGATGAAATGGTGGTAACCATCATACCGTGGGGTGCTCTGCTGCAGTAGAACGAACTCCCTACCACCACACCCAACAACGCAGAGCGAAAGAAGCCACACACAATAGACTACATACGGTATCACTTCAAGGTGACCCTTCAACAACTTGAACAACGTGGAAGTTGATCCTAGTATACTTAGAGTTTCTTAGCAGATACTCTGTATCCACGGATTCAACCAACCATATAGCACTGTAGTATATACTATTGAAAACTATCCACGTATAAGTGCACCCATGCAATTCAAACCCATGTTGTTCAAGGGTCAACTGAATATAAAGCTCAAAGACCGGTAAAGGTTATATACATTAACAGATGTCAGGAGATTGATTACTTTGGGGAAAAGTGGATGAGAGGACTGGGGAGCCATCATGGGGGCTTCTGGAATATTCCATTTCCTGATCTGGGCAGTGGGAACGTGGTATGTACATTTTGTGAAAATTCATCAAGCTGTACACTTATAACCTGAGTGTTTTTCTCTATGTATGACATAGTTTAATTAAGAATTAGAAGTTCAGCTTCTCTGGTGGCGCAGTGGTTAAGAATCCGCCTGCCAATGCAGGGGACACGGGCTCGAGCCCTGGTCCGGGAGGATCCCCCATGCTGTGAAGCAACTAAGCCCGTGCGCCACAACTACTGAGCCTGCGCTCTAAAGCCCGCGAGCCACAACTACTGAGCCCGTGTTCCACAACTACTGAAGCCCGCGTGCCTAGAGCCCACGTGCCTAAGAGCCTGTGCTCTGCAACAAGAGAAGCCACTGCAATGAGGAGCCCCTGCTCACAGCAACTAAAGAAAGCCCGTGCACAGCAGTGAAGACTCAACACAGCCAAAAGTAAATAAATAATTTATTAAAAAAAAAAATTAAAAGTTCACCTAAAAAAAAAAGATTCCTGTAGAGAAAGTATGGGTTGAAGATAACATCAATGATACAAACACAAGTAAATGCCAAAAAAAAGAAAAAAAAAAAAGGCAGGGCCTCATAATTCCCTAATAAAAACTTTTGCGAGCCGTATTACAAGGTTAAAAACAATGACAAAAACAATGGGAAAAAATGGGAAATTATGTAGAAAATAATTTGAAATATCAATTTATACTCAAAATCATTTACAACAAACATCACTCTATTTTTGTCTTGCGATATCAGCTGATAATATGAAACCATCAGGATTAGCTAGACGACATTTAAAAATACTGTTATTTCATGTTTGCCTCCTCTTTTTATGTATGCGTTGGTTTGTTCTATAACTTACATTTTATATGAACAAAGCAATACAAGTACGTAACTTATATATAAATAATAGCATTATTGATATTTACAGAAACTTTCACTGATGGGGTTTAAGCAAAACCATTTGGAACCTCTTATCTAGATGCATTCACATAAACATACCATCATATCTCTCAGGAACAAGGCACCAAGGTATCCAGACTTTGTGGAAATTTTGCACTTTTAAAATTATTCTTAAATCTCCAATAAGAAGGAAAGTTGAATCCTCCAGGAAATCGGCTTTAAGTCTTCATTTTTCCTTTACTTATGAAAACATAGCTGAAGAGGGAGGCTATCAAATAGACCTTTATCTCTCTTTGAAGCTTCAGAAATAGTCTGGAAAGAGGATTTAGGTCTCAGCACTGGGTTCCCACCACTGCCCCTTGAGAAAAGTCAACAAATTGGGTAGCCCTGCAGCTCACGGCCGAGCCAGGCAAGCAAGCAGAAATGAAGGCGCAAATCCCTCCTTTCAGGGGGGGACGACCAAGTGCAAATCTGACCCTGCAGCCCCCAGTCTGGATAAACAGATCCCTTGTTTGGTTGGGAGAGGGTCAGAGGTGCAGATGCTAAACTGGAAAACCACGTGAGCGGGAACCACATCTACCCTCACAAGCATCTCACCTCTTCCATAGCAACCGTCTCCATTCTCCTCCTTGACTGACGAGCCTAGTTACCATAGACAGATTCACTCTACAACACATGGCAGCATCTAGACCCAAATTAGAGCACTGTTAGGTTTCAGGAATGTACCCCTGGTTAAGTATCTTCCAACAGGACTTCTGCAATCAGAGATCTGTACACATGCTGGTGAATTCCAATTGCCCTCCGCCCTGTTTCTGCTCCCAGGGCAAATTTCATGTTGATCTCACACTTCCATCCATCAAGACTATTGTACCGATTTTGGTCACAAATATTAAGCCTTAATTTTCACCAAGTTACAGTCCTCACGGCCTCCTCATGCCACAGCCAAACAAGCCTGCTTTTACTGCCTCGAGAAGGAAATAAGTAATTTACTTTCAAAAGTGTGCTGAACACTTGGGGGAAAGTCAGCCTCGTGTTTCCTCCTTGATGGGTTTCAGCTCTCCGTCTGTCCAGGGGGGTCAATTAAAGATTAAGCTGGAATTGGAGAGAAACCAGCTAGGCTGGCTCTGCTGGGGCACTTCGCCCATTAGACCAGACAGAGAATGAGGATGAGAGGTAGGGGCAGCCTGAGGATGTCTCTAGAAACCAGCAGCACCCTCCTCCTGCCTGATGACTCTCAGGGCCGTGCTTCCAGAAAAATATGGGAGAAATGCACCCGGGCCTTGTCATTAAAATTCTTAACCAGATGACGTTTATGAAATGGGAATGTTGTAAAAATGAAATGAAACGCACGGCACACAGGACTATGCCTGCACAGTTATCGATTGCTACGGCAAAAAGATGGTTTTGCTGCGGCAAAACCATAACTTGTTAAACCGTGACTGCTACTTCTAACTAGCCCCACCCCTGGCCTAGGGGAAGTAAGTCAGGGGATATACGGAGGGGACAGTCCACTTTGGATGGAGCCTGTCTCTTGCTGCTGCTTCCATAGACTCAAGCGGGGATGCCATTCTGGGAAGGAATGGAGCCCTGCAATTCCTGGGATGTGGCTGATGCAGCTAAGTCACACCTGAAGCCACGGGTTTCTCTCCCCGCTGTTGGGTGTGGTGCGGAGAGCCTGGCCTTGGGACTCACGGGTTTCCTTTCATGATCGAGCTGTGTGATTCTGGGAAGCCCTTGCCAATCAGCATTCACTGCACACCTGCAATGCTGGTGGGATTTTGCCACGTTTATCCTGAGCTTCCCAAGTCAGCAACCCAAGTCACGGGTCTTCCTCCCTAAATGCTGTTTTCTCAGACACTCAGTAGGGGGAGCAGACTGGTGGGTGCACAGATCTTCAAGCTCCACGGTCCCCTTCACCAAGAAGAAGCTCTACTTTGTCATTTTCCATTTTGGACGCCCGTCTACGATTTTGTTTGAACAAAGGGTTCCCCAGCTAAAAAAAAGGAAAAACAGTTTGGGACTTATTCCTCTAGGTGGGATTAATCTCATGAACTCTTAAAGGAAACTTCAACAGAGCTCTTAAAGTGTAGAAGTATCTTTCCTACAACTACTTCTCATAGAGCCTGCCCCTCAAAGCCAAGGCCAGACTGTGAAATTAGTTCAACAAGCACATCTACATGTGGGTTAAATTACCTTAGAGAGAGCTGGGGGCCCTGCTCTGATCGCTAAGTGATCTAATAATGCAAAACAAGAAGCCACACCACATTTCCTGTCTCAAGGAACGTGTGGTTGGCATGACCCGTAGGTGGTCCTTTTCTGGGAGCCATCAACTGTTCCTGCCACAAATTTCACAGGATCTCCTTTGGCAGCTGCCTGAAGTCGGGAGAGCCTGGCCTGCCGGCTAAACAGGGTCTGCAGCTGGCGTGCAAGGGCTTTGGGGTGGAGGCTCGCCCGCTCTGGTGGTGTTGTGGGTAAGTTGGCCAGGCAGTGCTGGGGTGCTGAGGAACGCACATAGAGCGTGCACCTCTGCGCCCGGCACGCAACATCCAAACACGCTCCCCAACAGGCAGATTCTGTGAGTGGAAATGAGCACCGTCTTTAGACAAAGGGCCATGCTGGGTGCTGGGGGAGGCGGGTGGCGCATGGAAGGGCAGCCCTCGGGGAGCTTAGACCCCGGGGCAGGAACTGAATGTTACACTGATGTCCATATTCTGTAGCACCCTGGGATCTATTCCAAGAGTTGTACCAAGAAAGAACTGAGGGAACTAGAAAAGGGAGGGACCCATTCCTTTTCACAAAAGCTTCTTGGATAAGGTCACCTCACAACCCAGTCTGCCCAGGCAGTTCTGGTTTGGGAGTTTTGTTCCAAGAGAGTCCAGGGTGAATGATAAATCCTATGATGGCCTTACATGGGGAGGACCTGGCCCTTGAGCTGCTGGTCCCTGAAGGTCCTGTAGAATGTCCACAGGTAGGAAGCATTCACAGTGGGGAACAGCTGAGCAAAGTCACGAGGTAGGAACGTGGGAGTGTTTGGGAAACACCAAGGAGTCTGCTTCGGGTGGAACCTCAAGGGCACGGGGGCTGGGGGTGGTGGTCAGAGGGGATATGAGAGAATCCGGCACATTCCGAGAGGCATCACAGGCTGAGGCACGCTTTGCTCTGGTTGGTGATGGCATCCCGTGGAGCCTTCTGAGCAGGAGTAGGGTGTTCAGAGGCGAGCTTTAGCCCGAAGCAGTGGGAAGAATGCGAGGACGGAGCTGGGAGTGCAAAGCAGGCCAGGCCAGTGGGACAGGAACTCTGGCATCCCAATCATCCCGCCCCAGTCCTGGTCTCTACCCTCCCGGGCTGCCTGGGATAAGGAATGCTGGCTCGCCCTCCGGGGTGGGGGGCAACCCACTCACACCACTTCCTGGACACACACTGGTCCCAGGAGAGGCTATTTTTGGCCTGCCCAGGCCAGTGTTTGACAAGAAAGGCACAGCTGCCAGACACTTCCACCACAGTGGGACCCACTGTTCCATAAAGGGCTTGAGTTATGGTCCCCTGGACCCTAGGGCACAAGGCTGGAGGGCGGGGGCACGCCTTCCTAGAGTCACCGTGCGCCTTGTCTTTCCTGGGTCTGGGGGGTAAGTCAGCCAACAGCCCTTGTTCAGCACATGCCGAACCCAGAAAGCAGGTGTTCCTGGGCTGTGTCTGCTCACGGATTGCAGGGCAGCAAGGGAAACCCACTCTCATCGTAGTGACTCCAGCCCGCCCTCTGCTCAACCACAGCCGCAGCGTGTGGGGGCAACACTGCCAAGGAGAGGCTGGGCCTGACAACCCCTGCAGAATGATTCCCGAGCAAGGGGGATTTATAGTCAAGGAGTCATGTATAGAAGGGACCCACCGAAAACAAGCTTACAAACTTCCTACTGATGAGAGCTTCATCCTAGCCTAGGACCCCTCTCTGCTCCATCACCCTATTAATCCACTCACCATCTGTCACTCGGATTACTTTAAAACTTCCTGCTTTCCCAGTTTTTTCCAAGTTCTTGCCTCTCCAACACATCCTCAAAATCAAGGCCCAAGATGCTGGGCTGTTTAATGGTGGACCTAAGTACTACTCTCCCTTGATATCTCTGTGCACAGAAGAGTAAAATAAATGTTGAGTGAGGAAATAAATGCAAGAACAAAGGAATGAATGAACGTGACTTGGGTGGCTCCATCTGAGCAGTGTCCTCTCCCCACTCCAGCAGCCCCCCAGGGGCCTGGGAAGGGAAGGAAAGCCACACGTGCACAGCTAAGGCAGAGGAAACTGGTAGGGGATGCAAGGGCTGTGAAGGCAGCCCAGCAGTGGCTCTAAAAGAAACGCACACATCCAGCCTCTCCGCTGCGTTCCTTTTATTTTTAGTGATGCCACATTACAGAAGGCGAAACTCTGAATTTATTGCCCCCAGGAGGACATCTGTTTTCTTTGTGACAGTGGAGCTCAGTGGCAAAGGGGAGGCTGGGAAATGTGGGCGGAGCTGATGAAAGCCACGGTCCTCACCAACAGTTTGCGCCTCAGTAATAAAATGATGATTCCACTGACGCTGAAAGTAATACGTGGGACCATTTAGTTAGTACATACTGAGTGCAAGACATTCTGATAAGCACTTAACATGCGCTATTCACTGAATGGTCACAATGTTACTAGGAAATAGATACTATTATTGTCACTGTTTTGGGAGGAGGCTTAATGGGATTGAGCATTTGGATCAAGGTCACATCACTGGTAAGGGGCAGAGCAGTGATTTAAACCCCGGCGGTCTGATTGCAAAGTCACTACTTCTGTGCATCCTGGTGCCATTAAATTTCTTCTTGCATGGATAAATGGTCACACTCGTTGGAGAAGAGGTAGAAAGAAGGAAGGGAAATACAGATTGAGGGTCTGCTAACTGCAAGCTATCGGGCTAGGTGCTTTATAGATGTAAACTCACTTGGTGCAACGCTTAACACCAAAAATGTATTACACCCCGCTTTGTGCAGACGAAGCACCTCCATAATTATTAAATCGACTCTGGTGGGAAAATTCTAATACATGTACAAACTTCCTAGTGGGAACAGAAAGGGGAGTACTTTCCACTGAGGAGGGAAAAAAAAAAGAGTAAGTGCACATTCCCATACTCCGAGCCCTGAATACAGAACAGATGCTAAGACTTAAATTGACATCCAAATCCCTTGCTCCTCTGTGGAATATGGACCAGGGCTTAGACGAGTTGGTGGTTTAGGTAATTAAGAACTAAAGATCACTGGCTTTCATTCTAAAGGCCATATGTTCACAGAAAGCTCTTTCCTCGTGTGGACGCCAGAAACTTACGCACAGCACCATTTTCACTGAAGAATGAAGGAGTTTATTTCACTGAGGAAAGAAAGAATTAAAGGACTGGCAATATCGACATCAGAAATAATCCATCTTCATAAAGTGTAATGGCAGGACGGGGGGTGCAGGACTGAGGCTATCATTTCTGGGCAAGAAAATCCCTCCGGGAACTGATTTATGGCTTTGACTTTGACCAACGACCTCCAGCAGACATGCTTCCTAGCCCTGGCGTATCTCAGAAATCTAAAAAACTCCCCAAAAGTGGTGACGGGAGAAAACCAGCAAGAAGCAAAAGGCACCTTTGTTTATTTAGGAGATTATCTGGTCCAATATCTGATTCCATAACCAATATTTCTATTTTCAATATCTGAGTCAATAGTTACTGAGTGAGGGCCTACCCTGTGACTGGCCTCACACAAGGTCTGGGGAGACAACAGTGAACGAAACACAAGATGGCCAAGGTCCCTGTCCTCACAAGGTTGAGAGTCCACCGTGGGGGATCATTCTGAAGATATATTTTTAACCTCAACCATTTCTAAGAAGGTTTGCTTGCAAAAGAAAGATCTGCCTCTGGCCCTTCTTTATTGAGATGTCTTAGGACTCCATTTCCCTGGGGTACATTCTCAACATTTTTTCTTTCCTCCCGAATTAAACCAAAATGCACTGAGCTATCTGGTCTTCTCTAGAGCTGCCAGGAGATGCTGGCTCTAAGTGTATCGCTGACAACATGAAATGTATCGTGATATCCTTGGACAGCTGCTTCACTACTCTCCATGGACCACGAGGACATGGCTGGTTGGTTAGGAGCTTGAAGGTAAAGCAACATGTTACCTGCATACAAAGGAACAAAAGTCAGGCTGATCTTACCTTACCCCCTCTTCCACCAGAAGACAGCAGCTCCATAGTTATAGGAAAAATGACTGTGACAAGTAAGTTTTCTACCTGGGCAACTTATTATTGAGGTGGAAAGAAACACAAAGCCTTCTCTGATACTCAAGAACTCAGATACTACATCACCCATATGCCTTTACTGAGAAAACGTTTCAGAGGCATACTCTGGCTAAAATCAAGAACTCGAGAAGGAGAAAGTCCCAGTATACTAGGAAGGGCAAAGAGCAATGACAACATCTAAATTTAAAGAATTAAGTATAAATGGCTGTTAAAATTATGGTTTAAAGACTGAGTATAAAAGCCAAAAACTAAGCTTGAAGAAATATTTTATAGTAGAAATAATTATGCAACGATAACCTTAGTCTATATAGAATTAGAAACTCTATAACCTTAGATTATATTAACAATTGGAAATGGGCTGGCGGCAGGTTGAAGAAAGAAGGAAGAAAGTGCAGTGGATTTCTTACTTTGTCAAAGGGAAGGAAGATCTTATTCCTAGCTTCTTTTTCTTATCTTTAATGATTAGAGAAATATAGGTTTACAACCTAACGAAAAGCACTACTAGGATTAAAAACAAGCTATCTTCCAATTCACACCATTAACTGATAAAGGGAAAGGTAAAATATATAAACAGCAAGCAAACACAAAATATAAAATTCCATATAAAAGGACAGAAATCAAACAATTAAAAATTTTACTAAGATCCAAAAAAAGCTAGAATGAGTTTTAAAGAAATACATAAACCATAATCCGATTATATTCTGTTTGACAAAGCACATAAAACACAAGACCTATGAAGTATAAAAATAAAAGAACGGACAGAGAAATATCAGACAACATAAACAAAAAGAAGAACAATATTAAAATAAGTAAAATTCACATCAAAAAAGCACTATCCATTATATAACTCAACAATCCCACACCTAGGTATTTACCAGAGAGAAATGAAAACACATAACTGTGGGCAAGTGTTCATAGCAACATTATTCATAATAGTCAAAAACTGGAAACAGCCCAATGTCCCTAGACTGGTAAACGGATAAACACACTGGTATGTCCATACAATGAAATACTATTCGGCAATAAAAAGGAACAAACTACAGGTAAGTGTTCCATCACTGATGAATCTCAGAAGCGTTAAGCTGAATGAAAGAAGTCAGACACAAAAGGCTACATACATGATGGTTCCATTTACATGACATTCTAGAAAGGCAAGTCCATAGGGACAGTATTCAGACCAGTAGCTGCCAGGGACCAGGGGAGGCAGGAGGGGATGGTCTGGGAAGAGGGTATACAGAACTTTTAGCAGTGACGGAACTTCTACATCTTGATTATAAGGGTGCTCATACAGCTATATACATTTTTCAAAACTCATCAAACTGTACACTTGAAAGAGTACATTTTATTGTATGTAATATCTCAAAAATTCTGACTTTTAAAAAAGGAAAGAAAAAATAATTAACAAACAAGGTCATTTTATATAAGATATACTGTATGAAGAAAGAATATTTTACTTGGGCATCTGAATATTAGATCAAGGAGGCGGTGAAAAGAACAGCATCATATGGGTGGGTTTAATACTCCTTTTTCAGTCTTGGATCAACGATATTTTTTTCAAAAGAAAAACATGGAGAATCAGAACTTATCAGAACTATACATGAATAACTAAAAAGCAAACAATAACTAACTCTACCAGATGAAAATGAAAAACTAAATTAAACTAAAATTAAAAACTACTTATGTATTCTGTCATATTTACCTATTTACTATAACTCTATCAGATGGTCATTATGCCTATCTGGCAGACAAGGAAACAGACAGGTAAAGATCAGGCAATATGGCAAAGGCCTCGCAGGCAATGGAAAAGGGATTCAAAACCAGGTCAGCTGTCACGAATGTGACAACAGCCGATCCTAATAATTCTATTTATAAGTATGCCACTATTAAATGTAAAAAGTAGTATTTCCTGGGAATTCCCCGGCAGTCCAGTGGTTCAGACTCTGAGCTCCCAGTGCAAGGGGGCATGGGTCCGATCCCTGGCTGGGGAACTAAGATCCTGTATGCTGCATGGCGTGGCCTAAAAAAAAAAAAAAAAAAAAAGTAGTATTTCCTTATGTCTCCTCCCCTCATTTTCATTCTTCCACTGTAAAATAAAGAGCAAAACAAATTCATGTGAAATTTGTTTGTCCATCTAAGGTTCTGGAGTCCAACTTCGTCCAAATCACATGATTCGATACACCTAAAAAACCTATACCTAAAATCACATAAATCCAAAACTGTATTAAGCCATGAACAGAGAGAAATACCACTGCTTGTAACTGACAGCCAAACACACGAAAAGGTGACCCCATAAAACTGGAGTAGAAAGTAAATAATAATATACCTGCCAATGTTCCTTTGGGTTACCATTCCTAATTGTGCAGTCTCCCCTTCGATTTCAAGTATTCCCTCCCCACTGCTCCTACATCCACCAAAGCCCTCGGGGTATATGCGATGGTCAGGAGCTGTGGGAGGAGAGGCCCCATCTCAGACTAAGGGGGTCACAGAATTCTCCCAGGAGAATCTGACGCCAGACCTCACTCTGAGGGATAAACAGGAATTACCCAGTAAAGACGCTGGAGCTGATAAGGAAGAATATGATAAGCAAAAGTCTTGAGGGACGACGGTACATTCTGGAAGTAATTAGTATATATGGTTACAGCAATGCCGTCCAGTAAGGTACCCACTAGCCACATAGGATTTCTGAGCACTTAAAATGTAGCTGGTCCAAACGGAGATGTCCTGTTAAGTGTAACATACACACTGGATCTCAAAGAGTTAGTACCCAAAGAAGACCGTAAAATATCTTAATGCCTTTTCTATCGATCGTGTGTTGAAATGATATTGTAGATATTCTGGATTAAATAAAATATAGCATCAAAATTAGTTTCACCTGTTTCTACTTTTTTTTCTTTTACCGTGGCTGCTTTTTTATAAGGTAGTAAAAAATTTACAGTTACGTGGCTTGCATTTGTGGCTCCCGTCATATTTCTACTGTCTGACAGAGTGAGAGAGTGGCTAAAGATGATAATAATAACAGATATTATTTTTTCATAATGACAGTGAATATTTATTGAGTGCTCTGTGTTCTAAGCACCCACCAGTGGTAGCACATTTAACAGTCCCTACAGTTCCCAGAGGTGGGCTCTATCCTTCAATATTTCCATTTTAAAGGATAAGGAGCTTGAGGCAAAAGAGTTTGTTTCCCCCATCACACAACAAAGGGTAGAGCAGAGATGCAAACTCCCTTTTGGCCCAGAGCCTCCCCTCCTAGGTGCATAAGACAAGATAAAGAAGGAGCTTGTGTTGTCTTCCTTCAGGGTCATGAGAGGATGCTAAGGAGAGCGTCTTACACCAGAAGCAGTCATACCCCCTGCCTGTGGGAAATGAGCTGAGCATGGAGCTGGGAGAGCAGAGTCACAATGAGCCTGAGGACCTGCCACCCCGGCTACAAAATCCGCCTGAGAGCAGCCCCAAACCGGGACATAACTCCACCCCTACTCTGAAGACACAGCCTAGCACACTTAGATGTCAATTATATCTCAATAAAGCTGGAACAAATAAAAATAAATTGTAAAAAATAAATAAACTATGCAAGGTTAAAAGCCTAAAAAAAAAAAAAATCCTCTGCCTATAGGATACCCTTGCTTCCACCCACCCTCTCCCCAGGGCAGTCTGGGACCCTCACCCCAATCTGCACACACATTCCTGCAGTCCCAGGCTGTGGGCTGCTTGGCCATACTTTGAGAAATAAGATTAATCGAATGATTTTAAATGCTTATTATTTGCAGAGTAAGTACCTAACATTTTTTAAGTCCCTTCTGTACACACTGCCTCTCTCTGGCATCCTAACAAGCACAGCAGATGCTGCAAGCCAAACCAGTACCCCGATGTCACAGGCAGGATGTCACACCCACTGTGAGGCCCAGTGACCCGCCCAAGGTCACGCTTCAGGCTAAGGCTCTGCCTCCTCCGGGGCCAGCGGTCTTTCCCTGCTCCATCACTAGCCCTGCTCTCCAGGCTGCTGTGTGCCCGGGCAGGCAGGCTGCCCCTCCTGCTTGGAGCGCCCCCCGCATCCTGGGGTGGGAGTGCAAGCTGAGAGCCGGATGGAAAAGGGGAGCGAGGAGGGGTCAACCTGGACACGAGCCTGCAGCCACCACCTGGGTGTGCATGGTGCCTTCCTGGCCTGGAAGCCTGCCGCCATGGAAACTGATCATCAGTGAGCTCCTGGGCAGAACCCAGCCTTTGAAAATACTCAACTGCTTTATGAACAGGGCTCACGCCCATGTATGTGGGTGTGACAGCTGGCTCAATTCAGGGCTAATCCTGCAAACAATTTCTCCTGTATCTTTTCCTGCCTATGGATCACAACTTCCTATGTCCTCTGTCCCTGTGTCCAGGGAGCCAAGAGCAGGGGACACTAAGTGTGTGAGGCTGGACAGGTTTGGGACAGGGGGGTGGGGTGCAGGACAGACTGTGGATCATGCCAGCCCCATGCAAAGGCGTTCGAATTCAATTAAAAACAATACACATCTGACAGCCAGCTGCAGCACACTGGTCTGCCAGTTCTCAGGCTCAGCCTGGGAGCTTGACACTCTCTCTCCAAGTTCTTTTCCGCCGCCTCCCTTAAACGGTAAAGGGGGCAGCATGCTGGCTAATGTTAATTGAGGATTTACTTTATTCCAGGAACTTTATCTGCACTAAGTCATTTCATCTCATAAAACACCCAGTGATTTAGGTACAGTTATTCTACTCATTTTACAGACAGGAAACTGCAGCACAGAGAAATTAAGTTAATCACCCACAAGCACATAGTGAGGAAGCAGAGGTGCTAGGAGGAAACCCGGGCAGCCAGACTCCCAGGTTCCCATCCTCTGGGAAGGGTATCTAGTACCCAGCAAGGTTTGCTTTTCAACGAAGGAACTGTCTTCTCTATTTTGACGCAAAATGGGACACTGGCTTTATCACACCTCTTGGAGAGAGGTCACACACTTCCCCACTGTAGAGGGGCTGGAAGTGCCTCTGCCTTCTTTGAGGGATCCTCCATCTTTGAGAGAGAGGAAACGCAGGTGGACAACAGGCACCTGAAAAGATGCTCAACATCACTAATCATCAGGGAAATGCAAATCAAAAACCACAATGAGATATCACCTCACACCTGTCAGAATGGCCATCATCAAAAAGAGCACAAGTGGGCTTCCCTGGTGGCGCAGTGATTGAGAGTCCGCCTGCCAATGCAGGGGACACGGGTTCGTGCCCCGGTCCCATGAGCCATGGCCGCTGAGCCTGCGCGTCCGGAGCCTGTGCTCCGCAATGGGAGAGGCCACAACAGTGAGAGGCCTGCGTACCGCAAAAAAAAAAAAAAAAAAAAAAAAAAAAAAGAGCACAAGTAACAAATGTTGGCAAGGATGTGAAGAGAAAGGAACCCTTCTACACTGTTGGTGGGAATGTAAATTGGTGCAGCCACTGTGGAAAACAGTATGGAAGTTTCTCAAAAAACTAAAAATAGAGCTACCATAATGACCTAGTAATTCCACTCCTGGGTATATATCTGACAAAAAAACAAAAACACTGATTCAAAAAGATACATGCAACCCAATGTTCATAGCAGCATTATTTACAATTGCCAAGATATGGAAGCAACCTAAATGTTCATCAACAGATGAGTGGATAAATATATACATATACACTGTATATAAAAGAATGAAATTTTGCCATTTGCAGCAACATGGATGGACTTGGAAGGCATTATACTAAGCGAAATAAGTCAGAGAAAGACAAATACTGTGTGATATCACTTATGTGTGGAATCTAAAAACTACAACAAACAAGTGAATATAACAAAAATGAAGGAAACTCACTGATAGAACGAACTAGTAGTTACCAGTAGCGGGGGCAGCAACGTAGGGATGGGGGAGTGGGAGGTACAAAAAAGCTACTGGGTGTAAGACAGGCTCAAGGATGTATTGAACAACCCGGGTAATATAGCCAAACGGTAAATGGAAAGTAACAATTAAAAATTGTATAAAATATCAGTACAAATTAAAAAAACTTTTTTTTTTAAAAAAGAAGGTCTCCCTTGAAGCTTCAGAGATCACTCTTCCAGAGGCACCTGAGTCTTGGCTGCCTTGGGTCCGTCCCCTTGCCCTGGACTGAGGCTGACCTCTCACAGCCAAGTTCCCACTCTGCCTGGATGATTCCCACCTTCCAGCACATTCTTCCCTCTTCCTGGACTCCTCCTCCACCTTCTGGTCCTGACAGCAACTCAGGGGAGACGTCCCTCACCCTCCTCAGGCTTCTCCAGGCTAAGGCACCTGCCCCCATCTCTGTGCCCCGTAACGCCTGGCACATACTCCCAGTACAGAAATGAATTTGCACGATTCCTTTTTTTTTTTTTTTTTTTTTTCCCAGTACGCGAGCCTCTCACTGCTGTGGCCTCTTCTTTTGCGGAGCACAGGCTCCGGACGCACAGGCTCAGCGGCCATGGCTCAGGGGCCCAGCCGCTCCGCGGCATGTGGGATCTTCCCAGACCGGGGCACGAACCCGCGTCCCCTGCATCGGCAGGCGGACTCTCGACCACTGCGCCACCAGGGAAGCCCCAACACGATTCATTTTTATTCATGAGTCTGTCTCTGAAAACTTCACCAGCTCCCCCAGGACAAACCGCAAATATATATTGCAAATATGCCTGCAGCTGTCCCACAAACAAACATTGCAAACCGTAAGAAGAGTCCGAGAAATAAAAAAGCCAGTGGGGTCCCTAAACTGAAGTCATGCTTAACCCTCATGGGGGGCCTGGTTTTCTGGGACCCACTGCTGCCCCTAGCCTTGTCCTTAGTGTCAGACCTCTAGTGGAGGCCCCAAGCTGCCTGTGAGCCCCAAGTGGTGCTCATACCTGTGGTCATTACAGACAGCACTGGGGCCCCGGCCTGGCCTCCCACATCCGGGGACACTTGTCTCTCTTGCTTGACTTGTCACTGATCTGTCATCTGCCACCAGGTGACTGCATGGCTCACAGACAGAGTGCATCTGATTTAATACAGAGAATGTATGAGAAAAAGTAAACTTTGAGCCAGGAATGATGACAGGTCAGAAGAAAATACTTCTACTGAAGTTTCTGGATCGATTGTAGTCTCTCATTTTTCAGTGGAGTAAATGTAACCAGAAACCCCAAGTAAAAACGCTATCCTTTGCTGTCACGACGCTGTGGTCTCCCTTGAGCCTGTCTGCAGGCACCTGTGGGGTCTCTGCACTCTGACCCCAGACATGCAAGCCACACACCTCTTTCAAGAACCTGCTTTCATCTTAATTCAGGTCTTCTCAGCCTTGGCACTACTGACATTTGGAGTTGAATAATTCTTTGCTGTGGGGCTGCCCTGTGCATTGCAGGATGTTTAGCAGGATCCCTGGCCTCTGCCCACCAGATGCATCGCATTCCCCCACCCCTCCATCCTCAACAACCTAAAATGAATCCGGACATTGCCAAACGTCTTCTAAGGGGCAAAATCAGCCCAGGTTGAGAACCACGGTCTTAACTCACCCTTGTCCCCTGCCATCGCTCACGCAACTTCATCTCCCTCAAAGGAACCAATATTTTAGACACTCAGACAAAAATCTTATCTTCTTCTTGCTGTTTTGTTTTTCCAGTCACCCACCAAATCCTATTAGTTGTATCATTAGTTAACCTAGGCTTGAATCTGGATTCGATCCTTTATTAGCCGTGTCCTCTGATAATTTAGGTGACCTCTCTGCACCTGCTCTACATCAGCAGAATGGAGGCGATCATTCGGACGGCTGCTGTCCAGTTCAGATGACATCAAATGCGCAGGGCCTGGCAGCAGTGGGCACTCGGGAATTTGTTTGTTCCTGGATATCCATTACCATTTCTTTTCTGGGGAGTGACAAAGCGGAGGGATGAAAAATCCCCACCCTTCCGTCTCCGTTCCCTGCTCCAGTGCCCTGCCCACTGTCCTTTCCAGTCACTGTGTGGATGGGAGCACAGCTCATCTCACAGCTGAGACCCACAGAGGATCCAGGCAGCACCAGGAACCAAACTAGAGGCAACGTCAGGGCGTTCCCTGGGCCTCTGTTCTCACCCAGCGTCCAGGGCACCATGACCACAACAGCCCTCTCCAGATCAATCAGCAGCATTTTCCTGGGGTCCTGTTCACAGCAGCCCTCTCCCCTCCATTCCCACCCCCAACCCAGCACCGGACCGGTGTGAGCCCACAGTCTGTGTCAGGGAGGTTTTTCCATACGACCACAGGCAAATGTTTCCAAATGTGGCATCACAGATACAAAACTCTATGTAAAACCCTCTCCCGAAGCAGTGTATTCAGTTCATTCTCAGTATTCGTGAATCACGGTAATTCTGTTCTATGAAGTGGCCGCAAACACTGAATTAGCAAACAGTGAACCATCGCTCCCAGAGGAAATACACAGTCAGGCTCCTACCAGCCTCTGGCCACAGCAGCTTCATCAAGAGATCAATATTTAATCTTGTTTTGTATGTTTCTGCTTAAAGACACCTTATTTAATATGTTTTTGTTTCATTAACATTAAACTTGCAGACCAACAGCTCTGTCACTCATGCCTGAACCAAGCTTATCTAACACCTCTTTTCTCCATAAAGCACATCACAGCCTTCTCGAACCTAGGAACTCTAGACAGCACTTCAGCACTATGTTTGGGGGCCGTTTCAAATGGCAGAATCACCAACAAAAAGCACAAAAATGCAGCATTAAATATACCACACAGAGGACACCTGTTTACATCAGGAGAGCTGAAACAAGCAGGCAGAGCATGGCCTTAATTGACCTTCGCCGGAGATGCACATGTGGGGCGACTCAAATTTTTCACTACTCTGCATATGTGACAGATGATCACGAAACTGCCACAAGTACTGATTCTGAGGTTTCAAATAAAGTTTAGCGAGTAGGCAAGTTCGCAAATATGGAATCCACCAATAGGGAGGACCGAACGTATATGCCTATACCTACCTAAGGATCTACACACGCACCCCCTCTGCACGGACCTGCATCTCAGCACAGGCAGGCAGCTGGCTGGACATGAGTGCTTCGGGATGGTGGACCCCCGGCACCCCAGCTCAGCATCCTGAGGCCAGCAAACAGGTGTCAGCCCTGTCTGTTCTTCTGGCTCGGGGAGGCTGCTGGTGTCAGGAGGAAACTTCATGTCTGCGTAAGCACTGTGTAGCCAAGGCAAGACACCACATGGAGCTGGGATCCACCCTCACTGGCTGTTTTTGGTCAGGAGAGACCTGGAGGTTTGAGGGTCTACTGGGGAAAATGGGTCTGCTCATTTAAAAAAAAAAAAAAAAAAAAAAAGGAACCATCTAGCTTCCCCGGGGCTCCTTCTGGGTCCCTGGAAATGACTTATAGCTCATCCCCTAGCTACTTGCTTTCATGCTGAAGGAGTGTCACAGCAAATGGTCACAGACCTGGAATTCCATGTCAACTCTGGTGCACCAGCTGTAGGGAGAGCAATGGACGCAGGCCTCTCCCCACCCCGCAGGCACCTCACATGAGCGACTCCACAGCCTTGCTGGAGCCCCAGCTGCCCAGGCTTGGGGCCAGGTCACCAGCTGTGGCTTTCATCACGTCTCTCCTTGTTTTAAAAACAGAGCCCAAAGACAGGCATGCAAATATCCTGCACTGTGGCCACATTTTAAATCATACACTAAAGTGTAGTTCAGAACAAACCCTACCTCTCTCCTACATGTGCAGCCAGGACATTGCTTATGAAGTGTTCTGAACAGCTTGGACAAAGCTGCTATATTTTGATGCCAGTGCCTTTTTTTAATGGCCCCAAGGCTTTTTTTTTTTTTTTTTTTCCTGGTTGGAGTTAAATGTTTCTCCACGTGAGCAAGAAAAGTCTTTTCGCCTTTTAGCATTTAGCTGAGAGGGGAAAACGCTATACTACCTTGGTCACCATGGCAAATATAATACTAGAGAATTTTGGCACATAAAGTTGGGATATGAGAGGCCTCGTCGACCATTGCTGCCAATTCTCTTCTGGCCAGCAATCCAAGGGGCTAACCCTGGCAACTCCCCACCACTCAGTCTGGATCCAAGCCCAGTTTCCACCATCAGGAGGCCTGTAGACAGAGCTAAATAAATCCCTTCCATGGGAAATCAGAGATTTCTTGTGGGAGAACCAAGGGGCAAGTCTTGGTGATGGCAGGAGCATTTCTACCAGGAAAGAAATTATATAGGTTGAGTGCTACCAAGTCAAATTAGATTTTGGTAGTGTTCCTGATGAGAGACAATAATAACAATAAAAAGAGACAAATGTAAGAAATTTTACTCCATAAGAACAATTAGTTCTTAGCGTCCACATATGGTGGCCAGATAGTCCAAACTAACCCCACCCCCACCAAATTTATTCATTCACTTATTCGTTCATTTAACAAACATCTACTAATTGCCTGTATGTGCCAGGCATGTTGATGCACACAACAGTTGTTTTGTACAATGGAAAAACATGACTCACCCCTCAAGGTAGAGTGGGGAGACAGGTACATGAGCAACAGATGTCCTATCACAGAACAATGGTGAAGGACGGCAGTGCCACGTGCAGTGCATCATTGGAAGTGAGCCCCTGTGTGTGCTGTGGGGCACGGGGGAGGGGTGGGCAGCAAAGGCTTCCCAGAGTCTCTTGAGCCGACTCTACGTGAAGCAACTGGGGTTGGCCAGATGCACTGGGTGCAGGAAACAGAAAGAGGCTCCCACGCAGAGGAACCAGCCCATGCAAAGCATAAAGGTGCCAATATCCAGGGCCACCCTAAGGGTGACTAAAAGCAGTGAAGTGCCTGTCATTAGGGCATAAAGATGACGGGTGTTTGTGAGTGCCGACCTCAAACACTGTGAATGTGTGAGCATGTGTGTAAGTGCCCTGCACGTAGGTGCGCATGGTGCACCTGTGTGCATGCCGGGAGTTACACGTCTCCACCCCAGCTCCTTCTCACTCCCTGTCCGTGACAGAACTTCCTTTCATTAACATCAGAATTTGGTACAATTTGTCCCCGTGGTGGTCTGTGGAGCCCTGTTCATCTCACCTAGTGACCAGATGTGATAAATTAGAAGCACTGTTCTGTTCTAGGGGGAACACTTTCATGCTGCATAATAAAGAGAGTCCAGAGAATTCTAGGGGGCCAGCCTATTACTCATACTCTGTGTCCAATAATCCCAGCAGAACTCCACAGAGTTTACTTGAGAGAAAGCTCTCAGGAAGCTAGAAAGCATCACCTGAATGATGCTAGCTAAACTCTTCCTGCTTTTCCCCCTCCTCCTCCCAAAGAGAAGTGGAGGAAGCCAAGAGTGGGCTGGGGAGTCCAAGCAAGACACTGGACTTTTCCAGTCTCTGATGCTACACTGAAAACGGGGGCACGTCCTTTCCTCTGCAGCCTTTATGATCATTTCCTCTGAGAAAGCAGACGCGCACAGTACTCTGATGGATGGGCCGTGAGCTGCTTGCCTGGGTACTTTCCGAGGCGATTGGGGAGAGGAATAGAGCAAATGCTCAGAGTGGAAGCATTTGAACAAATAAGGCGCTCAGAAGGGAAAGAAGATACGGGCATTTCAAAGCCACCTTGCATCTCTGCAGGAAGAGGAAAGACAGAGCAGGGAGTGGAGCCTTCCTCTTGGTTCAGCTGCCTGAAGAGCTGCCCTTTAGAACTCCTGGCACGAAATCTTGCAGACAAAGTAGACAGGAAGAGAGCTCATGCCAGCGGGATTTGGGAGATTGCTGAAGCAGCGACCTTGACCTTTCTTCCTGCCGCTATGTCCTGATGCCTCTTAAATGGTTGGCTTGTTGAAAGTAACCACAGCCCCAAACTGTGCTTTTGATATTTGATAGCTTCCTGGATCTGGATATTTAATATCTGATAGGTAACAGGATCCAGGAGAACAGGCTCGGAAACAGGAGATGGAAGTCAACAGGACCAGGACCAAATGGTGAATCCATCTGTAAAATGGGTTTAATTTCTTTCATCTGGGATTATCTGTACGCCGTGGGATTCATCCAAGAATGGATTATTATTTTATATCAAGTGCTATCTGTCCTCACCATGTGGCAGTGTTTTGGGGTTATGTCCCCACATCAGCTCTGGTGTATGAGGGAGGGAGGGAAGGAGACCAATAGCATTATTATCCAAAGAAAAGCATAACTAGGGTAGCTATTCTACCACAGGACACCATATAAAGCTTCAAGTGGGGAGCTATTTGTACTTTTTTTTTTTTTTTTTTGGCGGTACGTGGGCCTCTCACTGTTGTGGCCTCTCCCGTTGCGGAGCACAGGTTCCGGACGCGCAGGCTCAGCGGCCACGGCTCACGGGCCTAGCCACTCCGCGGCATGTGGGATCTTCCCGGATCGGGGCACGAACCCGTGTGCCCTGCATCGGCAGGCGGACTCTCAACCACTGCGCCACCAGGGAAGCCCTATTTGTACTCTTATGGATTAATCTAGACCCCTTCTGCTTACAGTAATCAAACTAGAAAACTGTACTCTGTGCTTCCTTATACCTCTCCTGCATGCTGTGATAATTAAAAAGCTCTTTTATCATGTAGAATTTTTATTTAAAAGAAATATAAGTGCAAGAGCCACTGCATTTATTTAGACATAAATACTTAAATTCTTACCATCTAATCACTTCTGTGCCTATTTAGAAAGAAAACCATAAGCGACACAAATGGATTAAGGCATTTCAAAACTCCTTCAGAGGGAACTCCTCTGGATCATTTACATGGAGCTTTTGTTATGGGCTGAATGTCAGTGTCCCCTCCAAAATTCGTATGTTGAAATCCTAATTCCCAATGTGATGGTATTAGGAGGTGGGCCTTTGGGAGGTGATTGGGCCATGAGGGTGGAACCCTCATCAATGTGATTAGTGCCTTATAAAAGAGACCCCTGAGAGCAACTTTCTGCCATATGAGGACACAGTGAGAAGACAGCCATCTATATGAACTAGAAAGTGAGCTCTCACCAGACACTGAATCTGCCAGGCCCTTAATCTTTGATTTCCCAGCCTCCAAGCCTCCAGAACTGTGAGCAATAGATATTTGTTGTTTAAGCCACCCAGTCTGTGGTATTTTTGTTATAGCAGCCTGAACACACACTTAGACAGATTTAAAGCCATTTATAAAGTGATTTGAAAGCAGAGGTCAAAAACACAAATTATGTCTCATCTCTCTTGCTGTCCAAAAACAAAAGAAAAGAAAAAAAGGCAAAAAAATTTCAACGCAAAGCTTTTGTCTTCTCTATGACTAAAGCTACCCTTTGGAAGTAAAATGCCATACAAATGTGATTTGTGGTACAGCAGCCAAGCTCTTTGCAGAAGCAAAGGTTCAAATCTTTTACATTCTTCAACGCACCACCTTATCACCCAGCCTTGGGTTGAAACTATCTCTTTACAGGAGTCGTGCCAGCTGCTGGCTCTGAGAAGTGTCACTAAGGCCCAGGCATGCCCAGGTTAATTGGGATTGAGAATGCTTACTGCTCCTAAGGGACCCATTGAAATAAATATTCCTAAAATTTGCATTTGAAAAGCACATCTCTGCCCAGTGTCTTAACACAAACCTGCCTCCACAAAACTCAGGTGCTGGGCTCAATTCCTTGGTGGGGTCATAGCCTGAACTGCTCAGAACTGCAATTCTGTGCCCAGATCCATGAGGGATTTTTCTGCCCAGGCACCTTGCAGACACAGTGATGTCGCGTTGTGTTCAGTGGCAAGAGCATCTTGCTGAGAGATGCTGGAGCTCGTGATACATCACAGGAAACTTGTTCCCCAGTCATGAGAATCCTCCTCGGCTTAAACTCTGCTGCCCCCACTCCCCGACTGTGACCCACTCTGTCTGTACTGGCATCAGCACTGGTCTCTGTCAGCACCAAGCCTGCACTCCTCTTTCCCCTGCGTCCCAAATCTGTCACAAAGCAGAAACACCCTGACCTCATTGCCAGCCATAAGTGCAGCCACCGTGCAGCTGGGGCAGCCAGCCCGGGCCCCCGTTTCTGTCTGGGTCATTTCTCCACCTAGCTCCACTCAACCTTGTTACTTCAGATCAGAGCTGCCCATAATTAGCTGGGCACAAACGCCCTGAGGCAGCCAGAATGAGCAGGCCTGGATGCCTTCTGGGTGACTCACTGAGATCCAAGCTAGGATGAACCACACCGACTCTTAAGAGAATTGCCCAAGAAGGATGCTGAAGGCAGCAAGCTTCGAGCTTCACAAGGTCCCATTCTGGGCTCCTCTTGGAGCTTCCTCCCTCCCTTCAACATAGCCAGGGGCTGGAATCAATGTCCTCCGGGCTGGACCAGCTCAGTTGACTATGTCTCACTCTCGCCAGAGACCGCCAGCAGCAAATTCTGGGAGTGGAAGCCATTTAGAGCAGAGTGCCCACACTCACTCCTAAGCACTGCCCTGAGTGCACAGACACACTCAAAGACACACACACACACTCACACACACACACACGGAGACACGGACTTACACACACACACACTCACAGACTTACACACAGACACACATACACTCACACAAAGAGACTCAGACTCAAAGATACAGACTCACACACAGACTTGCACACACACCGACTCACACACACACACACTCACACAGGGAGACACAGACTTACACACACACACTCACATACACACACACACATTCACACAGACTCATACACAGAGACACTCAGACTCACAAAAAGACACAGACTTGCACACAGATTCACACACACACACAGACTCTCACACACAGACTCACACACACACCCCTGCTAACTCCCCCCAATCCAAGTGTGCCCGCAGGCACAGCATCCCTTCCCCACCTGCTGCATCTCCGCAGGGCCCGCCCTAACGTGAGTCCCGCCGTCACCAGCACCTGAGCAAGGCCAGGCTGGTGAGAAGAGGAAGGAGGCAGCTGGCAGGGGAGCGGAAAAGGAGTGAAGGGAGCTGCACAAGCCTGGGTGTGGGTTACAAAGTGAAGAGTCAATGAAGGATATTTTTAGAGAGCCTGAAGCTGAGAAAGCCTCAGAGGCCCAAATGAGATTATTCCTCACTACGGAGGATACTTAGTTCCACCCATCAGGTCTAGTTTTAAAAGTCCTTCTTCAGTTCCACGCAGAGTCCAGGGATTTGAGCAGGATCTCGGGCTTCTAACTCATTGTTGGCCATTCAACCATCCAACGGGGCTAACCGTCTCCTTCAGAGGAGCCCGCGGGCGAGGCCTGGCCTGGGTTCCCAGGCGCAGGGATGGGGGTGGGTCCTCACGTATTTTCCCCTTTAATCCCGTGCTTCTCTCACTCTCTCTGAGGCACAGGGTTTAACATACACCTCTCTCTCCCCAAAGTTTCCGAAAACCCTCAGCACCACGGCGTGTCCTAGTCTGTGTGCTGTCACTAAGGAGACAAGTCCCCCAGAGCCTCTCAGAGGAGGTTATAGCCATGATTCTCCAGAGAGCCAGCACAGCACAGGTAGAAAAGTCTAAAGGTAGAACTTCAGGCCACATTCAAAAATGAATGGAAAGAAAACCCAGGATCAGGAAACAGTATGAGGCCTATGAGCATCTGGATTCCAATCCTGACACCAGCATCTGACCCTCTGTGGCCATGAACAAGTTACTTGTGTTCTCTGAGCCTCCGTGTCTTCATCTGCAAAATGGGGACAAAAACAACTCTGTGAGGATCGAAGGAAACAATCCTCAAGAACGCACTCGGTCGCAGAAGATGTGGCACATATATACAATGGAATAGTACTCAGCCACAAAAAGAACGAAATTGAGTTATTTGTAGTGAGGTGGACGGACCTAGAGTCTGTCATGCAGAGTGAAGTCAGAAAGAGAAAAACAAATACCGTACGCTAACACATATATATGGAATCTAAAAAAAAAGATGGTTATGAAGAACCTAGGGGCAGGACAGGAATAAAGACGCAGACGTAGAGAATGGACTTGAGGACACGGGGAGGGGGAAGGGTAAGCTGGGACGAAATGAGAGCTTGGCATGGACATATATACACTACCAAATGTAAAGTAGATAGCTAGTGGGAAGCAGCCACATAGCACAGGGAGATCAGCTCGGTGCTTTGTGACCACCTAGAGGGGTGGGATAAGGAGGGTGGGAGGGAGACGCAAGAGGGAAGGGATACGGGGATATACGTATACGTATAGCTGATTCACTTTGTTATACAGCAGAAACTAACACACCCTTGTAAAGCAATTATACTCCAATAAAGATGTTAAAAAAAAAAAAAGAACATACTCAGTCGCACACAAAGGCCTTTATCACTTAAAGGGCGCATTTTACTAAAAATATTGACTCTCTGTGGCAGAGAAGGACTGCTGTTGCCTGAGCTACAGCTCCTCCCATACCACATGGTTTCCCAGCCTCCCAGGGATGTCCCAGAACTGAGCTCCAGCTAATGGAACGTGAGTGGATGTGACTGTGCCACCTCCGGCCCAGCCTACAGAACTCTTCACCCCGCTTCCGCCATATTCCTTCTTCCTCCTCGATGCAAACCCAGCAACCACGCACGTGACATGATGGAAATGGCAATGCCAAGATGGAAAGAGCCACCACTTGGTGGAGAGCAGCCCACCTGTCATAAAACCTGTTTGGGATGTCACACAAGCAAGAAATAAATATCAATTTAAGCCATGATGCTTGTGAGGGTCTGCTTGTTATAGCACCTGTATATCAACAAATACATTTACAGTATGCAAAAAAAGGGGCACTTTTAAATGTGTCACCTACTGATTCCCTACCACCACCACCCCTGTGGAAAAAAAAAAAAATCACAAATGACCAGGCCCTTGTATCTACTTTTGGAGTTCAGCCCTGATTACTCCTACAGAGGTCATGTGACCTATGGATCATTCCAGGTAAACTGATAATTGCCCCCTCCCCCGGTAAGCGGGCCTCTCACTGTTGTGGCCTCTCCCATTGCGGAGCACAGGCTCCGGACGTGCAGGCTCAGCGGCCATGGCTCAGGGGCCCAGCCGCTCCGCGGCATGTGGGATCCTCCCGGACCGGGGCATGAACCCGTGTCCCCTGCATCGGCAGGCGGACTCTCAACCACTGCGCCACCAGGGAAGCCCCAAACTGATAATCTTGAGTGAGTTTTCTGGTGTCACCACAGGCTTCCTTTTCCTGCCAACTTATTTTCACAAACTGAAGACACGCAGATTCCCCATCCATACAAGTACCACCTACTGCAATAAAATCACATGATACACCCCACAATCAGATCCAGGGTGACTTGGGATGTCTGTCCTCATTATCCATGCCTCTTTCTCCTTAGCACAGCACTCAAGAGTTCAGGGTCCCAGGCTGCCGTCCCTCCTGTCCCTCGGAGTGTTAGACCCTCAGTAGAGAAACATCTGTGCATACTGGGGGTGTGGGCGAGTGCACTGAACAGCCTGAGATGAGCCAGTGGGCAGGTTTAGGCTGAATCCATCACAAGGCTCCGAAGACATCACTGCGGAGGCTTTCCTTTGGGTTTACGACCTTCCAAAGCCACTCCCACTGTGTCATCCTCCCTCCTCTCCCGCCGGCCCTCCCCTCAGTTCCAAGTCTCTTCTACAGTTGTTTTGCCAGGTTTCACTTACTTCCTGTATTCCCTCTCAGGTCACAGGAAATCCTTGCTCTGTAACTCTTAAAATCGCCACTCCATTCCATATACCTCATGTGCCACTTCCTGCTAAAGTCTGTGGCATTTTCAGAGAATTTCCAAAGGACCTACAGAGGACTTTCTCAGACCCTGTAAGCCTGGGAGATGGCTTCACAGAGACCCAGCAGGGCTGAACTCAATTCAGGGCTCAGTTACATCCCACCCTATGACCTTGAGTAATTATCTCAAGTCATCTGACTCTGGGTTCCTTCCCCCACATAACGGAGATAACAGTACCTTCGCCCCAGGGTTTTCATAAAAGTAAATGCATTCATGCATTCACTCAACATACATTTACTGAGTCCCTTCCATGTTCTGAGACCTGTGTTAAGCTTTAAAGATGTAACAGGGGATGATGCGCTCTCACGGGGCTTACGTTCTGTTGAGCAACAGCAACAGATAAACAAATAAATATAAAACACACAGTGGAGATAAGTGCTGTGAAGAAAAAAGAAAGCCAAGGAAGGGGACCAAGAGCGACGGTGGGGGGTGAGTGGGTGCGGGGTGTTCAGGGAAGGCTTTTCTGATGTGGTGACAGATGGACAGAGGCCTGAGTGAAGTGGAAGAGCACATGCAAAGGTCCTGAGGTATCCTCCATAACATAACATACAGGAAAATGCACTCAAAAGTGCTCTGAAAATGTGAGACACGGTTGATCTCTGCAATCCCACCCAACTTTGACTGAGATGTTTGTTTTTTTGTTTTTTGTGGTATGCGGGCCTCTCACTGTTGTGGCCTCTCCCATTGCGGAGCACAGGCTCTGGACGCGCAGGCTCAGTGGCCATGGCTCACGGGGCCAGCCGCTCCACGGCATGTGGGATCTTCCCGGACCGGGGCACGAACCCGTGTCCCCTGCATCGGCAGGCGGACTCTCAACCACCGCGCCACCAGGGAAGCCCTGACTGAGATGTTTTCAACAAACCTTCCTTTGTGCCCTCAGAGTAGAACCAGAGAGCTGGTCCTCTGCACCACCATCCTCCCCCTCAAGAAGATAAGCCACTGCTGCAGATGCCCTTCAGAGCAGAATCTGCATATGCCTTCCATCAGGCAAAGGAGAAGCGCTAACCTGAGGAGTTCAAACACTGGCGCTTGGCAAAGCAGCCTGATGCTGCCTTTGTTATCACACCCTCGCCAGCAGCCAAGACTTAATGAATCTTCTACAAATGCTTTTTGGAATTCTACTGGGGTCGTGGATAATGCATTTAGGAGATAAAGAAATTCACCGGAATGAGATGAACTAAAAACTCAAAGATCACGTTTCAGACAAGTCCACTTTAAGTCGAGGGTTCTCGGAGCAGAATGGCAAATTTCATTCAGAAAAGGGCAGCTCCAGAGAGAAAGTAATGTGATCAGTTCTGAGAACAGAGTCACATAAAGCCAGGTAGCCGAGCAGAGTAAGGCCTAGGAGAGGCATCAAGAAGATAACTAGTACGTACAGAGAGAGGAATCCCAGGTGGCAACATCAAAGGAATAACCAACTAGTCATATAGAAAAGTGAAAGCATAATGATAAAGCAATCATAGCAAAAGAATGTCTGCTGGGATAAGTAACATAGCTCTCTAAAAATACAATCATAATTTGAAAGGAATGAGTTCAGGAGCTCCTGGGGGATTTGGGACCTGGCTCCAGGTATGAACACCCCCCAAAGAAGGTATCCCTGAACTGTCCTGGAGATGTCCAACAAAAGCTCTCCTCATCCACATGAAGCCTGTACACAAAAGTTCACAGCAGCATTATTTGTAACAGTGAAAAAGTGGAAGCAATCCAAATGTCCATCGATGGATGAATGGATCGACCATATGTGATATATCTATACAATGGTATGTTATTTGCCATAAAAACGTATGAAGTAATGATACATGCTACAACACGGATGAGTCTTGAAAAGAAAATACTAAGTGAAAGAAGCCAGTCACAAAAGACCACATACTGTATGATTCTTTTTATATGAAATGTCAAAAATGTGCAAATCTATAGGGACAGAATATAAATCAGCTATTGCCAGGGCCTGGGGGGGAGGAAGTAATAGGGGATGACTGCTAAGGGGTATGAGGTTCCTCTCTGAGGGTGATAAAAATTGCATGGTGTTGATGGTCACACAAGTCTTTGAATATATTAAACCACTGGGCTGTATGCTTTAAATGGGTAAATTTTATGGGATGTGAATTATAGCTCAATAAAGCTGTTCCTTATTTTTCTTAAGGTGTTTCCTCTGTTTGCGTACATTGAATTAACACAGTATACAGGCTAGCAGATACTGGGCACCCTAACTTCCCTTCGCCCAACAGCCATACGGGTAAGCCATGCTCTCTGCATTTGGCAAGTGAAGGAAGGAAACCGACTTGACCGGTAGCACCTGACCAGGGAACAGAAGAGCCAGAATTCAAACCCAGAGCTGCTGAAATCCAAAGCTCACCTTTGTCGCGTGACAGGGTAGTGGGTGAACATGGTGGGTGAATATGAAGGGGCACGTGGAGACCCAGCTCTTCATCTGTACAACAAAGACTTGGTGAGGACCTGTTCTGTGCCAGACACTGCTCAACGCACTGGGAACCCAGCTGTGAACTAAACGAAGTCCTTGTCTTACATTTACATTTTGATGTAGCAGGACAGAAACTGAACATATAGATAACTATGCACTGTATCCGGTGACACTGAGTTCCATGGAGAAAAATAAAGCTGAGAATGGGGGCGGGCAGGGAGTGCAGGGGAGAGAGAAGGGGTGCTACTCTATAGAGAGCCGACAGGGAGGGCCTTTCTGATAAGATGATATGGGAGCAGAGCCCTCAACCAAGAGAGGGAGAACCAAACCAGGAGGATGGGGGCAGGGAGGCAGGGAGAGGGGACAGCAAATGCAAAGGCCCTGAGGAAGGAACAAGCTTGATGTATGTGAGAACAGCCAAGAGGCCAGTGTGGCTGCATCTGGAAATGGGAACAGAAAGTCAGAAGGGCCCGATCACACGGGGCCATGCAGGCCTTGGTAAGACCAGGTTTGATTCTGAGTGGAAGCCTTTGTACTGCTTTTATGCGGGTACAGGAGGCACCGGCGGTCTTGCTCCCAGGTGTAACGGAGCAGATTCACTCTGCATTTTTAGGAGATCATACTGATAGCTGCAGTATGCAGAGGAGACTGCCTGGGCGCTGGGGCAGAACTCAGAGACGAGGTGGGGGACTACACAATCGGCTAGGGGACAGAAACCACGGAGGCTTGGACAGGAAGGGCACAGAAGCTGACTGGATGGGGGCACAGAGACATCTACCTATCAAATTTCTCCAGGGGTCCTGGGCTGAGTTTTAGGCTCTTTCTCCCCAGGGTCTAGCCTCAGCAGGGAGACAGAAAGCTCCTTCTCTAAGATGATACAGCAGCCAAGTTCCCCGCTGCTTATACAGACAAGGTTAAAGAGCTCTCGATGCCAGAGGCTGTTTCCCATTGCCAGATGAGACATTTACCCCAAGTTGCTTTCTTTTCAGCTTTTGCAAACTGCTTCCCTTTGAAAAATTCTGCTTACTTCACTTACAAATAAATATGCCAGCAGATCTGCAGAGCTGGAGGGAAAATCCTGCAGAGCCAGGGTAACTGGGGCTGCCCAGAGGTGGGGGAAATGGTAATGGCCGACAGTGGGCTTTTATCCCCAACACCTGGCACCCATTTTTCATCAAGACCCCCCTCAATCGTTTGCTCCCAGGCTCTGCACAGGTTCTGGCGGTCAGCCGCCCGCGCTGAGAGGCCACCCGGATTCTGTGCAGCTCAGACACCAGCAGCCCCGGCAGGAAGTCAGAGATAAGGGAATTATAACGATCAGACTTTAACTCATTTTCAGCCTGCAAAAGCCGTCTCTGACCTCAGAGCACCCCCGGGGTGGGCCTTCTAACCACCAGCGTGGGGAAGCACCCGCCTCTTGTCCGTGCTTTGAACTAAGAGCCCCAACCCAGGCCTTGGAGGGCACATGCCCCAAGAGGCTTTTGCTTTTGATAAAACAGTAAAAACATTACCTCCTGTCGGCCAGGGATGTTACCATGACAAAGTCATTTCAGAACCGCATTCACCAATGATGGGGATGATTTTAGAACCTGTCTAGTCATTATGAACTCGCACCTCTGCCCTGGAAAACACTGGTAATTACAGCGTCCACACACATTAACAGGTGGCAGTCATCTGTTCTTTGCCTGCTCATCAGCCCATGTCCTCACTCCTTTATTAATGGCAAATGCACAAGGCATGACGCCCAGGCGAGCAGGATAGGAAGATGAAATTCATTTGTCAAACCTCTAATGAGCACCTACTATGTAGCAGCCTGGGAATGAACACATGGTTCGAGAGCTGGAAAGAAGATGACATAGGATAAAAAGTGGCCAGCCCAATGCAGTGGTTAGGAGTATAGACTGGAACCAGACTGCCTGGGTTCAAGCCCAGTCCCAGCACCTCCTAGCTCCGTGGCCTTGTGCCAGGTGCTTAACCTCTCTGGGCCTTGGTTTCCTCATCTGTGAAATAGGGTTAATAATAGACCCACTCCACAGCGTTGTGGAACAGTGGCTCACAGTATGAGAGTGAGCTCGATGATTCCTATGAATGAGCTACAGGAGGAGGCAGAGGTGGACAAGGCGACTGGGGCATGGTGAGGAAACGCTGGGGAGAGGCAACGGAACTGGGGTGTGAGGGACAGGAGCATCTGATGAGGGTGTACAGGCAGCAGGAAGAACGCAGCTCAAGGCACAGAGGTAAGGAAGGGCCATGAGTTGGGAGGCGTGACAGTGCGCAGCCCTGGGCGGGCGGCAGAGAGGAGGGCGGCACTCAGGGCCACCCGGAGGGCAGCTCAGGGTACGATATCCAGGCTGGCAACGGACTCCTTCCGGTCAGATCCTCCAGTGGAGGATGGGAATGTGAAGGGTGCTTTTCAGGCCGACCCTCTCCCCCCTCCAATGTGCCCCCTCTCCCCCTAAGTCACTGGGCTCTAACCACCCAGGCCTCTTCCGTCCTGATCAAGTTCCTACAGGGTCACTTTCTCAGCCTGCGCTGCTCTTCATCAGGCCAACTTCCACTTCCTCTTCAGCCAGGAGTCTGGATTCACTTCCCCGGGGAAGCCTGCAGTCCCCTGATTGGGCTCGGCTGGTCACCGTCCCTCACAGCCGCACCACAGGCGCAACAGAAATATGTGCTTGTGCAATTCCACATTGACCTCCAGCCCCCCGGGAACTGCCACGGGCAGGAATTTCTTACTCTGCGTGGTATCCCTCCCCCCTCAACATAGTGCCCACCTGGCCCTCAGACAGCACCCCAGGCCTGCCCACTCGCTGGGTGGACATCTATGCTGAGAAACTCACTGGGGGCTCAGGGATCAAGCAGACGTGGACCTACGTATACAGCTTGTAATCCAACATAACACTGAAGGGTGGTTTAGAACACCTCTGGGATTCCCAACACCCTTTCAGGAGGGTCTATGAGGTAAAAATCGCTTTCATAATAATACCCAGACCTTATCTGCCTGTTTCACTCTCATGTTCTCTCGAGTGTACACTAGGGGTTTCCACGGGACACGTGAAGACATCATCACTTGACGGCTGACGGGATGTGTGCCTGTGTATTCTCAGTTTTAATTTCTAGCACGGTCCATATCCGAAGACATAACCCACATAAACACAAGATCAGTGGAGTCCTCAATAATTCTGAAAAGTTTGAGAGTCCTGAGAACAAAAAGTGTGAGACTTGCTCACTGTTCCAATCAATCCACTCGCCCCTCCCCCCTCCCCCCATCCCCAGGAAGATGCTGTTTCAAAGACAAATCGGCCTCAGAGAGCTATGGCATGAGACTGGGTGTCCCAGGGACAGAGGCAGCACCCCAGACAGACTCACCAAGCAGCACAGGCAGGATGCCATCGCCCCACCCTGAGACCAACCCAGCAGATCCCGAACCCTCCCCTCCCAGATCTGCCACGTCCCAACCAAGGCCCCCAGCCCGACTCTGCAGAGCTGAACGCTGGGCTGGAAATTCCCACTGCCAACCTCACGGTCCCCATTCCTGGGGGCAGCCCGCGGCCACCATCACAGCATCCTCCCTGTGGTTCCCATCCAGGCCTGTGGTTTCACAGGTGCTGGCCCCAACAGGAACCGCCCCCTCTGTGCGCGATGCCCCAGTCTACCAGATAGATACTCGCTCCCCCTTGCAGGCTCCACCTGCCCCTGGAGCCCCTCCTGAGCCTCCCAGGGAGGCCCGAGCCCCTCCCACCTCCCCAACCCCCTTCACCACCTCTGGGTCTCCTTTGCAGTCATTTGCCTCCCTGCCTGGGTTTTGCAGGACCCTGGAGGGCAGAGGCTGTCCTTGACTCCTCTCTGCAGCCCCCAGAGGCCCTTCCTGGGACAGCCATTAGCTCAACAAGTGTTCACTCAACGAATGAAACAATAAGTCAAAGAACGAGTGAGCAACTTATACTTTCTAAGATGACAGCTTATCTGACATTTAGCAACTTTATAAATAGATGTCTTCCTCTACAGGGATGGCCTGGGACCTCTTCTAGGACGATAGAAGCCTCTCTCCAGGTCTTATCTGCAGAATGAGAAATCCCTCTCTGTCCAGATGATTCTGAGACGCAGCCTCCCACGAGGTTGACGCCTACCCATTTCTCTGGATTCTTTGATTCCATTTCTCAGAGTGACACTGTCCCCCCTTGTCCCTAAATCTGAGACCCTCCCAGCTGCCTCTTCTCCTCTGACCAAGGTGATGGTAATGGGACAGCTGGCACCTCCCTTGCTGGATTTTCACCCTGTCTTCCCTCCTGGATCCAGCAATTTGGAGGGAGGTCAGTGACAATTAGATTTTGGAGCCGGCGTGGAGTGGCGTGGGGGCAGGAAGAAATGTGCAAATACTTGCTGAGAGGATGCAATCAATAGGTGACAGCCGTAATTCTCAGCATGATAATTACACCTATAATTACGCCATGTTTCCAGGGCTGTGCAGAGTCACCCTATTGATCTCAGAAAAGTATATTTGCTGTGTCAGAAACACAGGTGCAAACCCAGCTCTGCACTCCAGCCTTCCCCTTCACTGATCTTGAAAAATGATAGCCAGATACAAGATGCCTGAGTGTGCAAATGGGCATCCTTTGCTTCTGTGGTTTTGCTCAGCAATTTATTATCCATTTCCGCCTACCTTACCCAGATCCATTTTTATCCTCGGAAAGTGGCAAAGGAAAACCATGATGCATTTATTTACTCAAATCACTGGTACTTATTTCATGCCAAGCTCTGGGTGAGATGCTAGTGATACAAAGATGCAATTGTTTGCTGGTGGAGTGTCTGAGCACTAGCCTTTGTGGCGACCCACACATATTCTGGTGAAAGGCACTAATTCAACTGTATACTTAAGATAACCACAGAATGGGAGAAAATACTTGCAAAGTATATATCTGATTAAGGGTCTAGTCACCAGAAAATATAAAGAACTCTTACAATTCAACAATAAAAAGATCGATAACTCAATTTAAAAATAGGCAATGGATCTGAACAGACATTTCTCCACAGAATATATACAAATGACCAATAAGCACATGAAATAATGCTCAACATCATCAGGCACAAGGGTAATGCAAATCAAAACAACTTCGCACCCACTAGCACGGCTATGATGAAAAAGACAGTAACAATTGTTGGCAAGGTTGTCAAGAAATTGGAACCCTCATATATTACTGGTGGAAATGTAAAATGGAGCAGTGGCTGGGGAAGACAGTTTGGCAGTTCTTCAAAATGTTATACACAGTTACCATATGACCCAGCAGTTCCATTCCTGGGGATATATCTGTGAGAACTGAAGATGTATGTCCACACAGAAGTTATACATAAACGTTCAGAGCAGCATTATAGTAGCCAAAAACTACCAACAATTCAAATACCCAGCGACTGATGTATGAATAAACAAAATCTGTTATATCCATACAAAGAAATACTACTCAGCTATGAAAAGGAATGAAGTTCTGACACGTTTACAGTGTGGATGAACCTTGAAAACATTACGCTAAGTGAAAGTAGCCAGACACAAAAGGCCACATATTATATGATTCCATTTGTCTGAAAAGCCCAGAATAGGCAAATCCAGAGAGACAGCAAGTGGATGAGTGGTTCCCAGGGTCTGGGGGAAGGGGGGATGGGAGGTGATTACTAATGGGGTTTCTTTTGAGGATGAGAGAAGCTTTCCGGAACTAGATAATAGTGATGGTTGCACAGCGTTATGAATATCCACAGGATTCCACTTTTTTTTTTTTTTTTTTTTTTTTTTTTGCTGTATGCGGGCCTCTCAGTGTTGTGGCCTCTCCCATTGCGGAGCGCAGGCTCCAGACACGCAGGCTCAGCGGCCATGGCTCACGGGCCCAGCCGCTCCGCTGCATGTGGGATCTTCCTGGACCGGGGGCACAAACCCGTGTCCCCTGCATCGGCAGGCGGACTCTCAACCACTGCGCCACCAGGGAAGCCCAGGATTCCACATTTTTAAAGGGTAAATTTTACAGCATGTGAATTACATCTCAATAAAACGATGTATACTTAAGAATATGAATAAATTCCTCAAAGCCACACCACCCCCAGGGAACTGTGGGAACTGGCCTTAGCATGAGAATATGCACAATAATTTAAGCTCTCCTGTCAAATGGAGTGAAAGCTAAAGAAATATTTGTTTTTCTTCCTCACTCAGATTGGATATTAGCTACCTGTTGTGAGAGTCACAGAGGGTGGCTCCCTGGCCTTATTGCCCAAGACATCTTTGTCATCAAGTTACTAACAGCAGAATCGGCATTCCACGTACCATAAAATTCAGCACTGTCAAAGGCATTCCACGGCACTCTCGTCAGCCCCCATCCCCAAAAGCAGGGCTGCTGCTTGGGACATACAGAAACAAATGAAGCTGTACAAAACTGAAATTAGCTCTAGAGAGAGAAACAGAGGGAAGATGTGTGGCATGGGAAATGGGAGAGAAACTAGGTAAGTACCAGGGATCCAGGGGACTAGACAGACTGGACCAGAACACGGAGCCCGTAACAAAGCCAGGGGAGCACGCGCCTGTGTGTGTCCTGTCTGCTCTGCACTCGAGGTGCCCCTGCAGCAGCTCACGTGCCCTTCCCTACGCCCCCATCCCAGAGTCGGGGATCAGAGAACCCCCTTGATTAAAGCCCAGGATCAAGGGCCAGTGGCAGGGCTGGACTCCCCTGCTGCCTGCCAGACCATGTGGAGCACCCCTGACTCTTCTCACCCACTAGCCCAGGCCCCACCACCGTTCCGAGGCTGATTCCTGCTTCCCCAGCCTCTACTGATCCCCCCACTAACTAAACACCCTAAACTTCAGCCACAGAGGGGGCTCCACGTTACCCAAGTATGCAGCCCCTGCGCCTTCAGGCTTCCCTGACTGTGGTCCAGCGGCTTCCCGCGCCTGTTACAACCTTCTTTCTCAAGGGCATCTTCAATTTCCAGCCCTCCTAAAAACCCCCTAGCCAGAACTAATTTTCCCTTCTCTCCATTTCTGCAGCGTGGCTTTTCTCTCTCCATCACAGGGTGACTTCTGTAACCACGACAACCACCAACACACTTATGGGGCTTCCCAGCTCCCACCCACTGTTTGGGCACTTCTCCTAGAGTTACTCTTTTAATCCTCACAACTCTCTGAGGTGGGTACTACTCTTATCTCTGCTTGCAGGGGAGGAAACCGGTACCAGGTCACAGCCAGGAAACGGCAGAGCCGGGATGGAACCCAGGCAGTGCGGTCCTGTTGTCCACATGCTTCCCCAAGGCTCCACCCTCCTTCCGAGCTTATCTGTGGGTGCATCAGAGTTACCTGTGTTCAGAAGTGTCTGCCTCCCCAGCCTTTTGTGATATTTGCAATACCCCTTTCTCCAACAGCGACCACCGTGTCCACACCCAGACACAGCGTGCAGAGGGTAAGCACTCAATGACGCATAATGAGAACTCTGTAAAGAGGTTTAAGGACCATGATGACATCTGCCAGAGGGCAGGGAAGTTTACATCAGGGTTAAAAACAGCGGGAACGATTCCCACAAAGGATGATGGAAGCAAGAAGCCAAAAAGGCTTTTCCAAAGAATTGATTCATTTAGGGACGGCCCATCTCTTTATTAATTGATTCATTTACGGACGGCCCATCTCTTTGATTATTAATTGATTCATTAAGGGACGGCCCATCTCTTTGATTTTTAATTGATTCATTTAGGGACAGCCCATCTCTTTGATTATTAATTGATTCATTTAGGGATGGCCCATCTCTTTGGTTACGGAAATGAGGAGGTGGGATGCTCCTCGGTCTCTGAGACCCTTGACACAGAGGCTGAGCATAGGCCACCCAGAATCTCTTTGGGGGCATTTAGTTGCAATACAGGACCCCGTAAGTCTAACCTTGACCTTCAACCTTACACACGTCCTGACGGACTATGCATCCCCTTCGCCACGCCTCTCCTACTCCTTAGAATGCCATCTGTTGTCAGGGAAACCCCAGCCCTCTTGTCCACGAGCACCGGGTATCGGTACAGCTCACCCAGGACATCCCTGCTATAATTCCCCATGCTGTTTGAAGGCTTTCCAATCTTGGGGAGAAACTCCCTGTCTCATCAGCAACAACCCAAAGTACAAGGATGCACGTTTCCTACATGTCTACCTTTGACCCTTCCCAGTGAGCACCCAGGATAATACTGGGGCTGGGAAGGGGAACCTTCCCCCCACCCGCGACTCCCACCCCTGCTTCCCATCCCGTGGGGCCATGTGCACGCTGGCACCTCTGCAGGGTCCTAAGTTTATCCGCAGGAATGTGGTGTGGGCATGATTTGGGCCCACAGCAGCGGGCTGGTCATGACTTTCCCGTGCCAAGCAGGAGCAGAACAAGCTTCCCAGAGGAGGGCACTGATTAGCAGGGTGACATGGGAACCACAGGCAGGCATCATTGGAGGCCAGGGCCTCACACCCACTTGTTGGCCCAAGCCTGATGGAGGGTGTGGAACACAGAGCCAGCAAGGCAGCAGTCAATGACTATGTCATCTCCGCGCGGCAGTCTACCTGCCATCTGAGTTCTGATTCTGCTCCCACGGCCCTGCTGGAAACAGCTAGTGGAACTGGAAAGCCACTGCCGACTGGGCTGCAACCCCTTCCTGTCACCTGTGCAGGGGGCAAAGAGGAGTAGCCCCCAGGACAGCACTCTACAGCGTATAGATCGAGGGTCCCAAAGTCACCTGCCTACAGGGTCAGGTGCGGGGCACACCTGAGGAAAGCAGGTTGGGTGGGAACAGAGCAGCCAACTTTGGCTCAGCCATTATTGCCCCAAGAGAAGCGCAAATCCAGGCTTAATGTCGGGAACTAACTCATATTTTTAACGAACATTGAAGTGGATTAACCAACCAACCAACCAACAGAATTACTAAAGGCTGAAGGAGCTCTGCTGGCCTCTGGTGCAGAAGATAAGGGGCTCTTTATACAGAGTCTGCTTCCTGCCCAGGATAACCAGCCTCCTAGCGTGAGGCCCATGAGTGGTCGAGAGGTCCCCAAAGGGCCACCACAAACAGTTCCAGAGCAGAGAAGAAGAGACGTACGGGATCCAGGCAACATGGCTCCCCATGGGCTAGAGGCTAGAAGATGCTAACTTGGCCTGCGGCAACCAGACTGAGGCCATGGAAATGCATTCAGGAGAGGCCAGGCCCGGGAATCCTCAAGTGTTCACAGAAAGGCCTGCGTACAAATTGGATTTCCAGGTTAAAGACAAGATGTTCCTACTCAGAGCAAGCAGCACTTTCTGCCACAGGGCATTCTGAAACAGCCAGCCTTGGAAAGGAGGGGTCTTATCCTTGGACGTGCACCAGAAGGAAGGTCCCGGAAGGGCCAAGTGTGGCTATTTCTAAGAGCCAAGCTTCCTGTGCCCTGTCCTTCTGTCCTCCACAGCCCCACCCAAAGTCCAAAGAGGAAATGCACGGGACCAAAGGCCAACACGCACAGCGCCTATCCCAGCAGCACATCCTGTGGTCGCCCCATCACTCAGGGGCCCAATGGCGAGCTTCCTTTGTGCCACTATACTGGGGTACGGCACTGGGGACTGAGGACACTCCATGGACGCCCACTGGCAGATCCCGCCCTGAAGTCACCAGTCATCCCCCACCTTTGCCACTCCACGGTGGCCAAGTTTCCACTGACTTCCGAATGTTCCCCAAAGGATGCTTACCCGTCCTCCCTTGGAGGGTAATTTTGATGACTCAGGTCATTGGCTTTCTCTTTTCGGCCTTAAGCGTTAAAACTAAACTGGGAAAAATGGGTCCTGTTTGCATTCTCTCTTTTTAATGTAAAAAAAAACTACATTAGAGACATTTGGGGGGAAAATAGTATAATTCTTTTAAGTCCTTTTCCTTAAGTGCACTGTATACCCAAACTATACTGCGGTTTCAGAATCTGTTTTTCACTTGGTCCTCTATCATATGCATTCGAACGTAACAGAATAGTCTTCCGATCATGATCTTCAAGAGTTGCACAATGTTCTGTCATTTTCATTATATCATAATTGACTGGACCATTCCCCCTGTGAGGGTCTTCTGATATCTCAGTTCTTTTTATTTATTTTATTGACTTATAGTTGATTTACAATGTTGCATTAATTTCTTTTGTACAGCAAAGTGATTCAATATCTCAGTTCTTCACAGTATTGGTGAATTTGTACCTTTGCTTTTTCATCTCAGGCCGAGTTGAAAGGTTATCCTGCAGCAAAGGGGCTTGGGGTCCACATAATGTGTCCTCCTTTCTCTGTCCATGTAAATGCAGGCCACTCACTGTCTTTTCATTCTTTTTTAAAAACTTCCTTATATGACTTTGCTCTTTAATACGTCTACCAGGTCGAGGACACTTTTATTTCCTAAGTTACTATTTTAATATAATGAGGGAAGCTTCCTCATTCGAGGAAGACAGCAGAGGGGAAAGTGTAGACTCTGATATAGGCCTTGTTTTGCCTCTGGAGAGGGCCAATCGTGCCTTGAAGTTTTCACGTGTAAACACATATAAATATAAGGCTCCTTTCCCTTATACCTTGGTAGAGATGAATGTGTCTTACTGAGTCACCAGCACCAGTGACTTCTGAGTCTCTCTCATTAGCCATGAATCCCGAAAGGTATTTCTGTCCACCATGGCCTTGAGAGTTCCTCAATGGTGCTGTGGCACTGCCCAGAGCCAAGGGTATCTGGAAACCGCCAGGCAGGGATGTAACCGGGGTCCTGTCAGTTGCCCAGGGCTGATACCTTTGGCAAGAATGTAGACTGACTAGCTGTGTGACACGAGACAAGTTGCTTAACTTTGTACAGAAGACGCTAAACTGGCGATCTTGAAGTCTTCTCAGTTCTAGAATGACAAAAATCCCCAAGGTGACCTGGGGACTTGCATCTGGAGAAAGAGGTCCACACTGAACCCATGATCGTCAGGTAGTGCACAGCAATGCCTGACACTTGACTCTGCCATCACCAAGGGATATTTACATGTTCAAAGAAAATGTTAAATGATTCTCAACCAAAATAACAGGGGAAAGAGATGAGGTGTTTGAGGAAGCCCGAAACTCTAGCAGTTATCCTGGAGTTTTCTCTTTCTCTGTAAGCCTTTTCCCTCCCCACCACAATCCATCAGGAATTCCTATCAACTCAACCTCAAAAATCTCTGTCACGGACCTGGAGATTATCATACTAAGTGAAATAAGTCAGACCGAGAAAGGCAAATATCATATAATATCACTTATATGTGGAATCTAAAAAAACGATACAAATGGGGCTTCCCTGGTGGCGCAGTGGTTGAGAATCTGCCTGCTAATGCAGGGGACACGGGCTCGAGCCCTGGTCTGGGAGGATCCCACATACTGCAGAGCAACTAGGCCCGTGAGCCACAACTACTGAGCCCGCGCGTCTGTAGCCTGTGCTCCGCAACAAGAGAGGCCGTGATAGTGAGAGGTCCGCACACCGCGATGAAGAGTGGCCCCCGCTTGCCCCAACTAGAGAAAGCCCTCGCACAGAAACGAAGACCCAACACAGCAAAAAAAAATTAATTAATAAACTCCTACCCCCCCAAAAAAAAGATACAAATGAACTTATTTACAACACAGAAACAGACTCACAGACATAGAAAACAAACTTATGGTTTACCAAAGGGGAAAGGGGTGGGATAAATTATGAGTTTGAGATTAACAGATACACACTACTATATATAAAATAGGTAAACAACAAGGGCATACTGTATAGCACAGGGAACTATGTTCAATATTTTGTAATAACCTATAATGGAAAAGACGTACATACACACACACACACACACACACATATATATATATATCTCCAAATCACTTTGCTGTACACCTGAAACTAACACAACATTGTAAATCTACTATACTTCATTAAAAAAAAAAAAAACCTCTGTCAACTCCGAGTTCCTCACTGCCCCGACTATAATCCAAGCTGCGATGACCTTTTACCCCAACTGCTACAACAGTCTCCTAATTACTACCCATCACCCATTCACCCAGCAGCAAAACATCACCAGATCACATCACTCCTATCTAAACCCTGAAAATGGATTCCTATTACATTGAGAAAAACACTTTAACGCCTTACTGTGGCTTACACAGCCCTGCAGGACCACCTCTCAGCTTCAGCTCTCCATCTCCCTCCCACTCACTCTGCCACATGTGTTTTATCTTGGTTCCTCCTATACAGTAATGTCTCTCTTCTGCCTCAGGGCCTTTGCACACACTCTTCCCTCTGCCTGGAGTGCTAGCGCTACCCTTCCATAGCATTCATTACAGCTTGTAATTACTGTTTGCCTATTTATGCATTCATTCACTGTTGGCTCTTCACCTCCATGAGGCCAGGGTCCTGTCTCTTTTGTTCCCAGGGCCAACCACAGAGAAAATACTTAGAGTCCATAGCAGAACATAAATTGTCCAAAGACAGTTCAATTAGGGCCTGAGCACTTTCTGTAACAGAAAATATTGGACGGTGATTAAAATACGAACGTAGGGAGGAGATTTTAAAATGTGAATGATTAAAATGCGAATACAGAAAGTTTCAGGCCAGTGTGATGTTTCTTTGCACACACGTGCGAGTGTGTGTACGTGCTCCTGCCTCACCTCAGGATGGCCAACATCAGTTCTGCTTGGCAGGACAGCCCCCTCATCCCCCACAGTCCTTCACAAGTGACTCAAGTGTTCAGATCTCAAGGTGGACTCCCTCCCAAAGGGCGCCTAGTGGGTAAAGACGGAGCCATCACGGAATCCCCCACGTCAGAGGTCCAAACCCTCCACAAATTCACTGTGTCCTATCTGCTTGCTAAGGGCTGAGCACAGTGACGAGGCTCCAAAGGGACCTGGTAGTGAGACAGGCTGGGACCTAAAACCTGGGACCTGGGACCCTTTGCTGCAGTGCTTGCACCTGGACATACATCTCCTGGAGCAACAAGATACAAAGAAACTATAAGGGACTAAAAATAACTGTGTGCATGCACAGTTGGGGTAAATTATGCACAACAAGATACAAAAAGACCAAAAACCCAACTGCCACTTCTAAGAGCCAGCAGCAAAAACAGGGTGTTGGGAGCAAAAGCCAGGGTACTGCGCATGCCCCCTCCACTGAACAGCACCAAAGGGGTGGGCATTCCACCTAAGTCACCCCTCCAGCCCAACCCCTGGACACACCCCTACCCTCACCCCATATAAGGAACCAGCTCGCCTCCACCTTGGGGAGTGAGCAAGGGAACCTGTTACTCGTTTATATCCCCCCTGCTGCAGCAGGGGCCCCAGTAAGGTCCTGCCTGAATTTCTTATCTGGCCTCTTATCAATTTCTATTCATTAAGGAAGGTCAAGAGTAGGACCTGTGGGCTTCCCTGGTGGCGCAGTGGTTGAGAGTCCGCCTGCCGATGCAGGGGACATGGGTTCGTGCCCCGGTCCGGGAAAATCCCACATGCCGCGGAGCGGCTAGGCCCGTGAGCCATGGCCGCTGAGCCTGCGCGTCCGGAGGCTGTGCTCCGCCACGGGAGAGGCCACAACAGTGAGAGGCCCGCGTACCGCAAAAAAAAATAAAATAAAAAGAGTAGGAACTGTGACAGGTCATCTCCCAGGTGAGTATGGAAGCCAAAGCCACTCTGAGCCCAGCCTGGCAGCTGCTGGCTGCTTCACTAAGCTGGTACCAAGAGGAGGGCCCGCCATAAGCTGGGGCAGCCAGCATGCCCAGCACTTCATCTCTCTGGTGGACAGGACTTAAAGCCTCCTGGATAATATCATTCCCCCTTGTTGGCCTTGTCCTTCTTGCCCCTCAGCCCAGAAATCTGGAGCTGCTGAAACCCCGAGGGGCTCACTCTGTAATGGAAAGGCCCTAGAGACTTAACCCAGTTTTAGAGTCTTAAGAGAGGACTTGCACAAGGATACAGAAATCATAAAAATAATAGCAATGCTTATGTAGGGCTTTCTATGTGCCAACGGTTCTTCTAACCTCTTAGATATATCAACAACCCTAAGGAAGCATTTCGCAGGTGAGGGAAACTGAGGCACAGTGAGGTTGTGCAACATGCCCAAGGCCACCTTGCGGATAAGCAGGTGGTCAGGGAGGATGTGCAGGTAGCAAAGAGTTACACTCACAGGTTCCCACTGAAGAGTACCCAATGAATGACGATTTACAGAGGTGAGGGCAGGGCTAAGGGCCCACCAAGGGACACTCCCACCCAGGACTAGCAATGGTGGGAGAGAGTCACCAATCCTTAGGCCTAAGGAGGCAAGAGGAGAGAGCCATGCCATTGGTGCCCGGCAAGAGCTGGCCTGGGAGGAGGAAGGCAGCAATGCCAGAACCATGGCCCAGCAGGGCTGGGGGTGGGGACAAGACAACACAATCCTACTCATCCCTCTCTCATTCTGAGCTCTGACATCCTACTAAAGCCTCCTAGGGGGCCCTCCATTTCATCATTAATAAAACAAGGAAATCATGCAGCTGCTACAGGAAACAGTATGGCCGTTCCTCAAAAAAAAAGTACACATCAAGTTACCATATGTCCCAGCAATCCCACTTCTGAGTGTATATCCGAAAGAATTGAAAGCAGGGTCTCAGAGAGATTATCCGCACACCCATGTTCATAGCAGCATTACTCAACAGCCAAGAGGGAGCAACCCAGACGTCGATGGATGGATGGATGGATGGATAAGCAAAAATGTAGTATATACATACAGTAGAATACTATTCAGCCATGAAAGCAAGCAATTTTGATATATGCCATAACCTGGGTGAACCTGAGGACCTTACGCTAAGTGAAATAAGACGGCCACGAAAGGACAAATACCGCATGATTCCCACTTATAGGAGGTCCCTAGAGACATCAAATTCACAGAGACAGAAAGTAGAACAGTGGTTGTCAGGGGCTGGGGGGAGGGGGAAATGGGGAGTTGTTTACCGGGTACGGAGTTTCAGTTTTACGAGATGAAAATGTTCTGGAGACCGATTTCACAACAGTGTGAATATACTGAACTGTATACTTAAAAATGGTTAAGATGGTGAATTTCATGTTATGTGTATTTTACAAAAAAAATTTTTTTAAAACAAACAAACAAAAAACCCGGGAAATTAGACTAGACCCAAGGTTTTCGGTGTGTTCTTTGGGGCCGTGGGATTGCAGGGACAGAAGGTCCATGGAGACTTTCAAGAGACACAGGGAGGCAGCAGGAAAGCCCAACAGCTGGGCCCTGGGCCCCATGCCCCTCAGGCAAGGCAGCCCTGCTCTGTCTGACGTGGGGTCTCTGCTTAAGATTTCCAACAGGCCAAGAGTTCTGTCAAACCAAAGTTGGCAAACCAGTGAGCCTAGTATTTTTAAATCCAAGAGGGAGGGCCACCGACACACAACTCTAGGGCACTTGGTTCAAACTGTAGTCTCTGAGTGGCGCCCCCTGCAGGTGTGTGGTGGCGGCACTGCAAAGAGTCATGTTTTACCTGCACAGCTTCAGGAAAATACATAAAATAAACTCTCAGCGAAGGACAGACGTGCTTTCACACATCAGATCTGTGCGATAACATCTAATTGAGAATCGGAGGCTCATAAGTGTCTACTACAGATCCACTGCTGGGTCCAAGAGTTCCTGCACTTTTGGATTCTATGGACCACTCAAATGTAAAATACTGAGGGGGTACCTGACAGAGGTATACCATCTTTTTATTCCTACAAGTACCATTTTAAAAAGAAAAGCTACAGTGAATCAAAATTAGGTACCTTTAAACCGCAAAACAGTAGGTAAGGGCATTATCTCAGAATAAAGAAGAGGACTCTAAGTGGAATAAATTAAGCTTATCACAAACTCTCCACACCATATGTGTTTCTCATTTTCGTCATGGATGGGTGAGACCTGCATCAAAGGCAGGTGGTCCCCAGGCAGCCAACATTTGGGTCCCTTGGTACAGAACCCTGCTTGCAGCCCAAGAGCTGTCGCTCTAACACCAGCCACTCGCCCCTGCCTCCCTCTAGGACTGCAGGCTCCCAGAAATCAGTTAGCATTTATGGAGCGCCTACAGTACGCAAGGCAGCATGGGAGGCTGAGAGGAAAAAGGATGCCGGGCACTCTGAGATGTGGTCATGCGCACACGGAGACAAGCTCAACGGAGGTGACTGGAAGAAGACATTTTAGACTTAAAAAGGGAGAAAAAAATTTTTAAGGGAAAGAGTGAGAAACAAACATCCCAAGTGGGAAAAAGTACAAACCCACTGGAAATTAAAAGGTTCAACCTCTGCGGGAGGAAGGAAAAGATCTTTAAGTTTATTTATTTATTTATATTTGGCTGTGTTGGGTCTTCGTTTCTGTGAGAGGGTTTTCTCTAGTTGCGGCGAGCGGGGGTCACTCTTCATCGCGGTGTGCGGGCCTCTCACTGTCACGGCCTCTCTTGTTGCGGAGCACAGGCTCCAGACGCACAGGCTCAGTAGTTGTGGCTCACGGGCCTAGTTGCTCCGCGGCATGTGGGATCTTCCCAGACCAGGGATCGAACCCGTGTCCCCTGCATTAGCAGGCAGATTCTCAACCACTGCGCCACCAGGGAAGCCCGGAAAAGATCTTTGACGGAGTTAAACATCCCACCCCTCCACCCGTACCCACATCCTCTCATTTCCATCATCCTCCTTTTACAGAGGAGGAAAGGAGGCTCAGAGAAGCTAAGTAACTTGGCCAAGGACACTCAGACTTAATTAAGTCTCAAAGTTGGGTACCAGCATTTCCCAAGGCCAGAAGGAGGCTCCCACCTCCCCTGCTCGTAGGGTGATCCTGCCGCCTGCTGATGAAAATCCGCTGGGTAGCCACTGACACCACTGCCTCCCAGGGACTCTCAGGGCCTTGGGCTCTGTCCCAGCTGGTTGCTTACTCACTTATTCCACGTCTCACTCTCTCACACACACACACACACACACACACATTCACTCACTCTCTCTCTCTCTCTCTCTCTCACTCTCTCTCTCTCTCTCTCTCTCTCTCTCTCTCTCTCTCTGAGAGCAAGCTCTCAGTCCCTTCCCAAGAGAACAGTATAATCTTCTCACCAGACCCGTGGAACACGCCTGCTTTCCCCCTGCCCTGGAGCAGTTTGGCCCACAATCATGCAGGGAAGGGGGGGGTGGCCCGCAGAATTAATTTCACATTGTAGCTGCCTAACGACCTTTAACTGCATGGCTGGAAGCTTGCACATTAATGCGGGCAAAAGTAGCCATCAGTTTAAAGGGGCGATTTCCTCCCACCGTCCACCTCTGCCCCCCTTCAATAAATCACTCTTCTGAAATGGCAGGGTGGCAAAGCCCAAGGCCAGAGGTCAAGGGGGCCTTCCCCTGGCTGGATCCCTCATAAACATTTAGCAGCCCTGCCCAGATGTTCTCAAGCTGCCAGGAGACGCCTGGGGCAGGCAGTCAGAAAGTGGCAAAAACAACTCCGAGAGGCAGCGGTCAGGATGTAGGATATTTACCCAGGTCACCCATAGAGAATGATTTACTCAGTACGAAACACTCGCTGGTGTGGGCGCTTCTGGGCCCAGGAGGCTCTCCGGGTTGCCAAAGGAGCCCCCTGAGCTGTGATTAATACCCGCAGGTGCACCGACGCAGGCTCACAACCAAGAAGGCAGACCAGGCTCACAAGAACATGTGAGTGAGTGTCCAGGTGTCTGCAGGGGGGCAAGGGGTACAAGAGTGATGCTCTTGAATGACCCTGTTGTAATTCCCTGGACCATAAAAAGTGCTATCAGTTCCTGAGGGCTGGAACATGGACCCCAGAGCCAGAGTCCTGAGGCTCAAGGCCTGATTCTGCTACTCTCCAGCTGTGTGACTCTGAGCAAGTGACTTGACCTCTCTGTGCTTAGACCAATGCCTGGCCCCCGGGGAGGGCTCAGTCATCGCTGGCTGTGAGTAACACACCAGCAGCAGGTTGGCAAGGTTCTGGGGCAGCACCCTGTGGGTTGCTGGGGCTGCTGACGCTTTTACAGCAGGGAAGACGTCCCAGGCAGAGGTGCATAGGACGGATGGAGGAAGCAAGGAGGAGGCCAAGAGGGGAAGGAGTACAAGGTCTAGGCTAGAACGCTGGGTGCGGGGAGAAGGATCAGCAGCCTGGCACCTCATCTGGTTCTGCCAGCTCACACACATGCAGGTCCACGAAAGGCTCCATCAAGAGGTACGGAGCTGGCAGGAGGGCAACAGACAGTGGCTGCCAGCATCGGCCGCCTTCCCCAGGCCTGGCTGGAGCCAGAGAACAAGGGGGGGTGAATGGGAAGCTTGGCCCTCTGCAGAGCTGTGGGGGAAACCGTGCAGCCGGCAAAGCTGGGAGGTGGAGAGTCCTGCTGCAGGGCCACACTCCCCTCCGAGATGCCCAAGGCACTTGCGGGAGGAGGGCCGGCGTCAGGGCAAGGTTTAGCCTGGAGGGGAAGCAGCATCACAGCCTAAGTTTAGAAAACCTCCAAGCCTGCCCTCTTTGCCCAACTCCTCCAGACAAGGCTAAAAGCTACTGGTGACCTAACTATGCTTTCTTTCTCCACTAACCCTCTCGTCTTCGCCTCTGTGGCTCCTAATTGTAAAATTGCTAAACGTAAAATGCAGTCCCCGACCGAATCTAGAATTGCCAACCCCTGAGGCTGTGGGGTTAGATTCTGGGGTCTGTGGGCCTGGGTGCAAACCCCTGCACCACCACATACTAGCTGGATGATTGTGGGCAAGTTAACCTCTCTGGGCCTCAGTTTCCTTACCTGTAAAACGGGAACGATAGTGCTACTTCTTATGGTTGTCTTAAGGGTTAAATCAGTAAATACGTGTGAAACATCTAGAGCAGCTTGGCACACAGAAAAAGCCATTGTAAGCATAAAGAAAACCATCTTGTAACTATGACACAAACACCTAGATACCAAAAAGCCATATTTTTTCTATTTAAGCCGCAGTGTTGCACATGAGCTAATCCATCCTACACACAGCTGCTGGATTAATTTTCCTCAAATGCCATTTCATCCCATCACTTTTCGGCTAAATGGGTTACCCAGTGACTACTGGGAAAGTTGGCTGGGAAGAGAAGGACAGGAGAAAAGTAAGATTATTGAGGCCCTTCTATATTCCTGGCCATGTTTTAGCATTTTATAAACAATACTTCATTTAAATTTCACAAGAAGTCCCGTAACACAGATAGTATTCTCCCCATTTTAATGATGAATAAATTTAAGCTCAGAAAGCTGCAGTGGCTTGCACAGGGTCAGTGGCAAAGCTGGCATCTAAATTCAACACCAAAGCCTATTTCACTTTTTTTTTTTTTTTTTTTTGCGGTACGCGGGCCTCTCACTGTTGTGGCCTCTCCCGTTGCGGAGCACAGGCTCCGGACGCGCAGGCTCAGCGGCCAGGGCTCACGGGCCCAGCCGCTCCGCGGCGTGTGGGATCTTCCCGGACCGGGGCACGAACCCGCGTCCCCTGCATCGGCAGGCGGACTCTCAACCACTGCGCCACCAGGGAAGCCCCTATTTCACTTTTAATAATAATCAAAATACTAGGAAGAGGGAGAAAGATAATTATGATGACAGCTAATTTTCACTGAGTGCTTAGTCTGAGCCAGGTGATACTCTGAATGTCTCACAAGTATTAACCCACTAATCCTCAAAACAGCCCAGCGAGGTGGGTGCTGTTACAACTCCCACTCCCATTTTACAGATGTGAAAACCGAGGTCAAGTAACTTACCCAACACTGCATAACCTGGAAGTGATGGAATCGTTCTAACAAGTTATTCACTGTCTCAGTTAAAACTTTGCACAATCTGTTCTTCCTGAATGCCCCCTTCCTTTCTTCCCTTTCCCCAAATTTACCAGCCTCCCTCTTCTTAACAATGCAGCTCGGAAACCCCCTTCCACTAGGCTGCCTCCCCAGAGACCCTACTTGCTCCAAGGGCAGGGAGCAGTCATAGCTCCTAGCTCTGGCCTTTGCTCCCCAAAGGCCCTAGAGAGCGCTTTCTTCATGCTCCTAGGAAAGGCAGAGAGATGACAGCAGAGCACCTGAGTCCTTATTAATATCATCACTAATGAGCCCTCAAGAGCTCATATGCAGAAACACATCTTAAGGCAAGTGGGTGGTTTCCTTTTACATCATCAGCTGGGATGGCAGCTGGTTATTTAGCTACGAAATTCAGCTCATACCCTTCTCACGGAGATGGCGCCCAAAGGAAAAGGGAGACACAGGTGTCCTGACCCTCCGGCCCCTTCCAAGACTGCCTTTCTTTCTTCGAGGATTCCGGGAACAGAGCGGGGACAATATTAATTACCTATACTCAGCAAATGAATGAAAGGCCTTTGGTGTCCCATAATCACAGTGACCTTATTTTAGAGACTCAAGTTGGGACACAGGGTGCCTATGAGGGAAACAGAATGGAATATGAGAACTTGAGAACATCTTGGGGACTGCAGCAAAAGGGGGAAATGCAGCCTCTGTGACCACTGGTAGGGGCTGTGGGGCTGAAAGGCACAGTGGCCCTCAGCCACCTGTGAGGGCAGCCCCAGCCTTCACCTTGGAGAAACTCCCTCCTCCTCAACTTTATCTGCAAGGGCTCTGTTATCCCAATAGTCACTGAAATAGCCTGTACAGTCCCATATCGGCACTACATACATTCTTCTCTATTTGTAGAAAAGGGCATATCAGGAAAAAATTTCCAAGATTAAACGGTCATTATAATGTCATCAAATCCCTCAGGGTTTAAACCCTCCAGACCACAGCTGTCTGAAAGAACTTGCTGCAAGAACAGAAACGTTCAATACCCTACACTTTCTAAAACGGGAGCCAAGAGCCATGAGTGGCTCTTGCATCTTGAAATTCAACCAGTGCAACTGAACAATTGCATTTTCAATTTTAGTTGGCTTGAATTCATTTAAATAGCCACACGTGGCTAGTGGGTGCCATACTGGACAGTGCAGCTGCAGGCCTTATTTAGAAAAAAGTCTACTACAGGTTAAACCTAGAAGCCATGTAAAAATCGGGAGATTGGGCTTGTGCTGACATTCTGGCCTCCACTTAATAACACACTGAGCTCTTACTACCTGCTAGGAACGGAACGTTTTCATGTCACTTCCCATAATCATCACAACATCGCTAATAAGAGAAATGGCATTACTGTTCCCATTGGACCTTGGAGGAAACTGAGTCGCAGAGCTAGGAAGCAATAAGGAGGCAGTACTGAGTGCTGGCAGTGCAATCACTAACCCACTTGCATTCCTTGCTTGGTGGTTTGCGAAATAACAGGGGTTTATTCTCTCCATTCAGACCTGTGAAAACTTTAATAATTAGCTTTCTATTTCCTCTTATGTTCCCAAGGCTAACTGTGACCTGAAACAGTTTGAAGGTCCTGAAAGGTCCCACGGAGCCTGGTTAAATAAAAGATCCTTCCGACAAGAAGCATAAAAGCTCCTAACAGGGAGGCTACGTATAGGCACTGACCGCCATTCAGTAACACGCCCTGTGCACAGTCAGGTGTAACACTCCCTCGGCAACACCAGGAAGGAAGTGATAAGCCCTCTCGCTCTCCCCCACACCAGCAACTCCCCAAAATCACCCTTCCTTCAGCCCCCAGAGTCAACTGCCTTTCATTAAAGTTCATGAGAGAAGAGGCTAAGGCTTACCCACATCTCACACAGCAGACTCAATAATCGGGCTGGTTGAATAGCATCCATCCTCGTAGCTCATAGCGGTGGGCTGATGTGAAGGTTAAGGGCTACTGTGGGGCAAGAATGGCCTTCACCCTCACCGGCCTCACCTTCCCCCCCCAGCAACCCAGGACCTGTTTTTTACGTTCTCTCTCCAGGACTCTGACCCCAGGCTCCCAGCTTCCCTCAATGGATCAGAGTTGATAACACGCTGGCAAAAACTTCATTATGTTGCCTTTTCCTCTCCTAACTCACAAGGCCCCTTCTCTCCCTCACACGTACAAGGCTTGGACCCTTAATGTCCCCTACCTAATATAAGCAACTCAATGAGGAAATTCACTGAGGACGTCAGCGTGCTGGAGAGGGCTGCCTCCCGAGCGCTCTCACACAAAGCTCAATGTGTTACTATGAACAGGTGACGTTACAATCGCAGTCCTAGGCAGGGCAGTAATTTACAGAGTCATAAAAATCAAGAAAAACTGGGCTCAACACTGAAAAGAAATTCAATGAGGAAAAAGAAAAGGAGATAAAAAAAGAAACCTCCTATTATGTAGGAATGAAGCTGATCAAGGCTTGTTAACTTCATCCCTCTGACTGGTTTCAAAATGTTAACGGTCACAAAGAAAAAAGAAAAACCACAGGTTTGCAATGTGGTGAGTGTTGATAATTTGTTCAGGGTGGCCTTCAAAAGGGATCTCACTGGATTTTTGTGGGTTTTTTTGTTTTCTACTATAGTTAGAATCTGGTAACTACAAAACCTGGAGTTACTATGTCATGGAATATTGGCAAATGTCTTAAAAAGCCGTAGTTTGTCAAAGAAATGGTACGGGGTACCCACTTGACTCTATATTCTAAAGCCAATAAGACAGGTACAAAGAAGTATTGAGAGAAACAGCCCCTGATGACTTCCTACGCTCCTACACATCTTCCGTTTGTGAGAAGGCAAGGCCATTTATTACCCAGCCATTTCTCAGCAAGCAACCTTGGTGAAGGAGAAAACTTCTCCCCTTAAGACAAAAAATAGGCTTGCTTATCACTGCTTGCTAGAAAAGCAGTGGATTCCCTAAATGCAGTGTTCGTCTCCTGTAACACAACTCACCTCAGGAGCAGACATCCATCCATCCGGCCCTCTAAATCACCCCTGTGGCACTGACAGGGGCAAGGAAACCGTCACAACATGCCAATTATTGTGCCAGGAGTAATAAATCCTTTGTCTCTGACCCAGGCATCTCATGTGTTCTGAGCATCCATGAAGTAACAGGCTAAGTTTTTAGAACCAAATTCTAGGCTCGACAAGGAGCTCAAGGCAAGCTAGTGACCGTTTGAAAAAAGTAATAAATCTAGGGGCAGGGCACATGGGCAGTTGGACCGTTAACTGACCAGGAGTTACAGCTTCCTCACTCAGAAATAACCAGAAAAACAGACTCTGGCAATTCTAAAGCAAAATGTGGTTATATGAGAGCAGACACCCACATTCAAATCTGCCACCCACCAGCTCTGAGACTTTGGGCAAGTTACCTAACTCACCTCCCTGTGCCTCAGTTTCTTCATCTGTAGAATGGGGACAATAATAGTACATACCCCAGAGGAGGATTATGATGAGAATCACTGAGTGAATTTATGTTAAGCACTTAGAACAGCGCATAGCACAGAGTAAACGCCACGCGAGTATTTGCTATTATTACCACCAGCTTTCAAGATTCAATGATTCTACGGCTCTCCATAATGCTAATCATTCTAAGCCTTCATATAATGCAACGTTCCTTTATTTACAGCATATATTGTCAAGTAAAGTCAGGTGGAGAAAATGTATAGAACAGTTACATTTTATTCAAGAAAAGGGAGACATTAACATATAAGTGTATTTGGTTACATTTTTAATACAGAAAAATAAAAACCTAAAACAAACAAACAAAAATGGCTACCTTGAAGGTGAGGGAAGGTATAGATAGAAGTGACTGGTTTCAGAAGTTAGAATTCTCAGAATATTCCTGTTTTGTAGATTTGACTTTGAAACCATGTAGTTTACGGAATTATAAAAACTTATATTTTAAGAATTAATCTATAAAAATCAAAAGCAACATGGGATAAGTTTAACTGCTCATTGAATCAGAGTCCTAACCACACAGAGAGAAGCCATTTTAATGATTTTTAAACACAGTAATATATATATATATATATATATCCCTATATATCCCTAATAGGATATACCTTAAGGACAAAAAGAACTAGAAAAAAATCTTAAATTATTTTTGATAATCATTCTGATATTATGATTTATAAGAAATGCATATTCCACAAAGGTGAAATGGGTGTCTTGTTATTCATAACGAGTCCTTTCCATCACAATTGGGTTTATGTTAATGAAGGTGACTACTCATCCCGCCCCAGGTGGGGCTGGTTGCCAGGAGAACCAACCATGTGATACGTGATTAGAAGGTTGAAACTTTCAGTCCCACCCCTTCCACCGCCATTTCTGGGTAGGGGAGAGGGGCCTGAGGTTGAATCAGTGCCACTGGCAAATGATTTAGTCAATTATGACTATGTAATGAAGCCTCCATAAAAGCCCAAAAGGACAAATTTTTGGTCCCTTTTTCAGAGAGCTCCTGTGTTGGGGAACCATAATGCTTCCGTGTGCCACTGTGCTGGGCCCCAAGCTCCTCTGTTCAGACCTCGCCCTATGTATCTCTTCATCTGGCTGTTGATTCATATCCTTTAATATCCTTGTAAAATAAATTGGTAATCTAGTTGAGTAAATGGGTTTTCCTGAGTTCTGTGAGCCATTCTAGCAAATTAATGGAACCAAGGAGGGGGTCACAGGAATCTATGATTTATATGCTTCAGTCAGAAGCAAAGGTGCAAATGACATCTGAAATGGAGGGAGGTCTTGCGGGACTGAGCCCTTTACCTGTGGAATCTGATTCTATCTCCGGGTAGACAGAGTCAGAATTGAGGTGATTTCTTGGACACCAGAACTGTTTGTTGGTGTGGGGAAGGCTCCACATGCACACGTTGGAACTGGGTCCGGGAACTCAAAGAGTTCCTGCTTTTCTTATTCCAGTACTACCTCAGGATAATAAAATAGTTGAAATAAGGAACATTCTCTTAATAGAAGTAATAAATGAAGAAGGAATGCTAGAATTTGAATGTTACCACTATCAAGGCCATGATCAACAATGGCTGTCAACACCAGAGAAAGAGAGGGCCAGACACCATGTGTCTTGTAATGGAAGTACACATCACCACCTAGAAGTGTTCTCTGGCCTAAATAAATAAATAAAATAACCTGAATCTGCTCAATCCTCTAGCTCTAACAACAAACTTACAAGAAATGCTAGTAGGAGACAGAAGAACATGTTAAAAAGAATCACCCAGATTGTATAAAACTGCAGGAGAAATGATCCAGTTTCTTTATCTGGTAGGAAGAAAGAGAGAAAAACCTATAGATTTAAAAGATACTTAAGAGACAAGGCAACTAACTGCAAAGCATAGAGCTTTGGGGATCTGATTAAACATTTTTATCTGAGACAACTGCAGAAATTTGAACACTGAGTAGTATTTGTTGATATTAAGAAACTGTTATTACTTCTTAAGGCGTGACAATGATATTGCGATTATGTTTTTAAAGAGGTCTTATCTTTTACAAATAAATACTAAATAGTTGCCCAAAAAATGATACATCTGAAAATTTCTGCAGCAATATACCTGAGGTAATCAAAGAGGGAGGAGACTGGGTAGCGGTACATACAGATGAAACAAGAAAGGCCATGTGTTCATAATGATTGGGCGATGGGCACACTTAGGTTCAGTCAACTATCTTTTTGGTATTTTTTGGCCACTCTGCACGTGGGATCTTAGTTCCCCGACCAGGGACTGAATCCGGCCCCCTGCATTGGAAGTCTGGAGTCTTAACCACTGGACCACTAGGGAAGTACCTCAACTATCCTTTCTACTTTTAGATATGACTCAAATTCCCCATAATAAAAAAAAAATCATTTATTCTGTAAAATCTCAATTGTGGGGTCAGACACAATCAGTAGACATTGTGCTCAAATCTTATCACTCACTTACCAAGAGGTATAACTTTGGACAAGATACTTCATTCTGCTGAGCCTCAGTTTCCTATGCTGTAAAATGGTCATGACTAAGATAAAATGAGGAACGTAAGGGCAACACTGAGCTCAGTGCCCAGCATATGGTGTGCACTCTCCCAGTGGAGCTGCCTACCACCCACAGCTTTCTAAGTCCTCACCACTGCAGACGGTAAGCTGTGGAGACTAATCTTCCATCCTGACTTTAAAAGTTTAATGCTCATGGACTATTTGCTTGGTCATCTCCAACAGGAGTGAAATGATTCCATAAAAGAACATGCTTTGGGCTTCCCTGGTGGCACAGTGGTTGAGAGTCAGCCTGCCGATGCAGGGGACACGGGTTCGTGCCCCGGTCCGGGAAGATCCCATATGCCACGGAGCGGCTGGGCCCGTGAGCCATGGCCGCTGAGCCTGTGCGTCCGGAGCCTGTGCTTCACAACGGGAGAGGCCACGGCAGTGAGAGGCCCGCGTACAGCAAAAAAAAAAAAAAAAAAAAAAGAACATGCTTTGTCTTTGGTGTGATGAATAACAATCTCCACTTTCTCCCTTCATCATCTCACACACACACACACACACACACACACAGGGCTAGGCGGTCCCTCTCGGGCTGGCCTCTGTGATTCATAAGAAGTCAACACCACCTGCCCAGCTGTAAACACTACCAAGTTCCGAAACTGTTTCTCCCAGACATCCAGAGAGCCAGTTCAGACAGCACCTTCCTTTCTGAGTCTGGGTGAGAGGCTTTGTCATGTTATTTCCTTTCCTGGATAATGCATCACATCAGGGAACAGCATTTGACACCTATGAGACACAGAATTTACACAAGTCCTTGCTTTGAGAACAGGCAAGGCTCTAACAGCAGCCACGGCTGGGAAGATAGCCTGTCTTTCTGCAAGGCACTGAGTCACTACTCATGCTTGTAAAATATTCCTGAGCACATCTGGTCAATATTTCCCCACTCCACATATACAACTGTGGGTGCAGGTTCCTATTAGTCTGGCGTTTCATCCTGCCCTATCTTTCAAGCTCTTGCTTTTCATGACAGTTGCTGATAGAGTTTGCTGGGAACACCTTTCCTGGAGAAAGAACCCCCCCCCCCGGGCTCAAATCTCCACGTTGTCTCTTATTGGGCGTGTTACTCAATCTGTGTCCTGATTTCCTCCCATAAAATGCAGACAATGAAATTTAAAAGATTATTTGGGGAATCACACCAGATAATATACTAAAGAGCTTCGCCAGTCTCTGGCACACAGAAAGTGCATATGAATGTTTGCCGATGTTATCACTACTCTTACAGACTGGTACTGGGACTGATTCCTCCGTGGATCCCCAGCACCTTGACTGACACATGGTAAGTTCTCAACCAATGTTTGTTAAATCAATGAGTGTGTAAATAAAATGTAGACAACTGAATTAAACATGTCTCTACTTGTGAAAAAGCAGTCAAATTATTTTAAGTATCTCAAAAATTACAGTACTATTATCTTAGACACATGCATTATATTAATACATATAAACATATTGTTATTATTCACTGGGAATGTAAGAAAATCCTATTAAATTCCATGCAGATGGCTTGGAACTTTTGTAACAAAGCCTCCAGAAAAATGCACATCTCTCCAGGTTCTTACAGAATGTGCTTTGGAGCAGTAGCACCAAGGAGACCATTTGGAAATATGCCAGATTGGACACAGTGAGACTCAAAAGAAGTAGACATAATTGTCCAGGTGAGAAGGGCTGAGAGTCTCTGGGGCAGTGAATGTAGAGGGAACCGGGAGTCAGACACAGGGGATCTTCAGGAGTCATGACCAGTAAGAGGCGGTCGCTTTTAAATGCAGGGGGTGGGAGGGAAAGAATACGGTAAGTCAATGACAAAGCAAACTTGGGAGGAAATTAAGGAGTTGAATTTTGGCCTTAAGCTGAGCCTGACACCCAAGAAGATGTCACTTAACAAGCCAGAAACAGGTTGCACACAGATGTTCATAGCAGCATTACTCACAATAGCCAAGAAGTAGAAGCAATCCAAATGTCTATCGAGGAATGAACGGCTAAACCAAATGTGGTCTATGCATACAAAGGGATATGATTCAGCCTTTAAAAAGGAAATTCTGACACCTGCTATAACATGGATGAACCTCCAGGACATTATCCTAAGCGAAACGGCAGTCACGAAGAGACAAATATCACATGGTTCCACTTACATGAGGTAACTAGAATAGTCAAACCCATAAAGACAAAGTAGCAATAGCAGGGTGGCTGCCAGAGGCTGGGAGTTGTTTAATGGATACAGAGTTGCAGTTTTGCAAGATCAAAGAGCTTCAGAGATCTGTTGCACAACAACGTGAGTATACTTAACACGACCGAACAGCACATTTAAAAATGGTCATTACGGTAAATTTTATGTTATGACTTTCTTTTACCACAATTAAAACTTTTAATTGGAAAAGAAGCTAGAAATACGGAGCTGGAGTCATGATCTGGAGGAACTCACTTGCCCAGCTTTCCAACTTTATTCCTAATTGATTCCTAGATTGAACACTTGGTCACTCACACCTGGCTTCTGCCCTCCGAACCCTCTCTCTACTCCGCCCAGGCAGACCAGTAAAAAATGGTCATCTGTCTACAGGCCACCAACGAGATCTCAGTGAAGTGAGGCTTGAAGACCTCATTTTATTGTACTTCGCTTTATTGCACTTTGCAGATGTTGCATTTTTTACAAATTCAAGGTGGCGACCCTGCGTCAAGCAAACCTATCGGAGCCATTTTTCCAATAGCATTTGCTCACTTCATGTCTCTGCCATGTTTGGATGATTCTGGCAATATTTCAAACCCTTCACCAGCAAAAAGATTATGACTCACTGAAGACTCAGATGATGGCTAGCATTCTTCAGCACTAAAGTATTTTTTATTAAGGTATATACAGTTTTTTTTAGACATAATGCTACTGCACACTTAAGGGACCACAGTAGTCCCAGCTGTGGCCTAGTAGGTTCTAAAGTCATTCCCTGACTTACACGGAAAAGCAAGTCAGCCGAGCCGAGCCTGGGAGTGAAAACAACTCAAGTCCAAGTTGCGTAACAGGGATGAACGTACACCAATTAAATGCTGCTAGGTCTCCAATGTAAACAAAACAGTCTGGTGAGTGTGCTTCTCTCACTCTACTACAGGGAGATTGTGAAAACAAGTCACTGGGGTTTTTCCGTGGGAAGAAAGCTTTATCTGACGAGAGTTTTAAAAACTCCCACTGGGAAGCCAGGCCCTGAGCAGCCCGCATCCATCAGACCTCTCCTGGCCTGAAAACTCATCGCCATTTCATACTTTGCTGCTAAAATAACCCACAGCTCTCGGTATTTTGTATACAAAACAAAGAAAGAGAGCGAGAAAGAAAAAAAGAATTAGGTAGTTGTGTTAAGCCATTTTTAGTACTTAGCATAGCATAATTGGGGTCCTATATTACCCTGGTGGGGCACCACAGTGTCTAAGGGCAGGGGAGGGGAGCATATGGTGGGGAAGATATGGGGTAATGGAGACCAGGATTATAATCCAGGCCTTGCCACCTGACAGCTGTATGACCCTGGACAAGCTGCTTAACTTCCCTCGGCCTCGGTCTCCTCATGCGTACACTAAGAAGAACAACCCCTGTCTCTCTGGGCTCTAGTAGTTGGAAGCAAGGGCAACCACATGTAAGGCTCCCATTTCCTGTCTGTCATACAGTAGAGACTCCATCAATGAGAGCTAGTGTATTTTGTCACTGTGGTCATTATTCAAATCCATGGGTGCTTAACATACTTGTCTAAATAAGCAGACAGCTGTTGAATTTTCTTGGTGACAACAAGGGATCCTAAAATTAAACACTTGCTCATGGCTAGTAACAAGGAGGTATTTAAAAAGAATAAAATTAAAGCACCAGTGTGGGAGACATTTTGTCCTTTATACTGCCTGATGGCTTTTGTTTTTGTTTTTGTTTTGTGGTACACGGGCCTCGCACTGTTGTGGCCTCTCCCGTTGCGGAGCACAGGCTCCGGAAGCGAAGGCTCAGTGGCCATGGCTCACGGGCCCAGCCGCTCCGCTGCATGTGGGATCTTCCCGGACCGGGGCACGAACCGGTGTCCCCTGCATCAGCAGGCGGACTCTCAACCACTGCGCCACCAGGGAAGCCCCGCCTGATGGCTTTTGAATCTTGTCTTTAGCCCCTGAATCACAGGCATTAATGCTTAACTTAAACCAATACAGTTGATGTGACTCCATCAAGACAAGGTTCTTTCCCCCGTGATGGAAATGTACAGACTGAGCCCAGGGCAGGTGAAATGACTTAGATCTAAGAAGAGACACCACTGGGTTTCCAAAGGTTGTGAGTGTCCATACACAATTTTAGAATCTATTAGATCCTTGCTGTGTTAATGAGGCCTCTTGCTGGGAATCCAAATTCCCTTTGTAAACTCCATTAACAACCCACAAGGCAGGTGGGCAGCTGTGAATATGCTTATGGTAATAACGTCTTGCCCAGAAAAGGGAAGCAGTGGGAAATCACATCTATTTGCATCACATGCTTAGAACATTAGAGAGAAAGGGGGAAAAGCATGTCTCCTTGGAGAGACATTAGGATGAGCTCAACTCCCAAGCACCCCTCTACCTCCCATACCTGAAATAAGAGGCAATGGTAATTGGTAAAGACAATTAAGGAGGTTTCTCAAATGCAGCAAACCCAAAAACTTTGGGATAAATGTTTTACCCATAAAACGTTTGCCAAGTTCATTTATGTCCTCAGATGAATCTTTTTATTGAAGTATACTTGATTCACAATATCATGTTAGTTTCTAGTACACAGAACAGTGATTCGGTTATACACATATACATTCTTTTGCAGATTCTTTTCCCTTATAGGTTATTACACAATATTGAGTATAGTTCCCCGTGCTATACAGTAGGTCCTTGTTGGTTATCTACTTTATATAGAGTAGTGTGTATATGTTCATCGCAACCTCCTACTTTATCCCTCCCCTCCCTTTTCCCCTTTCGTAACCAGTTTGTTTTCTATTGTGAGTCTTTTTCTGTTTTGTAGATACATTCATTTGTATCTTTTTAAATTTTTTTTTCGATTCGGCACTCTCACATGATTTTTGGGGGTCCCTCACAACTTTTTGCCTATTTGTTTGTTTTGCCTTTAATTGCCTCAAGAGAATTTTTCTTAGTAACAACACATGGAAAGTTTTGACTTTGAGAGTTCAGACTCTATTAGTGATCCAAGTGCATTTTTAAAATGTTTTTGCTTTTAGAGCAAAAAAAAAAAAAAAAAAGGTTTTGATTTTCCTATCTGTGCATCATTTCAAATCAGCACAAAAAATTTGCTGAATATTACCCAAAACACCCGCGGTTAGGCTGAAAGTAGGGATGGAAAATTTCAGCCACCAAGGAACTTTTTAGGGGGGTGGGGTGGAGGCAGCAGCAGCACAGGAGGACGAGGGCTGAGAGGGTGTCTCCAGTGCCACTGGGAACACATTCTGACTTCTTACCCACAGTTGCCTAAGCGATGCTCCAATGCTTCCTGTTGTAAGTACAGTGTCACCCCAGGGAGCAGAGCAAGTTGAGGGCTGAGCAGTGAACAACATTCCAGTCCCCAAATGCCATCTGTCACACCATACAGCGTATCACCTCGACTATCCTGGTTTATCTCACCCCAAGTCTCCTGTCATCGGGGTCTGCTCAACAAACGGACTTTCAGTGGTTTTAACCTTTTTGGGGTCATGAACCTCTTTGAGAATCCACTGAAAGCTTCGCCACAAGAGTGTACATACATCTCCATTACACCCTTAAAAGGTTGTGGACCCCTCCCCCTAAAGCACATCCAAAAACCTTTAGCTTCAAGTAGCCCAGTTAAGAAGCCCTCAATTTCTCTTGACATTCTCCAGGCAGATTCACGAAGCCCAGCTCTCAAGACTACACCTCAGTTTCTATGAGTGTCTAAAATAGATAACCAACAAGGACCTATGTATAGCACACGGAACTCTGCTCAATACTCTGTAATAACCTAAATGGGAAAATAATTTGAAAAAAGAATAGATACATGTAAATGTATAACTGAATCACTCTGCTGTACACCTGAAACTAACACAACATTGTTAATCAACTATACTCCAATATAAAATAAAAATTTTTTAAATTAGAAAGCAATAAAAGAAAGTTTTTATGAGTGTCCATGAGCCACCTAATGCTTTAGTATCTTCAGATTTTATCTGTATGCGGGCAAAAATAAACACATGCATGCACACACGCCACACATACACCACACATACACGGCTTGGCAAAAATGAAATGGGAAAGCCGAGCTGGGTTTGGAACATATTCATTTAGCTAATTCATTCCTGACACTGAAGCCGTTTGAGGGAGTAAAGGTAGCTTTGGCGAGCGCAGCCATGTAAAGAAGCCAGGGTTGGTTATGTTTTTTCCATTCAATAAACAGCACCACTGAATAAGTTTCACATGCTCAACACTCTCTTGCCCACATAAGAAATTTGTTACTAAACACTTACTGTTCCTGCACAAAGCCTATTTATTTTTAAATACTTTGACTTGTTTTTTGGGGGTGAGTGGGTGGGTAGGGAGAAAGTAGAGGGGGCATTACTTTTGGCCTCTGGGTCCCTATCCGTCATCTTAAAAGTCTATGAAATAAAGAAATGAAGAACTAAACCAGAACTTTAGACCTAATCCTTTCATTGGCTATATAGGGCCATGAGTTGATTAGTCCTTTAGAATACCTTGATATTATGAACAAGCTAGTGTTTTGACCATTGGACACCTGCCTTACATGCGGACAGAAACACTCATCCTTGTTGGAAGGTGCCAGGTCGAAGCTCAAGAGGAGAGCAATCCAGTCCAACTCTGACATGACATGACTGGACATTTAGGCCTCATTAGGCAGGATCCTAATCCACAGCATTTGACTGCAAATGCTGGAAAGGATAATTTATGTGCTCAAGGGGATTCTAAGGGGAATGCTAATTGGGATGCAAGCTTCAGGCATAGCTGGATCCAGGGAGCCCTCTTGCCCTCTCTTTCCCCCTGGTCTACCTTCCTTTGCTGTCTTCATTCCTAGATCAAGTTTACTGCATGTGAAAACAAAGATGGACACTGGAATCTGTGGACATTCAGAGGTGTTAGAGCTAGCAGTCCTAGAAGAGAAAGTGATCTCTCTCTCCCTGCCCCAGCCCTCCAGTCCAGTTTTCAAACCTCATGGCGGACTCTGGTTGTCTCACTCCTTGGGCCATTCATTGCAGACCACAGCCTTTCTCTGTGTCATGATTGGCCATGCCTGGACCACATGATCATCTCTGCAGCCCACAAGAACCACCTGGGATGGGGAGAGGCAGTTTCCCAATGAAAACAATGAGGTTCTGGGCAGACAAAAGCAAACATCCACAAAAAAGACTCTTACGTGAGGCATTTTAACACTAAAGAATTCTCTAGCAATGAAGAACTCACTTCCCACTGAAGAGGAAGGACATTCACCTATAGTAATCCCTAATCTAACAATAGCAAGTCACAATCCTCTACAGAAACCAAGCCCTTCATGGTGTCTGCTCTCACAGAAAGCTTCTTGTGGGTGAAAGGAAAAAAGGAAGTAAAGCCAATACTATTGTAAGAAAGGAGAAATAAATAGTTTAGAAATAACTGAAGAAAAAAAGGTTGCATGCTATTCAGGAAAATACCTCAAAATCTTTCATTTAAGCATAATACTTGCGTTACAATTGAAAAGAAAAATAGAATGGGTGTGCTTTCACTAGTCAGGTGCAGTAAAGGACTGGTAGTAAAGAAGTAACGAACAGTAGACTTAGAGGAGCTTATGGAAGGAAAATTCCCTCACATGCGTCTTCACCTTCCCCACGAATCTTCTCTAGGTCAGCCTGGGCCTCTGGTCTTTCTTCCTCTCACACATTATGATGCTGTGTTCTAAAATCCCTGAGCAAAGATGCTCTCTCACACACAGTAAACACCCACAGGCCTCAATCAGCTCCAAATGGTATCAGTTTCTGCATTCCCATGCTCCCTTCAGGGAACCCTCAGGAGGATCCTTCTTCCTCTGCCCCCCATGCTTAGCTGGGAGAAATGGTTTCCTTTCTATTCCATACTGCAGCTCCCATTCTTATGAGGCAGGAGCAAAGCCTCAGCCAGGACAGCACACTGGGAGGCCGGCTCAGCAGTGGTCCTCCACTCATTTCTGCCACTGTGTCCTGAGTTTGGGCAAGCGCCCTACCCCCTTCCCCAAGCAAATGCGTATCATTCAGAATCACAGCAGATAACACTACTTATCCTGGTTGTGGCATTCATGATGTGCAACTGCTTTCCTTCCCTCCTTTTTTCCTTTCTTATTTATTTGCTACTCAAAAGGCGAATGCCATCTGAAATTGATGGTCTGGAGCAAAGAACTGCAAAGAGCAAGGCACTGATGTGCTCAAGCTGGCTTCTCTGATCGTTGAGCCACGGAGGGTTTAGGAGACAATTGCAAGGAGAAGGCAATTCACTCCACTTGACAAATATGCATTTCCAGTCTCTCTTAAAAATCAGAAGATCTGGCAAGACTGACTTTGAGTTCCCACAGGGCAACAATGGCTGAGGACATGGCAAGGCCCTTTGGTTTCCCAGCCTCCACAAAGCCTGCTTTCCTCATTTGCTAGCTGAGCCCTGGCAGGACTTAGGATTGCTACCCTGAGCAGGTATGGGAGAGGGCCGCAAAACGAGGGCACCAAGGCTCACAGCCCGGCCCAAAGCCTCTTTTCATGACGCCCTTCGTTCATCTTCTGGAAAAAGCCACAGCAAAGCCAACAGGCTGGTTTCCAGCTCCCACTGAATCTATCCACACTAACGTGAGCTTTAGTAAATGTGGATGAGGCTCTACAGTCACAAACATCTCCATCACCTAAATGTCCAATGAACTCATTCCAGATTTTCTAGATTGACAAAATAGTATGCAGTCATCTAAAGTGATGTTTACTGTTTATGATACACAGAAAGGCTTATCATTGATAAAAAGCAGGTTTACCTAGAGTATGGTCTTAACTAGGTGAAAGTAAATACAAACAAAAAAGGCTGGAATGAAATAGACCTAAACATTGACACTAATTTTCTATAGGTATCTGCTTACAAATTATTTATGTTTTCTTATTTTTTTTTCCCAATTTGACTAAAACGAGAATACATTCTTTCAAAAACTGAACTAATATTAAGAAGCAAATTAAGAAGCAATGTGCTGGAACCCAGAAAGCCAATAAATATATCCCACTGGGGCAATGGCCATACCGTGGCGTGCCTCCGACTTAATAGAAACCAGATCGCCTGCTGCTTGGGACAGCTCTAGCACTTTCTGTACTTTGAGATGAGCCGCAGGAAGGGGTGTGCAGGCAAGTAAGAGCCCTGCTGATCTAATTCAAGATGGAAGAGGTTGCTCTTCTCAGATCTACTGGATGGATTGCATCACAGGCTGAAAATCAAGATCCAACCACTCTTGTCAAAAGACCTGCCCATGTATTTAACTAAGTCAATCGCTTATTCCTGCCTCCGTTTCTACATTTGGAAATGGAGTTGATACGACCACAAAGGTGAACAGGACTGCATTTATTGACCCCCACCACAACGTGATACCTAATGTCCCGGCGAAGCCTCGCTTGGTAGATTCCAGGCTCATTTTACTGATAAGGAAACAGGCTCAGGTCAACTGAAAACGTGTCCGAAATCCTGGTGGGCAGGTCTGTGGAGGAGCTAGGATTTGAATCTCAAGACTGTCAGGCTCCACAGCCCAAGCTCAGAGTCTTGCCCAAGGTCACCGAGGCAATGAGCACAGCAGTGATTCCATGAATCAAGGGGCATGAATTATGAGCAGCTGAAAATGAATAAGAAACATCCACCAGCCCAGGCAATATGGAAGTGCCAGATAAGAGCCACACGCATGTCTCCTAGCAAGTTGCTAAAACACACTGAAAATGGCATGTGACCAGCTGCTGGGGAGAGGGACTGGAACCCAGACAAAACAAATTGGTTTTACAGCCTCATTTATTTACAAAAAAAAAAAAAAAAAAGAAAGAAATTAACAAGGGAAACTTCAATATCAATGGAGTTGCAAGAATGTAATGAGCTGTGCTTGCTCCCAGGAGGGATGGCTGTTTAATTATTTTTTCAGATGAACTGCAGTCACAGTGTATTTGATCCATACCCGACCCACACTCTTTGGAGAGTTAAAACACATTTTTCCCCAATGTCAAGTTAAAATAAAAACTCATCAGAAACAAAATAACTCTGGGCTCCCAGGGCTCTGAAGAGAAATTTAGTTCTGTTTGGTTGCTGCCTGGTATTAGTGACCTTTGTGCTAAACAAACATTTGGCAGATGAAATCTGAGAATAATTCTCTTTGCATCATTGACCGGAATGTGGAGGTCTCCACTGGGTTTCAACACAAGTGATAAAGAAAAGTGTGACACGTTCATGTCTAACGTATGTGCCTCCCGACTCGGAGGAATTGCTCTGTGTATTTGGGTACCCTGCGAGGATTCCATTCTGGGGAAGGCAGAAGCCCTCCTCCAAGAATCCCCTTCTTCTAGTTGGCCCCTGCTCTACCTACAGCCTCCTCTCTGTCTCCATATCTTCCCGTGTGTGTGTATGCACGTGTGTGTTGGTGTCACATGTAAATCTGTCTGCCAGACACTCACATGACTCAACACAATCTGCTTTCACCTTGATCCCATTCTGCATTTTTAAAACATCATCCACATGTAATAAAACTGCACAGAACTATACACACACAGAAACACACAAATGAGTGCACATAAAACGGATAAAATCTGAATAAACCCCATGAATTGTACCCATGTCCATTGCCCGTTTTTTGTTGTTTCTTTTTTGGTTTTAATTAATTTATTTTTTTATTTTTGGCTGCATTGGGTCTTTGTTGCTTCACGCAGGCTTTCTCTAGTTAGGGCTAGCGGGGGCCACTCTTTGTTGTGGGGCACGGACTTCTCATTGTGGTGGCTTCTCTTATTGCAGAGCGCGGGCTGTAGGCACGCGGGCTTCAGTAGTTGTGGCTCGTGGGCTCTAGAGCACAGGCTCAGTAGCTGTGGTGCATGGGCTTAGTTGCTCCACGGCATGTGGGATCTTCCTGGACCAGGGCTTGAACCCGTGTCCCCTGCATTGGCAGGCGGATTCTTAACCACTGTGCCACCAGGGAAGCCCCACCGCCCGGTTTTGATCCTGTACTACAGTGATGCAAGATGTTACCATTGGGGGAATATGGATGAGGGGTACAGGGAACTTCCCTGTATTTTGCAACAACCTGTGATTCTACAATTGTGCCAAAATAAAACATTTTTAAAAACTACATCCTCAAATAATTCCTTGAGTACTTGAGAAAACAACAAACATGACAATGAAGTTCCTTACTGAAAAGTTAGGACAAAAGAGGCAGGAGTCTCAGCTTGTTTGGTAATGGTCCTCTTGGTACCTGTTATGGGCTGAATCATGTCCCCCCCCACCCCAAAGTCATATATATAAGCCCTAACTCCCAGTACCTCAGCATGTGACTTATTTGAAAATAGAGCCGTAAAGAGGTAGTTGAGGTTAAATAAGATCATATGGGTGGACCCTAATCCAATCTGACTGGTGTCCTTATAAGAGGAGGAAATTAGGACACACAAAGAGACACCAGCAATACGTGCACACAGAAGGAAGCCCATGTGAAGACACAGGAGGAGAAGGCACCATCTGCAAGCCAAGGAAAGAGGCCTCAGAGGAAGCCAACTCTGATACCTTGATCTTGGCTTTCCAGCCTCCATAACTGTGAGAAAATAAATTTCCATTGTTTAAGTCACTCAGTCTGTGGTGTTATGTTATGGTAGCCCTAGCAAAGCAATACAGTACCCAAATCCTGCATGCCCCATTCACCTGTTTTTGTCCCCTAGTAACAAGCCCTCCAGCCTTAGCATCCCTCGTAAAGAGGGAAACGGTGGCTGTGTGGCAGGAAACTGCATCAAGTAAGGAACGGAGGTCCCAGCACATAAGAGTCAAATTTTAGGTGACCTTCCCTGCCCACGAGAGGCTGGTGCTCAGCCAGCTGTGGAGTTACCAAATGTGGAAGAGGGATCACAGTTTCTCAAAGTGGACCCAGAGGGCAGAACCAGAGACAGTGTGTGGAAAGTTGTAGGAAGACAGATTTCCAACACAAGGGCAATTTCCTAATGGCTATCATGATTCCACATGATAGGAACAGCGAAGTGAGGGTATGTTGTCCTCAGTTCTGGTGAGAGGTGAGCAGAACACGGAATCCACCAGCTCTGATCTGTGCTGATCTCTACTTAAAGCACCATGAAACAGGGGCACAACCTCCTTCCAGAACCCTGACGTGAACTGTTAGCCAGGCCCCCCCTTCTTTCTCCTCCCAACTCTCTATTCTGCCTTCACACCCGTTCTCCATTCCCATCGCACCTCTCCCCTTGGATTTGAGACACACGGCTCTCTTCTCACCTTCCTGAATCCTCTGATATCTATTTCCCAAAGAATTCAGGCTGTCTTGCAGAATGCCCCTACTTGCACCTGACCCCCTGGAGTATCCACCAGCCCTTTGCACCCAGCCCCACCCATCCCAGCCTTGTCACAGATCCCAGATGTACCTGGAAAAAACATCACTCTCATACCCAGGGCTCAGCCCCATTCATTATCTTAGACAAGTTACTTAACCTTTCAGAAGCACAGATCACCTGTCTGCTTCGTTTATAACAGTAAAATAGGAAAAACAAACCCATGTCCAATGACAGAGGGCATTAAATATTACAGTATAGATCCACAAGGGAATATTCATATGCAGAAAGAATATTACCGAAAGAATATTTAGTGACATGGGGAAATGTTCATGAAATATTAAGAGAGGAACACAGTAGCAAAACATTATTTATTATAAACACATTTTTTGTGTGTGTAGAAAAGCATACCGATACAGAAAAAAGGATTTTATATAAGCATAAAGCTAAGGGTAATTATTCTTCAATGATCCTTTTTCTATACTTCCAAAGTTGTCAACAGTGAACATGTAATACTTTTTAACTAGAAATAAAGTTATTTTTTTTAAAAAAATCCTTACCACTCTCATTTGGAGCTTTTTCCTCCCCAAAGGAAAAAAAAAAAAAAAGACAAAACAAGGCACCAACCAACTGCCATAGCAATCTAATGAAAGGACCCAGCGAGTCCACTACATTAGCCTACTTACTCTTGCCTACAATACAACGGGCTGTGCTTTGAACTCGGAGAAACAGGGCAGCTAAGAAAACTGAGCTCATGGAAGGTCACAACACGGGTTAACAGCACGAGTAATTCCCAGAGGGTCGATTGGTGGACCCCACTCACGCCACCATATCAAACGGTTCCCACTGCCACTCTGCTCCATCAGTCTCTCTGGGAAGAAGGCACGGCACGTGCCACCCACGGGTCACCGGCCAGCCACGCTGTGAGGCTTGGCTCCACATTGTGTGGTCCTGAAAAGCCTGCCAGCAGAGCCGCGTGAGTTTTGTCCCCTGGTAATGAGCTCCCCTGGCTCCCTCCCCAGGCTGGGCAGGAATGGCCAGAGAACAGTGCCAGCAGGAGAAGCCCCTTGTGAATGACCATCAAGGAATCCAGGAGTTTGGCAGTGACTCAGCCACAAGAGGCTGAAGCAAATAGTCACTTGGGTGGAAAATACCAGCTTGATTTAATATGGAATGCTTCCCTTTCCCTCTAGCTGTAGGGGGTCTAGGACGTGGCCATAGTTGTGCCGAAGGCACCCAGCTGGTGACCCAGGGGCAGGGCTTGTCACCAGTGGCCTGTGGCCAGGGCGTTGCATGGTCATCATCCCCTTCCCTGCTTACACCCACAGGAAAGCAGCAGCTGTGAACAACCTGTGCTTCACACGTGCAAGATTTAGAAACCTTTCAATCTCCAGTTTACACTCACATGTCAGGCGTATGATCAGATGGCTAGCTATGGGCCCTCTCTCTCTTACCAGCTCTGCAAGAGCTGGAACCAAGGGGCACACATGCTACTCCACCCCAATGGATACCATCAACACCCACAGTCCCAGCACCAGTCCCTTCAGACTGTCTTTCTCTTGCAGGGAGTTAAGAGGTCATAAGTCATACCAACCCCATTCAGCAGGCTCCCCCAAATACTTCCCGAAGCCAAATTAAGTGGCTTCAGAAACTAGCTCCCTATTAGAGGAGATAAATGCTAAAACAGTCTCATGATCACAAACACTTTTTATGACCTGTACAATAAATGACTGAACCAGTTATGCTCTGCATATGCATGGTCTTTTTACATTGTTCCTGGAGAATTCAAACCACGCATGGAATAAAAGGCCACCTACCGAGGCCGATCTGTGCAGAAAGCTTGCTCTCTGTTGCTCCCCGTAAACACAGACCCAGGAAACAAGTTCAGAAGCACTCAGGAAGGCCATCTCCACAGTCCTGTACTGTCATGTTTTGGAATTTGGCCAGATGCCACCGAGATGCCCGCACACCACACAAAAAGGCACTCCCAGCTCTGTGAATGTTGAACTACCATAGAGGAAAAGGATGCCCAATTAGAAATTTGGTTGAGACTTGCCTCCTACCAAAGACTCACCGTAAATCCCAGAAACAAGGTCTCAGCAAGAGAGAAGGGCCTGTGCCTGGTATGGTCAGCCCTGTGGCCCAAGCCTCCACCTCCCACAAAACCAAAATGAGTCCACATCCTAAAGCTTTGAACCGACAGCCCAGGCCTCATCCAGTGCCAGGAAATACCACAGCCTAACTCATCAGGGCGGACTTCTGGAAGAGGGCTCTGAGCCTGATGCTCCAGGCAGGGGCCCCCAAGCTGAGGTGATTTACCACTGGTGTGACTTCAGGAGGCATTCTGCGGAGACGCTTTTCTACTTGATTTCCTCATCAGAGACAAGAACTCAGCTTTTCACTCCCCATTTCCTTCCATGTGCCCTGATTTATCTACTTGCTGTTACTGCTACCAAAAAATATCTATCCTAGGGTCCTAGAGTGATATCGGCCAGGTCAGAGACCAATGGCCCAGATGGACCTGCGGAGACTGTTTTGGCTACGTGATGTGGCCCGTGTCCTGGTCTGCAACAGACTCACGAGGAGGGGCTTTCACTGAAGCCTTAAAAGCATCAAAATGTAAATGATTTCCCTAGGCCTCTCTCCCCACTGTGCCCACCTTCACACACAATTATGGAAACCCCTAACCACAGGGAGAAGCCTGAGCAATCTTCTCTTCTACTTTGTGTTCCATAGGTAGGTCCACAGGTGCTTCATCCCTTGGATGGGGAGACACATATTCTCCACCTTTCTTTCCTAGAGCCTGTTCACAGAGGGCCGAGACATACGACATATTTATTCAACAAAGTCATCTACGCCACAGTTGGGACAGAACGTCACAGAGCAAAATTAGCATTCAGGTGTGTAGCTGCTCTGAACCCTCCTGTCTCAGAAAGCTTGGGCAGTGTATGGTGGAAACTTGGCAGATAGGAAGCTTTTTGACAAATTCTTATCAAATTCTATTTTAACCTAAACTTCATATTATAATTAACTTTATACTCCAAGGCACACAGCTTTTGGGAAGCATAAAGCTTCCGTGGGTGGATATAATTTTTTCAGAGCTTAGCACCCAGTGACTGGGGTCATGTCATACAATCCAACTGCAAAATTAAACCTGGTAAACAAGAAATGGAGATGCTCGGCAGGCCAGCCCTCACCCGACAAATGACCACGCAGCAGTGCCTAGAAGCAGCGACTAAGGAGCCACGATTGCTGTAAGTGTAATTCACCACTTGGATGTTTCTTAACCCAACACCTGCAAATGGCTTCCATCCTCCCAGTGCAAAATAGCAGAAATCATTACAGCACAAAACATTTTTTCAAAGTTCACATGTACCTTATTTCTTCCCAAATATGCAGTTCCAGTGCATACCCCGTGACAGAAAAAAAAAAAAAAAAATTACAGAAAGTTACCAACTTTGAATAATACCAAATGCTGGGCATGCAATCCCCTTTCTCTTTGAGCTTCAATAGGACAAGGACCAGGAGATCATTTTGATGATTAAAAACAGGGTTTCCAATGTGTAGATCCCTCGGTGGCTAATGCCGAATAGCCCAAAGTCCAAACACACACAAAAAGGCAGATAAATAAACATAAAACTTCCTCTGACCATGGCTTCCCACTCAAGGTTTATTGAGGCTCTAGCACAGCAGAGGTCAAATTCTGCTGCACATTGGAATCACCTGGGGAGCTTTTTAAAAACTACGTGCCCAGGATGCACCCCAGACCAACTACCCCGTAATTTCTACGTGCCCAGGATGCACCACCCCAGACCAACTACCCCGCAACTCAGACATCAGCATTTTCCAAAACACCCGAGATGTGTAGCCAAGTCTGAGAACCAGTGGTCCGGGAAAATTAAAACTTCAGGGGCCCACGTTTCCTTCTTCTGTTAACATGCCCTGTTTACTGACACAGAATCAACCAAAAGGGAACAGCACCCCTGGCTGTGGGGCAACTCCTTACCTATGTAGAGCGAGGAGTCCTTCCTCCGCACGTGGTCGTCGATGTAGGAGACGCCCAGGGGCTGCACGGGGGTAGCACCGATGCCCAGGAGCACCTGGGCCCCAATAAGCAGCAAGTACATCATGTTCGTGGCGGTCCGGCTGCGGCAGATGAGGTCCGGGTCGGGCCCCTGGTCCCCGCCAGAGCCGTTGGCGGCGCAGACATCGCGGCCCTCGGCACCCCAGCGGATCTCGCCCGCCTCGTACTTGTACTGGTGGGTCAGGAACTCAGGCAGCGCCGACAGCAACGCTCCCAGGGCCATGACGATGCCTCCGCAGCCGATGAGGCGTGGCCTGTGCCCGCGCGCCCCGAAGTAGCTCACGAAGAGGATGAGCGCCAGGTTCCCGATCTCGAAGCTGCTGGCGATCACGCCCACGTCGGCGCTCTGGAGGTTGAACCTCCGCTCCAGGGTGGTAAGGACGCTCACCTGTGGGGTGCAAAATGCAATCTCAACGCCAGTGCTGATGGAAACCACCCGGGAGGCCCCCTTCCCGTCACGCAGCGCACCTGCCCATCCCGGATCCTCCCGCCTCGCAGTTTTTTGTTTTGTTTTGTTTTGTTTTTACCAGCTGTGCCAAGTGATTTAAACCTTAAGAGTCCAAAAACCGTTTACTTAGTATGATAACCCCAATTTAATGGTTAAAGAATTAACTTCCATCGGGGAAGAAGTTTTCCTTGGCATCTGTTTCCATTCTGAAAGATTCTGCCTCACCGCATAAGAACAACCTCTGCATCCCCACGGCCGCCACCATTTAAGGCTCATGAGTCCTGTGAAAGTCCTGAAGTCCACAGCTTTCACAGGCTCTCTCCCAACTACATCTTATTTATGAAGTCCATGCTGGAGGACATAGGGTCCACAGGCTTTTTACCAGGAGGTTATTAGCAAAGCATATTGAATAAAATAAAAACACAAGGAAACAAAAACCTGGGAGGGGAGCAAAATGGACAAGCTAGATTAGCTCATTAGGATAATCATTAGCTCTTCGCTTCCTTCTGGAAATTTCCAAACAGTGGACATTTCCCTAGAGGTAAAGACATCCCTGAATCCCTGACCTGTGCACTCTAGCCCCACCGAGGTCCCTCAGGTGGTATAGTTTGATGACTTTCCCCACCTTCGCATCCTCGTCTGCCCTTCACCTGTTTAACAAATATCTACTGAACATCTGCTGTTGGCTTCACAATGCCCTGGACACAAAAGACACAAACAGGAGGAAGGGATGACACCTGGCCTCAAAGATGCCACCTAGCAGAAAGGTAGACATGTATGTTGGTTACATGTGACATTCATGATGCAAAATCACAGTAGGAGGGTCAAGAGGAGATGCATCATTTTAAGGCTCCTTGAGGTGGAGAGAAAATGCAAATGGCCTCCCTGTCCTGCTGTTTGCAGGTTCCACGCGGGGTATTATCAGCAAGACAGGAGTCCCTGTCGTAGGAGTCCTAGTTGGGCAGGGAAGAACACTCCAGGCAAAAGGAACAGGGCGAGCAAACGCTGGGTGGCATGATTTCATGATGGAATGGAACACACGCAGTGAAAAGATAGGTTGGCAACAGACTATAAGAAGCTACAGAGGCCACCCTAAAGGAATCAGACAGTCCCCTGCAGTGTGGTGGAGAGAATGCAGAGCCTGGAGGGAGCAGCAACTGGTTTGAACCGCACACCTATTATTTCCTTAATTAGCTCTGTGACTTTGGTCAAGTTAACTTAACCTCTTCAAGCCCTGATTTCCGTGAAATAGGAATAGTAATGCCTACCCGGCAGGATGGATGCGAAGATTAGACATAATGTATGAAAAGTCTGTTAGCACAGAGCAGCCTTTCCCTACATGGCCAGAGAGCATCGAGAGAGATGGGGAAGCTGAGGGGTGCAGAACCGAAGCTCTGGGGTCAGAAAGCCTGGGGCCATCATGATGGGGAACAGCAAAGGCTCTAAAAACATGAGAGTGACTCAGGTATGGTCCGAGTGTGGAGAACGGATGGAGTGGAAGAATGCAGGAGCGAATGCCAGCAGAGAAAAAGGCTGGACTATTATTGAGAAAAGGGAGAAGAAAAGGTCAGTACCGTGGCAATGGAAATGAACAGGAAAATCTGAGAAGCGTCATAGAGGCAGCATTATATCTTTGGGGAGATTTGGCTGCCTCTGCTGAGTGACTGGGCATGTGCTGCTAGGAAGGTAAGGAAGAAGAGTCAGTGGATCTAGCCTTCCTCCAAATGTATAAGTATGGGCACTGGTGTCAGTATCCCTGCATCCACAGCCTCTCTGCAATGTCCACATACACACACACACACCTGAGCATGCCTCTATTCTATTTACCTTTATTATAGAAAAAGACACTAGCCCAGTAATTCCTGTAGCCTCATTTCAACCCCACACATTTAAACAGACTCCTTTAGCCCAGGGGTTTTCAATGCTACCTTCAGATTGGATGCACTTGGGAAAGCATTAAAAATTTCAGATGCCTGGTCCCTCCGTGAGTTTCTAAGCCAGAGCAACCTGGGTGCTGGGATGTTGTTAAAGCTCGCCCAGGTGATTCTATGTGGGTTAGCACAGCGCTAACACAACAACACAAACGACTGCAGCCTTTCCGTCAGCACTGGGCCTGGGGGTGAGCTCTGCAGGGCACTACTCAACACTGGTGCAGGTCCCTGTTCATGACCAAGGATGGGACGTCTGTGTTGCCCTCGATCACCGGCATTCCGATTCTGATTCCTGTTTCCATTGTGCTTCTAACCAAGTCAAGGCCAGCTCACAACTCATGCAGCCCTAGTTAATTATTTTTCAAGCACCAAGTACTGGCCATTGTCGAGAAAAGAAGTTTAGCGAGTCCTGGTCTCATTAAAATGGCTTTCAAACGCTCCCAGAGATCCTTCTGAAAGGTCTGGGCAAGTGAAAACAAAGGTTTCATTTAGTCCCTTCTTTCCTTCGTAACACAAACAAGCTCGACGGAATAAATGCTCTAACAGAGGCATATAACAGGTAATGCCATGTGGAAGAACAAAGGCAGACAGCCTGACTGCCTGAGAGGTGGCAGGGGGCCTGAGGGGTTCATTCAGGCCTTGATGACGGGACTTGAGAGATGCCTAAAAGAAGCCATATGCAGAAGTGGACGCATGTGGGCAGGGTCCCCTGGGTTCACCAGAGTCACCTCGAGCAGGCTGGCAGGTCTGCAGCCTGGTGACCTCCACCTCGGGAGTAAAAGGGCAATGGCGGTGGGAGGAAGGGTGGGCAGAAGTGGAGCAGAAGGCGTATTTCACTTCTGTCACAAGGCTTCATGACATCCGTACTAGGCAGATCTGAAACATGACAACCTCTCTGTTCCAGCAGGTGTGCCCTGTCATAAAATATCACACAGGTGTGGACATTTATGATGACATAAGGATGGTGAGGAGAGAGGCAGTTGTGGGCAACACAAAAAGAGTCCACTCTTCTAGAAAGGGCAGGGGCCTATGCCAGCCATTCTTGTCCTGAATCAAACCTGCTCTTTGCAGAGCGACCCACAAGGGTCACAGGAGTAGTACGGTCCTTACCTCCTTGACCCCGTGGCCTGTTGAAAGCCTCAGGGACACCTCTCTGGATCCAGAGTTAAGCTACACAAACATTCTGAAAAGATGCTTTGTGGATCAATTAGGTCAGAGGCTAATGTCTTCACTCACTTAAAACCCAATTTGGAGAAGCTGGACTAATTAAATAGGCATGAGGCCATAAACCCACTTGTGGCTTTTAAGTGGCAATGAACAATCCAGCTATGAGGAAGATGCCCGCTAACGGCAACGGCTGTCTGTACTTAACGGGTAACAGGACTGATGGAAATGTCTTGATAATTAGACACTAAGGAGCCACAACTCCAGGAGGAAAAGAAAAGAGGAACTGTCCTCACCTTGAACCAAGTAGATACAAAGTTATTATTAAAAGAATGCAATATTTATCAGGTTTCTGCTACCACAATCCAAAAACAAAACAAAACAAAAAAACCCGCCTGCATTTCAGAATCTCCTGGAGCACTTGTTAAAAATATAGATTCGGGCCTCCCTGGTGGCGCAGTGGTTGAGAGTCCGCCTGCCGATGCAGGGGACGCAGGTTTGTGCCCTGGTCCGGGAAGATCCCACATGCCGCGGAGCGGCTGGGACCGTGAGCCATGGCCGCTGAGCCTGCGCATCCGGAGCCTGTGCTCCGCAACGGGAGAGGCCACAACAGTGAGAGGCCCACGTACCGCATAAAATATATATATATATATATATATATATATATATATATATATATATATATTCATTCCCAAACCCTGAGATGAGGCCCAGGAGTCCAAGGTTTTATAAAACCCCCCAGCGGTCTCTGGTGCCCAGAGCTGGGGAGGGGTGAACACCACTGACGTTTCAGGTGTCTACACACACACTCAACCATCAATCGAGAGCTATGGTTCTCAACCGTCACTGGCAGCAAAATCACCTGGAGGGTATCGGACTGCTGGACCCCCAACCTCAGAGTCTCTGATTCAGTGCATCTGGGATGTGTCTGGGAATTTACATTTCTAATAAGCTCCCACACGTGATGTGGATGCATGTGGATGCTGCTGATCTGGGGACCAGACTTTGAGAACCACTGCACCACTGGGCTCTCCATCCTCGACAAACCTGTCTCCCCTCAAGATTAAAGAGCTTTTTTTTTTCTTAATTAGATGCCAATTAAAAGCACTCCCTCATTTCCAATTCACATCCAGTCTCTTCTCCTCCTATGGGAAAGCTGGGTGGCATCTGGGGGAGGCTCACCTCTTAGGGAGTCTGAGGTGCACACTCTGGTCACCTGCCGAGATGGGGGCCCAGCCCAAAAGGGAGAACTGTGGACATCCTGGCAGAAATGCTGTGAGACAGGAGGCACCCAGAGACCATGGCCAGGGACAGATGGGCCTTTCCTCACCTCTGAAAGGGCCAAGGTTATCAGGGACTCACGGAAGAAGCAGCCAACCTCTTGGAACAGCAGCTGAAGCTCAGAATTGCCCTCATGAGCCCTCCCACAGTCTATTTTCTTATTCTGGCTCGGTGGGGGGGGTGGGGGGTGGGAACTGGACTAGAATCACCTGGAAAAACACACCAGCACCGCCCCCCCATGCCCAGCCCACCACCACCAGGACTGTGATATCATGTGTGAGAGCTGGGCCTGGGCTTGAGTATTTTCAAAGCTCCCAGGTGATTCTAATACACAGGCAGGCAGAGGTGTGTGTGTGTGCAGAGACTCCTGGTGTAGCCCCTGCACAGGGGCTGAGTGTGCAGGGGTAGTTACAACATTGCACCCTGGTCCTATCCACGTGGCGCTGGAGCACCGGAGCCTCAAGTTCAAATCTGGCTTTGAGAGCGCTTGGCCATGTCAATCTTTCTGAGCTGTTTCTGCACCTGTGTGGTGAGGCTAACAATACATGCATCATGAGGTCATGATTCAGCAGCTGGCGCACAGTAGGTACACTTAAGAGAGCTGCCCTCATCCCTGGCGTGCATGCTCTGTGTGACTTCCAATTCAATGCCACACAGAGCCTGCTTGGAGGGAGGTGCAAGGAATATAACTACGGCTGAGAGAATCCCTGCCCTGTGGGGGTTCACAACCTGGGGAGAGCAGAAAGAAAGGGTCCTAACAGCACAGCCTACTATGCAGGGTCATGCAGTAAAGTGGCAGGGGGCTCAAGGGAATGAGAACACACCTTTGGCTGCAGGGGGAGGAAAATCGATCTGGGATGCACCAAGGATGAACCAGATCTTAACAGATGGGCAGTGGGGGTGGGACCACAATACTTTTTTTTTAAACATTTTATATTGGAATATAGCCTATTATCAATGTTCTTACAGTTTCAGGTGCACAGCAAAGTGACTCAGCCATACACAAACATATATCCATTCTCCCCCAAAACTGCCCTCCCATCTAGGCTGCCACATAACATTGAGCAGAGTTCCCTGCGCTATACAGTAGGTCCTTGTTGGTTATCCTCTTTAAATACAGCAGTGTGTACATGTCAATCCCAAACTCCCTAACTATCCCTTCCCTCCACCCTTCCCCTCCCCACCCTTCCGGGTAACCATAAGTTGGTTCTCTAAGTCTGTGAGTCTGTTTCTGTTTCGTAAATAAGTTCATTTGTATCATTTCTTTTTAGGTTCCACATAAAAGTGATATCATACGATATTTCTTTCTCTGTCTGACTTCACTCAGTATGACAACCTCTAGATCCATCCATGTTGCTGCAAATGGCATTATTTCATTCTTTTTTTTATGGCTGAGTGATATTCCATTGCGTGTATGTACCACATCTTCTTCATCCATTCCTCTGTTGATGGACACTTAGGTTGCTTCCATGTCTTGGCTATTGTAAACAGTGCTGCAGTGAACGCTGGGGTGCATGTATGCTTTCAGACCATGTTTTTCTCTGGATATATTGCCAGGAGTGGGATTGCTGGGTCGTATGGTAGTTCTGTTTTTAGTTTTTTAAGGAACCTCCATACAGTTCTCCATAGTGGCTGTATCAATTTACATTCCCACCAACAGTGCAGGAGGGATCCCTTTTCTCCACACCCTCCCCAGCATTTATTGTTTGTGGATTTTTTGATGATGGCCATTCTAACCAGTGGGAGGTGGGAGGAACGGCAAAGGGAAAATTCAGACCATCCCTGGGAAAAGGGAGGAAGACCTTTTTGGCCTCAGAGCGCCATGAGGAGGTAAATCGGCCTTAAAGACTAGGTTGAGGGTTGATTTGGAGGTCCTTGGGGAGCCATCCTTCAGTAACACTATCCTGGCAGGTGTGGCGCATGTGGAGGGAGGAGAAACTGCCCAGGCAACTACTTCAGCAGAGCTGGTGAGAAACGAGGCTTCCGTAGGGGCGTGCTAGCAGAACCACAGAGAAGGGTGCCTGTGTGTGATGCCTCAGATGTAAAGAGCAGCAGAGCCACGGCTGATGGGAGGCCTGGGTCAAGGAAGCTGGAGCTGAAAAAGACCCTGGGGAGCCTGCCGTGCCTCAATCCGGAGCTCGTGTGAGGGCTGAGGGAGCTGCAAGGCTGGGGAGAGCCCGTGAGTGCAGTGAACCTGCATCTAAAAGCCCCTCTGCTCGGAGAGGCAAGGGACACCACAGCCCAGCAGGCTGCCGCCCGGGGAACATGGAGGAAGCTGTACCTTCAAACAACTAGCCCAGCAGCAGTGCCCAGCGCTGTTGGGAGCAGATGCAGAAACAGTGTGGATGTTGACCACACATTAAACTGTAGTTAAAGAAAGGCCCAGAGGTCCCATTATTGGGGCTCCTGAACAGGCATCAGCACACTTTTTCCGTGAAGAGCCAGACAGTAAATATTTTCGGCTTCTGGGCCACTTGGTCTCTGCAGCAACTCCAACTATGTCATCCTAACACAAAAGCAGCATCGGTAAGCAGTATGTAAATGATGGCCACAGCTGTGTTCCAAGAAAACTTTAAAAATAAGCCATGGGACTTCCCTGGTGGTCCGGTGGTTAAGACTCCATCTTCCAATGCAGGGGGTGTGGGTTCAATCCCTGGTCAGGTTCGATCCCTGGTCAGGTTCGATCCCTGGTCGAGGAGCTAAGATCCCACATGTCTCGTGGCCAAAAAACCAAAACAGAAACAATATTGTAACAAAATTCAATAAAGACTTTAAAAATGGTCCACAACAAAAAAATTTAAAAAATCTTTAAAAAGTTAAAATTAAAAAAAAATAAGCCATGGCTGGATTTGGCCGCAGGCCACAGATTGCCAAACTCCTGCTCGCTTCTCCGTCAAACCAGTTTGGGAAATTGCCGTACTCCTGAGTCTGGCAATAACAATGCTGGCCATTTATAACAAGTTTGCAAAGCACTCCTGTTGCTGCCATGGAAAAGCCATTCCGGGCACAACTTCAATGCAAGTTTGTTTTTTAATCCCATGAAAGGAAGTTGCAAGCCCATTTCAATTGCTTGCCTGATGTGCCAGGACGTGGTCTTGCAGCAAAGGCGGGAAGGGGTCCAACCACAGAAGCCCAGAGAGCATCTCCCCAGGATGAAGCAGCGGCCTCAGCAACTGCTTCAGGTGAGGGAGGCACACATTGTGTGGTTTTGTTTTTCACTTGAACAGCAGCTCCTTGGAGCCAGTCATTTAGGGCACAGGGGAAACGGCATGCACGAGGCATTCATTTGTGAATTCCAGGATCTGAGGTTTGCAGAGCCAGGTAACAGAGAACAACACAACAATGAGTCCTGTAATTGCCCTGGTGGCCAACAGACTGCCCACCCGCCTCGCAGGTTGGCCAGGGAAGACAGTCAATGTCGCTTTATTTCTGACGGAATGATTTAGCCTGTTTTATGACATAATAAATGGGTGTAAATTGACGATTTTTTCTTAAAAAGCAGAGCAAGAATTATATGGAGAACCTCTGATTTAGATATGACTCTGGCCTTCAGCCCATGCCGAAGGCATTGGTGTGTGTAAAGGGGTGAGAAGAGGGGCAGACGGAAAACATGAGGGATTTTGAGAGCCACACACGAACCACGCATTTAACACGCCTGCAGCTCCCTTTTCTGATCTGTAATGCGGAGGTGATGATTCTGCCCTCAAAGCTTGCCACAAATGAGGAGGAAACGTGCTGTCCAATGTTTATCACTGTGACTGCAGTTATGCCTGGGGTTGCAAATATGCAACATGGCCTTACCCTTCCTCACAGAAGTATCCCGAGAGCCTGCCAGCTCTCTCTGCACCTGGGTCTTTAACAAGAGACCATCGTTCCCTCTGGTCACCCTGCTGTCTGACAGTCAGTCTTGGACACTCTTTCCTTAGAAAGGCCTCATTCGTCTGCATCTCTGAGACTTCTTCTCGGTCATTTCCTGCACCCTTGTAAATTATTTGCATCTTTCTCAGACCATTTTCCCCTCTGTACCCTGTTTCTTAGTTTCTCTCTTCTACTCTCTTCCCTAAATAGCCCTAAAGTACAACAGAGGCATCTTTTTTTTATTATTATTCCTTACATTTAGTGAAATCTTATGTTCATTTAATTCTAAGAGAATGTGTAAAGTTTTATGATCCTCTTCTTTAAAAAAAAAATCTCTAAATTTTCTTCCTGCTTATGAATCTTGTCATTGATTTTTCTCCATAGCTCAGTGGTCCATGATAGAAAAACAAGGATTCTCCGTCCCTGCCGGGTACAGATAATAGAATTTTCTTCCACTCAGTGACTGAGCTGTAAAGGCACTACTAGAAATTTTTGCATCAGTCCTATTGTTAATAGTCTGTGTTTAGTACCTTTCACAGGAATTGAGACCATTCTTTCAATTCACAATTTATGTGGTGCCAGGTCTCTTTTATTAGAGAAACTTCAAGAACAATAGGAGTTAAATGATTTCCTCGGCATTCAACAAAAATGTATAGAGGACCAGAGTCTTAAGAGATTTCCATCTAACACGCTAACAATGTACACACACACACACACACGCACACACACACACACTCCCCAGGCAGAGCTGTTTTCACTGAATCAGACTCTCTATATGCCCTAGGGCCCGGGCTTACACTGTCAGAAGGACTGAAAACCCCAGATTGAGTAGCCATGTCAAGTTCTAATTCCGAGACTGCAGGTGTCCTTAACCAGCTCGTAGCATAATAGAAAAGACAACTATGAAAATAGGCAATTATCACAAAGGGCCAATAGAGCTGCTCTCTGCCAGAATAAAGAGAAGTACAGTCAGTACCCAAAGAAGCACTACAGTTAGTACCCAGTCACGTGGGAGCGACGTGGCATCAGGGCAGGTACCCTCTGGAATGGGGACAATGTTCCTTACAAGCAAAAGAACATGTATTAGTTACTTATCCAGGGATGGTCCTGAGGGTTTTACATCGATTGACATATTTATTCTACACGATGATTCCAGAGGTAGGTCATATTATTATCCAGTTTTAGAGATGAGAAACCTGAGGCTGGAGAAGATGACTAGCCCGATAATAGCCACGCAGCTGGTGAGCAGAGGGGCAAGGACTGAAGCCCAGTCCCACAGACCCCATACCTGAGTGACCAAGCAATATGCTTCCTGCCTCGGTGAGGTTCCCCTGACCCAGGTGGTAAAGGCTAATGGGCTCTAGCAGCAAACTTGCTGTTTTGAAAAAAAAAACTTAGTGTTAAAAGCTATGCAGGCAGGAAAAGCATTACGAAGTCATAGATAATTTTGAAAACTCTGGGTTGAACAAAGATAAACAGGTTTCTTTACAAGACTTATGAGAGATTTCCAAATGATAATATTCATTGTTAATCATCCATCAAAATATTGATATATATTTCCTGAAACTCTCCTGACTATGGAGCCTCCTTTTTTCAAATCCTGTGCTTCCCTTGAGAAAAATATATATACTTTCAGAAACACTAGGTTAAGGCTGGTATGGGCAATGTTTTTAATTAAGTACTAGAAAAAGCTCTGCTTTTCCTAGGAACTAATTTTATCATCATCCCCACCCCCACCCCCGCCAGCAGCTACCCCCAACCAAAGGCTATTAAACAGTATGATTATAGCTGCATTTCCCTTTTTGCTTTGCTTCCCAGGAATCTCTGACTCAAGCCTGCAGCCAGTGCTAGAGCAATAATGGTGTGGGATGCCAGGGCTGCACTTGAGCATTTCATTTCTTTTTCTTCCTGGTCTCCCGATTTTACTTGTTAATTCCACAGGAGTATGCTGCATATAAACTGCTTCTACCAGGACAGTGTACAAAGCCATTATATATAATTCCTCAAGAGCAAAGCACCAGACAGGTAGGGTTAAGTCCTAAGTACCACGATAATCTACTTCCACCTAATTATATCCTCTCTTAGAAATGAATCACCCAGATAAGCTGAGAAGGAAATAATATGGTTGACAAAGCTTGTGCATCCAGGTGTAAGACAGACAGGGGTCAGAACAAAACAGTGCCCGCTCACGTGCATTAAACAGCTTCCAGAAGACTAAGAAAGTCCAGTTTTGGTGTCAGAGCAATGAAGGGAACAGCCACACACCTTAAGAGTTCACCTTCTCGGACCTGCTCACACCAGCTCACTGCTCAAATCCAACTGTAGATCCTTCCACTGTTATTTCAGTGCATCTCAGGCACAAAACACCCTCAAACTTCACCTAAGGCACACAGTCATGGATCGCAGGAACAACAGACATTACTGCCAAAGTGGAAGTTGAGGATGATCTAGCCCCTTCCCCATATTTTACTGGGAGGACCCAGGAGCCCAGAGCAGTGAGGTAATTAGACCAGGATCACACACCTGTAAGTGACAGCAATGCCTCCTGACGCTGAGCCCAGTTCTGTCCCCCCGCCACGTTAGAAGAAAGTACTCAGCACTACTTGGTCTCACTCCCCCCTGAGTAAAACAGTCTCCTGCTTGTTGGATTCATGTGACCTTGTTCAAGGAGCTAACAGTGCTGTACCAATACGTAAACTAAGTACCCAAAGGGGTACCTGTAACTGATCAAAGAACTAGAGAAGCTGAGGTTAAGTGTGGATGTGACAACAGAACTTCTTCCTGCTGGATTCAGAAGTGGGAGCCTACTGGAGAAAGACAGGGAAAGGGAGGGAAGGCACTGCGGGGCACCCACTTCAGCTCCACCCAGAGCTGCCCCCTTCCGTTCCGCACAGCCCCCTCTGCCCATGCATCCCTTTTTGTCGCCTGAAGACCTTCCTCCACCATGTTGCCCTCTTTGCTGTCTCTTCCCCCTCCACTGGCTCCATCTCCATTCTATCCTCTAGCTTGACCAATGCCCACCCATGTTAAAAACCACAACTTAAAGTCACCTTTCTGGTCACTGCCGTGAATTCATCTTTCCTTCCATCAAGGTCATAAAGAAAGTCCATGTTTGCCAGGTAGACGGCCCTGTTTCCCATGCTTGAGTCAATGCAGAGCAATGGGGCTTCCCGACTCTCCTAGGGCCATGGAAGCTGCTCCTGAGAAAGCTTCCCCATGAGCTCCTACATCTTAAATGTAAGTGTTATTTCCTCACACGGGGTCTCCCTGATTTCTGCCATAGCCGACCCCTCCCTCATGACATGCACGGCTTAGCTGCCCTTCACGCTCCTCTCCTCCTCCTTGTCTCTTGTTCTCTTGGCCAGGATTCTCCAAGGTCACACCTGATGGTTCTGGAGTCACTGTACTATTCTCATGGGGGGGATCCCCACATTCTCCATTCTCACTCCCTCTTCTTCCCCAAATTCTCCCAAGTGCATTTGCATGGGCCGCTGTCCTCTTTCCTGTCTCACCTCATTCAATCCATCCCCAGTTAATTCTCTACATAAAACTCTCCAGTGATGCCCACTGCCAACTAGAAAAGCCCAAGCTCCTTGGCTTGAACTGCCAGACCCACCAAGATCTGGCCGCATTCTGCCTCTAGGTCAGCCTCCTGCAAGAATCCCTCCTTGCACTTTCCTACACTGGCCTGGATCTTTCTCATCCCCTGGCCCTCAAATGGGCAAATACCATCCATCCCACTCCACACCTCAGAAACCCCTACTTACCCAGCAGCAGGCATTTCAAATGACACCTCCTCCGAGAACACCCTTCACCTTTTCCCTGGCCATGATTATTTTGGCCTGTCTAGCGTCCCTCATGAAGGATGAAACTCCTTGAGAGCAAGGGCTGTCTTATCGTGTCTGTGGCCCTGCTCCTGAGCACTGAGTAGGGCTCATGATGGCTATGCCAGGTCACTACATACAGCTGTCCTGCTCAAAGGTGACCCAACAAGTGGTGAGCAGGGACTGAACTCAGCCCATATTCCATTCACCCCACTTGTGTCCACTGGAGGCAACAATACCGATTCCCCACAGGCACGATGGCTCTGCACAGGTGCACAGCAACCTGAGTTGGTAAACACACACCGTAAGCTCTCCTGCCCTCCTGCAGCTCCCCAGTGGTCCTTCCCTTTGTGCAAGTACCTAAGTAAGCAGCATGGCCAAGCTGCTCTGTCTACTCCTGGAGCTGTGTGCTGCAAGGAAACTTCTGAAATGTGGGAACTGTGCTAATTAACTGCTTGGAAACACAACTGTGCAGACCTGGTCTCCAACTCAATATGGTACATGAGTAGCACTTCAACATTTTAGGCAGTTCCGGGGGCTGGAAGGACAAATACACATGAGCCCAAGACAAAGACTGAACAACATTTGGCCTCAACAAGGCACAAAGCCATCTGTTCCTTGGGTCCCATGCAGTCTTTCCTCCCCACACCTGCGGTTACTCTGAGAACTGCCCTCATTTCCTCTACACATCAAGCATCACTTAGTATAGATGATCTGAGGGTCAGAGGGGCTGACTATGCAAGGTACTAGGCCAAGGATATGGGACCTAAAGTCCTAGAGAAGTCCCCGCCCTCCCTGAAATAACAACAAAAGCTAACATTTTATAGCACTTACGGTGTGCCAAGCACTGCTCCTATTACTCTATGTATATTAATCCATTTCATTAGCACAACAATTCCATTAGGTAGGTACTAATATTATCCCCATTTTACAGAGAGCAGAGGCCCAGAGGTTAAGCAATTTGCCCAAGTTCTTCCAGGTAGTAAATGGCAGCGCCAATTAAAGCCCAGGCGGTCTGGTGTCAGAGTCCATACCTTTAAATACACACGATCTTTCCTGCCACATGACTTTTCCTCTCTAAAAGATGGGAAAAGACAATGGGGACAGAATAGCAGTGTGAGTAACTTGACAAATTCTCTCCTCAAAGAACAGTGACAAAACTAGACAAAATGGTCGAAAACAACTATTTCAAGACTCTGGAAATTGACTAAAACATACAACAGATTGAGGAGCATTTATTCAAGAAAAACTTCTGAACCTCTGGTAAGAACAGTGGGGATCTGGGTTCTTTCCCTCCCTCCCATGCCTCTCCCATGTTGGTTGGCCCAGTTACTCTACCAGGTGGGCTGGCCTTGCAAACCAGCAGCCTTGTAGCTGGAGGGAGTCCACTTGATTTGCAGTGGATGTGAAAAACCCCACACTCCGTGGTGTTGTAGGTAAGAATAGCAATCCCAATGGCAAATGAACAGGGGAGTCCACTTCAGCTACTCGGAGGTCATGGTGCTGGCTGGGGCAAGCAACAGACTGGCCGACTATACAGAAATGTAACAGGAAGATCAGCCACAGGGTCCTTGATAAGCTCCCCGCAGATCCCTGGTTGACTGTAAGGCCACGCACAAGTGGAAAAGAGACCAGAGAGGGTCCACTTTCTCTACTCATTCCTGCCTGACTGTGAGCCTGTGTACATAGGCAAAGGAGATGCCAAAAGGCCCAGAAGAAAGTAAAAGCTGGGAAGACATAAAAGCTGCCTTAAGTTTGAATAAAATCTTAGTGCTTGAGGCATTTGAACTCAAACTCTGACCAATCATTGACTATGAAGACACAGAGGTGACCCCCAGGAAGAAAGGCTTAAAAATAAAAACAAGAATTTAAAACATGAAACACACACACACACACACAAGAATTAAAAACAAAAAACTGAGTCAAGATATCCATGACCACACACCATGAGAGAGACAGATTCCACAGATTCAGTCTAGGCACATAATTAAACAGCAGTGATAGCAAATCTCAGGTGGGAATGGGGGGGGAGGTGTACAGAAAACTGAATCCAGAGTTGCTACAGTATATTATCTAATATGCTCAATTTTCAACAAAAAATTAAGTCGTGCAAAAAACAAACAGGAAAGCATGGTCTTTCCTTTCTCAGGGGAAAAAAAGGAGTCAACAGAAGTTGTCTCAAAGTGGGTCCCAATGTCGGACATAACAGACAAAGGTTCAAAGCACCTAATATAAATATGTTCAAAACACTAGAGAAACCTATGTTTAAAATTTAAATAATATGACAATAATCCAATGAATGCAGAATCTGAATAAAGACGTAGTTATTGTACCAACAACAAGAAGAACAAAAAAATAGAAATTCTGAAGTTGAAAAGTATGACTGAAATTAAAAACTCACTAGAGAGGCTCAATATCAGATGGGAGATGTCAGAAGAAATAATCAGTAAACTGTAAGATAAATTAATGTATCTTTAAGAGCCAAGAAGAAAAATGAACAAAACCTCAGATACCTGTGGGGCACCAGTAAGTACACCAATATACATATAATGGGAGTCCCATAAGGAAAGATGAGAGAAAAAGGGCAGAAAAAGTATTTTAAGAAACAATGGCTAAAATATCCAAAATGTAGTGAAAAACATGAATCTATAGATTTAAGATGCTCCACAAACCCCAAGTAGAACAAAAGCAAAGAGATCCGTGCCCAGACACATTATAACCTGTTCACTTATATGTTGAAAGGCAAAAAATCAAAAGACGACCTTCAAAGCAGCAAGGGAGAAAAAAAACTCATCACATACAAGGGCTCTTCAATAAGATTAAGAGCTGACTTTTCATTGGAAACAAGGTAAGTCAGAAAGCAGTGGAATGGTATATTTAAAGAACTGAAAGAAAAAACTATCAATCAAGAATACCATAACCAACACAACTATTATTTGAAATTGAAGGCAAAATAAAGATATTCCTAGATAAACAAGACTGGAAGAATTCATTGCTAGCAGGTTTTCCTTGCAAGGGACACTAAAGGAATTCCTTCAGGTGGAAGGGAAATTACACCATACAGTAACTCAAATATATACACTAAGAAATAAAGAGTACCAGGAAAATTAAATATGTGAGTATACAGAAGGCTATATAAATATATTTTCCCTCTTAACTTCTTTAAAAGGCACAGGATTGCATAAAACAATAACTGTGTTGCTCAATTAATAACATATATAGATCTAATATATATGTGGCAATGGCACAAAGCACGAGGGAGAAATGGAGCTTTATAAGAGCAAAGTTTCCATATTTTACAAGAATTAAGTTAGGGGACTTCCCTGGTGGCACAGTGGTTAGGAGTCCACCTGCCAATGCAGAGGACACGGGTTCGAGCCCTGGTCCAGGAAGATCTCACATGCCGCGGAGCAACTAGGCCCGTGCGCCACAACTACTGAGCCTGCACTCTAGAGCCCAGGAGCTACAACTGCTGAGCCCATGTGCCACAACTACTGAAGCCTGCGTGCCTAGAGCCGTGCTGCACAACAAGAGAAGCCACCACAATGAGAAGCCCACACACTGCAACAAAGAGTAGCCCCCACTCGCCACAACTAGAGAAAGCCCGTGTGCAGCAATGAAGACCCAATGTAGCCAAAAATAAAAAGATGAATAAATAAATTTATAAAAAATATGAATTAAGTTAGTACTGATCTGAAGTAGACTGTTATAACTGTGATACATATTGTAGATGCAATCACTAAGAAAATGATTCAAAACATAAAATGAAGCATGAGAACAAATCTATTTAACACAGAAGAAGGCAATAAAGAAGGAACAAAGGTACCAAAAAGATATGAGACATAAAACAAATTACAAAATGGCAGATGTAAACCCAACCACATTAAACTGATAACAGAGCCCCAAAATAAATGAAAAAGAAATTGACAAATGAAAGGAGAAATAAACAATTCAATTATAATAGTTGGAGATCTTAATATCCCTCTCAATAACTGATAAAACAACTAGACAGAAAATCAGTAAGAATAAAGAGATCTGAACGACACATTCTACCAATGTTACAACTCAACAATAAAATGACAAACAACCCAATTTTAAAAATAGGCAAGTAATTTAAACAGACATTCCACCAAAGAAGACATAGAAATGCCTAATAAGCATTTGAAAAGATACTCAGCATCATTAGTCTTTAGGGAAATGCAAATAAAAATCACAAGTTACCACTACCCGCCCACTAGAATGGGTGTAATAAAAAAATACAGACAATATGAAGCATTCATATGGATGCAGGGAAACTGGAAGCCTCATTTGAGTCTGGTAGGAATGAAAAGATGAAATGGTTACAGCCACTTTGAAAAACAACTGGGCAGTTTCTTAAAAAGTTGTATATAAATTTACCACATGAATGTAAATTGATACAGCCACTAAGGAGAACAGTATCAAGGCTCCTTAAAAAACTAAAACTAGAGCTATCATATGATCCTATAATCCCACTCCTAGGCATATATCTGGAGAAGACCATAATTCAAAAAGATGCATGCACCGCAATGTTCATTGCAGCACTATTTACAATAGCCAGGACATGGAAGCAACCTAAATGTCCATGGACAGATGAATGGGTAAAGAAGATGAGGTATATATATATAATGGAATATTACTCAGCCATAAGAAAATAATGAAATAATGTCATTTGTAGCAATATGGATGGACCTAGAGATTCACTTATGATACTAAGTGAAGTAACTCAGAGAAAGACAAATATCATATGATATCACTTATATGTGGAATTTAAAAAAATGATACAAATGAACTTACATACAAAACAGAAATACACCCACGGGTACAGAAAACAAACTTATGGTTACCAAAGGGGAAAGGTGGGGGGAGGGATAAATTGGGAGTTTGGGATTAACATATACACACTACCGTATACAAAATAAACAAGGACCTCCTGTCTAGCACAGGGAACTACTCACTGTCTTGTAATAAACTATAAGGGAAAAGAATCTGAAAAAAAAAAATATATATATATATATATGTATAAGTGAATCACTTTGCTGTACACCTGAAACTAACACAACTTTGTAAATCCACTATACTCCAGTAACATAAAAATTTACCACATGACCCAGCAATTCCACCCGCAATTCTACGCAAGAGAATTGAAAACATGTGTCTATAGAGAGACTGCAAATAGCATTATTCATGATAACCCCAAACTGGAAACAACCCAAATGTCCACCAATGGTCAATGAATAAACAAAATGTGGTATATCCATAAATACGATACTAATCCAATCCAGTTAATCTAGTATCCACTACACTACAATACCAAGGCATAGTATTTGGAAGTGAAATGGAGCTAACCGCCAATACACGCTACAACATAAATTAACCTCAAAAAATCATGCTAATTGAAAGAAGTCAGATGAAAAAGATTATATATTGTATTATTCCATGTATCTGAAATATCTAGAGAAAGCAAACCTATAGAGAATGAAAGCAGGTTGCCTGGGGCTGGGGGTAGGGTGGGGCCTGACTGCAAATAGGCATGAGCAAACTTTCTGGAGTGATGAAAAATTTTTTAAACTGGATTGTGGGGATGGTTGCACAACTTTATAAATCAACTAAAAATCACTGAATTGTACACTTAGAATGGATGGATTTTATGGTATATAAACTATACCTCAATAAAACGGAAAAATAAGACAATGGGTACAAAGAGCCAAAATGGAAGGCAGCACGTGGTAAGTGCAATAAGAAAATGGCGGTGGATTGGGGAGGTTCATGAAAGACTTCCTGCAAGAAGAATCTTTGGAGCTAGGTCTTATAGAACAAGTAAAATGTTGATAGGTTACGATGAAAGAAAGGGGAATCCGAGTGGAGAGAGCCTTCCGTGCAAATGCAAGGAGGTGGAAAAGGGTGGGGTATGTTTTGATGAACTATGCACCACTGAAACTGAGCAGGACCCTGCGGGGCTCCTGGGCACAAAAGCCGTTCTGTGTCCCCCACTTGTTGTTTGTAGGAAATAGGCTTCATGCAGCCTCCATGACCTTTCCTGAGTTCCAAAGGGCAGGTTCAAACAGTTGCTAATCAGGGAACAGAGGGGAGGCGGAGACAAGGGAGGAGCAGTCAAGTAACAATAGTGCAGCCTTTGGGCAGGGTCCGGGTTCCTTCTCAAGGGATACACATAACACTATCTTTGAGCTCTTCTGCAGAACTGAAACTCCCACCAGGTGGAAGAAGTTAACTGTATGTTGCCCACAAGCATGTAGACTCCAGACCAGTTGGAACCAGAAGGTTGATGATGCCGATTCCCACTTACCTCACCACCAACCAATCAGAAGTACGTCCGTGAGCTGATCACGCCCTCTTTGAACCATTACTATAAAACTCCTCACTAGCCCCTCCAGGTCGGCAGGCACTGTTTTGAAGGCATTAACCCGCTGTGGTCCCTTTTGTCTGGCAAAGCAATAAAGCTATTCTTTTCTACTTCATCCAAAACTCAGTCTCCAAGATTCAATTTGGTACCAGTGTACAGAGGCTGAATTTTGGTTACACCATCCAGTCTGCCAAAGCGCAGAGCGTGAGGAGAGGTGGTGAGCAGTAAGGCCTATGTAACAGTTCACTTTCTGGCCCTGGGCCAGCTTCTAATCTAAGCCACTTTCTCTCCTTCTATCTACATCAGCAGTTGTGGAGTTCGCGTTGGTGTGACTATTTAGGAATCACCCAAGTGACGTCCAGAGTTCCAGAAGATTCTGGGGTACATTTGGGGTGGGGTCCAGCAGTTGGAATTTTGAAATCTCTGCAGGCGATTCCTTTGTTATTTAAAACTCCGGCATGACTCTCCCTAAAAGAGTTCTAAATAAGTCTTCAGCTGGAGACACAGTAGCCTTTCCCTCCTTCCAGAACTATATCTAGCAATGTCTTTACCCCAAGCGGAGAGCAAAGGGGTCCCCTTTTAAGCATTACTTTTTGTGAGTAGGGAAAAGGAGGCATCATGAGGAAAACTCTAGAGCAGTGTTTTTCAACCTTTTTTCATTATCACATACCCAAGAGCCTTTTTAGACATTTCTTCCTAATTGGCCCCCCCGTGATATTTTAATACCAGTCATACTACATATCTGCTTATATGTTGTGTGTATATCTATGCTTTATACATAAAAAGAGCAATAATGTTTTTGCGCCCCTCCCCCAAAAGAAGGAATTTTCCCTCCACTAGGGGTGATATCACCCCCCTCCCGAGCATGCATGCGCTGCGGGGGGGGGGGGGGTGTCTCATGATGAAGGCATGGAGAAGAGGACCTCAACCACCTGAGTAAAACGCTAGGATCCTGTGGATCTAAATATCAAATTCCTTTAGCTGAATTTTTCCAGATCAGTTGGAAATGAGGAAGTGAGTACAGCCTTCTTGGCCCTTTGAGAAGAGACCCAAACGGTTCTGAGGGCCAGAGAATAATACAGCCAGACCCGACAAGGAGAACAATTATGGAAATGAGATGGTTTGTATCTAATAAAAGCTAGAGGCCGGGAGAGACACCCTGTTTGGGGAAACTGCACAGACATGCAGGTCTAAGCTGGTATTAGAAATGTTGCCAAACGTACGAGAAAATGCATTCTGTAAAGACTGCAGTCTCCACTTTCTAGAACAGAGGCATTGCCTCTTCGGTGGGATGACATACAGGGCAGTATATCTGTCGTCTAGGTAAGAAAGTGGCTACTGCCTCACTTGGGACCAGAGAGCTGTGAGCATGTTGCTATGTGCACTCTTGACCCAGGGTCAGGGCCCTGCTATTGAGAAGGGAGCTTTGTGTATGAGGGATGGTCAGCGGATGCCTCCCCTGGGACGTGCTGGAGCCCTATCGTATTAACTGGGTCACGTTATCTCCCTTTGATTTCATGCTTAGAAAATAAGATGTGTTGAAAGAGACACTTTCACGCAAGCCAAGAGCATCAGAAATAAACCGTGAGCATGTGCTTTCTGCCTCTCATTCCATTTCGACTCAGAAAACTCTGTGCATCTACAGCGAAGACTCTCGTGCACTCAAACACACCTGGTTTTGCCCAGCAGTTACAGCTCCCACAGCTAACGTGTCAACCACCGCAGGATGCCTCGACGAGTCAGAAAACAGAAGAGATAGCGTTGCAATTGCAGGCCCTGGACATCCAGTTCCGACACTGCCTTTGGGAGAGCCTGGGCTGCAGGGTAGATTCAGCTTGGCACATGGGAACAAACCCATCCACTCGGCCACCAGTGTCCAGGGAGACTGGCTTTATCAAGATGACAGTCCCGGCGTTTGCATCAGCAGAGAAAACTGCTTGCGACACAGTCTAAAGAGCCAGGAGGAAGGAAACGGAATCATTTGAAGGCTGTTGATTGTTTATTGTGATCCAAAGAATGTAAAAACCAGGATAAAAGATTAGCGGTCACATCCAACTCCTTAATACTTTTGCTTTGAGACCAACATTTTGTACAGAAAATGTCACACAGTGTGGTAGAAAGTGACGGTAGGTTACTGTTAATTCTTACAACTCTCCAGCTGCCAAGAAGGCATGATTCTATTTTCCAGAGGACTAAAGATCAAAACAGTTACCTATTTTTCCTAAGATCATACAGCTAGAAAGTGGCAGAGTCAGGATTTCCACCCAGGACTGTTTGGCTACTGAGCCCGTGATACCTCTCGGCAGAATCCTAACTGACATCACAGAGACTTTTCTAAGGACAGTTCTGACCACTCTCTTACAAAAATGATAGACATCTTATGTAAGGCTCCCCTTTATTCACACTGGGGAGAGTGTCCCTCCAGAAGGAGCAGCTCCACATGCCACCTCTGCCTGGAGTTCCAGCCCTGAAAAGAAATTGTGGCCATACCACGGATTTGATTTTTATTTTATTGGCAGATAAAGGTTCTTTGTGATGATTGGGGCCGTCACTCTGACTCCCCATCCGGGACGTAACTGGCTGGTTTACAGAGTAGAGAGATGCATATGCTTATGCTGGGAGCACTTCTACAAACACAGGAAAAGCTGCTGCCTTAATTCTAGGACCATATTATGAACGGAAGACATTTCAGTAAAGTCTCTCTTTGACTATGCCTGATTCTTCCTCTCAAGCTGCTCTCTCTGGGGTAAGCAGTAATTCCAGAAAGAAGAGAGAAATAAAAGGGGAAAACGAACGTTGGGAATTGGAAGAATCAGGCTTCTTTGGCGGGTCAAACCCACAGAGTGAGCGCTTTACTGAATAGATTCCCACTCAGAAACAAGAAAGGATGTCGATCATTTTGGCTGAGGTGGGTCTAGACAGTTCAATGTCCCCCCTCTGTCTAGTTAAAAAAAATCTATGTGAGCTTCAAGAGGAAGATTTGCATTTATTAGAAGTGAATAACATAATTAAAATGCAAACTACCACATGATAATTTAATAACCTGTGATGATAAATGTCACAGCACTTGAGAACTCAAAAAAATTAGATGGAAGAAAGCTGGAGTTTAAGCTTGGTGCAATAACCCTAAATGTTTAGACTGGAGGAATCAGGAACATAGCTTCAGTATCTCATATAATATGAAATGGGGCAGATTATTAAGAACTACTACAAGCACCATGAATCAATGGTATTGGCTGAGGAACCAGATGGCAAGTCACAGTCATTTTCTCCCAATCATCAAATGTTAGTTTCATTTCCAAAAAGCTTCCATATGCAATCCTGACTCAATAAAACATTCTGTGCCGGCTCCGGATGATCAATATAGTTGAACTAGCCCCTTCTACAAGGGAGTAAGTACACTCATTTCAAAACAGCCCTAAATCCTACAGCCTGGTAATAGGTTTCACTTACAGTAATGCTCTCTTCAGCGAAATGTATCCTATTAAACGTCCTGACACTTCCTTTCCCCATTTCATTAAGAAATGGACCCAGAGCCTGGAGGCACTGCTTTGGAGAACTTCCTCTCTGCTGAAACTGATCATCTTATTGTTAATATCTCTGGTGATCAGGTCTCATTTCTCCCACCCAGGCACCAGGTAAATGCATTGTGTTAATAATAACACAATATAGAGAGAGTCACAGGGCTTCTAGCCCACAGGTCCTTTAAAGGTTACTTTTTCATGTAAAATACATCCCCTCAAATGTAGCTCTGGAGCTTGGATTTGAAGAGCTGCCTACACTGCTACAGGCTGTGAAATAATTGCTGAGGAATTCTGTTCCCAAAGGACAAACAAAGAGGCAGGGAGTTCCTCTACTCACAAAGCAAATTCCTTGAGTCTCTAGAGAGGGCTCATAGCCGCAAGACCAAGATGCTCCTGTGGATCTAGAAGAATGAACTCTAGCGTGATTCTTGTGAGTTCTTCCCAGGTACCTACAACCTGCTCCTAAGACACACAGGCTCTAGAGGGTCACAGTTTTGTGCCTTTACATAGCAGGAGTAAGGCCTCCCTAGGTAAAGTGGGGCTCAAGCAAAGGTAGCACTGGCATCATGGGGGAGCCTTTTAGAAATGCACAATCTGAGACCCCACCCCAGACCTACAAAGTCAGAGTCTGCATTTTAACAAGATCCCCGGGTGATCTGCACTTTCAAGTCAGAGAAACACTGCTTTGGGCTACATGCTTTATAATCCCCTAACCTATACTCCTAGGCATCACGAAGCTTCTTAGCAGCCTCCTGAAGGATGAGGGAAGGAAGGTAAATTTATTCAGTCAGTGAAATACTCAGTCTCACTGTGTAAGTATATTTGGGGACGGGGTTATATAAAAACTCTGTGACCTTCAAGATCCAATCCACCCAGCAGTAAGTTCTGTTGGCTCTACCTTGGTAGATCCCCATCTCTCAACTCTTCTATCTGCACTGCCACTGTCTGTGCCCCAGGCACCAGTATCCCTTCCCATGAGCTACCACCACATTGCCACGCCCCTCCCCATCACCCATGGCAATGAAAGAGATACTGAATCCAGGAGGCGTTGCTCAGGATCTTCCTATGGTTCCCCTAGAATAAAATCCTAACTCTGGACCCTGGCCCGCAAGTTCCCGAAAAACTCCACCCTGCCCTCCTCTCCAAGCTCACCTAATGACCACAGTCTACTGTGTTCACCATTCCCACCACCTGGCCTTCCTCCTGTTTTTGCAAACAGGCCAAGCACGGCCCCAGCTTTAAGACAATTTGCTGCTCCGTCTGCCTGGAACACTCTGATCCCAGATCATGACAAGGCTCTCTCCTTCTCACCAAACAGGTCTCAGCTCAGGTGTTCCCTCCTGACAGAGGCTTTCCTTAAACAAGCACCACAATCCCTTCCAAGCCAGTCACCACTACAATGCCCTCTTTTGTCCTGACTGCACTCCCGTACCTTGTCTGGAAGTGGCTTGCTTACTGTTTGCCTTTATTTTATCTACTCCTTTACTAGCACAGAAGTTCTTTGACAGCCAAGACCTTCTCTCTCTTTGCTGACTGCTAGTGCCCAGAAGAGTAACTGGCGTATAGCAGGAACTTAATATTGGCTTCTTGAATTTATTTCTTGAAGGATGGATGAGTGGATGGATGAGAAAGTACTGGCCTAAGAGTTCTAGTCCTGTTATAATCACTTGCAGGTGTTTGAAAAATGCCAAATATTGAATCACAACTCTAGAGTGTTCAGAGGACTGTGCTGTCCAACACGGTAGCCTCTAGCCTCATGTGGCTACAAGTTTAAATTAAGATTGAATAAAATTTAAATTGCAGTTCCTCACACTACCCATATGTCAAGTGCTCATTAGCCAAACGTGGCCGGTGGACAGCACAGAGACAGCACATTCCCATCACCACAGAGCTCCACTGGAGAGCACTATTCCACAACTTAATCTGAATCTAATTTATCATGTGGCTCATTTATGCACTGAATGACACTTATTGAGCCCCTATTACTAGCAAGGCACCATACTAAGTTCTAAAGATAACAGTAACAATAACAATAACAGAAAATACTTTCATAGTGCTTGCTGTGTTGCAAGTACTGTTCTACAAGCTTTACATAGATAGCTTCATTTCATTTTCATATTAAATAGTACAGAGAGAATTAAGAAACTTGCCTACGGTCGCATAGCTGGTGATAGGAGTCAGCATTCGAATCCAGGCCCAGTTTAATGGACTTCGGTAAAGGGAGAGCCGGAAGAGAGATCCTGCATGTTTCACTGTGATGCTAACAGAGTCTCTGGCTGACCTAGGGGCTTCGTCAATGCCACACACCTGAGCCATGTGTGGCACGGCTCAGGTAAGATCTCTGTCTCGATGTGTAAGCTGTTCTTACCTCCTCCTTGTGTCAGAAGAATGCAGCTCAGGAAACAAGGTCCAGGCTGGACAATTCTTTAAAACCTTAATGGATAAGAGCTCTCTACATTCAAATTGCCTTACTCACAGGTAAATCCACCTACTCTGTGAGAAGTCCAGGACACACAGCAGAGGGAGTAATGCTGAGCAGGGCCTCTTCAGATACCTTTGGGCTCTGTGAATCTGTTTTGGGAGTGCTTTTCTCCAAAGAGTCACTCAAACCTCTGCTTCCCATGACTCAGTGAGGTAGGCTGGTGGAAGGGGACAGAGCAAGCCTCAGGGCTAGATCCACCATGCTCACTTCCAGAAACTACCATCTACTTAAATAGTAAGACCATGGAGAACCCTCACTAATCCTGGTACCTCATTTGTGAAATGGTAAGATGAGCACCTTGTAGGCAGTCGTAGGATTTAGAAATTATATCCTATAAGCATCAAACGGGGCAAAGACGGCAGGTAGCTTGTCCTTTCAGTGTCACACTAGGATAGTGTTTAACACACTTACCCGAAGACTGATTACTTAACTATCTAGGGCAGGGGTCAGCACTCCGGTCTGTGGGCCAGATCCCACCCTCCACCTGTTTTTGTAAGTAGTGTCTTTGGAACACAGCCATTTGTTTAGTCTTCGTGACTGCTTTCCTGCTCCCAGGGCAGAGCTGAAGAGTTGTGAGAGGACCACAGAGACGGAGGACGGAGGGCGGGGGGCGGCCTGCAAAGCCTAAAATATTTGCTATCTGTCTCTACAGGTCAGCCAAACCCTGATATCTAGAGGGATATATCTGGGTTTAATTTTGCTATTGACAATATATTAAGGCCTTGGACACTGTGAAGCTAGCTATGTGTTAACTTGTAGATTTCTGGGTGGAGAGAAAAAAAGTGAGCTGGGATGCAGTCATGACAGAAGCCTCAGTTGACCCTATGGGCAGTTCTGAAGATAGGATGACCCTCGACAAATGCAAGCAGGGGGTGAGAGGTCCTGCCTTTACACCTAGAAATGGATCAGACATGGGGTGCCCAGGAGGCCAGGGGACTTTCTTCAGTTAAGGCAACCCCTTGATGGGGCTCTGGGCAGGTCACCCAAAATACAACACTTAGGCATACTGATTATTTTGAATTAAAGTTATTTAAGGAACAGCTAGGGCAAGAAAGATAGTCTGACCCTCCTTTCTGTCCCGCTAAAAGCAGGAAATAAATCTCCCATGTGAAAGGCACCCTCCCTGTACCAGAAGGAAGAGAGACATCCTTATCACCAGAGATAGAGAATTCAAGGCTGAGAAGGCTGTATCAACAAACCCTGTTACTTCTTCACTAATTTACTACCCCAAGTCTAATTCCCTTTGTCTTATTAATTCTTCAAAATGTATTGTTTCTTTGTTTAAAAGGTATAAAAGCTGCCTGCTTTGGTCAATTCTTCGAGTCTCATATTTTTTATGAGCTCCCATGCGTACAAAATTAAATTCATTTTTTCTCCTGTTAATCTGTTTTATATCAATGTAATCATTAGACCAATCACAGGACCTGGAAGAGAAGAAGGGAAAAGTTTCCCTCCCCTACACCCTGAAAGGAGCTGACAGGGCTTTTTGCTGGCAGCACTCCCAGAAGCTGGAGTACCTCAAGGCTGATCTAAATGGTACGTCACCATTTCCTCCACACTTACCTAATCATTCTCTTCTATCCTTAAAAAAAAAAAAAAATGCCTGTGAATACCCACTTCTTCCAATGCTCTTTGAGCCAGCTTTACCGATTTATTGGTTCCCTCATTAATGAGTATAATAGTTGACTTAGGTTCACTCTATAATTATATGGGAGACACGTTTTTCACTTCTTCACAATTCTTTTTTGACAGAATGCACACATGAAGTGGCCATTATTGTGATATTGTTATAAAAAGAATAATGGAGAAAGCAGTGATTTTAAATGAATGGGAAGTTCACACCCAGCAAGGCCTTCATCATTCCTCAGAGCCATGCCGTCCAGCCAGGACAGAACTGGGGCCCCAGTGGGTCAGGACAGCAGAGAACTCCTCCTCAAAGGTCAGCCCCAGTGGCTAGCTGGAGGGGGAAGGGAGGCTGCCCAGACCAGAGATGCTGGAAAGTAACCAAAGGGGAAGGCTAACTCAGTCTGCCTTTGGAGCTGGCGTTTGTCAGAGGCTTTATTTGGCTCGTGCTAAAGGATGGAGAGCAGACAGCGCCTTCTGGGGAGTCTAGTTATGTTTCTTGGCTTGAGGAAGTAAAAAGGTAGATACAGCATCTTGGACACCTTTGCTTTAAAAGGCACAGTGAGAATCGGAATGGTCTAGGCCACACATAGAAGGATAAAGCCCTGGGTGAGGCCACTGGGAGGGTTCTGTGCCTGCTGGTGAGGCTTTGGGCCGAGTCATGAGTAGATGTCAAGGTCTCTCCGAGAAGAGGTTCGGCGAACGCTCAGGGAGGACCCAAAGTGTAATACATGCTTCCTGCCAACAGAGCACCTGGTCACGATTAGGGGCAGCCTGCATCTCACTTAGAAAGACAACAACAGGGGGATGGAAATGGATGGATACAGCGATGAAGACATGGATAATTATATGATAAAGCAAATATAGCCAGATGTTAATTGAAGAATCATCACAGTGGGTATATGGGTATTAACTGGACAATTCAACTTTTTTACATGTTTGAAATATTTCTTAACAAAATATTGGGGGAAAATGACTACTGATAGTACAGAGGGACCAAAACTTATGTCTCACTCTTTCTATATTCCTCATGTTAAATGTGTATATACTTATACATATTTACATGCATGCATACATATATATAAAATACAGTCATAAATGAATAAAACACAAATGTATGCAGGGTGCTGGGCATGTAATCAAAGGGATAAATACTCAATCTGGGTTTGTACTTTGTTCTAGCAAGAAAATAATGCCACCATGTTTCCCAGACTGCAAAATTCAGGAAACTGTAGACTCTCTCCTTAAAGTAAGTTATTCTGAGATGTAACAGAAATTTGCTCAGGGCAAATGGTATTTTGTGAACAAGATGACATAGAATAACAACAATTCTGAATGATGCAAAATGAAATCATTTGAACAACCTACAAAGGAAAAGGAACACAACTCAAAAATCACACAGTCACCTTAACTGCCTGGTTGATTTACCTGGGCTAATAGACTAAGTGAACATATAAAGAACAAGGCTCGGGCCTCCCTGGTGGCACAGTGGTTGAGAGTCCGCCTGCCGATGCAGGGGACATGGGTCTGTGCCCCGGTCCGGGAAGATCCCACATGCCGCGGAGCGGCTGGGCCCGTGAGCCATGGCCACTGAGCCTGCGCGTCCGAAGCCTGTGCTCCACAACGGGAGAGGCCACAACAGTGAGAGGCCCACACACGGCAAAAAAAAAAAAAAGGCTCACCGTGTTGTGATACTGATGGGTCAGAGCAGATCCTAGGGATAAATAACTATGCTATATTTGACATTAAGTGAATAGCAATCACATTTGAAAAGAGCCTACCTTACAGAGTGTCTAGGCAAGTAGATTCACAGAACACGCCAGCACTGTGTTGGACAAGGCAAGAGGCCTCAGACGAAAGCACAGATCCTGCCTCCCAATTCCAACAGCCACGACAGCCCACGGGTATAAGGACAGGCAGTGTGAGCTCAGGACTAGAAAGCCAAGGAAACTTAGGGTCTGGGATGGGACTAAGCAATGAATTACAGCCTAAGGGGAGATATCAGAGGCATAGAGTGACCCAAAGCCCACAGAGGGCTACAAATGCACCCCAGATTCAGTAGGACCACCCACAGTCCTTGCCTGGTGACAATATAGAACTTACTTTTATCTAAGGAGTTTGCATCTCCAGTGCTATCACCTCATTCAAAGAATAATAGGGGGCTTCCCTGGTGGCGCAGTGGTTGAGAGTCCGCCTGCCAATGCAAGGGACACGGGTTCGTGCCCCGGTCTAGGAGGATCCCACATGCCGCGGAGCGGCTGGGCCCGTGAGCCATGGCCGCTGAGCCTGCGCATCCGGAGCCTGTGCTCCGCCACGGGAGAGGCCACAACAGTGAGAGGCCCGCGTACCGCAAAAAATAAAAAAATTAAAAAAAGAATAATAGGGTTCGCTTTACAGAGAACTGACAGGATCCACTTAGCTAGAATGTATTTATTCTGTAATAATAAATGCTCAAATATTGCCTATTACTAATATTAATACAAGCAGTTTTCACTTATTATGGAGCAGGGTCTGCTTTAACCACTTTTATAGGTTAATCTTCCTAATCCTCACAGGATCCTGTAAGATTAGTGCTATCACAACTCCATTTTGCAGATAAAGAAATTGAGATTCCTTACGCCTAAGACCACCCGCTGTGAGGTGGACTGGAATCCAGGCAATGTGCCAACAAAGTCACACTAAACACTCCAGCTATCTGCTTGGTACAGATTATAGTGGTGCCTGTCATCTGGATTAACTGGAAGACCGCAACTGAAATTAAGGGAATGGAAAGCAAAGAGCAACGGCAACTACAAGGGCCAAAGACACACCCACTGCAGGCGTGATGAGGGAGCAAGCAACCTGCCTGGACCCAGCAGGCCGTGCCCTGAACCACAAGCCATCCAGATGACACCGCCAGCCCCATCTCCGAGCCAGAGGGACTTGGGAGTTTTACGATAACAGACTTTACTTTCCACTCCTGACTCCCAGCCAGACCTGCACTTTGAAGCAGCCGCAGGGCGGGCAGTATTCTCAAATCAGTTAACAAGGCAACCAAACCAAGCCACAAACAAGGGCATAATTGAAGCTCTTTTATTTTTGTTTAAAAGTATCTGAAATCTGCCAAGCGCAGATCACTGCAGAGAGCAAAGCAGCATGTCTAGAAATTGATTTGGCCTTGTCTTCTCCTGCCTGGGATCCTATCTGGAAAAGAGAAGAAAGTTCATTATGTGTGGAGGGCATACAGTGTGCCAATGCCCAGACGAGGTGCTTTCCACAAACATTATCTCATGAAATCCTGACATGAACTGTGTGGCATTGGTATTATTAAATTCAATATAAAGATACAGAAGGAGAGATTCAGAGAGGTTAAGTAACTCATCCAGAGCATACAGCCAGTGCAGCAGAATGACATTTTAAACCTCGGCATTCGCATCCATCCTGGTATCATTAAACGACGTGGCTACTTGCAAACATCTTTCATCACAAAGACAGTCAGAAGACAGGGTGAGAGCAGCAGGCCCTCTGAAGTTCCTTGGATTGAAATCTGTTTATTAGTACAAAGAGGCAAATCACCTCTGCAGGGCAGCCCGGCAACTCCAGCCCCAGCTGGGCTCTGAACTGCTAAAGCTGCCAGGCCACTCCGGGATGCCCAGATGAGAACGAGCATTGTTTGGCACCAGCTGCTGCGGGGCCCCCGTGCACACAGGCGGTACCATGGCACTCGATGGGGTGGGTCCAGGCGAGGGGTGCAGGCTTGGTGGCTGCAGTGTCTCAGCCAGCGGGCTGAGGGGATCTTCTAAAGCCTTAGGGTTGCAGCTAGGGGAGTTGGGTGGGCAGGGGTGCTTGGATAGCCTAACACAGTCAGGAGATGGCTGGAGCCATCCTGCTTTCAGAGGGAAACGGTTAAGGGAAGGGGAGAGGGGAAAAGGATGACAATATGCTAAATGAGAAAAGGAAAGTATTGAAGAGCAAAGCCAAATACCATCAATCTAGTCACATGTTCTGTATCAACTCTGAAACCAAAGGCATTTCTAAACCCATCCATGATCCAGCACTGAGGAACAGGTGCTTGACAGTGGCAATGACACCTGGTGTTCATGCACCTTGGTCTCCCTGCGCTTTCTCACAAAGGGCCGTAAAAGCCGGCACAGATTCCACTGGGAGAGCGAGTCTTGGCCACTGCACAGATGCAGGCAGAAAGGGAGCGGGAAATGAACTCTTGTTCCCTCTCCGTCTCAACTGCAATGGCGGCTGGAAGCAGGATCCTGTGACCTCCAAGCTTCAGGTTCTGAATGATAATATATCAACTGCAGGATTAGAAATGGAGGATGTAAGGCACTTGTCAGCACCTGCCATCTTGCAGGAGCTCATTAAGTACCCATTACCCCTCATCTTCACAACTTTTAAAGAGAATCAACAAAGTGCTATCACATCACACCCTTATTCTTGTCTGGAGTTACGCTGGACCTGGACGACTGACTCAGATTGATGGAGTCAGTGTGAGAACAAAGCCGCAAAGATAAGGATATTGAATGCATCCCTGCACTTAAGCAGTCAGCAAGTACAGAAATACGGTAGAAACAAAACCCTGAGGCCGGCAGCCTGGCTTTCACATCTCTGTTTGGAAGGGCAAAGCATAAAGAGGCAAATCACCACGTCCAAGTTCGTACTCACGCAGGGCCCCCCCGGGCAGGAGGTGCTGCAGAGGACTTCACACACTCACCCCATAAGAAGACAAGTTGAGAGGCCACCCTGACGCAGGGCAGGGGTGGGGGGCCGTGGGCTCATGGGAGGCAGATCTCACCTAATGGGAGGACTTGCATGGGGTGGAAGGATCATAAATAAAAGAGAAACAAAGGAGATGTGCTCTGCTGCCATTTTCCGGCTAAAAAGAAGAGTTAGCTCATGGAAAAAGATACAATCCTCTAAGCTTCCAATGCAGATTTCTGTGCTATGCCTATAGTGGGGAAAATTTTCCCATTGCACAATTAACGGAGACTGAGGGGAAGCGCAGGACACACTGAAAGAAAGGAAAAATGAATGACAAAGACACACAGGTTAGTGGGATACTGGGGAAATGAACCAATCATAAATGCCGGCCAAAAATAAACTTTATTTATTTATTTATTTATTTTTTGCGGTACGCGGGCCTCTCACTGTTGTGGCCTCTCCCGTTGTGGGGCACAGGCTCCGGACCCGCAGGCTCAGCGGCCATGGCTCACGGGCCCAGCCGCTCCGCGGCATGTGGGATCTTCCAGGACCGGGGCACGAACCCGCGTCCCCTGCATCGGCAGGCGGACTCCCAACCACTGCACTACCAGGGAAGCCCCAAAAATAAACTTTAAAGGATCAACTCAGCCTTACTATGGCTCACGGGGCTCTGCAGGATGTGGTCTTCAGCTACCTCTCTGTTCTCATCTACTGCTTTCCCCCTTGCTTCCTCTGCTAGAGACTCACTAGCCTTTCCATTCTTTGACCATAACAAGCAAGCTTCGACCTCAGGGCCTTTGCACTTCCTAGTCCTTCTGCCTAAGACACTCTTGCTCTGAATAGCTATATAATTTTATCTTACACTTCCTCTGAATCTACTCACTGCCAAGCGGGGCAGTGGGGGGAGGGATGGATGGGGAGTTTGGGATTAGCAGACGCAAACTATTATATATAGAATAGCTACACAACAGGTCCTATTGTATAGCACAGGGAACTATATTCAGTATACTATGATAAACCATTACAGAAAAGAATATGAAAAAGAATGTATGTATAGGTATAACAATCACTTTGCTGTACAGCAGAAATTAACACAACGTTGTAAATCAACTATACGTCAATAACATAAATTTTACAAAAAGAATGATAAGAATAGTGATAGTATCTAACACTGCTCCAAGGTTTTTTATGCTTTAACTTCTTTAATCTTCTCAACTATTATCCTTATTTCACAGCTGATTTTGAGGTCCTGAGAGATGAGAAAACTTTCTCAGTGTCACACAGCTTGACTGTGGCAGTGCTAGGCACCAAAAGCAGAATTCTGACTCCTGAGCCTTTTTCTTTAAATAATAAAATGTTGTTTTAAAATAAAGAAACCATTATTAATGTCTTCAACAGAGATTACGTGAATCACTAAAATCAGAAATTATTACCAAATGTTTATTTTCAAGTATTAAATAGAGTTTAAGTTATTTTCACAATTTGCATCTTTCTAGGGAACTTAAATAATTAAATTCCAGTTCTAATTCTGACATTTCCTTTTTCAAATCAGAATCATTTGTTCAAACTAAGCATTTTGGGAATGCCTGCTCCATGTCAGGCCCTGTGCTGAGTATTTTTCATCTCTCATTTAACTCTCATAATAGCATTGTTCTTTGAGAGCTGTGGAAATGGAGCTCCACTGAGGTTAACTAATCAGGACCTATCCCAATGACTTGGGTTCAGCAGCTGGAGCCCTCCTGGCAAGCTCACCTGTCTTCTGGGAGCATAGAGTCTTAGGTCCTCCCCCAGTGCATCAAGGAAAGCTTTCTGGTAAAAGGTACAGTCGTGGGAGCTATCTGAATCTTGCTCATTTAGTAGGAAAAAGCCTACCCATCCCACGTGAGGCCCAGGAAAGAAGGGGCTGATGGGAGGCTCAGGGGGTGTTGAGTCTGCCCTCTGCTTTGGGCAGCTGGTAGGAGGGTCCACACAGAGCTGAGGTGGTCTTCTTTGCCCCTTCCCACATCGCTGGCCAGCTGCAGACCCAGCTGTGTCCCTTCTACCATTGCCTTACTCATATTCTTTTCCATTTTAGTTTATCACAGGATATTGAATATAGTTCCCTGTGCTATACAGTAGGACCTTGTTGTTTATCCATCCTTTATATAATAGTTTGCATCTGCTAATCTCAAACTCCCCATCCATCCCTCCCCCACTGCACCCCTTGGCAACCACAAGTCTGTGTCTGTGAGTGTGTTTGTTTCATAGATAAGTTCATTTGTGTCATATTTTATGTATTTATTATTTTTTAGGATTTATTTATTTGGTTGTGCCAGGTCCCGGTTGCAACACACGGGATCTTCTTTGCAGCATACAGGCTCTTAGTTGCTGCATGTGGGATCTAGTTCCCTGACCAGGGTTCCCAGTCCCCTTCATTGGGAATGCGGAGTCTTAACCACTGGACCACCAGGGAAGTCCCCATTTGTGTCATATTTTAGATTCCACATAAAAGTGATATCATGTGGTATTTGTCTTTGTCTGACTTACTTCACTTAGTATGACAATCTCAAGGTCCATCAATGTTGTTGCAAATGGCATTATTTCATTCTTTTTTATGGCTGAGTAATATTCCATTGTATATATGTGCCACATCTTCTTTATCCATTCATCTGTTGATGGACATTTAAGTTGCTCCCATGTCCTGGCTATGGTAAATAGTGCTGCAATGAACATTGGGGTGCATGTATTTTTTGAATTATAGTTTTGTCTGGATATGATATGTGCCCAGGAGTGGGATTGCTGGATCATATGGTAGCTCTATTTTTAGTTTTTTGAGGAATCTCCATACTGTTCTCCATAGTGGCTGCACCCATTTACATTTCCACCAACAGTGTAGGAGGGTTCCCTTTTCTCCACACACTCTCCAGCACTTGTTATTTGTAGATTTTTTAATCATGGCCATTCTGACCAGTGTGAGGTGGTACCCCATTGTAGTTTTGATTTGCATTTCTCTAATTATTCTTATCATTCTTCAGACCACTATTTTGGTCATTCACGTGACCTTATGAGATGCTATGGTGGCAAAGCTTTCCACTCTGTGCAGAGTTTCTGTGGGTGTGTTAGCTGGCAGATTAAGTGTACAATAGGTAAAAAGCATTTAGCACAGTTCCTGGCACACGGTGTGGAATCACGTGGCTGCAACCATGATACATGAAGATGCTAAACTCAGAGATATGACCAATACAATTCTGCCTGAAAAATAGTTGGAACCAAAATTTCTACACACAAATCAGCAAAGCACATGAAATAATTAGAAGAGTATGAATAATGTGCAAAAGGATCACCTTAGTAATTAAGAGATATAAATCACAACTTGGAGTTTATAACCAACAGCAACTTGAAGGGTACATAATGGCAGAAAATACGATAATTACAAATAACTGCAAAGAGAAATCCCTGTGGAAATGACAGCTACACGTAAGGAAACACAAGGGGACAGAATATGAAAGATGTGGCCAGGGCTTCCCTGGTGGTGCAGTGGTTGAGAGTCCACCTGCCGATGCAGGGGACACGGGTTCGTGCCCTGGTCTGGAAAGATCCCACATGCCACGGAGTGGCTGGGCCCGTGAGCCATGGCCGCTGAGCCTGCGCGTCGGAGCCTGTGCTCCGCAACGGGAGAGGCCACAACAGTGAGAGGCCCGCGTACCGCAAAAAAAAAAAAAAAAAAAAAAAAGATGTGGCAGTTTCTAAATGCCCCAGCAAAGCCAAAGCGAGGCGGTCCCCTATCATCCACAAGTCCCAGCATCAGAGCAAGAGACTGCGTGTTCTGATCCCAAACAGGCAAGTCTTTTACTGAGAAGCCTAGGGTTTCTGACATTCCCTCTGGTGCCTCAGCTGATGGAGTGAAAAGGCAAACCAAAAAGAGAGGATTCTAGGGTCTCAGTACCAAGTTTCTCTTTTCACTCTCAGTACAAGCAGATTTCACAAAGCAAGCATCCCAGGCACCTGGAGAAAGTGAAAGCCAGACCATTTACTGCCAGCTATTTAAAAAAAAAAACAAGTGAGGTGGAAGGAGGGAGTTATTTTATTATTCACCAGCCTCAAAGCATCTTGGGAACCTGAAGATTAAGATAAGCTAATAGAGAGCCCTGTAATCTGAACGGTTGGAGCCCACGGCTCTTTCCCAAGCCCTTGCTACTTGCCTGTTTACAGCAGACGGCAGCAGCCTGGACTGTACCATGACTGGTGGTCCGTCTGCCGTTCCTTGACTCACCAGGCACCAAGAGTGCAGCCCAAACAACTTCTTAAAGAACAAGATGATATTACAGCAGCTTGGATACCAGGTGACACCTAATTGCAAAGAAACTCCAGTTCTTTCTAGTCCATAATTTACTGGCTCTGATGGAGTTATACGTTTCTAACATGTTCTGTAAAACCAGAGTGGGGCTGAAAAGTCATGTATGGTAGCTGTGGGAGTGGAGGGTAGAAAGCCCCCTAACCCCCCGGGCACCCATCCCGCATTAATAAATTTCACTTCTCCCTGCTTGATTATTCATTCATTCATTTAGCAAACATTTACCAAACACTACCACCTGCTCAACCCTGAGCTGGGAGCTGTGAACACAAAGATAAGCAAATACGCAGCTTCAACAATACATTATTTAAAGAGTGTGATTGGTTTATCCTGAATTCCACTCAGTACAGGCATGTCCTGAACGTGTACTTGAGAAGGGAGACGTGACCTTCCCATCCTCCCACTAAGCGTCAGTCCTCGCGTGTCCTCTCCTTGTACACACATCTCACCAATGCTAAGCGTGATTTCACTCTAAGCATTTTTCATACTGCACGACCCCTCACCTTCTAAGCAGCTGAGGAACATCCTTGGGTAATGTTCCACTCACACGCAATGCTGGTGTCCCAGGCTGCTTGAGAACCAAACTCCCCAGCAAAAGGGAGTACTTCAAGGCACGGATCTTAAGGGTTTTGTGTTATAATAGGGTCAATGTCAAAGGAGGCCCCAGGAGAAGGGCGCCTGACCTGGTGAGGCAGAGGCGGAGAAGGTGATGGCAGGGAGGGGCAGAGTTAACCTATTCAAGCATGACATCCCAGGGTTAGTACTAGAAGATGAGGAGATTGCCAACCAAAGATATCACAGTGCTTATGGTACAAAAACCATCTCCTGATGTCTGGGCCAAAGGCACATGTCCCTGTTTCCCTTGGGGGCCATTTCTACATGCTGCTTATTTCCCAGGGGACTTGCATCCACCGTTCAATTCTAAAAGTCTGAGAGCTGACTCTCTGACCGACAGCTGTTGGTATTAAAAGCTTCCGATCCGATACACCAGCTTTCTCTGAGTGGCTTTTAAACTTTCAGTCCCAGTGCTAAAAACCCTTCCTTTCTTTAGGTCAATAGCTTAAAAAGGACAAGCGGGTGAGCCTGCTGGTTGCATAAAATGCAGGGTAAATAAGTCTTTAAATGGTAAAAGCAATGTCAGATCACTGGGTCTGTTACTCAGGCTGCTTCCCATGAATGTCACAACAGAAACACAGACATATGGCTGGTACTCCAAGAATGATTTTGGTGTTTAAATTCTGTCATGTGGCCCCAATCCTGGGAAGTATATTTGAAAAGGCCAAGCGGAACACTTTCCAGATGAAAAATCAATCAGTGAGACCAAGAAAACAATTCCCTCAGTGATCTGTCCCAGAACAAGAGTTTAGGTTTTCATCGTCCCCAAAAGGAACTGGGGGGACCAAGCAGGCTGAGTAGTTGATGTTACAGCCCCTTTTACCAGGAAAAATAACCTTCTTCCATCAGTCCTGGAAGAGAGATGCAGAAACTTAAATGCAAGTCTTAGAGCACCGAATACTTCTGCTCCCCTCTGCAAGGAAACAAACTATATCAAATACCAAACCCGCCCCTCCCCCCCAAAAAAAGGAGACACGGGACCTGGCCAGCCAGCTCTCCTGGATTTCCAGCGGCTCTCTCCAATGCACTCCTTCCTTCTAAATAATTCGGGCCTTACTGCTCTGAAGAGAGGCCTTCTGAAAACTCCTGGATCCCTTTAAAGTAGTCACTGACTCTGTGCTGTTAGGACCGCAGCAGCCCTCTCCCAAGTATTTCTGTTTAAAAAGATAAGCACAGGGGCTTCCCTGGTGTCACGGTGGTTGAGAGTCCGCCTGCCGATGCAGGGGACATGGGTTTGTGCCCTGGTCCGGGAAGATCCCACATGCCGCGGAGCGGCTGGGCCCGTGAGCCATGGCCGCTGAGCCTGCGCGTCCGGAGCCTGTGCTCTGCAACAGGAGAGGCCACAACAGTGAGAGGCCCGTGTACCGCAAAAAAAAAAAAAAAAAGATAAGCACAGTCCAATGCCCATCAAGGAGTGAATGTTTAAACTAATGGTGGTATATCCATACCATGGACTACTGCTCAGAACTTAAAATGAATGGATTGTTGACACATGCAACAACTTGGAAGGATCTCCAGGGATTTGTGCTGAGTGAAAAAAAGCCAATCTCAAAAAGCTGCATGCTGTATGATTCCATTTATATAACAGTCTGAAAATGACATTCCCAAGGTGGAGGACAGATTACAGTCGGCCCTCCATATCCGTGGGCTCTTCATCCATGGATATGGAGGGCTGACTATACCAAGGCCATTTTATACAAGCAACTTGAGCATCTGTGGATTTTTGGCATCCACAAGGGGTCATAGAACCAATCCCCCTCAGATACAGAGGGATGACAATAGGGGTTGCCTGGGGCTAGAGAGCAGGGAAGGGTGTGTCTATACAAGGGTAGCAGGAGGGATCCATGGGGTGGAACTGTTCTGTACTTAGACTGTGGTAGCGGTCACAGGACTCTACCCATGAGATAAAATTGAAAAGACTAAATACACACACACACACACACACACACACAAGTGCACGTAAAACTAGAGAAGCCTGCAGGTAGCTTGCACCCATGTCAACTTCCTGACTATGGTATCTACTATAGTTATGCAAGATGTTACCACTGAGGAAGACTGGGCATCTTTCTGTATTATTTCTTATATATGTCCGTGAATGTACAATTAGCTGAAAATTAAAAGTTAAAAAAAAAAAGATGCATAGGTTGAAAAGAACACAGATCAGCTTCATTCAGACGCTCTGCACAGCGCCCTGAGCACTTATTAAAGGGACGCAGGTACCCTCGTCGGGCCTCCCCACGGCGCCTCTGCTGTCACACACATGACTGTAGTCACATACAGTCTCCTCCTAAAGCTTCTGAGGCCACTGGCACCTCTTTAGGGATCTTGTCAAAACTTCAGCTGCACACCAGAATTGATCAACCACTGCCTAGAACACCAGTTTCACACAGAAAGCTAAAGACCTATTTTATAACAGTATTTTTATAGGAGGAAAATGGACCATCACTTACATAAACCATACCTATAGTGGGAACTCTATGCGTTTGTTGTAACCACGTACCCTGGACAGTTGGAAATTATATGAATCCCTTGACCTTCCTTTTCCTTTCCTTTATATTTATTTTTTTTTCCTTAATTTTCAGGCATATTTTTGTTTGCAACCTAAACACCACACAAATGGCTGACTTTTGTTACATGCACCTGCACCATACTAGCCATAAGTACCTAAGCATACCATCCTCTCAGACATCCTCCTGATCATCCCCAAGTGTGGAATAAATTTCAAACCATTAAATAAAATGATTTGATACTGTCCTTGCGGATGTTACTAACCCTCACCCCCACCAATGACATCACTGTTTCCATGGTAACTAATGTACTTCGAAGTGGAAAATGCAGATGGTGGCTTAAAAAAAAAAGTGCAGACAAAATAAGTGATAGAAACCAAGCATGTCACAGTGTAAGTAGTGATGCCGAATGTACCTGCATTATGGGCGGCCAGCTCAGGGACAAGCAATAAATATTTTATGAGAACCCTTATGCTAAGAGTCTATATAACGGTGACCTATCAAATTACATGATTGCCTTTGGAAGCACGGCTGCCCCATTCAACGCATGTGGGTAAAAGTGTGGTAAAGGTGGCGGGGGGGGGGGGATAAATTAGGAGGCTGGGATTAACATATATACACTACTATATGTAAAATAGATAATCAACAAGGACCTACTGTATAGCACGGGGAACTCTACTCAATACTCTTGTAACAACCTATATGGGAAAAGAATCTGAAAAAGAACAGATACAGGTACATGTATGACTGAATCACTTTGCTGTACACCTGAAACTAACACAACATTGTAAATCAACTATATTCCAATATAAAATAAAAATTAAGAAAAAGAAAAAATTTCCCTAAAAAATGTGTGTGTTCAACAGCACAGGTACAGAACACAGGCTGAGTTTTAAAACACAGTCACATACTTCGTTTTACAGTTAGTTAATGTTGTTATTATGTCTGAGAATAGCTATTTCAGAAATATCTGAAGGCCAGGAAGAAAGGATGCAACTGCTCACAAGAAAGAAGTGGAGAAAACTGAGAGGGAAAAAGCCTCCATTCTTATTTCCTAAATGTAAGAAAAAAGGATAAAATCTCCAGGAAGTGCAACATTCTTTCAGCATAAGGCCCTTTTGGTGAAGCGTGGGTACTTTTTCAGTAACTGTCGGTATTTCATTGTTTGAATGCTGGTGAATGAAGACTTTTCTGGACGTGAAAATCCACGCTCTGAGTTGTACGGAAGGCAGCGAGGAGGTGACAATTCTGGATGGTTTGACATAAAACTAGAGTCTGCTTTTAAAACATAACAGTGTTTGATCTGCCCCTGTCAAAATGTCATTCTTAACACAACACTGAACATACTTAACAGAAGCTTCCAGAGGCTCCATCATGTATTCAGTCTCTGTGCTGCGGGAGCTAGTGTTAAGAAGCCCATCTGATGACACCATGTCCTACAAACGCCCAAGGAGCTACTTTCTTCTTCTGATGCCTTTGGCCACCACCGAGGACCAGGAATGCAAGTGGAGTCATGGGGCCAGTTTAAAGGCCCAAATCCACGCACTGCTTAGGATCTCACATGACGATGGTTTCACTTCTAGGATGCTAGATCTTGTCCCATTTTGTCAGCACAGTGCTCTGTGCTCCAGTAAAGCTTCAGATAGAAGTCTTTCCCCAGGACAGTCTCTGTGTGGTCCTGCCACCTGGTGCACGTTGGACTGGGGAGGTGACCCAGCCTCACAGCGCCCCCCCCTTCACTTCTGGTTGCTTGCTCAGGCCAGACTACGGGTGTCCCGTTGCTTTGAGACCCCCCGAGCTACTCTCTTCCTAAAACACCTCTTTCCACAGACCGCTTTTTTGCAAAAACCTAAAATGACTCTTTTTTTGCCTAGGAGATTGAGTCTAGAATTCAAGGCCTTCCTTTACTTAACTGTGACCTCCATCCAGTGGGGCCATCTTCCTTCCCCTTCTCAATGGCGGGCCTGGCGCCATGGCCAGAGCCCTTCCCTCAGACATCACCCCTCCTTTCCTGAGAGCACACCTCCCCGCTCCGCTGATGATCCTGCTTTTTCTGTAGGATTCACCTCAACGTTCTGCTCCCCACATCTCCACAAAGGGGTCTTTACATCCAGCCCCTCACACTCACTCACTCTTCCAAGAATCTCAGCCATTGCTCTGATGTCATTTACAAAGGTTTGCAGGAAAGTACCACAGTGTAAGCTCCTTTGGAGCGGAGATTTCTGTGTGTTTTGATAGTGGCTGTGTCCTCAGCACCAAGAAGAGTGTCTGGCAAAACACAAAAGTTCAATAAACGGATCTTGAATTAATATGGTAGCATCACAGAATACAAACACCTTAAATGTTTTAAGGGCAAGAGAGAGAGAAGAGAGTGGGGCTGGACATCAAAATTAAAAATATATACAAAGAGAACTGCCATCATCATTCACAGAGGCTCCATGCCAAATTAATTAAAACATTAAATACCGACTTAAGTGGTGAGGCGATACCATGAAATATAAGCGAAGAGATGCTTCACCATCAGAATTAAATTTAATGCCTCAGATCAACAAAACTACCTTAAAGACCAGGAAATAAATCAAGTAATACAAGCCACACATAATAGAAAATGACTTTCGGAAAGTGGTCTGTTTCCGTTCCAGTGTAGAAGGAACTGATGGAAATGAGGTTTCTCATTCTGGGAAGTTGAATCAGTTCCATTTGGGTCAAACAGCAGGACCCCAAACATACTGGCAAAAGTATTTATAATTAGCTGTTAGAGTGTTCGTGGACCAGGAATATGAGTAGAGGGAAGGCCTGGGATACACAACCCCTGTCACACAGACCACATCTACATGGGGTGGCTGGCCCAGTGGAGCCCAAAGTTGTGCCCCACAGGGTCATCTGAGAGATGCCCTGCAAAACATAACAGGCCTATTCGACTGAAAGACCCTCTTCCCCATCCAGGAACATCTCCAGGTTGGGGGCCTTCATAACATCTGTGAGCACACGTGTCTTCTGTTCCCAGGAGGCCAGTCTAAGATCAGCAGGAAGGCCTGCCCAGAGGACAGAGCCAGCCTCAGGGTCTGGGTCCAAAAGCCTGGGAACAATGGGAAAGGCCATGCCCAGAGTGAAAGCTGAAGGCGGGGGTTCAGGAGGCAGCATCTCATCTGGGGGAGCTGGGACCCCCAGATCAGAGACCACAGCTCTAAGGACTCTTTATGTTTTTACAGCAGGGGCCAGCAAACTCATCCTGGAAGAGACCAGTTGGTACCTAGTTTAGGCTTTGCAGGTCACGTGGTCTCCGTCATAACTACTCCACTCTGTTGTTGGAGCACAGAAGTAGGTGCAGACAAGAATGCGTACATGAGGGACTTCCCTGGTGGTGCGGTGGTTAAGAATCCGCCTGCCAATGCAGGGGACATGGGTTCAAGCCCTGGTGCAGGAGGATCCCACATGCTATGGAGCAACTAAGCTCGTGCGCCACAACTACTGAGCCTGCTCTCTACAGCCCACAAGCCACAACTACTGAAGCCCGCACACCTACAGCCCGTGCTCTGCAACAAGAGAAGCCACCGCAATGAGAAGCCTGCGCACCGCAACAAAGAGTAGCCCTCGCTCGCTGCAACTAGAGGAAGCCCACACGCAGCAACGAAGACCCAACACAGCCAAATAAATAAATAAATAAGTAAATAAAGCATTGCTTTAAAAAAAAAAAAAGAATGTGTACATGAACTTGCATGCCTGTGTTCCAAAAACACGTGGCTTACAAAGCCGGCCTGCAGGCTGGATTTGACCTGCGGGCCGCCGTTTGCAGGCCCTGCTCTAGGACCGCCATCACTACTCTACTGCTGATTTTTAGCCATCCCACCCAGCGTTTCTCCACGGTGCTGACCACAAAACCCTCAAGGCAAAGAGGGCCTGACAACGGTCTTCAGGGACCCATGAAGGGGTGACGGAGAGAATGAGGCTGAGATTCATTGAGCACATGCGCCAGGCACCGTACTTAGCCTTTTGCATGTGATAACTCCATTCACGCTCGCGAGAACCCTCTGAGGTGGGTACTTTTATTGTCTCCAAGTTACAGACGAGGACACTGAGATCCAGAGGATGGAAAACCAACCCAGAGTCATGCCTGAGAGGTGGAGCTGGGGATGGAATCCACGCAGGCTCGCTCCAAAGCCAAGCTCTTATCCGGAGATCTATAAACTGGGCAGACAGCGCCCACATCATGCCAGCCAGCCAGCCTGGGGGAAAGACCGTGATCCACCGTGGGTGGGAGCAGTAAGAGGAAAGGAAAGTATCAGTAGGAAGGGCAGAGGCCTGAGAAGTGTCTTCATAGCAGAAGGGCCACTAGCGTCCCCAACACTGAGTTGTAAAACAGGGATAATAGCGAAGGACTAAATGAGATAATGTGTGTCAAGTGTGGCACCGGTGCCAGGCACACAGCAGACTCTCAGTAAACAAGAGAGATTATCTCTATTGGTAACTGAGTGAGCGCCTACTCAGAATTTTGGCAATAGCCTCATCTGTTACGACAGTGCCAGCAGCGATTACTTACCAGCTTCAAGGGAGAGAACATGCCTTTCACTTGGAAGAGGTCTGGCTGTTACTACCCATCTCAACACAGCAGTCAACCTTAGCATAATGAACAGGGGTCAACCAGACATTTTAATATGAAGTACTTAAAAGAGTGCCTTACTAGTGACCTAACGTAAGCAAAATGCAAATCTAGTCAAGAAAACACTAGCATCCAATGAGAGGACAAGTTAGGTCAAACCACAAGGAAATAACTAGACAAATTCTGAATAGAGAACATTCTGCAGAAAGTTCTAGATAATGATGACCTCTTCAAAGAGTCAACAACCTCTTTGAAAAGTCAACATCAGTAGCAAAAAGTGGGGGAATTATCCTAGATTACAAGAGACTGAAAGTTGTACACTTCTGTTGATTGCAGCATTATTCACAATAGCTGAACTGTAGAAGCAACCCAAGTGTCCATCAACAGAAGAATGGACAAGCAAGTATATATTTACAATGGAATATTATTTCAGCTTTTAAAAGGAAGGAAATTCTGAAACATGGGACAACATGGATGAACCTTAAGACATTATGTTAAGGGAAATAATCCAGAGACAAAAGAACAAATACTGTATAATTCCATTTACATGGGATATCTAGAGAAGTCAAATCACAGAGACAAAAAGTAGAACAGTGGTTGACAGGAGCTATGAGGAGAAGGGAATAGAGTTATTGTTTAATGGGTTCAGAGTTTCAGTTTTTCAAGGTGAAAAGAGTTCTGGAGATGGATAGTGGTAATGTTTACCCAACAATATACATGTACTTCACGTCACTGAACTGTACACTTAAGAATGTTAAAGACGGTAAGTTTCATATTACGTGTATTTTACCACAGTAAAAAGAATTGGAAAAAAAAGAGAAACCGAAAGTCCTATAACAAGTGAAATGCAAGATCCTTCATTGGTTTGTGGCTGTTTTAAAAAGAGATAGAGGGCTCTAGAGATTGAGCTAGGGATAGAGCTAGCAATGCCAGTGGAGCTATTTGGAAACATTTGGAGAAATTTGATAATGTAGCAGGTATGAGTTGAAATTAGGAAATAGTTAACTTATTAGGAGTGATAATAGGGTTGTGGTTTTACAGGGAAATGATCATACTTTATGGAGAGGCATGAAGTACTTAGGTGTGAAGTGTCTTCATTTCTATAGTTTAAAGTTGTTAAACAGGTACATGCATATCCTTGTGTGTGTACATATATGTATGTGAACAGATGAAGTAAATATGCCAAATGTTAACAACTGTTCAATCCTAGGTGTGAGTGCATGGGTGTGTTCATTGTACTATAACTTCTATTTTTGTTTTGCTTGAGAATTAATAATATAGAATTAAAAATAAAGGTGGGGTAAAAATGCCCACCTATCTCCCAGGGCTACTATAAGGCTTAAATGACATAAACCATGACAACACTTTGTAACCCACTAAACATTCCACACAAGTGAGACAGTGGCCTTGTACCCATTTTTGGTATCGATGATAAAACCAAGACCCCGGTAAATAAATGATTCCCCAACCACGACACTTTCAATAAATATCAATCTATTCTCGGTAGGTCCTATGGAATACTTTTTGAACAAGGCACGTGTAATTTTGTACCCAGGTTTTGAAAAATGTCTATCTGTGGAAGAAGTGAACATTAATTAGAGTGTCTGTTCCCACTGGCACGGAGCTGTCTGTAATCTTGTAGGTGTCGTTATGGCAGAATTATTACATAATGGCCCTTGTTTTTGAGTGGCTGGCTGTTTGGAGTGAGAACGCAGTCGAGAGCTGAGCACGCAGGTGGTAACATGCTGGGAGCAGGGGCCCTGTGACTGGCTCTGGAATGGAGGACAGTTCATTTCCAGAATCACCTGCAAGGGCCATTCTGCACTCAAGGGGAAGGGAAGGGCAGATAACATGGTTCTCTGGCTCAGTGAAGTCATGCTCAACCTTCATGACCTTTTTCCTCAGTTAAAAAATTTTAAAAAGAGGAACAGCAGTGTTCACTCACAAGGAGTAACGTGTTAAAATGATAGCAAGACATCAAACACACCTAAGCACTTGATTCAGCAGTGATTTTTTTTGAGGTGCCGTCTGAGGAAAGAGAAGGGCTTTTAGAGCAAACGGAAACTGAGGGACCCAGGATCAAACACTCCTTGTGATCCCTTGGGCAAGTCATTCAACTCCTCTGAGCCCTAGTTTCCTTGGTTGTAAAGTAGAAATAATGGTATTTACCACACAGGGGTGTCATGAGAGTCAGATCAGACCATGTACACACTTCCTGGTGCACATAAGACCCCCCACAAATGCCTGTTCTCCTCCCCTCAGTGACTATCTCCTTTAATCTCCTCACACCATTTCACAATTTGAAAAGCAAAACAGAAAAGTCATGAGAAATCTGGATTTATAGCAGCAAAACAAAGCTGTAAACGACCTGCCACACAGAAATAACAGGGATAAAACAGAATGAAATACAGTGGAATATCATGCAGTCTTTGAAAATGAAGTGAGATGCTTCCCAATTAAAATGGTACAAACTTCCACACAAAATCTCACTCTTCCAAAACTTAACCAAAGAAAAAAAAAAGTTAAATCATAAATAAAATAACCAGGGCTTCCCTGGTGGCACAGTGGTTAAGAATCCGCCTGCCAATGCAGGAGACATGGGCTCGAGCCCTGGTCCGGGAAGATCCCACATGCCACGGAGCAACTAAGCTCGTGCGCCACAACTACTGAGCCTGCGCTCTAGAGCCTGTGAGCCACAACTACTGAAGTCTGCGTGCCACAAACACTGAAAACCGCACGCCTAGAGCCTGTGCTCTGCAACAAGAGAAGCCACTGCAATGAGAAGCCCGCGCACCACAACGAAGAGCAGACCCCACTCGCCGCAACTAAAGAAAGCCCACATGCAGCGACAAAGACCCAACGCAGCCAAAAATAAATAAATTTGTTTAAAAAAAAGAAATAATCACCAGTCAAAAAATAAATAAGAAAATGAGCACACCCCAGTGTCATAAACTCAAATACTGCCTTCCAAGGAAAGTAAAGGAAGATTCTAGAGCAGACCAGAATGATAGAGTGTAGCAAGCCTCATAACTCTGTAGCCACTACCCTCGGGAAGATGAGCCAGTGACTAAATTAAATTTCTGAGAGTTTTCATTAGTATCACCAATCTGAAGAAAAGCACCCTGATAGGTATCTGTATATTCCTCTTTTTCTCACTGGGGAGGAAAAGATGAAGAGGAGCCACGAACCACAAAGCTGACTGTCCCTGCTAGAAGGAAGTGAAGGCTCCAGGGGTATGTAGGGAAATCCAGGCCACAAAATACTGCCCATGGTGACGCAGTGAGTGCCCCCACACAGGAAGACTGAACCCACTTAAAAGGACCTTTACAAGATCCCAGGAGCAAAAGCCAGCAAGCCCACATCTTCTGGCCATGACCAGTCAGCACCCTGTACACCACCTGCTATAGCTCAGCTGCCCTGTTTGCTTGTACATCTTCAGGCTACAGAAAGCATGAACAGAAACAAAAAAACAGAAGAGTTTTTCAAACTCTAACTTGGCAGTCAAGGGGAAGAAATGAGAAGCTTCAAATTGAGAAATCACTCACACCCAGAACAACAAAGATCTGGGCAGACTCACTCAGGCAAGAACAAAGTGGAAAAAAGCAAACAAAAAGGCACGGTAGCTGTAAACACAGACTCTTGAAGGAAAGGAAAAAATGAAGCCCTGTATCAAAGACAAAGTATTCAGCCTAAAAGAAAACATAAGCCAAGAAGAGGAGGATTCCCCCTAAAAGATCTTTGAGACACAGAACTTAGTATGGGTTCAGTAAACTGAGAACTCAAAGGCAACATTAACAAACAAGCAAACAAAAAGAACAGGAGTGCAAACCAAAGAAATAAACACGAGAAAGTAATATATAAAATAAAATCTATATGGAACTAAGAAAAGATGGCTTCAAACCAATCTACTGACTAGAGGAAAGCTAGAAATAAACACAGTGCATAAGGGACTAAAATAAGGGATTAAAATAATCAAAGCAAAACAAATAACTAAGGAGTACAAAGACAATCCAACATACAGATAACTGGCATCCTTATAGTAGAGAACTCACCGTACAGAACCAAGGAAGTGTTCAAAAGGCAATATAAGAAAAATCCCCTGAGATTAATAAAGAATTGACTCTGTTGACCAAATGAAAACATCAAGTTCCACAAAAAGACGGCACACATTATGCACCAGTAACACATACTGCGTTTAAGTTACATGTCCAATATTAAGAAAGAATTACTCAGGCGTCTCATCTATAAGCAAATAACCTATAAAGGAGGAAAACTTAGACTGACCCTAGACTCTTCAACAGCAACATTCAAGGGCAGAAGACAGTGACCTCTTTCAAGTTTTAATTAAATCTTCTGCTAAATTCGACTGAAATTAAACTTTGCATTTGAAGAACATATATTTTACAAAGTATATCCAGCCAGCCAGCGAGCCATTTTTCCATGTAAGAACAGAAGAACCCTGCAGTGGTATGCTGCTAATGATAAGGAGGAATTACTCCTTCCTCCTCCCAGAATTCATACCTTGATCCATACTAGAGGAACCTCTACCTTATGGAAGTAACAGACAAAAAACATCTGCTCTTCTGACTTCCTCATTCAGTCCTCCCCAAAGAGGGATGGAGTGACTTATCAAATCAGTAAGACTGAGAAAGAAACCTGGCAAGCTTGCCCCAACCTCTTCCTCTCCTTCTGTGAATGTCTCCTTCAGGACATACATTCTTTCCTCCTCCACGAGCAAAGCTGAGCAGGTGTGCCCCTACAGGGACACACAGCCTGTCACTCTGACTTGGAGTAAAGTCGTGAGAAGTCTGAATCTGTCCATAAACTGCGTTTTCCAACCCAAACTCCAAATGTTTCCATATAAACCCCAAGATGCTATTTTTATACCCCTGTAGCTGGGTGTTAGGTCTACCGCCCAATTGATTCTTAACTGGGGAGAAGAGGAAGCTTAAAGGAAAGTGTGATGATTACTCCCAAACCCCAAATCAGTCATGATTATTTCTGAAAGGCAGGATTTGGAATTTCTTAAAATATTTTTATCTGAACTTTTCTTCATTTTAAAATTCTTCATAATGAATATATATTGTTTTTACAAAAACAGTAACAGAATTTTTCTTTGCTATTCTCTTTTAAAAAAATGTTTCCGTGCTTCCCTGGTGGCGCAGTGGTTGAGAGTCCACCTGCCGATGCAGGGGACACGGGTTCGTGCCCCGGTTCGGGAAGATCCCACATGCCGTGGAGCGGCTGGGCCCGTGAGCCATGGCCGCTGAGCCTGCGCGTCCGGAGCCTGTGCTCCGCAACGGGAGAGGCCACAACAGTGAGAGACCCGCATACCGCAAAAATAAATAAATAAATAAAAATAATTTTAAAATGTTTCCTCCAGTTTTATTGAGATATAATTGATATACAACATTGTATAAGTGTAAGGTGTACAGCATAATGATTTGACTTACAGAACGTCGTGAAATGATGACTTTGTGATAAGAACTCTTAGGATTTACTCTGTAAACAACTTGCATATGTAACACACAGCAGTGTTAACTACATTTATCATGCTGTACATTACATCCCTAGTACTCATTTATCTTATAACTGGACGTTTGAGCCATTTGACTGTCTTCATCTTTTTCCCCCTCCCCCATCCCCGCCTCTGGTAACCACAAATCTGATCTCTTTTTCCATGAGTTTGTTTTTAAAGTATAATTGAACTACAACACTGCATTAGTTCCCAGTGTACAATACAGTGATTCGATGTTCTATACATTTCAAAATGATCATCATGATATAAGTCTAGTTACCATAAGGTCATTTTCCTTTAAAACCAGGACCCCAGAGAAGAACATCTAATGTTACAGAAAGTGGTCACCATGGTTTAGAGGAAAGAGCAGACTCCAAACAGAATGTGTAGTGTGATCTGATTTTATTATAACTAATAATAACAAGAGTAATATACTGCAGAGAGGCTCAGGCTTACCACTTTGAATGGATTACCTCATTCAGCATTCTCAAGCTCGTTTGAAGTAGGTATATTCATTACTACACCCTCAAAACCATGAAAGAATGCGGGTGGGTGGACCCAGAGAGACTGAAATGATACCCCCCAAAAAGTCGACAGCGTATCTCCATGTCGTGGATTATGGATGATGTTTATTCTTCTTCTCTTTTTAATGTATCTATAATTACCTGTATTTTCCAAATTTTCAACACAAGTATTCCTTGTGTAATAAGTAAGAGAGTAATGTCTTTATACTAAGAAAAACAGCCACAAGCATGAACTTGAAGTTCAAGTTAATGGTAAAGCCGGGTGATGTGGCCACACGGGGCTCTCAGCCAGTGCTTGAACCAGCCATGTGCAGCAACAGGTGTGGGCCAACAGGCCAGGGAGACATTCTGGCCAGACTCCACACACCCTCTACACAGCCTTTGAAGCTGAAGGGCAAAGAGCTCAGTAAATCCTCCACCAGCCTCTCAGCCCTGACGTTATCGGGGCTTCATCCCAGTAGCCAGCTCTGATCCTAGGATATCTTCTCTCTGGACCCTCATGACTACTCCCAAGGACGAGTGCCCCCGCCCTGCAGCTTGCCAAGTTCTTCTCAAGGAGAACAGGAGGGGAAGTTTGAATGGCCTCCATCCAATTTTTTAACTGAAAACTGTACGCCCACTTTTTGTTTGGAGACATTTCCTGTGTGTGAACACAGTTTGTTCTGTTACCAGCTTTAAAGTTATCCAGAACTGATACATCCAAGGCCAAGCTAGAGTGTGTTTTCTCTTTAAAAAGTCAAATAGGATAGGACCTTTCCTAATGTTGGCTCATCTTGCAGAAATCTCATTTGGAGATAACTCAGAGGTTGAATACAGAGGTGCCATTGTGTATGGATGCTACAGCTCCCCCTCCTCTACTGCCCCCATCCTGGTGAGTGCAGCATGCCAGGACCAGCAGCATCTCTCAGCCCCTTGGCTCCGTCATGCAATGCAGCCATGCCTGCTCCTGGCTGAGTCTGAGGATGGCCTGATATGGCTTGCCTCCACATGCTGAAAGTCTGGCTTCAAGCAGCATTTTCAGGCACTACTACAAAGCTGGGTGGTTGGGGGAAGGATGGAAGCCCGGCCAAGAGAGATACCAACGGCCCCCGCACTGCTGACTGGAGCTGAGACTCCCCGGTGCCAGACCTGACATGCCCTAGTATGTGGCTGTGGCCCCGTGTTCCCAGCCTGCTGCTTCTCCATCAGAAGCTCCCCAACCCCATCCCACGTCCAAGGGCTCTCCCCAGCCAGACTCTTTCAACACTAACCCTAACCTCTCGTTCCCTTAGATGTACCCTGACCAAGATCGAGAAAATGATTTTCCATCTGCAACCGTAAACATTCTCCTCAGCCACCCAGACCTACGTCCAACACCACCTCCCACCTTGACACCAACCGTTTGCTTCTATGGTCAGAGATCACACCGCCCTGTGTTAACACGGCTGCACTAGCTTCAAGGCTCCAAGAGGGCCGAGCCACTGCCTGGCCCGGGACCTGAAACAGTCTAATGAATGAGTAATTAATGAAAACATTATAAACACACCATCTCCCCCACTAGGATGTATAAACGCCATGAGGGCCAAGAACACGCCTTACTCGACTCTGTATTGCTTACAGCACTTAAGGAAGTTGTCCAAGTTAATTAGTTTGGCAGAAACCAAGCTGAAGTCTTTAAAAAGGAGCGTGTGCTGAGAAATGCCGAGAATCAGGCAGCTCCCACCTCCATCCAAAAAACACAGAGATGAATGAGATGAGAAGCCAGACGTCTGGTCCTCTTAGAACGCGGACCTGGCCAAATCTGAGACTGGCTGGCACAGCCATAAAGTGTCTTTCACCCTCATCGAATCGGATGGGGCTTCAGGGAGGAGACGGGGCCAGCTGGACATTTTACTAGGCCTGGTTCCTGTGAAGCAGTCCCGGGTGTAAGAGACAGGGGAGATGGACTGCACACAAACACACCCACACACCACATCCATACACAGTACTCACCCGCATGTATTTCTAGGCTTTTTAAAACATGCGTTGCCCTTAATCAAATGATCATCTAATCCAACCCCTGCATTCGCTATGCCCAGAATAGGGAAAGGACTTGTTCAAAGCTACCCATTAACCCAGTCAGGTCCACTCCCGTAAGCCACACCACCCCCATGGAGAGAAACATGGTTATCTTCTTACAGAAGGAAGAACGGATTGTCACAGGGCAGTATTTCTTCAAAGACAGGGCTTCCCGGTTAGAATAACTCTCCAACCAATATCCCATAATCCTCTTACCCAATCCAAAACTCTAAAGAGGGCAGAGTTTGTCCTTTTCTTTCTTTTTTTTCCTTTGTACCTCAGACTGTTTTAGGGTCCTTTGCTCTTTTTGTTCCCTGGCATAATGGGTTGAATGTGTCCCTCAAAAAGACATGGTGAAGACCTAACTCCTGGGATCTGTGAATGTGACCTTATTTGGAAACAAAGTCTTAGCAGAGGTATTTAAGGTCAGATGAGGTCATCAGGGTGGTGCGCCCTCATTAACTACTACCTTATAAGAGGAGGAGAGATACACACAGAGGCAAAATGCCATGTGACCTCAGAGTCACATACTAGAGGGGTGCAGCTGCAAGCTAAGAAACACCGAGGATCGAGGGCTGCCTCCAGAAGCAGAAGCTTGGACGAAGCAAGAAAGAATTCTGCCCAGAGTCTCAGAGGAAGTGTGGTCCTGCCGACGCCTTGATTTCAGACTCTGGCCTCCAGGACTGTGAGAAAAGAAATGTGTTGTTTGAAGCCACCCACTTTGTGGTGATTTGTTATGGCAGCCGCAGACTAACACACCCAGTTTCTTCCTTCAGAAACACCCAGAGAAACACATTTACATTCATCTATCTTCCCACCTCCGCGTCCAAGTCCAGCTCCCAACCCAAGGATTACTGTGAAAGTCACCTTCTCTTTACACACGTCACATCTCTATATATCTAAGGGAGAAAATATAACCCGATTTTGGTCTAACATTAGAGATACCGAAAATGTTTGAGAATGACCCTACTGCCCTATGAACCCCACCTAGGAAAAGGTTTAAATAAATAGGAAGGGCCAACTCCCCCCACTTCCATTCTTAAATACGATATAATAAGCTCAGAACTGGTCCAGGACAGCAAGAATTAGCACGCAGTCCGTGGTGAAGGATGGGATTGGATCCTTAGGGCCTGTAAGAGGCAAGGGCTCAACTGCCTTTTCCACTGAATAAGGATGGTGGGAAGCCAGCAAAGGAGGAGCTGGAAGAAGGGTATTAACAGTGCCTGTGGGAGACTTCCATGGCGGTCCAGTGGTTAAGACTCTGCGCTTCCAATGCAGGGAGCACGGGTTCAATCCCTGGTCAGGGAACTAAGATCCCACATGCCACAGGGCACGGCTAAAACAAACAAACAAACAAAAAAAAAACAGTGCCCGTGGCAAAAGCCTGGCATAGAATTCCACTCAGCAGTGGTCTGGGTTTGGACTTCCGGAAGCACACCCTCACAGGGGTCTCGCAGATCTGGCTGTGACATCCTGCCAGGGTTGGTGAAGCGTGGCACTGTTGGGGTCAGGGGCGAGCAGACGGAGGCAGGAATAAAGTTAATGAGCAACCAGGAGGCGACAGAGTTGAGCTGACCAGCCTGACCCCCACAGCTCAGCTGGCACAAAGAGAAAGGCAACCACAAAGGCGACAGACCTCAACGCTAGAACACTCAGCTTTCTTTTGTAAGGGGAGGGGGATCTAAAGTGTTTCACTTGTCACATGGAATCATCTCCCTGATGGTCTTGGGTGCCAGGAGCCCTGGGGTTATTTTTAAGTGCTGCCTTGGTACTATTATTTTTAGGTAACAAAAGCATTCCCCAATGAAATTCAAACTATCAGAAGACAGATAAACATAAACACATATATTTTTATCTGTTCACTAGATTAAGGATAGTGTTTCCTACCAGGAAACACTGCATCTATTAAAAAAAAAAAAAAAAAAGGAGGGATGTTTTAAAAGGCAGTGAGAGAAGTGAGTGATTTTTTTCCCAGCACTCACCAAAACATTATTTTTATTTATATATGTTTGTAATCATTACTTCCAAAAATAAAACTCGTCCTGTTTACCTGCTCACACCTGCTGGCTAATGTGGGCAGCTCTGGAGCACATTTAGGTAAGTTACTTAGCTCTGTGCCCTGATTTTGCTGAAGATGAAAGCAACAAGCATAGAGCTTCCACAATGTAATCTTTAGAAAGACGTAAGAAAGGGAGTCCCAATGCAGGCCAATCCCACCTGTGCATCTTACAAGTTCCACGGGCTGCCTTTGGATTTAGCCCAAGTGCTGCTGGCTGCACGTGCCACTCTGAGCCCGGCTGCAGCAAGGCAGACCTCCCCATTTGCTCTGGAGCAAAACTGCTCCAGGACTTTTTGATCTATTTATACGCATCTCCACAGATTGGCAAAGGTAAAGGGAAGGCACTAATTTATCTCTTTTTGTTTCCAAAAGATATCCTCCCTTGGACTGGCTGAAAAACCCGTTGTTTGCACATTAAGCCTCGTAACAAACATAGTATCTACCAGCACTGGGGAGGCAACAAACATGCCGCGTAATCCATCATGAGTCTTGCCCTAAATTTTTTGCAAGAGAGGTCTGTTTGAAACTCTTCTATGGCTATTTCAACTGGTCTCATTCTCTTTAAGTCCTTTCCCCCCAGTGCATACCATGGCCAGAAAATAAGCTCCTTGTCTATAATTCAGGAGGCTGGAAATCTGAAACGGACCATGTAGCATGCTGTGCTGGGCACCCCACACATGTATGGCTTTGAGAAGACGATGGTGTGACGTGCCATGTTGAAACACACGCCAGTTATGCAAAACGAGACAAAGGACATCCCAAGTCCCATCAGGGCAGCGCTTCAGGAAAAGAAATGGCCAAAGGATAAAGCCCATCACGGTTAACAGCAATTTTCCTGGACGTCCCACTGACTGGCATGAGCAATCTCTAAAGCTGACCGGGTGCTGCTGCTGAAGCAGTGGCGGCCAACTTCCAGGGGGTTAAGCTCTACGTGGCTCTGTGGGTGTACTTCAAACAATTCTCTGACCCCAAAAGCCAACGGAGATATGAACTAATCAACACTATTCTTTATTTTACAGGTTGCACCACAATAATTGAATCTTACATAATGAAAACAGGTGCGTCCATGCCGCTTTGAGATTTTTATCTTCATTAAGGGAATTCTTAAAACACGAGATTTCAGGTACAGTATTTTCAAGCTTACATAATCAGTTAGAGGGCAGCTTTCCAATTTCAACTTGCTTATATTCAAGGTGGTAATTTCTCATTCTAATCAGCTGAGGATGGGGGAACTGCGGCCAGAAGCGGGAGGGGGGCAAAGCCAACAATCAGAAGGAGGCTGCCCATTTCACATAAACCTTTTCCAAAGGTGGAGGAGAAGGGAAAGACAATAACCATTTGCAAGAACATTTTACAACAGTCTTTAACTGAAAAACACCATTTGACCCTACACCAACCTTGCAAGTGCAGAAATGGAGGTGAAAGTATTCATTTCTACCTTCCTCGGCTTCCTGTGGTCGTGTGAACAGTGATGTAGGAAGGAATTGGCTATTCTACTCCATATTATTCCATTACATTCACCAGGACTGTTTGTCGAAAGCCTGCTCAACTTCCTATTTCTGCTAACGCTACACAGCCCAGAGCTTAGATGGCTAGGAAGTGACAGCCACGCCAGGCTTTAGACCTACCAAGAAGAGGTTTCAAGGGTTACCTGGACAGCCAAGTTCATTATCCAGACACCCATCCCAAAGGGCAACCTGCCAGGCAAATTAGAATCTGCACATAGTACAGAACCCCCACAGGGAGTGTGGATGGATAGACAGATGGACAGACAGATGCACAGACAGAAGAGCCAGTGGCATACTCCAGGCTTTTGAATGGACTCACACTACTGCCTAGAGCTTAGACCTTCTGCCACATCCTAGTGATGCAACAGTCACACCCACTGCCTGCTTGGATGGGTTTGAGGCCACAGTCTGAGGCTCACGACAAAGATTTCAACCAAAGCCAACCCTAAGGAAATAAGACCCCCTCGTTATAGTCAGTACCCTCTGATTCTGTTACCAGGTAACTTAAAGATGCCATGTGGGATATGACATCCCCAGAAGAAGCAGGTACTTAAAGAGCCATTGCCAGGGAATTTATGGTGGAAATCATGAAGGCAAAGGGGAAGAGTGGGCTCACACCTCTCCCCTGCCCCCCCTTCAAACAGTAGGGCTTACAGCAACCTATGTTGCCTTTTGCTTTTAAGTATTTCTGACGAGTGTTGACTGGAAGGGATACATGAGGCTCTTGTTTTAAGTCCAGAAAAATTCTAATGTCCAGCTCTCCTAACTTAGACAGTGAAATAACTCTTCCCGCTTGGAGAGGAATGTCCAGTCATTTAAGAAATAGCTGGGTTGGTTACCATCATTTCCACTAAAGAACAAGCAACTAAACAGCCCGTCCGAAAGGGCTTCCCTTTTCAGAAGGGCTCGACTCAGCCACAAAGAACTGAAATAAAGAGCCAATGGCGGAGATTCTGCCCACATCCATTTCCACTCTACATGTTGTCACGAGACACCCAGAAAGAAGGCTCCCCGTGCTCGCTCACTCCACAGCTGTGGCTGCAGAAAGTTCAGTGCTTTAAGAAGCAGACAGGTTCCTTCCTCAGTGAGGTCAACACAGAGCCACCAGGGTTTGGTAATTGGGGTCCTCAGTGCGCATGTTTTCTCTTGTGAAGCCTGTGGCATTTGAACGCGAACCTAAGAACTCACCTAAAATACACACTGCAGCTTGATGGACTGAGAAGGGCCCAGGTCATGCCCTATCCTTCCCAAGGACTGCACTGACCAGGCTGGGGAAGGAAAGATGCTTCTAAAACTACTGATGGGAGGAGAGTGGCGCGTGCAGGAGGTATCCTCCTAAACAATCCCCACAAGCCCTAAGCCGAGATGGACGAATCCGCGGAATGGGCAGCAAGACTGTGTTGAGAGCTCGCTCTGCTTCTGAGAAACCAAAAAGGACCAAGATCAGGGAACTGCCCACAACTGCACGTCTGAGCTCTGCTTAGAACTGCAAGAGGACTGAGGTGAAGGCTGTGGGTGCTGCGCGGGACCTGAGCCCTTCCCGGCAACCAGGGCTGAGCTCTGAGGTCACACATCTTAAACAAGGCTGCCTGGAGGGTAGCACACATCCACGACGTATGTCCCCCGGGCCCCCTCCTGACACCCCAGGCTGCCTTGAAGTGGCCACTTTTCATCCAGAGAAGCAGATCTCCAATTTAGGAAACAGAGCCCAGGCCACACACAATACCCCAAATCCTCGGGTCCCTGGAAGGGACATCTGCTGTGCCAAGGTCGACCAGTAAGGTTATGCCATTATTGTTAAAGCAACTATTGAACACTACACCCTATGAGCAGCACTCTTTCACGTGTCCTTGTATTGAAATCTCTCAACCATCTACATGAGACAGGCTCTATCAGCATCCTCAGTTTTCCAATAAGAATACTGAGGCTCAGGTAGGTCAAGTCATCGGAAGCACATAAGGAACAGGTCCAGGCTCGAACCTAGGTCTTTCTGACTCTACGTCCAACACGCTCTTCCCTGCCTCTCAGCTGCCTACAAACCTAGAAGACCTACCCAGTCTTCTCCACCCTGTGGCCACAGACCAGAGCAAAGATCCTGAGGGCCTCCCAAAGAGAAGCATCAGCACACCTGTACTCCCAGCCGTCTGTGTGCTGTCCCTTCTCTACCCACCTCAAAGTACCCACTGACTGTAAATGGTCAGCGGAATTATTACTAGAGTGGGCTCCTCTCCCACGTGACTGGTAATTTTTATAACATCTCTAAGATGAAATGGATTGCTCTATATATAACAAGGGAACAAACAGAATTAGCAACTTATTAGTACTTCTTGCTTTTAAAAACTTTTCACCTCCCAGACAAAATGCACAGCAAACTAGGAAATGATTTGAATGTACAATTCACTAAACCAAGACCAAAGCTTGATGGAAATAATTTTATTTCTCATTGGTTGGGGCTATAGTTCTTATGTAAATATGTATAACGATGTTATTGTTATTAATAATAATAGCTAGTATTTATCGAGTACTCACCACATGTGAGTATCAAAGTGCTTTAGAGGTACCGACTCAGTTAACCCTCACAGAAACACTATGAGTTTTAAAATTAAATACCAAGGCACAGAGAGGTTAAGTAATCAGCCCAAGCTCACAGAGCTGGCAAGAGGAGGACACAGGAATGAATCCTGGGTCTTCTGATGCTCATCTAATAAGTCACAGCTGCCATGGGTGCTGGCTGTTCTCCACCTGGGAATTTTAACCATTAACTTAGAGCTCCAATCATTAAGCAATACTGCATCTCATATAAACACCTAAGCACTTAGATCATATCAAATACAAGTGTCTTAGAACCACATCAATTCACTTATCCTATGAACCGAAGTCACTGATTTCACTTTTCTTCCTGTGTATCATCTATTTTGCAGACAGAGAAACAGAAAGCAAAACTAAATTAAAAGAACAAGGGTGCTATCGTCCTGGCCTACAAATTACCAAGGGCATTTCTGAGAGGGAATAAAATACAGGTGACGATTCTTCACCTGTAGACTGGGTTCTAAATCCACATGGGGGACTTTCCTGGTGGTCCAGTGGTCAAGACTCCACGCTCCCACTGCAGGGGGCTCGGGTTCGATCCCTGGTCAGGGAACTAATATCCCACATGCCGCCAAGGTGCAGCCAAAAAAAAATTTTTTTAAGTTTAAAAAATTAAATAAAATAAATCCACATAGGAACCATATAATCAGAATTACCACTGAATGTCCCTTAACCGCCCCCCCCACAAAAAGACAACATACTATATTTGGTGAAATGTAACTCTTTACAAGAACATGTATGTAAACAGATCATGCACACAAATGCACAGAATATAATAGGGAACCTGTATGACAAAATACAGGTGAGTAAAGTGATAAGTATTTTGACTCTACTTCACAGGAACGTGGTTATTCAGTGGTGTGTGCAGTTAAATCTGTGCAAGTTAAACGTGTTTGTGGGGCTTCCCTGGTGGCGCAGTGGTTGGGAGTCCGCCTGCCGATGAAGGGGACACGGGTTCGTGCCCTGGTCTGGGAAGATCCCACATGCCGCGGAGCGGCTGGGCCCGTGAGCCGTGGCCGCTGAGCCTGCGCGTCCGGAGCCTGTGCTCTGCAACGGGAGAGGCCACAGCAGTGAGAGGCCCGCGTACCGCAAAAAAAAAAAAAAACGTGTTTGTTAAGTTGGAAGTAAGGTACTGGAGAAATGTTGCTGGTCCAGAGTCTAATTCTCCACCGCAGCAAGGGCTCAGCACCTCGTACACACTCACCTGCCCAGTCACCTGGTGGGCCCTGACCCCCAGAATCCAAGGACCATGGGCAGCTCAGCATGAGTCCCTGTGGCTCCCACAACCTCCGTGGGAGGCCTGGCACAGACGCTGAAACCAATGCCAACTTCTGCTCTCTCTCTCTGCAACCAGCCAATAACATTCACAGATATTTTTCTCTTTCCCAGGCCTACTTCTATAGGAAAGGCAGCTGTATCCTCATCGATTTTGCGACATTACACTTACTCATGCCTGGCCAGTCTACTAAGTGAACCTGGTCCCTGGACAAGGCAGCACCCCCAAGCTTGCTTTAATAAGATGCGCAAGAGAAAGTCACAGAGACCCTCTTGCTCAGGTGGCCTTGGTAACTAGAGGAAACTTCTGCAGCCTCATAGAGAACAACACCATTCAGGCAGCCCGCAAGAAGATGAGTTTAAGTGCTGAGCGGTTGATTAGCAAGGCAGGGCCGCTGTGGAGAGGGCTGTGGGCCACCCTTTTTGTAAGGTATCTAAATTTGAAATGGGGAGAGTTACCAGTTCAGGAAAGAGCCCTTGCTCACTTCACAACTAACTCCATTTCTTCGACTGCTAAACACACAAGAGGAAACCTCCACAGAAACTGAGGTATGTACACAAAGCTGGTTGAAAGGAATTTTCAGAAACAATCTTTTTCCCCTAAATGATTATTAGCTAAACATTTTCAACTAAGCTGTAAGAAAAAAAAAAATCAGGGTAATTTTATTTCTTCCTACCTGGGGCTATATAGTAATTATGCAAATGGCAGGGAATTTGTCACTGAGTAACCGTTAAGTGTGTAAAATAATTTGATTAAAGAAAATATAGTTGCCTTAGTCAGCATACTAATTTGACAAGGACTTTAAAAATGTCTCTCAGCTGTCTGCTTCTGGGTTAGATATGCAAAAGAAAAACAAAAAAAATCCTCAAAATGATGCTTCTTTAGGAAAAAAACAGAAAAAGAACAAATCCAGCTGTCTCACCTCAGCCATTAATTGCAAGCCCACTGAATGTTCTCAAGCCTAGAAACAGTGACTATAAAGCAGTGAGATGGAACCTTGTTGACACAGTCAGTCATTCATCTCCTTACATTGTCACCAAAACCTCAGACTTCATTTTTACATAACTCTAAATAGAGTGAAGGAAGTCAAAGACAAATACCATATAATATCGCTTATACTTGGACTCTTAAAAAAAAAAAGATACAAATGAACTTATTTACAAAACAGAGTCTCAAAGACATGGAAAACAAACTTATGGTTACCAAAGGGAAATGGGGTGGGGATTAACATATACACACTGCTGTATAAAAAACAGATAAACAACAAGGATCTACTGTACAGCACAGGCAACTATACTCAATATTTTGTAATACCTATAAGGGAAAAAAATCTGAGAAAAATATATATGTATGTATAACATACATATGTATAACTGAATCACTATGCTGTATACCTGAAACTATACTTCAGTTAAAGATAAACTATTTTAATAACTATAAAAGCTAGACTATACTTCAATAAACTATACTTCAATAAAAAATAAACTATTTATTTTAATAAATAGTAAATCAACTATACTTCAATAAAAAAATAAACTTTATTTTAATAACAATCTGCAAAAAAAAAAAAAGATAGGGACATGCCCATTCCTGGTTCATAAAAACCTCCTGTGTGCCCCACCCAGAGACTAAACTGGCCTTTTTAAGTTTTCATCCTGAGGAAATTCAAATGTGTTTGCAATTGAGCCTCATCCATAACAGCGCAGAGGTGCCCGAGGGCTTAATTTCCTGCACACATCCTTATCACCTCCAGTCCTCACTCATTTGAGGACACACACAAACCTCTATAGGAAGGGCTACCCTCAGTGAATGGCCTGGAATATCTCAGTGGGTCTCCCCCAAACACCAAGTGCACACAAAACAACTTTCTCTCTGTGCAGTTCCCATATGCCTGTGCCTTCTCCAAACAGCCCAAGACTTAAGCAGGTGTTGCATCCTTGCAAGTAGGTCAGGGCAGACTGGAGCCACCAGAAGCAACGATCCGAGTAGAGGAAAATTAAATTGCATTCTCTCTTCTGCACACAGTGACGATCAAACTGAATGGGTCCCTCTTATTATTTTTTTTCAATATTTATTTATTTAGTTTGGCTGCACTGGGTCTTCACTGCAGCACACGGGATCTTCGTTGTGGCATGTTTTAGTTGCAGCATGCAGGATCTTTAGTTGCAGCATGTGGGCTCTTAGTTGCGGCATGCAAACTCTTAGTTGCAGCAGGCATGTGGGATCTAGTTCCCTGACGAGGTTTCGAACCTGGGCCCCGTGCACTGGGAGCGTGGAGTCTTACCCACTGGACCACCAGGGAAGTCCTGGTCCCTCTTCTTAGGAAGAAAAAAAAATATTTCCTAGCCAGTCAGGCAGTTTAAGTGACTATAAGAGACCATCCCTGTGACTGTTGTCTTATCTGAAGCATGATTTCCAGTTAAAACACTGGCAAGGGTAAGAGATTTCAGAATCCACAGCTGGCCCAGGTTGCACCCAGGTCACCTTATCTATATTATCATCATCATAGAGTTTAGGCATCAGGATCAAAGTCCTTCTGTATTTCCCCAGGAGACCCCAGCACCCAGGCCAAAAGTTGCCGGACCCCTGCCTAGCTTAACAGTTGGTGGCTATCTCCTATACAGATCTACCTTGAGTTTGGGCGGGTTCTTGAGGGAAAACAGACACACACACACACACACACACACACACATACACACACACAGAGTCCAGCTTTTCAAAGTTGCTTCTCAAATCACAGGCAACTTCTAATTCAGGTCTGCAGTTGGGCAGCTTATACCAGTGTCAGCGAAGACACTAGGTAATCTGTCTTTTCAGAAAGAAAACGGAGCAATGAAATGAAGCCTCCTAATATTAAAACAATGGCACCTGGAAAGACGAAATAATAAGGTAGCTACTACGTGGACTTGGGACTCAAATAGGAAGTAATGTCATAGGCAGAGAATTTGCAATCTCCCTTCTCTCCCTGAAAGTAAGCAGTGTTGGCAGGGCCCCAAGGTGTGCCCTTCGTCAGGTATCTGAAAATGCTTCCTCAGAGGGGCAGGCTGATTGCCAGTGTAAAGATCCCATATAACACACCTTGCACATGGACCTTGTGTGTGTGATGGCCTACAAACACAGGTTCTCAGGTTTCCTAGAACCTGAATGGAGAAAGTTGCCTTTCCTGGGAACATCCTGCAATGTTTCATTCTCAAATTAGCCATAAAGAAGTCTCACATCACTGAAGAAACAACAAACTTAATTCTACCTCCCAAATAACAGATGAAGAGAAAATTCCCAAGCGGCCCAAAAGAGCAAGACCCATGGCAAGCTGATTCAGTCAACCCTGACAAGCAAACTATTTTCATGAGGTTCAGACGGCAATGGAGAGCCAAGAGCAGCGGAGTAAGGCAGAGACCTGAGCACCTGATGCCTCCATTCTAAGTAATAACAATGCATTCAATTTCCTAAGCCCATCCTGGAGTAATAACAATGCATTCAATTTCCTAAGCCCGTCCTTTCCTAGGCCTCCATCTGCTTTCTGCCAGTCACCTGTTGACTCCAGTTACCCTACCCCTCAAACCAGGCTCTCCATTAGCCCAGGCGGGAAATGCCGGGAGATCCCCACCAGGTGGACTCAATTCCTCCTCTGCCTGCCACTCAGCCATTCTGGGATCAGAGTCCACTTCCTATCTCCTGGGCCAGCCCTGCCTGTAACATCCACCAGCCCTCTACTTCTTAACTTTCTAAAGGGGCTTCGGCCACTCATCTGATGGAAGCCCTGATTCCTTTCTTTCCAAAATCATTGCAAGCTAAAACCAAGCCCATGCCTTATCATTCATGGTGTGAAAAGTTCTGATGGCGTTTGTTTGTTTTTTTTAAGATGTAAAACCTTTTATTTGTAAATGGTGATCTTCCAAATCTGTGTCCACAAATTCCAAAACCCATAACACTCTGTATACTTCAAGAAATTCAATGTTTGCCAACATTAGATACTATTATACAGAACATGAATAATCCACTCTATCGAACAAAATTGGTTTGAGGCAAAAACTTAAAAACTGCAGGCAGCTGTTGATGAACACAGCCCCGGTTAGGTACCACATATTTTGCATATGCTACAGTACAGACCTACATGTATGTTTATTACTGTGCATTTGCATCTTAGTAATACATGTCTCTATTTTAATATTTTAATGGTCAAATTCCCTCCGAGGACACTCTGATACACTGACCCACCCCCCAAGACACGGTCATCCCCGAATTCCAAAACTCCTAAGGCCACAGGTACTGTCTGCAACTAAGTACTCCAACTACAAGTGCGTTTTATAAAACAAAAATCTAAACAGAAATGAAAATGTGCTTTTGGTTACAGGATTCACCGGCAGCATGCATGTCATGGATGCAGCCAGTAACAGGGATTTAAATGCCTCTCACCTAACAAGGAGCAAAGAAAGTGCATTTCATTTTCAGAAACCCTGTAAGCCTGTCACCCCGGGAACCGAGCTGAATTTGAACATTCCTCTCTTGTAACCACATAACTGACTTTATCCCACACCAAGAGACCAAGCCTGGTTGTACTTCCCCCTGACAGCAAGTCCTAATTCTTAGGAGGCTGTTTATGAATGGTACAGGGCACCTAGCGACTGGCCCTCATTAACTGCACCCCAAGGCCAGGAAGAAGGGGTTAATGGTACTCGGAAAGTGCATGGTTCTATCTCAGGATGTAGTTGTCCAACGGCCAAAACCTTGTCCAATTCTATCTCCATCAAACTTGCTCACTAACACTCAAAATCTATGACATTTGATTTCAGTTTCAGGTCAGTAGCCAAGTAATGTCTTAACACTATACACTCTGAAAAATCCTGCTTAGTCAGGACCGTACTTGGGTCTGGAAGTGTATTCTCTTAAACCCAAGTTGGGACCACCTGCGCGGGGCAGGAGACAGCGGGTAAAGTAGGTATTTGACTGCTGAGTCATTACAAGCTGTTTCCTCTGGTATGTTATGCACCCCTAACCATTTGAACATTAAAATCCCCCCTCAGAAGGCAAATGAAATCGATGTACCCTGTGCACAATGATGCAATACCCCCTTGGGAACGAGAGACCACGGTGGGGAATTGAGGTCTAAGAGTGGGTAGCAAAAACTACACAAACTCACAGCTGCTCTCCAGGTATTGTAACTTTATCCCAGACGCTGAGAGATGGCTAACGGATACGGAGTGGGAATATTCCCCCTGCAGCCCCGGCTCGGATCAGGGCCACACTTGGGCGCATTTTACTCTAAACTGTTAAATCCCTCCGTAACTGGTGGATGGAGAAAGCTACCGGAGAAAATGATGCATAATGGATTTGTTCTCCCGGAGGATGGAATGCAGAGTCGAGGACGCAAGCGGCTAACGGGCTTTTCTTTCCATGTGCCGGTCACCTGAAAACCGCGATGCTTTCCTCTGCAGGGGGGCTCCTGAACTCACCCTCTGACTGTGCTTTGGCGGGAGAGAGATGGTTTCACGCCCACCTGCCCGCTGCCTCTCCAACCCGGGTCCCCCCCCAGCCCCCGCCGGCCGCGCGAGCAGCTGCGGGCATCAGCGGTCCTGCCGGCTCCCGGTTCGCTCAGCAGCCCGGGCCGGCAGCTCCCCCGGCGGCCGCCTCTGCACCACTAGCCAACCTCCACGCCGGGCGGAGGTCATGCCCGCCTGCCCCCGGCGCCCGGGCTGCCCCCTCCTCCTGTCAGCTGAACACCCGGGAGCCGCGCTGGGGAAGGGGCCCCGCGGTGGAGTTGGCACGGGGACTCACCAGGTAGGCGCCCACCGTGCCCTGCGCCAGCATCAGGGCGCACTCGGACACGAGGAAGATCTTGATGTTGGAGAAGCAGGACACCTTCTTTTTCTTCTTCTTGTTTCTCTGCGCCTCGTCCCCCTGCAGCTCGCCGCTCCGGCCGCCGCCCGACGAACCGCCCGGCTTCTTCCCCTGCATCCTTCCCCCGCCGCCGCCGCCGCCGCCGCCGCCGCCGCCGCCGCCGCTGCCGCTTTCCCGCTTGCCCCGGGTGTCGGGGCCGCTGCCGGGCGGAGGTGCGCGCGGCGAGGCTGCGTGCTGTCCCCGCCCCGGGCCCGCGGCGGCCACCCCCGTCCTGCCGGGGCTAGAAAGGTGGAAGGCACGGCTCCTCGCAGCCGCCGCCGCCGCCGCCGCGCTCGCCCCCTTCCTCCTCCTTCTCCTCCTCCTCCGCCCTCCCCTCGCCTCCTCCTCCGGCTAGGGCTGTGCCAATCACAGGGGCTCCTCGCGCCGCCCGCCGCCGCCGCCGCCTCGCCGCCGGCGGCTGCCCGCCGCTGCCCTCGCCCAGTTCCCGTCGCCCGCGGGCCGCGCCTGCCCTCGCCTCCCCTTCTTCTACCGCGAGGCCCGGGCCTCGATCGCCGCTGCGCGCCCCCGCCGCGCCGCTCCTCGCCGCCCGTGCGCCCCGGGGCAGGTGCGAGGGTACCGGCCTGGGGCGCCAAGCTCTGCCCCTTGGCCGAGGCTGGAAGCGTCCCGCTGCCCGAAGGACGCGGCAGAGGGGGAGTCCCTGCGGAGTAAGGGAGGGGGTGCCCCAGAGGGAGGAAGGCCGTACCCAGCCCCTAGATGGCGCTGCGGGGCTCGGGGCGCCGCCTTGGACACTGGGTGGTATTGCAGGAGGAACTCCGGCCGCGGAGATGGGGTGCGGACGCGCCCCCGCGGGGCGGGGACCTGGAGCTCCGGCGTCGGGGCGCTTGACCCGAGGGGAGGAGCGGTTTCTAGGAAAAGAGAGAAGACTTGAGTACCCAGGAAAGGGTTGGCGCGCTCCCTTCCCCTCCGCCCGGGTATTTCTGGGGACGGATGTTGCGCTCTGGGGCTTGGGGAGGTGCCAGAGGTCAGAGCTGCTCGAGGCTTCTACACCCTGCTGGCCTCTGCTCCTGCTCTTCTAGGCCTCTGGGTGTGCCTAAAAGGCCCCAGACCAAAAGGAAAGTTCCATTAACCCGTCGGGAGCCGTACGGAGTATCAGGTGCCCCCAGCCACGGTGTCTAGGTGGCTGCAGGGTCGCAGCGACCCCAGCAGAGGGCCTTGTGCAGCCCGCCATCTGCCTGGAGGCCATCCTCAAAAATGATGTAGCCGCGCGGTTGGAACAAGCAAGAAGAGATTAGCCACAGGCCTGCCTTGGTCCCCACCTCTCCCCTAGCTTTGTGGCCCGGGCCACCTTCCTTGGCCTTGGCCTGAATGCCCAGGCCCCGTGGCAGCCGCTCTTTATAATCATTACCAGGAGTTTGTGCCACAAGGCACTACCGACAGGATCTGCTAGTCCGCAGACAGCTTTCGGAAGCTCAGAGAAGCCTGGAAAGGACTGGACAAGTACCAGGAAGCACTCAGCATCTTCCACCTGGTCCACTGGGGGCTTAACCAATCATTTGAAAACCCTTTCCTTAATAGTCATGTTTAAGAAAATGATCCACTCTCCTAGGCGCCTGTGTACCAAGGCAGGCTTAAATCTGAAATTGAAGAGTAATTAACACTCTCATAATTTTTGCTTACTCCCAAAGAAGTTGAAGGAGAACGGATAGTGTAATGGTAGGGGGTGTTGTCTTGCCATACCATCTAAATATAAACTCTGCTGCATCCTCCTGTGGGTCCACACGTGATCTCACCTAGGCTTGGTGTCCCTTTCAGATGCTCCCCTCCCCTTGTCTGGGCTGTCTCCTATGTGAATTGGCTTCCACCACAGAGGTCTTTTTCCATTTTCCCCAATTCCTGTCATTATCGGCTATACCATTCCCCAAGAGTGTATCACCTTACTGCAGCCCCTCCCTTACTCCCTACACCCTCCCCTTACTCATAGCCAACTCTTCTATGGGATCTTTCCTCTTACGCCCTTGGTCCTCTCCATCACTCTGGCATCATGAGAGCGCCTCATCACTTTTTCCTGAGAAGACCCTTGATGAGCTAGCTCCCTTCCCTGCCTCCAAAACTGTGAGCTACAAAGGTGAGCTAAGACTGTTTAATTGTTTCTGAACAGTGGTCCTGTCGCTATTGAAATAGCTTCCAAAGTACGGTATAGTCTTCGAGTCTTATTTACATACTTTGTTATAACAAGAGCTAATGTTTGTTGTGTGCTGACTCTGGCCAAGCACCGTTTGTTCTAAGTGCTTCACCCACATTTACAACTTAACCCATACAACCATCCTCTAAACTAGACACTCTTATTAGCCCTGTTTTACAAATAAGAAACCAGGCCCAAAAATGTTAACTAAACTTACCAATGTCACACATATCCAGTAAATGGCAGGGCCAGCCTTTGAAACCAAGGTGTCTGCTATCACAGCCCCAGTTCTGAACTCCCTATATATTATTTTGCTTATCACCCAGTGGTCTGTCTCTCGGGGAGGATGGCACTCATATTGTTCCTATTTTATAAATGGAGACTCAGAGATGTAGAATGACTAGCCCGGTGTCACACAGCTCAAAAGCTCAAAAGGACTTGGATGCAATTCCAGCTCTCTTTGTCTATACTACATTGCCTCAGGTACAGACCAAAAGGGGGACAAGCTTTTTTCAGCTTCAACCATTTATTTCACATAAAATTTAACTGTCTTTAGAGAACTCAAACCCTTTTGCTGTCAGAGAGAGGATTCTGGATTAGGGTTGTAGATTCCTCCTATAATTTATGGTGCACAGCCATGAAAATAATTCAGTGCCTGAAGCCTTAAGAATAATCAAAGTCGGCCTGAAGGCAACCAGGCATTAGCCTCATGACAGTCAGAAAGAAGGAATTTAACAGGTTCAATTCTCTTCCTTCCTGCTCGTCCTTTGTTTACCTGTACATGAGGGTTCCAGGAGTAACGAGCTGGGTTTACGAGCAGCAGGTGCTTCTGCCTGGCTCCTCTCCTGTGCAGACAGAGGCAGCAGCAGAAAAATAGTAACTGTCTTCATATCTGTACAACACGTGACTGCTGATAGAGCGCTCTGATGTCCTGTGTCTCACTCAACTCTCACAACAGGGAGAGCAGATCTTATTAACCCCATTTTACTCATAAAGAAAGGGCAACAAGTGGCTTTTTGGAGGTCACAGCTAGCTAGTGTCAGGAATTAAAACCTGCATTTTCCACCCCAAACTGGGGGAGCACCTAGGAGAAGGAGGAAGGAGATGAAGAAAGAGTTTAGGCCTCCCATGATCTGGGGTGCCCCCTCCAACCAGCCTCTGAAATGGAGAGTTGATGATCATGTGATGAGCAAGGCCAACACGAGCTTAAACCCCACCCACCAACTGGGCGACCTTGAATGTTGCCTTGGAGAATTGGTTTAGCCACCATTTCTAGGCTGGAAACTTTTTCATTCCTCTATCCCTCTAGCGGTGGATGATGGGTTTAGAACTGGTCAGTATGAATGACTGTAGAACCCTTGAGATTATTTTAGTCTCTCAACTACTTTTCTGGGCTAGGTGACTTTTCTAAGTTAGATGAAAATATTGCTAGCTGAGGCTCTGGTTCCATGAGTCCTTACTTTGCTGACTATTAGAAGTATTCCAAACACTGAGATGCTGCAATGTACTCAGGAAATCTGAAGCATAAAGAAGATTGGGTGACATGGGAAGATAAACTGGCTTTTGATCCTAAAATATTAATAAACTGTATGTATATGCCTAGTGATTAAGATTTGGAGAGCTTTTCTCCCTTACTTTAAAAAGGACCATCAATTCATTTCTGTAGGAGAGAAGTGGGTTAACTTCATGGACGTGGAAAAAAAAATGACAATGTCTTCCACTGTTACTGGGCTGTGTCAGGATTTCACAGCAAGCAGCCTCAATGTAATTCCACACAAGGAGAAACTGTTGTCCAAGTAATTCACATGAACCATCTTTTGCCAGCTTCAGTTTTGTTCACAGGCAAATACAAAGTCAAAAAATAAATGCAAAGAATGATTTCTGATTGTCACTGGAGTGCAAAATAGATGCTTAGATCCTCACCCTATGGATGGATTTTTCTTTTCTTTTTCTGAAAATACACCAATCATGTATTGTGTTCAACCAAAGATAGAATTGGGGCTGGGCTAACTTCTCTGGCTTGAAACAAATATTTGGGCTGAGTTGAAGCTTATTTCCTCTTCCTCAGGGTTTTTCTCCCCCCCGCCCACCTCCACTTTCCAATTAGCCTGATCCATATGCCTTTCTACCATATAGCCTGCATTTGCTGCTTTCTATAATCTTAGTTCTATATTTTAATTATATGTCTTAATTTGAATATATCCTAAAACTCAGCAAAGAAGTTAAAAGGATAAACATCAATTTGGATGCAATTTAAAAAAGGATGAATCCAAAATCCAAGTGGAGAAACAGAAGAAAAAAAACTAATGAAAATTGAAGAATAGGTATGAGAAAACTTGGTTTTTAGAAATGGGTTATATTTATGGAAAATGAGTTTTGAGATAAAGGAGAAGGAGTAAAATAAACATGTACCAATATTAGTGTATTTGGGTAACTCATCATTTGCTACAGTCTATTGTTATTTATGTAAATAGAATGTGTTTATCCAAATAGACTGCTAGCTTCTTAAGGGTAGAGAGAGTATCTTACTTTAAAAATTAAGGAGTATTTGTCCTGCTCAGGGTCTAACAGGCCTCCTGCCAAGAAGCTTGGTACTTCTGATTAGGACAGGAAAACGACCCAGAAGGGGTCCAGGTTCATAGAAAACTTCCTTCCAGGCACTCTCCCCAGGGATCCACTTCTCCACCCCAGCCACAGCTGTGCACACCCTTCCTGCAGCAGGCCTTGTCCCCGTCAGCTCCTTTCACTGACATCATGCTTTTACTTTTCTCTCTCAGAAAAAGGGAAGATCCCAGCTTTGCTCCCAGTCTCTGAAAAAATGCACTCCAACCTTTGTATTTTAAGGATGGGTACTGATAGCAACTGTGGGCACATGAAATTAGCCAGCACTGAAAGTGTTTGGGGGGCCCCAGAGCATCTCCAGCCAAGGAAGGTGGAGACTTAGAGGTTAATATCATGTCAAGAGTTTCATGGGTTCCAAGCCTGGCAGAAAGTGGCCATAGCTGTCTGCCTTCCTGAGGGGAAGTGGGCTCCAGGCCTGTGTACCCTTGGCAGGCATGGTGCAATGCAATGCATTAACTCTCTGATTGATCTAAAAGATAAGGAGTTCCTGGAGAGTATATATGAAGACAATGAAAGAAAATCCACAAGGTGCATTGTGCCACTGAACCCTAAATCAAGTGTACGGTAAGTCCCCTACGTATGAACCTTCAAGCTGCGGACTTTCAAAGATGCAAATGTGCCTTCACATGTGCCTTCACATGTCCGATCACATAAGGTGTGAGTGAAATTGCCCCTCGTCTCCTATTGCTGACGATCCTTCAGCTCTATCATCTCCCACCTCCTCTCCCACCTCCAGTCAGTAACTCTTCTTGCCTGTTCACTTGATGCCATCCCTGGATGCCAGCTGTTGTTCTGTACTGCTGTACTTTTCAAGGTACTGTACTGTAAGACTTAAAATGTTTTCTTTACTTTTTGTGCTTGTTTGTTTTTTTATGTATTATTTGTGTGAAAAGTATTATAAACCTATTACAGTACAGTACTATATAGCCGATTGTGTTAGTTGGGTACCTAGGCTAACTTTGTTGGACTTGCGAACAGATTGGACTTACGAACGCACTCTCAGAATGGAACTTGTTCATATGTATAAAGGGTTCCTGGAGAGTATATACGAAGACCATGAAAGAAAATCCACAAGGTGCAGCATGCCACTGAATCTAGAGTATGAGTAATAGAGAAATCATATACAGAGGAGAGGGGAGGAGAACCCCTGCTCAGGTTATGGCCCTCCCCGTATACCGCCTTCCAGCTCCTGCAGGCCTTCTCCTCCCCTATGGAATGACAGGTAAGGGGGTCTGAGGGTGTGACACACTGAACAAGAAGGCTGTCCAGTCTCTGTCTGCCTGTTGTGGGCTGATTGGTGCCCCGCTCCCCAAAATTTGTATGTTGAAGTCCTAACCCCCATTACCTCAAAATGTGACTGTATTTGGAGACAGGGCCATTGAAGAGGTAATTAAAGTACAGTGAAGTCATATAGGTGGGCCCAAATCCAATAGGGCTAGTGTCTTTATAAGAAGATAAGAGAAGGACACAGAAAACACAGACAGAGGGGCAGCACCTGCAGGTCAAGGAGGGAGGCCTCAGAAGAAACCAAACCTGCTGATGCCTTGATCTCAGATCTTCCAGCTTCCAGAATTGGGAGGAAATACATTTCTGTTGTTAAGCAACCCAGTCTGTGATATTTTGTTATGGCAGCCCTAGCAAGCTAATAAAATACCTTAACACTATCCCCAGCCCTTCACACTTACCCTGTACTGGCCATAATTAACTAAGTGTGGTTCCTTGCGCTCACCATGGTTTCTCCTCCTCGAAATTTTTGCACCTGCTCTTTCCTCTGCCCTTACCTCCCCTTTCTTCAGCTGGCTTACACCTACTAGTACCTTAAGATCTACCTAAAGTGTCACCTCCTCCAAGAAACCTTTAAATACCCTCCCCCTACTGCCCTCCCAACTCCCTCACTGCCTCCCTACCACTACATCCCCTTACCACCTAGGCCAGCCTCTGCCCTAGCATTTCTCCCACTGTTGAGGACACTCACTGCACTTCTCCCCATCTAGACTGATTAGTGTCTTTCATGTCCATATTTCTGCCCCCTGCAAGAGCCAGGACCAGAGTGGTCAGTAACTAGTATTGGGAAGAGAAAAAAATGAGTGAAAACACAAGAAAAAGTAACGCTTCCCCACCTGATGCTTCAGATTCTAGCTGAATTTGAAAAGGAAGTGGGACAGATAAGATGTGGATTCACGCAAACCAAAACTAAAGTTGTGGGATTGGAATCTGATTTTGAAGATCAGAATCAAAATTGCAGAAAACCCAAACAAATGATATAGAATCAAGCTAGAGAAGCTTTCTCTCAATGTAGAGAAAAGAAACAAAGATTACAAAAAAGATGAGAGAAAAGATGTGTGATTTGGTAGATCAAAAGTAAAGACTTAATATATGGATAAGAAGGACCCCCTCAAGGAAGATATAACCAGAGTAAATGATGTTGCTGCAATATTGAAGAAAAATAATGGAAGAAAAATTTTCAAGCTGAAAAAAGAGGTAGAATGCACAATTTAAAATAGCGTACCTTTTCCAGGCAAAATTTGCCTGAAGAAAGATGCACAATTCGATAAAATCTAGCAAATTGGTTTGAACATAAAGGATTTTTTTTAAAAATTCTATAAATATCCAGACAAAACATTAAAGTCACTTAACATCAAATGAAAACAGGCTGATTTGAGAATGTATCACATGACTGAATGCCAGATGAAAATGGAGCAAAGTCTAAATGGTACTAAGAGAAAATGCTTATGACTCAAGCTGAAATGTTAATTAATTTGCAAAGAAAAGAAAAAAGACATTCTTGGTTATTCTAATCAGGAACTCAAAAAAGATACTACCCATGCACTTTTCTCAAAAAGTTTATGGAAAGACAGGTTCGAATGGAACAACATATTAATTAAAGACAAAAACTAAAGAACAGCAAAAGTGGGTTCAAAAACATTGTGACAGCCTGAGCTAAATGTATAGAATTAAGTTTTTAAAAATTCTGTAAATAGAATATTGGTACAGATGGAAAGTTTTTGTTGTTGTTGTTACTTCTTAAAATAACTAAAAATAAAACTAATAATAAATAGGTTTATAATTCCAAATGATATTGCCAAAGAATGGAGGAAAGACGGGTATGTGGGGAATTAGAAGTGTACTAAATTCCTCATCTTATAGAAGAAGGAATCAAATTATTATATTATTCATGAATTTGATAATTAGAGGACCTATGCATTCAAGTGTGATTTTGAGAAACCTAATTAGAAGAATTCATAATAGAATGTATACTTGTAAAAATGGGGAAAATAAAAACCAAGAAAAATTGTACTTTGGGAAGAAAACAGAATAACACAGTGGTTCAAATCAAGGTCTTTTGAGTCAGGGAAATCTGGTTTTGAAAGTGGTTCTAGCATTTACTAATGTTGGTCTGGGAAATTTACTCACCTGCTCAGAGCCTCTCTTTTCCTAAAACTTGAATAACATGTACTTCACAGGGTAGTTGTGGGGATTACAGGAAATCTTTGTCTAAAGAAATTAGTCCAGTGCTTAGCCTAAGCATAAATCAAAAATAAAAATGAGTTGTTGGCAACCGAGCCAGTGGGGACTGGGTCACCCTGAGCTGGGATGGTGCTGAGATGCTGACCAGGTTCCTTGCCCTGCACTCCCAGGAACTGGCCAGAAACTGGATTTCCACTGTGGGCACATGGGGTGCGGTGGGCACTGTGGGGCTGCCATGGTCCACCGACTGGTGGCTGATTCTGGACTGGGTGACCTACATCAAGGGCAAGTTTAAGAAGGATGATTAATTAAACTGACCCCTCCCACACCAGGTCCCTCTGTCATCTGATGGTGCTGCCTCCTTCCATCTGCCTCTGGAATAGCCCATGCTCTCGGGATGGACCTTGAAGTTTAAAAAAAAAAAAAATCGACATGTTGATTGGTGTTGCTGTGCTTTTTGTCTTCGTTATCACTTACAGTAAAGGATTGAGAACGCTTGAATCTCCCTGGTGCCCCACCTCAGGGAAGCTCTCCTAGCCCTGTTTCCTGAGCCCACTCCTCAGTTGTGTCTGATCTTTTAAAAATTTTTTGATTTGGCTCCTGTTCTAGATTTCTGATCGATTGCACAAACTTGACGTTTAGAATGTTCCTTTCTTTGTAAGATGAACTTGCCTATGACCAAGTGTGAGTTTGTCTGTTTTCATGCCTGCAGCTGTTTCTCATGTCAGTGTTCAAACTCGGGTCCTCTGAACCCTGCCTGAGCAAAACCCCCAGATATCCCACTGTTTATATGATTATCCAGGATGAGTAGATGGACAGTTATAACAATAAATTTAGATGATTTAACCTCGTGTATCAGAATACTAAGACTTCAGGATTGGGTTAAGAGAAAATCCAACTGTGGCCTAGTCATAAGAAATATATCCAAAAGAAAGGACACAAATAGGTTAAAAATAAAAGAATGAATAAAGATTTACTAGAAAAATAGAAATGAAGTAAAAATAAAGGTATTATTATAAAATTCATACAAGAATGGATACAAGGCCAAAAAATATCAAATGAGTCAATGAGTGCATAAAAATGTGCAGTCTTCAATGATGATATCAAAGGAATATATATTTTATGCAGATATATAAAGCAAAGATATATAAGAAGAAATGGACAGAATACAATTATTTCATGTGAGCCTTTTATAGAAATAAGACAAAGTAGATATATTTCAAAGGATGTGTACTATAAATAATTAAAATGTATTTAAAACAAAACCAAGGAAAACAGAATAAAGATTTTCTAAAGATAAGAATAGAAAATTGAACAAATTTTTTTAAAATAGAAATAGTAAAGTTGATACACAAATTCAAGAACTGCTTTTTTTTAACACAACTCAAGAACACATGAAAAGTAAAGAGAAAAAAGATTTAAAAGTGAAAAGGAAAATTTTAATAAATATGGAAATATTATTTTAAAATACTATATTAATAAATTTGATAAACTGAACTAAATGATTATTTGTATGGAAAATTGTACCTGACTCTCAGACTGTTAAAGATGTCTCATTGTCTGAAAATTTCACTAGTGATAACTTTCAGACTTTCACAAAGACAAATAATTTCATATTATATAATATTTCCAATATAAAAACAAAAGCTGAAAATATATAGATTCATTTTATGAAGTCAGTGTAGCACTAATATAAAACTGACAAAGATGGTACAACAAAAGAACAATAAATACTATTATGATTTTCAATGACTTGTTAAATATTCAGTGACATGATGAAAACCAAAAAATAGGCAATGTTATCTTTCTTAATGACATAAATGATTCTGAAGTTCATTCAGAGGAATAACAATTTAAAAAAAAAGAAGAACATATTAAAATAGGAAAACTGGGCAATTAGATTAAGGAGGCATGTCTTACAAGGAATTAAAACATATTGCAAGCAACATCAAACAAAGCAGTATGGTACTAGTTCAAGAACCGACAGATAGATTGATAGAATAGAACACTTGTCCTTGAGATAGACTCTGGTATATATTCCAGCTTAATAAATAAGCACAACAAAAATGGGAGAGTTTATTCATCAAATAGTTGAGAAAATTGATTAATTCAAATTATAGCCTCACCATGCAGCAGCCCAAAACAAAAACAACAATTAAAACAGACGGATTAAAGAACCATACATAGACAAAAATATAAGTGAATAATTATCAGATTTCTGGAGAGGGAAAGACATTTGAAGCATAAAAGCAATAGAAGTAATTACAAAGGAAAAGCTAAATCGACTTTACTATTACACAGTTAGAACTCCTCTAAATCAAGGAACATCATTCACAACAATAAAATCACAACTTGGGAAAAGTAATTTAGCAACAGGGCAGAAGGATAATATCATTAAAACATGAAGCACTGTTACAAATCAATAAATAAAACTCTAATACCCCAAAAGAAATGTGGGCAGAGGATCCACACAGAAATTTTAAAGCAATACAAAATCTAATAAATATTTTTAAATATTCACACTCATAACTAATCAGATACTAATTAAAACAAGATATATATTTTATTCACCCACTAAAATGGCAAAACATTTTTTAAAGAAAAATTTCTGTGGTGATAAAAGTTTGACAGAAGTTTTCCCTAAAAAATTGCTGGCAGAAGTAAGAATTTGTACAAACTCTGTGGATAGTGATTTGGTGATATTTACCTGGGTACTCAAACTGGCCCCTTCCATTGGCTCAGTAATCCCCTTCCAATGAATGTATCCTAAGAAAACAGAGACACAAAAATAGAAGTACAATGCTTTATTTATATGTTCATTAATAGGTGACTGGCAAAATAACTTCACAATTTCAAGAAAAGACAGTATTCAGCCATTTAAAAATGATCCTTTATAAAACATTATAAGAAGAGGGAAATGCTCTCAATAAGTTAATAAGTGAGAAAAAGGATTCCAAATTACAGGTGGGATACGACCCAATTTTTGTTATACACACACACAAACACACATATGATACACATAATACGCATATTCAGGACCATGTTCTGGAGTCATAGTTAGACTACCTGAATTTGAATCACAACTTACCACCTACTAGTTTATGACCAAGGGTAATTTACTTAACCTTTCTAAGCCTCCATTTACCCATCTTTAAGACAATATAACAAAGTACTATAACCATAGTACCTGTCCCAGCATGTTGTTAGGAATACTGGAAGAGTTATCAATGTCAAGTGCCTAGCATTGAGCCTGGCTCATAAATGGCAGATTTTACATTCATATACATTCTTAGTTACCATTTAAAAAAATAAAGATGCATTAGGATTACAATTTAAAATTTTTTTTCACTGATATTATTTTATTTATTTTTAACATCTTTATTGGAGTATAATTGCTTTACAATGGTGTGTTAGTTTCTGCTTTATTCACTGATATTTTTAAAATGTATACAGTATTATTTCTGGACCCAAATTGCCTCTTTTAATGGGAAACCTCCAGCAAATTGACATTTCTTATGCACTCTGTTCCAGCTCAAAGGCGTAAAATGAAACTTAGTTTGCTGCCAAAACCAGATTCCATCCTGCTAAGGTTATTTTGAATAAGAGATCACATATAAGTCCCTTTATGTTCTCTACTTTCTAGCTCTTATCTCTCTAAGCAAGTGTTCTCTCATTCCCTTGTCCAGAGCCCCCTTACTAAGTGTAAAGGGGAGACGGTGTCTTTGGCACAGCCCACAAGGTGGTGTGGCCCTCACTCCCCACCCAACCCATGGATGTAGCCAAAGCAAACTCTTGTAGAGTTCCACATCACTTGAACAAAGGGATCAGCAAATCTGGGTTTGCCAGTCAAGGAGCACCTCCTTGTGAAAAATGTAATAAAACCTGAATTTCTAGAAGGAAATATATTAACCAGATTGAGACAGAGAAAAAGGTGCTTCTGTCCTTTCAATGTGGTCATTAAGGAGACTATCGGGAGACCAAATGTTTCTTCCTGTACTAAAATGTGTTGGAAGTCAATGGCTGAAAATTGCAGGGACAGATACAGAACTGGTGGCAGAGGAATTATGGACAAAGGGAAATGTGGTGTCCTCCAAAACTGAATTTCAAACAGAGAAAGGTCTTCGAGACGAGTGAAGCCAAGCCTTTCTTCGAACAGCAGAAAATCAACATGCCACCATCCAGAACAATTACTCCTCAGGGGCAAGAAACACTTAGGTACATTTCCCAGCAGCTGAGAAGTCATCTGGGATGAGATTGGAAATCAGTGTGATAAGGGCCATGAGGTACAAAGAACAAATGTTCAGAGTCCTCGAATGTCAGTGTGACACAAAGACAAGCACAAAAGCCAATACCGTGGCTGGAACTATGAAAGAAACAAGGTTCAAGATGAGGTCATTTGTTGCAGCAATATATTGGAAAGTCTTAAAGGTTGTCGATAAAACCTCATGATGTGAGTCAAATACAGTGACTTAATTATGTTAATAATATTAGAAAAAAATCAATGTGAACTCAGGATGTTAAAAAGCAACATTTTTCCTGCTAGAAGTGTCTCAACAGCAGTATCAGTTTGTTCACTGCCTATTCTCACATGAACTCCTAAATGCCCAGATTTGGATTGCTAATACTTCACTGGATGAAACTAGCACTCCTGGTGTGCGTGCACACGCACACACACACACACAAACAGTAGAATGAACCTGGAATACCATATGTTACCAGAAAGCAGAGATGCAAGGGACAGCGCTGAAAAGACAAAAGAGCTAGCTTAGAGGTCTCCCAGTGGCCAAATTGAAATTTGAGCATCAAAAAGGGTATAATAATTGTGATTATTTGAAATATGATGAATTTGTGCAAGGCCATAATTTCATAATGATATTAAGAAAAAAGTTCATATAAAATATACTAAAGGAAATTAGGATGAGCATAGAAGTTTGACTATAAAGGGACCTGTTTAATTTTTTATTAATTTTAATGAAAGGTTAACATAAGTTGGTATTTTATTCTTCTATTAACTCTGTTTGCTTTTAGCACAGAGCCATGAAATTAATGTCTATCTGTGTAAGTAGAGAAAGAGAAATATAGGGGACTGTGAGTTACCAAATCATCTTGGGAAAATATACAAAAACAAGAGGAGGAGGGACTTATTGGCACCAGTGCTCACACACAGTAACTATGCGGAACGGAGCTTCAAATTGTGTTCCAAGATAACTCGAAAAGGCCAAGTGTCTTAAAAAGGAGCGCTCATAACATAGCCTTAATTCTACCTTTCCTGGGAAATGAAACCTCTAGATGGCTCCATGAATTATAATGAGACACTAGTACGGCACCCATACATTCTAAATAATGCCAAGAGACTAGGTTATCACAATGACAGGACAATGAGCTATGTCATGCTGGCCAAGAAAGATTTCAACATTTAACGGGAAAATTCCAGGCTACTAAAAACTAAAATCTGCAAGAAAAGTATGAACCTAATTTTTTTCTTAATTGAAGTAAAAAGAGAATATTCTCTCAAAATGAAAGTTTCAGCCTGATGTCCATGGCTTCGGTTTGAATAGCCTTCGCAAAAAAACCTGGGTTTATGCCATAACCAGAGTCAGTTGGTTAACTGGACCCTGTAACCTTGGCTGTCTGAACTGTTATTCATTTTCTCTTCGGTTTGGGTAACAATACTATAACCTTAGGAAGGTTTTTAATTAAGAACTGCTATAATTTTAGGAAGTATAGAAGTGCTATTAAAATAATAAAGAAATATAGAGAACAAACAAGTGGTTACCAGTGGGGAGAGAGATGAGGGGAGGGGCAAGATAGGGTTAAGATAGTTTGTACATACAAACTACTATGTATAAAATAAATAAGCTACAAGGATATATTGTACGGCACAGTGAATATAGCCAATACTTTGTAATAACTTTAAATAGAGTATGATCTACAAAAATACGGAATCACTATGTTGTAACCATGAAACTAATATTGTAAATCAACTATAATTCAATAAAATAAAACAAAATAGGGAATGAAACAAGATGCATTCTAGGAATAGGTTTAGGTATAAGTATAGTAACATTTTTGGTAATAATAGTATTTTGTTTGAAATGCTCAAAAAAATGTCAACTGAAACAGGGAGTGAAAAAATGTTCTCTAAATAAATGACATTTCAAGGATTTTTTAATGAACCTTTCAGTGTTAGTTTCTATTGCAGTTCAGGGAGCAGAGGCCAGATCATAACGGGTTGAGGAGTAAATAAAATAGGATCGGGACTAGGGTAAGGCAAGTGAGGCATTTGCCCTGGGAGCAAAATATAAGGGGGGGCGGTGCCAAAACACTAAGTAATCAAGGTTAATAATATTTTAAGGCAGTATTTTAAAACACTCAAAATTAATGCAAAAAAATTTACTATGAGCAAAATTGCAGTATTTCAAATACTGACAGGGTGGAAAAGAAGAGAAATGTGGACAGTAGGTACATACAATGGGTTCTTTTTCTGAAGCTGTCTGTGTGCAAAAAGGGAGAGAGGTTTTGCTCCAAGGGAACCCAGAGTCCAAAGAGGTGTTGGCTTGGGGGTTGGCTTAAAATGCAAGAACCTTGAGCGTTTTTATATGCTGAGGAGGGGGTCTAATCCCTTCCCTTCCTCGTTGGGCTGTGTAATTACAGGGAGGCATAGGAATTTGGACATTCTGGATAGAGGCACAGGGCAAACCAATTCTCCCCACGTGTGTGATATTGGGCTGCGGGGGGAGGGAAGGGCTGTCATGGGGGAGCGGGTGTCCTACCTCAAAATAGCAAGCAATTCTGTCCTCCTGGATCACACACAGATTTTCTTATCCTTTGTTCCAGGCTGTGGCAATGAGATGAGCTCCTCCAGATAACCTCACCTACCCACCTCCACCTTTTCCCGCCTTATTAAGCTAACTACCAAGAATTTCTGCCTCAGGCTCACTTTTCTTTTCTCTTGGCTCCTTTTATTTTGCCAGGATAGCACTGGGGGGTGGAATGGGAAGGAGCCCTACACCTTGTTATTGAAAGTGCATTCTGGGGGCCAGCAGCATGGGCACCACCTGGGAGCTTGCTAGAAATGCAGACACTCAGGCTCCGCCTAATTGAGAAACACCACTCCTACCTCTGGTCTCAGACTTGCTGTGCATTAGAGACACCTGGGGATCTTCAACAAATGCTAACACCTGCTTCTCACACACACACACACACACACACACACACACACACACAAATCCCATACCCCCAGCACACCTGGGGATCTTCAACAAATGCTAACACCTGCTTCACACACACACACACACACACACACACACACACACACACACACACACATCCCATACCCCCAGCACACCTGGGGATCTTCAACAAATGCTAACACCTGCTTCACACACACACACACACACACACACACACACACACACACACACACACACACACACCATGCCCCCAGCATGGCCTGGGTGTCAGAAATTTAACAAACTCTTTTATGGTTCTAATGTGTAGCAATGCAGCAAAGTTTGAGAACAACTGCTCTACACCTCCTGCGGCTCCACCTTCTAAGCCCCTTTCCCAGAGTTTGTGCCACTTCCAGGCAGCCAGAGGAGGGCAGAGGAAAAAGGAAAGAATTACTTCTGCCTTTGACTCAGGATCATAGGTGGGCAATATCGGATGATTTTCCTTCAAGGGTCCTGTGCCTTAAGCTTGTCCACAGGGAAGTCCATCAGTTATCTGGTGAGTATATTAGTGGCAGGTTCTGCGTTGTCTGCAGTGCTGGTTCCAGCATGAAGGAGTGAGTACTCACCTGTTAGCATTTCCCTTTGAAATTCAGATGAGCCCTCCAGGTTAGAAGAGCCCCTGTGTACCAGGCCACAACTCTTTACCTTTTATTTTCAAACTTCAAAGTTTAGTTTTGAAATAAATGGTTTATTTCTCCACATAAGCCTACAGTTTTTCAGGTGAAAGGGACAGATTTAAGCTTAATCAACTGTTTTGGAACATAAAGTCAATATGTCAGCTAGTTGGCTCTTTGAGTCCTTCAGAGCGGCAACAGCTGAGTATTTGCCTTATTTATTTATTTTTTTTTCAGTATGCGGGCCTCTCACTGTTGTGGCCTCTCCCGTTGCGGAGCACAGGCTCCGGACACGCAGGATCAGCGGCCATGGCTCACGGGCCCAGCCGCTCCGCGGCATGTGGGATCTTCCCGGACTGGGGCACGAACCCGTGTCCCCTGCACCGGCAGGCGGACTCCCAACCACTGCGCCACCAGGGAAGCCCTGCCTTATTTTTGATCTTTGTGGTAATACAGTTGCTTTGTTCCACTAAGCCTGAAATTAACAGTTGAAGTCAGGATTTAACTACTTTGAAGCATCCTTTTTTTTTTTAATCAAACCAAATGCAATTATTTGATCTAATAATCAATAATATAAACCTTAAAATAAAAAGGAAGATTCGAAGGGTGGAAGAGAAGTGAAAAAGGAAGATTCAGATACCAAACACAACGAACAGCTTCAACAAGAGGTTTGGGGAACAGAATATGCTAGTATGTAGAACAGCACTGAGCATCTAGTAGGATTTTTTTTTTTAATTTAAAGATAGAATTTATTCTCTGATGGTTTACTCATGAAAACTGCACATAAAAGAAAATAGTACAGTTTGTGAAACACTGCAAATATGAGAGCTCAAACTGCTAGGTAAAGAAGTAGGGTGACATCCTGAAGGTCACCACGGAATTTGTGTTTATACACTAATAATTTTTATTTCCTGAATACAGACTGATTTACAATGAAAGTTTTGCTAACTTTGGAAATAAACTCATTAACTGTTTACATGACTTCTTACACCTATGTAGCTTTATTTTACAGTTGCAAGGGTTCCTGTTACCAACGAACTTTAACTTGCATAAATAATAAAATGAAAAAAAATACACAATTATTGTTTGAATGAATGATCCATTGATCTCTCATCACTGCTCTTTATCAGAGCCGAAGCTCTTCTCTGAATGAAACAATCACAGTAGCACGAAGTGGGGAAGAGAGTGTGGGGAGATTTCTTCTCTGGGACTAGAATGATCAACCTAGGGTCCAGATGAGATAAAATTAGGGTCACAGCTGGTGAGAAGTTCCCCACCTCTTCCACTCAACATAGGATTTGGCTGCAGGTGGGGGGACTGCCATCTCAACTCTCATTCCTGGGGACCACCTCTCCTATTTCTATTTGAGAATGACAGATGAGTGACAAAGAAGCAGCTCACCACAACTCTCTCAACTCCTTGAATAGAATGTGCCCCTGCTCCCAGGGAAAGACCTGCCTGCAAAGGAACTTCCATGAGCTCTACATTCTAGCCTAGCAAATGTAAGCTGACATTTATATCTGCTTGTCACACAACCCAGATAGAGATGAGGGAAAATGCTGAACACCCTCCTAGGAATTCATGTGAGTGTTTTGGTCACTTAAGAGCAGAGCACTCGCTTGAAAAAAGAATCATGCCTTTCATGTGATGAGCCATACTATAACTAGGCACTACTCCAATGTAGTGAATCATTGGCTTCTATCAAGAAGCTCTTATAGCAGAACTCTGAAAATAAAGTAGGCTCCTTTTGTCTAATCTTACAACAAACTGGAATTTCAAATCCAGTTTTGAGATAGCCCAGTAAAAGCAGAGATATCCTCAGGTCCTGTTTGCTGTAGAGTCACACATGTGAAAAAATATGAATTGTGCTTTTTACCATCACTTTTATGAAGTCCCAGGAAGCACCTTTGGAGGAGTGTTGGGATGAGTATGGGCTTTTGCACCAAAGTAAAGAATATGCGCTGAGAGGAAGGGCACCCTCCGTATACCAGATGGAAAGCATCTTTCCATGATCCTGTTACAAATCATCATTTATTCCCCGATGTCACAGGATGTTCCCCCTATCTGGAATGCTCGGCCCCTGGAGATGAGGCTATTCTAAAAAGGCAGTAAGAAGGAATGGTTTTAATACCTCTCCATCCAAAAGGCATATGTAGTGGCACTAATTTATCTTGTTAGAGTTTCACATGTCAATTCACAGGACATTTAACACAGCAACGGGGCACAAAATCAACTTCAGATTGAGGAAATTGTGGGTGATAATTATAATCAGAGGGCATAACCCTACTTTTACAAATATGATTTTTAACGTAATTATAATCAAGAATCCATCGTATTTCTATTTCAGATTTCAAGAGAAACTGATTCATTGAAATGACATTCTTTTCCTTTGGATATAAACACTTTGGAGATACCACATTAAAGGAATTTAAAACTAACTCTGACATCCTTATCTAAGAGGACTTTGCACAGGCTGGTCCCCTGTCTGGAATGCTCAGCTCCTGGGTCATTTGTCCCATCTTCCAGGCCTCAGTTTTTGTTATGGGCTGAATTATGTGCCCCCAAAATTCACATGTGGAAATCCTAGCCCACAGGACTTCAGAATCTGACTGTATTTGGAGACAGGTTCTTTAAAGAGGTAATTAGGTTAAATGAGGTCATTGGGGTGGGCCGTAATTCAATAGCACTGATGCCCTTACAAGAATAGGGGATTAGGACACAGATGCACACAAAGGGAAGACAATGTGAAGACACATGGAGAAGACGACCATCTACAAGACAAGGAAAAATGACTTCAGAAGAAATCAACCTTGCTGACACCTGATCTTGGATTTCCAGATTCCAGAACTGTGAGAAAATGAATTTCTGTGTTTTAAGCCACCCAATCTGTGCTATTTGTTATTGCAGCCCTAGCAAACTCATACAGTTTACATATCCCTTATTCATAGGGCCTTCACTATAAATTAGGTCACTCTCTTATGCTTCCTTGTGCCACTTTTGACTGCTATTTCAAAATTCTTATCACAGTCTATAACCACTATACTTTATAGAACCAAAGAAGCCATTGATGGTAAAATGCACAATTATTGTATGTACCTCTGAGGAAGCTGGGAAAAAAAGAACTCAAGGTAGAGAATTTAGCATGGGACTCCGCACGCAAAGCTGGCCCACCAGTATAAGGGCACATCAGAAACAAACCCAGCCCAGAGAAAGGGACAGCAAGGAAACTCAACCCTAGCCCTGGTGGGAAAAGGAAGAAAACTCTCTCCTGGTAATTGGAACCAGGAGGTGATCATCATGCAGGTCTCTGGTCTGAAGTCCAACTGCAAGTGTGGTCCAGAAAGCTCAAGCAGAGAATGTAGTTTAAAAGAGGTTTCATGTGGGGCTTCCCTGGTGGCGCAGTGGTTGAGAGTCCGCCTGCCGATGCAGGGGACACGGGTTTGTGCCCCGGTCCGGGAAGATCCCACATGCCGAGAAGCGGCTGGGCCCGTGGGCCATGGCCGCTGAGCCTGCGCATCCAGAGCCTGTGCTCCGCAACGGGAGAGGCCACAACAGTCAGAGGCCCGCATACCGCAAAAAAAAAAAAAAAAAAAAGAGGTTTCATGTTGGGAGTAGCTCTGGGTGAAAGAAACAAATGGAAATACTCTCTTGAGGAACTTGGCTCCCTTCCAGGCCATCTCGATGGTAAGACACATTAATGGTACAGTGAGACTTTATATTGGATATGCTGATATGGTTAAAAGAAAATAGTCGCATCTTAAATGAGATGGGAATTCCCTGGCAATCTAGTGGTTAGGGCTCCGTGCTTCCACTGCAGGGGGCACGGGTTTGATCCCTGATTGGGAGAACTAAGATCCCACAAGCCATGCAGTGTGGCCAAAAATTAAAAATAAATAAATAAATAAAAGAACAGGGGTTAACAAACTATGGTCCATGGACCACATCTAGCCCTTACTCTAAAATGAAGGAAAGAAATAAAGAAAGAAAGGAAGGAAGGAAGGAAGAAAGGAAGAAAGAGGGAAAGAAAGAAAGAAAATGAGATATGGTATGATTTGATTGCATGGATATTTGCTTAGTGTCTGAGGTTCATAGATCATATTGGCATCTGTTTGCTCCCACCTTTAGCTCCTTTTCCCAGTAGTGCTGGTATAGAGTGGGCATCCGATAAAGAGGAATAAAATGAATGAGTGAAACAAGATCTTCTTGAGCTTCACCCACTGAAGTCTTGGCTTTAAAAAAAAAATCTAATTCTATTTCCATTTACTTATGTGTGTTGAAGCAGTTTTTAATGCAGTGGAAAGAACATTGGACCTGGAAATCAGGACAGACTTTTTCATTCAGACTGTTGGGTAATAGTAGTGAATGAAACCCAATCGATTTGACTAATTTCATGTCTCCTCTTGTCAGTATTGTCCAATGATGCCTAAAATGAGTGGGAGGTGTGCACCTTCCCCTCAAAACATAGTTCAGCTGCGCTTCAATTTTAAAAGCATCTGAAAGGTTTGTTTGCTCTACATGACGAGAGAATGAGGGCATGTTGGCACTGAGTGGCAGAGTCATACAAGTCTGTGTGTGTACGGTCAATACCTCATCTTTATTGACAAAGAAAGAAAACCACCATTTGCAGAGCATGTGCCAAGTGATGGTTACTGGGTTAGTGGCCTTCATTTCATTTCCATGACAAACCCATGAGGTAGTTATTTTCACTCTCATGCCAAACAGAGGGGCTGGCACAGTTCACTTGCTCAATGTTTCCAGGCTCTGATTCAGGGCTGCCTGACTCCAAGGGCTGGGCTTTCACTCTCTCATCACGCTACCTCTGGAAGCAAGGGTCTCTGGTGGTGGCTTTTGAGCTGGTTTTACATTTGCCCTGTGGTAGGGGGCTACCTCAGGGTCTTCCGGAAGACGCCACAGACATGGGTGAAGCTAAAAGCTTTGAAATAAAAGTGTCCTCTTCAAACAGGAGCTGCATGATGTTGTAGATTATGGAAATTCTTGTAAGGTAACAATGGCAGCTTTTGCCCAATGATTGGGTTTGCAAAACACACCAACACTAGGTTACTGATTTATCATTACTGGTTCAGGATTAGTCATTTGACTGAGTTCAGGGATTTTGATCTTCAGGAGCCTGTAAGCTTCTTCTGAGCTCCCACTTTGCCATCTATGATAAAAGCCAATGCTGGACATTTATTGAGTGCTGACTATAGCTGGGTCTATGCTGAACCCTTCACACTCATAGGCTTCCTGTTTATTCCTTACAACCGTCCCGTGAGGTAGGTATTTTTGTCCCCACTTGCACATGTGGACATTGGAACTTAGAGAAGTGAGAAAATTTGCTTCAGTACACATAGTAAGTGTAAAACTGTGGTTTGGACTCAAATCCATGTTGGTCACAAGGATTTGCCTTTTTTTGGTCAAAAGGATACTGCCTTTTTTTGTTTGTTTGTTTTTTGCGGTACGCGGGCCTCTCACCGCTGTGGTCTCTCTCACTGCGGAGCACAGGCTCCGGACGCGCAGGCCCAGCGGCCATGGCTCACGGGCCCAGCCGCTCCGCGGCATGCGGGATCCTCCCGGACCGGGGCACAAACCCGCGTCCCCCGCATCGGCAGGCGGACTCTCAACCACTGCACCACCAGGGAAGCCCTCTACTGCCTTTTATGCATCTGTTTTTTTTCCAATTGTTTACTTCACTGAGTTTCTCATTGGACATTGAGGCACTTGAGGGCAGAACCGACTCTTATCTTTGGACACTTGGAACCTAAGTCAGTGCCTGACACATGGTAGGCACTGAAGAGACATTGAAAGGAAGGAATGGATGGGTGGAGGGATGAGGTGGGGCTATTAATATTTCATGCCTATCCTGGTCTTTTCTATATGTAAACATAAATCTTTCTCTCTCTATATTTAATATAAGAGCATCATAATATACATACTATTTCTTATTTGTAGTGTAGAGTGAGTTTCTTTCTATGTCATTAAATAGTCTTCTAAAAACTATTTTGACATTCAAACAAATAATATTGTTCCCTGTTTCCCTCTTTTCCCACCAGAAAAGTAAGCTGCTCATTGGGAAAATATCAAAATGCATTACCTTGAGATTCTCTTATGGGCTATACAAGCTTCTAGAAATCTATTCAAAACTTCATTTTCACAAAAAATTAGCCATCTTAAAGGTAGGACTAGATACAGTTATAAGAACAAAGTTTGATAAGGTTATTTCCAAATTTAAATACCTCATCACAGAGCCACAGCATTTTATGAAATGAAGCAAAAAGCTCCAAAACAGCACAGAATGAAACTCTCAAGCTCCACATAAATTACATTAGTACTGCAGATTTTTATGTTTTGAAAGGACAAAGTAAGTTACCACAAAGACACTGTGTATTTAGACATGAACATGTCTGCTTGGTGTCCTCAGCATGTTGATTGTTGATTGGATTTGGTAGGTTAATCTCTTTCAACCTTGTTTTCAACAATTCAACATTTTTCCGTCAAGGCTTAGTGAGGGGCCAGGAATGCAATACAGGGACTTGGAGCCTTAGAATTTAATCCCCAGGGTGTGCCATGTTTGGAGAATTCACGTAGAGTCTTGTGGATCTTGCCTAAGTCTGGGCATTTGGTTTCTGTGGTCCTGAACCAGCCTGAGGCCTCGCCGCCAATACTAGAGATTTGACTTGTATGGAACCATCTGGAGAGAGGAAGGCTCTGCTAAGAGAGATAGTGGCTGATTCCTATTTGCCCGCTGCAGGTCCTGTCCATCCTCCTGCCTCTAGAAGCAGACCTGAGTCTTCCCATCCCAACCAGCTGAACTTGTTCTCATGCTTTCTTACAGGAGCAGATGGCATCTCCATGGGAGCTTTGGCACATTCTGGCCCAGTTGTTGGAGTTCTAAGGAGAGGTATGGGAAGAACAAGTCTCTAGCTGATAGAACAGCAGGTGCAAAAACACATGTCAGTGTGGCTGGACCCTAAGTCCACAGGACTGCTCTAGACTCCCCTGTGAGCCTCAGGCCCTAGAGTCACAGGATGCCAGAATCTACTTTCATCATCTTGCTAAACCTTGGATTACTTATCTGTAAAGCAAGGATAAAAAATACACTTTATAGAATAGCTGTGAGAATTAAACGAGAAAATATGTGTAAAGTGAATAACATAATACCAGTTATGTAACTAGGGTCTTATCATTCAGTGAATCTACAAATATGTACTGAGTACTGACTTCGGGCCGGTGCACGGAGGTTCTGGTGGTGAGACAAACAGACATGATCCCTTTCTGTAAGGAGATTATGTTCTAGTAAATTGAGCAAGTGTTAGTAATTTTTTTGTTACTATTATATATTATATGGTGTATTAGTTATCTATTTCTGTAAAACAAATTATCCCCAAATACAGAGGCTTAAAACAGCAAACCTTTATTTTCTTAGTTTCTATGGGTCAAAAATTTGGGGGCAGGTTAGTTAGTTGGTTCTAGCTCAGGACCACTCAAGATATTGGCTGGGGCTACAATCGTCAGAAAGCTTGACTAGGACTGGAGGGTTCAATTCCAAGATGGTGCACTCATGTAGCTGTTGGGTGGAAGCCTCCATTCCCCACATGTGGGCCTTTTCACAGGGCCTCAGGGGTCCTCACAACATGGCAGCTGGCTTCCCCCAGAGTGAGTGTTGCAAGAAAGAGAAGAAGGAGGAAGCTGTCATATCTTTTATGACCTATTTTTCAGGAGTCACAGACTGCCACCATATTCCATTTTTTAAAAGCGAGTCAAGAAGTTTAGCCCACACTCAAAATTAAGTCCCACCTTTTGGAAGGAGGAATTTGGAAGAACCTGAGGATGTATTTTAAAACCACCACATAAAGTACAGGAGAGACATCAGAGAAGAGAGTGGAGATTTGGGAGAGGCCAGCTCAGAAGAGTCAAAGATAGTTTTTTTCAGCTGGAAGCAACAGGGACTATCTTGCTATTTTTGTAGGAAATATGTGAGTATCAAATCTGTGAACAGAGTATATTGAGATCACGGAATGGCCTTATCTGAGTTCCCTCTGCTGTCCAAAGTCCAAACAAATGAAAGACCTGTTTTCTAGAATGTTCTTGGTTTTCCTTCCATTTCCACTTCTTTTAAGACCTGTTAGAAAAGCCTTGTCCTTCTTGAAGTATGGGGAACTGAGCTTGAGACTCTTTTACTTTTTAATCTATAAAGAAACTTATTCAAGTTCAAAAACTTATTAATATTCATAAAGCCAGATAGTATGTTCAGTCACCATAAGTAAGCACAAAATTTCTGATTGTACTAGAAATGGTTGACAACCTTAGATGCTCAAGTCCTTTCTCTTATTTTACAATTTTGTCTCAGAGCTGATGAACGAACATCTGCTTACTTCAATAAAAGGAATGAAACCAACCTTTGACTTGCCTCATTTATATTTCTTTATTTCTTCTAAGAACCTTGTATATCTCAAAGGGCCTGGGATCCTTTAACAAAGAGAGAAAACTCCCCACACATCATTCAAAACACCAGCAATAACTTGAAAGGCAGGAAATCAGTAGTTATTCATTGCTGTGTTTGATTTATAAGCATGTTTAGTCTTACTAACCACCACCCTGGGTAAGTAGGCACTTTAAAATCTGTTGCTTTGTAGACAAAGCAAGTAAAACGCATCCGTTTATCATGTAACTGTGTTTTGAGAATGAGAACTGGTGCAAGATTTCCATTGGCAAAGAGTTTTGGAAGCCAGGTTGGGCTCTCTGTGGGTTTTCATGGAATATTTGTCACCAAAGACCGTTCGCCTTACCGCTAATGAGCTGTGGTTAGGCCAATACCCTAAAGAAGAAAAAGCATAAACACTGTCCCCTTCCTTCTTCTGTTTCTTCCCCTCTCCATAAGGTGAGTGTTTACTTGACCTAATTTCCACTGGCTCAATGAGGAAGGGAACTTATACCTAATTTAGTAGCTCAATGAGGTTCCATTGCTCTTAGGAGAAAGACAAAATTCCTCACTTTGGTTCACAGGGTTCTGCATGTCCTGGCCCTGTCTCCCTCTCCAGCTGTATTACATACCATTCTTACCCTTGCTCTCTCTGCCACAGTCACATTAGCTTTCTCTTAGTCCCTCATGGTTCCTACCATCCTTCTGCCAAGATTTGATGTTCTCCAGGCACATCAAGGAAGCATTTCCCAAGCTCCCTGACTAGGTCAAATCCCTCTATTAAAAGCTCTGCAAGTGCCATGTAACTTTTCTTTCTAGTCTTGGGTTTGCTGCTATTCTAACACGTGTTGGTTTGTACAATGAATTTCTATTCATCTTACTTGTTAGATGAAGGTGTTGGGCTGCACCCACAGTCCTACAAGGGCTGCGCTTGCCCAGCTTCAAGACCAAAGACAGAGCCCAGAGGCAGCAACAGAGACATCAGTGGTTTAATGGATGAGGGAGCTTACACATCGGAAGCAAGGTCCTGGAGTGACACCCCACCATATGTGGTGGACGACAGGCAGGACATGGTGGCAGTCTTCGCTTCCAGGGGAAGGGGAGATTACCAGTTATAGGGGAATTCACATCAGGCAGGCTCATTAGTTACCAGGGAAACCAGCAGAAAGGCATGCCCCTCAGTGCCCCTTTGATAAGAACATTAACCAGCTGGGCCTGGGGCAAGTACACAGGAAGGTCGGTCAGGTGAGTAGGGTATAGGTGAAGCAGGCACTGGTTAGGCAGGGGATGTACAGAGAGCAAGAGAACAGCCATCTTGAGCGGGCTGACCATACAGAAGGTTAGACTGTATCTGTTTTTAATCACCCCTGCACCTAGGTACTTATCACGGTGTCTGGGACATCACAGGGGCTTAATCAATATTTACTGAAGGCACAAGGGTTTGACCTCTACTACTGCCATTTTCTAACTCTGTGAATTTGGACACGTTATTTAAAGTTTCTAGCTATAAGTTTGTCCTCTTCAAATGGAGTTGATAATATATTCTGACCTCATGTGTTTGTCATGAAGATTAAATCAGGTAATTAATATAAAAATAATTAACACTTAATACTTAACACGTGCACGTAGCAGAAGATAAATGGTGGAATATTTGTATTCATCACATAAACCCTCAAAAGAAAAAAAAAATTGATTTCTTAAAAGTCAATATTGAGCACAGTGAAGGAAGAGAGTGAAGATAGCCTGCCTGTCTTCATTGCCGAAGAGGGTTCCAGCAGGCTCCTTGATGTGCATGTTAAATTAGATGCCTGCCCCTCAGGCCAACACTATAATATAAGCAAATGAGCCTTCTTCACTTTAAATCTGGTGCTTTCACAAGCACCTAGCACCCTGATTTTTGTGGCTGCACCCAAGGGACAACTCTTGATCGCCTGGCTCTGAAGGTCAGGGGAGTTTGTGTTCCTGGTCCTGTGGGACTGTACTATTTAGTGTCACCCAGAAGGAAGCTCATACCCCTGTCTGGTATCCCAAATTTTGTGACTGCTGCCAGGGACACCTCTACGTCACCTTGCTCTTGTGGCCAGTGAGGCTTATATTCATGGGTCCCATAGGACATTAAGCAATGGAGAAAGACTTTTTTGAAAATTAATTAATTAATTAATTTTTGGCCGCATTGGGTTTTCGTTGCTGCGCGTGGGCTTTTCTCTAGTTGCAGCAAGCAGGGGCTACTCTTTGTTGCGGTGCGTGGGCTTCTCGTTGTGGTGCAGAGCACAGGCTCCAGGCACATGGGCTTCAGTAGTTGTGGCAGGCAGGCTCAATAGTTGTGGCTCATGGGCTCTAGAGTGCAGGCTTAGTAGTTGTGGCACACAGGCTTAGTTGCTCCATGGCATGTGGGATCTTCCCAGACCAGGGCTTGAACCTGTGTCCCCTGCATTGACAGGTAGATGCTTAACCACTACACCACCAGGGAAGTCCTGAGAAAGACTTCTTAAATATCTACCACCCCCAGGGCACAGCAAGAAGCAACAGACCCAAGAGCTTGGTCTTGCTGTGAAGGAGGTTTATTAACTAATCATTGTGACTGTGGCCTGAGGGGCAGGCTTCTAATTAAACACACATCTAGGGGCTGAGTGTAATCCTTTCCAGAGACCTTGAAGGATGGGTACTATGTTCACGCTCACCCTCTGCCACTCTCCAGAGCATCAGTGTCTCCTGGAGGGGAGCTTTACCTGTGTCTGGTGCTGTGGTTTTTATGTCTAGTGCCCTGGTTTTTGTGGCTGCTGCCCTGGGGATACCCCTTGATCACCTGGTTCTGGTGGCCAGGGGTGCTTGCATTCCTGGGTCACATGAAACTGTGGCAACTGGGGAGATGGTTCATGACAGGTTACCACTCCCAGGGCACTGCACAGGCAGTGCACTGAGGCACAGCCCCCCTCCCCCCCACTCCCCGGTCTTTCTGTGAAGGAGGCCTCTTTGCTTGTCCTGGAGCTTTGGCCTGATGGGCAGGCTTCAGGTTTGGCACACATCTAGTGGACTATGGAGCTGCTCTCAAGGAATGTAGGCTGTGGGCGCCATCTTGGTGTCTCCCTCTGTCTTGATCCAGCTCACAAGTATCTCCCAGTAAAGAACTTATATACTAGCCTGGAGCCCTGATTTTTGTGACTGCTGCCCAGCAGACAGCTCCAGATTGCCAGGCTCTGGTGGCCTGTGGAACTTATGCTTGTGGTCTCACAGATCTGTATATAATTGCGTACTTTTAAAAACTGCTGCCTGAGGGTCTGGCTTCTAGTTAACCTGAATCTAGATGCTGAGATCCACCCCTTTGGGACAGTGAAAGGTTTTGGCACATTTTCAACTACTAGGAACTACTAAAAGTATAATAGGTTGCTTGGACAAGCACAAAGGTTTGAGAAACATCCAAGAGCTGGAATGACAAGGTTCATCTCCTGCACAAGATCAGTTCTTCAAGACTAAGAGAGGTGGTTGTCTCATATAATGTATAGAAACCAACACAGAGAGTCAGGCAAAATGAAGAAACAGAGAAATATGTTCCAAATGAAAGAATAAGAAAAGGAGAAAACTAATTTACCTGACAGAGAATTGAAGTAATGATCATAAAGATGCTTACTGAACTGCAGATAAGAATGAATGAACACAGGGAGAAATTCAACAGAGAGATGAAATATATAAGGAAGTACCAAATAGAAATCACAGAGCTGAGTAATACAATAACTGAACTGAAAAATACTCTAAAGAGTTTCAACAACAGACTAGATGAAGCAGCTGAAAGGATCACTTGTCACTTGAAGACAAGGGAGTGGAACTCACCCAATCAGAGCAGCAAAAAGAAGGAAGAATGAAAACAAGTGAAGATAGCTTAAGGGACTTATGAGACAACATCAAACAAACATTTGCATTATATAGCTCCAAGAAGGAGAAAAGAGAGAGAAAGAGGCAGAAATCTTATTTGAAGAAGTCATGGCTGAAAACTTCCCTAACCTGAGAAAGGAAACAAACATTTAGATTCATGGATACCAGAGAGTTCCAAAAATATGAATTCAAAGAAACCCACAGGAAGACACATTGTTCAAATGTCAAAAGTTAAAGATAAGGAGAAAATTTTAAAAGCAGCAAAAGAAAAACAACTTGCTCTGTTCTAGGGAACCCCCATAAGACAATCAGCAGATTTTTTAGCAGAAGCTTTTCAGGCCAGAACCATATGTTCAAAGTGCTGAAAGAAAAAACCTCCCAACAAAGAATACTCTACCTGGCAAAGTTATCATTCAGAAATGAAGGAGAGAGAGAATTTTTCAGACACACAAAAACTAAAGGAGTTCATCGTCATTAAACCAGCCTTACAAGAATGTTAAAGGAATTTCTTTAAGCTGGAAAGAAAGGTCACTAATTAGTAACAAGAACACATCTGAAACTATAAATCTCACTGTAAAGGTAAATATTAGTAAAGGCAGTGGATTAGTTACTTATAAAACTAGTATGAAGTTTAAAAGACAAAAGTAGTAAAAATAACTATGATTACAACAATTAGTTAAGGGACACACAAGGTAAAAATATGTAAAATATGACATCAAAAACATAAAACATGGTGTGGCGGGGAGTAAATATGTTGAGCTTTAAAATTGGATCAAACTTAAGTTGTTATCAACTTAAAATAGACTGTCATAGATATAGGTTGTTATATTGAAGGCTCATGGTAACCACAAAACAAAAATCTATAGGAAATACACAAAAGATAAAAAGAAAGGAGTATAAACATACCACTAAAGAAGTCATCAAACCACAAAGGAAGAGAGCAAGAAAAGACAGGAACAGAGAGGAACTACAAAAACAGACAGAAAATAGTTAACAAAATAGAAATAAGCACATACATATCAATATTTACTTTAAACGTAAATGGGCTAAATTCTCCAATCAAAAGACATAGAGTAGCTGAATAAATGTTTTTTAAAAGACTCATCTATATGCTGTCTATAGTAGACTCATTTTGGATTTAAGGACACACACAGACTGAAAGTGAAGAAATGGAAAAAATATACCATGCAAATGGAAATCAAAAGAAAGCTGGAGTAGCTATACTTATATCAGACAAAATAAAGACTTTAAAATAAAGACCTTAATAAGAGACAAAGAAGGGTGTTATATAATGATAAAGGGGTCAATTCAATAAGAGGATATACCATTTGTAAACATTTATGCACCCAACATAGGAGCACCTAAATATATAAAGCAAAAAATAACAGACAGAAAGGAGAAATAGACAGCAATAGAATAATATTAGGGGACTTTAATATCCCATTTACATCACTGTATAGATCATCCAGACAGAAAATCAATATGGAAACATAGGTTTTAAACAACACATTAGATCAGATGAATTTAACAGATATTTGCAGAACATTCCTTCCAAAAGCAACAGAATTTACATTCTTCTCAAGTGCACATTTTCCAAGAAAGATCATTTTTTAGGCCACAAAACAAGTGTTAATAAATTTGAGAGGATTGAAATAACATCATGCATCTTTTCCAATCATAATAATATGGAACTAGAAATTAAGCATTTGAAGATAACTGGAAAATTCACAAATATGTGGAGATTAAACAACATGCTATTGAACAACTAGTGAGTCAAAGAAGAAATCAAAAGAAATTTTAAAAATACCTTGAGACAAATGAAAATGGAAATGTAACATACCAAAATTTATGTAATGCAGCAAAATTTTCTGAGAGGGAAGTTTATAGTGATAAAGGCCTACTTCAAGAAACAAAAACATTCTCAAATAAACAACCTAACTTTACACTTCAAGGAACTAGAAAAATAAGAACAAATGAAGCCCAAAATTAGTAGATGGAAGAAAATAGCACGAGTAGAGTAAAAATAAATGAAATAGAGACAAACAAACAAACAAAAAACAACAGCAACAAAACCCCAGAATGATCAACGAAACTAAGAGCTGATTCTTTGAAACGATAAACAAAATGATGAATCTTTAGACACACCAAGAAAAAAAAGAGAATTAAAACAAATAAAATAAAAGTGAAAGAGAAGATATTACAGTTGATACCACAGAAATATGAAAGATCATAAGACACTACTGTGAACAATTATATGTAAACAAGTTGGACAACTTAAAAGAAATGGATAAATTCCTAGATACATAGAACATACCAGGACTGAATAATGATGAAATAGAAAATCTGAACAAACCAACTACTAGTAAGGAGATTGAATCAGTAATCAAAAACTTCCCAAGCCACAAAAGTCCAGGACCAGATTGTTCACTGGTGAATTCTACTGAACATTCAAAGAAGAATTAATACCAATTCTTCTCAAACTAGAAACTCTCCAAAACTTAAACTCTTCAAAGAGAAAAGGTAGGAACTATTCAAAATTCATTTAATGAGGCCAACATTACCCTCACACAAAAACCAGACAAAGATGCCACAAGAAAAAAAAAATTACAGGTCAATATCCCTCAAAAGTGATGCAAAAATCCTCAACAAAATATTAGCACACCAGATCCAACAATACATTAAAAGGCTTATACACCATGATTAAATGGGATTTATTCCAGGGATGCAAAGATGGTTCAGTATCCGCAAATCAGTCAGTGTGATGCACCACATTAAGGAAATAAAACATAAAAGTCATATGATCATCTCAATAGATGCAGAAAAATAATTTGGCAAAATTTAATATCAATTTATGATAAAAGCTCTCAGCAAAGCATGTTAGAGGGAATGAACCTCAATATGATAAAGTCCATATATGACAAGCCTACATCCAACATCATACTCAATGGCGAAAAGCTGAAAGCTTTTCCTATAAGATCAGGAACAAGACAAGAAGGACCCTCTCACCACTTTTATTCAACACAGTATTGGAAGTCCTAGCCATAACAATTAGGCAAGCAAAAAAAAAAAAAAAAAAAAAGGGCACCCAAATGGAAAAGGAAGAAGTGAAACTCTCAGTACTTGCAAAAGCATTATATTATATATAATATATATTATATATATTATATGAAAGTCCTAAAGAATTCATCAGAAAACTATGAAAACTAATAAACATACAATAAAATTGCAGAATACAACATCAATACATAAAAATCTGTTGTGTTTCTCTATACTAATAACAAACTATCAAAAAGAAAAATTAAGAAAACAATCTGATTTAAAATTGCATCAAAAAGAATAAAACACCTGAGAATAAATTTAACCAAGGAAGTGAAAGACATGCATATTGAAAACTATAAGACATTAATGAAATAAGTTGAAGAAGATACAAATAAATGGAAAGATAGTCTGTGCTCATAGACTGGAAGAATTAACACTGTTAAAATGTCCATACTTTCCAAAGCAATACACATATTCAATGTAATCCCTATCAAAATTCCAATGACATTTTTCATGGGAATAGAACAAACCATCCTAAAATTTGTATGGAACCACAAAAGACTGCAAGTAGCCAAAGCAATCTCGAGAAAGAAGAACAAAGTTGAAGGCATCATGCTCCCTGATTTCAAACTACATTATAAAGCTATAGACTGGCATACAGACACATAGATCAATGGAACAAAATAGAGAGCCCAGAAATAAACCCATGCATATATGGCCAACTAATTTATGACAAAGAAAGAAAAAATATACAACAAGGAAAGGACAGTCTCTTCAATCAATGTTGTTGAGAGAATTGGATAGCTATAAGCAAAACAAAAAACAAAAAAAAAGACCATTATCTTACACCATAAGCAAAAATTAATTCAGAGAGGATTAAAGACTTGAACATAAGTCCTGAAACAGTGAAACTCCTAGAAGGAAACATAATGGTAAGTTCCTTGATGAAGATCTTGGAGATAATTTTTTTAACCCAACACCAAAAACAAAAGCAACAAAAGCAAAAATAAACAAGTGGGACTCCACCAAACTAAAATCTTCTGCACAGCAAAGGAAACCATAATCAAAATGAAAAGGCAACCTACTGATTGGGAGAAAATATTTGCAAATCATATATCTGATAAGGGGCTAATATCCAAAATATATAAGAACTCATAAAAGTCAATAGCAAAAACAAACAAATAAACAAACCAAACAATCTAGTTAAAAAATGGACAGAAGATCTGAATGGATGTTTTGCCAAGGAAAACATATAGATAGCTGACAGGTGCAAGCAAAGATGCTCAACATCATTAATCATCAGGGAAATGCAATCGAAACCACAGAGATATCACCTTACACCTCTTAAAATGGCTATTATCAAAAGGAGAAGAAACAACAAGTGTTGGCAAAGATGTGGAAAAAAGGGAACCCTTGTGCTCTGTTGGTGGGAATGTAAATTGGTGCAGCCACTGTGGAAAATAGTATGGATGTTCCTAAAAAAATTAAAAGTAGAACTACCATATGATCCAGCAATTCCACTTCTGAGTATTTATCCAAAAAAACCCCAAAACACTAATTTGAAAAGATATATGCACCCCCATATTCATTGGCACATTATTTAGAATAGATAAGATGTGGAAACAACCTAGATGTCCATTGATGGATGAATGGATAAAGAAGAACTGGTATATATATACAATGGAATGTTATCCAGTCATAAAAACAAATGAAAGCTTGCCATTTGCAGCAAAATGGATGGACCTCGAGGGCATTATGCTAATGAAATGAATCAGAGAAAGACAAACAATGTACAATCTCTCATATGCAAAATCTAAAAAAACAAAACAAAAACAAAACAACCAAGCCCATAGATACAGAAGACTGATTATTGGTTGTCAGAGGCAGGGGGTGTGTGGGGGATGGAAGTGGGAGAAGAGGGTGAACTGGTGTGTGTGTATTTAGTTTAAATAAATTGAAGAAAAAAGAAAAAGATCAAGAGGGCTGCCATCAATTCTATCAGATTCCCTAAAAGCAATGTGTCTGGCAGGCCAAATTTTCCTATGGGCTTTGCTCCCACTATTGTTTAGAAGCCAAGAATTAAGTGTAACTATAGAAGCCTAGCTTGTTTTTGGTCATCATATTGTATTATCAGTGTTATGAAAAAACGTGAAGTGTTGAGAAAAACAAGCACAGCAAAAGGGAGTTTTCCATAACTTATCTTTATTTCTTCTCTCTCTTTTTTTAACATCTTTATTGGAGTATAATTGTTTCACAATGGTGTGTTAGTTTCTGCTTTATAACAAAGTGAATCAACTATACATATACATATATCCTCATATCTCTTCCCTCTTGCGTCTTATTTCTTCTTTATTTAAGTTAGTCCTGGGGGAAAAGTAAACAAAAGAGGTGAAGTATTTCTTCTATTTTATAAGTACATGTAATACAAAATCTCCTTAATTTGGAGTTAATTTGGCTGAGCACTTCTGGGTGGGGACTTCTGGGAGGTGGTTTGGGATATGCCTTGCTCTGTTTCTTATATACCCAGTTGCAACTATTAAGGATTCCATAACATCAAGGTATAAGACCAAAGAAAAGTTAACTTGATTTTTAATACAGTCTAAACTCATGCTTTTCCATTTTACAGATGAGGAAATGGAGAAAGAGAAGCATTAATTTCTTGCCCAAGGTCAGTGGTTACCGGAAGTCCACTCAATTTTGGCAATGAAGACCTTACTTTTTTAAGCCCAAAATTCACTTATAAGTACTAAATGTAGAAGCCAGTAACCTCTTTTTTGTTTTTTTTTAGTCTTTGCTGTCTTTTACTTCCAATCCTCCCTCATTTTTTCCTGAGGTCCTCTCTTCTCTCATATTTGTGCCCGAACAAATGAAGTAATATGAACACTCCTTCCAAAGAACTGAATTTGGATCTGTGGCTGAGAGGATGGGATTCCACTGTTTGTTTTTCGTCTCATGTTCACACAAGCCCAGCCCTAGCAGAGGGGAGAAAAAGATGGTGTCTCCATGGATGGATGGTGTCCAGAAGCTGTCATCAGACAAGCTGTATCCTGGGTCTGGGGACATGAGAGGATCTCCAAAGCCCACCCACCAGAAGAGAGTCTTGACTCGCCCTATCCATTTAAACCAGCCTCACCCATTCACACACCACACAACTCGAGGCCAGTGTAGACAGGCTATAGGCATTCCAGCTTTGATGTCACATTGCCTAGGGATCATTTCACTCCCATTCAGAGTCTTGGTTTTGTCTGTTTTCTGAAACCAGTCCTACCCTTTGGACTTGCTAACTGAGTTTGGTATCCTCAGCTTGGTTCTCAGCTCTGAAGATGATGATAAAATAATAATTCATATTTATCACGTACCTACCATGTGCCAGACATGATTATATTATTTGCAATCTTTATAATAATCCTTCACGATACTCAGTTTACAGACAAGGAAACTAAAGGTCATAGTTATGAAATGACTTTCTCAAGGCCATACAGTTTATAAGGGGCTGAGTTGAAATTTGTTCTCAGGGCTTCCTGACACTTAAGCTTTGCCCTTTCTACCAGATCATATTGTTTCTCTACTTCTTGGTTTCCTTGAGAAAGTATTTCCCTTTAGCTCCTGCTCTCAGAAGCCAAACACTAGATATTGCCCTCATTGGGACCATCCCAGTCCCTAGTAAAACACAATTATAGAAATTTCTTCAGTTCTGCCAGACATTGATAATATTGTCTCACTATTTAGTCTAAGTTCTTCCAGACCTGCTGATTATGGGCAAATGGGAGAATATAGTAAGATGTAGGAGGAAGGAGCTGGTTAGGAAAGTGATGTAGCAGGGCTGTGGGGCATGGGAAAGATAGGGAGACAAAACAGTATTCAGTAGCCAGTCAAAGGTTTTTTGTTTTTTTGTTCTTTTTAATGGCACAATAACCCATTAAACTGTGGGACCATTTTACAATGGGGCCTCATCCAAGGGTGCATATACTTAATCATCGTCCCTCTTCTACCCCACCCTCACAAGGCCCTTGGGCATTCCTAGCCCTGAGAATGTATAGTCTTATTTCATAACTGACTGGTCCCAGAAGACCTGAATACTAGCAAAGGAGCCAGACCACTGGAAGAGGGACAAAGACTAAAAAGTGTGTGGTTATTTTAATGCCTCTACTGAATGGACTGACCAAGGCATTGGAGACCTTTGGTAATGGCACATAAAGCAATAAATCACATGCAAATTTCAAAGATAATGTTAGATTTCAGGATCATTAGCTCTGGGCCATTTTCACCAAGCATATTCCAACGGTGGCCTCAAAATAGCTGTTGTCTTTTAATGCCTCCATATGGAGGACAACCACATCTTTTCCAAGCCGTGAGCCACTCCCAATCTCACACACACACAAAAATATTGGCTGCTTTCATCTTAGACAATGTCTTCCTCTGACAGAAAGGAGACCAAGATGATCTCTTTGTCTTGGCCTGATTACATGGATACGGCATGTAGCAAGGACACCTCAAAGTTGATCCACTGCTCCCTAGGACCATCCTGACAAACTAAGGCAGACAAGAGCAATGGAAATTTTGATCCCGTCTACACGGATCCTATTCTGATTATCTAATATCCAAAACGCCCTTGACCACTTTGAAGTCAATTTAGACCACTGCAGTACATTTATGGAAAATATGTTAGGAAATGGAAACCTCTCTTGACCTGGACAAGGCCTGAGATATCCTAAGTTCCCCTCTGGCCATAAAGAAGCCCATGTTGTGTCTGGTCTGAATTAGCAACATGTGGAGGAAGTGATTCTGAAGGTGATGGAACATTAGATTGCTGGTATAATTGCTGCTTTCCGATAGGCTTTTAGTGACATGAGGCTCGTACCAATAGCAAAAGCCAGAGTCATTGCTCAGAAGTGGTCTTTCTGTTGCTTGTTAACTTTATTTCTTTTCCATAATAAGAACAAAATCGTGCAAGCAATCCCTCTTTGGATGGATTTCATCATGTAGTCCTTGATTTTTATTTAATAATGACTAAAAAAAAATTCCATAAACCTGCTTCCTCTGAAGTTAATATCTTGTCTTTTTTATTATTTATGTGAGCTATATGTTCTTTTATTAAAACTTTAAAAAATATTCTCTTTTTTTTACACATCTTTATTGGAGTATAATTGCTTTACAATGGTGTGTTAGTTTCTGCTTTATAACAAAGTGAATCAGCTATACGTACACATATATCCCCATATCTCCTCCCTCTTGCATCTCCTTCCCACCCTCCCTATCCCACCCTGCTAGGTAGTCACAAAGCACTGAGCTGATCTCCCTGTGCTATGTGGCTGCTTCCCACTATCTATTTTACATTTGGTAGTGTATATATGTCCATGCCACTCTCTCACTTCGTCCCAGCTTATCCTTCCCTCTCCCCACGTCCTCAACTCCTCCCCATTCTCTACATCTGCATCTTTATTCCTATCTTGCCCCTAGGTTCTTCAGAACCTTTTTTTTTTTTAATAAATATTCTCGATTCGCAGTTCTCCTGCCTCATTTCCTACTTACCCTCACCTTTCATTCACTGGCAACCCTGGATTGTTTTATTATGTCTCTTCTGTATTATACCTTTTCCCCATTTTATGAATCTGGACACATTTTCTCAATTCTCTCCCGGCTTTCCCCATGAACTGTTTCACAGGGTAGACGCCTGATGGCCCTTCAAAGCCCAATTAAGCTCAAAGAGGGCAGTGGTGGCGACAAAGGTAACTCTCAGTTTCAACAAGAGGTAAAAACCACAGGAGGAAAAATTCTCAACTAACTTCTCAGCTGTCTCTTCATTTATACCTGCTACATAAGTAAGAGTTCAACGAATATTTGACTTATAAAAATTAAAAAAAATTCAGACACCACCTTCTTTGTGAAGTTCTAAATCTCTTTAAAATGTCTGGCATACATAAATGTGGACCCAAGAAAGCTTAATATTGAAAGAGTATGGGCTACCATACAGAGAGTGCTATGGCCACCATGGCATGTAGGGTTTTCATAAATAAGAAAAGAACCTTAGTTCTTTGTGTGAAGAGATTTGGGGCAAATGCATTGAGAAATCTAATGGGAACTGAGGTAATTTTGTTCTTGTTTTTGTTTTGCAGTACGCGGGCCTCTCACTGTTGTGGCCTCTCCCATTGTGGAGCACAGGCTCCGGATGCCCAGGCTCAGCGGTCATGGCTCACGGGCCCAGCCACTCTGCGGCCTGTGGGATCTTCCCGGACCGGGGCACGAACCCATGTCCCCTGCATCGGCAGGTGGACTCTCAACCACTGCGCCACCAGGGAAGCCCCTGTTTTCAAAATTTAGATTTATACATCAGTTTAAGCAAATACACTCATTACCACTGACAATAAGGCCTGACGATGAGACCATGTTGTAGCTCTTTTAATTTTACTTAAACTTGATTTTTAAAGAAACAGTGGCTAGATATGCATTCTATTCTGTCTCTATGGTTTGCCCTTCATAATTTTTAAATGTATCCTTGTGATAAAAATGGATTCACGTCTGTGCTTCAGACATTCAATGTTAGCTTGAAGATAAATAGGTGATGGGTTCTGTGATACACATTCAGTGACATAGATGGATGGAACACCTACCTGAGAAGATCATCTGGGTTGATGCTTGTGGGGGTCAGGTAAGCCTGAAAGGTCCCACGCTAGCCCTGGAGTATATTGCCAGAATGTAGTGTTGTGAAGCCAGTTGAAAGGAGCCAGAGTAGTAACGGGGAAATGTAAGCAAATAGGATGAACAGGGAAGGGAGGCTGACTATCGAGATTGGTGGCCAGGAGAGGCAGAGATATACAGGGTGAGTGTGAGGTGCAGCCAGGATGGGCAACTATGAACTTTGTCCAAGAGAGAAGTAATGGTTGAAAGTCTTGATATCAGTGTTTCTGAGGTGGATGTCAAGGGCAGAAGGTGGTAACAGTCTCTCTCCACCAATGCATTGTGTGACAGAAACTGTCAATTAGGCACCAACCTCTCTTCTCCCCTTCTTGCTAAGTAAAAATATCTCAAACATTAGCTGAGTACTTGAATGCCAAGAATCAAAGACTACATTACCCAGACTCCCTTGAGGTTAGGTGAGACTATGACTGTGTTCTATCAGGATGTGAGCAGAAATGTTAATGCCTGGAAAGGCGAAGTCTTGCTCTTCTCCTACAATGTTCCCTTTGGAATGGTGATGTGATGGCCAGAATGGAGCATCCATCTTGGACCACACATTGAAAGGTTCCACTGACAGCAGTAATATAAGGTGGAACGATCCAGCTCTGGGCTGCCTAAATTTTTATGAGAAGGAAATATATTTCTTTTGTGCCCCTGTTATTTTGGGTTTTCAGTTGTCTGTAGTCAATACTAAGTAATACAGGTGGAGAGGAAGGAAAGAATGACAGCAAGAGTCAGGACTACATTGTTTTCAGATCCATAATTGTCATATTTTCTTTTCCTGGTTTCTCTTGCTTTCTTCCTTCTCAAAGAGTAAGGGAATGAAAACATGATGGGAAGCCTTGGATTGACCTGGAGAGAAAGGGCTGAACCAGATGGAGTTTGCAGACTTATCGGTTATTCCTGGTATCTCAATTTGCATAGTAACAGCCTGTGGTACTAAAAGACCATCAAATTTAACAGAAAGATGAACTTCTCCTGACATATCAGGGCCACCTCATTCCTTGGTTAAACTTCAAGGAACACAGACATTTTTCCTGGATTTCTTCTACCTTTCCTCACACCTACTTCCCAGACACCAGTAGCACTCCTCCTGCCTCCAAAGTTGGGGGAAGTAGAGTGTAGTAGGTCAGCAGCTGGCAAAGTATAGCTCACAAATCAAATCCAGCCCAACACCTGTTTCTGTATAGCCTGCAGCTAAGAACCGTCCTGTACATTTTTAAATGGCTAAAAAAGAGATAAAAAGAAGAAGGCTATTTAGTGACACTTGAAAGTTATGTGAAATTGGTACTCTGGAGTCCACAAGTGAAGTGTTACTGGCATACAGTCATGCTCATTTGTTTACTTATCTGCTGGCCATTTTCACATTCCATCAGCAGAGTTGAGAAGTTGGGCCAGAGACTGTATGGCCTGAAAAACCTAAAGTGTTTACTCTCTGTTCCTTTACTGAAAAAAGATTGCCAACCCCTGTAGTAGATAAAAGCAGCAGATTTGGTTTAAATCCTGGTCCTATCACCGACTAGCTGAGTTGACCTTGGACACATCTTTTAACCTCTCTTATCTTCAGTTTCCTCATATGTAAAACTTGGGTAATAATACTTTTTTTGATAGAGTTGAGGGAGAAGGAAATGAGATAAACACTTAGGAGGTTGTCTAGCTCAAGGTATGCACTTAAATATGATAGCTACTCTTATCTCAAATTCTCTACTCCAGGAAAGCTTGTCTTCTATGAAGATAAACTTTCTCCCTGCACACATGAAAAATTTTTATTTCAGATATAAGTCTGAGTAGTTAATGTTGATTGTAGATTAAAGCAAATGGCACTAGGGTGTAACCCATATACCTGTGCCTCCAAGAGTGTTTTTAAATTTCAACAAGAGCTCTTGACCCATGTAGATCTCCATTTGATAAACTATATTGATGGTACATCTGCTGAACTGTGGGTTCTTGGATATTTCTGGTTTATCCTGAAAGCTATGACTGCACTGGTCCTCAGTTACTTATGTGGAGCTTGCTTCTCCCCAACCCCCTTTTTTAATGCCTATATAAACTGACGACATCGTATATTCATTCAGGAAGTATTTATTAGGCTACTACTATGTGGATGAGCGGCACCGTGCTAGGTTCTGGAGATAAACTGTAAAAGTGACAGTCATGGTCCCTGTCCTTGTGGAGTTTACTGTGTATAGGAAATGACAGATAAAACCTTAGGGGGAAAAAAACCTTTTATGGTCAGTTAGGTGATGAATAGATGATTTGGGTGGAATATTATTCATCACTGAACTGAAAAGAAACTTAAGAAGTCTTGATTGATATTTAATTCTGTATTCTGTTATTTCTACTGGATCACCTTATGACCATTATAGGATAGCAAGTCTTACTAAATTGTCTTATCTTTTCTCTAAAGATCGTTCTTAGCTAGGTTGTAAGAATATTCTAGTGTGCTTAGATAAGGAAAATTTTTTAAAAGCACTGATATAATAGTTTTATTGAATGGTAGGTAATATAGCACTTGATGAGATATTCTACACTTCATTTAAGTTAACAAAGCTGTTCTTGGAGCAAACCACGTGGTGGGAATGATTTTCTTCAGGTCTTTGAACTTGGTCTTCCCATGGAATAGAGTGCTTTTGCATTGTACTATTTGGACTCTCAGTCTCACAGAAACCAAGCCAACACACCAACATGGCATTACCATATTTTTGTGTATCAAATTCAAGGTCGTTAAATAACTGCATTTTAAAATCATTAAAATATATTAAATTTTATTCCAATTTGTTGTAGTCAGATTAGATGAGACCGTTTTCTTTTAATGCACTGACCTGGAATTCTTTTAATAATTCATTTTTTCTTTTTGGTGAAACTTTTGGCAGTACTAATGATAAAAATAGTTGGAATTCCATTATAATATCATTGGTGTCAGAAAAAAAATAGGAGAAGAGGAAGACTCTTGAGAGGCACAATTAAAAAAAATTTTTTAAGAGGATGCTTCTGTAGTACATGCTATGTCTCTTTCTAGTATAATCTCCCATTATCTGCCTGAGAAATCCTAGCCTCTTTCAGGACTTAAAACATTACGTCCTCTACAAAACCTTCCTTGTCCCATTTTTTTCCCTGGCAGAGTTGGTGTCTTTCTGCTCTGCAATTCTGTTACATTTCATTAAAGTGTTCCCCATACTGCAACTGTATTTATATGTTTATACATCTGTCTCTCCCATTAGACCCTGCTATTCCTCAAACATATATACTATATCTTGTTTATCTTTGGGTCCTCTGCATCTGAAACATTGCCTGACACTTATCAGGGCTCAGTAAGTATTGGATATAAGGAAAGGACCTGATAGGAAATCAATGCTAAATAGAGTTTGCCCAGGGTTCCGCTTGTCAAGATAAAGATCTAGGTCTCCAAGCTGCTCCTCAGATGAGGACAGGGTCCCAGATTCCCTCACTCACATCCACCATAAATTAAATCTGTGACTGGTACGATTTAATTCTAACTCCCGCTTTCTCCACACCATTCCATTCATCAAAGGCTCCCATCGGTGTTTGCCATCCAGAAAGCATCAGAAAAATTTCTCATTAGCTGATAATCTTATTGCCCTTCATCCTTCCCTCCCCTAACCACTTTCTTTACTCTTAGTGGTTTTTGTCTTTTTTATACTTTCTTATTTTAGTGGGGTCTTGAGAATGAAAGGAGACCAAACAAAAATGCTCTATATACCCACATAAATTAGAAACTCTTGATTTTTAAAAAGATAAATGGAGGGCAGAAAGGTTGGGAGAACTCTTCTCACAGCATTTCACTTGAAAATGAAGGTTGAAGTAATCTTTTGTGCAATATTTGCAATTCATGTAATGTGGTATTTTTTTAAAAAATTGATATAAATGTCATGTTGTTAATAGAAGTTCAGTGCCCACATAAAGGAAATGGGGGTAAACTGAGTTCATTTAATTCTCCACCAGCCAGTGCTAACCTGGCTAAAGTGTTCATTTCAACAGGCACGCATCCAGATGGAAACAGACAGGATGAAAAGTCCAGGAATAATGCCATATAATGAAAAGCTGAAGAAAGAGATGATACGGTGTTAGAAAGCATCTGACTTAACAGTCCAGGATAAGCTCTTTCTAGTATTTGAGGAGTAAGCAGGCAACTTTGGAAACAATTTAGACTTTGAAGTGCCAATGAACTAAGTTTTAAGCTTACTTATCACTTACGAACTCTAGAAATTTGGTTCAGTGAGTTAACCTCTGTTAAGAACCCATCGCCTTATTATAAATTGAGGAAAGAAAACCTTTCATTCCAGGGTTATCTTGGGTATCAAAGGAAATCAGGTTTGTGCTAGATCAGCTCTGATCTAATTCAGTACCTGGGCACAGATGCATTACCTAATTTAATTTTCATTAAAACCCAGTAAGCAAGCATTGTTCTTTCTGATTTACAAATGAAGAAACCGATACTTACAGAGGTTAAGGAACTTGCCCATCTTTGTAAATGTGGTTCTACGTAGAGAGTAGGCCTTCGATAAACAACAGCCCATTATTAGCACATGAATGAGGAAGAGGCCTTATTCTAGGTTGTTCCAGCACATGGCATTCCAGCCCATGGAAATTATCAGCTCAAGGAAAATTCTTATTACATTTTAGAGCTGTCTAGCCGTGAAACAGTTTTCTCCAAAGCTCGGAAAACTCCTTGTCCTTTGATATGTTCACACTGGGGCTGGGAAGAGAGTTTCAGAGAATCTGGTACTGAGATTTCCTCACTGAGTGGAAGGCAAGACTCCAAGGCATGTAATTGTCTCCAGCTGCTAGCAATTATGCCATCTAGACACCTGTTACCCAAAAAGATGCACAGCCTGACAACTATGTCGTTCTCCATTCCCTCACCCAGCGGTATCTTCCTTAATAACAGTGTGTCTCTACATGTGGTAATAGCATATCATTTCTTTATTTGTTACATTGTATTTTCTGTCATCCAGATCAGAATGAAAGCTCCATGAGGCCAGGGACTGGGTCCTATTCCCTGCTGAATCCCCAGAGCAGGGGCTGGCCCTCATAGACACTGGTGAATATTTGCTGAATGACTGACTAATGAATGCCCCAAACCATAATGGAAAAGAATATAAAAAACAAGAATGTATACATATGTATAACTGAATGACTTTGCTGCACAACAGAAACTAACACAACATAGTAAAGCAACTATACATCAAGTAAAAAAAAAAAAAAAAAAGAATGTCCCACTTAGATCCTCAAATCTATGTATGGACTTAGAAACACATCTTCTCTCTTGCTTGCTCTTTTCCTGGGAATCCTTCATTCTGACATGATACCATCAGACTGCCACGGACACATTTCAGATGATCCAGTGTTCCCCATGAGGAAGGAGTCCTCCAAAAGAGTCCCCTTGCCATTTTGTGAAAGACCTGAGATCAACTGCTAGTAAACCTGCCAAATCCTGTGCCTGGTACTCTAGCCATTTAGCAGTCCATTTGCCATTGCCATGAACATATGGAAATCTCTCAGGTGTCAACCTACATGGGGCAAAGAATATTCTCATCCAATGTACAATTCCAAGGACCATGATACTGAACAAAGAAAAGAGATTGTTTTAGAGAGAAATGGCAAATGAGAAGAAATAAGTAAAAATCCATTATTGGGAGCATTACATTCCACCCCTGATATTTCCTCCTGTGAGGAGGGACCTCCATTAGGGAGAAATACTCCTAGCCTTTCTCCTCCCCCTAGCTTATTTATCACTGGGAGAAGAGAGTGGCTTTTCTGAGTGGTATATTTGGGAGAAAGAACCCTTCCTTCCTCTTCTTCTCTTAGGAGATGGCTGCTGAGAGGAACTTGTGCTCTGGTTTGTTCTTTGTCAAATGGTCAGCTTAGCAGTCATGGCTCTGTTCTTGGGGGAAGACTTGATGTCGATCCATTCATTTGTTTGGCTGCATTTTGTCTCTTTTTCAGTTGGTTCTAAGCTTGAACGATAAGAAGGGACAGAACTGATTCATCCCTTCAGATCCTAATAAAATTGAAAAGCAGGACCAAAATATGGTTAAAGTTCTCTCTCTCACCAGGTGGCATGGGACAAGAGAGTTGAGCTCTCTTAGATTTTCCTTTCAGGTCTAGGAAAGTGATGGTTTCCCATGTCTGTTTGTCTCTGTGTTTTTGAGGTGGGGATTTATTGAAAATAGGGTACCAAGGGCTCGAGGATATCTCCTGGAATCTAAGTTAAAAAATTCAGGTGATAGGTAAGGAAGTTACAAATCACTGCTCTCTCCATTGCCAAGTGTGGTTTGAGAATGCCCATGGCCCATCTTGAACTCCTGATAAGAATCTCCTGAGACCTCCAGCATATAGCCGATAACTTAATATTTTCTCCAACTCTCCCCTTCTATGTCTGCGTCTCCTCAACCGAGGCTATGAGACTTTGAGTCCTGTTACCATCAGCCTAATTGTTTTGCTTTCTTGATCAGATTGCAAAGATGAGCTAAATTCTAGTGGGATCTAACTCTGATTCACAATTGTGCATAACATTTTGACTTTCATTAAACCCTCAGAATGAGGACAGTTCTGATGGTCCCAGATGACGATCTCATTCCTACATCAAACACGTGGTCAAGATGAGGACCCGGAGAGCTTCCTTCTACCCTTTGTCTTGCAGCTTGACTTCCAGTCTCTTCCAACATCTTTGTCCTCTACTGTACTGAATGCTCTGCAACCTGGGATACTTGGTGGACACTAATTAACTTGCTTTAGTCCATCTGCCCCTTGTCTCTTCCTGTACCTAAGTCCAAATCTCCTGATCATTTCTTTCTGTTGCACATCTTACTACTTATTTTAACCATTCTCTCCCTGTATGCTAGAACCACAACGATGGAAGTCTACATAGAATCTATAGATAAAAAATCTATTATTCCTGCCCCATAAGAATAGGAAGAAATGCTTGAGATAATGGGATCGGTAAGGGGTGAAGGATCAAATTCATTAAGCTGTATGCTTATAGTTTGTGCTATTTTATTTTACTTTTTACTTCAATCACTAATATTTCTTGCTAGTTTGTTTTTAAGGTCGGAAACAGACAGTTGCAAATAGGACTGAGCTATTCACCGGGAAGGGTGGAGACTGAGGTATACAGAGGTAAAGGAAGAAACTCAGTGATTAGATGCGTGTCAAAGGTTGTTTTTTTTTTTTTTTTTTTTTTAAGATATACAAAAGGCAAATTTTTCTTAATTACTAATTTGAGCCCGAATAGAAAGATAAAGGCAAGGGTCCTGACAATCTTCACAGCAAACAGCAGGCCAGGCACCATGGCTGGAAGCACAACTAGCTCTCAGAAATGAATTTGCTCGTTTACTGCCTGGGGGCCTAGGTACTATGCCATGCACTTTATATACGTTGCCATGTGTAATTTTCACAACCCTCCTGTGAAGTAGGTGTCTTCTTTCTCCAAACAGGGGAAGAAACTGAAGCAGAGAGGAAAAAGTAACTTGCAAGGTCAAAGGGCTTGTGAGTGCAGAGGCTGGACTTGAAGGAGCTCTGCCATCTCTAAGGCAAGAAGCCTCGCACCATACCCTTCAACTGATCCCCCTACCTCCTGGGGTTCTCTCATTCATCTTTCTTTTTAATTGAAATACATTAAAATATAACATTGTGTAAGTTTAAGGTGTACAACATGTTGATTTGATACATTTATATGTTGTAATATGATTGCCACTGTATCTTAGCACCTCTGTCACATCACATAATTATCATTTCTTTTTTTTGGTGACAATGATTAAGATCTAGTCTCTTAGCAAATGTGGTGATTATACTACAATATCACTGTCTGTATTCAGTCTCCAGAACTTATCTGTCTACTAGTTGTAAGTTTGTACCCTTAGACAACATCTTTGATCCATTCAATCAACCACTACAGATTCCTTGCCCCCTGGAAGGTCACAGCCTGGTGTTCCACAGGAACAAGTCAGCCAACAGTCACTGGTGGGGGGACTGGGACCGCCCAGTGCTCTGGGGGTGCTGTCTGCTGGCCCTGATAGGTGGCGGCACACAAAGCACTTTCCCATGACGTATAATTTTTCCGGGGAGAGAATCCAGGAAGGGCCAAGGATGTTCTTCTTCCTTGGAAATCCCTTCTCCCTGCAAAAAGATGATCTGAACACATATGGATGAAGATGATAATGAGGCACCAATAATGAGTCTACATGGGGGCTCACAGCTTGTTGGCAAATATTAGAAACAACCTCCCTAAGACTCCAGCTAAGACATTTCACATGCTTGATTCTCCGCAGGTGGGGCATCCATTCTTGCCTGCAACAGCGAGGCAGTGAGACTTCATGACAGTTACATCTTGCTTTATGAAAACTCAGACATACAAAACTGGGTAGTTATTTGCTTTGTAAAATTATTCTGCTTACTTAAATAGTCTATGAAGATCACATAAGGCATAATTTGGATTATGGAAATTCAGTCAGACTCAAATTTGAGACCAAAACATAGAATATAAAATAATAGATAGGCCCAATCTTACCCACTGAATTGGAAGCTGGTGGTGAGAGAGCGTGACATAAACACAAGATTTTGGAAATATTTGCAACCAAGGTGCAAAGACTAAAATACATGTCTAATTGCTCTCCTGCATGTGGGGTTGCTGAGGTTTCTAAATCTGCCTTGGCATCCTCTCCTGGCCAAGAACAGTGACATTTTCACCCCTTGCCATCTCACCCTCTAAAATCTGGGGCAGCTAGCAATACTATCCACTCTAGAGCTGGGGAGAAGCAAGCCCCATCCAAAAGGCACAACTGGGTTATAACCTCAGGAAGTCTCAGATAGCTGCTTAATTTTTTAAAATCCACACTTAACCCTTGGGCCCCAGGCCGGCACTGGTTCAAAGCAAGGGCACAGAGGAACCATCTGAGCTGTTTGTGTTGCTGCTACTTCGTGAGGATCAGATGAACAGATCACAGCATGCCCCACACTGGTCATACCCTCTCAGCAGGAATTTATTCTCGGCTCTGTTTCACGGATAATAAAACTCACCACTGGTTTTGGGACTGGAAATAGCACATGCCCTTTTTAGAACCTACAAATGGCTCCCAAGAAGCTCATGTCAAATAAAAACCCTGAGCCCCATTTGGAAGATTTTCCAGTGTCAGATCCCCAACCTGCTTATCCATCCAGATAAGGTGTCTTATTTCTCGATTTTATGCATATACTCCTCAGGCCTAGACAACACTACCAATCTCTCCTTTGAAATTAAGCTTTTCTCCCTCCACCATCCTACTAGGAGTTGACTGTCATGAGAACAATGACAACATCTGTCTATTTTTACTTACGCTTGTATCTGCAGTATGTAGCCTGCTGTTTGAATCACGCCCCCTGTGACTGTACCACCAGACGTTAACACAAACTCTAAAGCCATGGTAATTAAACCAGTGTGAAACTGTTGCACAAATAAACAGATAGATTCCTGGGACAGAAGAGGTAGCCCAGAAACAAACTGAAGGATACATAAAAGTGTAGTGCTGTAATTTGTTCATTTCACACATACTTATTGGGCAAGTGCATGCACCATGCATGACAGTGGGAAAAATTGGTGACTGAGCCAGATATGGTCCTTGCCCTAATGAAGCTACCAGTGGGTCATGGGAAAGCAGAGTTTAAATGGATAGTTTTATTTGTAATAAGTGCTCAAAAGGGATGGATTTTATGCTCCCATCTTAGGAACTTTATAGTGATTGCTCTCTCCATTTGGAATTCTCCTTCTCTCTTTCCCTAAGATAATGGCAGGGCTAGTCCCTCATTTCATTCAGACCTTTATCGAATGTCACCTCCATAGAGAAACCTTCTGTGGCCACCCTTTCCTAAAGATCAGTGCCCAACATCCTCTACATTGACCCTCTTTATTTTTTATTTTTTGATTACGCTTATCTATCTAATAGTATGTTATATAATAGTATGTTATGTAATGTGTTTTGTTTGTTTGTTTGTTGCCTGTCCCTGCCCCTTGAATGAAAGCTCCCTGAGAATAGAAGCATTGTTCACTTTTGTATTATTCCCAGTCCCTGGAACAGTGCTTACCTGGGTGGGGGAAGATATTGTTCGAATATATAGTAAGTGAATAAGCATTAACTTGGTGAGGAAGAGGCTTTCCAATCAGCAGAGAAAGCACACATTAATCAATACATGATTCGGGGATAATTAGTTTTCCATATACCTCTACATTGATCTACAATGATCAATAAATGCTAGATAGGTTGCTTAGTAAATTTATTAGTGAAGCATATATGAAAAAAAGGAAGACAAGTCATACATGTATAGCCAGATGGCTTATCACAGAGTGTAACCATCATCCAGATGTAGAAAGAGAACATCACAACTCAACAGAGGCAGCTCTCGGGATCATGCCAATTATAGTGACCAACCATTCAAGTTTGTTTGGGATTAACCCAGTTTTAACACTGAATGTCCTGTGTCCTGGTTAACTTCTCAGTCCCAGGTAAATCAGGACAGTTGGCCACTTTATTTCCAGTTCCCACCCACACTGTTCTACCAAAGTCTCCTCTCTCCTGATTTCTTTTTTATTTTTCTATTTTTTGGCCACACTGTGTGGAATGTGGGATCTTACTTCCCTGACCAGGGATCGAACCTGCATCCCCTGCACTGGAAGCGTGGAGTCTTAGCCACTGGACCACCAGGGAAGTCCCTCCTGATTTTTAACACCATAGATTAGCCTCGTCTATTTTTGAACTTCATATAAATGAAATCAAGCAGGTTTTTTGCTCATTATTTTTATAGGATTAATTCATATTTTGCATGTAGAAGGAGCTCATTCATCTCATTGCTATAAAATATTCCATTTATTTATTCCTCCTGCTATGGATGGACGTTTGGATATTTCTAGGTTTTGGCTATTATCAACAAAACTGTTGTGAGTATTCTTGATCATCCCTAGTGGTGAACCTGTGTTTGCATTTCTGTTGGGTATATCTATTCCTAAGAATGGAACTGCAAATCATTAGTACAGCTTTCTGAAGAAGTTGTACTAATGTATATGCATTCCACCGGGAATGTATGAAGATTCCAGTTTCTCTACAATTGACCAATATTTGGTAGGGTCAGTCCTTTTAATTTTACCTATTCTTCTGAATATGTAGTGGTATCTTACTGCGGCTTTAATCTGTATTTTCCTAGTGATTATTATATGTTTTTAAAAGTCACTGTTCAAATTTTTTGTCTGATTTTCAATAGATTTTTTTCTATTTTCTATTATTTCTATCGATCTTTTCCTTATTCTTATATTCTGGCTATGACTCTTTCGTTGGTAATATAGATTAAAATATATTCTTCAAATCTGTGGCTTGTAGTTCCATTCTCTCAGTAATGTCCAATGTATCTGCTTTCCTTTACAAGTAGCGCCTATATTTTCCTGTTTGAGATATCTTTGCCAAAATAAATAGTCCTAAAGATATTCTTCTGTATCTTCAATAGTCTATTTAAAATTGAGCTGTGTACGTGGGTTGAGGTAAGGCTCATGTCTGGGTTTACCATGTTTTATTTTTTCATGTAAATATTAAGTTGATGCAGCATCATTATTGTCAACAACGTCCTCTTTTCACTCTGTCATAAATCAAGTGCCTTTTATGTATAACTCTGTGGACTCTTGTTCTGTTAAATTGGCCTATTGTCTATTCTTGCACTAATTAATATCTTAATTACAATGCCTTTATAATCAGTTTTGACATCGGATGGTGGAAGTATTTCAAGTTTATTCTGGCTACCTTTGGTTCTTGGCATTTCCATATGAATTTCAAAATTCAGATTCTCAAGTTTCAAAAATAAACCTCCTGGAATTAAGATCAACCCAGAAAAAATCAACACATTTACAACACTGACTCTTCTAATCCATGAAACATGATATAGTCTTCCACTTATCTAGGTTTTATTTCTGTTCTTTCAATATTGTTCTTCTGTATTGTATTAGAAGTCTTGCACTTTGGTTTATTTTTAGGTATTTGAACTTTTTGGATACTATCCTACATGGTATTATTTGGTTAATTCACTTAAAAAATTGTTTGTTGCTGGTCTATGGAATACAATTTATTTTTTGTACTGATCTTGTATCCCACCACCTTGCTAAATTTATTTACTAATTCTAATAGTGTGTAGTTTTTTTTTTTAATTTCTATGTGTAAAATCATGTTGTTTGTGAAAGACAACTTTACTTTCTTCCTTTTTAATCCAGTTGTGTTTATTTTAGGTAGAATGTGTGCCTGTATGTATTTTATTTAGTAAGGTCACAGCCTCTAATACAATGTTAAATGGGAATGGAGGGGGCAGAGTCATTACCTTAATCCTGATCTCTGATAAAAATTGTAATAATGGATCATTAGGTATGATGTTTGCCTTTGGTGTTTTGTAGATGCTCTTCATCAGATAAGGAGGCTCCTTTTTAGCTTGTTTGCTAAGAGATTGTTTTTTAAATCACGAATCAATCAGGGTTGAATTTTGTTAACTACCTTTTCTTAATCTATTGACAAAATTATTTGGTTTTTCTCCTTTATTCTATTAATAGGATGAATTACACCAATTGATTTCTGAACTTTAAACCAACATTTATTCCTAGAATAAGCTGAAAATTGGTCCTAATGTAGTATTTTTTACACATATTCTTGATCTCTGTGTGAAACAATATTTTTTGAGAAAAATTTACCTGTAATTTTCATTTCTTATAATGTCTTGCCACTTTTGAGAAGTAAAATGATATTGGCCTCATAGTATTAATTAGAAAGTGTTCACTCTATTTTCTGAAAGATCTTATGTAAGATTGTTGTGGTCTTTCCTTTAATATTTGGAACTATTCATCAGTGGAGACATCTGGTCTTGGGGTTCTCTTTGGAAGGTTGTGTGTGTGTGTGTGCATGTGTGTGTAAAACAACAACTATTTTATTACCCTAATTTTGTTGGTCAAGAATTCAGGCAAGATGCAGGCAAAAGAGACTTTGTCTGTTCTGTGATGCATGAGAAAAAATGCATTCATCATTTATAGCCAGAATTTTAGGAGTATGATTATCATTGAAGATAATGTAGTCAATCTTCTGGAAGTCATCTGGTCTTGGAATTTTCTTTGTGGGAAGTTTCTTTTTTAACTCTGTATAGAGTTCAAATAACTTTTTGAATCTTTGATTTGATGCCTTTCTTCAGTTTTCTGATGTTTTTCTGTTAACTCTTCCAACATTGCTTCTGTTCCGTTTTTTAATTCTTTTCCTTCTAGTGTACAAATTATCCAAATATTGCAAATATTAGATCTTCTTAATGTATCTCAGGTGTCTAATATAAACTTTTTTATTTAGTCTGAATTTTTTTTTTTTTTTCCCGGCACGCGGGCCTCTCACTGTCGTGGCCTCTCCCGCTGCGGAGCACAGGCTCCGGACGCGCAGGCTCAGCAGCCATGGCTCACGGGTCTAGCTGCTCCACGGCATGTAGGATCTTCCTGGACCAGGGCACAAACCCATGTCCCCTGCATCGGCAGGCGGACTCTCAATGACTGAGCCACCAGGGAAGTCCTAGTCTGAATATTTTCTACTGACCTATCTTCTGGTTCACCAATCCTCTTTTCTACTGTGTCTAATCTACTCATCTATTAATTAACTCATCTAATCCATCCTTAGTTTTCATATTTTTGGTTCTAGAATTCCCATTAGTCTTTTTTAAAATGAACTTCTCAAGCCTGTCACTTTTTTCCTGTTTTCTCTCTTGATTTTTAATCTTTAGTCATTTTTCCTAACTCCTGGAATGCATGGTAACTTCTTTACTGAGAGTCAAATATTGTGTATGGAAAATTTCAAGATCATATGAGACTCTGGCTGACATATTCTTCCACAGAGTTTATCTTTTTCTTTCTGGCAGGCAGAATTGAGTCAGAGCTCTTTAATACAGTTGGTAATTGAGTAGTTTGTACACTAGTTTCAATTTCTGCGTGGGATGGTCTATCTCTATTTAAAGTTGCTCCTAGGGTTTGTCATTTCTATGGTTCTAACTGGAAGTCTGGTGTGTTTACCAGGGCTCCATCTATTTGGTGAGCTCTGACCTTCAATATCTGCCTTCCCAGCTCTGTGAGATTACCAAAATCTCTGCTTAGCCTCTCAGCCTATTAGACACCACTTTATACTCTGCTTCTTACTTAGTCTCTTAGCTCTGAGCTGTTTTAGTATTAGTAAATGCCTCAGGGGAAAACATGTCTAGAATGTCGGATTCACATTAATGTGCTTCTCTTCTCTGCTTTTTTTTTTTTTAAAGACCAGTATCTATTTATTTCTCACAGTGATCTTTTATGTTTTGATTATTTCTTTATCGAGATATAATTGACATATAACACTATATCAGTTTCAGGTGTACAACCTGAATGATTCAATATTTATATATATTGTGAAATGATCCCAAGAAGCCTAGTTAACATCTGTCACCATATATAGTCACATTTTTTTCTTGCGATCAGAACTGTTAGGATCTACTCTCTTAGCAACATTCAAACAACAATACAGTATTATTAACTATAGTTATATGCTGTACATTATATCCCCATGACATTTTATAATTAGAAGTTTCTACCTTTTGACCACCTTCACCCATTTTGCCCACTTTCTGCCTCTGGCAGCTACCAAACTGTTCTTTTCTGCTGCTTTGATAGCTTTCCAATGCCTTCATATGGAACTTTTTCTGAATTGCAACCATTTCATGCTTTCAACTTGCTCATGCCTTTGTCTTGAACTACTGATTCTGTATGTGTACTCATTACTGCTCCTGTTGGCTTCAGATCTTTGCACTCATTCTCCCCCTTTGAGACCCACCTCACTCTTCGATTCTATTCCTTGTTACACTGCCTCAAGCCGCCAGCAATGGTGATGAGCAGAACAGATGGGACAACGTGGAATCATGAAGGTGGATGGTTTGGCAGGAATACTGGACATATTCAGCAACCTAAACATTCTCATTCACAAGGACCCAGCTTCTTATATTTTCCATCCAAATGCTTCACTGTTTCACTCTTCGTTCTCTACCCAAACCCACTCTAGTACTTCTTTCAAATGGGGCTCAAAAGACCATTTGAAGCTCATCCCAGATTATCTTTCTACCTTATCTGCATGTGGTTTTGCTTCTTATATGTCATTAACATGTGTTCAAGGGCCCATAACAGGACAACCAGGTCCAATCATAATGGTGACTTCTGCTCTACTGGCCAGATTCTAAACACTTTTTCTTCTCACTTCATTGTATGGATCTCAAGAATATAGAATTTTCATGAAATTTTACTCTATAACACTATATCAGTGTCTTCAACTTATTAATGCTTGTTCTTCTAAATCCACAAGATTAAAATATCATATTTCTACACTACATCATAAAGAATATTTATAATAAAAATTAACCATATAATTTTATCTTTAAAATCTTCTAACCTTAAATTATGTACTTAATTTTTCGCCTAGTAAATATCCTTATTCCAGTACAACAAATTCCCTTCAGTTAATGCTATCCATCAAAAGGGGCAATGACATTGAAAGAATATATTCCAAAAGACAAATCTGTCATTTTTTTTTCCCGTTGAATAATGTTACTGTGCTACTGTCCTGCCCTCCATCCCTCTAAACCAGGGCTTGGCAAATTACTGCCTATGGGCCAAATGTAGCTCTCCTCTTGTTTTCGTAGGGTCTGTGAACTAGGAGTGATTTTTACATTTTTAAATGATTACATTTTAAATGGTTCTGTAAGGCTTTGCTTTTGCCTCTGGGCCAGCAGACCTAAATCATTTATTATCTGGTCCTTTATGAAAGAGTTTTCTGACACTTTGGTTAGCCCATAATGAATCTTATGCCTTTGAGGCACTAAGTAAGGTGCCAAAGGAGGTTAAAATCACTGGTTCTCTGAGTGCGGTTGCAGGACTATAGGCTGTTTGTGTCAAGGGTCACCAGGCTGTGCTCTGCTCACTTTGAAATAATGACAAGATGATTTTCTGGAAGAGTCAAACTAAAAAATCACTTAGATTGCCTATGAATAAAGATCACTTTAGATTGCCGATGAAAAATTTTTGGGTAAAAATGTGTCCTTCACCAGAGTGATCATTGCAGTTTCCTCTCTCACAGTCACACAATGTCAAAGATCCAACTGAAAATGGAACTGCCCATTGCAGTGCACAGTCATTTTGGTTTCCATAATTAATACTCTGACAATCTCGCTTTTCCAGGCTGGGGCAGGAGTGGAACGGGGAAGGCAGTGCTTTGTCAGATGAGACATTTTGGAATCCAGTCCTTGGTTTTGTAGGCTCTGGAACGTGACTCCTTTTTTCCCTCAAGTCTGATCAGGCTCTTGGGCAATGACTCACACTAATTCAACTCGTGACCAGATGCCAGGCTGTTGATTTGCACTGGGAGGAGGACTTGTCAGGAGAGATAGGGCTGGCTATTTCTGCTGTTGGAAAAACTCTCTCTCCCCCCACCCCGCGAGGGTGGATTGCTACAGGAGGCCAAATTGAGGTTGATAGCAAGCTCTGCAGTGGACTTAGAGAGCCAGATGGTTTTTAAGGCTATTTGCATTATAGTCTCATAGTCCTTTAGCACATTTTTGCCTAAAAAAATTTGAGTTTATCTAGACCAAGGGTCAGCAGACCACCTGGTTTTGTAAATGAGGTTTATTGAAATACAGCCATGCTCATTCATGCATGCATTGTCTGTGGCTGCTTTCTGCAACAGAAACTCTATGGCCTGTAAAGCCTAAAATATTTACTATCTGGCCCTTTAGAGGGAGTCTACTGACCCCTAATCCACACTAGTGTTTTTCAAGCTGTAGCTGTGACCTATCAGTGTTTTGAAAAATCTATTTAAAGAATTATGGTCAGCATTTTATTTCAAGTAGAACAAAAAAGAATGGAACACATCAGAGCCCATTTTATTTTCAAGGTAAGTATTATTTTATGAAATGTTTGGTTTTGAATGCTGTAATGGTTAATTTCAGGCGTCAACCTGACTCGGCCAAGGGATGCTCAGATGTCTTTGAGAGTGTTTCTGGAAGAGACTAGCATTTGAATTGGTAAACTTTGTAAAGCAGATTGCCCTCCTCCAAAGTGGGTGAGCATCATTCAATCTGTTGGAGGCCTGGATAGAGCAAAAAGTTAGAAGGTTGAATTTAGTCTCTGACTGATTGAGCTGGGGCATTGATCTTCTGCCCTTGGTGTTCCTGTTTCTCAGGCCTTCACTCAGATTTTAATCTACACCCCTGGCTTCCTGGGACTCTAGCTTATAGATGGCAGATAATAAGACTTCTTAGCCTCCATAATTACATGAGCCAATACTTTTTAAAAATAAATGTATATTTGCAGCCCTGGGCTGGTGAACAGTCATTATTATTTATTTATTTATGGCTGTACCACACGGCATGTGGGATCTTAGTTCCCCAGCCAGGGATCAAACTAGTGCCCTCTGCAGTGGAAGCATGGAGTCTTAACCACTGGACTGCCAGAGAAGTCCCCATGAGCCAATACTCTTAATAAATTTCTCTGTATACCTCCTATTGGTCCTGTTTCTCTAGAGAATTAATATATATGTACACACACCGACATATACATATGGATCCTGGCTCACAATGTAAAATGATTTTTCTTACCGAGGATCATGTTAAATAAAGTTTCAGAAACACTCACCTAAAAAATGTTCTCTTTTCTTAGACAATTTTGAGAGGCACTGACGACCTATAACTTTCAAACTCCCCCTTTTACTATCATTATGATTCATAATTTTTAATGATAATATTGTGTGGCACATCATCATTTTTAAATGTCTTTCACACAGATCCCCATAAAGTTTTACACCAAACTTGTGAAAAAGGAACACTGCCCCTCATGTAGAGCTGAGAAAAAAAAAACTATGGTCCCCAGAGTTTAGCTGTCTTGGTCAAGGCCACGGTTCTTAAGGTTGAAGTTTGTTTTGAAACCCCTGTCTTTTGACTCACTAACCAGGGCTTTTCCCACCATGAACTGTCTTTCTAGAGTCTAAGAAACTCTTTTCTGCCTGATAGTTCCTCTAAAAAGGTTTTAAGATTTTCAAGATTATCTTCTTTATATTGTCTTTTATGCTGATAGCTTTGGGATAAAATGCTCTAGAGATGCCTCTTGCCAAAACCACCCCTATAACTCTCTAGAAGGCCAGGATGTGGTAGCCTCACAGTATTTCTCACCACCCTCTGCAGAGGACTTATGAAGATAAGGATCATCTACTACATGGCAAAACTGGGAAAGTGGAGTGACAATGACCCACCCAGATACCACTTTGCTTCTGACCCCCCTTCCCAGGGGTGGGGGAAATTAATTTTAAAATGTCAAATATCATAGATTAACACATATATGTAGAATCTAGAAAAATGGTGTAGATGAACTTATTTGCAAAGCAGAAATAGAGACACTGATGTAGAGGACAAATGTATGGATACCAAGGGGGGAAGGGGGGCGTGGGATGGATTTGGATTGACATATATACAACTATTATGCATAAAATAGATAACTAATGACAGACTGCATAGCACAGGGAACTCTACTCAATGCTCTGTGATGACCTAAATGGAAGGAAATCCCCGAAAGAGGGGATATATGTATATGTATAACTGATTCACTTTGCTGTACAACAGAAACTAACACACCATTGTAAAGCAATTATACTCCAATAAAGATGTGAAAAAAAATTGCACAGATAGCACATCAGAAAAACATTCAACATGACGTATTTCAAAGAGAAAAAAAAAAGGAAGGAAGATTGTATAAAGCTATCATTCACTAAAGGACTACTATAATGTGGACTCATTTATATTTACAACTTTCTGAAATAGGTACTGTCACATTTAGTACTTTGCCCACACAGCTAGTAATTACCAAAGGTGCTCTTTGAGCTCAGCTTGCCTGATTTGGGGGTCATTTCTCTTTCTGTCATATTATGCTGCTTCATCTTACTGGGGAGAAATAACTTCAGCCAAAGGATGTTAACTCCCTAGGCCTTTAGGATTCTGATACCTGAAATGGGTAGACCTTGGAGGCCTTGAAGAACAGACCTGAACAAAGTGGTCCCCACAGAAGGGCTGACTTCCACGAAGCATCCTCGTGTGCATCCAGAGAACAGCATCCACAAAGAGTAAGCCACTTGTCCACCTCCAGGTTGTCACTGAGTCAGGTGAGACCAGCATAAAGCCAGCCAGTCCAGCAGTCGAGCCTCATGGAGTGTTGCTGTACAAGACCCTTTGAGACAATGAGTTTTAAAAATGACTTCTCTGGGACTTCCCTGGGTGGCGCAGTGGTGAAGAATCCACCTGCCAATGCAGGGGACACGGGTTCAATCCCTGGTCCGGGAAGGTCCCACATGCCGTGGAGCAACTAAGCCCGTGCGCCACAACTACTGAAGCCTGCATGCCTAGAGCCCGTGCTCCGCAACGAGAGAAGCCACCGCAATGAGAAGCCCGTGCACCACAACAAAGAGTGGCCCCCGCTTGCCGCAACTAAAGAAAGCCCGCGTGCAGCCACGAAGACCAAATGCAGCCAAAAATAAATAAAGGAATACATTTATAAAAAAGAAATGACTTCTCTGCTCTGAAGTCCACTTATAATTTGCAGAGAAGGACAATTTTAAGTCAAGTCAAGCTTCCATGAAAGTACATATCCAAGAACGCACAGATACATAAGGAAGAAGAAAACTCGTCTTCTGCAGAATTCACATTTAGAAAATAGACACATAGGGTGGGATTATTCGTGTTCCAGATGATCATTTTGCTTAACAAGGATTTCCTATGGGATGATAGCAAGCTCCTCTAGTACTTTTCAAATATGACCTGGAGAGCAGCTTGGCTTTCTCTGCTCTCTTTCAGGAGTATTGTCATTTGGTAGGTAAGGTGCACTTTGATCAAGAGAGCCCTGCTAACTCTAGCCACACAGCTTTCCACGCTCAAGGGAAAGGGGATTCAACAAAATGTCAAGGGAGGAATCTGACCTTGGACCACTTGATGGTGGAGAGGTTGTTTGTCAGCGATCTTCAAGAGGAGAGCATGTGTCCCTGGAAAGACCACAGAGTAGGATGTGGCATTTTGAGGTCAGAGGTAGTCATGAAGGATGACCACGGAGCTTTGCCTCCATGACTGGAAAGGACCAGCCTGAGAGGAACAAAAAGGGTGCATGCCATGTAGATGAGGGTCACTGCAGACCTGCAGCCTACACCTCGTAACCCCACACCTCTCCTTGTGTTCCTTACAGCAAAGTTCATGTGTTCCTGGGAATCTCACCAAATCATCTCAGTTAACCTCTTGTGTTCTTCCTACCACCAGAAGCACTCTCCTTTCTCTCTTATGCAGAACTACTACTTTGCTCCTCCAGGGGGTCCTTAGCATATGTGACCTGATATTGTAGCTATTCCAGTTTGTGTCCTATCTTCTCTACTAGATTACTATAAACTTCAGGAGGGAGAGTCTGGGTCTTTCTCACCAAGTCATTTCCCATGACACCCAGCACATAAGCTGGCTTTTGTCTTTTTACACCTAGAGCAGAACACAGCCATGCAGTGGCAGTGTTTCTTACAGGAAACACATTCTTACAGGAATGTGATTCTTACAGAAATGAAAGAATCGTAGGGACCCAAAAGAGCATTTGGTGACTGAGTGAGGGTGCTGACCCACTGACCATGGAGGGAGTTGGTAATCCTGTTGGCTTCTGTAAAATGGGATAATATTCAGGCTTTGCCCCAGACCTTCACAGGATCAATGACCCTCACATCTTCACCACCTTGCAGGTTTCTCAACCTAACAACCTCAGATAACAGAGACCCTGCTGAGGGATCAACCTCATCCCGTATTTGGGCACATGGAGGTCCAGGGCTCTATGCTTAGCACTACAGCAACAGGCCAGGCTTGGGGTCAGTCCCTGCCCAATCCTGAATCTCTGGTCCAGCAACTGTGTGTTCAGTCATCTTCCTCGTTCTCTGCCCTGACCTCCAGTCTGCAAATAGATGGAGGCCCTGTCCCTGAATACCACTCTCCTTGGGCCTGCTTCGGACCTCCCTGGAACCTCTCTCCTGCTTCCCTGGGCTTCTCTGAATGCATCGATGCTGCATCTATTGGCCACTGTCTTTTTTCTGTTAGTCGCCTTGCCCTTACTCGGGTACAGCTTCTAACCTAGCCATTGGATTTGGACCATAGGGCCACACATCCTTTTCTAGAAGAGCAACACTTGTCCTTACTCCATGTTCAGATTCTGCACCTTCATCTGGTTGGCTGAGCCAACACTTGACCCCTGGTCCCCGCAGTGTGAGGTGGAAGGAAAAACAGCACTTTGGAGATCACCTGACCAGAATTTATGTTTCCATTTGGGTGTGTGATCTTGGAAGAGGTTTTTTTTTTTTTCCAGCATCTTTATTGGAATATAATTGCTCTACAGTGGTGCGTTAGCTTCTGCTGTATAACAAAGTGAATCAGCCATATGTATACACATATCCCCATATCCCTTCCCTCTTGCGTCTCCCTCCCACCCTCCCTAGTGGAAGAGTTATTTGACTTCCTTGAACCTCAGTATCCTCAACTGCAATTAATTAATTAAACATTAATTAAAATTAATTAATTAATTAATTAAACATTAATTAAATGAGATATTCTGAATTCAGAATTAAGCACAGTGCTTAGCATGGAAAGGACTCAACCAACGCTCCCTTCTCCTTTGCCTGCTCATCTAATTATTTCTCCCATCACCAGTTATAATGTACTCAAACTCAAGATTTCCTAAAAACCCCTCACCTGCCTAAAAATATACTCTTAACTATTCCAGAATGCTACCACTAGAGTGACTTTTGCATTAGATTCACAAGCAGGGGCATTATCTATAAAAGTTAAGTTTTCTGACTAGAAGGAATTCTCTTGTTGGCAGCATATTTTCAATATTTAATTTAGTGATTCAGCTGATTGGTAACCTCCATCCCTAAATTGTGAAATTTGGGGCAGGTGCCGTTCAGGGCTGAGGCAGCCTTGGGCATGGGGATGAGGTAGGTAGCAGTGGGAGAGGTAGTCCGTGTTTCAGAGCTGGAGGCTAGCCTATGGGTGGACAGACATGCCATTTACCTGGACTCACCCTGCCATCATGGTGTCTGGATGTGATGGGCAGAAGGAAAAGGAAACCTCCTGAAAGATGCCAACCATGGCCACTGCCAAGATGAAGCCAGGGCACTGTGAAGATCCTTGGCATGCTCTCGAGGCAGCGGTGGTGCTGTCAGCATTAATCATGAATAATAAAAGGCCAGAATCTTCCATGAGCTCTAGAGAGTGAGAGTTTGGAACTTTGCTCTATTTTTAATACCAATTTTCTCCCAGCCTTGCTCCCCTCTCATATATAAAGATGACCTCAAGTGCAAAAATATGATTTCACTAAAGTGGGAGAGAGCCAAAGGATTTCTAGCTGATTAGACTTGGGCATTTTTCCTGTTACCGCTACAGTTAAATAGATATTGGCAAATGGTGAAACCTGCAGGGAATCAAACTGAGTGTGGAAGAGTTTGGTCGGTTATAATTAGAAGTATACATCATTACATCACTCTCCTTTCCCCAAAGAGCAAGAGCGTGGTATTTAAAGGGACAGGGAGACACGGTACACGAACAGCCTTGACTCAGCAACAGTTGAGAGCCCCCTTATTAATGACTGTACATTTTGCAAATGTAGTTAAAGCTCTTTCTCTGTAATTTTTTCTAATGCACTTAAACCTAGTTGATATGAGTATAAGATGGTTATAGGTTAACAACAAATTACATTCTCATTTTATCTGCAGTTTTTATTGAGCCTGCAAGTGTTGATGAGAAAGATGATTATCCTGTCACTTAGGAAAAAATGAGATGAGAATATTTAGATCCCGTACATATAAAAAGACCTGTTCCTTTCTCCTGGCTCTGATGAAGGTAGTAGGAATGTAATTTCCTTATCTATAAACAACTGGGTGCAATTCAGTTGTACTAGACAGACACAGATTGAGCACCAACCCCATGCTGGCCCCCTGCTGAGAGTGGAGGGTAGAGCACTGGGAGCTTGGTGGGAAGATGCAGGAGGCTGTCTAGCTGAATAGTTAAGTGCATGGACTTTCAGGACTGACAGATTGAATTTGAAACTTCCCTCTGCTCCTTTCTGACCTCGTGACCTTGAGCCAGCTACTTAACCTTTCTAAACCTTGTTCTCCTTACAGTAACTCCCCTACGTATGAACGAGTTCCATTCTGAGAGAATGTCCATAAGTCCAATTTGTTCTTTTTTTTAAAAATAAGTTTACTTATTTATTTTTGGCTGTGTTAGGTCTTCATTGCTGCACACAGACTTGGTCTAGTTGCAGTGAGCCGGAGCTACTCTTTGTTGCAGGGTGCGGGCTTCTCATTGCGGTGGCTTCTCTTGTTGTGGAGAGCAGGCTCTAGGCGTGCGGGCTTCAGTAGCTGTGGCAAGTAGGCTCAGTAGTTGTGGCTCTCGGGCTCTAGAGTGCAGGCTCAGTAGTTGTGGTGCACGGGCTTAGTTGCTCTGCAGCATGTGGGATCTTCCCAGACCAGGGCTTGAACCTGTGTTCCCTGCATTGGCAGGAGGATTCTTAGCCCCTGCACCACCATGGAAGTCCCCAGTTTGTTCTTAAGTCCAATGAAGTTAGCCTAGGTACCCAACTAACACAATCAGCTATAGAGTACTGTACTGTAATAGGTTTATAGTAATACTTTTCACACAAATAATACATAAAAAACAAACACAAAAAATAAAGAAAAAAATTTTAATCTTACAGCACAGCACCTTGAGAAGTACAGTATTACAGTGCAACAACTGGCATAGAGGGGCTGGCATCGAGTGAACAGGCAAGAAGAGTTACTGACTGTAGGAGGGGGAGGAGGTGGGAGATGGTAGAGCTGAAGGATCATCAGCAACAGGAGACGGAGGGCAAGCTGCAATGTCACTCATGCCTGACGTCGATGGCACAGGTTCTGGTTCCTTGCTGGGTTCAATTCTATCTACCCTCCTGAAAAAAACAATCCAGTGATGTCTAGGTAGTAGCTCCTTTTCTCTCATCATAGATGATATGGTAGCCCTGGATTGCATTCTGAACGGCTGCTGCAACCTTTGTGTATTATTCTACATTCAGATCCTGTGCCTCAAAAACTAACAGTGCCTCCTCAAATAAAGAAAATCCCCTTGCCATTTCCTACATCATGAATCTCTTCAGTTCTTCAGTTTCTTCTTCTTCCTCTTGTCTCTCTTCATCCTTTCTCTGGGCACTTTCACATTTTTGAATGTTTGCAACATGAAGGTTCGTATGTAGGGGACATACTGTATTTGCAAAGTGGGAATAAAACTAACGTCTAGATTAGATCTAACAGTTTTTTTGGTTGCAATCTTTTGGATTTTCTATATATAAAATCATGTCACCTGCAAATAGAGACAATTTTACTTTTTCTTTTCCAATTCTGATACATTTTATTTCTTTTTCTTGCCTGATTGCTCTAGCTAAGACTTCTGTATCATGTTAAAGAGGAGTGGTGAGAGTGGGCACTCTTGTCTTGTTCCTGAACTTAGAGGAAAGGCTTTCAACCTTTCATCATTGAGTATGATGTTAGTTGTGGGCTTGTCCCAATAATATATGGCCTTTATTTTTTTGAGATAACATTGTCACTGGGTCCATCTTGGAGAAAGCCCCTATGGTGGAGGTGAGTATGCAAACAAGACATTCCAATATAACACAGTAAATTCTATGGTAATGTTATACTGTGTCACACAAGGACCACTGTGGGGCTTAGGAATTAATGCTCAGTTGCCTGGACCCAACACCTGAGTTGGGTTCTAAAGGAGGAAGAAGAGATAGTCGGATGAAAAAGGCATCATAGATGCAGGGATAACTCAGGCAAGAGCCAGAGGCACAAAGCAGCACAGGGGATGCAAGGAGATGACCAGTGGAGCTGGCCTACAGTTCTCCTGGGTGCTGTGACGCTGACAACAAAGAAGAGTGATAGGAGGGGAGCAAATAGAGGGGCAGAGCGGGGCCAGGTAAGCAGGACAAAGTGACAAAGCAACAACAATCTAAGCTACTAAACATTTGCTCGTTTAACACTTTCAAGACTCAGAGGTTTTGATAGAGAGCGAAGCTGCATGATAAAGACAAGAAGAAGGAGGCTTCAGTTTTCTTGAATTTTTCAATGTAGAGCTGTGTTTACAAGGCCCTGCATGATCATTAATTTATTCCTTAATTTATTAGAAGTCGGCAAAAATGGGGCCATAGTTGATGTCTCAGCAGAGATGCATGGACCAGGCAGGGACAAGAAGATAAGAGGGAAATGCAGACTGTACCTTCCTGGTCTTAGGCAAAGTGCCAGGGCTGGGAGCCTGTCTTTGGTCTTCCCGGCTGGCCAAGGGAGATTCTGTGTGGCTTGTCTTCCTAGAAATTAAAGGGAGAATGGGGCTGTGAGTAATGAGGGAGGGGGTTTTCAGACTGTGGCTTCCCTTGGATCTGTGGGTAGATGGAACTTCCTTCAGGCCCAAGAACATGCTGTGTGAGGGGCCATTGGGCCACAGAGGAGTGGACACAGGAGGAATCTTGAGGCTTAGCCCCCCAGTGGCTCATCATCTTGATCTCATCTGAGAAGAAGGGAGGTTCTAGCAGAATTATTATCTTACTGATCTTAAAGTATCAGAAATTCTCAAAGGAAAGAAGCGATATACATATATGGGAATACTATATAATTTCTATATAAATATTATCTGAATGGAAAGTCTTTAAAACATTAAGAGGTTATCTGCATATGCATTACAAATAGCTGCAGATAAAATACATTTAACAAAGGGCGATGTGTGAGTATTCTTTTGGTCAGGATTGACCCAAAAGTGGGGAAAAGAAAGAACTGTGGTAGGCAGCCTTGAGCAACGGACCCTAGTGAGCCCTGCCTCCTGGTATTCACACCTTTGTGTAATCTTCTCCCCATGAGTGTGGCCTGGACGTAGTAGCTTCCTTCTAACGAGTAGAATATGGGAAAACTGAAGAGATGTTAATTCTGAAGCTAGGGTATAAAAGAATGTGACTTCTGTCTCTCTCTGTCTCTGAAGTTGGCTTCCATGTTGAGATGCCCATGTGACAAGGGACACAGGATGGCCTCCTGCCAACACCAGTGGGGGAACTGAGGTCCTCAGTCCAACAGTCGCAGTAACTGTCTTAATCAGGTCGTTAGATGACTTCAGCCCTGTCTGATACCTTGATTGCAGACGGTAAGAGACCTTGAGCCAGAGGACCCAGCCAGGTCACACCCGGATTCCTGACCCACAGAAATGGTGAGATCAAAATGTATTACTGTAAGAACCCTGGCAGTCCAGTGGTTAAGATTTCACCTTCCAATGTAAGGGGTGTGGGTTCCATCCCTGGTTGGGGAGCTAAGATCCCACATGCCTTGTGGCCAAAAAACCAAAATATAAAACAGAAACACTATTGTTACAAATTCAATAAAGACTTTAAAAATAGTCCACATCAAAAAAAATCTTTAAAGTATATTGCTGTTATAAGCTGCTAAGTTTGGGGGTAATTTGTTATGCAGCGTAGATAACTAATAAAGGAACTAACATTAATTGAGTAATAACTTACATAGCTTATCTTACTTTGTTCCCTAACTTCTAAGAATGCTGTACGTTTAAGAACACACAATATTTAAGAAACTTGCCAAAGATCCTCAGCCAGAAGGTAGCAAACCAAGATTCAAACCAGGACTGATAGGCTCCCAGTGTGTATGCCAAGTCTATGATGCCAAGTCAAAAGGAAAGCATTCTCCCAAATCAAAGTTTGTCTGGGGGAATCAAGGATGCCCTTAGACATGAGTCTAAGGCCTGCATGCCCCCAAATATCTCTCCTGCTTCTTTTTCATGCTGTCAATTCCATGAGTCACTTTGGGTTAAAGTCTTGCCCCCAAACAGGCACCATACAGACCATGGAATTTGATTCTATGCAAATCCATCACCTCGTTTTCACCTTGGTAGGAGACGGTAAGCATGAAGTTCTGAACAGGGGAAGGGTGAGAAGATAACACATACCATGTGGGACTGGTTCAGAGGGAGGCACAGGTGGGGTGACAGGGTGAGGGAAGAGGTCCCTCATGTGGGTTATCCGAGTGCTAGGATGCTGTGGGGGGCACTAGACTCTGACAGGCTTCTAGCTGGAAAGGACTCACCAGTTAATTTAGTCTTAAGCTGTTGCAGGAATTGACTCTAATAGACATGCAGCCTCAACCTGAACCCTTTCAGTAAAGGCGGCTCACAGTGTCTTTCTGTGTTCAATATTACAAAAATTTTTCAAGTGCAGAGATATGTAATATATTGATAATAATAATATAATAACAGAAATAATTAAAAGTATGTATCCACTACCCACCTTTGTTAAACTGCACTATTTTTCCATATTTGCTTCAGATTAAAAAAAAAAATTCAGTTGAAGCCAAAACTCCCTTTGTAACTGCTCTAAAGCCATTCCTTATCCTACTCCTGAAATAACCTTCTAGAAGTGGGTGCAATCATTCCCATGTACATTTTTCTACTTTACCATATACACATGTATACATGCACAATTTATTATTTATTTTCGCATGATTTTAAAGTTTATGTGGAGAATTCCACATTGTATATAACCTTTAAAAATTTTGTGTTGAGAATTTGTGTTGAGGTTTGTCCACATTGGTACATAGTTCATTCACTCTAGCTGCTCTTTGCTTCCCATTCTGTGAATGTTCTACATTTTTGGAACACGGTCTCCTGTCAATAGATATATATGCTTTAAGATTTTTCTTTATTTTTTGGTTCTTTTTATTTCGCTATTATACACAATTCTATAATAATATTCTCCTACTTGGCTCCTTGTACACGAGTAAGGGTTTCTCTGTGGACAGGTAGCCTTGCCAAGGTATAGAATATCCACGTTTTTAGATTATTACATATTGCCATAGTGCTTTTCAAAGTTGTACCATTTACACTCCTACTTTCAACGTCTGAGAGTTCCTTTCACACTCTGTCCCTCCACCTCTTCTTTGCGTTAAGTGGTTTCCTGATGCAACATCCACTGTAGTTTCCCTCTGGCTACTCCCTGGTTGGCCAAGGGCCTTCCTAACTATGGCGCTCAGGACTGAATGAGATGCACTTGGATATGACTCTATCCATGCAAAGCTTGGTGGGACTCTCTCCTCCCTTAAGCCTGTTAGTGAATTTCCTCTAAGGACCCATTAATTCATGTTAAGCAACCACTTCCTCTGTGGCTGATATTGTCCATCCTCTTACAGTCCATTAAAGCACCAGTGGCCTGGAGGCTAATAATAGTTCTATGAATCTATGCCACTAATTCCTAACTTTCTTTGGAATTGAGAACTTTGAAAGCTGTAGACACACAAACACACACACTCAGTTTTACATACAATTCCAGAAGGTTCACTGACCACTGCGCTGCTGTGTGGAGGGATTCAGGAAGAAGGATTTGGGAACAGTTCGCCTACTGAAATACATCTAAACTTTGGACTATTGAAAAAAATGCCCCAATGCCTTAAAGATTTGTAGGACTTTTAATGAAACTTAAAATGTTTTTAGGGTTAATGTTTTAATATCAAATTTCAACTATATTCCTTAATGCAGCAGGGTAGAATGGAAAGAGTTTAGACCCAGGAGTCCACAGAGCCAAGTCCAACGCAACTCTTCTTGTCTGGGTAGACACATAACCTCTATTAGCCTCAGTTTGCTCACCTGTCAAATGGACTCATATCTCAAAGGATTCTTGTGAAGGTTAATCACAATGTTTGGAAAGAATGTAATAAATATTGAATAAATACTGTTTTTCCCTGCCCTCCCTTAGCCCTCTGAATGTCACCCAGCAGATCTATGAACAGAGGCTGACGTTAGTATTTCCCTGGGCTATTGTGGGTTTTGATGAGATTGCATTGGCAACGTTTGCTACGCAGAGTTGGCCATCTATGCATATTAATTTCCTCAAAGACCATTTCTTTTGGAGGCTATGTTTTGGAGAGAAACCTAAAATTTAATTTTATTTATTTTCTGCATTTGGTCAACATTCTATTTCTGTACTAGTGAGAAGCTGCTGCTCCTTTTTACCATTGGCCCCTTGACATCTCCCCAGGATCCTTGCCTTCTCTCCTCACCAGGGCTGCAGCTGCCTCTGATGATCACAAAAGAATGCTTGGCACTGCCTGGTCAGGTCATATCATGGAAGAATTATCGTCAAGGTCCTCTCTGGGGGTTTGGGGAAGCTCCTGATTCCCCACATGTCTTTCAAAGGCATATATTGTTTCAGGCACCTGTAAAAATAATAGCCATGGATTATTTGTAGATAAATATTAATGCTTCATCCATATTGAAGCAAAGCACAAATTGAATAGCTTTATCTACATAAGGCTCCAAAGAGATTTAATAGAAATTTCCTCCCAAGTCATATATTATTTACTCTTGCTATTCAATAAAAATTCATGCCAGTTAATGGAATGCTTTTGACACCCTTCACTTATAAACATTAGAAAAAAATGTCTGGAGAGAGATTTAAATTATGATTACTAAACCTGTTCCAATTCTGTCTCTGTCAGCTCTGAAATCCTAGCCAGGACTGATTTACTTAAAAAGAGAATTGCCATTTTGAAAACATATATCGATGATGAGGAATTCCCTGCCCCCAATGACCCCAAAGCATCCCAGAATCAGCACTGAAAAAGGGACCTCAGAGGTCGGCTACCATAAGGCGCTCATTTTCCAGGTGTCCAGAGAGGTGAAGTGATGAGCCTAGGATTACCCAGAGTTAATGGTAACTGAGGAGCGAGATGGTATCAACAGACGCTATGACTCCTGGTGTGATGGGTTGGAGAGAGGAAAAATGAAGTCAAAGCTGTTTCCCTGATGTGCCACAATATCAAACAAGATTTACTCCTAATGAAAACAGTGTCAAGCAAGTCAAGTGGGGAATTTGAGGTCTATTATTTCAACACAACAAACACACAAAAGGCACACTCTGCTCTTCCTCTATATTGAATCCAGCCAAGTCATTCTGTGCACAAGTGTGATGCACAATATATATGACCTCTCTCTCTCTCTCGTGATATCTATCTATCTATACAAGGGGTGTGGGCACAACCACCAAAAAGAAAGAAAGAAGGCAGGTAGAGTCACAGGCTAAATTGTTGATTTTTCAGCGGCTTCTGATATTTTTTTAAATAAAATTTTAATACAATTGTGAACCTTTTGTTATATTACCACCAAACCATTTTAATGGAAAGAGATATGATTTTCCATCTTACTGACTTTAGTTGGCCTATGGGAACTCTGCCAATTATGTAAACATGTCAGTAATAAATCACTATTATTCATTCGGCTAGGCAGAATGTATATCTTCCCGTGAGGCCAATGTTCTTCTAAGCACCATTGAGTCACGGTCTGAGTCCCAGGAGAAGGAAGATTCAGTCTTTACCCCAAATGAGCTAATATTTAAAGCAGATAATATAAACCTGGAAGCAGAGCAAATGCAATACATGACAGAATCAAGAGTTTCAGTGATTTTGATGGCATATATTCTGAACCAAAATTATATAAAATATATATGAAGTCTTGTCACTGGGTATAAAAAAAATTACACAGAAGAGGATAGGGGAGACCTGACTCATACGGGGGGGCATATTAATTTGCTAGGGCTGCTAAGGTGCCCTGTGCCAAGGTGCCATAACCTAAGTGGCTTAAACAACATTGAAATATATTGTCTCAGTTCTGGAGGCTAGGAGTCTGAGATCAGGGTGTTACTAGAGTTGGTTCCTTCCCAGGGCTGTGAAGAAGAATCTGTTCTATGCCTTCCTCCTAGGTTCAGGTGGTTTGCTGCCAATCTTTGACGTGTCTTGTCTTGTAGAATCTCTGCCTTCACCATCACATGGCATTTTCCCTGTGTGCGTGTGTCTCAAATTTCCCATTTTTATAAAGACACCATTCACATTGGATTGGGGCCCACCCTAATGATCACATCTTGACTATTACATTTGCAATGACACTGTTCCCAAATAAGGTCACATTCCGAAATCCTAGGGGTTAAGATTTCAACATATGAATTTGGGGGGGGCACAATCAAATCCATAATAGGGGGCTTTCAAGACCTAAATTATAGTTTAGGTGATATTTATAGTTTAATTATAAAAGATTAAGTCTAGCACAATCCTTGACTATATTATTAAAATATGGTTTACAAATTCCAGTAGGAATGGTCCCACTGGACTTGTTTAAAGTACATTTACATTGTTGTGCAACCAATCTCTAAAACTCTTTGTCTTGCAGAAAAGAAGCTCTGTATCCATTAAACAATACTCCCCATTTCTCCCTCCCCTCCAGTCCCTGGTAACCACCATTCTACTTTCTGTCTCTATGAATTTGATTATTCTAGGTATTTCATTAAAGTGGAACTGTACAGTTTTTGTCATTTTATGACTGGCTTATTTTACTGACCATAATGTTCTCAAGGTTCATCCATGTTGTAGTATATGACAGGATTTTTTTTTTTTTACTTTTTAAGGCTACATAATATTTCATTCTAAATATATACCAGCAAACTGCAAACTTTTAGTATGATCTCCTGGGTACCATGAAATTTGCCTGATCCAGACAATGGACAGACCAATGTGGGTATTCTGGTGATTGGAAAGGGAAAGGGAGTCGGAGTTCATTTCAGCCTGGGTTCCCTAGAAAGTTCATTTTAGCCTGGATTTCCTAAGGAAAAGGTTTCTGGGTCATTACTAGGTAGGAAGTAAGCATCTCAGGGAGGGAGGGAGAGAAGGAGGAAAAATCAACACAAGGATGACTTACTGAGGTCAGCCACTGCCAAGTGCCACTAGATAGCAAATTCTAAGGGGCCAAGAGGTCCTGAGGATGAAGACACAGACCTTATAAATGGTCACAGGACAGTGGAATGGAGAAAGATGGAAGGATTTATCCTGGGTCCTGTCTCTCCTTGGTCAAAGACTCACTCTATGGTGGTAACTCCCCTACCTTTCAAGGTCATGCACAGGTGGGTGCCAAGGAGTGTCCTGCAGCCTCCACACCTCCCAGTCAGCAGGGATGGCCGTGATGGAGAGGAGCAGAAACAGGCAGGAGGAAGTCACTGCCAGGCTGCCCCTGCTTGAAATTAGTCAGAGGTAATGCAGAGCTGGTTGCTATTGTAGTAGCTGAAGCAAGAACGGATGAGGCTGAGAGCATCTGAAGAGATTCAGAGAGGAGTCAGGTGCAGAAGGTGAGGAATGACAAGTGACATGTGCTGGGTCCCCATAACACCCAGGCACTTCATAGGGAATATCTGATGCAACCCTCACACCAACCACAGGCATTACTCAGGCTCAGAGAGGTTAATAAACTTGTACACAAATTACAAGATAAGAAACACAGGGGCCAAGTTTGGATCCAGATCTGATTCTAACTTAGTACTTTTGTACTGAGAAATTGGAATCCCGTTCTACCTGTCAATCACGTTATAAATTCGTTTGAATTGACCAGTCCATTCTGGGTCCCCTGGATAAATTGAGTTTCTGGATGTACAAAGCAGAGGACCAGAATCTGGGATATAGTGACCTCACTGAGTGTAGCTTCTATATCTCCACCCTTTCTCTCTCAGTCTTAAAATATTTGCAAGTCTGTCAGGAGACTTGTTTGGAGCTGCTCCAGAGAGTATATATTACTGGGAGCAAATTTCAGCTCCATATAAGGTTTCATAACCTTAGGCTGCTCCAGGAGGTGAAAACTTTTGCTGTTAAATGACCTGGGTGGACCAGGGCAGCACTAATTTCCTTGAACAGAAAGATATTCTTGCTGAGTTGAAACTCTGTATGCTAAGCATTAGAGGGAAACCACATTCTCTTCTCTGGGTATAGGGCTGATTTCACTCAAGGGAGGTCTGAGTTGCTATGCCTTGTGACCTTCTCATTCTTTCATCCTTCCTCTTCTTTTCTAGCCCTTCCACCTCTTTCCTTCTTCCATCTCTTCTTCCCTCTTTCCTTTCAATTTTCTATCTTTCTATCCTTTCAATTTTCCCTCCTTCCATCTTTCCCTTTCTGTTGCAAACTTCTTTCTGTTCATCCTTCCACTCTCTTTTACCAGTTATGGCTTTTTTGGTTGTAAGCAATAGACCCAAACTCTAGCTACTTTAAGCAAAAGAGAACTTGGGGAAAGAATATCGGGAAGCATTAAGAATCAGCAATAGGGCAGAAAAGCAGACTTAGGAGCAGGACATTATAACACATTGGGCTATCAGAGCTCTTCAGAAGAAGTGAATAAAACCCAACAATTTTTCTTCATCCTTACATCACTTTAATAGGACACAATGTTCCAGCAGACTGTAGCCAGTTAGCCAGCTAAGGTATTGTGCTTTACCACCTTGGATGTGCAGAAAGTCTTCACAGGGACCTCTCAGCTCCTATGCTGGGAATGCAGGGCATTTCCACAGCACCCAGTGTATGGGGCCCAGGAGGTAAATTCCCAAAGGAAATCAAAGTATAAAAGAGAATGGATGCCCAGTGACCAAAATATTAATAAAAATTATTCTGTATGTCTTCCCCCCTTCCACCCCTGTTTTCCACTTTCCTCAGAATAAAAAGACTTGAAGGTAGCTTCCATGAGCCAGTTGCTCCTGGTGAAAGTCTGGGGCAGTGTGTTCTGACATTTCCTTCCAAGTGATAATGAATTATGCCCTAAAGTACCCTGCAATCTCTCATGTGCTTGAATACCCATTATCTCTTTGCATACTTACATTTGCTTTGTGCTGTGGGCTGAATTGTGTCCCCCAACCCCAAATTCATATGCTGAAGCCCTAACCCTTTACATCTGACTGTGACTCTATTTAGAGATCAGGCTTTTAAAGAGGTGATTAAGTTAAAATGAGGCCGTTAGTGTGGACCCTCATCTGGTAAGACTGGTATCCTTCCAAGAAGTAATTAGGACGCACAGAGACACCCCAGGCTTGTGAGGACACTGAGGAACAATGACGTGAGCACATATCTACAATGAGAAAGCAGCCGTCTGCAAGCCAAGGAGAGAGGCCTCAGGAGAAGTCAACTTGGGATTTTGGACTCTAGCCTCCAGAACTACGAGGGAATAAATTTCTGTTGTTAAGCTACCCATTCTGTGGTATTTTGTTATGGCAGCCTCAGCAAACTAATACACTCCATACGTAATGATCAGTATTGCTCAGGTAGGAAAATCTAGGCTCAGAGATGTCATGATATTTGTCAAAGTCCCAACAGCGAACCCAGATCTGGTTCCACTGCAGTTTTCTCTCTGCCTCATCATTCTACTTCTCTACTTCCCGCTACAGTTTTCCTGCTATAGGAGAACAACCCCGCCATGACGGGTCTGTGTCCTTCCTTATTGAGTTCTAATCTCTCAGAAGGTGTAGAAAGAGCCCATGGCTCTTGGTTGGCTATACACTGTGGAGGACATCACCATCCATAACTCTCAGCCTGATCCATTTCTTCTTATATTCCTCTTCTTCAGTCCCTCTAGGTGATGAAATAAGACAAGCTTTTAACTCAGTGACAACTGTTGAGAGCAGAACAGCTGACGTGGTAGTCACTCTTTCTCAAGTGTTGGCTCTCTCACTAAGAGCATTATGGAGCTTTAAGTGTATTTGATTTATTACTGATTTAATCAAGGGATCTTATTTCAATAGTGTTTAGCCATCTTGTTGAAAACAGTCATAGTAAATTTAGTGATGCCTCCACCAAAATTATGTACAACAAATAGTAATGTTATATTTAAATGGGGCCCTCGGTCAGCCCAAAAGGTACTGAGTTTATAGTGCGGGTCGTATTTCGTTTCGTAATATTATCCTTACAGGTTTAACTTCTTGCTCCCATCTAAATTCTATATTTTTAACTCGGGTGAGGCATATGCATCTATAAATAAAGAAGTCTTCTAGAGGAGGCTTTGAGACACAAGTTAATGAAACAAATCCTTTTATGTCACTTATTGTCTCCTTAGGTATTGAACATCTCAATGTCTCTTTGGCTCTGACCTCCCCTGCAGCCAATTCTTCTTCCTAACAAGCTGCCTCAACAAATAAATGTACATTTCATCTAATTCTGAAACCTTACATTTCAGAGCATAAAGTCGATCCAGATGGATGGCTCCTCAGTGTTACCATGATGTGTGATAACATATCCAGCAGGAGAATTTGTCACTCGCACCCACACGGTCCTGAAGTAGCTGGTGTGTGCCCGGCCCTGGAAGGCTCCATGTGTATTTGCACAGATGACTTCCTTAGGAATGTAGCCCCACCAGAGTGTAGAACTGGGGAGAAGTACTTTGGAATGTGCTGAAAAATTCTTAGCACAGTCATATTTTTCTTTTTTCCAGGGCAATGCTTTTCACTTAGTGCTTTTAGACCAATAAGAATGCTCATTGATTCGGACATGGGGGAGGACAAACTGCCCCAACATGCAGACGTGTAACGCCATGACCACATGCAACAAGAGTCTGAATAGCACAAGTCATATAAACAAAGGCTGATATGAAAGAAAGGTGGGCATTTGTTTCTAATAAAATAGAAGAGACTCTATTTTCTCCTGCCATGTAAATAACGTTCATTCGTGTACTCAGCACAATTTTAACTAGAGGAAATTATTGTGAGGACATTCATGTACTTCAGTAGTGAAAAAGAAGGGCTTGTTTGCCTAGAAATTTATCTAGCTGCTTATTAGCTAAGCACCCATGACGAATATTGGGAAAACATATAAGGTTATTCAAAAACTTTACAATTGTCACAGTCCAGATGTTAGGATAAACAAGCCCTTACCAGGAAATTTGTTTAATAGTGTTCCTCTGTCATTATAACTCTTCAATACCAAGTCGTCAGTGTGAGTTTCATCGTTTTCCCAGGTTTTCATGAGATTTATGTTTATATAAATATAGACAACTTTGCTTTACTATCTTATCCCATTCCCATGATTGGAGTGGTGGGAGTGTACAAGGTTAATAACAAATATCATTTATTGAGATATGGATTCTGAAGGATGGGACAGGTGGGCAGAAGAAGCCTCTTACACATAGTTCATGATGCTTGAAACCATGGAGCTAGTATAGAACCGTGTGCAAGAGAGAAGGGGTCTAAACTCAAGGTACTGGGGAGAAGAGTTGTGAGAGGTTTTATGGGTATTCATGCCCAAATAATTAGGGAATAAAATGAATGAAAACAAAGCCATGGAGATAAATGACCATGTGTGAGGCTGTTTGCTAGGTGAATACAATATAAAAGAGGAGAGAGATTTAACCAAGGGTTATGATATCTGTCCAGTGGGGGTCTTGGGGTGAGTAGGGATGGAGCATGGATGGGTCAACCCCAGAAGGCCTCCTTAAAAATGTCACAATTCAAATGTTTTCAAAATAATGTTTTTACACAAATATCTCAGCTGCAAAGTAATTTCAGACAAATTAAGATAAGAAGATAAAAGTCAGCCAAACCAAATTACCTTATGCAAAGGTAAAAATTGTATGTGTGTGTGTACGTGTGTGTAGTGGTTTCCAAAATGGAAACATGTAATAATAATTTACTAACAGCTTTTCATGTCAATAAATATATTTCCACAATGTAATTTTAATTGTTGGGTAGTGTCCAATAATATGAAATGACTTATTCGATTCCCTATTGTTGGGCATCTAGGATGTTTCAAGCCTATAATAAATAAATTTATGCTGAACATTTTTACAACTAAATTTTTGTGCTTACAACCAGGAACAAATTTTAAAAATGGAAGTGCTGGAACAAAGTATATACACAGTTTAAAATCTTTTGAGAGATATTTCCAAATTGTCCTTCAGAAATGTCATATTAGAGTTCGCTCTCACCTGTAATGTATGAGCATGCCTGCCTCCTTGTACCTCTGCCAGCATTGAATATTATAATTTTGAAAATTCTGCCATATCATTTCAGTTGAATTTTCTATTTCTGCAATTGGATGGGGATGATCCTGCCAATCCCCTCCCCGCAACACACACACACACACACACACACACACACACACACACACACACACAGAGGCATGTTTAACTGAGACAGGACCAGTGTCATCAGTGAGCTACAATATTTTCAAGGGCAGTGGTACTAAATTATGAGCAGAGGATTTATTATGAACCATTTTCAAATATATGAGGGCACAAAATGGCAGGGCCTGGAGACCATCAATACTAATTCTTATGAGTCATCTTAAGTTCTAGGCATTCTGAATGCTCACGCTTCTTATTTACTTTTGTTTCTACTATATGTGTATGAGTATTTTCAACTAACTGTCAGACCCTCATTTCCTATTGTTGTGTGTGTGTGTGTGTGTGTGTGTGTGCGTGTGCGTGTATGTGGCTGACATGTATGGAGAGGGCAAGGACAGAGACACAACTGGAATTCCAGAAAAGGGTCCAAGATGTCATAAAATCAGAGAAAACTTGGGAGGGAATTGGAAGTCAGGAGTATGGGATGAAGGGAAAAGGAGAGAATCTCTGATAGACATTACCAGATATTGCAAATATCCCATTCTTCTCTACTTCCTGGACACCTGAAATTCTGTGTTCCCCAGCTCCTTTCAGTTAGGTGGGGCCGTGTGAGTGTTCTGGTCAATGGTGAAAGTGAAAGTAGTGTTCATCACTTCCGGGTTGTAGATTTTGAATTTCCCGGGCACAATCTTCAGTCTCTCTCTTGCCCTGCCTTGGTGACATGGAGGTCCTGGATGGAGATGTTGGAATACCAGTCAAGCTAGATCTCTCAGTGTCTAGTGAAGAAGGACTCTCTGCCAACATGTGTTGGTCATATAAGTTGTCATGAGTAAGCGAAAAGCCACAGTTGTGGTAAACCACTGAGATTCTGTGGTTGGTTTGTTATTTGGTCTTCTCTAGTCTAGTTTATTAATGCATAATAATCAAGTAGTTAATTCCAACAAAGGTCATGAGGAATTAGTGAGAAAGACTCCTAAATAATTGCCTAGAAACTTTTATAGTCATGCACCGTCTGTTCAGCACTCTTTCTTGGCATCCTTATATATAAAACAGAAGCAGAGCTGCCTTGAAGGGCCTTCCTCCCTCACATGAAGAGGAGCCTCTTCATAACCGCCTAAGATGATGGTTTCGAACCACTGGCCTGAAAATACACAGTTAGCGTTGTAGACTGGTAGGAGTATTGTGCTCAATGACATCAATCCAATTTAGAAGGTGACTGTTCAAAGTAGGGTAATTGTCCCAACAGATTTTTTTTTTCTTTTTAGAAAATTGCAAATAAAAAGTTTAATTTCAGAAATTGAGCTCACCATTTATAAATACGCTAAAACACAGTCAACGTGAATTCAGGTTAATAATAGGTACAATATATTTTTTTAATGAGGACATTTCTAAAAGTTCAGAGGAAAATGAGTGACTTGTTTCACCCAGTATATTTAATTGGTTTGAAATGAGAAAGTAAATCCTTTCTAGATGTTGAAGCAAAAATTTTGAAGATATATTATTGTTAAATGGATCAGACAACTGATGCTTGATTTGTCCTTGGGATTCTAAAATATCCCAGTGATGACTGACTCTTCCCTATTAGAAAAAAAACGTCTAAACACCCAAGGCTATTCTTACAACTCGTAATATAACAAACCTTCTTTCCTATTTATAAACTGTCTCCTCTAAAAAGAATTTTATACATATTTTGATCAAGTTGGGGGTCAGTGTGCAAATTTCAAAAGATAGCTTCATAGAGTAGAGACATAAAGTAGGGCTAGTAAATCAGGGACTACTTGGCTTCTGGACTCAAGGTTACACAAGTTGGCCAAGAGTAGGAGGAAGTAATGCCAGAATGAGCCCTACATCCTTAAGGCATTAAGTGAGGTGCAAAAAAGGAGTGGTCAAGTGGACACTTCAAGGGAAAAAAATTTTAATTAAATCTTGACTTTCTTCCTATTTCAGGAAAAGAGTTTTGTGGGGGATAGTTATGATTGGCTTTTTTTTTTTTTAACCTCAAGTTAAACTCCCTGGGGCTTTCAAATAGCAGGCTGCCTGATGGAAAGCTCACAATTAACCAATTAATGTGATAGATGTGCAGAGCAGACTGGTAAAGAAAACCAAGAGAAAAGTCATCCAGCCCTGAATTAACAGGGCTGGCTATTTACATCAATCAGAGAAGTGGTTGCCAGAACTTTGTCTTAGTTTGTGCTGTGTGGGCAGCTGTAAAGGCCTGCTCTATCCAGGAGCAGGATTTTAATGATACATATTTTATAAAGAACAGCCACATGCTTCCTTGGAAACTTAGCAGAGTCAAGACCTGTGATGATAAAGTATATCTCTCATTATTGAAATCCTCAGAGGGGCTTGTTATAAATCACAAATATTTGGAGCCCTTCTGATAATACTCTGTCACATTATATTTGTTGCAGAATCAAAAGAAATTTAGGAGGTTAAGGAAATGCAAATCAGATCTTCCAAACTCTGAACATGTCTTTCTTGATTTTAAATCTTATATACCCAATTTAGGATATAACAATTAACTTTAGTATTGCAATTAAGAAAGTGTCTGAAAAAATTCCACCATGTGCAGTGACAATGCCAAACAATATATCACACCAACTACGTAGGTGTGGCTAATTTTACTTTATTTATTTATTTTTTTAACATCTTTATTGGAGTATAATTGCATTACAATGGTGTGTTAGTTTCTGCTGTACAACAAAGTGAATCAGCTGTATGTATACATATATCCCCATATCCCCTCCCTCTTGCATCTCCCTCCTGCCCTCCCTATACAACCCCTCTAAGGGGACACAAAGCACCAAGCTGATCTCCCTGTGCTATGCAGCTGCTTCCCACTAGCTAGCTATTTTATATTTGGTAGTGTATATATGTCAATGTTAGTCTCTCATCTCGTCCCAGCTTAACCTTCCCCCCCCGTGTCCTCAAGTCCATTCTCTACGTCTGCATCTTTCTTCCTGTCATGCCCCTAGGTTTTTCAGAACCATTTTTTAAAAAAATTTTTAGATTCCATATATATGTGTTAGCATACAGTATTTGTTTTTCTGTTTCTGACTTACTTCACTCTGTATGACAGTCTCTAGGTCCATCCACCTCACTACAAATAACTCAATTACGTTTATTTTTATGGCTGAGTAATATTCCATTTTATATATGTGCCACATCTTCTTTATCCATTCATCCGATGATGGACACTTAGGTTGCTTCCATGTCCTGGCTATTGTACATAGAGCTGCAATGAACATTGTGGTACATGACTCCTTTTGAATTATGGTTTTCTCAGGTATATGCCCAGTAGTGGGATTTTTGGGTCACATGGTAGTTGTATTTTTAATTTTTTAAGGAATGTCCATAATGTTCTCCAAGGAGGCTGTATCAGTTTACATTCCCACCAACAATGCAAGAGGGTTCCCTTTTCTCCACAACCTCTCCAGCATTTATTGTTTGTAGATTTTTTGATGATGACCATTCTGACCAGTGTTAGGTGATATCTCATTGTAGTTTTGATTTGCATTTCTCTAATGATTAGTGATGTTGAGAATCCTTTCATGTGTTTGTTGGCAATCTATATATCTTCTTTGGAGAAATGTCTATTTAAGTCTTCTGCACATTTTTGGATTGGGTTGTTTGATTTTTTGGTATTGGGCTGCATGAGCTGCTTGTATATTTTGGAGATTAATCCTTTGTCAGTTGCTTCATTTGCAAATATTTTCTCCCATTCTGAAGGCTGTCTTTTTGTCTTGGTTATAGTTTCCTTTGCTATGCAAAAGCTTGTAAGTTTCATTAGTTCTCATTTGTTTATTTTTGTTTTTATTTCCATCTCTCTAGGAAGTGGGTCAAAAAGGATCTTGCTGTGATTTATGTCATAGAGTGTTCTGCCTATGTTTTCTTCTAAGAGTTTTATGGTGCCTGGCCTTACATTTAGGTCTTTATTCCATTTTGAGTTTATTTTTGTGTATGGTCTTAGGGAGTGTTCTAATTTCATTCTTTTACATGTAGCCATCCAGTTTTCCCAGCATCAATTATTGCAGAGGCTGTCATTTCTCCATTGTACATTCTTGCCTCCTTTGTCAAAGATACAGTGACCATACTTGTGTGGGTTTATCTCTGGGCTTTCTATCTTGTTCCATTGATCTATATTTCTGTTTTTGTGCCAGTACCATACTGTCTTGATTGCTGTAGCTTTGTAATATAGTCCAAAGTCAGGGAGCCTGATTCCTCCAGCTCTGTTTTTCTTTCTCAAGATTGCTTTGGCTATTTGGGGTCTTTTGTGTTTCCATAAATATTGTGCAATTTTTTGTTCTAGTTCTTTGAAAAATGCCATTGGTAGTTTGATAGGGATTGCATTCAATCAGTAGATTGCTTTGGGTAGTATAGTCATTTTCATAATGTTGATTCTTCCAGTCCAAGAACATCATATATCTCTCCATCTGTATCATCTTTAATTTCTTTCATCAGTGTCTTATAGTTTTCTGCATACAGATCTTTTTTCTCCTTAGGTAGGTTTATTCCTAGGTATTTTATTCTTTTTGTTGCAATGGTAAATGGGAGTGTTTCCTTAATTTCTCTTTCAGATTTTTCATCATTCATGTATAGGAATGCAAGAGATTTCTGTGTATTAATTTTGTATCCTGCTACTTTACCAAATTCATTGATTAGCTCTAGTAGTTTCCTGGTAACACCTTTAGGGTTCTCTATGTATAGTATCATGTCATCTGCCAACAGTGACAGTTTTACTTCTTCTCTTCTGATTTGGATTACTTTTATTTCTTTTTCTTCTCTGATTGCTGTGGCTAAAACTTCCAAAACTATGTTGAATAATAGTGGTGAGAGTGGGCAACCTTGTCTTGTTCCTGATCTTAGTGGAAATGGTTTCAGTTTTTCACAATTGAGAACGATGCCAGCTGTGTGCTTGTCATATATGACCTTTATTAGGTTGAGGTAAGTTCCCTCTCTGCCTACTTTCTGGAAGGATTTTTTCATAATGGGTGTTGAATTTTGTGAAAAGATTTTTGTGAATCTACTGAGATGATCATACGGTGTTTATCCTTCAGTTTGTTAGTATGGTGTATCACATTGATTGATTTGCATATAGTGAAGAATCCTTGCATTCCTGGGATAAACCCCACTTGATCATGGTGTATGATCCTTTTAATGTGCTGTTGGATTCAGTTTGCTAGTATTTTGTTGAGGAGTTTTGCATCTATGTTCATCAGTGATATTGGACTGTAGTTTTCTTTTTTTGTGACATCTTTGTCTGGTTTTGGTTTCAGGGTGATGGTGGCCTCGTACAATGAGTTTGGGAGTGTTCCTTCCTCTGTTATATTTTGGAAGAGTTTGAGAAGGATAGGTGTTAGCTCTTCTCTAAACGTTTGATAGAATTTGCCTGTGAAGCCATCTCGTCCTGGACTTTTGTTTCTTGGAAGATTTTTAATCATAGTTTCAATTTCAGTGCTTGTGATTGGTCTGTTTATATTTTCTATTTCTGCCTGGTTCAGTCTTGGAAGGTTGTGCTTTTCTAAGAATTTGTCCATTTCTTCCAGGTTGTCCATTTTATTGGCATAGAGTTACTTGTAGTAATCACTCATAATCCTTTGTATTTCTGCAGTGTCAGTTGTTACTTCTCCTTTTTCATTTCTAATTGTATTGATTTGAGTCTTCTCTCTTTTTTTCTTGATGAGTCTGGCTAATGGTTTATCAATATTTTTTATCTTCTCAAAGAACCAGCTTTTAGTTTTATTGACCTTTGCTATCATTTCTTCCATTTCGTTTTCATTTACTTGTGATCTGATTTTTATGATTTGTTTCCTTCTACTAAATTTGGGGTTTTTTGTTCTTCTTTCTCTAATCGCTTTAGGTGTAAGGTTAGGTTGTTTATTTGAGATGTTTCCTGTTTCTTGAGGTAGGATTGTATTGCTATAAACTTCCCTCTTAGAACTGCTTTTGCTGCATCCCATAGGTTTTGAGTCATTGTGTTTTCATTGTCATTTGTTTCTAGGTATTTTGTGATTTCCTCTTTGATTTCTTCAGTGATCTCTTGGTTATTTAGTAGTGTATTGTTTAGCCTCCATGTGTTTGTATTTTTTACAGATTTTTTTCTTCTAATTGATATGTAGTCTTATAGCGTTGTGGTCAGAAAAGATACTTGATACGATTTCAATTTTCTTCAATTTACTAAGGCTTGATTTGTGGCCCAAGATATGATCTATCCTGGAGAATGTTCCATGCACACTTGAGAAGAAAATGTATTGTGTTGTTTTTGGATGGAAATTACTGTAAATATCAATTAAATCCATCTTGTTTAATGTATCATGTAAAGCTTATGTTTCCTTAATTATTTTCATTTTGGATGATCTGTCCATCGGTGAAATTGGGGTGTTAAAGTCCCCTACCATAATTTTGTTACTGCTGATTTCCCCTTTTATGGCTGTTACCACTTGTCTTATGTATTGAGGTGCTCCTATGCTGGGTGCATAAATATTTACAATTGTTATATCATCTTCTTGGATTGATCCCTTGATCATTAGGTAGTGTCCTTCTTTATCTCTTCTCTTGTAATAGTCTTTATTTTAAAGTCTATTTTGCCTGATATAAGAATTGCTTCTTGAGCTTTCTTTTGATTTCCATTTGCATGGCATATCTTTTTCCATCCCCTCACTTTCAGTCTGTATGTGTCCCTAGGTCTGAAGTGAGCCTCTTGTAGACAGCATATTTATGGGTCTTGTCTTTATATCCATTCAGCCAGTCTATGTCTTTTGGTTGGAGCATTTACATTTAAGGTAGTTACCCATATGTATGTTCCTATTACCATTTTCTTAATTGTTTTGGGTTTGTTAGAGTAGGTTTTTTGCTTCTGTTGTGTTTCCTGCCTAGAGAAGTTCCTTTAGCATTTGTTGTAAAGCTGGTTTGGTGGTGCTGAATTCTCTTAGCTTTTGCTTGGCTGTAAAATTTTAATTTCTCTGTCAAATCTGAATGAGATCCTTGCTGGGTAGAGTAATCTTGGTTGTAGGTTTTTCCCTTTCGTCACTTTAAATATGTCCTTCCACTCCCTTCTGGCTTACAGAGTTTCTGTTGAGAGATCAGCTGTTAACCTTATGGGGATTCCCTTGTATGCTATTTGTTGCTTTTCCCTTGCTGCTTTTAATATTTTTCTTTTGTATTTAATTTTTGATAGTTTGAATAATATGTGTCTTGGCATGTTTCTCCTTGGGTATATCCTGTGTGGGATTCTCTGTGCTTCCTGGATTTGATTGACTATTTCCTTTTCCATATTAGGGAAGTTTTCAACTCTAATCTCTTCAAATATTTTCTCAGTCCCTTTCTTTCTCTCTTCTTCTGGGACCCCTATAATTCGAGTGTTGGTGTTTTTAATGTTGTCTCAGAGGTGTCTGAGACTGTCCTCAATTCTTTTCATTCTTTCTTCTTTATTCTGCTCTGTGGTAGTTATTTCCAGTATTTTATCTTCCAGGTCACTTACCCATTCTTCTGCCTCAGTTATTCTGCTCTTGATTCCTTCTAGAGAATTTTTAATTTCATTTATTGTGTTGTTCATCATTGTTTGTTTGCTCTTTAGTTCTTCTAGTTATTTGTTAAATATTTCTTGTATTTTCTCCATTCTATTTCCAAGATTTTGGATCATCTTTACTCCCATTACTCTGAATTGTTTTTCAGGTAGACTGCCTATTTCCTGTTCATTTGTTTGTTCTGGTGGGTTTTTTACCTTTCTCCTTCATCTGCTGTGTGTTTCTCTGTCTTCTCATTTTGCTTAACTTACTGTGTTTGGGGTCTGCAGGTTCGTAGTTCCTGTTGTTTTTGGTGTTTGCCCCCAGTGGGTAAGGCTGGTTCAGTAGGTTGTGTAGATTTCCTGGTTTAGGGCCCTGGTGCCCATGTTCTTGTGGATGAGCCTGGATCTTGTCTTTCTGGTGGGCAGGATTAGATCTTGTGGTATGTTTTGGGGTGTCTGTGAACTCACTTTGATTTTAGGTTGCCTCTCTGCTAATGGGTGGGGTTGTGTTCCTGTCTTGCTAGTTGTTTGGCATAGGGTTTCCAACACTGTAGCTTGCTGGTTGTTGAGTGGAGCTGGGTCTTAGTGTTGAGATGGAGATCTCTGTGAGAGTTTTCACCATTTGATATTACGTGTGGCTGGGAGGTCTGTGGTGGACCAATGTCCTGAACTCGGCTCTCCCTCCTCAGATACTCGGGCCTGACAACTATCAGCCACTCAGCTCAGAAGAAAAGGGAGAAAAAAAAGAAAGAAAGAAAAAAATTAAATTATGTTATTAAAATAAAAACATAATAAAAAAAAGAAAGAAAGAAGAGAACAACCACACTAAAAAATAAATCCACCAATGATAACAAGCACTAAAAACTATAGATAAAACAAAAACAAAAAACAGACAGACAGAACCCTAGGACAAATGGTAACAGCAAAGCTATACAGACAATATCACACAAAGAAGCATACACATGCACACTCACAAAAAGAGAAAAAGGAAAAAATGTATATATTAAAAAAAAGGAAGAGAGCAACAAAATCAATAAACAAATCTACCAATGATAATAAGCTGTAAATACTAAAGGAAAATAGACATAAATCCAGAAAAAAATTACACGCAGAAAGCAAACCCCAAGTCTACAGTTGCTCTTGATGTCCACTGCCTCAATTTTGGGATGATTCGTTGTCTATTCAGGTATTCCACAGATGCAGGGTACATCAAGGTGATTGCTGCTCCTGAGGCTGCTGGGAGAGATTTCCCTTTCTCTTCTTTGTTCTCAAAGTTCCTGGGGTTCACCTTTGGATTTGGCCCTGCCTCCGCATGTAGGTCACCTGAGGGCATTTGCTCCCCACCCAGAGAGGACAGAGTTAAAGTAGCAGCTGACTAGGGGGCTCAGGCTCACGCAGTCTGCGGGGAGGGAGGGGTACAGAATATGTGGCAAGCTTGCAGTGGCAGAGGCTGGCATGACATTGCAACAGCCTGGGGCGCGCCATGTGTTCTCCTGGGGAAGTTGTCCCTGGATCACGTGACCCTGGCAGTGGTGGGCTGCACCGGATCCCAGGAAGGGAGGTGTGGATAGTGACCTGTGCTTGCACACAGGCTTATTGGTGGCTGTAGCAGCAGCCTTAGCATTTCATGCCCATCTCTGGTGCCCACACTGAGAGCCACAGCCCGTGCCCATCTCTGGAGCTCATTTAGGTGGTGCTCTGAATCCCCTCTCCTTGAGCACCCTGAAACAATGGTCTCTTGCCTCTTAGGCAGGTCAAGACTTTTTCCCAGACTTCCTCCCTGCTAGCTGTGGTGCACTAGCCTCCTTCAGACTGTGTTCATGCAGCCAACCCCAGTCCTCTCCCTGGGATCCGAACTCCGAAGCCCAAGCCTCAGCTCCCAGCCCCCGCCTGCCCCGGCGGGTGAGCAGACAAGCCTCACAGGTTGGTGAGTGCTGGTCGGCAGTGACCCTCTGTGCGGGAATCTCTCTGCTTTGCCCTCTGCACCCCTGTTGCTGCACTCTTCTCCTTGTCTCTGAACCTTCCCCCCTGCCCACAACCCATCTCTCCCATCGAAGGGGCTTCCTAGTGTGTGGAAACTTTTCCTCCTTCACAGCTCCCTCCCAGAGGTGCAGGTCCCATCCCTACTCTTTTGTCTCTATTTTCCTCTTCTCTTTTGCCTTATCCAGGTAGGTGGGGAGTTTCTTGCCTTTTGGGAAGTCTGAGGTCTTCTCCCAGCGTTCAATAGGTGTTCTATAGGAGTTGTTCCACATGTAGATGTATTTCTGATGTATTTGTGGGGAGGAAGGTGATCTCCACGTCTTACTCCTCTTTCGTCTTGAAGGTCTCTCGGTGTGGCTGATTTTATGCGTCAACTTAGCTGGGCCAGAAAGTGCTCAGATATTTAGTCAAATATTATTCTGGGTATGTCTGTGAGGGTGTTTTGAACGAGAGTAGCATTTGAAGCATTAGACTGAGTAAAGCAGATTACCTCCCTCTTGTGGATGGGCCTCATTCAATCAGCTGAAGGTCTGACAGAACAAAAAGGCTGACTTCCACAAGTAAGAAAATTTCTTCTGCCTGACTACCTTCAAGCTGGGACACCAGTGTTTTCCTGCCTTCAGACTTGAACTGAAATATTGGCTCTTCCTGGGTCTCTAGCCTGTAGACCTCGGCCTGGAACTACATCACCTGCTTTCTTAGTTCTCAGGCCTTTGGGCTTGTACTGAAATTAAATCAGCAGCTCTCTTTGTTCTCCAGCTTGCCAACTGCAGGTTTGGGGACTTAGCCTTTATAATCACAAGTTTCATTTTAAACACAATTATAAGGAATTCACCAATTCCTTATAATTAACACCTAGACAGATTTGTTATAATACCTTATAATGAATACCTAGATAGGTAGGTTGATAGATAGATAGAAAGACAGATAGATAGATTGATAGGTAGATTCAGAGATATGGAGATATATCAGTCCTACTGTTCTGTTTCTCCAGAGAACTCTGGCTGATATAGGAGGAAATGACACCATGTCAGGTTGAAGGCCAGGATGGTTTTCAATAACTGGAAAAGAGGACACTTAAAAAGTATCTTCAACTTTACATTGGATCTAGGTAACACTGAGAGTGACTGCCTTGAGGTTTGTTTCAGATCCTGCATATTATTTACTTAATTAGGATAATTTCCAAAGAATATATTCAGTGTCCATTGCTCTGGAATTAACTAATAGCTAAGGAGAGGAAACATCTGACACTTTCCTTTAAACAAGAAACCTGATGTTATCAACACTTCTCTATAGTTAAGAAGGCTGAATAAGTTTTTGCCTACCTGAGTTTTCAAGTTTCTGGCAATTAAAAAAAAGCATATTGCTGATTTATTTCACATTTGACCCATAATGCGCACCCTAGAGGTAAAGATCTGAAGTGCTTGCACTTCCCCACACCCACTGTTCTCCTGCATCTACATGCCTTTGCATATTCCAGTATGCAAAAAAAATAAAGATTCTATGATGTGTCCATGTGGAAGACACCTCTGCTATGCATCCTTGATATTCTAGCTCACATGCCATCTTCTCTGGGAGTCTTTCCTTATTCTCCAGAAGACTTGGGAAAACTCTTCCAGAGTTTCCAAATTCACTCATCTCCACTATGGGGATTATCCTATTTGTTCCATTTGTTTATTTTATCCCCTGCCTTCCCACTAGAAGGCAAACTTCTGAACACAGGATCTTATTTTATCTTTTCTATATGGTATTGCCGTAATATGAATGTTAGCACTTATTGGGCACTTATGTTCTGAAATCTTTTTGCAAATTAATTAATTCAATCTTCATGACAACACTATGGTTTCAATTTTATTGGTGATTCTACCTTAAGCTGAGGAAACTTAGGTGTGGAGAGGTTAAGTAACTTCCTTACTCTTGTTTAGATCATTCTTCTTTTCCAATTGGCTGATCTATAGAGCTTTTAGCCTAGAAATTGTCTTTGTGTAACAACTTTCTGGGTGTCTGTTGCCAGTAGGTCTGGAATTTCCTTATTCCTGAAGAATCTGGCTTTTGTTAGCTGGAGGTGAACTACCTACCCACATGAATATGGTGCTCACCATCAAATCCCCAAAGAGGGACAAGTCAAGTTCAAGGGACGCTGGTCCAGGGGCTCAGCAAGTACTTGAGAAGTTATGTTTACTTTCATTTTTTAAGCTTTATTGAGGTATAGTTGACAAATAAAAATTGTATATATTTAAGGTGAAAAACATGAAGTTTTGATATCCATATACATTGTGAAATGATCACCACGAGCTAATTAACAGACCCATCACCTCACATAGTTACCTTTTTTCTTCTTCTGGTGAGAACATTTAAGATCTACCTTCTTAGCAAATTTCAAGTGTGCAATACAGTATTGTTAACTATAGTTACCATGCTGTACATGAGCTCTCTAGAAGTATTCATCCTGCATAATTGAAACTTTGTACCTATTGACAAATATCTCCCCATTTCCCCCTACCCCCCCGCCCTTAGCAACCACCATTCTACTCTCTACTATGAGTTTGACTCTCAGATTTCACATAAGAGTAAGATCATAAGGTATTTGTCTTTCTATGTCTGGCTTATCTAATTTAGCATAATATCCTCCAGGTTCATCCATGTTGCAAGTGGCAGTATTTTCTCTCTCTCTTTTTTAAAAGGCTCAATGCTATTCCATTTTACATATATACCACATTCTCTTTATCCATTCATCCTTTGATGGACACTTAGGTTGTTTCCATGTCTTGGCTATGGTGAATAATGTTGCAATGACCACAGGACTGCAGATATCTCTTCCAGGTACTGTTTCCATTTCCTTTGGACATATACCCAGAAGTGAGATTGCTGGATCATGTGGTAGCAATTTTTAATTTAATTATTCTAAAATAAATAAATAATTTTTTAATTTAATTAAAATGGTAAGTTCTAATTTAATTGAAAATTAAACCTATTTTTAATTTTGTGAAGAACCTCCATACTGTTTTCCATAGTGGCTGAACAAATTTTATACACAATATCGAAATTTTCTATTTAATGGCAATTTTGAGGGGATAACAAAGAGGACTGGCACAGACAGAATGCTGTCTATGATAGATGGAGAGGAGAGAGTACTGGGGAGGTGAGGCCGTCAGACCCTCCTGTTCTCAGGACTGGGTTATCTTCTCCCCGCAGCTCACCTGCATCTTTTCCTGCAGTGTTCCCTGTTCCTCCCTTGATCTCCCCATGCTTCGCAGGGTCTCTGTCCCTTGTGCTCCTCTAAGGCTATAACTGAACATCTTCCTGATAGGCTCAGTGCAGTGTGGGGTCCCTCCCGAAAATGTCTTGATTCTGATCAGGAGGTTAAATGTTGGAGAGAAAACCTTGTTCAAAGAGTTTCAACCTGCTTGAACCACTGAAGGAGAAAGGTAGTTGAAATTGGGTGCCAGGTCAGGCGGCCTGGAAAAGATGATCTAAGAATCAATCTAGTTTTCCAGAAGAGTCATACATATGAGTGTGGTCCCTGACCTTAGATGGTCAAGCTCAGTTTGGAAGATTCCAGTTTTAGCTAATAGAAGCAAAGAAAAACCAAATACTTGTCTGTAGCAAGGGACATTAAAATACCTATCAGTGTTTTCCCTCTGGAAAATCACCCAGCAATCCCTAGATTTATATTATGTATCTCATCATCTAATCTGTTTTCATAGGAATAAATCTCTGAGTGAATGAATGAACTTCTGAGTAAATGAATAAATCTTGTACTAAAACAGCTTAGAGAGAACTGATGGCCCAGAAACAGGATCCTTAAGCCTCCAGCAAATCTTTGAAGCAGACTGTGATGCTCTCCTTAGATAAGGATGCAAATTACCTTTGGTGTGGCTTCTCAGAAGATGCCTCCTTTTGGAGTGGGTATAAAGTTGTTTCCAGGCTCTTGAGAAAAGAGATAATGAATACCTCTTTCAAAGAAGATGTGTACCAAATGTCCATATTGTTTTCAAGTCTCCCCATGACCAGGAAAGTAGGCAGGAGGCCAGTGAATTTTTGGATTAACAGTTAAGCAGTAGAGTGTTATAGAGATTTTCTTTTTCGTCGTAATCATGTGGGTCCAGTGTTGGCCATGCCACTCACATAACACTTGAATCGTCATTCAGTTACGTCAGTAGTTAGAAACAAAACCCAAAGATGTAGTCAGAAAATGAAAATTTGGATTCATTCAGAGTTTCATTCTCTTGTGCCTACCTGCAGTATGGTCCCCCAACACAGGTGAGCATCTCAGTTCTAGGAAATAAACAGATACCAGGAGTCTCCTCCTGGAGGAGTGGGGGCAGCTCTACCTTCACAGACCCTCCTCAGTCGAGATGCCTATATTTCCTTGCCAAATAGTTTCCACTTGCAGGTATCTCTGTGTCTGTGAAGAGAAATGCTTGTTGAAATTTTATAGACCCATATATTTCTATAAGACAAAGGAAACTGAACTAGGAGACTAATCACGTGCAGGGCTTTCTTGGCTGAAGGAGCCCGTACTCCCAGGAGAATGATTGGAACTCATTCCAGTGGGGGTCAAATGGTTCAAGTGGTTTTAAACAAACCACCATGGATATTGGGACCCCACTGAATGTCCCCTCAAGGTGAGAGGCCTTTCTTCAAAGGACACTGATGCCACTGCCTCCAGACAGAGCATGCTAGAATATGAACTTTTGTTCTGTGAGCTGATCTGGGCCACTGTGTCCCAAGGTGGGGATTCAGGGGTATCAGTAACTCCCTTAGATAATTAGAAGGGTCACAGACTCACCAAATGACCTCATCGCTCTTAAACTTGATATTCAGCACAGACTTGGGAGCATCTCTCTACTATAATTTCATGCACAGCTATCACTATTACCAGTAAAAAATGAGAATTTGTGACAGGGGCTTATTTTAAATGTCCTTACCAGTCAGCGCAGATTGTGGACCATGGGAGATGAGGGGATGCTATTTTCTTGTAAAATGTAGCTAATAAATATGTAAATCAGACTATCTTTATGCATAACCTGGCAGGGATCAGACATGAGATAACAGCCAAAAAACACTACCTTATCAATAATATTAAGTTACTTAATATCTCAAAACCTCAAACACTGGGAAAATAGCATGAAAAAAACTATTTTTTCCTGGTCAACTTCTTGGCAAGCAATATTTAACATGCCTGCCAATTCTTCCTGTGCACAAGCTTATAACTTGAAATGATAGATATGTTTTTGCCTCTCCTAAGCCACCTTGTGCTTTCAACTGGGCATGTTGGGTGACCGCTTCCGATAATTACCTCACTGTCAGAAGGTGCTTCTTCAACTGCGGTTCATCCTTATAATTTTGCTATTCAGAGGCTTGGAAGTGGCAGCAAAATCCCTCAGGCTTTTATCTTCTTCTTGAGTTCCAGGACCCCACGAGGTAGAGAAAGCCCCTTGAGTCAAGCTTCCACTGTTCCCCCATTCATCTTGACCCTCTAGCCTGCTGATGTCTGTTTCCCCTGAGATCTGTTGCCAGGAGAGCTGAGAAATAGCCTTCCTGTTAGAAACCATGCAACCCATGTTTTTGAGATATGTTTTTCTCTGGGTCACCCACTTATCCTCACCCAGCAGAGTAATCACTGGGACTCCGTGCACTCTTGGAATTGAAGGAATTTTAGAGGTCATCCAGCCAGGTTAACACATTGGATCCCCTGAAGAAAGAGCCCCAGAAAGACAGAGATGGAGCCTCAGCCCAGCACCATCCTCTCCCAGCTCTGTGACCTGACCTTGGGTGGGTTAGTTCACTTCTCAGCCTTGCTTTTCTTGGCCACAAAACTTGGATAAGATGCCCACCTTGGAGATGAGGGGAGGTCCCTGGGGTGAGGGGCTTACACAGTAAGAGGCACAAGGTAGGCACTCGGCAAATGCCAATTTCCATCCCTCATCATTTTCTGGTCCAAATGAGGAGTTTATTTTAAACTTGGCATCATATAGATGAGAAGATTCTTCCTCAAGCAGTAAACATTCATTTCATGGCTTATGATTTATATGGCCCTTTCATGTGTCTCTTTCCATCCTGGCAAGGAGAGCTGGTGGGTGTCATCCACATTTTATATATGAGCATATGGGGTCTCGGAGAGGGTAACCCCTTGTGGTTTTCCCTCATACTGTGTGCATCCTCTTAATCCTGCTCCAAGTTTTCTTTCTTTCATAGCACTTATCATTTTCTAACTTACATAATTGCTATGTTTACTGTTTATTGTCCATCTATGCATGTAGAATCTAAGCTTCACAAGGACAGCCATCTATTCTGCTTATTCCCTCTACTAGCCTGAGGACCCAGAATGGTGCCTGAAAAGTAATATTTTTTCCACTCAATATTCGATGAACAAACTGACAAAACTCATGCATTTAGTGACAGAGGAGACTCAAACCCCAAACTCCTATCTCTATGTTTCATTCATCAACGAATAAGGATGTGACACTGATTAGTATTAAAGAGTGTTTGAGCTGATTGAGATGGAGAGATGACAGGGAAGAAGAAAACAGAGAAAGAGGGAAGGAAGAGGGAAAGAGGGGAGAGAAGGAAAGAGGAGGAGAAAGTGAGCATCTAGGGAGGTACTGCACAGGGAGCTTGCAAATATTCTCTCCCCTAGTGCACGAGGGGGTATTGATACCCCCATGTCATGCCTGCCCAGCTGCTGGGTGGATAGTGTTCTGAAATGACGATGAGCAATGAGGTGTCTGTCCCCAGCTCCCTCACAGATTAGGCACAGCCCCGTCAGGCATTTCAGCTCACAGTATCCCCTTTAGAATGCCACTGTGATACAAGGGGCTTCCTACTCAGGTCAAGACATGACTCTTGGGGGCAAGAGGAGCAACATGTTTTTTAACTGCGCAAACCCAGGATTGCATCATTCTGTGTGTGGGCAGTGCTTAGAACTGGCCCCAGATGTGGGTGCCATCATCTTCCAGGACAGATGCAAAGCAGTCACTCTGGGGACATTGTGGTATCTCTGTGTACTACTTAGAAGGAAAGACACTGGAAGGTCTGATCAGGAAAGGAGTGAAATTGTTTCCCAGAAACTTCAAGAAAGTTCCAGAGAAAAGGGAAGTTGGAGTTTAAGCCATTTTGAGTCCATGTAGGCTGCTTTCTGAAAAGGAAAGCTCATGTTCCACCACCCCACACCCAAAAGTCTGGTCCCAGAAACAATTATTTGACTAGTTATGGAGACTTCTTGTGCCCAAACCACTGTGGGAACATTTCCTGTCTTCCTTGAGTCAGCAGATGTCAGAGCAGGAGACCTTCCTTCTTCTACCAGAGCCTGGCACCTGAGAGGAGTAATTTTTGTCCCTGTGCACCTCTCTCCACCAACGTGCTCACACACTGTGGGCCCCCATGGGCCATTTCCTTCCTTGTTCAGCTGATTCCCATTATTTGAGGTAGTGACTGTCTACAAAGTCACCACAGACATAGAATTAGTGAATTCTGAACCACTGTTTCTAGGGGAAATACAGGGCTGTGTTCCTGAGAGCCTCTGGTCACGTTTTCATCAATATATAAATACATAGTCTTGTTTTAGGTATGTTTCTGTTTAAAGACACATTATTTTATTTTATTGTATTTTTGCGGTACGCAGGCCTCTCACTATTGTGGCCTCTCCCATTGCGGAGCACAGGCTCCGGACGCGCAGGCTCAGCGGCCATGGCTCACGGGCCCAGCCGCTCTGCGGCACGTGGGATCTTCCCGGACCGGGGCACGAACCCGTGTCCCCTGCATCGGCAGGCGGACTCTCAACCACTGTGCCACCAGGGAAGCCCTGAAGACACCTTATTTAATAGAAATGTTGGTTCGTTAATGTTGAGCTCATGGCCAACAGCACTATGACTCATGGCTGAATGAAACTTACCTTACACCCTTATTTTTTCCGTGACATCACAGCCTTCTCGCACTTAGAGGCACTGGACAGCACTTCAGCACTACACTTGGGGACCATTCCAAACAGCAAAATCACCAACAGAAAGCACAGACATGTGAAAAACATGGCTTTAAATAGACCATGAAAAGAATACTTGTTTACAGTCTGAGAGCTGAAACAGGAAGCAGAGTGCCACCTTCTTTGACCTCTGCTGGGAATGCATGCATTGGGGAACTCAAATTTTTGTCACTTTCTGCATGTCTGCAACTGACCACCAAAGGTTCATGAGTATTGACTTTGAGTTACAAATAACTGTTAGCCATAGGTGCATTCACAAATATGGAATCTGTGAATAAAGAGGACCAACTGTATTTACAGAAAGTGGTTAGCCGTCTGTGAGGTTTCTGGAAGAAGAGACTTAGATCAGTATGCCAATGAGCTCTAGCCAACAGTTCATCAACACTTGCCCACAAGATACCAAGCATAACAGTCTTTAGTAAAACTTCTGGGGGCTAAGCAATACTCCATACCACATTCATTCCATATTTGGTCCTGGAAGCCAAGATGTGGCAGTGGGAGATAAGAGACCAAGTAAAGTGGAAACCATCACCATCACCATCCTCACCATCCTCACTACCGCCACCACCAGCGCCATCACCATCCACAATAAGACATTAAGCATTTACTACATGGTAAGACTGTTCCGATCACTCTACATGGTTACTTTTCACAACAGCCCAATGAGGCAGGTTCTGTTATTATCCTTATATCATCAAAGAGGATGCTAGGCCTCAGCCAGGTTAAGCGCGTGGCTAGTTTCAATAAGGAAAAACGTGTGCCTCTCATGTGAACAATAGGTGAGTTTCTTTTAAAAACTGCATGGTGTAGGTCAAATCCCGATTTGTTTCCCATATTACTTACCTTTGAAAAAAGTGGATGTGCACAACCATCTATCTTCAGAGGGTTGTAAAACAGTGTGAATATATTTAATGCCACTGAACTATACACCTAAAATGGTAAGTTGTATGATATATATTTTACCACAATTACACACACACACACACACACACACACACACACACACGATGGGTAGCATACTCTGTATTTCCCCAAACCCATCATGTGATTCAACACCTTCTGTGCCTTTGCATATACTATTCCTTTTGTCTGAATGCCCTTCCTTGCTTTGTCTGTTATTCACCCTACAAAACACACCATAAGCAGGGTCATCTCCTTGGTGAATCCTTTTCCATTCCTGCTTTCTTCACCCTTTCTACCCGCAGAGTCAATCTCTCCCTCCTCCGAAGCAACTCTGGACCTCTTACGTATCTATTATTATTGCATATAGAACAGTTCATTGCAAATATTTCTCCATGCATATTTTGCTCCTGTTTTTGTCTGTGTCTCTCAGGCCTAGTCTAGTCTCTGACAAAACAGTAAGTGCTCAGTAGATGCGTGTAGCATGTAAGGAAAGTTTTACTAACCGATTTATAATAACACTCAAGTGATCCATCTGGAACTAGGCCTAAGACATCAAGTGAAGGGAGAAATTGTCACCTCAGGTTTGGATCCATGTTCCTCTCCAGCCCAGAGATTTGTCTGAAAGTGGCAATTGCTTTTCTGTGATATCAATCTAAAAACTATCTAGGAATGTCATCCATGGAATTATCTAAACTTATCTATAACAAAACTGACTTCATATGACATTTTAATTTTACTTGAAACTTTCCTATACATCCCTTTTTTTCGCCATCAGCCAAGGACAGGTGGCAACCTGGGGTGGTGATGACAATATTTGGACTGAACACTGGAGACCTGACAGTTCCAACACTGCCACTGTCTAGCCCTTTGCCTATGGGTAGGGCCTTAAGTGTTCTGTTTCCTCTCTGTAACATGGAACTAACACTCCTTTCTTTGTCTTAACAGGCTTGTCCCAAGTATCAAATGCGGTAGGACATGTTAAATATCTTTGAAACTTGTAAAGCATTTTGCAAACAGGTGTTTTTGTAATCAGGTGTGAACGAAAAATGTGGCCTGCCATATCAGTAAACAAAGGATGTTATGGCCATCAAGCCCTCAGCCACTGCAGCCTCCCTGCACCGTGCACCGTGATGGGATTCAGGATGGCGAAAAAGAGTATACTGGCCCTAGAGAGTTAAGGTGCATATCAAATGAATGATTTCAAGGAGCCCAGACTCTTGCATCTTTCCATACATAGAAAAGCGCTAAGTTCATTAACTTGAGATGTCTGGTTTTCTTTGCTTAACAGCAATCTTTTGATGTTCTGACTACCTGGATTTTGTTGCAAAAGTCCTATATATCCTGGATCCTCCTTTACATTTTTGGAGCAGTCCCTCAGAACTATCCGAGAGAATGCCTCCTGGGCTTGAGTCCTCAGAAACTTCACCAAATAAAACATAATTCTCAACTTTAAGTTGTGCATTTTTTTCAGTTGACATAGGTTTATCAGTGTAATACCTACATTCCTTTCCCCATATGTGTCTCTTTTCAAGGTCTAAGTGGGTTCCACTAACAGGACCTCACAACATAGCAGAGAGGGCATAGTATAGCCTGTACATCACTGCCTCCTACCCGCCTCATGACAGAGATCATTAATCAACCACAGCACTGCTTTTGATCCTTCTGAATGCACTGCTCTGTGCAGAGCACGGTTTTTAAAATTACTTACGGTGAAGGACAAGTTTTTTTCTCTCTTTTAATTTCTATACGATTGCAGACCAGAATGCAGTTCCTATTGCACATGACTGGTATACAGATCATGCTTCACGAGACACCTTGTGAGTTTGATAACACCTGTAGTGGTCCATACCCTGCTCAATGGAACAAGTCTACTGATCACACGCTTGGATGTTATGGCAACATGAAATTGCTACGAGAGTTCCTCAATGCTTATTTTCTATTTCTACACTTGGACTATACCTTGAATAGAACTGCTCTAGACAGCAGGCCTCAACTGATGTGGGTTACCTTGTGAGATTAACCTCCTTTGCCACTCCTGACCCTGGTTCTTCTTCTGTAAAATGAGATGCACAGCACCAACCTCACAGGCTTCTCATGAGAATCAAATGAGACAAGTTGTAAGAAAGCTCTTTGTAACTCTGCCACATTATCCAAATGTTAGGTTATTATCGTGATTCCCATACCCATTTCCTAGTCCTTGAAAATCATATAACAATATGTGTAAAAGCTTTACTCAACAAATTCAGGGTATTTTCTCATTATTATTGTCTTCTTTTTGTGTTTGTTTTCCTAGACCAAGAATGTTCATAATTTGTTGTTGTTGTTGTTCATTTCTTATTTACCAGTACTTCAACCCTATTGTAAGAGAATGTTAAAATGTCACTCTGTCTGTCTGGGGCTTCCAGCAGGTCCCTGAAGCCGTGGAACAGCACAGTAGGTGCCAAGTACCCTTACACCTTCAGCAAGGCACGCTGAGAGACTGGAAAACCAATTCTGCAAGCAGTAGCCAGTTCATCCAAGTCCAAGCTTAAGGGAGGGGGGAGTGAGCGGTAGAAGAAGGGTTTCTTTGACAGGGTTTTTAGGGCTCTGGGCTCCTCCCTCTGTCCCTGGGAGGGTGGGATGGGCTTCTGCCTTACTTTTAGTCAAATGAGAGGGTTTTGATGGAACCACCCAGAGAGTCCAGCATGTGCCTACTGGCATCTGGGGCACATGGAAACATGTATCATCACCATCAAGAGAATCCAAAGAGGAGTGGCTGTGGCTGGCATTGCACCCATCTGATAATAGAGAGCAAAGGTGAGTGGGACCAGATGTGGACGTGGTGAAATGGACACAGAAGACAGTCTGGAGGGACAACGTGATCCCCAAGAGAGGGCTGGGCCATCTGAAGTCCAGAGCCTGAGAAGCGAGGTCTTGTTTGTGCTGAGGAAGCTGCTCTCAGAGGTGTGATGGGGGTGGTATGTGTGCATATGTGTATGCATGTGTGTGTGTGTGTGTGTGTGTGTGTGTGTGTGTGTATATAGGGTGAGGACCTTGCAAAAGTGTCGACGAGGGCAAAACCCAGCAAATGGGTACCTTCCACCTTCCATCTAGAGGGACCAGCCCAAATGACAACCCATCAGCATGTAGGACAATTTCCTCTTCCCCTAATCCACGCACCCTCTTGGCCTTGCCTGGGATATTCAGAAACAGCATCCCAGGAATGGCAGAGACCAGGCATCCAACCTGAAGCAAGCTTGTGCTGGGTGAGAAATTCACAATGTTTTGATTATTGTATTTTACTCCCCTGGAAATGGATAATTTTCAGATTGGACTTAACATTTTGATGCCAAAACTGAGGGCTTATTTGTTCAGTATCTAAAAAACAATGAAAAAAACCAGAAAGTCCTGTCTAAGATTTTATCCAGGAATGGGAGAAAAAGTTGGGTTTGAAGGGACAGAAGGGAAAAAGTTAAATTGATCCTCTAACCCTCTATCAAGTTAAGTTCACTCAATACATAGGCTTTATCACCAGTTATTTTAATTTCCTTCTGGGCTTTCTACAGCCACAGGAAGTGTCGTGAGCTGAGACACGAGCATAGCTAGAAAGCTAGCGAAGTCCAACACGAAGAAATGGTTTTCCACATCTCTCTTGAATGCCTTTGAAAAGACCGTCTAGACCATCAGACCATCAGACCAACTCTGATGACCATCTAGTCAGGGCTGTAATCCCTCTGAGGGAACCACCCTGGCTTTAGGAATTAAACACAATGCAGCCACCACCCCTGCTGCCTCCACCTCTACCTCCACCATCACCACCGTGATTATTGCCACCACCATGGCTGCCATTGCTGCTACCACCTCCACTACCACTATCACCCCTGCACCACCACTAAGGTTTCGTCTCCACTACCACCACTGTCACTATGACCACCACCACCATCTCTGCCGTCACCACCACTACAGCCACCATTGGTATCACTGCTACCACTGCCACTATTTATTATGTATTAGTGTGTGCTGAGCCCAGTGAAAAATACTGCATGTGTAATACTTAATCCTCATAGCTGTCTTTGGAGGTAAACACCATTATTATCCTTAATTTACAAAGGAGGAAACAGAGGCTCAGAGAAGCTAAGTAACCTATCCAAGGATGCAGAATGGCATGTGAACCTTACTTGATTTGGTAAAAATAAGGAAAATGATAGAAGTGCTATTCTTGGAAGAATCCTCATTTCAGAACCAGCTTTCAGCAGGTCTGCATGACTAAGATATTCACCCTTCTCATGTTTTATCCCCTTAAAGATACTCTTAAGGGGGTTTAATTAACAGAGAAAAATATATTGCAAACACAAAATTTAAAGAATACATTTCAAGGCTAAAAAATCTAACCAAATCCTAATCTTAAAATGTTCAAGAGTGTTTTCAAGTACTTGTTGGTAGTGAAAAGGACAACCAATAGAGAGTGAGTAGGAGAAACTCTTCTTTTGGAGGGAGGGCTTCTGTGCATCCTCATGATTGCTCCATTATTAATTTACTGAAATATTTACTTGTTCCCTAATGACAGAGCTTTTTCACTTCTTGGTGAAATCACCTCATCAATGAGGTAATTCTTTTTGCTAACCCTTATGATTATTTAATGAGAAAGAAAATTGCCCCCAGTCTCAGTGCCATCTTAAAGCCTCCTTGATGAACTCTTGCTCTCTGATTACTTCCTCTTTTGTACCAGCATCATCCTACTTGATCCCCATCAGAGTAATAATTCTGTAACCCCAAGTCATCATTTTACTTAATATTTTTCTTTCTCTGGAACAGGGGTCCTAATCCTGACTCGATCATATTGAGTTTGGGTTGCCATTGACTGATCATGGTGGGCATACTAAATGGAAAACAGGATGCATAGCTTTAGAGTTCAAAGGAGAGTTCTGGGATATAGAATATATGTTTGGGAATTATTAATGTACAGATTATAATTGTAGCAATAGGAACAGACAAACATTCCCAGGTAGAGCATAAAGAGTGGGAAAGGAAGAGAGCTGGGGCAGAGCACACAGAGTAAGTCCTGCAGGTAGACTGAGCTCAGTATAGAAGTAGTTAGTTGCAGAAGTGCAAATTGACACATTATTGCTATAATATGGGAAGGGCTGCTTTAAGGAAAAATAATATTTTTGAAAACAACCCATACATGACTATGGTAGAAACTTAGGAAATTAAAAAAAAAAAAAAGAACACAAGTCAATCATCATTGTATAAACCAGAGATCATTATTATGAACATTTTATGTACTTCTTTCCAACCATTTAAAATATATTTTATATTACATATTTTTATGTCAATGAGATTATAGAACATATATCTTGCTTAGTGTCTTTTTTGTTTCTCATGATGTTACAAATGATTTGAAAATGTCATTTAAATGTGTGCCTAAAGGAATACTTTAAAAATTTTATCCTGACAGCACAATTCATAGGTAGAAATTTGTCCTTTTTCTGGGTATAGGAGAGCAGACTGGATTCAGGTGCGATTTGGAAGGGAGGCAGGAGCCCATTTTGAGAAGCATTTGTGCATGCAACATCTTGAGATGTCCATGAAGTTATAAGTATTTTATATGAGATCAGCACTTGTTTTCCTCTTTAAAATCAAAGTTGTTCCTTCTCTTCTATTTTCAAAACCTGTCAACTGCATAAGGGAGTTGAGGGTTTGAATATAATATTGAGTTCTAGAGACATTATTATAATTATACAAGAATAAAGGGAAGGTTGCCTAAATTACAGACAAAATAAGTCATCTTCTGCCATATTTGGTGTTCTGTAATGAGAAAATTTCACAAACAAAATTTCACAAACTAGAGACTAACACACATTTGCTGTATCTTCCAGAGGTGGATGTAGTAACACAACGTGTTATATACATGACAAATGCCTCCTGCATTTGTATTGACATATAGTTTAGAATGTTAGAATTGGCAGGGCTTTATAGCAAATAAAAGGAGGGGAGGGAATTAAAAACAACAAAACAATAGCACTGAACTGGGACATGTAGGAAAGAGCAAGCCAGTATTATTTCCAGGGAAGCCAGTAAAATTGGGCATCCATTCATCCTGGATTAGTGATGGAATTCAAGGAACCAATGCCTGGATAGCCTAGTCATTCTGTCAGATCCTTGCAAGTTGCTACCCCAAGAAAGTAGACAACAAAACACTTGTTCCTTTTCTTTTGTAGGATGTTATTAGTGGTGAAATTTGGTTCTCCACCATTGTGAACAAATAGCGACCTCCATTCCAGTTCTGAACCTTGACAAGTCACTAAACATCCTGAGCCCCAGTCTCCTCATGGTGGCACTCTGCATCATAATTATGGCGTGAAATAATATGTGTTAAAGTATATTATAAAATGTAAAGAACTATGTGAATGACCGTGGTAACTTTTTCCAGCAATTTTTGCAGGTATGATAACAGAATTTTATAGACCAATGTGTCTGCAAGTGTGATTTGTTTCTGACAGTTCTAAGGTAGGTCCCGATGATAAGGGGGAATCCTTTTTTTATCCCTCCTCATCGTCTTCTGCCTCTGATTTGCATCTGATATTTGACACAATAATTTTCTTTCACTTTTGAAGTCAATGAAGTGACTACTGAGGTTGATGACAAATGTAGAACCCCTTGGAAGACTCTTTGTCTAGCTAGGGTTAAGAGCTGAAATGTTAGTTCATGCTTAAATTTCCCCACCATGGGCTGTGAACACAGTCTTTCCTCACAGTGGCTCAGTAAGCAATGGTGATGGACAATCTCTAGTCTGGACCAAGTGCTTTTCATACACTCATAAGACACCTGTGGGGCTGAGTCTAGTGCCTTCCCTGTTTGATTTTTCTTGCTAAGGTCAGGTGTGATGTAAAATCCACTTTAGTCTGTGCTTTAAATATCTCTTAGTGACAAAACCTAGGAGCATCCAATAAATGTGCAATCCAGCAATGTACCAGACTGAGGCAGGAATACAGTAGCTAGTGACTCTTGAGCTCTGGCTATATTTGTTTGCTAAGAAATATTTTTGTTTTTGCTTTTCTGCCAAGAATGAATGCAATGCTGTACAGCGCATTTCTATGAGAGGGAGAGAGAGAAAGAGAGAGAGATTCCCCCCGTCCACTCCCAATTCCTAAAGAAGATGTTATCTAGGCTTTCTTATCTTTTGCAGTTGATTTCACAGGTTTGTCTCTTTCTTTACTGGCTAATGTTTCTTTGTGGCCTGGGTCCTAATTCCTCTTGGACTTCCTTGAACAGTCACTCATTTTTTCCAACCAAACAATGGGCTTGCTTCCTTGTCAGTGGCCAAGAAATCCTTAAAATTCTTCACATGTTCTTCCTCTTCGCCTAGGTTTTGCAAACAGCTTTGCATCCACTGCCTTTTGGCGTGTGTTCATTGAATGGAATGGCTTCATAGTCTACATTATTTAAATTATTCACACTTTATCTTGTTCTTACTTATGCTTTTCCTTTTAATTTCCTTGTGTGTGCAATTGAATTAATGAAAGTGAAATGTGCATATGAAGTACTCCATTCCATTATTCAGGATGAGCCCATGTGCTCTGCATATGGATTTTGTTATCTCTGCTCCAACACCATATTCAACCCATTTCCATTCTGCCCCACACACAAACTAGAGACAGCCAGGGCAACATTCTGGCTCCCCTGGACATGCTTTAGAGGACCAGACTCTTTGGCCTTCCAGGTTTGATTGCTGTTTATCAGATTCTAAGCTTTGAAGGCCTCTTGCTAATGCACCAAAGCTTAAGAGTGCTTGGTCTCCTGCTCTGGTCTTTTATTATCTGTCTGACTTGCATTATTTGGGGGCATGCTCTTCTGGAACACTATCTAGAAATTAGAAGGCACAGAAAACAACCCCATGTGTGCAATTAGATAAAACTCAAAACTCCTTTAACAAAGGATTTGTAAACTGATTTTTAGAAATCCTCATGGCTTGTCAATCTCTTTCTCTATGTTTTAGAGACGAACATGGCAGAAGGTTTGGGGGCCTCCTGGGCTCTCCATAGGGATGGTTGCCAGGCATTCATGGATGTCCCAGAAAGAAAACACACATGAATGAGTGTATATCCATTTTCAGGGAAGAAATTCTATAGCTTTAGTCACATTCTCAAAGGAGCTGGAAACCTCCCAATTATAAACTATTGTTCTGAAGCGTTTTTCTTACCCAGTCAGGGGATGCCTCCACATCTGATTAACTAGTCCTGAACTTCCAGTCAAAAAAGAAAAGTGAGACTATTGATTCATTTTAAAATAAAAATTATTATGTAAATCCATATGCCTACCTAAGTGTCTGTCAACAGATGAATGGATAAAGAAGATGTGTGTGTGTACACACACACACACACACACACACACACACAATGAAATACTACTCAGCCATAAAAAAGAATGAAATTTTGCCATTTGCAGCAACATAGATGGACTTGGAGGGCGTTATGCTAAGTGAAATAAGTCAGACAGAGAAAGACAAATACTGTATCATCTCACTTATATGTAGAATCTAAAAAATACAACAAACTAGCGAATGAAACAAAAAAAAGAAGCCGACTCACAGATACAGAGAACAAACTAGTGGTTACCAGTGGGGAGAGGGAAGGTGGGAGGGGTAGGGGAAAAAAAGGGTTATTATGGGATTATATGAAATCATGTGTGTGAAACTTTTGAAAATTGTTAAGCACTATAGAATTAAAAAATAAATAAAGAAAAATAAAAAAAGAAAAATAAACCAATATGACTTATTTTGGGTTCACATATTATATATATAATTTTTACATTTGTAAATAAATATACTTTCATATTTTCCACCTCTCCATATAATCATGTTATATATATTTATGTATATATAGAAAAAGATAAAAATATACAAATCCAGAATGTAAAGGGCATATATAAATCCAAAATATTTATATACATTTATAAAATAGAGCTGAGTTTTGGTCATCCTGTTCCCTCTTGCCTGTCTGAGTTTTGCTCTCATTTCTGGAGTGTACTTTATAGGCTTGTGACTCTGATGCTTTCTGCCGTGCTGCCTTCTGTTTACCAAGCCTCTCCCTATAACTCTGTAAGTGTGCTTAATGTTTCTTTCTGGAGAAGCTACTGTAAAGCTTTGCCCTGAACCTGCTGTTTGTGCTTCTGCTCAAGAGACTGTTTTCTCATATTACATACATACATTTTTTCCTGTTTTTGAAAAGAAAAAACAGTTTCTTGTGAGTTGAGGGGAGAAGAAAGTTAAAAAGATATTTCCCTGGATTATACCTTGAACAGGTGTGTCTGCCATTGAGCACTCTCACTTTCTCTCAATGTTTACATGCAACTTACCACATACCTTTTGAAGGAAAAAAGAGGGACAATTTGAGTTAACTAATAACTAAATGTTGTTTAACTGATCTTTCACATTTTTTTGAAAAGGGATTGATTTAAATAATGACTTTCAAAGAAAAGCTCAAATGACATTCAAAAGATGACTTTTTCTAATTTAGTTTGCCAGGCGTGTAGGGTTTGTGCTGTGTGATCCATGTTAACAAAGATACGCTCTATGCTGTGTCTGGGGAAATTCTTGAGGTTTAAAGCCAGGGAAATCCAGATTTGATGCCCAAGTAACAATATGGCTTAATGCTTCGGACTCTTAACCTCTTCATCTCCAGCAGCGGGGATAATAATGCCTATTTTGCAGGGTTGGTAGTAAAATAATGATCGTAAGTCTTGACACATAGTGGTGGTTATTTTTATGAATTTCAGAGCTACGTGTTCAATAAATGCATGGTAATTGAATGCCAACTGCATTGAAGAGACATGGGTCCTACTGCAATTGTGACCCATGCAGAGGAAATCCAGCTGCTGTGGAGAAGGCAGGCCCTTGATTTTGCTTCTCGGTAATTACATTTCATTTCCTTTGTTTGTGGAGTCCATTTACTGTCTATATTGATTCAACAGCATGATGTTGCAGTGGAGATAGACTTGAGAAATACACTAAATATATTCATCAAAGAGGCCAGTTTTTCAAGCAAATGCACAAAGAAGCTTCTGATTGTTTCAAATGATTTATCCCAGTGGCTATTCATCAAGGCTGGTGCACAATTTTGTTGGTGAAGTTGGAGATTGTAGCAAAAGATGCAGGACCTGTGGTTTTTATGAATACTTCAAGAAAATTCAACAAATGAGCCGGTAGCTGTTGGTAGAGTCACTGCATTTATTAAATCGTGCACAGTTGTTAATAATGCAGTCTCTTTGGAGTACTCTTTAGAAGTCGGGGAATTCATCAACTCCTATGTTTCTCCTTTTATATTTTGTTTATTTTCTCTATTAATTGGATCGAGAGGAAAATTTTCTTTGGCCTATGACTAAGTGTCCCCAAGTGGAAAGTACCCAGGGAAGGTTCTATTGAATACCATGACTCAGAGGTGATCTAGTACAGTGATGTGTTTTCTTAAATTTTTAAAAAAAATTTTCTTTGCAATAATTTTAGATTTATTAAAAAAAAAAAAGCAAACAGTTGCAGAGAATGTCCACATACCTTTTACCCAACTTTTCCTAATGTTAACATTATATATAGCTCTGCTGTATTTGCCAAAACTAAGAAATTCACATTGGTACAATACTTTAAACTACAGGTTTTATTTTGCCAGTTGTTTTTTGAACTAATGCCCTGTTTATGTTCCTGGATCCAATCAAGGACACCACATTTCATTTAATCGTTATGTCTCCTTAGTCTCCTCGAATCTGCAACAATTTCCGAGTCCTTCCTTGTTTCCCATGACCTTGGCAGTTTTTTTCTTGTTTTTTTTTTTTTTCCAGTACGCGGGCCTCTCACTGTCGTGGCCTCTCCCGTTGCGGAGCACAGGCTCCGGACGCGCAGGCTCAGCGCCCAGGGCTCACGGGCCCAGCCGCTCCGCGGCATGTGGGATCTTCCCGGACCAGGGCACGAACCCGCGTCCCCTGCATCGGCAGGCGGACTCTCAACACTGTGCCACCAGGGAAGCCCCAACCTTGGCAGTTTTGAAGAGTGCCAGTGAGATATTTTGTAGAATGTCCCTCAATTTGGGTTTGTATCATCCCTTCTTACAATCAGACTAAGGTTAAGAGTTTTTGGAAGGAACACCACAGCGAGTGCCCTTCTCATGGTACTATATCAGGGAACACATGATATCAATATGACTTATTACTGGTGATCTTGGTGAAGAGAGTATCTGCCAGATTTCTCCACTGTCAAGTTACTCTTTTACTTTTTCTATAAGCTAGTTTTAAGTCCAGCCTGAACTCAAGGGGAGAGGAATTAAGTTCCATCTCTTGGGGGAGGGAGAATTTACATATATTTTTTGGAATCCTTCTGTAAGAAAGATTTATCCGTTTTCCTCCATGTACCTATTTATTCAGTCAATTACTTATATCAGTATAGATTCAGGGATATTTGTTTTATTCTTTGGGTTACAATCTGATATTATTGTTATTTATTTTGTTTCTCAAATTGTTCCAGATTTGACCATTGAGTGATTTTAGATTGGCTCCTGTATCCTTTTGACAAACCCCACCTGTTTTCTTTCCTTTCTCCCTCCCTCCCTCCCTCCTTCCTTCTCACTCTCCTTCTCCCCTCCCTTCTTCCCTCCCTCCCTCCCTTCCTTCCTTCCTCTTTTTGCTTTTTTGGAGAGGGGGGAGGAGCACTTCCTTTCTTTGCGATACTATAAGATGTTTCTCACTCATCTTGTATTTTCCCTACTCCAACCCTGGAATCAGTCATTTCTCCAAGGTACAGTGATTTTATTTTATTTATTGTATTTTTTATTTTATTTTTATTTTCTTTCTTTCTTTTCTTCCTTCTGCGGTACGCGGGCCTCTCACTGCCGTGGCCCCTCCCGTTGCGGAGCACAGGCTCCGGACGCTCAGGCTCAGCGGCCATGGCTCACGGACCCAGCCGCTCCGCGGCACGTGGGATCTTCCCGGACCGGGGCACGAACCCGCGCCCCCTGCATCGACAGGTGGACCCCCAACCACCGCGCCACCAGGGAAGCCCGTGATTTTATTTTTTAACACAGACTTTTTGTCCAGAAAGCCTGATTTAACCCTAGTCATGTTGTAAGCTAGCTGACCAGCTAGGGCAAGTTTCTTAAACTCCCTAAGTCTCAGTTTGCATAGTCACAAAATGTGGACGATAATTGTGCTTACATGGTGGGGCTGTGATGTGGACTAATCCAGCCAAAGGATCAAATACAATCTCTTGACTATCAGTTCTCGTTGCCTCACTTCCTTTGCTGGCAGGGGTGATGTGAGGGATACCAAGAAGAGGGAAAGAATGAATCCCTGGCATATTGTAGGAAGTGAAGGTAAATCCATTTCTGAAATATGTATCTATGACTGTGAAAAAAATGTTACTCCTTCCATGATGTAAGGACTACAGTGCAATCAATCTACTGCCAAGTGACTGGCAGGTTCCCCAGGAGAATGGTCCCAATGTTGGCCACTCTTATTGAGAAGCTGGGCCCTCGGGAAGTCACTAGCTAAAAGTCCAGACTTTTGAGCTAAGGTGTTTTCTGCATCTCTGCTGTCAGGGCCACTTTGTTCATAGGCCCTCTGAGCAAACACTAGCATGGATCAGAAAAGAGACTGGCTGACATTTGCAGGTTGATCTCGTCTATATGATTGTCTATAGCCTCCTCCGGTATGGATACCCTCTGGGAGGGTATTATGTGGAAAATGAGGATCCTCACATTCCGCTACCAGTTGACTGGCTGGTCCTCCAGAAGAATGGTGCCATTTGGGTGGCCCCGCTCCAAACCTGATAGATCTCCACAGTGATTCTTCTGTTGGGGTTCACCAGGGCTTTCATGATGCATCCCTGTCCCTCCCCAGACACTTTGGATATCATTGGACTTGCTGGATCAGCCTCCAGGGATTCAGAGCTTGTGGGAAAGGGTGGAGAGGGGATCTGAAGGGGAGAATGGAGAATATTCAGCATGCAGGCTTCCCCTGAACACCCTATCTAAATAAACTCTCCCACACCTCTCAGTGACTTTCATTGTACGCCTAGTTTATTTCCATTGCAGCATTTATAATTATCAGAATTTCTTATTTATTTACTTGTTAATTATTTGTCTCCTCTACTAGGATGTAAATTCCATGAAGGTAAATAATCTGCCTGTGTCATTCATTTCTGTATCTTCTATGCATGGAACAATGAATGATATATATTAAGTACTCAATAAATACTAGTTGAAGACATGATTCACTGTAAGGTCTTTTCTAGCTCTAATATTCCATCATTCACAGTGTCAGTAAGCATTCAATAACTATTAGCTATTCTCATGATGGTATATTTTATTTCAACTCATCACATAGTCTGCATAGCTCAGTGGTGCTAGAAGGCTATTATTTTCTGAGTCTATTTTCTCTCTTTTAATGAGACAGCCAGCTGTGGAGTAGAATAGCTATGAACTTTGGAATCAGCCAGAATATCTAAGTAACTATGACCCAGTATGAGGCCCATAAGCATTTGTCAAATGTTTGCCATATATGCACAACCCCCCTCCACACACATACATCAGCATGGCATTTGCTTTCTAGAATTCCAGGAAGGCACATGCATGCTGCCTTTTGCCCTAGTGAGAATGGGCCTTTGTAACCAGGGAAAGGACCTGGTCTCAGTCCAATGCAACATTGGTAAATTCCACAGCCAAAGATCAAGAACAGGGACCTAGTGTTCTGTTAGACCCTTGTGTCTGGGTTGTCTTAACTCCCCAGTTCCCATGTCCACTTGACGCCAGCTGGTGTCACAGGGACAGGAGCCTCAGTCTGCTGGGCAGACTGAGGTCCAGTCAAGAGTGGGTATCCTCCACCCTCCATGCTGGTTAGCAATAGAAGCCATTGTATTCAAGATTGAGCTGACCAAAGTGTCACTGGCTGGGGACTTTTTTCTGGGGGGGGGGCAGTCTTCAATTTATATTTTAACCAAAAAGTGACCTAAGCAAAGAAATTATAGAAATTTTACAGACCAGCAACTGTAGCTCCATTTTTCTCCTTTGTTAAATGGCCTCAGAATCTGAGTTTCTTTGTCTTGGCTACACCGTGAGGGCCAAATGGCAAATGCAGAGCAGTTGTGTGGAGATGCGTGGAAGAAGGAACTTTTCTTGAAGGTACACTTATTGTCTCTCAAATCCACCTCATCCTGGGAACCCTGCCTTGCAGAGAGGTATGAGTGACCCAGCTGAGCTCTCTCTGGGACCCTCCTGGATGGACAGCTCTTCCAAAGTCATCCACTACCGGCAATTTCTTGGTGTAGTTCTCCTGATGGGCTGGAGCTCCTTCTTCCCTGGGGACCTGGAGGAAAAGTCCCCCCAACCCTTTCTTACTCTGTCCTCTCCATCTCCACAAGTCTAACACACGGGCCTATGTAAAGTACTTTGCTGAATATGGGAGGACATTTTTGGAAAATAAATACAAAGTAATAAAGGCAACAGATAAAATTCTAGCTAATTTAGAACTTCTTAGCTGCACACAAGGGAAGATACACCTGGATACAGGTAAAGATGGTGTGTCCTGGCAAGGGTGTATTTGCCAAGAAGCTAAAGAAGCTTTAACACAAGTTCCTCACTTACATGGACCCCTTACAAGGCCCTGGGAACAGGCCTAGCAATGTGTTCAAGTGCTTATATGTTTTTGGACAATTGGCAGAAGTAAGATATATTAATTGCAAGCAGTTAAGAACCACTGTCTATTGCCATTCCATTGTATTCTCTGTCACACATCCCCTCTGATTCAGGGCCAATCAGTTAATATTCACATACATAGGAATTAACAAGCTAATTATAAAATTCATATGAATATGCAAAGGACCAAATATAGTGCAAAAAGAGCTTTAAAAAGAGCAAAATTGAAGGACTTTTGATACCACATTTCAAGACTTAACTATAATGCTACAGTAATCAAACAGAGTGGTGTTAATATAACAATAGATAAACATAAAAAAAGAACAGAAGAGACAGCCCAGGAAAAGGCCTACCATATATGTGGTCTCCTGATTTATGACAGAATTGTCACTGTGGTTCAGGATGTCTTTTCAATAAATGGTGCTATAATAACTGGATGTCTATATGGAAAAAATCAATTTCAAGTGGATCACAGATCTAAATGTGTTAAGGTAAAGCAATAAAGCTTCCAGAATAAAACAGGAAGATATCTTCATGATCCTGGGTTAGGCAAAGTTTTCTTAAATAGGACTTAAAATGCCCTTAAGACATCACTGAGTGCATAGGCAAATCACAGAAGAAGAAAATATTTGCATCCAGAATATATAGAACTTTTCTAAATTAGTAACTAAGGAAAATACTATCAACCTAATGTTCAACAAGGGCAAAAATCTTGGATAGGCATTTCACAAAAGAGAATATATGCATGGTCAATAAGAATATAGAAAGGTGACAACAGAAAAGTGCAAATTAAAGCCAAATGATATGCCATTACACACTCTCCAGAATGAGTAAAATTAAAAAGGCTAGCACCATCCAGTATCGGAGAAGATATGGAAGACATCAGCTCTCATTCACTATGTCTGGGAGTGTAAACTGAAGAACAAACACCTTGAAAACTGTTTGGCAGTATCTACTAGAGGAGGATATATCCATTCACTATGACCCAGAAATACCACTACTAGGCATATATGCAACAGAGGTAGATAGAAAAATGTTGTTAGAAGCATTATTCATAAAGCTCCCAAATGGAAATAATCCAAAGAGTTGAAATAAGTGAATAAATTGAGATTTATTCTCACAGTGAAATACTACAGTGAAAAGTATTAAATTTTGAATCAATGTAACAAATTTTGAATTATGAAGAACAATGTAACAACAATGGATAAATCTGCAGATACCATTTTGAGTGAAAGAGCCACACACAGAAAAAAATACATATCATTCATATGTTTATGAGCAGGTAAAATTAAGCTATGATGACAGGAGTCAAGACAATGGCTACCTTTGGGGATGGTAACTGGGAGGGGTATGAGTATGCCTTCTTCAAGGCTGGAAAAAGCTGTTATCTGGATCAGGTGGCAGTTCCATGGTGTATATTTGTGTAAGATCTTAGATCTCTTCACTTAAAACTTCTGCACTGTTATGAATGTTTTTATTCTGAAATTTTAAGAAAGGTTAAAAAGTGAAATTTAGCTCGTATATTTATTTAAAAACATACACTGAGGGGCTACTTTGTGCCAGGCCTTATGCTAGAACTTATATCCCTAGTAAATATATAAAGACAAATTAAGAAACTTACTGGGTGCTGTTGATATACACAAATATTAAATATTATCATAGACTGCAGGGGACCATGGGAAGACCCTGTGTAGGGGCAGGGTATGTGTTTTGGCAGAAGGCAATGCTGGGTAGACTTGAATTTTTGCCCTTGAGAGACAGTGTGTTCAGTCTTTTCAGAGCAGACTCAGACAAATCCAGACATCAGCTGGCCGGGACTTTTCAAAATTTGATGTCATGAAAAAATGAGATGGAGGGGCTTTTCTTAAAAAAATTAAAAAAAAATAAATTTAATGTGTGAATTTAAATTTTGCTTATGATTTTTTTAAAAAGCTTTATAACTTTTTTAAAACAACTGGGGACATTTGAATATGGACTGGGTATTGGATTATGGATGATACTAGACACTTTCTAATACTTTAGGTGTGATAAATCATATTGCTGTAGTGAGGGAAATGCCTTAGTGTAAGGAGATGTGTGCTGCAGTGTTTAGGCAGGCTGAGGACATGGTGCAGGGGGGTAGGGGGAGGACCATAGGGTCCTGCTTCATTTCAATCCCACCTTTTCTTTGATGCTCCTCAATCTTGAGGAGGGACAGGTACAGAACAAGAAAGAGAATAGTTTTAGATAGAGAGGTTAATCATATACTTGGCAGAGGAACTCGGTTTTAGTTCCATTTCTGTTCCAATTTTCCCCAACTCTTTGAGGGAATGGGGTGATGACCACTCTAGCTAGTTTTTGCTGAAGTGGGGCACAGTCCTGCTTAATTTGGGGAATAGACACAGACTTGGAAATAATCTTGAGTTCTAAGCTTAGCATCAATATTTTGTATTATGAAAACATCACCTCTCTCTTTGATTACTTTGTCACAGTTCCTGGACAAACATTTGAAAATTAGTAGACATATTATAATGAGGATAATAATCAAAATGTATATTTGTATTATTCTCTGAATGTATTTTTCTTCCTTAATGGTTAAAGCAGATGTACCACGTATGTTTAATAGGCCATAAACAGTCTGTTCTGGTTAGCCTAAAGTTCAAATTAAATCATGTATTTTATAAGCCAGAATGACTTCCCCATACCTCAGTATGTGAAAATTTCTTCCATTATTTTCCCCTTTTAAATGCAAATCTTTCCATAGAAACCATTGATGATCAATATATTTTTCCAACTTTGCCAGAGTGGCTCAGTTGCCTGATCTGGGTCCGTTCATGTCCCTCAGTGCTAAGCCTACATTTTTGTTTATATATTTGCCTAGTCATCCACATTGGGGAAAAACTAATCAGACATAACAAACAAGTACAGAGGAATGCTGGTGGGGAAACATTTTATAGGTTATACATTTTATCAATTATATCAAATTGTCACACAAACACTGCATATGTGCTTCAAGCAGTAAACTTAAAGCCAGCAGTGATACACCTCATGAGTAGCTATACTCTGTGACAACTTCACTAAACAATTTTTTTCATCCTAAATATTGACATCAAAAATATGGCTAAAAGCAAAATAATAACTTTCCATTGGAATTCATTAAATGTTTTACTCAGTTTAGCAGTATGATCTGCAAGTTATCAAAAGACCTGTATTTGTTTAATAACTTTTAGAACATTTATATTAATGACATTTACCCATACAGTATAACCTAAGAATGTTTATCATTATTATTTGACAATGTTTTTCATGTAATTTAATGTACCAAATAATCCTAGTTCCTTTAATATTTCTTCTGAGATGCTTCAGGGGCTTTCTGTAGTACTCAAAGTTAGCTAGAGAAGAAACTTACAATGTGTTATCAAAAGCAGTTCAGTATTCCAGGAAAAATTTGTTCTCTTTGAACAAAAATTTGTCCTCTCTTAACAGAGAGAGAAATCCAAATTCCAGTCTTATACCAGTTTATATTAAAAACAAAATTCATTTATCTAATTAAATTCAATCTATTCTTAATCAATCCTGACTATGTACAAAATTCTTTTCTCAAAGTTTCTTTTTCACAAACCTTTTATCACTTTCTGGATCCAGATTAATTTGTCCCTTATTTTCCCCATATATTATCAATCAGCTTTAGGACCAAATTATTCTCCTTTTTTTCCTCTACAAAACTATCTCCAGTCTTTACACCTTCTCTTACTGGCAACACATAGACTGCTTGCTTTACACACTGAAATGTTTCCCTTATCATTTTAGTATCTTTAATTACATATTACAATTTTTAACCTTTACAAGACCTTAACAAAACCAAGAAACAAGTAATTGAACTGTTATACCAACATTTTCTGATTGGCAAACTTAAGAACATATTCTATACCCTCTAAAAAAATACACTTTCTCATAGCACGATTTCTCTTTAATGTGGTACAAGATGAGTGTTTGGTGAACCCAAACATCTTTCGAACTTCTACTAATTAACACAAACCTGAAGTCTCAGGCAAAGTGGACTATATTTATAGTTCAAGAACATGATAAGAGTTAACTTCAAGCTTTCTCTTAGGCATATTTTTGTTCTCTCAGGGTCAGAATTCTGAAAACAGTATTTTATCAAGCTAGCTTTCTCTAACTGCCTATGCAAAAAGAACCAGTTTTGGAGTTTCAAAAGTTTCATCTTAACCAATCTTCTCTGGAGTCTGAAGAATACTGTTGCCATACATTGTTAAAAAAATCATCTTTCTTTTTCTTGAGCCATAATTTCATAGCTAAAATTTTTCTAATGAATCGAACCTGAATTTTCCAATTTACAAAAGACAGCAAAGATACCAATCACACAAATAGAATATACATTCACACACCAGCAGGCAGAACAAATCCTGGGAAAGGATGACCAGTACAGAATCCCAAACAAACACTTCCCCAACACAAATGGTCCTCGAAGTCAGACTCACAACAGAACCAATTGACAAAAATGCCCAAATAGCACTTTGTGCTCACAAACAGTCCTTAATGTCAGACACACGTCAGAACCAATTGGAAAAAATGCCCAAATGACACTCAGTGCTCACAAACAGTCCTCAATGGCAGAGAGACATTGGAACCTATTGGCAAAATGCCCAAATAGCACTTTGTGCTTACCAGTGGTCCTCAACATCAGACACACAACAGAACCAATTGGCAAAATGCCCAATAATACTTCATGCTCAAAAGAGAAGTTTGCCCAGGTGCACACTGGTGGACTTACTCAGTCTTGGAGCTTGTCAGCTCTTCCAGATGCATGTTTCTGTTCCACCAAGGAAAAATGTAAGTTGGCAGCCAGTGCTGAGCAGGGGAGAAACAGGGAGGATTCCCAAAACAAATCGTTTTGGCAGCTGCTAGGAATGTCCCCCCAGATCCCCCTATAGAGGCCAGCGAGCCATGAGCAGCAGGCTCCTCGCAACCATCCCAGCACGGTGCCAGGATTGGTGGCTCTGCTCAGGAACACACGGGGAGCCAGATATCACAAGAGCACAGCCTCACGTTGGGTGACACAAAACTGTTACTGAAAGTGGGGGTCTGGCTGTCTGCTGCTCTGAATCCAATAAAGAGGCAAGGTGGGTGGAAAGCAAAGGCTCTCAACAAATGTTTGTTGAATGAATGAATGAGCGAGCAGAGGTGAGGGAGGTCAAAGATGGACTATTTTACACTTTGCCAGGGACTCTGAAGAGAATCAATGGATATCCAGGGAGTGAAGCATTAAACGTGATGAACAATGAGCTGCGTATTATCTGAAGAACAAGCAGGAGTTCATAGAAGCAGCTGTTTTGGTTAAACAAGTAGGTCAAAATTCAAGAACTTAAAGACTAATCTTAAAATCAGTTTGTGCTTTTAAATAGCTTTGTCAAATTTTTCACTTAGAAAATTCTCATTCGTTTCAGCCTATTCCACTTGTTTCATTTTGCTTTGTCGATTTTTTTTCATAGCTTTTTACCAACAATTTCAAAAGTCCCCAGGGAGAAGTCCTACCCGCCCCCCCCCCCCCGCCCCACAGCACAGCTTCTCTCCTCTTGCTTGTTCTATTCCTTTCAGCATTGATTTCAAGAATTTAAATTTTCTTCTCCAATTGGGAGTAAATTGTCCCAAAGAAAATTTGTTTAAAAATGCAAGAGTCGGGAGGTTTCATCTCTAGAGATATTGAACCATAAAAGGTTTTGACTCTGGCAATACCAGGCCCAGTGAAGGACAGGGGTGAAGCAGAAATTAAATTAAAAAAATAAACTTTAAAAAAGTAAAAGAAAAAAAAAGTTTTCCGTATTTCAGAGGCTGGCAATGCAGGGGTGGGGCAAGGGGGGGAGCAAGAGCTTTTATAGATAGAGGGAAGGGGCTACATGCAGAAACAGTACAGTCAGCTCTGAAAGTCATCTTGAAATTACATATGTGGTGGTCTGATCTGCGTCATCTTGATTGCTTTCAGTACAGTTAGTCTTTAGTTCCAGGGTGGGTTTGTTCCCACTTCTTTGAGGCCAGTTCTCAGAATTGTGGCAGCTTATGTCACGGCTACATAACTATACATCATGTAGTTGACTTCTTCCACCTGTTGAGGCTTTCAGTATCTATAAGACAGCTCAAAGGGTATAGCTCTGGATGTTACCTATAGCCCTTGAGGAGGAAACTTTAGTCACAGGGAAGGGACATAATAAACTCTTCTGGGCCTCTGGCAATTCATATCTTCAGTGTATTCCTCTTCTTAAAAAAAAAAAAATGACAGATTTATCTCTTTTTTTTCCCCCAAATTCTCAACTATTCTTGGGAGCCTCTTTTAAGATGCCAGAAAAAAAATTAACTATTTCACATGGATAAAACATATCTTCTCAGTTTTCAGTCTATGCTAAGGATCTGACGAGCAGTGGCAGTAATCAAGATGTATCCAGGCCTACTAATAATCTAAGCCAGTGAATACAGAAAGTACAGATTTGATTTTATTTTTATGGGCTGCCCCCAAACGGGTGTGAGATTAATTTCTTATCTTTTTGTGAACTGGGTTATTTTGTATGCATATTGGCAAGCGCAATATCCAATCAGGTTTGTGTAAGATCTTTGTTAGATTTGTCAATCTGATCATTATTGGAGTTTAGCAAAAATGCCTAATAGACAGGGATAGAATGGGCTGGTGTTTACAGTGGGCACTTCACCCAGAAGATTTAGACTCTGTACCCACAAGTGCGTTTTTTTCTTGATGACAAGTGTCATCTGGGGTATAATTGCTTCATGTCTTGTTCTCTGTCCCTGCAAAATTGACCTTAATGTGCCCTTCTCACACTTAATTTGATGAGTGCTTTGTGAGTAAAGAACGGGTAGAGCATCATGAACTCCCTGGAATAAAACACTGTGTGTTCTACTCGTTATTTACTGCTATCCAATGGCTTCTCCATAAGAATTCAGGGGGGCATCGTGGCCAGGCTATCACTGGACATAATTTATGACCTTCTTGCTCTGAGGCTATATTATCATTTCCTGTTTTGAAAACTCAGCTGCCTTCAAAACATCCTTTTCTAAGTTAAAAAAAAAAAAAGATAATTTGCAAAAGTGATAGAGACTGGCAAGTGGGCATCATCTGAAGTGGGGCAGATTGGGTTTGGGATCTTGGAAAGGCTTAATTTGACCCTTTCTAGTTGTCAGCTACAGTCCTCATTCCCTCTTATAAAGTCAAGGAGATACACAAATAAAATCTCTCTTGACATCAGTTTCATTTTAATTTTTAGAAGAGGAGGTGCATGGGTGCTACATTTTGTCCAATTATTAATCTAGTATTTGGAGACAAGTGTTGGCTTTGTCACTGATATTCTTGGTCATTAAAAGATGTCCCCTAGAGCTAATGCAGATTAAAATGTCCCTTTTTTCAGATAGCTAAAAATGGGGTCTTCAAACTCAGTGGAAAGTGGTCCCTTTGTCCTTTCAATTGCCCAGGAGCTTACAGACATAGAGATTCAATGTGGTCAGAGCCTAAAATGTTTCTTTGGAATAACTTGTGTGGTGGTAAATCTTTGTCCTGTAAGTCCGGCTTTTTTGGGAAGTGGGCTGAAGTCATTTAGAACAAATCTGGTATGAAATAAAGAGGGCAGTCCTGCAGGTAGTGAGTACTTTATTCTGGTCAGAAATAAAGCCAATAAATCAAGTAATGGGAGCACTTCTCCTCTCCTTATGGATGTAGCAATGAGTTCCATGAATGTTTAGGGCAGGTCAGACAAGCAGGCATCTACCCAAGAGGGAGCATTATTAAGTGCATTCCCAAACTGCAGCTCCCCGGATAGAGACATGGCTAACCTCGGTTGAAAGAACATCGGTTCAAGAGTCAGGCCAACCTGGTTTAAATCTCCACAGTCAAATGTGGGGTCCCAGAGAAATCACTCCAACTGTCTGAATTTCAGTTTCTTCATCTATAAAATGGGGTATTTTAACACCAACCTCGAAAGGTTTTGTGAGCATTAAGTGGCAGGGGAATTAGCTACTTGGTTTTGCGCTGGCTCTGTTCTGTTGGAGAAACACTTCTATCCACTTTCCTCTGCATTCCCTGACCTTGACTTTGAGAATTTCTTCCTGATGGTACCTTATTCTCTGCAGTCACATCTGGAGCAGTTTCTGTAGAGTAAGACCTCCCTGGCTGTGACAGAGCTTTTTTTTTTTTTTTGCAGTTCACGGGCCTCTCACTGTTGTGGCCCACCCCTGCCGCGGAGCACAGGCTCTGGATGCGCAGGCTCAGCAGCCATGGCTCACCGGCTTAGCCGTTCCATGGCATGTGGGATCTTCCCGGACCGGGACACGAACCCGTGTCCCTTGCATCAGCAGGCGGACTCTCAACCACTGCGGCACCAAGGAAGCCCTGTGAGAGAGCTTTTACAACTTATTCTATTTGTGAGAATTTGGAGGATCTGGGAGTTGCTTAAAGACCTGGAAGTTACAGGGCTTGCAAACCAGTTTTATAATTTTGTTGGCAATACAACTCCATTTGCTTCTAGTGGGTTCCACATGCCAGAAGCCATACCCAAGTTCTCTCCTAGACATTACCTTAAACCTGCCTTTTTGTTATACCCATCCCCCTCCCTCAGTTTGATAGCTACACACACTGAAGCCTTTTAAGACAATAAGTTGGGTTGAAAGGCAACATTTTCAATTTGATCTTCAGTTAGCAAGGGCTACTTTCGTTTGACTTACTGTTTAACTAAAAGGTCTCAATTCAATAGGTCTTTGAAAAACCTTTTGAACAATAGTCTCCTCTCTAGCTATTTGGGGCATAAATAGGATGGCCATGTAATTTATTTTTCAAACTGAGACCCCTTTGAGCATGTAAACAAGGACTCTAACAAGGACTGGTTCAAAGAAACCAGGTATAGAATCGGTCGCCTTTTCCGACACAGTGAACCTTAATCCCTGGACTCCCACTTCCCTTCTATCTTTGCTTGCTCTCTGGCAAACCCTTGCTGGAGCTCAATTTTTCTTGAAACACCTTGTGAGGGGCAGCCAACACAAATGAATCCTCTAGTTCTTTATAGTCCCTTCCCGTTGAATTAGTGGCTTGGTAAGTATGTAGTCTCACTTCCAAGTTTTACAGCTTTATTAAATATGTTCCCTGAGCATAAACAAGTCAACTTTGCAATCTGCAAATCCACTTGGGGTATCAATCAGCATTCAGTGCAAGAAATGGAAATCACCTCCGGTGTTTTAAAAAGAAAGAAATCCAATCCAAAAAAACAAGTGCTTATGAAATTATCGGCAAAGCTGGAAGGGCAAGAGCTAAAGGGATGCTGCTTAGCTCTGAAATCCTGCCATAGCACTTGTGATCTGAGGTTCCCTGCTGTTGCCAATGTCAGAGCATCCTGAGTCCATAAGACTGGTGATTAGACAGTGGAAAGTAGAGTCTGGTTATTACAAAATCCCATATCCGCTGGATCCCAATTGTCAGCTATCCTTACCACAGAGATTAATGTCTTCCTTCCTTCTCCTTTCCAAATCACCTGCAAGAACATCTCAGAGACAGAACGTCAATAACATCCAGGACCCTCAAGGAGAAGGATTCTGGGAAATAAACTCTGCGTGTGGCAATTAGGGTCCTTCAAGGAGCAAACACCAAGATGGAATTAGGTGAGCTTAGATGTGCAAGATATTTATTGGGGGAATTGTCTCTCAGTAATAAAGGGGGAGAAATCACAGCTAGGCAGGGAGAGTCTTCAGACTCCCAACACAGATCAGGTACCTGTATGAGAAGAGAGGGGAGGAAGGATTGGGTTTGACTCAGACTGTAGTTCTAAGAAAGTCTTGGACAGGACAATGGGACATCCCCAGCAAGAGTTGCCTATAAAAAGAATCCCATGTTGGTGGCAGGAATGGCTTGACACTCTAAATTCCCTCCAACTGCATCCACCACGTGTCAAGACCACTCTTCCCCTACACAATGCCGCTAGTTTATTTTTCCTTGATAGCAAAGTGCAATCTGAGATTTGGCCAGAAGCATTCAGCAGAGTTGCTTTTATCTCCTTGTCCCTGTCCTCCTGGAAAGAAGTCCTAATGCATCAAAAGTGAAAATTCATTCACATCTGTTTTGGGAGATCAGTGGTCTTGACACACGTGTAGTGGATGCAGTTGGAGGGAATGTGGAGTTGTGTACCAGCCATGCTCCCTGCAGCAAGTTCTCTTGGGAATCTGAGTGGCACACATCCACGGCCACCCCACGAGGGGAGGAAGGGATTAGAAACAAGTGCTGAGTCTAACAATCCCTAGAACATCATCCTTATGGGGTTCCTCCAATCTGCCCTTCCTCAGCTGTCCCTCTGAAATAGCTTGTGTTGGTTAAAACAAGAAAGAACCATTTTGTTTTTGCTTCTGTCTTAGAAATTTTAGGGGAAAAAA